>NC_042984.1:30957584-32293834 GCF_901001165.1 Salmo trutta
GCCAGACAGCCGTTTTCAAGCTGATTTAAGTCAAAACCTTAACTAAGCAACTCAGGAACATTCAATTTTGTCTTGGTAAGCAATTCCAGTTTAGATTTGGTCTTGCGTTTTAGGTTATTGTCCTGCTGAAAGGTGAATTTTTCTCCCAGTGTCTATTGGAAAGCAGACTGAAACAGGTTTTCCTCTAGGATTTTGCCTGTGCTTAGCTCCATTCCAATTATTTTTGTCCTATAAAAACTCCCTAGTCCTTGTTGATGACAAGCATAGGCATAACATAATGCAGCCACCACCATGCTTGAAAATATGAAGAGTGGTACTCAGTGATTTGTGTTGTTGGATTTGCCCCAAACATAACGCTTTGTGTTGAGTACATAAAGTACATTTATTAGCATGTTTTTGCATTATTACTTTAGTGCCATATTGCAAACGGGATGCATGCTTTGGAATATTTGTATTCTGTACAGGCTTCCTTCTTTAATCTCTGTCATTTAGGTTAGTATTGTGGAGTAACTACAGTGTTGTTGATCCATCTTCAGTTTTCTCCTATCACAGCCATTAAACGATGTAATTGTTTTAAAGTCACCATTGGCCTCATGGTGAAATCCCTGAGCGGTTTCCTTCCTCTCCGGCAACTGAGTTAGGAAGGGTGCCTGTATCTTTGTAGTGACTGGATGTATTGATACACCATCCAAAGTGTAATTAATAACTTCACTATGCTCAAAGGGATATTCAGTGTCTGCTTTTAAATGTTTCACCCATCTACCAATAGGTGCCCTTCTTTGCAAGGCATTGCAAAACCTCCCTGGTCTTTGTGGTTAAATCTGTGTTTGAATTTCACTGCTTGACTGAGGGACCTTACAGATAATGTGGTACATACATAAATTAGTTACTAAACAATCATGTTAAACACTATCATTTCACACAGAGTGAGTCCATGCAACTTATTATGTGACTTGTTAAGCACATTTTTACTCCTGAACAAATTTAGACTTGCCATAACAAAGGGGTTGAATACTTATTAACTCAAGACATTTCAGCATTTCGTTTTAAATTAATTTGTAAAAAACTCTAAAAACATAATTACACTTTGACATTATGGAGTATCGTGTGTAGACCAGTGACACAATATCTCAATTTAATCAATTTTAAAATCAGGCTGTAACACAACAAAATGTGGAAAAGTTTAAGGGGTGTGAATACTTTCTGAACACACTGTATGTGTGCCATTCAGAGGGTGAATGGGCAAGATAAAAGATTTAAGTGCCTTTGAAAGTGGTATGGTAGTAGGTGCCAGGCGCACCGGTTTGTGTCAAGAGCTGCAATACTTCGGAGTTTTTCACGCTCAACAGTTTCCCGTTTGTATCAAGAATGGTCCACCACCCAAAGGACATCCAGCCATCTTGACACAACTGGGGGAAGCATTGGAGTCAACATAGGCCAGCATCTCTGTGGAAAGCTTTCGACACCTTGTAGAGTCCATGCCTCGAAGAATTGAGGCTGTTCTGAAGGCAAAAGGGGGGTGGAGGTGCAAATCAATATTAGGAAGATTATCTTATCGTTTTGTATACACAGCCTATGTTTTATTACAAGTGAGCCTATTGTTGTGTGTAACTTTGCGTGAATAAATGTGATTTTGTCTTGTTAGTTGGAGCATAACATTCTTGTCATTTCAGAGGTCAGAGTGGACATTCCTCCTCCCAGGATGCAACCCTGGAGGTCAGACAGTCTGCTGACATTTCACCTTCTGCTGTGCCACACACCACAGCCATCAGCTCTCTCAGCCAGCCACCAGAGGGCGCCACTGCGGGGCTGTCCATAGTCAATACTGAGACGGGCCACAGACCTTCCTTTGGAGCTGACGGTGAGAGGAAAGAATACACTTCTCATCATGAGCTTAAAGTATTTCGAGTCAATTAATGATAACTCATCATTATCACCAGTATAATCATCAGGATTTATTTTCTTCTTTTGGCTTTTTGACAAAATAGAGACACTACTTGAACGCAGACATGTGAAGGGATGGAATGGAAAACAATCCTATGTAAGTGATTTTGTTTGTCTTAAAAACAAATCATTAGCTGAACATATGGATCAATATAGAACAAAGTCAAAATGCCCCCTCTCAGCCATCATCTCCCTTCTTAACGCACACAGAAATCCCATAAGCCTCTATCCGTGTCCACTCCCATCCCACAAGCATTGAGGCCAGAGCAAAGTACAGCCAGAGGCAACACTGGGGAGAAGAGGTGAGCAAGTGAGGCAATAACAGCAAAAGATAGAGAAAAGAGGAGCACATTTACCTTATAACCTTTTCCTCTCTTCCCTCTCTTTCTCCTCTTCCCCCATCCTTCTCTTCTCTTAGAGTCCATAGTGTAGAAACAATTGGCCAGCAGCGCTACCCTGTCGCTCCCTCCATTCCCCCCCACCTGTTTGTCCTGAAGAACAACCCTCTCCCTTCTTCCTCCTCTTTATCCTCCTCCTCTTCTCTACCTGGAGATGAGAAGCAAAAATGTGACCTGGTCCATGCCCCGGTTCCCTACCGTCCGTTTCCTATCAAGAGTGCCCATCTCTCTGTCCCCTGGTCCCTGCCCGAGCACTCTGACTGGGGCACCCTGGCCACCTCTGTTGGCGATGGCCTGGTGGTCCACCCCAACCCTAACCCCAACCTCTGGACCTTCCACCAGCAGAGCAGCAGCAACACCCAGAGCAGGGAGCAGAGCACTGGGCAGGCCTGGCCCAAGCCTGGGAAGAGCCCAGCCGCACGGTTCCAGGACCAGGACAGGCGGGGGGTGCAGCACCCATCTTGGGATGTGGTGGTGCAGCCAGAGAGGGTGTTTGGGGAGGGGCTGAAAGGGGCTGACTCTCCTCTGGACCTGTCTGATCCTGGGAGGTTCAAAAGCAGTAAGTCACCACAGGACAGCAAGCCCAGCCCCACACTGCTGGATGTGTACATAGAGGGAGAGACATCTAACAGGGCCACAAGGACATACTCCTCCCCACAGATCCAGGCCCGTCCTCCCTCTTCCTCTTCTTTTCCACCTGCTCCTCCCTCATCCTCCTCTTCTACACCTCCCTCCAGCCAACAGAGTCAAAGCCCCAGTGATCACAACCTCAAGGTACTTTATGGAAGCATTCCTCTCAATGAACATGTGAAATAGACAAACCAACACACAGCAGTGGTTTTTTTTCATGACAATGGCATTATTTCTATCTATTACAGCATGTTGGATGACAGTCATTCATATTCCATTCACCCATTTCAATGTAACATTGATAGGTTTAGGCTTCTACATGATATTTGAATTTTCCCCATTCCCATAATGAGGTTGCTACAACCTAGCCTATGAATGAAAGTTTACAACGTAGGTGCACACAGGTCGAGAGAAAAATTAGAGATGACAGACAGTGACACATGGACAGACACATTCAATACCGCCTTGCACACTCTTGCCTGCATCTAGCTTATTTAGGGTGTAATCATTAGTCCAACAGTTGCAAATGCAAGTTTTTGTTGGACAAATGCAGGTGTTTTTATCCCCATTTGCTTCCGTTTAAGAAACGTTTTTCAACAGGAATGAATACATCCCTGATCACACATAAACACAGTTCACTTTCATAGCAGCCACATTGTATTCCTTTTCGCCTCTATGCACTCTCCTCCTCTCACCTTTTCCCTTTGTTTGTGGACTTCAATGAACAACACATCAGATATATTTCACCAGACAAAAAAAAACTTTCCAAGCCAAATCATGTCATAACCGCTACACACAGCCTACATCGTTGTCCCCATAATAGCTAAAGTAAGTCCTAGTCAACATAGAAAATAGAACTAATGCGTTAGTAAACCCGCTACAATAACAGTAACGTTACAGTGTATATAGTCAGTGAGCAGTTACACCGGCAGACCCCGGTGGCAAGAAATTATTAAACCAAAAGCTTACCTTGACTTGGAAGAGTTCCAGTGTTGTGTTGGATAGTCATAGCCAACTAGCTAACATAGCATCCCTCTGTTTGAGCCGGGTGTTTGAGTAACTAAACTAGCCAGCTGCATTTGCTAGCTAAGTAAGTGAAACTGAAGAAAACAAATTGAAATCGCTCTCTCCCTCTCTCTCTTGCTTCTCCCTCGTTTTTGAAAACAATAATTTGTTGATAACTGTTCAATTATTGTCTTTCTCTCTCTTTGAGTCAATTACTCACCACATTTTATGCACTGCAGTGCTAGCTAGCTGTAGCTTATGCTTTCAGTACTAGACTAATTATCTGATCCTTTGATTGGGTGGACAGCATGTCAGTTTATGCTGACAATTTATTAATAATAAACATTTCAAAACAGTGTGTTTTAATAAATTATTTGGTGACCTGTGAATAAATGTAGTATAGTTTTATCTAAAAAGGATGACTTTTTCAATGTTTTACCGTTTACATTTTTTTTTAATTCACTGAGGAGGATGGTCCTCCCCTTCCTCCTCTGAGGACCCTCCACTGACACACACGTGTATGATTTAGTAATGTGATATGTCTAAACCCATCCACAGGAGGGAGGGCAATCAGAGATGGAGGAAGCTGACGGGAAAGCAGATAAAAGAACAGGAAAGAACTCTGAGGACACGAAAGACCCTGTTCTGACCATCTCACTGCACCCAGGTACAGAACACCGCGACAAGGCTGTATGTGTATGTGTAGAAGTACAAGTACATATAATAATAATAATAATAATAATACATTTTTTTTGCGCCTTTCAAGATACACAAGGAAATAATAAAATATAAAATATAAACATGTCTATTACAAAAAGTAACATGGCTCCCAAAAAAGTTCCTCTTTTGTCCTCAATTGCTTCTATATTGTTGCCGCAATTAAGGGAGAGGCTGATGACATCAGAGTGCACCATCAGACCAACTCCTTGAATTGTCAAACCCTTGAATTTCTTAAAGACACTATTAACACTATTAACACTCTGCCTCGTTCTGGAACCACCTAATTGCCGCAACTTAATTTCAAGGAAAGTCACGTTTGCAATCATATCATGTGAAACAATGTGTGGGAACTCAGGTTGGAAAAGTCCATTATTATAAACCAGTCCGTGGGTGGAATAGTCCATTATTATGAACCAGTCAGGGTGGAATAGTCCATTATTATAAACCAGTCCGTGGGTGGAATAGTCCATTATTATGAACCAGTCAGGGTGGAATAGTCCATTATTATAAACCAGTCCGTGGGTGGAATAGTCCATTATTATGAACCAGTCAGGGTGGAATAGTCCATTATTATAAACCAGTCCGTGGGTGGAATAGTCCATTATTATGAACCAGTCAGGGTGGAATAGTCCATTATTATAAACCAGTCCGTGGGTGGAATAGTCCATTATTATGAACCAGTCAGGGTGGAATAGTCCATTATTATAAACCAGTCCGTGGGTGATTCATGATACTTGTTTCTACTGTGTGTATATATATATATATATGAATATTGATATGAGGACCTCGAGCTGCGCATGGGGGGGGGGGGGGGGGGGGGGCTCAAAAGGAGAAATTATTTAATGATGTGAGGCCTGAGGCAATTGCCTCGTCTGCCCAGTCTGCCACTGGGTGCAGGTGAGGAATCTCTCGGCTGAGTTCTGGATGTACTGAAGTTTTTTGAGGGAGCTGGTATGGAGTCCATACAGGAGAGCATTGCAACAGTCCAGGTGTGAGGTAAAATAGGCATGTACAGATGTAGGATCTTAATTTGAGACAGTTTGCTACGGCAGGGCAATAATCCTGCAGCAACAGGAAGTGTGAATTATTATGTGGATTATAATTAATGGCTCTTTCTGTAGGGGTTGTTACATTTTTTGTAAGGGAAAATCAAGCCTGACATTTCGGAGTGAAAATGACAAAATGCAAAAGCCTTTTAAAACCTCAAATACACAAAGTTATCCTGCAAAAGGGTGATCAAATTAACATCCTACACCTGTATAATGGTTTCAGCAATTGAGTTTCTAAGGGAGGGGAGGAGTCTGGCAATGTTCTTGAGATGGTGGAAGGCAGATTTTGTGAGTTTTTAATGTGGGCATCAAAGGAGGGTGAAGAATCGAGAATGACCGCCAGATTCTTCACCTAGGAGGCAGGACGGATAGAGCAGCTGTCGATGTTAAGGTCGAACTCCTCCACCTTCTTCAGGAGAAATCTGGGGGCCACCAACATGGCATCTGTCTTATCGCTGTTGAGCTTCAGGAAGTTTGAACTCATCCATGATTTTATTTCTTGAAGACAGTTGATGAGTGATGATGGGGAGGTCAGAGGTGGGTTTGGAGTGAACATAGATTTGCATGTCAGCGTAACAGTGGGATTGCAGACCGTAATGATGGATGATTTGGCCGAGGGGTAGGATGTAGATGATGAAAAGGAGAGGCCCTAGGTCTGAGCCTAGGGGGACTCCCTGGCGGACAGCATAATGGGCGGATTTGAAGTGTCCCGGGGTCACTAACTTCTGCCTGTCCAACAGGTAGGACCTGAACTAGGCTAGAGCTGTTCCGATAATTACCATAGGCCTCTCCATTCTTTCAAGGAGGATGGAATGGAAAACTGTGTCAAAGGCAGCCGATAAGTTCAGTAGGATGAGGAGGTTTAGATTGCTAGAGTCGGCGAGAGTAATCTACTAGTAGTAGAGATCATTTACCATTTGAACCAGAGCCGTTTCCATGCTGTGATTGGCACTAAACCCCGATTGAAGAGGCTCAAAGAGGTTATTGGAAGCCATGTGCTGATGGAGTTGGGAAGGTACACTGGCCACGAAGGGAATGTTGGATATTAGCTTGTAGTTGTTGAGGTTAGCTGGGTCAAGTCCTTGTTTTTTTCCCAATAGGTGGGACAGCAGCCAGTTTGAGATCAAGAGGAACAGTGTCAAAACAGAAGGACACGTTAATTAACAACCGTGAGGGGAGAGATTGCAGGAAGACATGTCTTGACTAGGGAAGTGGGCATAGGATCAAGTGAGCAGGTTGAAGCTTTGGATTTGGTGACTAGACCAGAGATGAACTCAGCATCAAGAGGGCAGAAGGCGGAGAGGGAGGAAATGGTTGCTGGGTCGAGGCTATGGAGGGAGCTCACTCAGTGGACTTTGTTTGAGCTGTATCCATTTTAGTGTCTGTTTTGTTTTGGAAGATGTCCAGCTACTGATGACAGAGGTCACCTGAAGCATTGAGAGGGGAGTCATTCTGTGGCTGTAGTACTGGAGCTTTTTGATTGTGGAGAAGAAAACTCTCAGGTTATTATGACCTTTACTGATTATGTTTGAGTAGTGGGTAGACTTAGTCTTGTGGAGAGCATCTTTGTAGTTTGAGACATGTTCCTTATATGAATGTACTGTGAGCCCTGTTTTCTTATCCAGCCATTCCAGCTGGTGGCCGGCAGCCTTCACGGTACGTAGTTTGGGTGGGTACCAGGGTGAAGACTGGGAGAAACCATTTTTTTGTTTGATATGTTTCTCTGTAATTACAGTGGTGCTCCTTGAGGCTCTGAATTATGGATTACAGAATAAACTTTACTCCAATGGCAAGGCAAGTGTCTACTCTCCCTATATGTCCACAGTCTGTAAACTGAAACTGATTTGAGGTTATTGACAGTTAGTGTCTTGTCATTGTTTGACATTTACAGTCAGCCCAAGGCACTGCTGCAGGGAGCAACTCAGACGACCAGGAAGTGGAGAGCAGTCTGTCTGGGTCAGAGAGCAGCCAGAGTTCCAAGAGGAAGTGGACTAGGCTGGACACAGACACAGAGGGTAAGGATGGATAGAGAGAGGGAGGAGAAGGGGAAGTGAAAGGGGGAGAGAAAGCGAGAGAGAAAGTGAAAGAGAAATAGATAGAAAGATCACACATGAAGCCAAATGTGTGTCTTGTATAAAGCTGTGGGTTTCTTTTCTCTTGTTCTCCTCTAGTTTCTCATCAGAAGGAAAAGAGGATCAACCTTCTTAGTACAGTAACTGGGGAAGAGCCCACAGAAGTGACACAGATGACCGGTCAAGGATAAAATCACACAGGTCTGTAGCTCACACGCACTATACTGTGCTTACTGAATGTCTGAGAAGTAGCCGGAATGTCACAACGAGGCGCAAATACATAATTGTCAGTTGAATGTGTTATTTTCACAGGAAATGTCCCTCACCTAAGAATAGAGTAAAAGAGAGGGTGGGGGTAGTGAGACAAACTGTGCATCAAAATATTGTCTTCATATAAACCCCTTGGCCTGTAGCTCTGTGTTGCTGAAACACGGGTTTAATGACATTTATTAAGAGAGTAAAAGAAGAACTACACTCAGACCTCAACCTCTTTTCGTTGTTCCTCTTCCCACAGCCATGTGACGTCCGATGTAAAAAAGGATCAAGGCATTGTGGTCCCCAGGAGGACCTCTATCGGCTGTATTCCACCCTCCTCATCACCCCTCAGTGCAATGAAGATGTCTGCCTCACTGGAACTGGAACAGAGGGACAGACAGTGTCAAAGACTTGAACAGAACTTCTTCCATCTGACTGTTGTCCTTTCAGTAGAGGGTTCTTGCTAGTGGGCGTTATGCATTTCAATGGAATAACCTTTATAATGACTAGCTAGATAATAACCTTGTGATTAATATTCAATTATCCTCCAACTGATAAAGAATGTATTTCACGCTGACTTCCCGGCATTGCTGTTGCCTCAGAAGGCCAAACAGGGGGAGTTGCCACTGTACTAGAGCGCCTACTTTATCTCTCTCTCTCTCTTTCACTCTGTCACTCTCTCTCTCCCACTCTCTCGCTCTCTCTGTCTCTGTAACCCCTATCTCTACTTCTCTCTCACACTAATCTTGTTCCCTCATACATATTCATACATTTCTACTTCGTGGCAGAACTGTCAACTCCGCCTGGCTATTTTTGTCACAAATTGTTCTTCACCCCGTCCCCAAACATTCTTCTTCCTTTTTTTGGTTTTCAGAAAGCACATATTTTGCAAGTCTTAACTTTCCACTTGCAGCTGCTACGAAGTTTGTGTTAATGTGGTGGGGTGATGTGGGGGGTAAGAGTGTGGAGGGGGGGGGGGGACAACACGATAGTTCTGAAGCCATTATGGACTCTCGTTGATCTCTGCTTTTTTACTAATGTCATTAGAGTCCATTATGTTCATTGTCAGTAGGCAACTATGTGAACTTAGTGCACTCAGCGTTGGAGAAAGCTGAGAGACACTGCTCTACCATGTTTACTCCGCATAAAAATCTGTTCTCAATATGTGACATTGGGATATTATACACTTAGGCTATGGTTCACCTTTGTTTTTCCAGTGAAGGTAAAGAATCTTCAAACTCTTAGAGACACTGTTGTGTACTAGCTATAAAATCAATATTGAATGTGTAATAAAAGAAAGCAGTCTGACTATGTGATGAAAAATAAAACATGGTTATTTGGATTATAAAACTGTCTGGAAACATGTCTTTGGTCCAGGATGTTATGCAAAGTGACCATGTTGTCATGACCAGGCCAACAGTGTGGAAATCCCTCCTATGATGCTGTGATCATCCGGGAAACCGACACCCCAACCCTGTCACACGAAGTCAACACCACAGTGAACACAGAGATGGAACACTGTGGGATTTCTGGCTTTTCCATCACCTATCACTAGGTGTTTTTCAAATCAATGTATGATACTTTCATATGGTAGAAATATTTCACATTTTCAAACATTTTAGATATGTGTTCAAACTGGACATCTCGCGTCAATCACGTCAAAGATAATAAATAGTGTAGGTATTATTGGCACAGTCACAATAAGATTTGTATACAGACAACCACACACATAATTGCAAGAGCCATTTTAAAGCTATCTCTGTATCACACTGGTGAAGTTCCTCATTCTCCTGTCTGGTTTGCATATAGAGGGCCCACGCTGGCAGCTTCTGTCCTGGAAGAAAAGAGTAATTGTGTTACTATCGATCAGATATTACCGAGCTGTTGCAAATCTCTGCATTACCATCCTCATATCCTAGCAGGAATGTTGACGGTGCAAATTGTGTCTGTACAAGAAGGGGGGTAAAGGAGATAAAGAAGAGAAAGAAGAGGAAAACTTCAGTAGAGAGAGAGGGTGGGAGTGAAAGATAGGGAAGAAGAGAGAAACGTTAATGGTACTGTAGGTCTTTGTGGTCTTTGTCAGGTTAGTAAGGAATACCTTAAACACTGATGAGATTCATCACCCACGCAGAATCAATCAATCAATCAATCAAATGTATTAATAAAGACCTTTTTACATCAGCAGATGTCAGAAAGGGCTTATACAGAAACCCAGCTCAAAACCCCAAACAGCAAGCAATGCAAATGTAGAAGCACGGTGGCTAGGAAAAACTCCCTAGAAAGGCAGGAACCTAGGAAGAAACCTAGAGAGGAACCAGGCTCTGAGTGGCGACCTGTCCTCTTCTGGCTGTGCTCAATGGATATTATAAGATTACATGGCCATTAAGGCCAGATCTTTCTTCAAGACGTTCAAACATTCATAGATGATCAACAGAGTCAAATAATAATCACAGTGGTTGTAGAGGGTGCAACAGGTCAGCACTTCAGGAGTAAATGTCAGTTGGCTTTTCATAGCCGAGCATTCAGAGGTCGAGACAGCAGGTGCGGTAGAGAGGGAGAGAGAGAGGGAGGGTGAAAGAGATTTAGAGAGATATAATTTTCATATCCAACCCAACAGTCAGTCCTACATCCACAGTACATTTCTGAATAACCGCTGCAGACCAACGATGTATATAAACCATGGATTGCTGATGATACATATTGGCAATGAGAAGCCTTGAAGCCACCGATTGGCCATATGTGACCGACCACCTGGATTCGGTCCTATGTAGCAATTGTGTTTTTTACATTGGATCAAAGTAGAGACTCAGAGATAGAAAATGCTATATCATATTTTGAGTAAACGGCCCTTGAATGTTTTGGTACACCTACTGGAGAGCTCTTCTTTGTCTACACCCATTCAGCATCGTTAACACCCTCTTAACCTCTCTGGCGCATGTGGGACGAACTCGTCCCAACTACGTAACAGCCACTGAAATCCAGTGGCGCGATTTTTGAATCGTTTGAAATACTATTACTTCAATTTCTCAAACATATGACTATTTTACAGCTATTTAAAGACAAGAATCTTGTTAATCTAACCACACTGTCCGATTTCAAAAAGGCTTTACAACGAAAGCAAAACATTAGATTATGTCAGCAGAGTGCCCAGCCAGAAATAATCAGACACCCATTTTTCAAGCTAGCATATCATGTCACATAAACCCAAACCACAGCTAAATGCAGCACTAACCTTTTATGATCTTCATCAGATGACACACCTAGGACATTGTGTTATACAATACATGCATGTCTGTTCAATCAAGTTCATATTTATATCAAAAAACAGCTTTTTACATTAGCATGTGACGTTCAGAAAAAGCATAACCCCCGCAAACTTCCGGGGAATTTACTAACAGTTTGCTAAATTACTCACGATAAACGTTCACAAAAAGCATAACAATTATTTTAAGAATTATAGATACATTACTCCTCTATGCACTCGATATGTCCGATTTTAAAATAGCTTTTCGGATGAAGCACATTTTGCAATACTCTAAGTACATAGCCCGGCATCACGGGCTAGCTATTTAGACACCCGGCAAGATTAGCCTTCATCAAAATCATATTTCCTATAAGAAAAATGTTCTTACCTTGCTTGTTCTTCGTCAGAATACACTGCCAGGACTTCTACTTCAATAACAAATGTAGGTTTGGTCCCAAATAATCCATCGTTATATCCAAACAGCGACGTTTTGTTCATGAGTTCTAGACACTATCAGAATACTAAATCACGGTCTCGCGCATGGCGCATGGCTTGACAAAAAATGTCTAAATATTCCATTACCGTACTTCGAAGCATGTCAACCGCTGTTTAAAACCAATTTTTATGCCATTTATCTCGTAGAAAAGCGATAATATTCCGACCGGGAATATGCAATGAGCCTAAACAGCCGAGTTAAATTTCTCCACAGGGGCGAATCGTGCATGCGCCTCATTCAAAGGTCCTCTGATCCGCCACTTACCAAAGGCGATAATGTGTTTCAGCCTGAGGCTGCCTCGTCAACCTTCAGGTATTTCCTGGGTTCTGAGAGCCTATCGGAGCCCTGGGAATTGTCACGTTACAGCTAAGATCCTTACTTTTCAATAAACAGATGCAAGACGCACGACTCCTTGTCAGACAGGGTACTTCCTGCATGAAACCTTGTCAGGTTTTTGCCTGCCATAGGAGTTCTGTTATACTCACAGACACCATTCAAACAGTTTTAGAAACTTTAGGGTGTTTTCTATCCAAACCTGAACAATAATATGCATATTCTAGCTTCTGAGTTGGTGTAGGAGGCAGTTAAAAATGGGCACATATTTTTTCCTAAATTCTCAATACTGCCCCCTAGCCCAAACAGGTTAAACCTTAGCTCCACCCATGTCTTTAAGGATTCACGTGAGGCCATGTGCTAAACAACCAAAGATTTAAATACTAAACGCTGGGTTATACTACGTCTATTGACATGTCTGTAGACAGTTGACCCAGTGACAACATGAACATTCTATTTCTGTCCTACATCAAACTTGTCGTTGTCATTATGAAAAAGTATAAACACAAAAATGGCAGGCTGCATGACAACAGTCTCGTAGTTCATAATAGCATAGCATAGTTAGTTTCTAGCAAGCTAAGGTTAAGTTAGCTGGCAGGCCAGTTCAAATAATGACCATGTCATAGCTAATTGTTATTCATTATTACAGGAAAATAACCTCACAAGGTCATTATTTACAAGTTAATGGCTAGTTAATTACAGAAAATAGTTTACTGTTGTGAGTGTGATGAAATAAAAGCAGGGCATTCTACCAGAGATTTTTTAAAGATATAATATTACTACACAGTTCATACAGGTAGCTAAGAGTACACTTTAACATGCAATGAAAACAACTTTCTGACTAAATTAGAACCATATCATATCTGAAAATGTAGCTAGCTAGACTCTCTTACCCGTATACGTGGATGAACGCTTCTCCCCCTCTGTCACGGATGCCATGGTTGCCCTTAGTTTGAAGATGTAATCTGGAGACAGGTGTTCTCTTTTCAACTCCCGGTCACAACTTGCAGACTTGTTTACGCTGCTGTGCGTTTTTGTTGCCGATCTTACTTTGCTACCTGACGGTTTTTACTTTTTCATTACCGTATATTTTTACCCTCACTCAACTTTTTTCATTCAACTTTCTTACCCCGGAGGTTTTATCTGGACATGGTTCGTCAGGACTTCAAACAGCCGAAGCTAAGTAACATTAACATGATGCCTTCTAATTGCAGTCGTTGTACTTATAATATACAGGAGAACGATCGCCTTACGGCAAGGATAGCTGTGCTGCAAGCCCAGCTTCAGACGCAATCGTTAGGCAAGGGTAATTTCAGTGTAGGAAAGGATGAAACAGCGTCTGTGGCACCAGCAAGTACAGATAGTAACGTTAGTATAAACCCCCTCGCACGGTCCCCGCAGCCGGACAACTTTCTCATGGCTTCTGGAGGGAAACGCTGTAGGAATGCTCAACCGGTGTCGCTCATTCAGCCGACAGAAACTTTCAACCGGTTCTCCCCATTAAGCGAGTCGGAGTCGGAGGCCGAGACTTCTCTGGTCTCTACTCCTCCCGTTGTGGGGTCTGAGACGCCGACGGCTCCCACCATTAGCTCTGACAAATTGAAAACCCTAGTCATTGGCGACTCCATTACCGCAGTATTAGACTTAAAACGAATCATCCAGCGATCATACACTGTTTACCAGGGGGCAGGGATACCGACGTTAAGGCTAATCTAAAGACGGTGCTGGCTAAAGCTAAAACTGGCGAGTGTAGAGAGTATAGAGATATTGTTATCCACGTCGGCACCAACGATGTTAGGATGAAACAGTCAGAGGTCACCAAGCGCAACATAGCTTCAGCGTGTAAATCAGCTAGAAAGATGTGTCGGCATCGATTAATTGTCTCTGGCCGCCTCCCAGTTAGGGGGAGTGATGAGCTCTACAGCAGAGTCTCACAACTCAATCGCTGGTTGAAAACTGTGTTCTGCCCCTCCCAAAAGATAGAATTTGTAGATAACTGGCCCTCTTTCTGGGACTCACCCACAAACAGGACTAAGCCTGGCCTGTTGAGGAGTGACGGACTCCATCCTAGCTGGAGGGGTGCTCTCATCTTATCTACGAACATAGACAGGGCTCTAACTCCTCTAGCTCCACAATGAAATAGGGTGCAGGCCAGGCTGTTAGCCAGCCTGCCAGCTTAGTGGAGTCTGCCATTAGCACAGTCAGCGTAGTCAGCTCAGCTTTCCCCATTGAGACCGTGTCTGTGCCTCGATCTAGATTGGGCAAAATTAAAAATGGCGGTGTTCGCTTTAGTAATCTCACTAGTATAAAGACCTCCTCCATTCCTGCCATTATTGAAAGAGATTGTGATACTTCACATCTCAAAATTGGGTTACTTAATGTTAGATCCCTCACTTCCAAGGCAGTTATAGTCAATGAACTAATCACTGATCATAATCTTGATGTGATTGGCCTGACTGAAACATGGCTTAAGCCTGATGAATTTACTGTGTTAAATGAGGCCTCACCCCCTGGTTACACTAGTGACCATACCCCCCGTGCATCCGACAAAGGCGGAGGTGTTGCTAACATCTACGATAGCAAAATTCAATTTACAAAAAAAAAATGACGTTTTCGTCTTTTGAGCTTCTAGTCATGAAATCTATGCAGCCTACTCACTCACTTTTTATAGCTACTGTTTACAGGCCTCCTGGGCCATATGCAGTGTTCCTCACTGAGTTCCCTGAATTCCTATCGGATCTTGTAGTCATAGCAGATAATATTCAAATTTTTGGTGACTTTAATATTCACATGGAAAAGTCCACAGACCCACTCCAAAAGGCTTTCGAAGCCATCATCGACTAATTGGGTTTTGTCCAACATGTCTCTGGACCTACTCACTGCCACAGTCATACTCTGGACCAAGTTTTGTCCCATGGAATAAATGTTGTGGATCTTAATGTTTTTCCTCATAATCCTGGATTATCGGACCACCATTTTATTGCGTTTACAATTGCAACAAATAATCTGCTCAGACCCCAACCAAGGAGCATTAAAAGTCATGCTATAAATTCTCAGACAACCCAAAGATTCCTTGATGCCCTTCCAGACTCCCTCTGCCTACCCAAGGACGTCAGAGGACAAAAATCAGTTAACCACCCTAACCGAGGAAATCAATTTAACCTTGCGCAATACCCTAGATGCAGTTGCACCCCTAAAAATGTAAAACATTGGTCATAAGAAACTAGCTCCCTGGTATACAGAAAATACACGAGCTCTGAAGCAAGCTTCCAGAAAATTGGAACGGAAATGGCGCCACACCAAACTGGAAGTCTTCCGACTAGCTTGGAAAGACAGTACCGTGCAGTATCGAAGAGCCCTCACTGCTGCTCGATCATCCTATTTTTCCAACTTAATTGAGGAAAATAAGAACAATCCGAAATTTCTTTTTGATACTGTCGCAAAGCTAACTAAAAAGCAGCATTCGCAAATGGAGGATGGCTTTCATTTCAGCAGTAATAAATTTATGAACTTCTTTGAGGAAAAGATCATGATCATTAGAAAGCAAATTACGGACTCCTCTTTAAATCTGGGTATTCCTCCAAAGCTTCATTGTCCTGAGTCTGCACAATTCTGCCAGGACCTAGGATCAAGGGAGATACTAAAGTGTTTTAGTACTATATCTCTTGACACAATGCTGAAAATAATCATGGCCTACAAACCCTCAAGCTGCATACTGGACCCTATTCGAACTAAACTACTGAAAGAGCTGCTTCCTGTGCTTGGCCCTCCTATGTTGAACATAATAAACGGCTCTCTATCCACCGGATGTGTACCAAGCTCACTAAAAGTGGCAGTAATAAAGCCTCTCTTGAAAAAGCCGAATCTTGACCCAGAAATTATAAAAAACTATCGGCCTATATCGAATCTTCCATTCCTCTCAAAATTTTTTGAAAAAGCCGTTGCACAGCAACTCACTGCCTTCCTGAAGACAAACAATGTATACGAAACGCTTCAGTCTGGTTTTAGACCCCATCATAGCACTGAGACTGCACTTGTGAAGGTGGTAAATGACCTTTTAATGACGTCAGACCGAGGCTCTGCATCTGTCCTCGTGCTCCTAGATCTTAGTGCCGCTTTTGATACCATCGATCACCACATTCTTTTGGAGAGATTGGAAACCCAAATTGGTCTACATGGACAAGTTCTGGCCTGGTTTAGATCTTATCTGTCGGAAAGATATCAGTTTGTCTCTGTGAATGGTTTGCCCTCTGACAAATCAATTGTAAATTTCGGTGTTCCTCAAGGTTCCGTTTTAGGACCACCATTGTTTTCACTATATATTTTACCTCTTGGGGATGTCATTCGAAAACATAATGTTAAATTTCACTGCTATGCGGACGACACACAGCTGTACATTTCAATGAAACATGGTGAAGCCCCAAAATTGCCCTCGCTAGAAGCCTGTGTTTCAGACATAAGGAAGTGGATGGCTGCAAACTTTCTACTTTTAAACTCGGACAAAACAGAGATGCTTGTTCTAGGTCCCAAGAAACAAAGAGATCTTCTGTTCAATCTGACAATTAATCTGGATGGTTGTACAGTCGTTTCAAATAAAACTGTGAAGGACCTCGGCGTTACTCTGGACCCTGATCTCTCTTTTGAAGAACATATCAAGACTGTTTCAAGGACAGCTTTTTTCCATCTACGTAACATTGCAAAAATCAGAAACTTTCTGTCCAAAAATGACGCAGAAAAATTAATCCATGCTTTTGTTACTTCTAGGCTGGACTACTGCAACGCTCTACTTTCCGGTTACCCGGATAAAGCACTAAACAAACTTCAGTTAGTGCTAAATACGGCTGCTAGAATCCTGACTAGAACCAAAAAATTTGATCATATTACTCCAGTGCTAGCCTCCCTACACTGGCTTCCTGTTAAGGCAAGGGCTGATTTCAAGGTTTTACTGCTAACCTACAAAGCATTACATGGGCTTGCTCCTACCTATCTTTCCGATTTGGTCCTGCCGTATATACTTACACGTACGCTACGGTCACAAGACGCAGGCCTCCTAATTGTCCCTAGAATTTCTAAGCAAACGGCTGGAGGTAGGGCTTTCTCCTATAGAGCTCCATTTTTATGGAATGGTCTGCCTACCCATGTGAGAGACGCAGACTCAGTCTCAACCTTTAAGTCTTTACTGAAGACTTATCTCTTCAGTAGGTCCTATGATTAAGTATAGTCTGGCCCAGGAGTGTGAAGGTGAACGGAAAGGCTGGAGCAACGAACCACCCTTGCTGTCTCTGCCTTGCCGGTTCCCCTCTTTCCACTGGGATTCTCTGCCTCTAACCCTATTACAGGGGCTGAGTCACTGACTTACTGGTGTTCTTCCATACCGTCCATGGGAGGGGTGCGTCACTTGAGTGGGTTGAGTCACTGACGTGGTCTTCCTGTCTGGGTTGGAGCCCCCCCTTGGGTTGTGCCATGGCGGAGATTTTTGTGGGCTATACTCGGCCTTGTCTTCGGACAAGTTGGTGGTTGTAGACATCCCTCTAGTGGTGTGGGGGCTGTGCTTTGGCAAAGTGGGTGGGGTTATATCCTGCCTGTTTGGCCCTGTCCGTGGGTATCATCGGATGGGGCCACAGTGTCTTCTGATCCCTCCTGTCTCAGCCTCCAGTATTTATGCTGTAGTAGTTTATGTGTCGGGGGGCTAGGGTCAGTCTGTTACATCTGGAGTATTCTCTTGTCTTATCCGGTGTCCTGTGTGAATTTAAATATGCTCTCTCTAATTCTCTCTTTCTTTCTCTCTTTCTTTCTTTCTCTCGGAGGACCTGAGCCCTAGGACCATGCCTCGGGAATACCTGGCATGATGACTCCTTGCTGTCCCCAGTTCACCTGGCCATGCTGCTGCTCCAGTTTCAACTGTTCTGCCTGCGGCTACGGAACCCTGACCTGTTCACCGGACGTGCTTGTTGCACCCTCAACAACTACTATGATTATTATTATTTGACCATGCTGGTCATTTATTAACATTTTAACATCTTGACCATGTTCTGTTATAATATCCACCCGGCACAGCCAGAAGAGGACTGGCCACCCCTCATAGCCTGGTTCCTCTCTAGGTTTCTTCCTAGGTTTTTGGCCTTTCTAGGGAGTTTTTCCTAGGGAGTTTTTCCTAGCCACCGTGCTTCTTTCACATGCATTGCTTGCTGTTTGGGGTTTTAGGCTGGGTTTCTGTACAGCACTTTGAGATTTCAGCTGATATACGAAGGGCTATATAAATACATTTGATTTGATTTGAACTCCCTCCGCAAATTTGCAATTCAAACAACAGACTTTTCTCCATCTCCTTAGCTATCATACTCTGCTCCCACTGGGCATTCCACTAATTTCAAAACTCGGTAAACCCGTTGCAGTTCTTCGGGAAGTCTTTCAAAAAACCCACGTTAGAAAGAATTACCTTCACATACTTCTAGACAAAAGCAGGCTACATGGCAGACCAATCCAAACTCATCTCTCAGCATGTCCAGGCCCTCCATTATCTCAGCTAATCATGGCTAGCGGGAAGGTTCCTGACTTTTTCCGTGGCTAAACCAACTAGGTTCGCAATTTAACAAATGTATTTGTATTTACAGATGGCGTACAAGTTTGCTATTAAGGAACCTGGAAGTTCACATGTTCCAGAAGGCAGTTATGCCCCCAAAAAACGCATTTGATCAAAAATACATGTTTACGTTCAAATGCCTCTCCTGTGAAGTAGTGATGTGCGACATGCGCCAATTTTCTTGAAATTAGTCACATTTTGGCACTCCTCAGAAGAAACAGTCCTCCATTAGAATGAATGGAATTCTACAGTATTTCAATCAAAGATTTCAAGGGCAAAATTACATGTATTTAAGTATTGTTTTGTTGTAGTGGAGACAGTAACATTAATACTTTCTAATACTTTTGTATGTACAGTATATATAAAGTATATATATACAGTACTATTCAAATGTTTGGACACACGTACTCATTTACTATTTTCTATATTGTAGAATAATAGTGAAGACATCTAAACTATTAATTAACAGATATGGAATCATGTAGTAACCAAAAAAGTGTTAAATAATTCAAAATGTATTTTATATTTTATATTCCTTAAAGTAGCCACCCTTTGCCTTGATGACAGCTTTGCACACTCTTGGCATTCTCTCAACCAGCTTCATGAGGAATGCAGATTTCCAGCAGTCTAATGTCCATTGCTCGTGTTTCTTGGCCCAACAAGTCTCTTCTTCTTATTGGTGTCCTATAGTAGTGGTTTCTTTGCAGCAATTCAACCAAGGCCTCATTCATGCAGTCTCTTCTGAACAGTTGATGTTGAGTTGTGTCTGTTACTTTTACTCTGTGAAGCATTTAGTTGGGCTACAATCTGAGGTGCAGTTAAGTCTAAGGAACTTATACTCTAAAGCAAAAGTAACTCTGGGTCTTCCTTCCTCTGGGTCCTCATGAGAGCCAGTTTCATCACAGCGCTTGATGGTTTTTGAGACTGCATTTGAAGAAACGTTCAAAGTTCTTGAAATGTTCCGGATTGACTTACCTCCATGTCTTAAAGTAATGATTGACTGTCGTTTCTCTTTGTTTATTTGAGCTGTTGATGCCATGATATGGCTATCTTCTCTATACCACTGCTACCTTGTCACAACACAACTGATTGGCTCAAACGCAAATTATCTTTTAACAAGACATACCTGTTAATTGAAATGCATTCCAGGTGACTACCTCATGAAGCTGGTTGAGACAATGCCAAGAGTGTGCAAAGCTGTCATCAAGTCAAAGGATGGCTACTTCGAAGAATCTCAAATATAAAATATATTTTGAATGGTTTAGCACTTTTTTGGTTACTACATGATTCCATATGTGTTATAACATAGTTATGATGTCTTCACTATTATTCTACAATGTAGAAAATAGTAAAAATAAAGAAGAACCCTTGAATGAGTAGGTGTGTCCAAACTTTTGACTGGTACTGTATATATCAAAACCAAATCACATTTTATTGGTCACATACACATATTTAGCAGATGTTATTGCAGGTGTAGTGAAATGCTTGTGTTCCTAGCTCCAACAGTGATGTAGTATCTAACAATTCACAACAATACACACAAATCTAAAAGTAAAAGATTGGGATGAAGAAATATTTAAATATTAGCGCAATGTTGGAGTGACAGTGACTAAAATACAGTTGAATATAATACCGTATATACATATGAGATGAGTAAAGTAACATGTAAACAATATTTAAACATTATTAAAGTGACTACTGTTCCATTATTACGGTGGCCAGTGATTCCAAGTCTATGTATTTAGGGCAGCAAGCCTCTAAGGTGCACGGTTGCGTAACCAAGTGGAAGCCTGGCTAGTGATGGCTATTTAACAGTCTGATGGCCTTGAGACAGAAGCTGTTTTTCAGTCTCTCAGTCCCAGCTTTGATGAACCTGTACTGACTTCGCTTTCTGGATGATAGCGGGGTGAACAGGCCGTGGCTCGAATGGTTGATGTCCTTGATGATCTTTTTGGCCTTCCTGTGACATTGGGTGCTGTAGGTGTCCTGGAGGGCAGGACCGTACCACCCTCTGAAGAGCCCTGCAGTTGCGGGTAGTGCAGTTGCCATACCAGGCGGTGATACAGCCCGACAGGATGCTCTCAATTGTGCATCTGTAAAAGTTTGTGAGGGTTTTTAGGGGCCAGATTTCTTCAGCCTCCTGAGGTTGAAGAGGCACTGTTGCGCCTTCTTCACCACACTGTCTGTGTGGGTGGACCATTTCAGACCGTCAGTGATGTGTACGCTGAGGAACTTGAAGCTTTCCACCTTCTCCACTGTGGTCCCGTCGATGTGGATAGAGGCGTGCCCCCTCTGCTGTTTCCTGAAGTCCACGATTAGCTCCTTTGTTTTGTTGATGTCGAGTGAGAGGTTATTTTTCTGGCACCACTCTTCCAGGGCCCTCACCTCCTCCCTGTAGGATGTCTCGTCATTGTTGGTAATCAGGCAAACTACTGTTATGTCGTCTGCAAACTTGATGATTGAGTTGGAGGCGTGGATGGCCACGCAGTCATGGGTGAACAGGGAGTACAGGAGGGGGCTGAGCACGCACTCTTGTGGGGCCCCTGTGTTGAGGATCAGTGAAGTGGAGGTGTTGTTTCCTACCTTTACCAACTGGGGATAGCCCGTCAGGAAGTCCATTCCTCTTGTCCAGATGGGATAGGGCAGTGCGCAGTGCGATGGCGATTGCATCGTCTGTGGATCTATTGGAGAGGAAAGCAAATTGGAGTGGGTCTACTGTGTCAGGTAACGTAGAGGTGATATGATCCTTAACTAGCCTCTCAAAGCACTTCATGATGAAAGAAGTGAGTGCTACGTGGGTGATAGTCATTTAGTTCAGTTACCTTTGCTTTCTTGGGTATAGGAACAATGGTGGACATCTTGAAGTAAGTGAGGGCAGCAGACTGGGATAAGGAGAGATTGAATATATCCGTAAACAATCTGTTACGCTGAGTGGAACAGGTGAACCCAAGAGCAGACTCAGACGAGGAGACTGGGATGAAGTAAATAAGGTATTTATTGAAAGACAAGGGGGATGTTGGAGTGCAGGTCAGGGGAAGCTCGGGCGGGTTGCTGAAAACCAGGTGCGGAGGCTGGGGCTGGAGCGAGAGGGGTTGGGACAGAGTAAGCAGGTCCGGAGGGGAATCCAAGGGAGTAGTAGAGTGGGGTATCCAGGGCAGAGTAGCAGGATGACGAGACGTGGGACTGGAGACAGGGATCAGAGTCAGAGCGGGCAGAACTGTAACGGAGAGGAAAACAGCGTCAGGCAAGGAAAACAGGCACAACAGGATAACAGGTTCTGAATAGTAACAAACGGCTAGAAACATAGACTGACTGAGCAGATATTACGATCTGGCAGCGTGGAAGTGGTAGGGCTGAGTATTTGTAGAGGTCTTGATTATGGAACAGGTTGCAGCTGGTGGGGATCTACTCTGACTCCAGCACACCTGTCTCTGCCCACACAATCACACACACAGAGAGAGAGAGAGAGAGAGAGAGAGAGAGAGAGAGAGAGAGAGAGAGAGAGAGAGAGAGAGAGAGAGGGAGAGAATACTGGGGGAGTGGCGGCAGGTCAAGGAAACAGGATGAGCAGTAGAGGGCATTGCAGGAGCAGATGTGACACAATCCAGCCAGCTGGTCTGCATATGCTCTGAGGACACAGCTAGGGATGCCGTCTGGGCCGGCAGCCTTGGGAGGGTTAACACGCTTAAATGTCTTACTCACGTCAGCCATGGCGAAGGAGAGCCCACAGTCCTTGGTAGCGGGCCGCGTCAGTGGCACTGTGTTATCCTCAAAGCGGGATTCAGACCCTTTGCTATGATACTCAAAACTGAGCTCAGGTGCATCCTTTTTCCATTGATCATCCCTGAGGTGTTTCTACAACTTGATTGGCGTCCACCTGTCGTAAATTCAATTGATTTGACATGATTTGGAAAGGCACACACATGTCTATATAAGGTCCCAGAGTTGGCAGTGCATGTCAGAATAAAAACCAAGCCATGAGGTTGAAAGAATTGTCTGCATAGCTCCGAAACAGGATTGTGTCGAGGCACAGATCTGGTGAAGGGTATCAAAAAATGTTTGCAGCATTGAAGGTACCCAAGAACACAGTAACCGCCATCATTCTTAAATGTAAGAAGTTTGAAACAACCAAGACTCTTCCTAGAGCTGGCCACCCGGCCAAACTGAGCAATCGGGGGAGAAAGTTATTGGTCAGGGAGGTGAACAAGAACCCGACAGTCATTCTGACAGAGCTCCAGAGTTCCTCTGAGTATATGGGAGAAACTTCCAGAAGGACAGCCATCTCCGCAGCACTCAAGTATCGAAGATGGCGTAGTAGTCGGACGTGTATTTGTCTTGTCCAGTCTTGTCCACTGTACATAGTAATTTTTCCTTGTTTTTTAAAATATATTTCGTAAATATTTTAATCTCACTTTCCATCTACAGACTGAATATACTCTCCTGCAACCCGCCTCACCCAATGTGGTACGGATCTGCTATTTTATACTTTAGAATCTGAAACCCCATCAAAAGCCAGACAGCTAACTAGCTACTAGCTAGTAGACAGTTAGCCACTGCTAGCGGTCTACACCATTAACTCGGACATTAGCCAACCTCACCTCGGTCAATACCTGCCAGTCTGCACAGCGCGATATCAACCCAGAGCATATCGGACTGCTTATTCTCTACCACATCTCCGGATTCCTACCGCAAGCTCTGAACCTTTACACCGGATCATCGTAGCTAGCTAGCTGCAATCCGACTGGCTACTCCTGAATAAAGTCTCTGTCCCGAAGCAAGCACCAGTTAGCCTGGAGCTAGCCTCAAGCTAGGCCCATCTCCTGGCTAGCCAAAGTGGTCCACCAGCCAATTCTTGGGCCACTAAACCTTTTTTGCCAATTGGCCTGGACCCTTTTACTGCTGACACGGAACCCTGCCGATCCATCACGACTGGTCTGCCGACGTAACCGTCCGAGGTGGTTTCAACAGGCTCCTCCGTTGCGACGATGCAGGAGGCCCATCTGCTATCCCCGGCCCGCTAGCTGTCTGAATCGCCGTGTCTCCAGCTCGCCTAGCGTATTAGCGAATACTGAATCGGGTCTATTGCTACTCATTGGACCCTATGATCACTCGGCTACACATGCCTCTCCCCAATGTCAATATGCCTTGTCTATTGCTGTTCTGGTTACTGGTTTTTGTCTTATTTCACTGTAGAGCCCCCAGCCTTGACCAATATGCCTTAGATAGCCCTTTTGTTCCACTCTCCACACATGCGGTGACCTCACCTGACTTAACTGGTGCCTCTAGAGACAAAACCTCTCTCATCGTCACTCAATGCCTAGGTTTACTTCCACTGTACTCACATCCTACCATACCCTTTTCTGTACATTATGCTTTGAATCTATTCTTCCATGCCCAGAAATCTTCTCCTTTTACTCTCTTTTCCGAACGCACTAGACGACCAGTTCTTATAGCCTTTAGCCGTACCCTTATCCTACTCCTCCTCTGTTCCTCTGGTGATGTAGAGGTTCACCCAGGCCTTGCAGCCTCCAGCACCACTCCCATTCCCCAGGCGCTCTCATTTGTTGACTTCTGTAACCGTAAAAGCCTTGGTTTCATGCATGTTAACATTAGAAGCCTCCTGCCTAAGTTTGCTTTATTCACTGCTTTAGCACACTCCGCCAACCCTGATGACCTAGCCGTGTCTGAATCCTGGTTTAGGAAGGCCACCAAAAATCCTGAAATTTCCATACCCAACTTCAACATTTTCAGACAAGATAGAACTGCAAAAGGGGGTGAAGTTGCAATCTACTGTAGAGATAGCCTGCAGAGTTCTGTCATACTATCCAGGTCTGTGCCCAAACAATTTGAGCTTCTACTTTTAAAAATCCACCTTTCCAGAAATAAGTCTCTCACCGTTGCCGCTTGTTATAGACCCTCCTCAGCCCCAAGCTGTGCCCTGGACACCATATGTGAATTGATTACACCCCATCTATCTTCAGAGTTCTTACTGTTAGGTGACCTAAACTGGGATATGCTTAACACCCCGGCCACCCTACAATCTAAGTTAGATGCCCTCAACAAATTATCAAGGAACCTACCAGGTACAACCCTAAATCCGTAACCATGGGCACCCTCTTAGATATCATCCCCTCTAAATACACCTCTGCTGTCTTCAACCAGGATCTCAGCGATCACTGCCTCATTGGCTGCGTCCGTAATGGGTCTGCGGTCAAACGACCACCCCGCATCACTGTCAAACGCTCCCAAAAACACTTACATTTACGTCATTTAGCGGACGCTCTTATCCAGAGCGACTTACAGTAGTGAATGCATACATTTCATACAATTTCATACATTTTTTCATACATTTTTTTTTTTTTTTTCTGTGCTGGCCCCCCATGGGAATCGAACCCACAACCCTGGTGTTGCAAACACCATGCTCTACCAACTGAGCTACAGGGAAGGCCTGTAGCTCAGCTCACTTCAGCGAGCAGGCCTTTCTAATCAACCTGGCCCGGGTATCCTGGAAGGATATTGACCTCATCCCGTCAGAAGAGGATGCCTGGTTGCTCTAAAGTGCTTTCCTCACCATCTTAAAGAAGCATGCCCCATTCATAAAATGTAGAACTAAGAACAGATATAGCCCTTGGTTCACCCCAGACTTGACTGCCCTTGACCAGCACAAAAACATCCTGTGGCGTACTGCATTAGCATTGAATAGCCCCCACGATATGCAACTTTTCAGGGAAGTCCGGAACCAATATACATAGTCAGTGAGGAAATCAAAGGCTAGCTTTTTCAAACAAAAATGTGCATCCTGTAGCACTAATTCCAAAAAGTGTTGGGACACTGTAAAGTCCATGGAGAATAAGAACACCACCACTGCCCAATGCACTGAGGCAAGGAAACACGGTCACCATCGATAAATCCACAATAATCAATAATTTCAAGAAGCATTTTTCTACGGCTGTCCATGCTTTCCACCTGGCTACCCCTACCCTGGCCAACATCTCAGCACCCCTTGCAGCAACTAGCCCAAGAACCCCCCCCCCCCCCCCCCCCCCCCCCAGTCTGTTCAACCTCTCTTTTGTATCATCTGAGATCCCCAAAGATTGGAAAGCTGCCGCAGTCATCCCCCTCTTCAAAGGGAGAGACACTCTAGACCCAAACTGTTATAGACCTATATCCATCCTGCCCTGCCTTTCTAAAATCTTTGAAAGCCGAGTTAACAAACAGATCACCGACCATTTCGAATCCCACCGTAACTTCTCCACTATGCAATCTGGTTTCAGAGCTGGTCATGGATGCACCTCAGCCACGCTCAAGGTCCTAAACGATATCATAACCACCATCGATAAAAGACAGTACTGTGCAGCCATCTTAATCGACCTGGCCAAGTCTTTTGACTCTGTCAATCACCGCATTCTTATCGGCAGACTCAGTAGCCTTGGTTTCTCAAATGACTGCCTCGCCTGGTTCACCAACTACTTCTCTGACAGAGTTCAGTGTGTCAAATCGGAGGGCCTGTTATCCAGACCTCTGGCAGTCTCTATGGGGGTGCCACGGGGTTCAATTCTCATGCCAACTCTTTTCTCTGTATATATCAATGATGTCACTCTTGCTGCTAGTGATTCTCTGATCCACCTCTACGCAGACAACACCATTCTGTATACATCTGGCCCTTCTGTGTTAACTAACCTCCAGATGAGCTTCAATGCCATACAACTCTCCTTCCGTGGCCTCCAACGGCTTTTAAATGCTAGTAAAACTAAATGCATGCTTTTCAATCGATTGTTGCCCGCACCCGCCCGCCCAACTAGCATCACTACTCTGGACGGTTCTGACTTAGAATATGTGGACAAATACAAATACCTAGGTGTCTGGTTAGACTGTAAACTCTTCTTCCAGACTCACACTAAGCATCTCCAATCAAAAATTAAATCTAGAATCGTCTTCCTATTTCACAACAAAGCCTCCTTCACTCATGCTGCCAAACATACCCTCGTAAAACTGTCTATCCTACCGATCCTTGACTTCGGCGATGTCATTTACAAAATAGCCTCCAACACTCTACTCAGCAAACTGGATGTAGTCTATCACAGTGCCATCCGTTTTGTCACCAAAGCCCCACATACTACCTACCACTGCGACCTGTATGCTCTTGTTGGCTGGCCCTCGCTACATATTCGTCGGCAAACCCACTGGCTACAGGTCAACTATAAGTCTTTGCTAGGTAAAGCCCCGCCTTAGCTCACTGGTCACCAAAGCAACACTCCACCCGTAGCAGGGGCTCCAGCAGGTATATCTCACTGGTCATCCCCAAAGCCAACACTTTTTTGGCCGCCTTTCCTTCCAGTTCTCTGCTGCCAATGACTGGAACGAATTGCAAAAATCACTGAAGCTGGAGTCTTGTATCTCGCTCTCTAACTTTAAGCATCAGCTGTCAGAGCATCTTACCAATCACTGCACCTGTACACAGCCAATCTGTAAATAGCACACCCAACTACCTCATTCCCATACTGGTATTTATCTTCTTGCTCTTTTGCACCCCAATATCTCTACTTGCACATCATCATCTGCACATCTATCACTCCAGTGTTAACGCTAAATTGTAATTATTTCACCTCTATTGCCTATTTATTGCCTTGCCTCCCTACTCTTCTATATTTTCACACACTGTACATAAATGTTTCTATTGTGTTATTGAATGTACGATTGTTTATGTGTAACTCTGTGTTATTGTTTATGTCGCACTGCTTTGCTTTATCTTAGCCAGGTCGCAGCTGTAAATGAGAACTTGTTCTCAACTGGCCTACCTGGTTAAATAAAGGTGAAATAAAATAAATAATTAACTCCACCAATCAGGCCTTTATGATAAAGTGGCCAGATGGAAGCCACTCCTTAGTAAAAGTCACATGACAGTCCACTTGGAGTTTGCCAAATAGCACCTAAAGGACTCTCAGACCATGAGAAACAAGATTCTCTGGTCTGATGAAACCAAGATTGAACTCTTTTGCCTGAATGCCAAGCGTCATGTCTTGAGGAAACCTGGCAACATCCCTACAGTGAAGCGTGGTGGTGGCAGCATCATGCTGTGGGGATATTTTCAGTGGCAGGGACTTTGAGACCAGTCAGGATCGAGAGAAAGATTAATGGAGCAAGGTACAGAGAGATCCTTGATAACAACCTGCTCCAGAGAACTCAGGACCTCAGACTGGGGTGAAGGTTCACCTTCCAACAGGACAACGACCATAAGCACACAGCCAAGACAAAGCAGGAGTGACTTCGGGACCAACCTGACGGTGCTTGAGAGGATTTGCAGAGAAAAATTCAGGTGTGCCAAATTTGTTGCGTCATGCCCAATAAGACTCGAAGCTCTAACCTGTGCCAAAGGTGTTTCAACAAAGTACTGAGTAAAATGTCTAAATACTTATCAAATGTGATATTTAAATGTTTTATTGTGTATATATTAACTCACATAATTTCATTTACAAGTATGCATTTAAGGGGTTGGTAATAGAATAAAAGTGTCAAAAACAATAAATGTTGCTAAAAAGTTCCGGCCCGCCCTGAGAAGGAAAGGTGCCCTGTCTAAAAAATTCTATGAGAAACAGTGACATACACTCTGAATTATATAAAATGACACATCTCATATTGGTCTTTCACAGTCAGGTCATCCCAAGCTGTATTGGGCAAGTAGGCTAATAGTAGGCCAACCATTGAAACCGATAAATGAGACTGTTAACTGAGTCAGAAATTCACAGGTTTTTGATTTTATAATATTCTTTCAAGTTTTTACAATTTTAATTAGAAAAACAATAGAATTTGATGTTCTAAGTCCTAACAATGCTTTAACCACATAAGGAGACCACTTTGATGTCTGGAAATAATCTAAGAAATTTCGATTTTTGAGTGTAGTTACCATTTAAGTGCACAGGCACTTTTTGGTTAGCAGTGTTTGTGTAGCACATGATATGTAGTTGGCAAAACAAATGGCCACTGGATTGATGCAAATAATCATAACATCATTCTGCCAGGTAGGAGTAGAAATTGCTGCCCTCCTTTACCCCAGTAAATTTAGAAAAATCAAAGTAGGCAAAAAAACGTTGAACATTATCTAAAATACCTTTTTTTCCAGATGTTGAAATCAGGTTAATTTTCGGGCTCTGAATAAAAGTTGAAAATACGTTTTTTTATAGATGTCTGTTTTTGGGCCAAATCAAGGCCAGTCCAGATCGGACCAAATCTGAACCAAACAAAGACGTCTATGCCTAGGCATCTGCCTCGGATTCCAAAGGTTGCAAGTTCTAATCCAACCATTGAAAGTTGTTTTAGATTTTTAGATTTTTGTTTTAAACATATGCCAAACCTTAACCCTTACCTAAACCATTCGGAGTAAATACTTAACTTTAACATTTCAGAGAATGCCTAAATGTAACCTTAAACACATCACATCATGTGACGTTTGAGATACATGGCTGAATGTCTAATTCGGACCTGAGACTGTGAAAGCTAGTTGTGTGAAACAGGCAGTTGCATTGGCTTTATTAGTCCTGATCCCTGTGACTAATCAATGTGTCTATTTAAACTCTGAATATCAGCTACCCAACGTTATGAGGAGTTATCATGAGCCTATTTGCAATGGGAATCAATGTGTTAACACAGTGGGAAATGCAGAAGTATTTTGTATTTCGTTATGATCAGCTCGTCAAAAATAGACTGATACACTATTGAAACCACTGATCTTGACAGTTTAGCACAAGGGGTAAAACTCATGGGCAGCAGTTGTGAGTAGCCTCCATTCGACATTGTCCATTTTACTTTGACCTGTGCTGTTTTTAGGACATGATGTTAATTAAGATGTCAGAGCATTTTATATTTGATTGGGCGCCATTGAGTTTAGGCTATTTGATTGGAGAAACGTGCATGATGTAAAAAGTGTCCTTCTGATTACATTGTCATTCATTTTATCTCCAGCCTGTAGGCTACAGAAAAGACCATATACTTCCGGCATAGGGTATATCTGCTACATGATTTATGTTATAATATTCTTTGATTGAATATTGGTGGAGCGCCGCAGTGATGCGTCTCTCCAGTTCTCTGGAGAACTGTGCTGGGAATGTGGACAAGCAAAATATTTTACACCCCTGCCTTTGAGCGCTCACCTAAAAAGTCCATATGCCACTGGTTGAGAGAAATTGTCATTGTTTCAGGCAGAATTATGTGAGGTTTTATGTGTTGTTGGAGCTGCGTCTTGGTCGGGTGCGCTTGGAAATGCGGTCCTAGTCAATCTGCCTAATCCTGCCTAATGTCCGGGCCAACCCTGGATATTTCCATCTTTATCTACGAAACCGCTCGCGTATGAGGCGCGCATTTTAGAACGGTGTGTTCCTGCAAATTGCATTTTGGAACATTCGCACGTACCACCATGAACACATTGCTGCCCTAAAACGTGAATAAATAATATTGTTTATCAACATTTTAAGCTATACATTCTAATCTGTTCCAAATGGCTTATTAATAATGGTGTATATGCTGTATACCTCCACTACACTACGTTGATGCGCATGGTGGGGATTAAGACGTGAGGTTATTCAATGCCCACTGAAAAATAAGTGGGTATAAAGTGTGGACCTGCGTATACCCTCCACTACACCACTGGCCCCATCTAAAATAGAAAGGGAAATGGGGATACCTAGTCAGTTGTACAACTGAATGCCTTCAACTGAAATGTGTCTTTCGCATTTCCTACTTCTGACTCTCTCTTTCAAGCCGTGGCTCAGAAGAAATTTGTGTTTAATCCTGACATTTGATTAAGGATTAGTTAAAGAGACAGCTTATTTGTTTGACGTCCTTGCATGGCCCGATCCGCCCATGCCTCCATGCCCCATGCCTTCATGCCTCCATGCCTCCATGCCTCCATGCTCCATGCCTCCATGCCTCCATGCCTCCATGCTCCATGCCTCCATGCCTCCATGCTCCATGCCTCCATGCCTCCATGCTCCATGCCTCCATGCCTCCATGCTCCATGCCTCCATGCCTCCATGCCCCATGCCTCCATGCTCCATGCCTCCATGCTCCATGCCCCATGCTCCATGCCTCCATGCTCCATGCCTCCATGCTCCATGCCTCCATGCCCCATTGCTCCATGCTCCATGCCTCCATGCCTCCATGCCCCCATGCCCCATGCCTCCATGCCTCCATGCCTCCATGCCTCCATGCTCCATGCCTCCATGCCCCATGCCTCCATGCCTCCATGCTCCATGCTCCATGCCTCCATGCCTCCATGCTCCATGCCTCCATGCTCCATGCCTCCATGCCCCATGCCTCCATGCTCCATGCTCCATGCCTCCATGCCCCATTGCTCCATGCTCCATGCCTCCATGCCTCCATGCTCCATGCCTCCATGCTCCATGCCCCCATGCCCCATGCCTCCATGCCCCATGCCTCCATGCCTCCATGCCTCCATGCCTCCATGCCCCATGCCTCCATGCCTCCATGCCTCCATGCCTCCATGCTCCATGCCTCCATGCCCCATGCCTCCATGCTCCATGCCCCATGCCTCCATGCTCCATGCCTCCATGCCTCCATGCCTCCATGCCTCCATGCTCCATGCTCCATGCCTCCATGCTCCATGCCCCATGCCTCCATGCCTCCATGCCTCCATGCCTCCATGCTCCATGCCTCCATGCCTCCATGCTCCATGCCTCCATGCTCCATGCTCCATGCCTCCATGCCTCCATGCCTCCATGCCTCCATGCCTCCATGCCTCCATGCCTCCATGCCTCCATGCTCCATGCCTCCATGCTCCATGCCTCCATGCTTCCATGCTCCATGCCCTCAGTGACTGTGGGATGTTGTCTGTGACTCCAGCGGAGTATGCTGCTCGGGCTAATTTGTCCCCATGCTATTCGTGATCCCATTACAACATGTTGCATTTGTATGTTTTTGTTAGATAGGGTATGATTTCAAAGAGGAGGGTTGTTGAAAATTGATACAGCAGTTATGTGCAATTTAGATATTCAACAAAGATAATCTCTTTCAGCAGGTGCCAAAACAAACTGTAGAAGTTTAGAGGCACTTTAATAATAATTTTAAGACAACTTTTTCAATTCAAACCACAAAAGAGTTAGGCTAACTACAGTATATTTGAATTTGAATTTGTTTTCAAGAAATATTATGTTTTTTTTCTTATTTTTCTTATTTTGTATTTTATGTGCATTTTTAAGTGTTCATACTCAGACCATGTCTAGGTTTAGTAGGCTACTTTCCGGAAGAGTCTGTAATAACACATCCAGCCCGCAAAGATAGCAGTGTCATGACTGATGTAACCTCGTCCCCAGGCTCGAATTAATGACCCATAGACCAACACATAGACAGAGAGAGACCCGGCTGGTGGGCGAGATTATGATAGATGTGACAGAGACAGAGAGAAAGTTCGTCGTGCCCAGTTAGATGTGAGGCACGAACTTCCTCGTATACAACTAGAACGCACCCTTCAGCTCTTTCTATCTGAACTATTATCCCGGGATGGAAGAGCCGACATAAAAGAAAAAGGAGCGCTTTCTAAAGAATACAAATAATTCAGCGTTGAGGACCAAATAACAGAGCATACGTGGAATATACAGCTGGTTGGAACGAGGTAACTCCCTCTAATTTGTTATTCTAGACCACTAACCTATACCTATACTACAAGGGGAAAATGTATACTGACTGATATTCATACCATAGGCAATAAGCATTTCTTAAAGAATAAAAGCAGATGACGAACAGATGGATGTTGCCTTATTAAAGCATTTCCCATCTGGGTCATTCAGTCAGTGGCGTTCTGAAAATTGCGCTTTAAAGGGTTATTACCGTGTTATAGGCTAATGTAGGCCTAGGTATTGCATAAGTGTATGCTAATGCTTTTTATATATATGTAAACGCAACAACATCTCACGGTTTTACCAATTTGACTTCAAATTCTGACATTTATCCATGTTTCTCCAAATGTCAAATTTCGAAGTTGCTCCAAATGTTACATTTCGAAGTGTTTTTAACACTCGGGTTGCCTCCAGCTCAGCATCATTCCATTTCTCTAAGCTTCACATTTCGAAGTTAACCGTATCAGTCACGAGATTCCATCAAAAATCGTTTTTTCATTTATCTAACTTTTATTTACCTGAATGTCCAGCCCTTATATTTAGCCTCACAATGAAGTGTTTAACCATTTTATTTTCACCACAACATTGGGCTACAAGGAGAACACAAAACAATTTGCAGTTGCATTCATGAGTTTTATTGACAAATGTGAATTCAATAATAAGGTCTGCCAAAGCAAAAAGCTGATAAAATGAATGTATATGAATGCTGTAAGTACAGAAATGGTTTGCTCGTTGGGAAATTACTATACAACTAGTAAGCAACTGTGTGGCGTTTGGAGTTTGCGACAGCAACTATGTGAGCTTATTACAGTATTATAGACACTATGTCCAGATTTCCTATGAACTTCTATGTAGAAAAACCCCGTGTCTCAGCTTTTCATAGATAGCTGTAGCTTAAACCATTCAGACATTTCGATATAAAAGACCATTCCCGGCTGGATTCGAGATCCGCCCTTGTCTCACAAACCAATAGTATAATCTAGAAGTCTGTAGCTCAAACACATGGTTTTTAAATGGAGTTGGAAGTCTCAAACACGCTGGCGTTATGGTAGGACTCATTGGGGTAAGGGTTACGGTTTTGTATAGGGTTAAAACATTACGTTTAGGCTTTCATTCCGAATGGTTAAGGTCAGGGTTAAGGTTTGGGATTGGGTTAAAACATTTCCGTTAGTCATTCATTCCGAATGGTTAAATTCAGGGTTAAGGTTTGGGATAGGATTAAAACAAAATATATAAAAACAAATACATCCTACCACTGGGATTGAACACGCGATCTTCGAATCTGAAGACAGGGGAATAGTGCTCACTGTTTCCCCCTGAGTGGACGATTTTAAAGGCATTTCCCGATGTCCTCAGGACAATTTCAAAGTCAATCTTGAGAAATCTGCCTGGTACACTATGATAGTTCAGAAACTACAGAATAAGAATGTCTCAATGCTTTTTATCTAGCCTATACTGTATAACAAAATGACAAAGAGGAACCAAAAGTTGCTTAGTTAAACAACTGATAGCAACCCCGCATACAATATTCACAGTGCCTTCGGAAAGGTAACCTGTTTTGCTCTACGACGCTCACAAGCTATACAGGAGTCGTTAAGAAAGTATTGAGATCCCTTAACTTTTTTCAAATTTTGTTACGTTACAGCCTTATTCTAAAATGTACTGAATAAAAAAAAACACTCTACACAATACCCCATAATGACAAAACGAAAACAGGTTTTAAGACATTTTTGCAAATGTATTAAACATTTAAAACAGAAATACCTTACTTACATAAGTATTCAGACCCTTTGCGATGAGACTTGAAATTAAGCTCAGGTGTATCCTGTTTCCATTGATCATCCTTCAGATGTTTCCACAACTTGATTGGAGTCCACCTGTGGTAAATTCAATTGATTGGACATGATTTGAAAGGCACACACCTGTCTATATAAGGTCCCACAGTTCACAGTGCATTGTCAGAGCAAAAACCAAGCAATGAGGTCCAAGGAATTGTCCTTAGAGCGCCGACAAAGGTTTGTGTTGAGGCACAGATCTGGGGAAGGGTACCAAAAAATGCCTACAGCAATGGTTCCCAAACTTTTTATAGTCCCGTACCCCTCCAAACATTCAACCTCCAGCTGTGTACCCCCTCTAGCACCAGGGTCAGCACACTCTCAAATGTTGTTTTCTGCCATCATTGTAAGCCTGCCACACACACACTATAAGATACATTTATTAAACATAATAATGAGTGTGAGTTTTTGTCACAACCCGGCTCATGGGAAGTGGCAAAGAGCTCTTATAGGACCAGGGCACAAATAATAATATAATAATAATCAATAGTTTTGCTCTTTATTTAGACATCTTACATATAAAACCTTGTTTGTTCATCAAAAATGGTGAATAACTCACCACAGGTTAATGAGAAGGGTGTGCTTGAAAGGATGCACATAACTCTGCAATGTTTGGTTATATTGGAGAGAGTCTCAGTCTTAAATCATTTTCCTCACACAGTCTGTGCCTGTATTTAGTTTTCATACTAGTGAGGGCAGAGAATCCACATAGGTACGTGGTTGCAAAGGGCATCAGTGTCTTAACAGCGCCATTTGCCAAGGCAGGATACTCTGAGCGCAGCCCCATCCAGCAATCTGGCAGTAGCTTTGACTAAATTCCGTTTTCACAGAACCGCTTGTTGCAATTTCAATGAGGCTCTCTTGCTCAGATATCGGTAAGTCGACTGGAGGCAAGGCATGAAAGGGATAACAAATCCAGTTGTTTGTGTCGTCCGTTTCGGGGAAAGTACCTGCGTAATTGCGCACACAGCTCACTCTGGTGCTTCGCTATGTCACAATTGACATTGTCCGTAAGCTTGAGTTAATTTGCACACAAAAAAATCATACAATGTTGGAAAGACATGTGTGTTGTCCTTGTTAATGCAGCCAGAGAAGAGCTCCAACTTCTTAATCATAGCCTCAATTTTGTCCTGCACATTGAATATAGTTGCGGAGAGTCCCTGTAATCCTAGATTCAGATGATTCAGGCAAGAAAAAACTTCACCCAGATAGGCCAGTCTTGTGAGAAACTCGGCATCATGCAAGCGGTCAGACTAGTGAAAATTATGGTCAGTAAATAAAACTTTAAGCTCGCCTCTCAATTAAAAAAAGGTGTCAAAACTTTGCCCCTTGATAACCAGTGCTCTTCTGTAAGTTGTAAAAGCGTTACATGGTCGCTGCCCATATTATTGTATAGTGCAGAAAATACACGAGAGTTCAGGGGCCTTGCTTTAACAAAGTTAACCATTGTCCAAAACGTCTTTCAAGCTGTCAGGCATTCGGTGGAGGCTGCAGTGTACCCAAGTGGCGTCGGGAGCAACAGCTTGCACGTGCATTACCACTCCACTATGTCTCCCTGTCATGGCTTTTGCGCCATCAGTACAGATACCAACACATCTTGACCACCAAAGTCCATTTGATGTCACAAAGCTATCCAGTACTTTAAAAATATCCTCTCCTGTTGTCCTGGTTTCCAGTGGTTTGCAGAAGAGGAAGTCTTCCTTAATTGACCCCCCATAAATGTAACAGACATATACCAGGTGCTGTGCCAGGCCCGCCACGTCTGTTGACTCATCCAGCTGTAACGCATAGAATTCACTGGCTTGTATGCGAAGCAGTAATTGTTTCAAAACATCTCCCGCCATGTCACTAATGCGTCGTGAAACAGTTTTGTTTGATGAAGGCATTGTCTGTATATATGTTTTTGCATTTTCCCCAGCATTGTCCCAGCCATGGCAGCAGGAAGAATTGAGTCCTCCACAATAGTATGGGGCTTGCCTGTCCTAGCCACTCGGTAGTTCACCATATAAGACTCTTCTAGACCCTTCTTATTAATAGTATCTGTTGCTTTTATACATGTCTTACTACTCGAAAGTCGTCTTAATTCTCGCTCAAAAAACTCCTGTGGCTTATTTTTCAAATTGGCATGTTTCGTTTCTAAATGTCTGCGCAAGAGTAAAGGTTTCATTGAGTTGTGAGATAGTACTTTTGCACATATAACACACTGTGGCTGAGGAAAGGCACTACTCCCAATATAAGTGAACCCTAAATCAATGTAGTTCTCATCATATTTGCGCCTCTTCGATGGTCCAACGTCTCTGTCTGTTGTTCGGTGCTTTCCCGGGTAAGGGGGCAGTATCTCTTTGGCTGCATAGCCCCGTTGGAAAATCTAAATGGACTGTTTGAAAATGTGAATCACGTGCAATGTGATAGCCAGTTTGGGAATAGCCAGTTTGGGAATAGCCAGTCTATAGCATTGAAGGTCCCCAAAAACACAGTGGCCTCCATCGTTCTGGAAGAAGTTTGAAACCACCAAGACTCTTAATAGAGTCGACTGCCCAGCCAAACTGAGCAATTGGGGGAGAAGGGCCTTGGTCAGGGAGGTGACCAAGAACCTGATGATCACTCTGACCGATCTCTAGAGTTCCTCTGTGGAGATTGGAGAACCTTTCAGAAGGACAACCATATTTGCAGCACCCCACCAGTCAGGCCTTTATGGTAGAGTGGCCAGACAGAAGCCACTCCTCAATAAAAGGCACATGACAGCCTGTTTGGAGTTTGCCAAAAGGCACCTGAAGGACTCTCAGACAATGAGAAACACGATTTTCTGGTGTGATGAAACCAAGATATAACTCTTTGGCCTGAATGACAAGTGTCACATCTGGAGGAAACCTGGCACCATCCCTACGGTGATGCATGGTGGTGGCAGCATCATGCTGTGAGGATGTGATTCAGCAGCAGGGACTGGGAGACTAGTCAGAATCGAGGCAAAGATGAATGGTGCAAAGCACAGAGAGATCCTTGATGAAAATCTGCTCCAGAGCATTCAGGACCTCAGACTGGGGCGAAGGATCACCTTCCCACAGGACGACGACCCTAAGCACACAGCCAAGATAACGCTGGAGTGGCTTTGGAAAAAGTCTCTGAATGTTCTTGAGAAGCCCAGCCAGAGCCCGGACTTGAACCCAAACAAACATCTCTGGGGAGACATGAAAATAGCTGTCCAGCAATGCTCTCCATCCAACCTGACAGAGCTTGAGAGGATCTGCAGAGAAGAATGGGAGAAACTCCCCAAATACAGGTGTGCCAAGCTTGTAGCGTCATACCCAAGAAGACTTGTTATCGCTGCCAAAGGTGCTTCAACAAAGTACTCAGTAAAAAGTCTGAATACTTACAGTATGTAAATGTGATATTTCCGTTTTTAATTTTTAATACAGTTGCATTTCTGAAAACCGGTTTTTGCTTTGTCATTATTGGGTAGTGTGTGTAGAATGATGAGGGTAAAAAACAATTTAATACATTTTAGAATACGGCTGTAACGTAACAAAATGTGGAAAAAGTCAATGGGTCTCAATACTTTTCGAATGCACTGTAGATGCAATGCCTCTTCATGGCTTGTAATCTAGATTTTGATGGAAACCAGGGGTTTGAACCGGTTCAGGGAACAGAACCGGTTCAAGCCAAGCCCCTTCCATGTCCACCCCTCTCTCTCACTCTCTCCCTAATGGTGAAATTTCAGTAGCATCTTGAGCCTGCAATAGCACTCTGACCAAAAACATAGACTTACCACCTGCACTGACTCTCTGCACCTTAGCACACATACACTCACTCACTCACGCACCCCCCCCCCCCCCCACACACACACACATATACATTCATGCTACACACACACATACATCACAACTGCTGCCACTAGATTCTTATTTATTATTGCTAAATACTGCACAGCTTAAACACTTGACCCCCAATCCCTCTTCCCCAAAACACATGTAAATATTGTACAATAAATTGTGCCTTCCCGTATTATACTTATGCTAAAATGTTTATTCTATTCTATTGAACCATTTACTTTAGGTTCGTATTCTAATATTGTATTATTTCTTATTGTTGTTGCATAATCAAGAAGGAACCTGCAAGTGAGAATTTATTTGGGCGGTGTACATCTGTATCCTGTACATACATAACTTGAAACTGAACAACTATTGCTCATTCCATAACAAGCTTCTCTATCGTTGCTAATTGGTAGAGTAAATTAACGAGCTATTTTGTCAAAACTGTCGATTTCACAGGCTTTAAAAAAAAAGGAAAAGGTACTATATGAACCGTTAGATTTTTTTTGTGGAACTTCTTCAGAACACTGCAACGGAACAAACAAAATAGGGATTCTGTTCAGAAAATCATTTAGGTTCTAACCCCTGATTGGAAAGTAGTAATTGTGGATTTTGTAAAAAATAAATAAAAAAAAAACAGTAAATGGTCACATCACACCCGAAACTTGCTTCCATAAGTTTAATATGTTATGTGTGTGTATGGTGCCTGGTTCCTGGTTCCATGGCATGGCAGTTTGTGAGAGTACTAGCAGAGGAGGTTTAGCAGTGATGTTTTTCACATGGTGTACACTCCCAGTCCCAGCCGCCCGCCGCCTGCCCTGCAGCAGATGCAATGATAGCGGTTAGTGCCAGAGGCACACATGGCGCAGGGCTGTCACAGCTAACTAGATTTGCATCTGTGGGTAATATGATGGGTTACAGACAGACAGACAGACATTGCCAGAGTCCAGAGACAGATGGAGGAGGATGGTTGGGGTGTTATTAGGGGCTGATTGGATCAAGTGACGTGGATAGAAAGATGGATGGAGACGATAAGGATGAGGGGGCACTTTCTAAAGAGCAGGGTAGTTCTCTGCATCTATGGTCTGATCATCACCTACAGTTAACTTCCTCTGTACAGGAAGTACATGCCATGTGTGTCATGGTTTGATGAGATAAATGGATGATGTGAGTGCTTGATAAGAGGCTGAGGAGGTTTGTAAATGGATGAGAATGGTTTGGCCAACCACCAGAGAACATTTTTCATGATACAACAATTGATGGTTTGGAAGAAGCATCTTCTCCTGAGAACCGGAGGGGGGGGGGGGGGGGGGGGGGGGGTCCTATGGCATACTGGCATGGAGAAGCATAACATGATGGATTGGAAAAGGTTCAATCACAATAACCATTTTGCCTTAAATGGTTTTGCTGCAAGTTTAACTTTAACTGTTAAAAAGAAATTGACCCTGCTGTGACAAAGAGGAATACAGTTTACATGGAAAGGGAAGTGAATAGTTACACATTTCATTCTGTTAGGTTAGGGTAAGGGTATCTCTCAGACTGATACACATCACTTCTTCCCTTCATCTCTCTTTCTCTCTCTCTTTCACGCTGACACGTTTCAGTTAAAGGCATTCCGTTGTACAACTGACTAGGTATCCCCCCTTACCCTTTCCTTGCCCTTTCATTTTAATACTGCAGCTCATCTGTTTATTTCAACACAGATGAACAATAAAATGACAGGTCCTATCTCTCTCACACAGACATAGACACTATTCAATCATAAGAATTACCCCTGTCTAATTTCTCTCTTGTAAATATTTTACACAGACCATATGACTCTGAACATAGCCCTACTATGTTATGGTTTAAGTTGAAAAGAAAAAGCTCTTCATGCCACCAATCACCATTAACCTGCTGTCCCAAGGGCGGGGCTGCGTGTTGCTTGTTGGGTGTCACTCTGGTGATTATGACTTTGAGCATTTTGTAGCTTTTAAACAGCTGTGTAACAGCACTGTAGGCTTGTATGGGAAATATTACAGTAAACGGTCACCCTCAGAGCATAAGGCAAGTATATCCATACAGTATCTTGTAGTAAACTCTTCATAATACATTGACTTAGCACTGCTATGGTGCCATTTTTACACTCTCTCCACCTTGCGTTGCCAGTCCAAATGTAGTGAACAGACATTGTATTCTGACTGATATTTTTGAAATAACACATTTTTAGGTTCTTCCACTATGGGCTGTGTGGGGTCCAATGAGCAGCAGGATCCCAGCAGCAAAGGTGTGGTCAATGATGACTCTCTGAACCAGACTCAGACAGCCCACTACGTCAAAGACCCCACCACAGGGACCAAGGCTGTGAGTGAACACCTGGGGGGTATTATTATTATTACTGCTAGACTCTCCTCTGTTGCCAATAACAAGATACTGATCTGTAAGTAGGTTTACTTTGGTGTCTGGGGTGGTCATTACTTCCTGTGTGTTAATTGTAAACCCAGCTATCACATCTAGTTCCTTGGAAGTTGTGGGAACAAATGTTTTTGGTTTCACATTGGTTGTGGGAACAAATGTTTGTACCATGTTTTGTGCTGCTAACATGTTGTGTTGCTACCATGTTGTTGTCATGTTGTGTTTCTACCATGCTGTGTTGTCATGTGTTGCTGCCTTGCAATGTTGTTGTCTTAGGTCTCTCTTTATGTAGTGTTGTGTTGTCTCTCTTGTCGTGACGTGTGTTTTGTCCTATATATATATATTTTATTTATTTTTAATCCCAGCCCCCGTCCCCGCCGGAGGCCTTTTGTCTTTTGGTAGGCCATCATTGTAAATAAGAATTTGTTCTTAACTGACTTGCTTTTTTTTTTAAATGGACAAATAAATGCAATACGAAACGTTTTTTAAATGTTCTGAGAACAGAAGTAAACATTTTGCCTGTTCCGGGAACGTTTATATTTAGATCGCATGGAGGTTCCGAGAACATTTTGCTCATGTTCTTTGAAAGTCTTCCTGGGAGGCTTTATTAACGCTCTGAGAATGAAAATTGTGGGTTATTTGGAGGTTTTTGAATGACTTCCTTAAAACGTCTTTTAATAACTCTGATAGCTTATTTGGGGTAAACTTTTTTGACCTCCAAGCGCAGATAAGATGCATGGAAATTACTTGGGCATTCATCATGCAAACACATTTATTTTTATTGTGACATGGCATCAGTGAGATTCAAACCTATAATCTTCTGTTCTCCATCCATGGAATTAATCCACCAGCGTGGAGCTAGCATGCCATGTTTTTTAAGCATACAAAGCTGTTCATTTTCGTCTATTCAAGCAAACCCTATTTCAAAGGGAAAAGCACTCAATAAGATCAGGTTTGGCCAATTAGTGGGCGCGGCCAATACACCTGAACACACTTAACAAGATAGTGGAGTTTTGTCGATGCTGAGATTGGAATGTATATTTCTTGTGTTTTTTAATGGGAAGTTTTCTTAACGTTCTCAGAACAATTTGATAATATGACTTTAAATAGAACCGTTATGCTGAAGTACTGAAATTCCCACAGAAGAATATTATTAACTTCTGTCAAGTTCCTTAAATGTGCTGAAAATGTTCCAAAACCAAGCAACGATCCTGCACCAATCCCAGACATTTGTGGGAAGGTTATATGCAAAATAACTTGAGGACAACCAGGCTCTCTCTAAGCTCTAAGAAACAACTGGTTCTCAGAACGTTATGTGCTACAGTAGCAGGGATGTGACTCAGGGCTGTTATTTACAATGAGGAAGAAGAAGTAGCACAACAAACAAGCGCAGAAATTTGTTTGTGATCATTGAACAGACATTTAGTGATTGAAATGAAATGTCTCTCCTCTATTTCTGTTTTACTTACATTCCTATTTTCTGTCAGTCTATCTCACTCTTGCTTAGTCTGTCATTGACCACACATCTCCTTCTCTGTCTCACTCACTTTCTCCCAACTATACTACAACTATAATATACTATGTTCCATACTACATTTCTCATGGTTCTCCTCAAAACTCTAATCTCATATTTTCTTTACAGAACAGAACCATCTCCGTTGCCCCTCCAGTCCCCTCTAATGGTGAGTATAACGCAGAAAAGTTACAGTACTCACATTGCTTACTTGAGTCTGTGATGTAGGAACTATTACTTTATCGCACTGTATTTTGAGCAGCACGCTACATACTGTGTGTCTAAAATGGATTACCGTTTGTTATCATGTAATGAGGCCACATACTGTATGAGAGTGAAAGAAGTGAGCGTGTGTGGGTTGAAATAGACCACACAGGGCCTGATCACACGAGACAGCAGAGATGATCTCTCCACTGCTATAACAGTAAAGCAGTCAGACATGAAGTGACCCAGGCAAGGCACTGTTGTTGTATTAAGAATGTAAAGTTGCACACGATGTCACCCACAAGTCTTTATTTGTCATTTGTGTGCATGCACACACACACGCGCGCGCGCGCGCGCACACACACACACACACACACACACACACACACACACACACACACACACACACACACACTCGCACACACACACACACACACACACACACACACACACACACACACACACACACACACACACACACACACACACACACACACACACACTTATGTTCTCTGCCCCCTCCAGGTACTGAGAGCATTGCCATTGCACTGTATGACTATGAGGGTGTAAATGATGGAGACCTGGACTTTAAGAAGGGAGACAAGCTTAAAATCTTACAGGAGTGAGTGTATCTGACATTTACACACAAACAAGATACATCATTACCCATACAAAGCAGTGTATAGCTTACCTATACCCACATCTCTTTCTCTCTCTCTCTCTCTCTCTCTCTCTCTCTCTTTCTCTAGGTCTGGAGAATGGTGGAGAGCACAGTTAATTAGCACAGGCAAGGAAGGCTTCATCCCCAGTAACTATGTAGCCATAGACAGACTTGAAACCGAAGAGTAAGTGTTTTATCAGTGCACTGTGTGAATAATTTATGAGTAGAGCTGCTCAAAGGAATCAGTGTGAAATAAATCTACCATCATCCAGGTGGTTCTATAAAGGAGTGAGCAGGAAAGATGCAGAGAGGCAGCTGCTAGCATCAGCAAACAAAACGGGATCGTTCATGATCCGTGACAGCGAGACCACCAAGGGTGAGCAAGTTAAAAAGCTCTTATACATACACATATACAAACAAACATTTACACATTTAGCAAGCTAACATCCTCTCTCCGTCCTACTACAGGCAGCTACTCCTTATCCGTAAGGGACAGTGACTCCCAATCAGGAGACACAGTCAAGCATTACAAGATCCGTACACTGGATAACGGTGGCTTCTACATCTCTCCACGCATCACCTTCAACAACCTGCAGGAACTGGTCAGCCACTATAAAAGTGAGTGCCAACATGGCCAGACCACCATAATACACAGGGATACACCCATCAAGATAGATAGCCCCACAGTGGAGGTGTCATAATGCACATAATACCGAGAAAACCTTGAGGTCAAACAGGGAAATGGTTCCAATCCTTTTTCCACCGTAAATGTTTCTCAAAGGGAATTTTACAAACACTTAAAAATAAGGGCTGTTTGTGTAGGCTTACCCTGGTGTGACGTTTTGATAATGTAAATCTCTCTCAGACAACGTGACTTTTATCAATGTATTCGGCTCTATTTACTCTCAGATTCAAAAATGCTAATTAGCGTCAAAGTAGGCATCATGTAAGACTACAAATCCCTGCAAGCTCCTGAACGTCATCTCTAGTTGCCACCTTTGCTAAAATGTATTATGTAAAAAACTTGCACAAGACAGTTCACAGAATTGTCAATTTAAATACATTTTGACAATTTATTAATTTCTAAATTTAGCTAACATTAGATAGTTCATCCAGAGATTCTTACCTTTGCCTCGATTCGGCAGTCTCGTCCAGATCATCATGGTATTTGTAGTCCTTTATGATAGCCACATTAGCAGCTAATTAGCATTTCATTTTGGGGGGTAAATACAGGCATATATATTGGTAAAAATCACCTTGACCTAGGAAGATTTAGACGGTATCAAAACTTCATGCCAGGGTAAGCCTACACGAAACACAGCCCTTATTTTAAGTGTTTCTAAAATCCACTATGAGAAAAATGAATGGTAGAAAAACGATTGGAACCATTTCCTTTTTTGACCACTAGGTTATATGGGTATTATGACTTATACTGTGGTACTCTATGGCAATGTCCATGCAAAAATAGGTTATATCCAACTAGAGTTCTCTATCTATCTCTATGGATACAACCCAGCAGTCACTGTTACTAAAGCGGATGGTGACAGAGGTAAACAGCCCCCTCTGCTGGCTGCCTGTTCTGAATATGGGCACACAGTCTATATGGCCTTCAGCAGTGTTTACTTTCTATGTGTTTATTTATGTGTGTTATGTACAGTTAAACAATACATTCAGTTAATGTCCTGTATGATTCAGAGCTTTGTGTGTGGATGTCTTACTCTCATTGGATGTGTTTGCTTCCTATAGAGCAGGGAGATGGTCTGTGCCAGGCCTTGACCAGCCCCTGCCTCAGTCCCAAGCCCCAGAAGCCCTGGGAGAAGGATGCCTGGGAGATCCCTCGGGAGTCCCTCAAACTTGATAGGAAGCTCGGGGCTGGCCAGTTCGGAGAGGTCTGGATGGGTGAGTTACTCAAACATTCTGAGAAGGTTATGCTTGGACCATTACTGGAAGATCAGAATAAGTTTATATGTATTCTGAAAACATCTTGCTTTTTGCGAGCTGTGAACTGAGCATGGTTAATGTGGTTGTCTTTGTGTCTTTTGCTGTAGCTACATACAACAAGCACACCAAGGTGGCAGTGAAGACCATGAAGCCTGGCACCATGTCGGTCGAGGCTTTCCTGGACGAGGCAAACCTGATGAAGGCCCTGCAGCACGACAAGCTGGTCCGTCTGAACGCTGTGGTTACCAAAGAGGAACCCATCTACATCATCACAGAGTTCATGGAAAAGGGTATGCACACTACAGTTTGACATTTTGTACACATTTACATTACCGTACAGTACATTTCCTGTCAGTGTATTTCTGTCATTGAATTCTGTTTGTGTGTATGTGTGTGCGTGTTTAGGCAGTTTGCTGGACTTCTTGAAGAGTGATGAGGGCAACCGTGTGCAGCTCCCCAAACTCATTGACTTCTGTGCACAGGTGAGATTCAGCTTCCATATCTCATAGTTCGTTTTTTTTATTAATCACTGGTGCAATTTTCACAAGTATGTGGTACATTTTCACAACTCTAAACACAAAAAACAAATTCACAAAGTCACTTGGTCACTGCACTAAATCACTCTTTCAATTTGGACAGATATTCAATCTACTGTAACTATCTGCTTTTCAAAATGCAATATTCAATTAACTATAAGATTTTCTTGTCTGCTGTCACATTTGATATTTTTACCTCAAATGTATCATTTTGACATCAATTTATGTTGGAAGGTAAAAACCAAATAATTTATGGATGTGGCTGTAAAAACATAATCATTCTTTATCAGTGCTACAATAAGACAAAGTGGAAGAGTCCCTCTTGTGTGCTACCATTTGGAATTATAGTGAAGTGTACAATGTACTGCTGAAATACCTGGGTTGTATACAGGATTGGGGAGTAACATATGACATGTAATCTGTTACATGTAACGGATTACAAAAAACTAACTGTAATCTGTTACATTACCAGCAAAAAAAAAATTTGTAACCAGCTTAAAGATACTTTTGAAAAACTAGATGATTACTTCTAGGATTACTTTTAAATTCAGAAAAGATGTTTGCGTAATTAAAATACTTTATGACAACTTTCTGTTTTCTCAGTGACATTCAAATCGGCATTGAAAAAGGAACAAGTTTTAAGTTTGTTCCGCCTGATAGTCTGACCACAAGTCAGAGACCACTATGATGACACACCAAATGCGTTTGATGGATTGCGGGAAAAGCACAGGAATAGGTTATTATTAGTCAAATGACAGTCCAATTTATTATTTGATTTTTTTTTCAGGAACTCAGTCCGGCTTTCAACTTACTCTTGAAAGTTGTTGTAGTACAATGTGCAACTTCGAAATTGGATAGTGAATCATCAGTTTTCCTCTGGTAATGTCAGTCATTACAAACCTTAGAGAGCTATTTATAACTTGTCAGAAATGTCCAGATCAACTAGCCCATGTCAGCTAATGTTTTTTAGCCGATAGATTTTGTAGTAATGTCCGAGTCACTCAAATATCACATGAATACACATTAGACATGGCAAAATGTATAGAATTGCAAGAAAATTTGCAATAAAACTGCAACATTCTCTCTGTGCCCCATGGCAAAGTGTAGAATTGCAGGAAACACGCTTTAAACCTGATAAATGTTCTCTCGGCCAACAAGAGCGGTGTGAACAGTGTGGCATGCGCGCGAGCAGGGGTGGTGTGGCGGAGAGGGATATTCCCCAACACCGCCTACGGGCGGTACAGATATCACTTAGGCCTATTATTGATATTTACATATCAATTATATGAATCACACTGCTGCTCTCTCAATTATTCGCGCCTTACGGATTGTGCTTGTTGTGGATTGCCTTTCACAAATGTGTAGGTGTATTTACCCCAATAATGGTCGAATTGAAGAAGTGTAGGCGAAACTGCCTATCAATCATTGTTTATGCGACCTGTGGACAGGCTGTGTAAAATGTGCTTTTGCCACAGCTGCATAGTAGTGCGGATCCCTGCCTATGGAATAAAAGTGGTACTGTTTTGTGACGATAAAAAAAAACAGGTCGCACTTTATTTGGATAATCCAGATTTTTCATCTGTAGATGCTCTGCAGATGGTCATACTATCAACAAACTGTAGATAAGCAACGGCTTGCTAATGTTACAGTTAAAGCCAATTTATGGTCATTCTGGCATCTGCATTGGCCTTACAGCATTTACTGCGATGCGGCCTCTGCAGAAGTCAGGGCATTCATACTTCTTGCTCTTCGCAAAGCAGAGGAGAGCTGTCGTCAAGGAAATTAGTTTGTGTGTATACAGGATGCACCGCCCTCACCTACCGTCAACCAAGGGTTAAAGGGATATTTTGGGATATTGGCAATGAGGCCCTTTATCTACTTCCCCAGAGTCAGATGAAATTGTGGATACCATTTTTATGTGTCTGTGTCCACTATGAAGGAAGTTAGAGGTAGCATGCTAGTAGATACCCATAGACATTGACACGTAGAAAAGTGGATCTTGGTGCAGAAATGGCATACAACACCGTGCTACGTTTTTACAGTAGCCAACTGCTTTACAATACCCTATTTGTGATGATGTGTCCTATGTATTTACTGTATAAGGATAATGGAACTGTAAGACTGACATGTTTCTCAACATGCTCACAACCTGGCATTGGATACTAATTATTTACTAAATGTTCCTATCTACTATTCTTTCTATTCAGCACTTCAAAAACGTGTATATTGTATTTTCTGCTTTGGATTAAATGGTAGTTAAAATAACTAAATGGTGAGCCTATCATTATCTGATGTATTGGTGACTAAACAAAATTTCACAGAATTTTTTTTTTCTTCATGAATGACTCAGGGGGGAAAAATGTGTGAAACCCCAAAGAATGCACAATCAAAAGTTTTGAACATAATATAGGGGGATTATCCGTGTACTTAAGAGTTTAGAAAATATACCACGTCTGAAAAATGCGCCAAAGTGATTGCTAAAAACTGTAACAATATATTCCACTCATTATCTGAATTTCATTGATATAATGTAAGTTGATGAATTTTGTCAAGCTGAGAGAGAAAGGTTATACTGTATTAGTTGCCAAGTCACGTAGAAAAGGTGATCTTGAACAACAATGCTGCACGGGGTAGAAATGGCCTATACACACCGTGCTACACCAATACGTTTTTACTGTAGCCTACTGCTTTACAATACCCCCAGAATTCCCCTATTTCGGCTCATTTGTTCTACTTATGTACTGTATAAGGATAATGAAACTGTAAGATTGACATATTTCTCACATCCTACCATTAGATACAAAAAGATGGTTGAAAAAAACAAATAGTTAAAGTAATAGCTGAATACTGTATGGAAAAGTATAATAACCATCCACTATTCCATCTACTCAACACTTCAAAAACAACAGTTTGAAAAATGTATCTTGAATTTTTTGCTATTGAATGAAATGTTAGTTAAAATGGCTAAACGGTGATGTATTGGTGACTAAACAAAATGTTATCATGGTATTTCACGTAAAACAAAAATGTGTTCAACACAAATGGATGCACAATCAAAGGTTCTGAACATAAAACAGCATTATAAGTGTTATCAGTTTAGAGTTTTGTACTTTAGAGTTTTGAAAATACACCACTTACATCTGAAAAATGTACCAAATCGATTGAAAAAAACTGTAAACTGTAAGTTCGGGTTTTGTTGAATTGTATGGTTTTATATTCTTCAAGTCTTCTACAGTGGTTCTTTTGCAGAAGGGAACAGGGGATACAAAAACAGTGGGACTAATGCCATAACAAAACAAAGGGAGAATGCTTTGGTCTCGTTATGTCCATTAACCTACATCATCAAGCCACTCATTTGTGGTCTAGTGCCGATCCTGCCTTTGTTCTGTGGCCCATGTTTCTCATATTGTGGGCAGCATTTCAATATTCAAATCTGTCTTTAGCTTGACAGAAGAAGGTGTGTGGCAGCAGATTTTTGTAAATCTAATTATTTATGCCAATGTTTGCTGATGAACAATTGTTTGCTTTAAATATTTGAAGAATATGTTTTACTATGATTATTGACACATTGCATTACAAGGAATAGATAGACACAGTTCAAGATATCAGTTTGAACCTGATCATACAGTATTTGCATTTTTACACCTGTTGCTGCAGATATACAGAGGCAATATAGGGGGCATAAAAAATAAAAAATAAAAAGAAGACCTTAGAGAAAAGTCAAACTTATAAACGTATGCTTATCTGAGATTAGGTATGTTTATGCCATCTGTTGTATGTAGATTGTAGAGTGAAGTGAGGTGACAAGTTTGAAAACGTAGGAAGATATCAAAATGGAATGGAGAGAGAGAGAGAGAGAATGACTGAAAGAGAAGGGGAACAGGAAGACATTGTTGGATCGGTCTGTTCAGATTTAAATCTACCATGACAGACTTGGTTATGTTTGTTATATTATTAAACTGAGATTGGTACACAGATTGGGTTTATCAAGTTCTATAGCAGCATATGTCAGTCAATGTGTGTCTATATACATGCGCGTGTGAGTGGTGAAAAATAAAGCCTGCTGGTAGTTGTAATTTTAAAGGGAACCCAGATGGTCCCAGTATGTTGGGAAGGAAATATTGTCCCAGTTGAGTAGATATTGGAGTAATCAGTGCTTGAAAATAACAGAATTTGCTAATTGAAAGTCAATTATCTTTATTGATATTGTTGTTTTCATGACTGCTTATTTTATCATCCTATATGTGATCCTAAGGGGTAGGCAAAATCCTGTCTCATAAGGAGAGGCTACTTACAGCTTGAGATCAAAAAAATGACACGTGAAAACAGCAGATCCAGTGCATTTGGAAAGTATTCAGACCCTCGACTTTTTCCACATTTTGTTACGTTACAGCCTTATTCTAAAAAAATTTTTTTAATCCCTTCATCAATCTACGCACAATAACCCTAAATGACAAAGCAAACAGTTCTAACTTTTATTTTTTTAATCAAAAATAATAATTATAAAAAAATAGACATTTACATAAGTATTCAGACCCTTTACTCAGTACTTTGTTGAAGCACCTTTGGCAGTGATTACAACATCGAGTCTTCTTGGGTTTGACGCTACAAGCTTGGCACACCTGTATTTGGGGAGTTTCTCCCATTCTCCTTGCAGATCCTATCAAGCTCTGTCAGGGTGGATGGGGAGCGTTGCTGCACAGCTATTTTCAGGTCTCTCCAGAGATGTTAGATCGGATTCAAGTCCGGGCTCCAGCTGGGCCACTCAAGGACATTCAGAGACTTGTCCCGAATCCACTCCAGCGTTATCTTGGCTGTGTGCTTTGGGTCGTTGTCCTGTGGGAAGGTGAACCTTCGCCCCAGTCTGAGGTCCTGAGCGCACCGGAGCAGGTTTTCATTAAGGATCTGTCTGTACTTTGCTCCATTCATCTTTCCCTCGATCCTGACTAGTCTCCCAGTCCCTGCTGCTGAAAAACATCCCCACAGCATGATGCTGCCACCACCATGCATCACCGTAGGGATGGTGCCAGGTTTCCTCCAGACGTGATGCTTGGCATTCAGGCCAAAGAGTTCAATCTTGGTTTCATCAGACCAGAGAATCTTGTTTCTCATGGTCTGAGAGTCCTTTAGGTGCCTTTTGACAAACTCCAAGTGGTCAGTCATGTGCATTTTACTGAGGAGTGTCTTCCATTTGGCCACTCTACAATAAAAGCCTGAATGGTGGAGTGCTGCAGACATGGTTGTCCTTCTGTAAAGTTCTCCCATCTCCACAGAGGAACTGCTCTGTCAGAGTGACCATCGGATTCTTGGTCACCTCCCTGACCAAGGCCCTTCTCCCCCGATTGCTCAATTTGGCCGGGCGGCCAGCTCTAGGAAGAGTCTTGGTGGTTCCAAACTTCTTCCATTTAAGAATGACGATCCTGCAGAAATGTTTGGGTACCCTTACCCAGATCTGTGCCTCGACACAATTCTATCTTGGAGCTCTACGGACAATGTCTTCGAACTCGTGGCTTGGTTTCTGCTCAGACTTGATCTGACATGCACTGTCAACTGTGGGAACTTATATAGACAGATGTGTGCCTTTCCAAATCATGTCCAATCAATTCAATTTACCACAGGTGGACTCCAAGTTGTAGAAACATCTCATTGATGACCGATGGAAACAGGATGCATCTGAGCTCAATTTTGAGACTCATAGCAAAGGGTCTGAATACTTATGTAAATAAGGTATTTCTTTTATTTGTAAAAATTTGCCGAAATTTAGAAAAACCTGTTTTCTCGCTTTTTATTTCATCCATTTTAGAATAAGCCTGTAACATAACAAAATGTGGAAAAGGGGGATGGGTCTGAATACTTTCATTATGATCCTTTGCCAAGTGAACAAACACTCGAAACAAAGTATGTTTCGAGTGCCCCCTTTTCTATTGTCTTCTGACATCTAACCATGTCTTTGTCCATAGATTGCAGAAGGAATGGCCTACATCGAGCAGAGGAACTATATTCACAGAGACCTGCGAGCCGCCAACATCCTGGTCTCGAAGGCTCTGGTGTGCAAGATTGCTGACTTTGGCCTCGCCCGAATCATCGAGGACAATGAGTACACAGCCAGAGAAGGTAATCATTATCCCCTTGGGAACATATCTGTGCCATATAATGGGTAATTAATAACTGTAGCATAACAGCTGATTTAGCAAATATTAGGTCAGTTATGGTAGAGAAAGGGAGCTTTTAGATGTGGGTGTGATTTGGAATTCGAATTTGAGAGAGGGAAGTCAGGGAACAATATATATATATATATATATATATATATATATATATATATCATTGCATCAGAGTGAGTTCTGTGGGACTGAATAAATAACAGGGTTTGAATAGAAAAAGACAAGCTGTATTATTTATCAGTGACAGCAGGGTGCAGCATAAGGTAGAGTAAGAAAGCCTACTCTTGTTCCCTAAAAGGAGCAAAGTTCCCCATCAAATGGACGGCCCCAGAGGCAATCAACTTTGGCTCCTTCACCATCAAATCAGATGTCTGGTCCTTTGGCATCCTACTGACCGAGATCATCAGCTATGGACGCACACCATATCCAGGTCAGGACCTGAAGGATAACATGTACTCTACTGTACTTGTACTGTATATTAATTGAATGATGAATTAAATGAATCCTTGTCCCCCTGTAATGATGTGTTTCTGTGTTGGCTCTATCATCTAGGTATGACAAACCCAGAAGTGATTCGCTCTCTGGAGAGCGGCTACCGCATGCAGCGCACCGACACCTGTCCGCAGGAGCTCTATGACATCATGTTGGAGTGCTGGAAGAACAAGCCCGAGGACCGGCCCACCTTTGAGTATCTGCAGAGTGTCCTGGAGGATTTCTACACCGCAACAGAGAGCCAGTACCAGCAACAGCCATGAGCCAGAATGATTCAGGCAGATACATAACCTACTCTCTCATACTCTCATACAAATGTACATGTGTACAGACAAACCTACAGAGAAAAAAGGGGATCTGAACATGTTTCAGATGGTTCCTTATGAAATATGGCATTTACTGTAACTTAATGAAGTATGACCTAACAAATTTATTACAGTGATTGATGAAATGGCTGAGTGTTTTCAACATTTTTATTTATTTATATTTCATTTACATATCTTGTTGGGTGACTTTACCTTCCCTTCCCCTTTGTAGTTAGCTCTGCCAGTCCTGTTTGTTTGTTGTATGAATTAACTGTGCTCTAACTATGTACACGCCCAAAAAGTGCACAAAATGAGAAATAAAAAAAGAGTTGTACATTTCCCATGTATATGCCCAGGGCATACAGTATATTGGAAAATGTCATTTTCATTCTGGCATATACCATTGAATCACTATAATTCACTGAACAAGCACTGGAGTACAACAGTATAATCTTTTGATTTACAAAACACGTTTTGTCTATTTGGTAAGGTGACTAATTTATTCTAGCCAAGAGTACCTGTCCATTCTCTATACTGAATGCACAATATATACACAAAAGTATGTGGACACCCCTTCAAATTAGTGGATTTGGCTAGCCACGCCCGTTGCTTACAGGTGTATAAATCGAGCACACATTCATGCAATCTCTATAGACAGACATTGGCAGTAAAATGGCCTTACTGAAGAGCTCAGTGAATTTCAACTTGGCACCGTCATAGTCAGTTGGTCAAATTTCTGCCCTGCTAGATCTGCCCCAGTCAACTGTAAGTGCTGTTATTGTGAAGTGGAAACGTCTAGGAGCAACAACGGCTCAGCCGCAAAGTGGTAGGCCACACAAGCTCACAGAACAGGACCGGTTGGTGCTGAAGCACGTAGCCTGTAAAAATCTTCTGTTCTCTGTTGCAAAATGTAGTTCTGTCCTTGAGCTGTTTTTGTCTATTAATCTTCTGTATTACATCATGTTTCATGTTCTGTGTGGACCCCAGAAAGAGTAGCTGCGGCTTTCACAACAGCTAATAAGGATCTTAATAAAATACCAAATACTCACTACCGAGTCCCAAACTGCCTCTGGAAGCAATGTCAGCACAGTAACTGTTCGTCTGGAGCTTCATGAAATGGGGTTCCATGGCTGAGCATAGTGCCAACTGTAAAGTTTGGTGGAGGAAGAATATTGGTTTGGGGCTGTTTTTCATGGTTCGGGCTAAGCCCCTTAGTTCCAGTGGAGGGAAATCATAATGCTACAGCATAGAATGACATTCAGGATTATTCTGTCCTTCCAACTTTGTGGCAACAGTTTGGGGAAGGCCCTTTCCTGTTTCAGCATGACAATACCCCCCGTGCACAAAGCGAGGTCCATACAGAAATGGTGTGTTGAGATCGGTGTGGAATAACTTGACTGGCCTGCACAGAGCCCTGACCTCAACCCCATCAAACACCTTTGGGATGAATCCGTGCCCAACCTCACTAATGCTCTTGTGGCTGAATGGAAGCAAGTCCCCTCAGCTATGTTCTAACATCTAGTGGAAAGCCTTTCCAGAAGAGTGGAGGCTGTTATAGCAGCACAGGGGGGACCAACTCCATATTAATGCCCATGAGTTTGGGACGAGATGTTCGACAAGCAGGTGTCAACATATTTTTGGTCATGTAGAGTATATACGGTGCCTTCGGAAAGTATTCAGACCCCTTGAATTTTTTTTACATTTTGTTACATTACAGCCTTATTCTAAAATGTATTAAATAAATACAAAAATCCTCAGCAATCTACACACAATACCCCATAATGACAAATCAAAAAAAGGGTTTTAGAAAACAAAAATACATTACATACATAAGTATTAAGAACCTTTGCTATGAGACTCGAAATTGAGCTCAGGTGCGTCCTGTTTCCATTGATCATCCTTGAGATGTTTCTACAACCTGATTGGAGTCCGCCTGTGGTAAATTCAATTGATTGGACATGATTTGGAAAGGCACACACACCTTTCTATATAAGGTCCCACAGTTGACAGTGCATGTCAGATCAAAAACCAAGCCATGTGGTCGAAGGAATTGTCCATAGCGCTCCGAGACAGGATTGTGTCGAGGCACAGATCTGGGGATGGGTACAAAAGATGTTCTTCGGCATTGAAAGTCCCCAAGAACACAATGGCCTCCATTCTTAAATGGAAGAAGTTTGGAACCACCAAGACTCTTCCTAGAGCTGAAAGCCCGGCCAAATCGAGCAATTGGGGGAGAAGGGCCTTTGTCAGGTAGGTGGCCAAGAACCCGATGGTCACTCTGACAGAGCTCTAGCGTTCCTCTGTGGAGATGGGAGAACCTTCCAGAAGGACACCCATCTCTGCAGGACTCCACCAATCAGGCCTTTATTGTAGAGAAGCCAGACTGAAGCCACTCCTCAGTAAAAGGAACATGAGAAACAAACCATGAGAAACAAGATTATCTGGTCTGATGAAACCAAGATTGAACTCTTTGGCCTGAATGCCAAGCGTCATGTCTGGAGGAAACCTGGCACCATCCCTACGGTGAAGCATGGTGGTGGCAGCATCATGCTGTGGGTATGATCTTCAGTGGCAGGGACTGGGAGATTAGTCAGGATCGAGGCAAAGATGAACTGAGCAAAGTACAGAGAGATACTTGATGAAAACCTGCACAGAACGCTCAGGACCTCAGACTGGGGCGAAGGTTCATCTTCCAACAGGACAACGACCCTAAGCACACAGCCAAGACAACGCAGGAGTGGCTTCAGGACAAGTCTCTGAATGTCCTTGAGTGGCCCAGCCAGAGCCCGGACTTGAACCTGATCGAACATCTCTGTTGAGACCTGAAAATAGCTGTGCAGCAATGCTCCCCATCCAACCTGACAGAGCTTGAGAGGATCTGCAGAGAAGAATGGGAGAAACTCCTCAAATACAGGTGTTCCAAGTTTGTAGCGTCATACCCAAGAAGACTTGATGCTGTCATCGCTGCCAAAGGTGCTTCAACAAAGTACTGAGTAAAGGGTCTGAATACTTTTGTAAATGTGATTTCAGGTTTTTTGTATTTTTAAATTAGCAAAAATGTCAAAACCTGTTTTTACTTTGTCATTATGGGGTACTGTGATTTAATACATTTTAGAGTAAGGCTATAACATTACAAAATGTAGAAAAAGTCAATGGGTGAGAATACTTTCCGAAGGCACTGTATAGGCTACACAAGGGAATGTGAGATATTGTGAGGAACAATGTGACATTTTTAGAAAACGCGATTTTGTTGCTTGCTTTGTTTTTTAACGCTTTTATGTAGGCCACTGTTATCATTTGTCTAATGTGGCTGAATAATTTGTGCATTGAGGTAGATGCCATAACAATTGACTGCACAGACATTAAATGTTGGATAGGGGATGTTTTCATATGAACAATGATTTTTTTTTTTACAAAATGCTTTTTGATATTTTGTTATAGATGCTTGTAAGTGCAATAAATAAAATGAGTTAAAGCCAGACTCAGTTCTAAATAATAAAACTTTTTTTTCTTGTTTAATATATCTAAAAATGGATATATGAAAACTTCATTTTCCATTTGTGTCTCCAAGTTTTTACGAGTTATACATGCAGCAGCTACATTTACAAATTGCAGATCAGATTTCTCCAGGTAATTATGACGTATGATATTGATAATTCTTCTCGCACACTTTGTAGGCCTACAGTCTATTACTCTGATCCATCCACAACTACAGCAACACAACAACATTACGAATAGGCCTATCTACAGGCCAAAATAAAGGAAACACCAACATCAAATGTCTTAAAAAGGGCATTGGGCCACCAAGAGCCAGAACAACTTCAATGCACCTTGGCATAGATTATACAAGTCTCTGGAACTCTATTGGAGGGATGCGACCAGTCTTCCTCAAGAAATTCCAGCATTTGATGGTGGTAGAAAACAATGTCTCAGGTACCTCTCCTGAATCCCCCATAAGTGCTCAATTGGGCTGAGATCTGGTGACTGAGACAGCCATGGCATATGATTCACACTGTTTTCATGCTCATCAAACCATTCAATGACCTCTCGTGCCCTGTGAATGGGAGCATTTTCATCCTATGAGGGCATAGCCATGGTAGCCAAAATAATGGCCTGCCCAGCATTTTTATACATGACCCAAAGCATGATGGGATGTTAATTGCTTAGTTAACTCAGGAACCACGCCTGTGTGGAAGCACCTGTTTTCAATACACTTTGTATCACTTATTTACTCAACTGTTTCCTTTACTTTGGCAGTTACCTTTATTTTGCTGCCATTATAAATTAGACTCATTATACATGAGAGTTAAGGGATACAGAATGCGTGTGGTAACGGTTCATATACTGGCTCCTGGATGTCAGTCCTTCTGTCCGTCTGTCTGTCTTTGCGACCGCAGATGATGCGCAGCAGTGGAGATTTGAAAACTCCGGCGGGTCTGTTACTGAGTTGTTTTGATGATGCTATCTTGAGTTCCTGAATGAAGTGGGAATTGGGAACATTTTCTACTTGCTATTGCTGGACCATGTTTTAGACTCACTCACGACTAATGCCAGCATGCTGCTGTGGACAGTGCCAATGAAAGTCATCAACGTAACCTGTTGTTCTGATGGTGAAATTTCAACCTCAGGATTATCATGTTAATTAACCAATTTTTAATGTACACAAACCTTGTATAAAATATGTTGAATTTGTACCTTTGAAACAGCGTCAGATCTTCAACGCTATATCCATAATCAGAATAAACAATAGGCTGGACAGCACCTCCTACTGGAGAGTTGATCTATCTACAACTACCACTTTGGTCTCCCTGACTGGGTTTTAACTAAGCCCTGCTTAGCTTTGATATTTGTCACTGACTATTACCAATGTTCTGATGTGATTGTATAGGGATCTCCATTTCACTATTCACTGTTGCTATTTTTTTTAAACAATAGTAACCCTGACTTTACGGGCAGTTAATCATTGGAAATTAATAATTTGATTCAATGCAATTCCCCCCCTCCTGCAAATCAAAAATGTGTTTAGCAATCAGCTTTTTAATCTCTGCATATACCGATATTCTCTACTCTGGAGCAAAAAAAATCAGTGGGATCATGGCACTTGCTTTCTGCTTAAAATTCGATGTTGTAATAGGTCTACCCTGAACCCATTCTATCCATATATAGGCCTATTAAAAAAACAGTATAGACATAGCCGAGGGAAGGCCTGAGGAAGATAGTTAAAGTTGGGGGTACTGGGGAGGAGTTGATCGAATATTTTGGTAGCTTAACTACAGACAGTTTAGATCTTCTCTTTTCAGAAGTAGGCCAGTCATCGTTTGCTTTCCAAACTGTTTTCCCCTGTGATTGTATTTTGAAATATTGTAAAAAGTCCAGATTCTGGATCTATCGCCTATGGGGGGACATGTGCGTGGCGATTCCATTGTTTTGGTTGAATTCCACTGATATTTTTACCGATGTTGTGGTGACAAATATTTTTACATCCTCCAGACTTACCATGATGACCGAAAGTAGGCCCAGGGCATGCAGTGAAGATACATTTTCTGCACTTGAACAACCCTACTGTAGGCCTAACTTACATAATTTTCTCATGAAGTAGGTCGATTTTAGATTCTTCAAAGTAGCCACCCTTTGCCTTGATGACAGTTTGTACACTCTTGGCATTCTCTCAACCAGCTTCATGAGGAATGCTTTTCCAACAGTGTTGAAGGAGTTCCCACATATGCTGAGCACTTGTTGGCTGCTTTTCCTTCACTCTGCGGTCCAACTCATCCCAAACCATCTCAAATTGGGTTGAGGTCGAGTGATTGTGGAGGCCAGGTCATCTGATGCAGCACTCCATCACTCTCTTTCTTGGTCAAATAGCCCTTACACAGCCTAGAGATGTGTTGGGTCATTGTCCTATTGAAAAACAAACGATAGTCCACTAAGCCAAACCAGATGGGATGGCGTATTGCTACAGAATGCTGTGGTAGCCATGCTGGTTAAGTGTGCCTTAATTTCTAAATAAATCACCAGCATAGCACCCCCAAACCATCACACCTCCTCCTCCTCCATGCTGAAATCATCCGATCACCTACTCTGCATCTCACAAAGACATGGAGGTTGGAACCAAAAATCTCAAATTTGGACTCATCAGACCAAAGGACAGATTTCCACCGGTCTAATGTCCATTGCTTGTGTTTCTTGGCCCAAGCATGTCTCTTGTTCTTATTGGTGTCCTTTAGTAGTGGTTTCTTTGCAGCAATTTGACCATGAAGGCCTGATTCACACAGTCTCCTCGGAACAGTTGATGTTGAGATGTGTCTGTTACTTGAACCTTATTTCTGAGGCTGGTAACTCTAATTAACTTTTTCTCAGCGGCAAAGGTAACTCTGGGTCTTCTTTTCCTGTGGCGGTCCTCATGAGAGCCAGTTTCATCATAGCACTTGGTGGTTTTTGGGACTGCACTTGAAGAAACGTTCAAAGTTCTTGACTGACCTTCATGTCTTAAAGTAATGATGGAATGTTGTTTCTCTTTGCTTATTTGAGCTGTTCTGGACATAGATGGACTTGGTGTTTTACCAAATAGGGCTATATTCTGTATACCACCCCTACCTTGTCACAACACAACTGATTGGCTGAAACGCATTAAGAAGGAAATAAATTCCACAGGTTAACTTTTAACAAGCCACCTGTTAATTGTAATGCATTGCAGGGGACTACCTCATGAAGCTGGTTGGGAGAATGCCAAGAGTCTAAAAAGCTCTCATCAAGGCAAAGAGTGGCTACTTTGAAGAATCACAAATGTAATTTGTATTTTGGTTTGTTTATCACTTGTTTGATTACTAAATTATTCCATATGTGTTATTTCATAGTTTTCACATCTTCACTATTATTCTACAATGTAGAAAATAGCAAAAATAAAGAAAAACCCTGGAATGAGTAGGTGTGTCCAAACCTTTGACTGGTACTGTATACAATCCTTCATATATTTGAATGTTGGATATACTGTATCTGGGACATCCTTTCTTCCTGGCTTAAGGCCTTCCCACACTGTATGTCGGATTCGATTATTACATGCCACACTGTGCAATGTGACCAATTTTAAATCTTGATATCAACCTGGCCAGGTTGTACGAATTGCTTCAGTTCTGTTGGCACATTCTGCGATTGGCTACGTCAGCTATGTTAACTGCAACGTAGGCTATGTCAACTGTGCATATCAAGCATGGCGTCGAAAGAACCACAACAAGTAGTTGCTTTTATGTTGGCAATGTTTTGTCTCGAGAAACCAGCATGGCGTTATTGCCGGGTGTGTTCCTATTGGTCAGTCACTGAGATTGGCTCACAACACGATAAAGGCTAAACATTTCTGACACTGTCAGAACTTTGTCGGAGCTTACGACCACACGTAGTGTTACTTAAATCGGCAGACCTAGACTCTGTCACATTGAACAAGCCAAGATGTCCGACAATCGTTTACAACCTAAGAATTTGCCGACAAGGACCTCCCGAGTGGCGCAGCGGTCTAAGGCACTGGATCGTAGTGCTTGAGGCGTCACTACAGCCCCAGGTTCGATCACAGGCTGTGTCACAACCAGCCGTGACCGGGAGACCCATGAGGCAGCGCACAATTGGTCCAGCTGGGATTTCCTTGTTTCCTTGTGCTCTAGCGACTCCTTGTGGCGGGCTGGGTGCCTGCAAGCTGACTTCGGTCGGCAGTTGTGCAGTATTTCATGCGGCCGGCTTCCGGGTTAAGCGAGCAGTGTGTCAAGAGGCAGTGCAGCTTGGCAAGGTTGTGTTTCGGAGGACGCATTGCTCTCGACCTTCGGCTCTCCTGAGTCTGTACGGGAGTTGCAGCGATGGGACAAGACTGTATCAATTGGATATTACGAAAAGGGGTAAAAGTACATTTTAAATATATATACATATACAGTTGAAGTCGGAAGTTTACATACACCTTAGCCAAATATATTTAAACTCAGTTTTTCACAATTCCTGACATTTAATCCTAGTAAAGTTCCCTGTCTTAGGTCAGTTAGGATCACCACTTTATTTTAAGAATGTGAAATGTCAGAATAATAGTGGAGAGAATGACTTATTTCAGCTTTTATTTCTCTCATTACATTCCCAGTGGGTCAGAAGTTTACATACACTCAATTAGTATTTGCCTTTAAATTGTTTTACTTGGGTCAAACGTTTCGGGTAGCCTTCCCACAATAACTGGGGTGAATTTTGGCCCATTCCTCCTGACAGAGCTGGTGTAACTGAGTCAGGTTTGTCGGCCTCCTTGCTCACACACACTTTTTCAGTTCTGCCCACAAATGTTCTGTAGGATTGAGATCAGAGCTTTGTGATGGCCACTCCAATAATTTGACTTAGTTGTCCTCAAGCCATTTTGCCACAACTTTGGAAGTCTGCTTGGGGTCATTTTCCATTTGGAAGACCCATTTGCGACCAAGCTTTAACTTCCTGACTGATGTGTTGAGATGTTGCTTCAATATATCTACATCATTTTCCTGCCTCATGATGCCATCTATTTTGTGAAGTGCACCAGTCCCTCCTGCAGCAAAGCACCCCCACAACATGATGCTGACACTCCCGTGCTTCACGGTTGGGATGGTGTTCTTCAGCTTGCAAGCCTCCTCCTTTTTCCGCCAAACATAACGGTGGTCATCATGGCCAAACAGTTCTATTTTTGTTTCATCAGACCAGAGGACATTTCTCCAAAAAGTACAATCTTTGTCCCCATGTGCAGTTGCAAACCGTAGTCTGGCTTTTTTAATGGCGGTTTTGGAGCAGTGGCTTCTTCCTTGCTGAGCAGCCTTTCAGGTTATGTCGATATAGGACTCGTTTTACTGTGGATATAGATACTTTTGTATCTGTTTCCTCCAGCATCTTCACACGGTACTTAATCGAACCCACAAGTGCTGATGCTCCAGATACTCAACTAGTCTAAAGAAGGCCAGTTTTATTGCTTCTTTAATCAGGACAGCAGTTTTCAGCTGTGCTAACATAATTGCAAAAGGGTTTTCTAATGATCTATTAGCCTTTTAAAATGATGAACTTGGATTAGCTAACACAACGTGCCATTGGAACACGGGAGTGATGGTTGCTGATAATGGGCCTCTGTACGCCTATGTAAAATTTTCCATAAAAAATCTGTCTATTCCAGCTACAATAGTCATTTACAACATTAACAATGTCTACACTGTATTTCTGATCAATTCTATTCTAAAAGGACAAAAAATTGCTTTTCTTTCAAAAACAAAGACATTTCTTAGTGACCCCAAACTTTTCAACAGTTGTGTATAATGTATATATATATATATATATATATATACATAATTATTTGCCAACGACGTGGACATTTTGTTTGGGACGGCAAAATTGGGGCATAAGACAGCTTAAATCATATTGTCTGTGCAGGCCTTAAGTCAAGGTATGTGTCCTAACTGACACCCTAGTCCATATTTAGTGCACTACTTTTGACCAGGGTCCATAGGACAAAGACCCTAGATTTCTGCTGCCCCAGAACAGTTGGTCATGTCAGTCTCTTTTGATAAGAGTTCTGCCAAGTGGGTTTCAATTATGTTACATTTTGTTTGTTTGCTCTGGTGTTCAACTCATGTTTGTGTTGTTGGTTGGAGGGGGTCAAAGTGACCACACTGGTCAATATTTGTTATACTGTCCCACTCCCACCATGCCTAATGGTTTTGTTGATATGTTCGCATCAACCAATGGCAGCACTACAGCCAAGTGCAGTAGAGAGATAAGAAGTGCAAGAGATAAGAAGTTATTCCGATGTATGAAGTGGGATATAGTCTGACTTCACATTGGCCACAGGGGCAATGATACCTCACCCAATCCCTTTCTGACAAATCACAGGCTTCTAGATTCCAAGGGGAAATCCCAAATATGTGTCAGTGGGTGGTGAGGTCCCATAACCGTTGTACAGATTGTTGTTATATAAATTGTATAGACGTGTTCTTGGTTCAATGTCATCTAGCAACAGTCATTGCAGTTTTTCTCATGTATTGTTTTGAAAACGTGATAACCATTCTCATAGATAGTCTTCCACCTCCTTTGACATTGGGGAGCTCCTTCGAATGTTCTTGAATGTTTGAATGTCATTTGAATGTTCTCACAAGTTTGTCCCTACCAGCTATTCTTACATACCTCATGAGGAGAAACTAGTGTGTACAGCTTTGAGACACAGTAATAGATGCACTGTTCATATTTCACACTATTGAGCCTGGAAAGCAGCATGTTGTGCCTGAGTACTAATCATATAACTCTTTCAACTCCAAATGGCCTATTTAAAATGTTTCAAATGATTTCACAATAAATACATTCCGTTACAACTTCTGTTTTTGTGTTCCCCTGTTGAACTGTGTTTGCATATGATACAAGTAGAGTTGAGGAAGTACACACTGTTGTCAATTATTCCCTGTTCACAGGCATTTTTCCAGCTGCACTTAAAATGTCCTTAGTGTTTGAGTTTTTGCTTGTAAGCAGGAATCAGGAAGATAGAGTTCTTGTCATACTTGCCAAATGGAGGGTGAGCTTTATATGTGTTTCTGTGGCTCAGTTGGTAGAGCACCAGGGTTGTGGGTTTGATTCCCACAGGGGGCCAGTACAAAAAAATGCATGGCATGAAATGTATGCATTCACTACTGTAAGTTGCTCTGGATAAGAGCGTCTGCTAAATGACTGTAATGTAAAGTTGATCTACAGTTTTATATTCGCATCTAGTTGCGCAGGTGACATGATGGTAAAAATGAGGTGAAGACAAATTTCAGTTTCTCTGCACTAAAATCACCAGCCAATAGGAGCACTGCCTCTGGATGTGCATTTTCTTGTTTGTTTATGGCATTTACAGCTTATTGAGTGTGGTCTTAGTGCCAGCATCAGTTTGTGGTGGTACATAGACAGCTACGAAAAATATAGATGAAAGCTTGCTCGGTAAATAGCACGTTATTTTGGCGCTCCGAGTAACGCAGTGGTCTAAAATGTTGCATCTGTGACGACCCTCCCACTCTGTCTGCCGAATTCTTTCTCTTTGCTCTTGTTTTCCTTAATAGGATGTCGGTGGGCGGAGCCGGGAGGGTCGCCAGGTGTGTCCCAGGATAAATGCACCTCTTCCCCATTCATTGGGGAGACTCTCTCCATGCAGACACCTTTATAGGTTTTGTGGTATTTTTGTGGCATGTTGTTTGTTTGCTTTGGCACCTTTCAACACCCCGCATTATCACATTTATGCATGCAAACACTCACTTACACTACTGATTACACACACCATTGTTAATGTATTTAGTTTACTTTATTTCATAAATATTTTTTATTCCTTGTCTGCACGTTGTCTCCCTTTTGTTACGAACTTTGAGCCAGTTCGTGACACATCTCAGTGTTATTGGCGTCACTACAGACCCTGGTTCGATTCCAGACTGTATCACAATCGGCCGTGATTGGGAGTCCCATAGGGTTGTGCACAATTTGCCCAGTGTTGTCCGGGTTAGGGATTGGCCGGGGTAGGCAGTCATTGTAAATAAGAATTTGTTCTTAACTGATTTGCCTAGTTAAATAAATAAAACATGTGTATGGTCTACAGCAACCATGATTCTAACTCAGGTGATAAAAACCTGGAAATCTAATATAGCATAATAAAAAAAATGCCCATAAAAATGTCAGTTTAAGCTGGAGATATTGGATGCGTCTCAATCCACCGCATCAGCCTATGTCGCACTTCTGTGGTGAAATGTTACAGCGCAAGAATAGTGTTTGTCTGACCATGAGACATCCTGAAAATTGGTCTTCTCACATAATCGTCTGTACTGTCCGAACGGTTTGGCCTACCCCTCTATAGAAAGATGAGACTCTCACTATGGTGTTATCTGTTTTGCTCTACGATCTCCACAAGCGTCAGAAGACTCGTCTGAAGACAGTATAGCTGACCATTATCTTCTCTCTGTAGCATCCGAACCGTTTGGGCTACACACTATTATGTTACCCTTAGGGATGAATAAAGTACCTCTATATACAGTGCCTTCGGAAAGTATTCAGACCCCTTCCCTACATTTTGTCAAGTTACAGCCTTATTCTAAAATGGATTAAAACATATATATCCTCAGCAATTTACACACAGTACCCCACACTGACAAAGCAAAAACAGGTTTTTAGAAATGTTTGCAAAAGTATTACAAATTAAAAACAGAAATACCTTATTTACATAAGTATTCAGACCCTTTGCTGTGAGACTCATTGACCTCAGGTGCATCCTGTTTCCATTGATCATCCTACAAATTGATTGGAGTCCACCGGTGGGAAATTCAATTGATTGGACATGATTTGGAAAGGCACACAACTGTCTACATAAGGTCCCACAGTGCATGTTAGAACAAAAACCAAACCATGAGGTCGAAGGAATTGTACATAGAGCTCCGAGACAGGGTTGTGTCAAGGGACAGATCTGGGGAAGGGTACCAAAAAATGTCTGCAGCATTGAAGGTCCCCAAGAACACAGTGGTCTCCATAATTCTTAAATGAAAGAATTTTGTAACCACCAAGACTCTTCCTAGAGCTGGCCGCCCAGCCAAACTGAGCAATCGGGGGAGAAGGGCCTTGGTCAGGGAGGTGACCAAGAACCAGATGGTCACTCTGACAGAGTTCCTCTGTGGAGATGGGAGAAACTTCCAGAAAGACAACCATCTCTGCAGCACTCCACCAATCAGGCCTTTATGGAAGAGCGGCCAGACGGAAGCCACTCCTCAGTAAGACACTTACCAGCTCGATTGGAGTTTGCCAAAAGGCACCTAAAGACTCTCAGACCATGAGAAGCATGATTCTCTGGTCTGATGAAACCAAGATTGAAATCTTTGAACTGTGTCATGACTGTCCTGTGAGGATCCAAAGAGGTCAGATCAGCTTTGCAATAAATAACTCTCACCTGCAGATGGGTGAAGGAGGGAACTGGTGGGGTTAACACCTCACACCCTGTTGTAAATCAAGGAGAGAAGATTCAGGTTTCCCTCTCCAAATTCACCAGAGGAATGTGCCTTTGTTTCACAGACTTTTCCCGCCAAAACTCCAACACGTTCCAAAGCGAATACTGGAACAATATTTCTAACATAGGACTTGGGGAATGGTCAAAGGCGATCTAATGAACACTAATGTCACATGGTGTGTAATTTTGTGATGCCATTAAAAATGTTATAAAGGAAATACTGTAACTTGGAAAGTATACCCACTATGTGTGTGAAGTGTCCATCTGATGTTTTTGTTGAGAGGGACATGATTTTAGGAGCCATAAGACATTTACATAACTTTGTACAAGTGACAAGTGACGCCCGAGTGACGCCCGAGTGAGGTCAGAGAGCGTGTCAGCCTGATGGAACCACCCTCTCGAACAAACTGCATGAATTATGTAAATACATTCATGATTTCTTACTCAAAGAGGGCGGCGGTTCGAGTGCAAAGTATGATTACTGTATGAGTAATTTCTAAAATGCACCAAAGTATTATGTCTCTGTTTCTCTCTGCCTGTAAATAAATAATGAAACCAATTTGTGTAGTACTGAATCATAAGTAAGGCCTGGGTTTTTTTCAATTGAAATTGTGTTTATTTTTTTTCAGTATATATATTTTTTTACATGTTTCATGAATATTGCTAGCAACAAGTTGAAAATAGGAGAATATCTTCTTTCTAATGATGACAACTTTATTGCTCAACTCTTAATATTAAGAAAATTACACTTATTGGAGCCAAATTACACTCACTGGAGTATCTGACATAAGCTTTGAAAAAGCACCCGTGTATAGCCTACCAGCGCGTCAGTGCCGCTGGTAAGCCTTCTTGACTTGGACATACATTTTGCCAACACATGGCTAACCTTTCTAGCTAATAGGATATGTTAGAGTTTACACTCCCTCTTCCAATTATGTGGGGAGGTCAAGATAATGACAAACTATCTACCAAAATGATTCATTTTAAAATGTTGATTACTTCTACTTGATAATACATATTGTTTCCTAATTTATTATACGGTATCCTGGGTCACCTGTTTGCATGGGAGGGGGTCCATGGGCAAGAAAACTTGAAGACCCCTCATATAGTCCTAGGGTTTCAAGCTTTGGTTGATTTAAAATGGAATATACAAGTTAATAATAAATGTTGGATCCATGTCTCGATTTAAACAAAAAATAATAGGATTAAATCAAACTGTATTTAAAGTGCATTTAAAGTTTGATTTTATTTATTCCTTAACTTAGATTTTTGGTTGTAAAGGAGATGTGAATACAACATGTCAATTTTTAATTTTTAGACAAAATGGAATTAAAGCTACACTCAGTGGCACAGATGGAACTATCCGAGCAGAAGAAACTTCTTCAAATGTTCATATGTGGTAGTGTTGATAACCAAACACAATTCAATATCACTTTTGCAATACAGTAAATATCCTTCTAAAGAAATAAAATAATAGGTTTAAGCCAGTGGCTCAGATCTAACTATCCAAGCAGCAGATATTCCTCTTTTAAAATGTTGATATTTGGTTGTGTTGTGAACCAGACACAATTCAGTATTACTTTTGTTAGACAGTAAATAGCCTAATGGTATCTTCAAAACAAATGTAATAGTATTTATTCAACCTTAAAATGAATACCACATTCATGGCCACTTTTTGAGGTTACCTTAACAATAAATGTCTTACCTAATCACAGAATGTGTGCATTATCAGGGTCGCAGGTCTGTGAAAATCCTCACAATTGCTATAATAATCTGCACAGAATCTCAAATGGCACTGATCACTTGCACCATGTATAGTACTTTAATGTAATCTCAACTGAAATCCAGGTTATTTGGTTGTGCTATTAGATGAAGCACAGTGACCACACCTTAAGTTGCTGTATAAATATACAAAATATCTGACATTGTATTACCATTTGAACTTTGTTGTGCTTTTCAAAATGGTTGAAAGCGCAATGATAACACATTTAGGTGATAACTAATCCAAAAATGAAACATTCATGTTCCATTGAAATTTGGTTGTGATTTTAGATGGTTTAAAGCATAGTGATAACACATTGGGAATTCAACATACCTTTGGCTGTCTTTTCGAGTGGGTGAAAATAGGTTGGAATCTCATTGATCAACGTACAGCATCTACCAAATCAAATATTTCCCAATTATCCACGTTGATATGACGTGGTGTGCCCAACGAGATAGCGTTACCCATTGTGACTCCCCTGTTGCTGTATTTTCTGTTTAATCAACATCATGAAGATCGTGTTTATCCATCCGATTATTGTTTTCATAGACCAACAGGCATAACAAAAAAAACTTTAGAGTATGTGTTGTTCACTTCAGTTTTACCATGACCAAAAATAGCCCCAGAGGTCTACAGCGAAACGTAATTTGACCTGGCAGCCTCCATTTCTAAATGGTATAACTTATACCACTGGACCAAAATAGACTAATGACATCCAGCATGCATAGTGTCTGTCTAGGAATGTAAGGATACATCTACCTTATGTATAGCCTATACTCACTTAACCTCAGAGATCTCCACCATATCAATATGCAGAACGTTTGCAAAATCTATCAAAAATAAGGGGTCATGAATGATTACTGCTTACATTACAAGTAGGCACACATTTACTTAAAAAAAACATGTATGATGGACATGTATAAGGAAATCTACAAAACATTTTGTATGAGACAAATAATTTAAATGTAATTTTTTTGTGTTTGAAATTCATTATGAATTCATGTTGTACAGTATGTGTGTTTCCCCTCTACAGGGAATACTGTTAGAAGGCCTATAGGCTCCAAGGCCTACTGGGAGTGGCTGGAATGGCAGCACACACTAGTTTGACCATACCATACCATGAAATGCTGTCCATTTTTTTAGTTACACCTTTAAATCAGAATGTCTCTTTATTTATTGACATTTTTGTAAATGTATTATTTTTCAATTTAAATTCAACTCTGGACATATGTCAAGACTACAATTTCATCATTGTGGCTAAAGGATTAGGATGGAAATTGTATTGGGACAATTATACTGGACAGTTTAGCCACTACAACTGCAGCAGTTTAAAGGCAGATGCACCGTAACTGCAGCCAGTTCAGATGCATAATAACTCAAGTTAAATGGAGTAAGTGACCAGTTTAAGGTTTCCGTGTTTAAATAAACCTTTTTGCAATTTGAAGAATGTTGGACATCTGGGACATCCTTTCTTCCAGCCTTAGTCTCTAGGTGATCTTGTACAGTACAGGGGTCTATTCACTAGGAACCAAATGGAAGCAAACAAGCCAAAATGAGGAGACACAAACCTGAACTTCTCCAATAAGACATGCACATTTTTGTTGCAACTTGTTTTTTGTGGAAAAAGGTTTTACTATGGTGTGCACTACTGAATACACCCCAGTACTACATCTAAATTTAGAATAATGAACTCTGCAGTCCCGTCTGTCTAAAGTTCAAGTTCCCAAAGGTTTAGCTGATGTATGGGACCGGGAAGTATGACATAAGTATGAGGTGACATAGGTAGCCCATAAGAAAAAAAGTGGGGGCTATAGCCCAATTGCAGCAGAGGGTGCTTCATCTCAAGAGGGGAGTTTACACACATACAGTGTGAAAGAGCCACGCAAAACTTGCTGACAGTTTTAGGATTAGTACCTATAGGTTAGTATAGATCACATTTAGCAAACTCAGCATTGAACAACTGACACTCATATTTCATCCTTTACCAACTGACAACTCCAGGCTAGTATTGGCATGTTTAATGGGTTTCACTGAGTAATGGAAACTGGTGGAACAGACATTTCTTGTGTAATCTTTCCAGGAGACATCTGTCAGTGGGTTCACAGTGAGTTCATGCTTATGTAACATGGTTCCCGGGTTCCCCTCTCCACTATCATGTTCATCTGGTTTCCTAGAACCCTAGGACTGGGGGGGGGGGGTTGCCATATAGGACTTGGTGCAGGTTTCAACATATTTCAAGCATGTGGCCATGCTTTTACACGCAGTGCAAATTATACCGTGACATTCAGGGGCGTCCATTTTTTCCATTGGACCTCCTCTGTGTGCATGTGAGAAATGTATGGGCCTAATAATAGATGTCATTTAACAGTAAAATGTTTTATTACCTTTTAATTTGTCATGAACACAACCAGTCATGATATACTTATTGTCAATCAAATCACTTCAGAAAGAAGGCTACCTACACCTGTTCTTGCACTTCAAAATAATTCCAGCATCCAGAAAATGTATTGTGCAGTAGCATCATTTAATGGAAAGAGACATCTGTTACAAACCACCAAAAAGTTTAAATGACATTTGGCAATTGTCATTGGGCCTACACTCTTGCAGCCTGATTTAAATGACATGTCTCAATGACAAAAAAAAAAAAAAAAACGACCTTTTCTGTAGAAAGAAAAGTTTGGACATCTGAAAAGGGTTTGTAACACGGGACCAGAGACAGAAGAGGAAGTGAGAAACAGCGAGTGGGATATTTCTGGTTCAATGAAATTAAGTAGACCAGACCCAGTCCGTAATGCATTGGTGACTACGGAAGACACATCCAGTAAAATAGACCAGAACAATCTTTTTAAATGGTAAAAGGCCTGAGTGAACCATCTTTGACGGGACTGTCCACACATGACAAATGCAGCCATGGAGAAAATGTTTTTAAACAGTGCACATAGCTGGGGGTGTTAAATTTGGAATAAGCTTTTATTTTAAGAACTCCAACTAGCATTTATTTATTTATATATATATATTTTTTAATCGCAGACTGGTTAAATTAGAATTATTTGGAGACTCCCCACAAAGTTAGATGTTGCATTTAGGGGGACTCATGTCTCATTCAGGCAGTCTGAGGCACCCCTGGGCCCTCCATAATTCACACACTGCTTTTACATTAAGACAGACCCTCTTCCTTGCATGAAGGAATCTTAGATTAGACCGAATGACTGAGGAGCTTCAGAGATATCCATTGCCAGACATAACTGACCTGGGACAGGCTTTCACTATCTAAAACCCCCAGAGGAAGACTCCTACTATCCCAGAACAGTTGGTCATGTCTGTCTCTTTTGATAAGAGTTCTGCCAAGTAGGTTTCAATTCTGTTATTTTTAGTTTGTTGACTATGGTGTGGACTCGTGTTTTTGACAGGAGGGGGTTGAATATTTTGATTCTGTGCCACAATGCCTAACAGGGTTCAATTGAAATCATGTTGGCATCTACCGATGGCAGCAATACAGTAGGCTTACATTTTAGTCATTTGGCAGACACTGTTCCAAAGTGACTTTTAGGAGAAATAAGGGCACGTCGGCAGATTTTTCAGTCAGCTCTGGGATTCGAACCAGCAACCTTTCGGTTACTGGCCAAACGCTCTTAAACCATTAAGCTACCTTCCGCCCCTCAGGTGAGGTATACAGTTGAAGTCAGAAGTTTACATACACTTACGTTGGAGTCATTAAAACTCGTTTTTCAACCACTCCTCAAATGTATTGTTACGAAACTACAGTTTTGGCAAGTCGGTTAGGACATCTACTTTGCGCATGACAAGTAATTTTTCCCCCGAATGGTTACAGACAGAATATTTCACTTATAACTCACTGTATCACAATTCAAGTGGGTCAGAAGTTTACATACACTAAGTTGACTGTGCATTTAAACAGCTTGGAAAATTCCAGAGAATTATGTCATGGCTTTAGAAGCTTCTGATTGACTCAAATTATGTCAATTAGACTATTGGAGGTGTACCTGTGGATGCATTTCAAGGCCTACCTTCAAACTCAGTGCCTCTATGCTTGACATCATGGGAAAATCTAAAGAAATCAGCCAAGACCTCAGAACAAAAATTGTAGACCTCCACAAGTCTGGTTCATCCTTGGGAAAAATTTCCAAACGCCTGAAGTTACCACATTCATCTGAACAAACAATAGTACGCAAGTATAAACACCATGGGACCACGCAGCCGACATACCGCTCAGGAAGGAGATGAGTTCTGTCTCCTAGAGATGAACGTACTTTGGCGCGAAAAGTGCAAATCAATCCCAGAGCAACAGCAAAAGACCTTGAAGATACTGGAGGAAATAGGTACAAAAGTATCTATATCCACAGTAAAACGAGTCCTATATCGACATAACCTGAAAAGGCTGCTCAGCAAGGAAGAAGCCACTGCTCCAAAACCACCATAAAAACCCAGACTATGGTTTGTAACTGCACATGGGGACAAAGATCGTATTTTTTGGAGAAAATGTCCTCTGGTCTGATGAAAGAAAAATAGAGCCGTTTGGCCATGATGACCATCGTTATGTTTTGAGGAAAAAGGGGAGGCTTGCAAGTCGAAGAACACCATCCCCACCGTGAAGCACAGGGGTGGCAGCATCATGTTGTGAGGGTCCTTTGCTGTAGGAGGGACTGGTGCATCTCACAAAACAGATGGCATCATGAGGGAAAGAAAATTATGCGGATATATTGAAGCAACATCTCAAGACATCAGTCAGGAAGTTAAAGCTTGGTCGCAAATGGGTCTTCCAAATGGACAATGACCCCAAGCATACTTCCAAAGTTATGACAAAATGGCTTGAGGACAACAAAGTCAAGGTATTGGAGTGGCCATCAAAGCCCTGACCTTAATCCTATAGAAAATGTGTGGACAGAACTGAAAAAGCATGTGCGAGGAAGGAGGCCTATAAACCTGACTCAGTTACACCAGATCTGTCAGGAGGAATGGGCCACAATTCACCCAACTTATTGTGGGAAGCTTGTAGACGGCTACCTGAAACAATTGACCCAAGTTAAACAATTTAAAGGCAATGCTACCAAATACTAATTGAGTGTATGTAAACTTCTGACCCACTGGGAATGTGATGAATGAAATAAAAAAAATAAAAAAAATCCTCTACGGTTGACATTTCACATTATTAAAATAAAAAGTGGTGATCCTAACTGACCTAAGACAGGGAATTTGTATAGGATTAAATGTCAGGAATTGTGAAAAATTTCATTTAAAATTAATTTGGCTAAGGTGTATGTAAACTGACTTCAACTGTACATTTGAACACAAGGTAACGCTTAGACTCCTGGCAAGTGCAGTACATTTTATGTAGGTTATAGGCCAGCAGGCTCAAGAGATAAGAAGTTGTTCCAATGTATGCAGTGGGATATGGTTTGACTTCACATCGGCAGTAATACATCCGTCTATAAGGATCATCCAATCCCTTTCTGACAAGTCAGAGGCTTCTATGTTCCAAGGGGAAATCCCTCATTTGTGCCATCAGGTGGTGAGATCCCATGGACTTTGTACTAACTGTTATCATGCAAAAAGGTAATAGCTGAGTTAACCAGTGGTTCCCAAACTGTGAAGCATGGTGGCCCCCGCTCCGCAACCCCCTCCCCCCACAAAAAAATGAAGTCAGTCCAGCTTTAAACTTACTCTTGAAAGTTATAATAGAATGCACGAGGTGCAATTACAACATTGTGTAGTGCATCATCAGTTACTCATGTCAGTCATTTCGTACCTTCGAGAGCCATTTATAACTTGTCAGATCAACTAGCCCAGGTCAGCTAACGGTTTTTAGAAGAATTTGTTTTGGCTGATAGATAGTGACAAAAATGTGAACTCAAATCACATGAATACACATTAGACATGGCAAAATGTATAGAATTGCAAGAAAATTTGCTTAAAAAAAAAAAAACACAAAAATGTTAATTTGCACCCAAGACAAAATGTGTAGAATTGCAGTAAATAAGCTTTAAAACATGCAACATGTTCTCCACTAACAAGAGTGGTATGAACAGTTTCTCAAGAACTGTGCTTGTGCCCATAGAAATAGACATGGGGCGTGCGCGCAAAGGGGGCACAGGATGTTCCCCAATACTGGAAGGAGTGAAAAGGCTTGGGAACCCCTGGTGTAAACCATCATGTACACATCAGGGATAAAAAAAATTAAATCACACATTGTGCTGGTGGCAATTGAGCATTGCAACATGGAAAGTATGCTTGTTTTTTAATTTACGTTGCACAACGGTAATAAATAAACAGAGAAAGACAAAAAAATAAATGCTTGTTAGTTAAGGCCTCAAGTGACATCTTAGCAGCAGCTCACAGTGTGTATTATTTTCAATTATTGTCTATGGCAGTTTACAAAAGGTAATCACAAATCAAGTCTGTCGATGCTTGTGTGTTCTGGTAACCCTGACTCGTCAGGAGAAATGTCCTTGTACTGCTCAATAAAAATAAAATAAAATAAAAAAAACTTTGGTTGAAAAGAGAGTTAAGTCTTCCGAAATGCTCGTCTACAGCTCAAATTCACATAATGTAAAACAGTTTCCAATAATATACCACCGTTCTCACCCTCAAGTACATACATGACCAAAAGCATGTGGACACCTGTCCGTCGAACATCTCATTCCAAAATCATGGTCATTAATATGGTGTTGGTCCCCCCTTTGCTGCTATAACAGGCTACACTCTTCTGGGAAGGCTTTCCACTAGATGTTGGTACATTGCTGCAGGGACTTGCTTCCATTCAGCCACATTAGTGAGATTGGGCACTGATGTTGGGCGATTAGGCCTGGCTTGCAGTCGGCGTTCCAATTAATCCCAAAGGTGTTCGATGGGGTCGAGGTCATGGCTCTGTGCAAGCAAGTTCTTCCACACAGATGGAGGAACCATTTCTGTACGGACCTCGCTTTGTGCACGGGGGCATTGTCATGTTGAAACAAAGTTGGATGCATAGAATTGTCTAGAATGTCATTGTAAACTGTAGCATTAAGATTTCCCTTCACTGGAACTAAGGGGCCTAACCAAAACCATGAAAAACAACCCCAGACCATTATTACTCCTCCACCAAGCTTTACAGTTGGCACTATAGATTGGGGCGTTGTCCTGGCATCCGCCAAACCCAGATTCGCCCGTTGGACTGCCAGATGGTGAAGTGTGATTTATCACTCCAGAGAACGTGTTTCCACTGCTCCAGTCCAATGGCGGCAAGCTTTACACAACTCCAGCCAACACTTCGCATTGCGCAGGGTGATCTTAGGCATGTGGGCGACTGCTCGGCAATGGAAACCCATCTCACGAAGCTCCCAACGAACAGTTCTTGTGCTGACATTGCTTCCAGAGGCAGTTTGGAAAATGGTAGTGAGTGTTGCAACCGAGGACAGATGATTTCTACACGCTACAGCACTCGCGTTGTGTGAGCTTGTGTAGTCTACCACTTCGCGATAGACGTTGTCGCTCCTAGACGTTTCCATTTCACAACAGCACTTACAGTTGACCGGAGCAGCTCTAGCAGGGCAGAAATTTGACGAAATTACTTGTTGGAAAGGTGGCATCCTATCACGATGCCACGTTGAAAGTGGCGGAGCTCATCAGTAAGGCCATTGTACTGCCAATGTTTGTCTAAGAAGAATGCTTGGCTGTTTGCTCCATTTTATACACCTGTCAGCAATGAATTTGAATGGGTGTCCACATACGTTTAGATAGATACACCAAACAATTAAAATGGTTTAAAAAGTACAAAACGTTCCCCTGTGTTACAATGCAGTCAGAAAGAATTCAGACCCCTTGATTTTTCCACATTGTTACAGCCTCATTCTAAAATTGATTAAATTGTTGTTTTTCTTCAATCTACACACAATACCACATAATGAAAAAACATTTTATTTTTTCGCAAATCTATAAAAAAAATGTAAATAAGTTCTGTCCCTGTATTCAGTATATTGTTGAAGCACCTTCGGCAGCGATTACAGCCTCGAGTTTTCTTGGGGATGACGTTACAAGCTTGGCAGACCTGTATTTGGGGAGTTTCTCCCATTCTTCTCTGCAGATCCTCTCAAGCTCTGTCAGGTTGGATGGCGTGCGCCGCTGCACAGCAATTTTCAGGTCTCTCCAGAGTTGTTCAATCAGGTTCAAGTCTAGGCTCCGGCTGGGCCACTCAAGTACATTGAGACTTGTCCCGAAGCCACTTCTGCATTTTCTTGGCTGTGTGCTTAGGGTCGTTGTCCCGTTGTGAAGGTTCACCTTCACCCCAGTCTGAGGTCCTGAGCGCCTCTGCTTTTCATCAAGGATCTCGCTGTACTTTGCTTCATTCATCTTTCCCTCGACCCTGACTAGTCTCCCAGTCCCTGCCACTGAAAACCATCCCCACAGCATGAGGCGGTCACCACCATGCTTCACTGTAGGGATGGTGCCAGGTTTCCTCCAGACTTGACGCTTGGCATTCAGGCCTAACAGTTCAATCTTGGTTTTACCAGACAATAGAATCTTGTTTCTCATGGTCAGAGTCCTTTAGGTGCCTTCTGGCAAACACCAAGCGGGCTGTCATGTGCCTTTTACTGAGGAGTGTCTTCCGTTTGGCCACTCTATCATAAAGGCCTAATTGGTGGAGTGCTGAAGAGATGTTTGTCCTTCTGGCAGGTTCTCCAATCTCCAGAGGAACTCTGACAGAGTGACCATCGGGTTCTTGGTCACCTCCCTGACCAAGGCCTTCTCCCCCAATTGCTCAGTTTGGCCAGACACCCAGCTCTAGGAAGTGTCTTGGTGGTTCCAAACATCTTCCATTTAAGAATGATGGAGGCCAATTGGGAGGGAACCTTCAATACTGCAGACATTTTGTGGTACCCCCAGATGTGTGCATCGACACAATCCTGTCTCAGAGCTCTACGGACAATTCCGTAGACCTCACGGCTTGGTTTTTGCTCTGACATGCACAGTCAACTGTGCGACCTTATATAGATGGGTGTGCCTTTCCAAATCATGTCCAATCAAGTTGTAGAAACATCTCAAGGATGATAAATGGAAACAGGATGCACCGGAGGTCAATTTCAAGTCTCATAGCAAAGGGTCATAAACCTTATGTAAATAAGGTATTTCAGTTATTTTGTTTATAAATGTGCAAATATTTATAAAATCCCGTTTTCGCTTTGTCATTATGGGGTATTGTGTGAAGGTAAAAAAAAAGGATAATCAATTTTAGAATAAGCCTGTAATGTAACAAAATGTGGAAAAAGTGAAAGGGTCTAAATACTTTCCAAATGCACTGTATTTGTCATCGTATTCATTCACTCAAGTATCTCTTGATTAAGATCCATCATCCAGATAATAAAATAGTTTTCAAAAAAAGTATATATATATATTTTGGAGTATATACTGTATGGTATAATACTGTAGTTAAGTACTTTGTGGTGTTTGTTGAGTGAAAAGTTATCGATAGCAGCACCAGGGAAGAAGAAGAAGAAGAAAAAAATAAAAAAAAATAAAAAAAAATAATCACTCAGGGGGTGGCTGTCGCCATGGTTACTTTCCGGGTTGTTCCTTGTCGGATTGTTCATCGTTGGGCTGCTCTGCAGGTTGCTCCTCCTGGGGGTTGTCAAGCAGCTCAAACATGTCGTCGATGACTTGCCACAAGCAGTTGTCCAAAGGGAAGTCGTTGTCCACCAGGTTGACAAGGAAGTAGTTGTCGTGGATATACTTGATGATCATACGTGATGGGGACTCGTCTTCGTACAGCTTGGCCCACTGCTCGATCCACAGGGCAAAGGCCTCATCCTATTAAAAGAAGGTGAGAACAATTAACTCAACACATTCCAGAAAGAGGGGGGGGGGGGGTTTCAGGCGTGTCACTAAAGATGAATCTTCACAGCTCTGGTAACTGATACAGCTTGCTGATGAAGTTACACACAAAATTCTGGTTTTGAAAAGGCTTCACGGGAGGTTGTTATGTCAAAACGCTCAAGCTCAAAAAGATGTGGAGGGTTCAAAACTGTACTTCAAATACCATACTCCACTAAAATCTCTTTAAAATGTTAGAGAACTAAATGACAACCATTCCACGAACTCATCTGAGTCATGGGCACAGTCCACAACCAGAAACGACCCCTAGCACACTCCATCTTGCTGATAGGCGTTTTCACTGAACTGCTTACACCTATCCAGTTGCTGTATATCTACACAAGTGCATAGGGGGTAATGTACATGGAAGGGCCCAGTAGGTTAATGAGATGACCTTTGACCTTACCTTCCAGTACAAGAAGCTGACTGGATCCACCACGGTGGGCTGGACAATCTCCCTGCCGGGGAAGATGCCCCATGTCACAGCGTTGGGTTGCATGTCATGGGCGTTCGTAGTATTCTGACCCTGTAGATGGATACAAATCAGCCAGTAGATCATTCTAGCAAACTGTTCCAATTCACAAAATATGTGTAGATGTAATGCCTGTAGTTGAGAACTTACGTGAACGTTGACGATGTGGTAGTTGACGCGAGGCTCGTACTTCTTTAGCACTTTGAGGAGAGCGGTGACATTTTCGCTTGAGGTGAAAAATTCCAGATAAGCCTGTTGGATTTGTAAACGTGGCACAGTATAAGGTTCATATCATTTCATGGTTGGTATGCATGTGATACAAGAACTGTTAAGTTTGAAAAACCTCCACTGTCGATCAACCATACCACAAAAGACTGATTTATTCATGCTCTTTCATTTCTAGGAAAGATTGTGAATCAACCTACTCTCAATAACATGATAAGAAAAACTGGGACAGCCTTAATTTTGCTAAACCAGTAGTAATCCTTTATAATTCTAATGGATATTTCTAAATAGTGTTCCAAGTGTACATCCCCCTGCCCACTCCTTTTACTAAGGCCTACCTTATTCTTTTTGGGAAAACTTTACTTTAAGCATGCAAGTACAGTAATATAAGCGTGTAGGAGCCTTTTTATAATAAGACATAATTGGTCATCCCCACAACCAAGCCAGATGCTGAACTTTACCTTCTGGAAGACATAGCCACCAGGGGGGCCCCAGCCCACGATGGGGTCTGAGGAGGGCTTGCCGTTGATGCTGGGCTGGGAGTTGATGGTGAGGACTCCCCTGCGGTTCACCTTGTCCAGCTCGTTCTTCAGCAGGTTGGTCTCCGGGGCCAGCGGGTCGTCATTCCACGGCAGACACATCACCTAGGAGACGAGAGGTCAGCCGAGCAAAGTGCAAGTCAAGGGTTTAGGTTCTTGTTTTAAGTGGTTGTCATAATGCACATGGTTGTATTTATGAGGCGCCTAATGAAAGAAAGTTAACGTTTCGGTCTGTTTTCACTCCAAAGTGTAGAGGTCCGGGTGTCACCTTGTGTCCGGCAACATTGGGCTGGGCCGTGATGTAACTGGTGAAGACCTCATAGACGCTCTGCTCGCTGGTCAGCTCCTCGCCCCACATCTTCAGCAGGGCGTCCTTGGATGACTTACTCTTAAGGTAGAACAGGTAGTAATCGTTGAGTTCACCAAAGGCCGGAGAGGACGAGTTTCCCCTGAAATAACACAGAGCCAAGGTGACAAGACCTGGGAATATTGCCTGTTCAATGATTATACAGTACTTGTTCATTTTATACAGTATAGCTTGGCTCAGTCCAGTAGTGTGAAAAGGCCTTGAATGAACAACATTTACACACAGAAAACTAGCCACGGTGAGAAATTCTGGCCACAAACTTTCTGAAGTTTTTCTCCAGTGTTGCTCACCATCGTCCATTGGGGAAGTCATCCCAGTCCTGTGTTCTGTAGATATAGCTCTTGGGTCTGGAGGCCCAGAAAATGGGCCGCACGTCCTCCACTTTGCGTTTGGGGTGAGCGCTCACCGCCCAGGGGAGTGTCCGCCTGGCAATCCAAGTAGACCCCAAACCCTCCATCAGTACTAGGAACAGGCAAGACAGCGCATATTCCAACAACTAGCCAGTTAGAAATCACTTCACATGGTGAAATCTTTGTTAAATGTTCCAGGACTAATGAAAGTGTGGTAATACACACACGATTACAAAATGGTACCCACACTGTGTGTGAAAACATGACATCTCAGAAGTCAAACATGCCATTCATTTTAGGGTTTCCCCCTAAATACTGGGTAAGCTAAATCAAGCGCAACCCAAAGTATTTGAAAGATAACCAATCTAGGGCAATTGACAGACCTGGGGTCCTCATTCCACAGGCCCAGCTGCCGAAGTACCTCCATGGTGGCTACCTCGCGGTTCAGCGTGTAGAAGTGGAGGCCCGGCACCTCGCCGCTCTCCAGCAGCACGCGGCACATGCCCACAGCCTGCTCAATGCCGTAGTTGCGGATGGCCGCATCGTTGTCCTTGATGGGCTCGATGACACGCATGATCTCATCGGGCACCTCCAGCTTGGACAGCTTGACCAGCTGCCTCAGAGACTGGTAGCCCTGGAAAACCACAAATCCTACTGGTTCAGGTACTGACAGAAAAACAAAATGTAAAGAACAAATGATGTCTCCATGCAACTGATGTACTCTCACATTGCAAAGACACACTTAAGACAATGAAAAAGGACAAATTACACGTCACGGTGGGAGTGTTACATTTCTGTATTGACTCGCATCAACGTGGAATTGATTAAAATTCCAAGGGACAATGGTCCAATTATGAGAAAAATGTTTTTGAATCGCACTGAATGTACTTGGTAATTTGTTACACCTTTGCTATCACATTAGAAAGAATGTTACAAAGTACACCCACACTATCCCTCCCTTTAAACCTTTTGACAAATGTAGCCTTTGATCACACCACACACAAACATGACATGTTTTGTCATTTAGCAGACGCTCTTATCCAGAGCGACTTACAGTAGTTAGTGCATTTATTTACACCCCCCCCCAGTTTAGGCCCATATCCAACAGTACCTGGATAGGGAAGATGCCTGGTAGAATGGGGCAGGTGATTCCTATGGCCCTGCAGTCCCTGACAAACTTGAGGAAAGTGTCAGCCCGGAAAAAGAGCTGGGTGATGATGAAGTCGGCCCCAGCGTCCATTTTCTCCTTCAGATGTCTCAGGTCCTCGTCGTAGCTCTCCGCCTCCGGGTGGCCGGTGGGGTAGCCTGCCACAATGAAAGGGTTTTAATGCTCAGTGTGTGTGTTTATTGAGGTCATATTTTTGACCAATTTCAAGAAGCTAGGCATATTTGTCACTACCTCACAGGAGAGGCATTACACAAAATGTTTTTTTTTGGCAGAATTGCCTTCTGGAACATGTGAACTTTCATGTGCCTTATTAACTAACGTGTATGCCATCTGTAAATAAGATGTTTTTATTACGAGCCCATTTGGTTTAGCCACGGGAAAAAAATACAGGAACTTTCACGCTAGCCATGATTGGCTGAAATAATGGATGGGCTGGACATGCCCGAGAGATGAGTTCAGATTGTCTGCCATGTAGCATGCTTCTGTCTATACATGAGTTGCTCAGTATGTGTGGATAATCCTTTCTATCGTGGCATTTTTTGAAAGATATCACGAAGAACTGAAAGTGTTGCATTGCTGCCCTGAAGTTAATAGCGCTAGCGACAAAGATCAGCAGGAAAAAGTTGTGATGGACTACTTTCTGGAGGACATGCCATGCTGGCTCTCTAGGACTCTGAAAATTAATCAGACTATGAAAAAATCCCTGATTTAGGGGAGAAAAAAAAAACATTTCAAGAAATCATTGAAGTCTTCCCCCATCACCATCATCAGAAGAAACATGAATTAACAGTATTGTCACAGAATGCACAGTGGAAGCAGAGGGAGATGATTCCCAAATGCGGAGAGTTGAAAACATAACAGGAGGCTGCAGATTCATGCATGGTATTATGAGTTGAGATTATGGTTAATCGTTTAGCTAGCTAGACGTCTAAACAACTAATATTCCACTATGCATTTAACTGTACCATTTACACCTTCAGCATCTTGTGCATGTGAGAAACATATTTTTTTGGTGTTTGTGTTTACCAGAGACCGTAATGTGAAGAAAAATATATGACCTGCACCAAAGTCAGATTAGGATTTAGGATTTTTTATTTCACCTTTATTTAACCAGGTAGGCCAGTTGAGAACAAGTTCTCATTTACAACTGCAACCTGGCCAAGATAAAGCAAAGTGGCTCAGAGTTACAGGATATAGGCCAAGGACTAGATAATGCATTTTTACTACTACTTTCCCACTTTTAGTCTTGAAATATTTGGTTGTAAACTACACTAGCGTATTCACTCTACTTAGCACATGGTCTCAAGTGAATCCTTAAAGAGATGGGTGGGGCTAACGTTTAAGAGGGTGTGAACGATGCTGAATGGGCGTAGACAAAGCTCTCCAGTATGCGTACCAAAACATTCAGATGGCCCATTTCTCAAAAGTGGGGTTACAAGTTCATCAACTTTCAAAGCAGAATTACTTTCCCCCTCAACTGCAGTGTATGATATACAATTGTCTAGCTCTCAGTCTCTACTTTTATACAATGTAAAAAAAAACACCATCTCAAATGTTGCTATATAGGACCGAATCCAGGTGGTGGGTGACATATCAACTTGTAGCACTAAAATGGTTTTTGGGGTGATAAAATGCTCACATCGTATCAGTAGGTACAACAGCCTACTTTAAAGTATTTCACAAATTACCTGACATAAGGATAAAATTACAATATGATGAAGCTTTGTAAAAAAGAAATATTTTGCTTCAAACGTACCGGCAACACAGATGTCAAAGTAGTCGTCAAACTCGCAGCGTATGTGTTTGACTAAGTCTGTGGCGTAGTTGAAGCCCGCTTCTTCCTCTTCCCAGTCAGCCCCCATGGGATCTATAAAGAGATCAGGAAAACATGGTGTTTAATGGGAATTTGTCACAATGAGTCCTAGCTAGTTAGCCAAAGAAAAAGACATCTCAATGAGAAAAACCTGGATAAATAAGGATCACTCCGACTCAGCGATATGTGACCACGAGCATAAATGCAAACCAAAAATATTGAAGAGTGAATGATGCAAGAGGCGCCAATGCGAGTGACAGGACGTGACCTTGAGCAGCAATGTGAACCACAGATCTTGCTGAGTGAGAGTGATGCAACAGGTTGCAATCATGCATTCAAACAGAAATCCACTTCTCTCCAAAATATCAGGGTGACCCTCAAAACACACAAACATTCCTGCAAATGGACCAACCTTGCTGTGTAGAAGTTGTCCCTAGGATCAGCTCACCCTCCCCAAATCCTAACCTTAACAATTAAAGTGGAACTGACAGCGTTTCAGCAACATGAAATCTTACTAAAATCTGTTCATGTTACGCTTTTTTTTGGTACTATTCTGAGAAGCGAGCACTTTGATATGGTCATTTTTCACAATGTTTGAGATTGACAGTAAGGCATGTGTGAAAATTCTATAGCAATATAGAGTAGGAAAGCGGCCGTTCATTTGATAAGGTACTTCAGTAAATAAAACGTCAGTCTTGTTCAGGAGCCAATCAGAGCTACAGTAGGCCTATATGCAAATAAGTATTTTGCCACATGGCCTGCCATCATTCACTTTGAACTGGACTGTTTGTCTAATGGCAGTAGCAACAGCGTGACTTTAGATCATTAGAAAGTATTCATAAAAAGCCACAAAATACACCTGAATGGATTAGTAGACTGGTCGACTGAGATTTTATTAATGCACACACACACACATTCAAAAGTTTGGGGCTCAAAGAAAAGCAAAAATAATAATAATAAATTGTCCATTAAAATAACATACATTTTTTTAGAAATACAGTGCAGACATTGTTAATCTTGTAATTGAGTATTGCAGTTGAAATGGCAGATTTATGGAATATCTACATAGGCCCATTATCAGCAACCATCACTCCTGTGTTCCAATGGTACGTTTTGTTAGCTAATCCAACTTCATTTTAAAAGGCTAATTGGTCATTAGAAAAACCGTTTGCAATTATGTTAGCACAGCTGAAAACGGTTGTTCTGATTAAAGAAACCATAAAACTGGCCTTCTTTAGACTAGTTGAGTATCAGCATTTGTGGATTCGATTACAGGCTCAAGATGGCCAGAAACAAAGACCTTTCTTCTGAAACTGGTCAGTCTATTCTTGTTCTGAGAAATGAATGCTATTCCATGCGAGAAATTGCCAAGAAACTGAAGATGACGTTCAACGCTGTGTACTACTCCCTTCACTGAACAGCGTAAACTGGCTCTAACCAGAATAGAAAGAGTGGGAGGCCCCGGTGGACAACTGAGCAAGAGGACAAGTATTTTAGAGTGTCTAGTTTGAGAAACAGACACCTCACAAGTCCTCAACTGGCAGCTTCATTAACCTGATATGGATAGGGGGCAGTATTTTCACAGCCGGATGAAAAAACGTACCCGATTTAAACTGGTTACTACTCTTGCCCAGAAACGAGAATATGCATATTATTAGTAGATTTGGATAGAAAACTCCGAAGTTTCTAAAACTGTTTGAATGGTGTCTGAGTATAACAGAACTCATACGGCAGGCAAAAACCTGAGAAATTCAACCAGGAAGTGTAGGATCTGAGAAATGTAGCTCTTCTTTCTAGTCCCTTTCGAAACTACAGTATCTGTGCTGTTACGTTGCACTTTCTAAGGCTTCCATTGGCTGTCTAAAGCCTTCAGAAAGTGGATTGAGCCTTCTCCTGTCTCTGGGCAGAGTATAGGAGCTCAGTTACTGAATGGTCTGCCTGAGGACAAAGAGATGGGATATGCGCGTTCCCGCGAGCACGCCGTTTTCTCCTTTTCTTCCTTGAATGAATACACTATTGTCCGGTTGGAATATTATCACAATTTTACGTAAAAAATACCATAAAAATTGATTTTAAACAGCGTTTGACATGCTTCTAAGTACGGTAATGGAACAGTTTGACTTTTTGTGTCTCGAAATGCACTCGCGCGTTACCCTTTGGATAGTGACCTGAACGCACAAACAAAACTGAGGTATTTGGACATAACTATGGATTATTTCGAACAAAAACAACATTTCTTGTGGAAGTAGCATTCCTGGGAGTGCATTCTGACGAAGATCAGCAAAGGTAATACAATATTTCTAATACTAATTCTGAGTTTAGGTTGCCCCGAACTTGGCGGGTGTCTGAATAGCTCGCCGTGATGGCGAGCTATGTACTCAGAATATTGAAAAATGTGCTTTCGCCGAAAAGCTATTTTAAAAACTGACACAGCGATTGCATAAAGGAGTTCTGTATCTATAATTCTTAAAATAATTGTTATGTATTTTGTCAACGTTTATGATGAGTATTTTTGTAAATTCACCGGAAGTTTTTGGTGGGAATACATTTTCTGAACATCACGCGCCAATGTAAAAAGCTGTTTTTGGATATAAATATGAACTTGATTGTTATACAATACATGTATGTTTTGTTCAATGTCCTAGGAGTGTCATCTGACGATCATCAAAGGTTAGTGCTTCATTTAGCTGTGGTTTTGGGTTTTATTGACATATATGCTTGCTTGGAAAATGGCTGTGTGGTTATTTTGGTCTATGTACTCCTAACATAATCTAATGTTTTGCTTTCGCTGTAAATCCTTTTTGAAATCGGACAACGTGGCTGGATTCAGGAGAGGTTTATCTTTCAAATGGTGTAAAATAGTCCTATGTTTGAAAAATTGAAATTATTGGATTTGAGGTTTTTGTATTTCGCGCCATGCGATCCCATTGGCTAGGGGTTCCGCTGTCCGCTAGCGGAACGCCTAGATGTATGAGGTTAAATAGTACTTGCAAAACACCAGTCTCAACATCAACAGTGAAGAGGCGACTCTGGGATGCTGGCCTTCTAGGCAAAGTTCCTTTGTCCAGTGTCTGTTATTTTGCCCATCTTAATCTTTTTATACATTTTTTATTGGCCAGTCTGAGATATGGCTTTTTATTTGCAACTCTGCCTACAAGGCCAGCATCCAGGAGTCACCTCTTCATTGTTGACCATGAGACTGGTGTTTTGCGGAGTGCTGCAGAGATGGGAGAACCTTCCAGAAGGACATTATTGTATTGACATGCACAGCCTTTGATACATTTGTAGGTTTTTGTCCAAAACATTGAGTCATTGCAATTGAAACAGTGTATCCCGAAGGGCTGGAGGCAGTAAAACACAGCTGGCCTGGTATACAAACTGATAGCAATATTTGTTGGACTACCAAGAATAGTATTGGTGAATTAGCTAATTAATCATGCATTGAACTGAATCCATCTAGTCTGCCAAAAATGCCTTACTCTACATCATGGAATTTTGAGTAAAATAGAAACACTTTTTTAAAAACTTCTTATAGAGTCAGTTTTGTAGCATAAACTATAAATGTGATATTTTTGACTGATATGAATGTCTGTTTCAGAACTGCAAAGTATTTAAAACGCTGTCAGTTCCACTTTAAGAAAAGAAAAAGTGAAAACTGACCTTAGAACTGGGTCTAGGTACAATGTCACCCTAGTCCATGCCAAAAGGCCCTACCTCCTCTTAGAGCCATGATGTTCTTCAGGCCAAGGCGTTTGGCTTTGCTCAGGTACCCAGTGATCTTCGCTTTGGTCTGGTTGCAGCAGGTCAGGTGCAGGATGCTCTCCAGGCCACAGTAGTTGACCGCTGTGCTGGCGATCATCATGGAGGAAGTCTCCTTGTCCGAACCCGGGTCCCCCGCCGGATGCCAGGTAACGTCTATGAACAGGGGCCCCCCTGAGCCCATGCGATCAAATCTGAATTGGGATAAATGGGAGAGAAATTTGCATTGATTAGCAGGTGATAAACTATCACCTGTTGAAATGTAACTCAAAACTAAGTGATGAGTTACTAGAACAAGCCAACGCCAAAGTTTCTGCTACATACCTAGAGATGAGGTTGACAGCTCCACTTGCAGTGCGAGGGGGGAAGAACTCGAGGGAAAACCAGTGGTCGCCCGACTCCGTCCGGCGGCGCATCTTGTCCCGTAGCCTGTCCGTGCGGTCGGTGTCCAACACGGGCGTCGAGGAGCGAGAGCTTTCCTTGGAACTCTCGCCACCGCTGTTGCTCGCGCCACTTGAGTCGCTTTTGCTGCATGTTCGCCATGTGTCTTCGACTCTCTGCACTTGATTCACCATGCTGCTACAGCCAAAAACAGTGTTTGAAGTTTGGGAGTCAAACTATCTTACAATGAAGTTCTCACACACACACAAACTCAGTCAGTCGCTTGCACACGGGCGAAAACATGTGAAACTGAAAGAAACGCTAGTTAGCATGTATTACTGTTAGCTAGCTTGCTAACGTTATCCACTGAACAGAATAAACAAAGCAGCTAACGTTACAAAGAGAATGTTAGCTAGCTAGTTAACGTGAGCAATCATGCACAACATTCGGCAACAAATGCATAACTAACTTACCTGTTTCTCTCAATTCTTCCACAAATTATTCTGCAGGCGTGACGTTAGCTAAATATTCTCACAGGCTCGCCTCCGCTATGTGAGCTGCTTCAACGTGTGACTGGTTTTATATTCCTCGTCCTGTTCCAGCGTCTAGGCAGAGGGGGAGATAGCCGATTAAACGAAACTCCATGATTTACAATGGAGTTGAGGGGTACAGGAGTACTGGAGCTCCGGCATCACATAATGAAGTATTTTATTTCAGCGCTCAAACAATAGCCCAATTACACACGAGTCATGACATTGTTATGTGTGATATTCTTTGGGTACTTAAATAAGTCGTTTTAAAACAAAAATACAATTTTATGTGAGGTCAGAGCTCAGTCCGCTCACACTACTTATCGCTCAACTGCATCATAAATCGTTGAGTTTAGTCGGCTAAAAGGGGGAGACGACGATGACTCTGAAAAGATACGCCTCGATCCCACCGAAAGTGTTTTGACGTTTTGTGACACCAGAAGTACATACATGTCCAATGGAATGCTACGTTTGCCTTGCACCATTGTGTTGCAGTGCATTATGTGTGGTGCACAGTTGGATTTATCGAACGTATGCATCACATTGTGTGCATAGATGGCTTGACAGAAATGGTAGCAGAAGGTGAACGTTGACATTTTGTTGGACACTATCCAGATGATGTTGCATATCATGTAGGTGTGATCGAGCCGTTAGACAGCTCTGCACATGTTCATGTCAACATATTTTAATTACTAGAGTTTGGCTGAGCAATTATCGTCTTTTACTGCCGTCACGCCCGGTATGTACTTCCAAAAAAGGTATAAATAATGATATACAAGCAACCGAAAAAAATTATTGTCTGGAATTATGTAGTGTTTTTGACCAAGTTCGCATGCGCCAAATCCACCAAATCACTCATTATTGACAGGTAGGCTGATCCAGCAGCAGTATAGTCAAAAACAGCAGTATGAGCATGAAGGTAGGCAGAAACTTCTGAAAACGTGTCAGTTTGTCACTTTCACGAGGTTGGAGTAATGTTTAACTACTTTAGACATTGGACAGTACCAGTGGCGATTTTAGCATGAATCTTGGTGGCGCAAAAAAAAAGTGGGATGCATGCCAGCAAAGCCACTACACAACACTAAACAATACATTAATTCCACTATAACGGTGACAAACGGTGCCCACAAGGTGTTAAGGCCTACATAAAGCTGTCCCAACAGCAGAGTCACAACACCTTACCACTGCTAAACCATTTACTGCCTTTAAAAAAAAACAGCTGATATGGCAGACTTGCTCTACTGACAATTGAGCAGTGCAAATTATGGTTTCAAGGGACTACAAGCGGATAAGAGGCATTCCATAATTTCGATTAAGACAACAATGAGCAAACGATGAAGGACATTGTCAATATAACTATTTGTTCAGCACTTTTGAAATGTACAGCGACAGAATTCAAAACATGGGCCATTCTAACAACGTACTCCCTGTACGAGTCAGAACCGTAGGATAAATAAATGGGGCATATAAACAGATAATGAAATATCTTACAATATTCAATGATTACATGTCTCTAAAACAGATTATAGGCTATTTGTGCACCACCAACTTAGAACAGTGGGCAAAATTAAGAGGTGAAAATAGACCGAATGATTAGGGTGAGGCACATTGAACGCCGTTTGGCGTTCTGAGAAGATTTGGCATGGGTCCTCAGATCCTCAAAATGCACCATCGAGAGCATCTTGGCGGGTTGCATCACTGCCTGGTATGGCAACTGCTCGGCCTCCGAAGGCAAGGCACTACAGAGGGTAGTGCGAACGACCCAGTACATCACTTGGGCCAAGCTTCCTGCAATCCAGCACCTCTATACTAGGCGGTGTCAGAGGAAGGCCCAAAACATTGTCAAAGACTCCAGCCACCCTAGTCATAGACTGTTCTCTCTGCTACCGCATGGCAAGTGGTACCGGAGCGCCAAGTCTAGGTCCAAGAGGTTTCTAAACAGCTTCAACCCCCAAACCATAAGACTCCTACCTAATGAAATGGTTACCTAGACTATTTGCATTGCCCCCCCCCCTCTTTTACACTGCTGCTACTCTCTGTTGTTATCATCTATGCATAGTCACTTTAATAACTCTACCTACATGTACATATTACCTCAACTAACCGGTGCCCCCGCACATTGACTCTGTACCGGTACCCCCCTGTATATAGTCTCGCTATTGTTATTTTACTGCTGCTCTTTAATTACTTGTTACATTTATTTCTTATTCTTATTGGTATTTTTTTTTAACTGCATTGTTGGTTAGGGGCTCGTAAGTAAGCATTTCACTGTAAGGTCTACACCGGTTGTATTTGGTGCATGTGACTAATAACATTAGATTTGATTTGACTTGATGACAACTGATGATGACTACTAGCTAAGACTTTGAAAGTAAGATGTTGACATGATCAGTCCAAAGCTACTGTAGATATAATGTGATTTGATGTCATACTATCTGTGACCAATGACCTTGAGCCTTCTTGGATGGGCACTTCTAATATAACTCTATGGCAGAAGCCAAGGGGCTAACATTTGAGCTCTAACCTTAGAATTGGCGATGACGTACTGTCCGATGAGTGACAGAAAACTGAGCCAATCAGGTGCAACACTGTATTTTCTGCTGGCTAGCCCCACCACCACAGACAGCACTGAGCTAGGCTGAAACATCTGCATTTTGGAGCTGCCTCACTCAAGAAAGCAAAAAAGAGACCATGTTTGTATGTGGTTTTATTAACTCAATTAAATTTTTTAATACATTTTTTTACATTGTTTGCAAACTGATATGGAACAGTGGAATAGAGATACTAAGTGCAGGGATTTATTTAAAGTACAGAGGAAAGTCCGTGAGGACGGCAGGAAGGAACAGAAGAGAGGAGGCTATTTTTACAAGATTAAGGGTGGGACACAGCCAGTTGAATAAGTCCTTAAATGTGATAGGAAAGCATCCAACAGGAAAGTGTGATTCTTGCCAGAAAACAGAGACCGTGGAACATGTATTGCTACGGTGTGGGCAGTATCAGAGGGAAAGAGAGATGCTGAGATCTAGTATGAGGGAGAAGGGGATACAGGAAATTAGTTAAGAGTATATTGAGCAGTACGTTATTAGATATTGTCTCAAATATTTCATCTTTTTTAAGAGTAAAGGGGCTGGAAGGTCGACTTGAGTTTCTCCCCGTCTCTGGCCCACACTCCAGTACAGTAGGTGGCGGTAAAGCTCATTAACGTTGGATGTAAGCTGCGAATAAACCCCACCGAAGATGTACTTTTTCCGTAAACGACGCCCTCCGGTCTTTGTTCATCACATGACATTGTGGGAAGTGTGGTGCTGAAGAGACAACAGCGAAGATGGCGAGTGTGGGAATAGCTTATGTTGTCAATGCTGCTGCAGGGATGAAGAGACCCGCACACCCGAGGAACTGGTATGAGATCATTTGCATAATGTGTTGAAATGCCTAAATTTGCTCAATATTTTGTGCGAGATTTCCAAGAAAAACTAAGCCTGTGTCCTGACTTCTTCACCATGGCTGGCGAAAGCTAAACCCTCTTCTGTTGTGATGTTCTCATACACTAAACATTTATGCACGCATGACTTAGTCGCTTTGGATAATATATGCAATTTTTCTGTTAAAAATGGCATATATTATTATATAATAGAAGTTTAGCTTGGTAGCTATATTGTATGATAGCTAGATAAATGAAGAAATATTGAGTTAGGCTATGTTTGCTATATAGCTGTCGGAATAGCAATAGGCTGAATAAATGTTTTGGGGAAATTTGTACTGAGTCAAACTAAACAATATGACAGCTAGCTAGCTGACAGTGGTTAGAAACAATGCTGATTAGTAGGCACTGGCACTACACTAGCTTGATGCTTGGCAAGCACGACCCATTCTATTTATCAAGAAACATTGCATGATCATGATGTTCATCGTTTAAGAGGCCCTTGTCAAACACCCAATTGGACAGTTTGACAAGGGGGCACTAGTTGTCTGAAGAAGTGTATGTTGAAAGAGAGTTAAAACATCTAGCTGTTAATTCCCCTCAAACTATTCACAGCCTTGCATGATGACTCAGGAAGAAACCTCAGCAACAGCTTGCTCTTTTGTTGGGGGTATTACTTATGTGGCATGTGGTACTATGTGTAGTAAGTGCCAGCTATCTTCTAATGAGGACTGGAAAGCAGTACTGCAATAACCTTATTTGTCAGACATAGTTCTGCGTTGTTGTTTTATTATTCATGCATTGGGCCTAATGTCAATGTCACATTCTTCAACCTTTTCAATCTCATTTCCAGACTATTCTTGGGGAAACTCAAGATGAGGAGGATGAGATCCTTCCAAGGAAAGATTGTGAGGTGAGAAAGTCACTTAGAAGCAGATGAACATCAAGATGTTGGCTTGCCAGTGTAGTCGGCAAGAGCACAAACAGATCTGGAACCAGGCTAGCTCTGGACCACATATGTTGCCAGAGTACCATTGAAATCTGTCTCGTCAGATAAAGATACTAGAGGATCTATATAATTAAACACACTCTGACTCATCTCCAAATGGTTCTCTCTCTATCTTTTGGCAGAGCCTGGATTATGACAGGTGCATCAATGAACCATATGTTGAAGTTCTGGAGGGAATGAACACTAAGGTATACTAAGAAATTAACCGTTGTATTGTTTAAGTGATAAATACATGTTTTAAGTTAGATACAAAGTCGTTACTTAGTGATTAAAATGATTACTTTTTTTGCAGTTAATTTCCACAAACTGCATATTGCAATTGTGCTGAGTTGGTCTATATTTACATTTATTCTAACATTGGTACTCCTATCACATATTAGAATGCCCAAAAGTATGAAGCTGTGAGGTGGATGCTGGTGTTTGCAATTGGAGTTTCAGTAGGCCTGGTAAGTGCCATCATTTTCTATCCTGCATGTAGAATCAGACATGCTGATTTTTGGTTAGCTTACATACCAGTAAGCAAAAAACAATGACGCTCTGTACATTTTCTGGAAATAATGTATGACAAAGGTATGAACGATGCCAAGTGCTACTGCCAAATGGCTGCATTCATTAGAAAATGCACATGAAACTCTTGTCACTATTTTCTTTTCTTTCAGGTGGGCCTTTTCGTGGACTTTTTTGTAAGGCTCTTCACTAAGCTCAAATTAAACTTGTTGGGAAAATGTATACATTTTTGGAAGATGGAATATTTCACTCAAAAACTTCAATATTTCAAATGAGTCAAGTCTTTCTGATATTGAACATGCATGACAGTAGTCATAATTCCCAAATCAACATATTAGTTAGTTGAGAGCAGTGAGGTGTGTGACAGACAGGGTTTTTCCTTAGCCAGTGTTTGCTAGCTGTGGAGGAGTGCAGTGAGAAAGGCTGCCTGACACTGTCGCTTTTCGAGCTGCTGGCCTTCAACATGACCTTCATCTTCATCGCCAGTGTGTTGGTCCTCATCGAGGTAAAGCCGATCTACACAAATACCTAACATGTCCTTTCATGCTATTGTTATGCTATTACAGTCGACTCCTGAAAAATGCAGTGGCTTGGGACTGTTGGGATGGCGTGCACTAAACCAAAGCATGCAGTTATCAGGAGCAATTAAAAAGGGACGACAAAACTATAGTGCACTTCAAAAGAGCTGGCACTTATCTGAAGTGCACTTATCAGTAGTCTGCCTGTACTGACCATACCCTCATTTTCAGAAGCAAAGTGCATGCTCATAATCCCTCTGACAATATGCTTATTTTCAAAACTGCTGGGTTTTTTTTCTAACTGTGGGATAGTTCTTTACATTTTATTTGCTTGTCTAGTGGTATCATATTAGAATTGTCCCAACTCCTACTGAAAGTCCCTGTCCTGTGTCATTTAGCCTGTAGCTGCAGGCTCGGGAATCCCTGAGATCAAGAGCTACCTGAACGGAGTCAAGATACCCGGAATAGTCCGACTACGTACTTTCCTCTGCAAGGCCATGCTTAATCTTCATTACAGGGACAAGCGGGACTGTTCCGCCTCTGACTACGTGTTTGATCCTTCAGGTCTGTTTGTGGGGAAGGAGGGTCCAATGATCCACAGCGGAGCCATCGTGGGAGCCGGCCTACCTCAGTTTCAGAGCATCACTTTCAAGAAGATCAACTTTGACTTCCCCTACTTCCGCAGTGACCGGTACAGGGACTCACTCTACCTGTGTAAAGTGCTAATAGCGCAGTAGTTCATCATTATAAGTTAAATGTCTGTGCTTAATCTTTATTACAGGGACAAGCGTGACTTTGTGTCGGGGGGGGGGGGCTGCGGCCGGGGTGGCTGCTGCGTTTGGGGTGCCTATAGGGGGCACCCTCTTCAGCCTGGAGGAAGGCTCCTCTTTCTGGAACCAGGCACTCACCTGAAAAGTGGTAGGTCGACGGACACGCATACATACGTACACACACAGGCAATCTTTCTGTTAGTTGAAGTCATTGTAAGTCGGTTGCTCTGAGGTACCCCTCTTCCTGTGTCTCCCTCCCCTCAGCTCTTCTGCTCAATGTCGACTACATTAACCCTTAACCTCTTTCGCTATGGGATAAACTACAACAAATGGGGTTCGTTCAAGCTACCCGGCCTGCTCAACTTTGGAGAATTCAAGGTACAAGCACTCATTCACATGCACAGACATTGCTTGTTGATGTTTGAGGTGTGAGAGTATTATGTGGGTATTTTTGTAGATCCGCTATGAAACCAGCAGACAGAACTGGAGTCTATCAAATGACTTGCATAATTTCTTATCCCCCTTTACTGAACAAAAATATAAACACAACATGTAAAGTGTTGGTCCCAGGTTTCATGGGCTGAAATAAAAGATCCCAGAAATGTTTCATTTGCACAAAAAGCTTGTTTTGCTAAAGTTGTGTACAAATTGGTTTACATTCCTGTTAGTGAGAATGTTCCTTTGCCAAGATAATCAATCCACCTGACAAGTGTGGCATATCAAGAAGCTGATAAAAAAAAAAAGCATCATCATTACATGGGTGCACCTTGTGCTGGGGACAATAAAAGGCCGCTAAAAAATGTGCAGTTGTGTCACAACACAATGCCACAGATGTCTCAAGTTTTGAGGGAGCATGCAATTGACATGCTGACTGCAGGAATGTCCACCAGAGCTGTTGACAGAGAATTGCATGTTCATTTCTCTATCATAAGCTGCCTCCAACGTTGTTTTGGGCAGGGGTTCAGCCATGGGTGGGCCTGGGAGAGCATAGGCCAAGTGGGTGGACCTATGCTCTCCCAGGACCACCCATGGCTGAACCCCTGTCGTCATGTGAAATCCATTGATTAGGGCCAAATTAATTTATTTCAGTTGACTGATTTCTTTATATGAACTGTAACTCAGTAAATTGTTGCGTTATATATTTATATATACAGTGCATTTGTAAAGTATACAGACCCCTTCACTTTTTCCACATTTTTTACATGACAGCCGTATTCTAAAATGGGTTAAATCGTTTTTTTCCTTCAATCTACACACAATACCCCTGCCCCATAACGACAAAGCAAAAACCGTTTTTTAGAATTTGTGCCTTTTACTGAGGAGTGGCTTCCGTCTCGCCACTCTACCATTATAGACCTGATTTGTGGAGTGCTGCAGAGATGGTTTTCTTTCTGGAAGGTTCTCCTATCTCCAGAGTAACTCTGGAGCTCTGTCAGAGTGACCATTGGGTTCTTAGTCACCTCTCTGACCAAGGCCCTTCTCCCCTGATTGCTCAGTTTGGCTGGGCGGCCAGCTCTAGGAAGAGTCTTGGTGGTTCCAAACTTCTTCCATTTAAGAATGATGGAGGCCACTGTGTTCTTGGGGATCTTCAATTCTGCAGAATTGTTTTGGTACCCTTCCCCAAATCTGTGCCTCGACGCAATCCTGTTTCGGAGCTCTACGAACAATTCCTTAGTCCTCATGGCTTGGTTTTTGCTCTGACATGCACTGTCAGCTGTGGGACCTTAAACAGGCTTGTGCCTTTCCGAATCATGTCCAATCAATTGAATTTAGCACAGGTGGACTCCATTGAAGTTGCAGAAACATCTCAAGGATGATCAATGGAAACAGGATGCACCTGAGCTCAATTTCAAGTCTCACAGGAAGTAGTCTGAATACTTACATAAATTAGGTGTTTTTTTTATTTTGAATACATTTTCAACAAATTCAAAAAACCTGTTTTTGCTTTGTCATTATGGGGTATTGTGTGTATATTGATGGTGAAAAAAAATCTCAATCCATTTTGGAATAAGCTAACCGTAACAGAAAAGGGGTCTGAACACTTTCCAAATGCACTGTATATAAGTTGACACCTCATTCAAGGATTTCTTTATTTTTACTATTTTCTACTTTGTAGAATAATAGTGAAGACAAACTATGAAAGGAAGACCCAGAGTTATCTCTGCTGCAGAGGATAAGTTAGAGTTACCAGCCTCAGAAATTGCAGCCCAAATAAATTCTTCATAGAGTTCAAGTAACAGACACATCTCAACAACTGTTTAGAGGAGACTGTGAATCAGGCCTTCATGGTCCAATTGCTGCAAAGAAACCACTAAAAGACACCAATAACAAGAAGAGACTTGCTTGGGCCAAGAAACACGAGCATCATGAATCATGGAGGAGGTGTTGTGATGGTGTGGGGGGGGTGCTTTGCTGGTGACACTGTTGGTGATTTATTTAGAATTCAAGGCACACTTAACCAGCATGGCTACCACAACATTCTGCAGCGATACGCCATCCCATCTGGTTTGCGCTTAGTTGGACTATCATTTGTTTTTCAACAGGACAATGACCCAAAACACACCTCCAAGGCTGTGAAGGGCTATTTGACCAAGGAGAGTGATGGAGTGCTGCATCCGATGACCTGGCCTCCACAATCACCCAACCTAAACCCAATTGAGATGTTTTGGGATGAGTTGGACTGCAGAGTGAAGGACAAGCAGCCACCAAGTGCTCAGCATATGTGGGAACTCCTTCAAGACTGTTGGAAAAGCATTCCAGGTGAAGCTGGTTGAGATAATGCCAAGAGTGTGTAAAGCTGTCATCAAGGCAAAGGGTGGCTACTTTTAAAGAATTTCAAATTTATTTGTTTAACACTTTTTTTGCTTACTACATATGTGTTATCTCATAGTGTTGATGTCTTCACTGTTATTTTACAATGTAGAAAATAGTACAAATAAAGAAAAACCCTTGAATGAGTAGATGTGTCCAAACCTTTGACTGGTACTGTGTGTGTAATACACATACACTAGTTGGAAGACTTGGTGGGAAACGTTACAATTCAAAATACTGTATACTATACAGATAACTGTCAAAATAATGGAAACACTATTGTAAATGAGGGATACAATGTATATTGAAAGTAGGTGCTTCCACACAGGTGCATCCCATCATTTGCTTAGGTTTCATTTATACAATTGCTGGGCAGGCTATTATTTTGTCTATTATACTGAACAAAAACACAAATGCAACAATTTCAAAGATTTTAATGAGTTACAGTTCATATAAGGAAATCAGTCAATGGACATGGAGCAATGCATGATCATGCTGAAACGTGAGGTGATGGCGGCGGATGAATGGCATGACAATGGGCCTCAGGATCTCGTCACAGTATCTCTATTGTGTTTGTTGTCCGTAGCTTATGCCTGCCCATACCATAACCCCACCGCCACCATGGGGCACTCTGTTCACAATGTTGACATTACAAACCACTCGCCCACACAACACCATACACGTTGTCTGCAGTTGTGAGGCCAGTTGGACGTACTGCCAAATTCTCTAAAATAATGTTGGAGGCGGCTTATGGTAGAGAAATAAATATGAATTTCTCTGGCAACAGCTCTGGTGGACATTCCTGCAGTCAGCATGCCAATTGCACGCTCCCTCAAAATTTGAGACATCTGTGGCATTGTGTTGAGTGACAACTGCACATTTTAGAGTTGCCTTTTGTCCCTAGCACAAGGTGCACCTGTGTAATAATCATGCTGTTTAATCAGCTTCTTGATATGCCACACCTGTCAGATGGATGGATTATCTTGGCAAAGAAGAAATGCTCACTAACAGGGATGTAAACACATATTTCAGCTCATGAAACATGGGACCAACACTTTACATTTTGCGTTTATATTTTTGTTCAGGTTATTTTGGCTACCATGGCTATGCCGCCATAGGTGGACAATACCCCTATCCACAGGGCATGAGTGGTCACTGAATCGTTTGATGAGCATGAAAACGATGTGAACCATATGCCATGGCCATCTCAGTCACCAGATCTCAGCCCAGATGAACACTTCTGCAGCGGCGCCTGAAACAGCGTTTTCCACCACCATCATTAAAACAACAAATTATGGAATGTCTCGTGGAAGAATGGTGTTGCGTCCCTGCAATGGAGTTCCAGACGCTTGTAGAATCTATGACAAGGTGCATTGAAGCTGGTCTGGCTCGTGGTGGCCCAATGCCCTATTAAGACACTATGTTGGTGTTTCCTTTTATTTTTGTAGTTACCATTATGTATATAACGCTTGTTTCCTAATCACACTGGACTTAAAGTGTATCGTCCAATCAACTAATCACTCCAATCTTAATTCCATGTCCACAGACTAATATATCTTTCCCAGTACACTACCATGATATTATTTCTCCCAGGACACTACCATTTTACTATTTTCTTTTGCATTACATCCTTATACACCGAGTGCACAAAACATTAGGAACACCTGCTCTTTCCATGACAGACTGACCAGGGAAAGGGGAAAGCTATGATCCCTTATTGATGTCACTTGTTAAGTCCACTTCAATCAGTGTAGATCAGGGGTCTCCAACCTTTTCTAGCATGAGAGCTACTGTAACACCATGCCCAAACCGGACGCGCAAATTGATTCTGGCCCCCCACACCAAACGCAATCACAACACGCAGGCTGAAATATCAAAACAAACTCTGAACCAATTTTATTAATTTGATGACAGGTCAAAAAGCATAACATTTGTGGCAATTTAGCTAACAGTTTCTAGCTAATTTGTCCTATTTTGCTAGCTAATTTGTCCTGGGATATACAGTTGAAGTCGGAAGTCTACATACACCTTAGCCAAATACATTTAAACTTAGTTTTTTGAAATTCCTGACATTTAATCCCTGTCTTAGGTCAGTTAGGATCACCACTTTATTTTAAGAATGTGAAATGTCAGAATAATAGTAGAGAATTATTTATTTCAGCTTTTATTTCTTTCATCACATTCCTAGTGGGTCAGAAGTTTACATACACTCAATTAGTATTTGGTAGCATTGCCTTTTAAATTGTTTAACTTGGGTCAAACATTTCGGGTAGCCTTCCACAAGCTTCCCACAATAAGTTGGGTGAATTTTGGCCCATTCCTCCTGACAGAGCTGGTGTAACTGAGTCAGGTTTGAAGGCCTCCTTGCTCGCACACGCTTTTTCAATTCTGCCCATACATTTTCTATAGGTTCAACGAGTTCTATTGTTTCAATTGAGGTCAGGGCGTTGTGATGGCCACTCCAATACCTTGACTTTGTTGTCCTTAAGCCATTTTGCCACAACTTTGGAAGTATGCTTGGGGTCATTGTCCATTTGGAAGACCCATTTGCAACCAAGCTTTAACTCCCTGACTGATGTCTTGAGATGTTGCTTCAATATATCCACGTAATTTTCCTTTTTACATTTTTTACATTTAAATTTTTAGTCATTTAGCAGACGCTCTTATCCAGAGCGACTTACAGTGGTGAATGCATACATTTCATACAATTTCATACATATCATACATTTTTTTCTGTGCTGGCCCCCCACAAACCGGTGCGCTTGGCACCTACTACCATACCCCGTTCAAAGGCACTTAAATCTTTTGTCTCGCCCATTCACCCTCTGAATGGTACACATACACAATCCTTGTCTCAATTGTCTCAAGACTTAAAAATCCTTCTGTAGCCTGTCTCCTCCCCTTCATCTACACTGATTTGAAGTGGATTTAACAAGTGACATCAATAAGGGATCATAGCTTTCACCTGGTTTCACATGGTCAGTCTATGTCATGGAAAGAGTAGTTATTCTTAATATTTTGTATACTCAGTGTATATCTGTTTAGTCTTCTTGAGATCAATTTGCAGTCTACAAATTATTGGTGATTATGTTTTGGCCCCCGACCATCCGCTCAAGAAAAAATGGACCTGCGGTTGAATCTAGTTGATGATCCCTGATGTAGGGCTTCAAATCAAATGTTATTGGTCACATACAGATTTAGCAGATGTTATTGCGGGTGTAGTGAAATGCTTGTGTTCCTAGCTCCAACAGTGCAGTAATATCTAACAATTCACAACAATACACACATCTAAAAGTAAAAGAATGGAATTAAGAAATATATAAATATTAGGACAAGCAATGTCGGGGTGGCATTGACTAAAATACAGAAGAATACAGTATATACATATGAAATGAGTAAAGCAGTATGTAAACATTATTAAAGTGACCAGTGATTCCATGTCTATGTATATAGGGCAGCAGCCTCTAAGGTGCAGGGTTGAGTAACCGGGTGGGAGCCAGCTAGTGATGGCTATTTAACAGTCTGATGGCCTTGAGATAGAAGATGTTTTTTAGTCTCTCAGTCCCAGCTTTGATGCACCTGTACTAACCTCGCCTTCTGGATGATAGCGGGGTGAACAAGCCGTGGCTCGGGTGGTTGATGTCCTTGATCTTTTTGGCCTTCCTGTGACATCGGGTGCTGAAGGTGTCCTGGAGGGCAGGCAGTGTGCCCCCGGTGATGCGTTGGGCAGACCTCACCACCCTCTGGAGAGCCCTGCGGATGCGGGCGGTGCAGTTGCCTTACCAGGCGGTGATACAGCCCGACAGAATGCTCTCAATTGTGCATCTGTGAAAGTTTGTGAGGGTCTTAATGTATACATCTGTACATCTTCCTTGTTTCCTGTGAGTAGTGGAGAGATGCCCATACTTTTCTAAGAAGAGTGCAGAGTTATCTAGCAGACACACAATGCTTGACTACTAGGTGATGTGTCCAAACAGATACTATGGAATGTTCCAACCACTGAAGTCATAACCATATCTTAGCACTGATGTCTTTACCCCATTACTGCAGTCATAAACCAGGTAATGACCCACCCTCTATTTAATTAACAAGCATGTTTAGAAGGAGAAGCATGTGTAACGGAGAGTATACAATTATTACTATGAATTGTGAATTGGGGCACTAGTCTGTTATGGGACAGAATTTGTATTTTAAGGAGACCTGACTCATTAGTTATTTTAACAATACATTTATAAGACAACAATGAAAATACTAGGAATAATATAGATTCATCTGAAGGTCTAAATTATTTTGAGAGGTCACTTTTACCAAAATAAGAAGACCACACAATTCCTTTATACAATCAACATTTGAAGACACTAATCAAAATATTAACAAAACATAATGAAAATTATAATGGAAATAGGTAGTATAGGGAATAGAATGAAATATGAAAAGCTTAAGTGTATTGCTTAGTGTATGGGCGCTTCAGTTCCAAATCCTGTACAGAATAATTACCATTTCCTTAAGTCGCCCCTCCTCCCGGTACTATTCCCTAAAAAAGGGTATTCAAACTTTTCTTGCCCGGGGACCCCTGCCCAGGCAAACCGGCGACCCAGGGACCCCCATCATATGATGGCTTTAAACAAATATATGTTTTTACAGATGTCTTATCAGGTGAATGATAATCGCAAGGAGAAGTAATCAACATTTTAAAATGTAATCATTTTGGTAGATAGTTTGTCATTATCTTGACCTCCCCACGTTATAATTGGAAGAGGGAGTGTAAACTCTAACATGGCCTATTTGCTAGAAAAGTAACTCCAAACACATTTTCACTAAGAGCATCTGTTTAGCTGGTTAAACAAAGGTTAGCCATGCGTTGGCCAAAAAGCTTACCGATAGCCAGCGGCACCCGCAACGACTGGGGCTTTTTCAAAACCTATGTCGGATAGGTTTTGTGTAATTTGCTCAATATTAGAAGTTCAGACGTAAAGTTCATTAGAAAGAATATATCATTTTATTTTCTACTGTAGGTATGTATTTCAATGTGTTTATTTTGTTACTAGCGATATTCATGAAAACATTGAAATAAAACATTTTTTTATTTTTATAAATCAGATCAATTAATCTCCTTTATCTTGCAGTACAGCTGTATCACCATGAAGAAAGTAAGAATAGTCAAAATCACTAATAGTTTGAGATACAGATACCCAATACCAATATTGTACCCCATGGAATACTTTCAGCTGCAATAACTTCTCCTGCTTTATATCTCTGAAAGCTGAAGTTCAAGTCAATAAGGCTATCTCTTTTCCAGTCTTCTGAACATGTTCTTTGACCACTTTATTGAAAACAGCATTTAAAAAAATATATATATATATTCCTGATCCAGCTTAATGGTAATGTGTTTGTAACCTCAAATACAGTGGATAAATCAGTAGTAGTAGCCGTACTTGTTGACAGTGTTTTCGATCATACACATTATCATGTTCATCTATGATCTGCCAAGATGGAAATTGGATTGAGGGCAAAAAAGAACCCTCAGTATTTTCCCCTGCAGATACATAACTACCTGTCCCTCACCTTGATGATCCTATAATCAACCATGTGGGACCTTACTGAAATCTCAGGGGCAAACAGGAAAGGTCCTGTGAAGGTTAGAGAGGCATTGACCTCATTAAAATCGAGTCGGGAGAGGGATTTTGGCATATAAAGTTTATATTTGAAAACTATTTCTTACACGTTGAGATTAATCTGGACAACTAGGGACACTTATCTGGAACAGAGAAGATATCATTCAGCTAGTGTCAATACATTTAACCAATTAGACCAATTCCAAGAACAAAGAAAACCAGTGGAGCTCCATTCTACACTTAAAAATTTACATTCATGGTGTTTCACCTCCATTGTCTAATTTTTCTTAATTTTCCATCCATCAAATTTGATTTGATAACAGTTTCTCTGGCTTAGGGGCAATTCTCTGAATGTCCCTAAGGTCATTATAGGATGCCAATTTTGGTGCAGACGAGAGGGAGAGAGGCGTGTTCATCTATGGCTATCTTACACTCATCCTTCTCATCATCCACAGCTGCCCTTCTAGCTAAACCATCTGCATATGCATTGCCCTTGCTGTGGTCATCTTGATGTGCTCTGTGAAGGCCCTGTACCAACCTCATTTCAAATTGGGGATAATCCACTAGTGAGAGTTCCCCTATAGGCCCAAATACTAAGGTAATCTAGATGTAACTATTTTAAGCCTTACTGAAGGGAGGGTGAGGTGTTTTTCCCAACATGAAATATGGACCGCAGAGGATTTGGGTTCCGAGAGATTCATCAGGACATCGTGGGGCACATGGATGATCACGTATCCATTGCTCCTAAAAGGATCTTCGCTCTGTGTCAAGCCCTATAGAGAGGCCGCTTCAACTGCTTGCTTGATTTTCACCATGATTGAACTGATTCTGTTACAGAAAGGTTTTCTGGTGAGTGTTTTGCATTGATCTGTTTCAGGTCTTGTGGAAACTCCATTAGGCGAGCGCCTGTAATTGCTATCTGAAGTGGGGAAAACAGCATACTGATGTCAGGGCAACCTGGAGGGCTAAATGCGCAGCAGTAGCTCAATGCACCATAATAAAACTTATTAAATTATGAATTTTAAATGTAAGTCAAAATGTCACAAGGAAGATTTTATTTTAGACAGCTTTTTAAGTGATTTTAAAATAGGCCTATATTGTTATTATTATTATTATTTTTTTTTAAATTAACACTCACTCAAGTAATCGAATTGGATATTCAATTAACCATGCCCATCCCTAGTTAGCACAACTGGTGGCAATATCAGGATTGACATTTTATTTAACCCTTGCATTATGTTCGGTAAGGCTATACACGGTCTGAATACTTTCCGAATGCACTGTATATATGTGTGTGTGTGTGTGTGTGTGTGCATTGTAAACTCAGCAAAAAAATAAACGTCCTCTCACTGTCAACTGCGTTTATTTTCAGCAAACTTAACATGTGTAAATATTTGTATGAACATAACAAGATTCCACAACTGAGACATAAACTGAACAAGTTCCACAGACTAACAGAAATGGAATAATGTGTCCCTGAACAAAGAAGGGGGGGTCAAAATCAAAAGTAACAGTCAATATCTGGTGTGGCCACCAGCCCTAGCCCTCACCCTCCGATCCAACAGGTCCCAGATGTGCTCATTGGGATTGAGATCCGGGCTCTTCGCTGGCCATGGCAGAACACTGACATTCCTGTCTTGCAGGAAATCACACACAGAACGAGCAGTATGGCTGATGGCATTGTCATGCTGGAGGGTCATGTCAGGATGAGCCTGCAGGAAGGGTACCACATGAGGGAGGAGGATATCTTCCCTGTAACACAGCGTTGAGATTGCCTGCAATGACAACAAGCTCAGTCAGATGATGCTGTGACACACCACCCCGGACCATGATGGACCCTTCACCTCCAAATTGATCCCGCTCCAGAGTACAGCCCTCGGTGTAACACTCATTCCTTCGATGATAAACGCGAATCCGACTATCACCCCTGGTGAGACAAAACCGCGACTCGTCAGTGAAGAGCACTTTTTGCCAGTCCTGTCTGGTCCAGCAACGATGGGTTTGTGCCCATAGGTGACGTTGTTGCCGGGGATGTCTGGTGAGGACCTGCCTTACAACAGGCCTACAAGCCCTCAGTCCAGCCTCTCAGTCTATTGCGGACAGTCTGAGTACTGATGGAGGGATTGTGTATTCGTGGTGTAACTCGGTCAGTTGTTGTTGCCATCCTGTACCTGTCCCACAGGTGTGATGTTTGGATGTACCGATCCTGTGCAGGTGTTACACGTGGTCTGCCACTGCGAGGACGATCAGCTGTCCGTCCTGTCTCCTTGTAGCGCTGTCTTAGGCATCTCACAGTACGGACATTGCAATTTATTGCCCTGGCTACATCTGCAGTCCTCATGCCTCCTTGCAGCATGCCTAAGGCATGTTCACGCAGATGAGCAGGGACCCTGGGCATCTTTCTTTTGGTGTTTTTCAGAGTCAGTAGAAAGGCCTCCTTTAGTGTCCTAAGTTTTCTTAACCGTGACCTTAATTGCCTACCATCTGTAAGCTGTTAGTGTCTTAACTACTGTTCCACAGGTGCATGTTCATTAATTATTTATGGTTCATTGAACAAGCATGGGAAACCGTGTTTAAACCCTTTACAATGAAGATCTGTGAAGTTATTTGGATTTTTACGAATTATCTTTGAAAGACATGGTCCTAAAAAAGGGACGTTTATTTCTTTGCTGAGTTTATGTGTACGGTGTGTATGTACAGTGCATTCAGGAAAGTATTGAGACCCCTTGACTTTTTCCACATTTCACTTTACAGCCTTATTCTAAAATAGTTTTTATCCTCTTAATATACACACAATACCCCATAATGACAAAGCAAAAACAGGTTTTTAGAAACTGAAATAAAACATTTACATGTGTATATACAGTACCTTTTGACTAGTACTGTATGTATTGAATGTATACATCCAAATGGGTGACTATAGTGTTCACCTGCATGTGCTAAATTATAATCAACTTGCTGAACAAAAGCAGGCTCCACAGGTCAATACAAATAATGTGATTGACCAAAGTAAACCCTCATAAATACTGGTCTACCAAGCACTATGTTAATATGTCCAATCATGAGTCTATATTTAATTGTCAAAACGCATCACTTCGCTCTTGATTACTTGGGGTGGCCTACTTGTACATTTTATCCATGCGTATTGAAAAGTTTTCAATCAATAAAATAAATGATTGTCAGATCTGGCCTACTCTCTAGCTATATCAAATTTATCAAATCAAATGTATTTATATAGCCCTTCTTACATCAGCTGATATTTCAAAGTGCTGTACAGAAACCTAGCCTAAAACCCCAAACAGCAAGCAATGTAGGTGTAGAAGCACGGTGGCTAGGAAAAACTCCCTAGAAAGGCCAAAACCTAGGAAGAAACCTAGAGAGGAACCAGGATATGAGGGGTGGCCAGTCCTCTTCTGGCTGTGTCGGGTGGAGATTATAATAGAACATGGCCAAGATGTTCAAATGTTCATAAATGACCAGCATGGTCAAATAATAGTAATCACAGTGAACAGGTCAGGGTTCCATAGCCGCAGGCAGAACAGTTGAAACTGGAGCAGCAGCACAGCCAGGTAGTCTGGGGACAACAAGGAGTCATCATGCCAGGTAGTCATGAGGCATGGTCCTAGGGCTCAGGTCCTCCGAGAAAGAAAGAGAGAAAGAGAGAATTAGAGAGAGCATATTTAAATTCACACAGGACACCGGATTAGACAGGAGAAATACTCCCGATATAACAGACTGACCCTAGCCCCCCGACACAAACTACTGCAGCATAAATACTGGAGGCTGAGACAGGAGGGATCAGGAGACACTGTGGCCCTATCTGATGATACCCCCGGACAGGGCCAAACAGGCAGGATATAACCCCACCCACTTTGCCAAAGCACAGCCCCCACAACACTAGAGGGATATCTTCAACCACCAACTTAGCACCCTGAGACAAGGCCGAGTATAGCCCACAAAGATCTCCACCACGGCACAACCCAAGGGGGGGGCGCCAACCCAGACAGGAAGACCACGTCAGTGACTCAATCCACTCAAGTGACGCACACCTCATAGGGACGGCATGGAAGAGCACCAGTAAGCCAGTCACTCAGCCCTTGTAATAGGGTTAGAGGCAGAGAATCCCAGTGGAGAGAGGGGAACCGGCCAGGCAGAGACAGCAAGGGCGGTTCGTTGCTCCAGTGCCTTTCCGTTCACCTTCACACTCCTGGGCCCGGCTACACTCAATCATATGACCTACTGAAGGGATGAGTCTTCAATAAAGACTTAAAAGGAGACCGAGTCTGAGTCTCTCACATGGGTAGGCAGACCATTCCATAAAAATGGAGCTCAATAGGAGAAAGCCTGCCTCCAGCTGTTTGCTTAGAAATTCTAGGGACAATTAGGAGGCCTGCGTCTTGTGACCGTAGCGTACGTGTAGGTATGTACAGCAGGACCAAATCGGAAAGATAGGTAGGAGCAAGCCCATGTAATGCTTTGTAGGTTAGCAGTAAAACCTTGATATCAGCCCTTGCCTTAACAAGAAGCCAGTGTAGGGAGGCTAGCACTGGAGTAATATGATCAAATTGTTTGGTTCTAGTCAGGATTCTAGCAGCCGTATTTAGCACTAACTGAAGTTTATTTAGTGCTTTATCCGGGTAGCCGGAAAGTAGAGCATTGCAGTAGTCTAACTTAGAAGTAACAAAAGCACGGATTCATTTTTGTGCATCATTTTTGGACAGAAAGTTTCTGATTTTTGCAATGTTACGTAAATGGAAAAAAGCAGTCCTTGAAACAGTCTTGATATGTTCGTCAAAAGAGAGATCAGGGTCCAGAGTAATGCAGAGGTCCTTCACAGTTTTATTTGATACGACTGTACAACCATCAAGATTAATTGTCAGATTCAACAGAAGATCTCTTTGTTTCTTGGGACCTAGAACAAGCATCTCTGTTTTGTCCGAGTTTAAAAGTAGAAAGTTTGCAGCCATCCACTTCCTTATGTCTGAAACACAGGCTTCCAGCGAGGGCAATTTTGGGGCTTCACCATGTTTCATTGAAATGATCAGCTGTGTGTCATCTGCATAGCAGTGAAAGTTAACATTATGTTTTTGAATGACATCCCCAAGAGGTAAAATATATAGTGAAAACAATAGTGGTCCTAAAACGGAACCTTGAGGAACACCGAAATGTGCAGTTGATTTGTCAGAGGACAAACCATTCACAGAGACAAACTGATATCTTTCCGACAGATAAGATCTAAACCAGGCCAGAACTTGTCCGTGTAGACCAATTTGGGTTTCCAATCTCTCCAAAAGAATGTGGTGATCGATGATATCAAAAGCAGCACTAAGGTCTAGGAGCACGAGGACAGATGCAAAGCCTCAGTCTGACGCCATTAAAAGGTCATTTACCACCTTCACAAGTGCAGCCTCAGTGCTATGATGGGGTCTAAAACCAGACTGAAGCATTTCGTATACATTGTTTGTCTTCAGGAAGGCAGTGAGTTGCTGTGCAACATCTTTTTCTAACATTTTTGAGAGGAATGGGAGATTTGATATAGGCCGATTTTAGTTTTTTATATTTTCTGGGTCAAGGTTTTGGCTTTTCCAAGAGAGGCTTTATTACTGCCATTTTTAGTGAGTTTGGACACATCCGGTGGATAGAGAGCCGTTTATTATGTTCAATTTGGGAGGGCCAAGCACAGGAAGTAGCTCTTTCAGTAGTTTAGTTGGAATAGGGTCCAGTATGCAGCTTGAAGGTTTAGAGGCCATGATTATTTTCATCATTGTGTCAAGAGATATAGTACTAAAACACTTGAGTGTCTCCCTTGATCCTAGGTCCTGGCAGAGTTGTGCAGACTCAGGACAACTGAGCTTTGGAGGAATACGCAGATTTAAAGAGGAGTCCGTAATTTGCTTTCTCATGATCATGATCTTTTCCTCAAAGAAGTTTGTGAATTTATTACTGCTGAAGTGAAAGCCATCCTCTCTTGGGGAATGCTGCTTTTTAGTTAGCTTTGCGACAGTATCAAAAATAAATGTCGTATTGTTCTTATTTTCCTCAATTAAGTTTGAAAAATAGGATGATCGAGCAGCAGTGAGGGCTCTTCGATACTGCACGGTACTGTCTTTCCAAGCTAGTCGGAAGACTTCTAGTTTGGTGTGGCACCATTTCCGTTCCAATTTTCTGGAAGCTTGCTTCAGAGCTCGGGATCTTCTGTATACCAAGGAGCTAGTTTCTTATGACAAATGTTTTTAGGGGTGCAACTGCCTCTAGGGTATTGCGCAAGGTTAAATTGAGTTCCTCAGTTAGGTGGTTAACTGATTTTTGTCCTCTGACGTCCTTGGGTAGGCAGAGGGAGTCTGGAAGGGCATCAAGGAATCTTTGGGTTGTCTGAGAATTTATAGCACAACTTTTGATGCTCCTTTGTTGGGGTCTGAGCAGATTATTTGTTGCGATTGCAAACGTAATAAAATGGTGGTCCGATAGTCCAGGATTATGAGGAAAAACATTAAGATCCACAACATTTATTCCATGGGACAAAACTAGGTCCAGAGTATGACTGTGGCAGTGAGTAGGTCCGGAGACATGTTGGACAAAACCCACTGAGTCGATGATGGCTCCGAAAGCCTTTTGGAGTGGGTCTGTGGGCTTTTCCATGTGAATATTAAAGTCACCAAAAATTTGAATATTATCTGCTATGAATACAAGGTCCGATTGATGCTATGAAGACAAATTCACAAAAATTCTATGGATGCTAAAAGATGTCTTAGTTTTCTCTGGAAATGTTATTAAACATTCATTTAACCTTCAAGCATACAGTGCCTTCAGAAAATGTTCACACCCATTGACTTTCTCCACATTTTGTTGTGTTATAGCCTGAAATTTAAAATTGATTAAATTTAGATTCTGTGTCACTGGCCTATACACAATACTGCATAATGTAAAATTGGAAATTGACAAATTAATAAAAAATTTAAAGCTGAAATGTCTTGAGTCAATAAGTATTCAACCCCTTTCTTATGGCAAGCCAAAATAAGTTCAGGTTGTAAAATCCTGCTTAACAAGTCACATAATAAGTTGCATGTACTCACTCTGTCCAATAATAGTGTTTAACATGATTTTTTAATGACCACCTAATCTCTGTACCCCACAAATACAATTATCTGTAATGTCCCTCAATCAAGCAGTGAATTTATTAAATACACTTTGGATTGTGTATTAATACACCCAATCACTACAAAGATAAAGGCGTAATACTCAGTTACCGGAGAGGAGGGAAACCGCTCAGGGATTTCACCATGAGGCTAATGGTGACTTTTAAACAGTTACAGAGTTGAATGGCTGTGATAGGAGAAAACTGAGGATGGATCCACTAACCTAAATGACAGTGAAAAGGAAGCCTGTAAAGAATAAAAATATTCATGTCAAATACATATGGTTATGTTTGGGGCAAATCCAACACAACACATGAGTACCACTCTTCATGTTTTCAAGCATGATGGTGGCTGCATCCTGTTGCGGGTATGCTTGTCTTTGGCAAGGACTAGGGAGTTGTTTAGGATAAAGAATAAACGGAATAGAGCTAAGCACAGGCAAAATCCTTGAGGAAAACCTGGTTCAGTCTGCTTTCCAACAGACACTGGGAGACATTCACCTTTTAGCAGGACAATAACCTGAAACACAAGGCCAAATATACCCTGGAGTTGCTTACCAAGACGACATTGAATGGTCCAGAGTGGCCTAGTTACAGTTTTGACTTAAATCAACTAGAAAATCTACGGCAAGACTTGAAAATGGCTGTCTAGCAGTGATCAACAACCAATTTGACAGAGCTTGAATATTTTTTTCAGAATAATGTGCAAATGTTGCACAATCCAGGTGTGCAAAGCTCTTAGAGACTTACCCAGAAAGACGCACAGCTGTAATCGCTGCCAAAGGTGATTCTAACATGTATTTCATGTTCAATAAATTTGCAGGGGAATTTTGTGTAGATGGATGGGTGAGAGTAAAAAACTATTTAATCTATTTTTAATTCAGGCTGTAACACAACAAAATGTGCAGTAAGTCAAGAGGTATGAATACTTTCTGAAGGCACTGTATTTACCTCTGACTTAAATGTTCAAACATAGAAAAATGCTATAAGAACAGCAAATTCAAAACTTTTCCCTCCTTGAAACCTTATTAGGCCATAGGCAGAAAGCAATCTAAATCATGGGAGCGAAAAGCCTGCAGGTCCTAATTATAAAAATACAAAATAGGTTGGTTCTTCTGTATAGCATGGATACACACCCAAAACAAGGATGGTGTTTTTATTGGAAACTTGCAGCAAGAGTATATACACTGAGTGTGCAAAACATTAGGAATACCTGCTCTTTCCATGACAGACTGACCAGGTGAATCTATGTGAATGCTATGATCCCCATGTGAAAGCGATGATCCTTTTGGGTACACCTACTGGAGAGCTATTCTTTGTCTACACCAGTAGTTCCCAAACTTTTTATAGTCCCGTACCCCTTCAAACATTCAACCTCCCAACTGTGTACCCCCTCTAGCACCAGGGTCAACGCACTCTCAAATGTTTTTTTGCCATCATTGTAAGCCTGCCACACACACACACTATATGATACATTTATTAAACATAAGAATGAGTGTGAGTTTTTGTCACAACCCGGCTCGTGGGAAGTGACAAAGAGTTCTTATAGGACCACGGCACAAATAATAATCAATAATTTTGCTCTTTATTTAGCCATCTTACATATAAATCCTTATTTGTTCATAAAGAATTGTGAATAACTCACCACAGGTTAATGAGAAGGGGTGTGCTTGAAAGGATGCACATACAGTGGCTTGCGAAAGTATACATTTTTCCTATTTTGTTGCCTTACAACCTTGAATTAAAATAGATTCTAACCACTGGGATTTTTGCCCGTTCTTCAAGGCAAAACTGCTCCAGCTCCTTCAAGTTGGATGGGTTCCTGCTGGAAAGTCAACCCCCATCCCAGTCTGAAATCTCTGGAAGACTGAAACAGGTTTCCCTCAAGAATTTCCCTGTATTTAGCGCCATCCATCATTCCTTCAATTCTGACAAGTTTCCCAGTCCCTGCGAATGAAAAACATCCCCACAGCATGATGCTGCCACCACCATGCTTCACTGTGGGGATGGTCTTCTCGGGGTGATGAGAGGTGTTGGGTTTGTGCCAGACATAGCGTTTTCCTTGATGTCCAAAAAGCAACATTTTAGTCTCATCTGACCAGAGCACCTTCTTCCATATGTTTGGGGAGTCTCCCACATGTCTTTTGGTGAACACCAAACGTGTTTGCTCATTTTTGTTAAGCAATGGCTTTTTTCTGGCCACTCTTCCGTAAAGCCCAGCTCTTTGGAGTGTACGGCTTAAAGTGGTCCTATGGACAGATACTCCAATCTCCGCTGTGGAGCTTTGCAGCTCCTTCAGGGTTATCTTTGGTCTCTTCGTTGCCTCTCTGATTAATGCCCTTCTTGCCTGGTCCGTGAGTTTTGGTGGGCGGCCCTCTCTTGGCAGGTTTGTTGTGGTGCCATATTCTTTCCATTTTTTAATAATGGATTTAATGGTGCTCTGTGGGATGTTCAAAGTTTCAGATATTTTTTTTATAACCCAACCCTGATCTGTACTTCTTCACAACTTTGTCCCTGACCTGTTTGGAGAGCTCCTTGGTCTTCATAGTGCCGCTTGCTTGGTGGTGCCCCTTGCTTAGTGGTGTTGCACACTCTGGGGCCTTTCAGAACAGGTGTATATATACTGAGATCATGTGACAGATCATGTGACACTTAGATTGCACACAGGTGGACTTTATTTAATTAATTATGTGACTTCTGAAGGTAATTGGTTGCACCAGATCTTTAGGGGCTTCATAGCAAAGGGGGTGAATACATATGCACGCACCACTTTTCAGTTTTGAATTAAAAAAAATGTTTTTTCCATTTCACTTCACCAATTTGGACTATTTTGTGTATGTCCATTACATGAAATCCAAATAAAAATCTATTGAAATTACAGGTTGTAATGCAACAAAATAGGAAAAAATGCCAAGGGGGTGCATACTTTTGCAAGGCACTGTAACTCTGCAATGTTGGGTTGTATTGGAGAGAGTCTCAGTCTTAAATAATTTTCCACACAGTCTGTGCCTGTATTTAGTTTTCATGCTAGTGAGGGCCGAGGATCCACTCTCACATAGGTACGTGGTTGCAAAGGGCATCAGTGTCTTAACAGCTCGATTTGCCAAGGCAGGATACTCTGAGCGCACCCCTATCCAGAAATCTGGCAGTGGCTTCTGATTAAATTAAATTTTCTCAGAACCACTTGTTGCAATTTCGATGAGGCTCTCTTGTTCAGATATTGGTAAGTGGACTGGAGGCAGGGCATGAAAGGGATAACGAATCCCGTTGTTTGTGTCGTCCGTTTCGGGAAAGTACCTGGATAATTGCGCTAACTCAGGCGCTTCGCTAAATCACATTTGACATTGTCCGTAAGCTTGAGTTCATTTGCAATGATGGAAAGACCTGTGTGTTGTCCTTGTTAATGCAGACAGAGAAGAGCTCCAACTTCTTAAATCATAGCCTCAATTTTATCCCGCACATTGAATATAGTTGCGGAGAGTCCCTGTAATAGATTAAAATCATTCAGGCGACAAAAAACATCACCAAGATAGGCCAGTCATGTGAGAAACTCGTCATCATGCAAGCAGTCAGACAAGTGAAAATGATGGTCAGTAAAGAAAACTTTAAGCTTGTCCCTCAATTAAAAAAGGGTCAATACTTTGACCCTTGATAACCAGCGCACGTCTGTATGGTGAAAAAGCGTTACATGGTCGCTGCCCATTATCATTGCATAATGCATAAAATACACGAGAGTTCAGGGGCCTTGCTTTAATGAAGTTAACCATTTTCACTATGTCTCCCTGTCATGGCTTTTGCGCCATCAGTACAGATACCAACGCATCTTGACCACCAAAGTCCATTTGATGTCACAAAGCTGTCCAGTACTTTCAAAATATCCTCTCCTGTTGTCCTGGTTTCCAGTGGTTTGCAGAAGAGGATGTCTTCCTTAATTGACCCCCCACCCCCATAAACGTAACGACATGTATCGGGGCTGTGCCAGGCCCGCCACATCTGTTGACTCATCCAGCTGTATAATGCATAAAATTCACAGGCTTGTATACAAAGCAGTAGTTGTTTCAAAACATCTCCTGCCATGTCACTAATGCGTCGTGAAACAGTGTTGTTTGATGAAGCCATTTTTTGGGCCTTTTCCCCCAACATTGTCCCAGCCATATCCACGGCAGCAGGAAGAATTAAGTCCTCCACAATAGTATGGGGCTTGCCTGTCCTAGCCACTCGGTATAAAGTGGCTCAGATGAAACCTTCACTCTTGCGAAGACATTTAGAAACAAAACATGCCACGCAAGTTTTTTGATCGAGAATTAAGACGACTTTCGAGTAGTAAGACATGTATAAAAGCAACATACCATTAATAAGAAGGGGCTAGAAGCGTCTTATATACCGAGTTTTTAAAATTATAATGCCCTTTTAGTGTAAGAGCTGTTTGAAAAGACCATCTGAAATTTCAGCCTGTTTTGGTCAGATGGAGTTTTTGCCTGCCTGTCGTCACTAGGCGGTAAATTAGTTAATAGACCAATAAAGGGGTTGCAGTTGCATCACAAATCACCTAGCAACCACACCAGATGCCGTGTTGGAAGACCAGAGTCAGTCTGGTGGAAGTCCTCCAATCGTCCATATGGCTGGCTGCGTTTTTCTACCACCAGAAACATCGGGAAGATTGCCCATTATTAAGGACCCAGAAAACAGATGGAGTTGGAAAAGTAAGTAAATATATTTTGAAAATGATAAACAATGTATTATTAGCTAAACCTGTCAGAGAAGGGAGACTAGGTTACTCTGGATAGGGCATGTACCTTTTGTGGGAGGACATTTTGAAAAGATTCTTCTAGCAAAAAAAAAGCCAAATCAGAGAGCACTGAAAATTACGTTGCTATATCTCTGAGTATAATGATCCCTGTTTCTTTGGGATGTTTTCTGTCCTCAGATACGGAGAGCTGTGAAACCCTGTCTGCAGATGAAGAGAAAGGTCCCAATGAAAGTCCCAAAAGAATAAGGGTAAATCTTTAGCAAATGTTTTAAACAAAAATCCAATTTAAAAAAGACACACACAATGTATAAACCTATTACAACTGGAGTAGGCCAACCCTGCTGGGTGTGCAGGCTTCTGTTCCAGCCTAGCAGTAACACACATGATTCCATTTATCAAACCTAATTAGTTGATAATCAAGTGTGTTATTGCTGGGTTGGAATAGAAGTTTGCTCACCAGGTAGATCAGGGATCAGTGGAGCGAGGTTGGCTACCTCTGGTATTGACTAGAGCTGTGTTCGAATACCCATACTAACATACTGTATACTACATACTTAATGAGTATATACTACATACTATAAGTTCATTTTAGTATACTGTAAACAAACAGTATGCTTTCAGTTGAGCGTACTAGCTCTTCGCCTGTCTACCGGAAGTTTATGCTGTTGCTGTGCAACCTCTTGCTAGCTAGTTAGCATAAATGATTAGTTAGACATTTTACGACTTTGGGTGTGTTCTTAAATACAATGTGGAGTGCCAGAGGGAGCTCGTAAAGTTAAAGCGTTGTCCGTTTGTAAATTCAGAGCGTTTCGCTCTCGGAGCGCACACTGGACGCTCTGGCCAAGGAGTAGGGTTGATTTGAGTGTTCTGATCTTACAACGGCAGTCAAGCACCCAAGCTAACGTTGGCTATGAGACCACTCTGACCATTTTACTCACCCTAGCAGAGCTGGTTAGGCAGTTTATGTTAACCAGAACGTTGGTGAATAACTGTGCTGCTGGCAAAACTTTTATTATGCCTTTTTGCCGACGTTTACTGACACCGGCCATATTCAACGGGTGTTGAGTGCTCGTAAATTCATTATTCTGCGCTCTGGTACACTCAGACGAGAAGATAGCCAGAGAGAATTTACGAAAGCACCCCACTGAGCATCCCATTTTCTTCAAATCTGAATATGATGTGAAGCCATGCCCATTTCCTAAAGAATTGCATTATGGGCCCTAAAGTACAGAAATATTGTCCTCTGAGTGTATACTTCCTATTTTGGCGAATTTAGTACGACATCCGGGAACTTTTGGCATACTAACTACAATCGATACTATGACCAATAAGCATACCATATACTCAATTCATGTTACAAATAGTACAGTTAGTATGAGTATTCGAACATAGCTTTTGTTTACCTTATGCTTTCGTAATAATAGCCTACTTGTTACTAAGATGTCTAATCTTTGAGTTAGCTTACTTGTACACTTTGAAATTATATGTAATAAAGTGCTGATTCTTTGAAGTTAATTGTAATGTTAATTATTATTCAAGATGAACTAGTCAATGTTGATTAATCACAGATCACAATCCTGCAATAAAGGGTAGAAGGAATCTGTCTCAAATGTGTTTGTGTTGTATTCTCAAATGAACATGACCTTTTTGTTCAGTTGCAAGCTCTCCAATTAGTTTTGTCACTCTCAGGATGTCAGTCATACCCATATTGCAGCTGATAATGGCACGCAACTCCGGTCCTTGAGTCCCCTCAGTAGCACACATTTGTTATAGCCCCAGACAACATACCTAATTCAACTCATTGGAGGGCCTGATGATTAGTTGAATCAGGTGTGCTTATCCAGGGCTACAATATAAATGTGTACTGTTGGGGGTACTTGAAGACCAGAGTCGGGAACCACTGGCCTACAGTATGACGGCATTAGCCTTATGATTGCATTTGCAATGCATCCCATGACATTGTACATCTGAAGCAGAAAATAGCTTACCTCACACATTGTTTACATAAAACATATAGCTCAACAACGTATTCAATTAAAAAGCGATACCAATAGACAATGTATATTAGGCTCATCATTATACTAGATTTTGTACACTGATATACAATTGTTGGCCTCCCGAGTGGCACAGTGGTCTAAGGCACTGCATTGCAGTGCTAGCTGTGCCACTAGAGATTCTGGGTTCGAGTCCAGGCTCTGTCGCAGCCGGCAGGCCCATGGGGCGGCGCACAATTGGCTCAGCGTCGTCCGAGTTAGGGAGGGTTTGGTCGGCAGGGATATCCTTGTCTCATCGCGCACTAGCGACTCCTGTGGCGGGCTGGGTGCAGTGCACGCTGACACGGTTGCCAGGTGTACAGTGTTTCCTCTGACACATTGGTGCGGCTGGCTTCCGGGTTGGATGGGCATTGTGTCAAGAAGCAGTGCGGCTTGGTTGGGTTGTTTTTCAGAGGACGCATGGCTCTCAACCTTCGTCTCTCCCGAGTCCGTACCGGAGTTGCAGTGATGAGACAAGACTGTAACTACTACCAATTGGATACCACAAAATTGGGGGTGAAAAATACAACAATAAAAAATTTAATTGTTTAGTGCAAATCCAACCCCTGTGAAATGTCAAAGCAGGAGATTGGATCCTTAGCATAAAAACAGACACAACTACTTCTACAAAGTTCAATGCCAGATACTTTTCTCCCAGAAGGTCTGACTGGCACTTGGAGGTATCAGACCTCAGGATAAGACCCAGATGCAGACAGTTCAAATCACAGAAGTTTATAAACAAAACGGGGAAGGCAAAACGACAGGTCAAGGGCAGGCAGAGGTCGGTAATCCAGTGCAAAGTCCGTAAGGTACTGAACGGCAGTCAGGGCAGGCAGAGGTGTCGAAAGGTACTGAACGGCAGGCAGGGTCAGGGCAGGCAGAATGGTCAAAAGTAGAAAACAGGGACTAACGCGAACAGGAGTACGGAAAAACACGCTGGTAGGCTTGACAAGAGAAACTGGCAACAGACAAACAGAAAACACAGGTATAAATGCACAGGTGATAATGGGGGAAATGGGCGACACCTGGAGGGGGTGGAGACCAGCACAAGACAGGTGAAACAGATCAGGGTGTGACAGGATGTGCCACTGATAATGAAGCTGGTTTGCCTAAGACTACCACAACAATTACATTGTCTATGCTAAATGTGTTTAAATTGTAAAAGAAAGAAAAATAGTTAGGCTGTAAGAAATACATTTTATTTAATAAGGCAAGGCAAAGCAGAGATGACACACAATACAACAAAATAGCCTATTATGAAAGTATGTTTACAATGTCATAAAACAATAGTATTTTACATGTTGTTCCAAATTACAATTCATTTATTCATACATGTGTACTGTGAAACTGTGTTTCTGTTTAATCAGCAGTTATTGCTGCACCCTTCATTCTGTTAAAGGGGGAATGGCACAACAGAATCATTCAGATTGACCAAGGCATAGCATATGAAAACCATTTTGTCTAACTGAGGGTTGTCTCCTTTCATATCTGGAAAAGGGCAAAATAGTAGAAGTAGAAACTGATGCTGCTGCAGCATTGCTCATCTTCACAGTGGGAATCCAGTCGACATGGGCGCCTTGATAGCTGATTAACCTACAGCATCGGGGTTCTTGATTGGTTGTGTTTAATTCATACAGGTGATTTAGTGTCATATAGAGATGAAATCTATTGTTGGGCTGGAAGAACCAATAGTCAACACAGCAGGTTGTCCTATCCCATTGAGGCCTTTGTTCTAGACTGTAATGGCCATACACTGTCCCACTTTATGATTAGAGTTCTCAACAAATGGGGCAGCAGGTAGCCTAGTGGTTAGAGTGTTGGACCAGTAACTGAAAGGTTGCTGGTTCGAATCCCCGAGCTGACAAGGTAAAAATCCTAAGGCAGTTAACCCACTGTTCCCCGGTAGGCCGTCATTGTAAATAAGAATTTGTTCTTAACTGATTTAAAGGTTAAATAAAAAAGTGACAGACAGATCAATAAAAAAACAACCTTGTCTTGAATGCAACCATCTAAGCCTATGAAAAGAGGAGACATCTAGCCAGGAGGAGGACATTATTGTCCAAAATTCCAGTTTTCAGTTGTCCCTTCCTCACTCAGACTAATCCCAGACAGTCCTACTGTAGCTAATTCCTTGCTTGAGAAATTGCTTTCTGCTGTGAAGCAAATATTTGATTTTTTTTGACAATTTTAATTGAAAACAATCAGAGCAATGTACTTAATTGTTACCCAGAAATTATTTGCTATTGAGATAAAAACAACTGTATTGGACTTTTACTTTATTTGGCACTTAATAGCCATTTACAACGAGCTTATCGTGGAATACAAGAAATGGGGGGTCCACAGTGGAGAGGGTCAAGTTTCTCGGTGTCCTCATCACTGAGGAATTGGCACCAGCACAGTCGTGAAGAAGGCATGGCAGTGCCTCTTCGCCTTCAGTAGGCTGAAACGATTTGGCATGGCCCCTCAGATCCTTAGGAACTTTTACAGCTGCACCATCCTGACTGGTTGTATAACCGTCTGTTATGGCAACTGCACCACTCTCGACTGGAGGAGAGTGGTGTAGATGGCCCAACGCATCTCTGTTGGTGAGCTCCCAGCCATCCAGGACGTACATTCCATGCGGTGTCTGAAAAAGGCCCAAAACATTGCCTAAGACTCCAGCCACCTCAGACACGGACTGTTCTTCATGCTCCCTTCCGGCAGGTGGTACCAGTGCGTCAAGGCTCAGACCAACAGACTCCTAAACAACTTATCTCCTGGCCATAAGACTGTTAAATGGATAACAACTACTGCTCTCCCACAAACTATCCACACTGACTCTATGCCCATCCACAGGTCTCTACCCACTCAGACGCACACACCTTAGGGCTGTTGCGGTGATCGTATTACCGCCACACTGTCAGTCATGAGTCATTACCGCAGTAAAATTTAAAAAAAGCATGCCCAGGGTGCATGAAAGGAGATTACGGTGCGTACATATAGCCCTAGGCGATGCTGTTGGTTCATTGATTGTGCAGGGCGGCTTACAGGTAGTCCTTAATAGGGATTTTTCTATATTTTCATAATTAATTGGGTGGCACATTAACTTTAGCTATACAGAATATCTCATCACCATGCGTTTCCATCTCCTTTCCTTTATTCCTTTCTTGAGCGTGCAGAGGGGCTGTCAACAGTTTAGTGAAATATGTTTTGTTGAGATAAACATGTTACTATCGATGTTCCCAAACAGATTTCACTTGGTTTCCCAAATTAAGCGCTGGGTAGCTGCAGGAACAGAGTTGGAGAGTCCATGGCATAGATAGTTTGGGTAGAATATCACCTGTCGGGCAGCGAGAGCATGCTCCTCAAACAGTGGTTGACGCGTGGAGTGAAGTAAGTGTTGTTATATTTATTTCTCAGCTGCTCATATGAAGCACAGGTCTGCTATAAAACTGAAGTAGCCTACCAGGCATTATTGAAAAACGGACTGGTGGGAAAACACGTGGGCTCCATTCGCCATTTGAGTACACACAGCTTACATGTATTTTTCCCCCTCCCCCTGTCCATTTGATAATCTAAATCAAAACTTATTTTACATATTAGTAAAGACAGGATTAAATTGAGAATAGTCTGATGGGTGAAAATATGATCACTTGGTGAGAGAGAGTGTGCAGCCTGAGGCAAGCCTGAGCGCAAGCTTTTTTTGCGACTTTCTCAAATCATCAATATCCTATAGTCGCATCACGCAGCCCATTCATGTTTGGATTTCTAAAACATTCTAAGGTTTGTATCATTCACAACTAAGGTTGCCAAATAACTCTAGCGTGTAGGACCTGTTTCAAATGATCACTTTTAGCTCAACATAGCCACTTCATATGCACACTCGCTCCAGAATGGGAAAAATATCCTTTCTATTTTATTCAGCTTCAATTCAGCTTTGTTCAAGTAAAATCATAATGTTTAAAATAATGGCGCAAGACTTATAAGCATATCTTGTCAGCGAAATGAACAAGCCTATATCCTATGGCATGGACCATAGCCAGATACCATACAGTAGGCCAACTCATATTCTGTTCTTTGGGAAAATACATTTTCTTCATACTAAAATAAACTATGGATTTATTGTGATGGTGTATTTGAAATTGATTTATTATACTTTTTTAAATGTAGATGTTCCAAAGGTGCATCAGCGGCTTGTATGCTTGAAGGCCTGGAGATGCTAAATGTTTTTTTTCATGCTTTTGCATGACAATAACCGGCTGGCAAAATGACTGCCACAACTCTGACACACCTTCACTGTCACTCTTACTCACGTGCACACACACATACTCACATGCGCACACTCACATACTGTACACCCTCAGTCACACAGTCGTTACTGACGCCACACACTTACGCTTCTGCTAAAATGATTGTTGATTAATCAACACCCACACACATACACACACTCACCAATACGCACACACCCACCCACCACTTATGCTGCTGCCATACTGTTTACTGTTGTTATTATTATTATTATTGATCCTGCTACCAGTCACTTTCTCCTAATGCTGCAATACTGTACATAGCTATCTCAAACACTCCAGTATCCCTGCACATTGTAAATGTGGTACTGGCCCTGACCCTGTATAAAGTCTACATTGTTTTAGTTTTTGTCTTCCTCCTATTTCTTCTGGTTTATTTTTGTTATACTATTTTGATATTGAATACTGCACTTTTGGGAAGGGCTTGAAAGTTAAGCATTTCACTGTACTTGTGCATGTGACAAATTAAACTTGAAACTACTATAGTAATTTTGTAGATGGGATTTTTTTGTAAAAAAATTTATGAAGTTGAACATGTGCTCTTTATGACACAATGTTAAAATGAGGTGAAATCAAGTTCGATTATTTTTTTTTACCAACTTCCAATTCTGAAAAGACACCAAATTGGTGGAACAAACCTTATATGATTACTTTATGTCTTGGTCAATATGTAAACATATGGCTTCTAAGTCTTGATGTAGGTCTTAATGTATACATCGGAACATCTTCTTCGTTTCCCGTGAGAAGTGTGAAGATGCCCATACCTTCCCGTTCCCAAGAAGAGTGCAGAGTTACCTACATAGCAGACACACAATGCTTGACTACTAGGTGATGTGTCCAAACAGATACTATGGTATGTTCTATCCACTGAAGTCATAACCATATCTTAGCACTGATGTCTTTACCCCATTACTGCAGTCATAAACCAGGTAATGACCCACCCTCTATTTAATTAGCAAGCATGTTTAGAAGGAGAAGCAGGTAAAACGTAGATAGTTCCCATTAACTGTGATGAGTCAGTCTGTTGTTTTTTATTTGGAGAAAATGTTGAGCTGACGTGTGTTTCTGTGTGTATCTTTCCAGACATGTGCCCTACCCTAACCTGTTTCCAGACCAGTCCCCTAGCGAGGAGTGGACCATGGAAGAGTGCTTCCGACCTCTGACCTTCCACGGCATCATCTTGCGGTCCCAAGTTGGTCAACCTGCTCATCCGTGGCGTCTGCTACACAGAGAACCAGTCGGTTAGTGTTCCAACCCACTCCTCATGAGGGTCGTATTAGTTAGTGATGGGTGGGAAAACATTTATACAATAGATTATGCCAAGATTATCTTAATCTTATCTTGATTTTAATCTTCTTTTTATATGGTGAGCCAACATGTTTTCAGCACTTTTATTTCCATGACTGCTCAAAACTTGTTTATTCATGGCTCTTTAGTTCCTTTGCAGCAGACATGTAGTGAGCAGTATGTTTGAACATCGAATCACAATAAAATCAGAGTATCGATTCGCAATATATAAAATAGTGTGCCATAAAGAATCGCAATACATATAGTATCCCACCAAAGTATTGTGATAATATCATATTGTGAGGACCCTGGCAATTCCCAGCCCTAGTGTTCACTAGGCACCAAATGGAAGAAACCGTGGAGGAACTACCGTCACTCTCATTTTTGTTCTCCATTGCAAAACGTTTTGCTACGTTTTGCTACTTTGTGCTATGCACTAATGAACATGACCTAGGAGTTAGTCAGTGTGTCTAGGGGAGAGAGGAAGTGAAGGAGTGTCTGTGTTTGTGCACTGTTCTCTTTGACTGTATGTCTGTGCGTCCACATAGAGTGCCACGCAGCCCAGACTGTCATACGCTGAGATGACTGAGGACTACCGCTGTTTCCCAGAAATCCACAACTTGGACCTGGCCCTCCTCAACCCCCGCATGATAGTGGTATGACCCAGTCCATCACACATCTATAGCTACTACTGCACCCACGTGATAGTGGTACGACCCAGTCCATCACACAGGAGCTGTGTTGTTAGACTTCAATGCAGCTTCTTATATTATCGATCATAATCTGTTGCTGAAAAAACATGTGTTATCTGCCATATCGTGGATTGAGAGCTACCTATCTAATAGAACACAGAGGGTTTTCTTTAATGGAAGCCTCCCTAATGTAAACCAGGTAGAGTGTGGTTGTTCTTCAAGGCAGCTGTCTTAGCCCTCTACTGTTCTCCTTTTTACTAATGACCTACTACTAGCATTGAATAAAGCCTGTGTGTCTATGTACGCCGATGACTCAACATTATACACGTCAGCTACTACGGCAAGTAAAATCACCTAACAAAGAGCTGCAGTCATTTTTAGAATGGGTGGCTAGTAATAAGCTAGTCCTAAATATATCGAAAACTAAAAGCATTGTATTTGGGACAAATCATTTGTTAAACCCTGAACCTCATCTAAATCTAGTTGTGAATAATGTGATCACACAGTCGTCCGGAACAGCTGGTGCTCTCATGCATGTTTCAGTGTTGCTTGCCTTGAAGCGAGCATAGAAGTAATTTAGCTCGTCTGGTAGGTTCGTGTCACTGAGCAGCTCGTGGCTGTGCTTCCCTTTGTAGTCTGTAATAGTTTGCAAGCCTTGCCACATCCGACGAGCGTCGGAGCCGGTGTAGTAGGGTTCAATCTTAGTCCTGTATTGAAGCTTTGCCTGTTTGATGTTTGTCGGAGGGCATAGCGGGATTTCTTATAAACTTCCGGGTTAGAGTCCCACTACTTGAAAGCGGCAGCTCTACCCTTTAGCTCAGTGCGGATGTTGCCTGTAATCCATGGCTTCTGGTTGGGGAATATATGTACGGTCACTGTGGGGATGACGTCATTGATGCACATATTGATGAAGCCAGTGTCTGATGTGGTGTACTCCTCAATGCCATCGGAAGAATCCCGGAACATATTCCAGTCTGTGCTAGCAAAACAGTCCTGTAGTTTAGCATCTGCTTCATCTGACCACTTTCTTATTGACCAAGTCACTGGTACTTCCTGCTTTAGTTTTTGCTTGTAAGCAGGAATCAGGAGGATAGAATTATGGTCAGATTTGCCAAATGGAGGGCGAGGGAGAGCTTTGTACGCGTCTCTGTGTGTGAAGTAAAGGTGGTCTAGAGTTGTTTTCCCCTCTGGTTGCACATTTAACATGCTGATAGAAATGAGGTAAAACTGATTTGAGTTTCCCTGCATTAAAGTCCCCGGCCACTAGGAGCGCCGCCTCTGGATGAGCGTTTTCCTGTTTGCTTATGGCCGTATACAGCTCATTGAGTGCGGTCTTATTGCCAGCATCGGTCTGCGGTGGTATATAGACTAGAGGTCAACCGATTATGAATTTTCAACGCCGATACCGATACTGATTATTGGCGGACCAAAAAAAGCCGATACCGATTAATCGGCCGATTTTTTTATTTATTTATTTGTAATAATGACAATTACAACAATACTAAATGAACACTTATTTTAACTTAATATAATATATCAATAAAATCAATTTAGCCTCAAATAAATAATGAAACCTGTTCAATTTGGTTTAAATAATGCAAAAACAAAGTGCTGGAGAAGAAAGTAAAAGTGCAATATGTGCCATGTAAGAAAGCTAACATTTAAGTTCCTTGCTCTGAACATGAGAACATATGAAAGCTGGTGGTTCCTTTTAACATGAGTCTTCAATATTCCCAGGTAAGAAGTTTTAGGTTGTAGTTATTATAGGAATTATAGGACTATTTCTCTCTATACGATTTGTATTTCATATACCTTTGACTATTGGATGTTCTTATAGGCACTTTAGTATTGCCAGTGTAACAGTATAGCTTCCGTCCCTCTCCTCGCTCCTACCTGGGCTCGAACCAGGAACACACCGACAACAGCCACCCTCGAAGCAGCGTTACCCATGCAGAGCAAGGGGAACAACTACTCCAAGTCTCAGAGCGAGTGACGTTTGAAACGCTATTAGCGCGCACCCCACTAACTAGCTAGCCATTTCACATCGCTTACACCAGCCTAATCTCGGGAGTTGATAGGCTTGAAGTCATAAACAGCGCAATGCTTGAAGCATTGCGAAGAGCTGCTGGCAAAACGCATGAAAGTGGCCTGCTGGTGCCTACCACCGCTCAGTCAGACTGCTCTATAAAATATCAAATCATAGACTTAATTATAATATAATAAACACACAGAAAGAAGAGCCTTATAGGTCATTAATATGGTTGAATCCGGAAACTATCATCTCGAAAACAAAACGTTTATTCTTTCAGTGAAATACGGAACCATTCCGTATTTTATCTAACAGGTGCCATCCCTAAGTCTAAATATTCCTGTTACATTGCACAACCTTCAATGTTATGTCATAATTACGTAAAATTCTGGCAAATTAGTTCGCAACGAGCCAGGCGGCCCAAACTGTTGCATATACCCTGACTCTGCGTGCAATGAACGCAAGAGAAGTGACACAATTTCACCTGGTTAATATTGCCTGCTAACCTGGATTTATTTTAGCTAAAATGTATTGATTTTAAGAAAGACATTGATGTTTATGGTTAGGTACACGTTGGAGCAACGACAGTCCTTTTTTCGCGAATGCGCACCGCATCGATTATATGCAACACAGGACAGGCTAGATGAGCTAGTAATATCATCAACCATGTGTAGTTAACTAGTGATTATGATTGATTGATTGTTTTTTATAAGATAAGTTTAATGCTAGTTAGCAACTTACCTTGGCTTCTTACTGCATTCGCGTAACAGGCAGGCTCCTCGTGGAGTGCAATGTAAAGCAGGTGGTTAGAGCGTTGGACTAGTTAACCGTAAGGTTGCAAGATTGAATCCCCGAGCTGACAAGGTAAAAATGTGTCGTTCTGCCCCTGAACAAGGCAGTTAACCCACCGTTTAAAAAAAAAAAAAATCGGCATATCGGTGTCCAAAAATAGCGATTACCGATTGTTATGAAAACTTGAAACCGGCCCGAATTAATCGGCCATTCCGATTAATCGGTCGACCTCTACCCACAACATGATGCTGCCACCCCCGTGCTTCACGGTTGGGATGGTGTTCTTCGGCTTGCAAGCCTCCCCCCTTTTCCTCTAAACATAATGATGGTCATTATGGCCAAACAGTTCTATTTTTGTTTCATCAGACCATAGGACATTTCCCCAAAAAGTACGATCTTTGTCCCCATGTGCAGTTGCAAACCATAGTCTGGCTTTTTTATGGTGGTTTTGGAGCAGTGTCTTCTTCCTTGCTGAGTGGCCTTTCAGGTTATGTCAATATAGGACTCGTTTTACTGTGGATATAGATACTTTTGTACCTGTTTCCTCCAGCATCTTCACAAGGTCCTTTGCTGTTGTTCTGGGATTGATGTGCGCTTCTCGCACCAAAGTATGTTCATCTCTAGGAGACAAAATGCGTCTCCTTCCTGAGCGGTATGATGGCTGCATGGTCCTATGCTGTTTATACTTGCGTACTATTGTTTGTACAGATGAAAGTGGTACCTTCAGGCGTTTGGAAATTGCTCCCAAGGATGAACCAAATGTTTTTTTCTGAGGTCTTGGCTGATTTCTTTTGATTTCCCCATGATGTTAAGCAAAGAGGCAGTGAGTTTGAAGGTAGGCCTTGAAATACATCCACAGGTACACTTCCAATTGACTCAAATGATGTCAATTAGCCTATCAGAAGCTTCTAAAGCCATGACATCATTTTCTGGAATTTTCCAAGCTGTTTGAAGGCACAGTCAACTTTGTGTATGTAAACTTCTGACCCACTGGAATTGTGATACAGTGAGTTAAAAGTGAAATAATCTCTCTGTAAACAATTGTTGGAAATATTACTTGTGTCATGCACAAAGTAGATGTCCTAAACGACTTGCCAAAACTATAGTTTGTTAACAAGACATTTATGGAGTGGTTGAAAAACAAGTTTTAATGACTGCAACCTAAGTGTATGTTAACTTCCCGACTTCAACTGTAGAGCCATAACTACATGGAACTCTCTTCCACGTAACTCAAGCTAGCAGTAAAATCCAGTTTTTTAAAAATCTGATAAAACACCTCACGGCACAGCGTGGACTGTGAAGAGACACACACAAACACACAAGACACTCTTCTTAGTAATGTATTATTGTAATATTGTAATGTAGTAATGTAGCGATGTAAATTTGTATTATGCACAATGTTTTGTTTGATATGTTTTATCTCTGTTTGGACCTCTGTAAGAGTATTTGTTGCCTTGGCAACAGCTTATGGGGATCCTAATAAAATACAAAATACACTGCACTTACAACCCCACATTATAGTGGTACGACCCAGTCAATCATTATGGATGTGTGACATCTCTTTATCGAGTCAATACAATGGACAATGCGAAAAAGGGACAATTATTTTTCATCTTTCCCTTTCAGGACGTCACACCGTACATGAACCCGTGCCCCTACACAGTGTCCCCAAACACGCATGTGTCCCAAGTTAACCTGTTCAGGACCATGGGCCTCCGACACCTGCCTGTGGTCAATGCCGTAGGAGAGGTGAGTGTTACTGCAAAGAGTTAATAAGACCCATTCCTCAACTTCCTGTTTCTACTTCCTGTTTACTCTCTGTGGACAGGGTTGTATTCATCAGTGAACACCGTAGCCAAATGGCTTGCAATGGAAAAGAGAAAGGAGTGTTTCTTGTTGGACAAGTTCAAGTAGTCCCCCCTTTGTTTCCTTCTGTTTGGTGCCTAATGAATACAACCCAGATTTATAATAACAACCATTCACATCGCAACATGTCTCTGTTGGTCCATCATAAAGACAGACACACCATAGACTCATTTCAAGTACTTGACACAGTATGTATTAAATGTCCATATTGTTCACATTTAAACCGGCATGAATTATCAACATTCTCTCTGACATAAACGCAGCTTCAAGTGAGTAACTCGACTTATTTTATCCGTCAAAACGAGCTCTAGAATTTTCTTTTGCATAGAAGCACTAAGCAGAGAAATTGCTTTCTTAACTACTGTAGCTAATTCATTCTTTTTCTGAGTCTGTCTAGAGTAGAGGAAGCTATTTGCTCCATGATGTCGCTGTCTGTACCTTCTCTTTCAGATTGTGGGAATAATCACACGACACAATTTAACCCATGAGTTCCTTTTGGTGAAACTCAGACAGCACTACATCACCTTTTGAGCTCCAGAGATCAGTCTTTAAAGCCGACAAGAGCCACCTGCATCTTGCTGTCCTTGGGACACAATCCCGCCTTTAACTGGACCTGTACCATGCTTTTCCATGTCTTATCCATTACACACACCCAACCGCACGGCATCCATTCTCTGTATGAGATAATAGGCACACACCCCTTGTAATGAAAGCTGGTGACTTTTGTCTGCTGAGGAGCCTTCCATCACCCAAAGACATCCTCTGTGTCCCAACAAATGTCCATGCTTTATCAACCAACCAACGATTTATCATCATTATCACTGTAGCACTTTTGTTTAGATTTCTGACTGTATTTTTTTAATTTTATGCTTACTGTATATTTAAATGTACTATTCTATATATTTGCACTAAAACCATTTCACTGTTCTGCCAGGGCTTCGATCAAAGTAGGCTTATCAAGAGATCAAGATTAGGGACCATTTCTAATCAAGGGATATGTTAACGCAAAAATGCATAATTGCACTTGCATATGCAAAGCTTAACAACAGACAGTTGTTCTCACAAATATTCAGGCAACAAGGTTATGAGAGTGGAATGGAATCGACAAAAGTTTGTTCATTTTATTTTTGTTATTTTGACTAAATATGCTGGGCCAAGGAAGGCTCAGCATATTTTCTAGACAGCAAAGGGTGGACGTTTGTTTGTCAGTATTAATCCTTAAGAGTCTATTGGCGCAGCCGTGCGTCAATCTAAGTAACATAACAAAAATATCCCCATCAAAATCTGTCAGGTTAAGCTAGAGATATCAGTGTTTTTGCGTGGGCTGCGTCTCAGTCCACCACATCCGCCTATGTCAGGCGTTACGCATCTGCGGTTGAAGGTGGCCGAGCTACAGCTGTGTTTGTCAGACCATGAGACATCCTGAAAAACGGGTATTGTCACGAAAACGTCTATAGTGTCCGAATGGTTTGGCCTTCAAACTCTCACAAACACTATGGTGTTTTCCGTTTTGCTCTACGACCCAACCACAAGTGTCACGGGAATTGTCGGAAGGTCACTCATACAAATAAATGGATGTATGGAAGTAGTTTTGTGCCAACAAAAAATGGTGGTACTTTAAAGGTAAAATCCGCAATATGACATCATCACATGACTCAAGGGATGGTGGAAATTGGGATAAGCCAGTAATGGCTGTCTTGTTAAGTTGATGTGTATAAGTAGGAAGTTGCTCCACTGTGTATGGCAGTGATACTCATTGCAAGGCCAGCGGGCTGCATGCCCTTAATTTGCGGCTCGCTGCTCCAAGGGAAAGCTAAAACTCCGGGCAAAATGCTGCGTGTGGTCACAGCATTTGAAAATAAATCACCACATGTTCATACCTGACAGACAGTTTGTTCATTTACCAAACTCAGAGCAGCCACCACATCCAACCCAGACATCCTGTAACATTTTAACTATGATGCATTTGTGTGTTGGAAGAGTTGAAGTTGGAGTTTGAGTCAAGATTCAAGGATATCAAGGAGTACAAGGAGTTTTTCAACTTCATTAAGAACCCCTTTCATGTGCCAGTGTCATCTCTGACCCCAGTCATCACAGGCCTCTGTCCTGACCGTGATGGAATAGAGAGTGAGATAGTGGAGCTGCAGTCAAATGACACATTGCTGTTACCCATTTCTGGGTCAGACACAGAGTATCCACTTCTGAAGCAGTGTGTGCAAAAGGTGACATCAGTTTTTGTCAGCACTTATTCATGTGAAGCAACATTTTCAACAATGAACATTGTGAAACAAAAACATAGAAACTGACTGACCAATGCAGACCTGGATTGCCTCACAAGGATAGCAACAACAAACTATACATTTCGAATGAATTCAGTCAAGGAGCGGAAGGGACATTTTTGCTCATCCAACTACTGAGGTAAACCTTAATATGGGTCTTATACATGTGATGTAGCCTATTTGATGTGTGTATGTATATATTTGTGATGTGCTGTACATCAAATCAATTGCATTGCTCTGAATTTGCTCTCAATTGCTAATTTATAATATTGGAAGAAGAAGTACAACAAATTAAAGATCTGTGCGGCCCTCTGAATGATTGTCTCAACCCAAAGTGGCCCCCTTACAAAAAAATAGTGAGTAACACGTGTGTATGGTGATGTCATATTGCAGTCTACCTTTAACATGTGATTAAACATGATGATGAGACGAGTGCAGCTTTTCTATGCCTTCTAAATAGTGTGGATAGAGGTAAAGATAATCAATTATGACAAACCACGATGGCACATATTTATACACTAAGTATTCTTTGTTTTATTTGTGTGATATTTTTTGCTAAATGTCTTATTTAAGAAATGAATATTTTATTTTTTATGATTTGCTTCATGTACTATGAATGGATCACATGAAATGGCCTTCATTACATTTGGTCTATAACAAGATGGCACGATGTTACTTTGGGAAAAAATACATTATTATTCTTTGTGTCATCGCCATAGCTTGGGTTTCAAAATGTAAGGGTAATTTTCCCAAAACCGGGGAATTTTGGGTAAGTTACTGGAATTTTGCAACCCTAGCCATAACACACTTGTTATTTTAAATCAATGTTTTTATCAGAGGAGGTTTGTGTGAGGAGCTATAGGAGGATGGGCTCATTGTAATGGCTGGAATATAATTCATGGAACGGAGTCGAAGGTGATTTCCATATGTTTAATGTGATGGATACCATTCAGATTTATTCCATTAATCTTTACAATGAGCCCGTTCTCCTATAGCTCCTCCCACCAGCCTCCTCTGGTTTTGTGTATCATGCTACTTTATATCCACACTAAATGTTGTCTCTGCATATGACATGCCATCAGATGAGGTTGTATGACAAATGGTAAACGCTCTACGGTTAGCTAGCGTTGGGACCAGAGGGATCGTTTCTTTGCCAAATAACATTATGGACACACCTGTGTTTAGTACGTCTGCTGTGGAGGTTTAGGCTCTGAGCTTGCTAATAACATTATGGACACACCTGTGTTTAGTACGTCTGCTGTGGAGGTTTAGGCTCTGAGCTTGCTAATAACATTATGGACACGCCTGTGTTTAGTACGTCTGCTGTGGAGGTTTAGGCTCTGAGCTTGCTAATAACATTATGGACACACCTGTGTTTAGTACGTCTGCTGTGGAGGTTTAGGCTCTGAGCTTGCTAATAACATTATGGACACACCTGTGTTTAGTACGTCTGCTGTGGAGGTTTAGGCTCTGAGCTTGCTAATAACATTATGGACACACCTGTGTTTAGTACGTCTGCTGTGGAGGTTTAGGCATTGCTCTGAGCTTGTTGAGATGTTTGTGAAAGCTTGACAAATGTAGGAAATCAAAACCATGGCAAACACCATAGGTCCCTTGAAAAGAGAAAGCAGAGACCTCTGTCTTGTGCCTTGACATTGCTCTTCAAAATAAAGGTCTCTTTGTTTTGTAAATCATTCAAATGTATCCATCTTATTTTTTTATTTTTTTATCATTGTAGAAAATATGTTTTAGAAGATATAATACAAAAGTGTTGTGTTATTTTCAATGATAGCATATTTTATATAGAGATATATTGTCATAGTGCACTACTTCACCTTTCCAATGCTTGAGTTGTCCAGACTCCCTGTTGCCTGGTACTAAAATGACACGCATGCTCAGGCTGGCTGTGTAAGGTGTTCTGATGTGCCGGATACAGAGGGATTGCACGAGGTCCTGGTCCCAGTTTTCCACATTTGACTGGCTCTGGGAACCTAGCCCACACTTATAAGCTACCAATTACAAATCATGCAAATCTTCCGCCACAGTGGAAAAATCCTCCCGGGGTTGTTATTCCATGGACCATCGCACCTGTTCTTATCACTGGGATCACAGTCACTGAAAAGTACAGGAGTTAGTTGCGGTGCCACTTTACGGTTTACAAGTGATCCTGACACCGTTAAGGAGAAGTCTCCAGGCACATCATTTGTGTTTGATTAGTTCCTGCACGGCTCAGCTGCTCCTCCTGAAATTGTAGCACCTTCTCTCAATGGGTCGTTGCCATCTGTGGTGATCCTTCACTGTAGCAGACTACCGGAGTCTAATTCATAAAGAGTAACCCAACTTGACATGAGTGAGACTGGAGTGACAGGGCTTCGCTTTAGCGTAACCAACACTGGCGTCCCATTCACGCTGCCTGTCAGAATACATCCCCACCAGACACTACACACTGTAGCATTTTTTATTAGCTTTGAATGAATCACATCTTTTATCTCAGGGTGAGATGGTTTCCCTAGAAGGCCACCATCCCGGAATCACCTCTTCACTGTTTGTCACTTTCTCTGGAATAAATGTCGGACCAAGGCGATTGTTGAGTTCTACATTATTTATTAGAAAGTGAAACTAAGCAAAGACAAAAACAAATAAACAATAAACTAACAACGAACCGTGACTACAGCGATGCTACATGCACTAACTCAAAACAAACAATATCCCATAACCCACGGGTGGAAAAAAGTCTACTTAAGTATGATCCCCAATTAGAGACAACAATAACCAGCTGCCTCTAAATGGGAATCATAGAAATCACCTACATAGAAAAATTAACATAGAACCACACAGAAAATATAAACTAGAACAACCCCCCAGTCACGCCCTGACCTACTCTACCATAGAAAATAAAAGCTTTCTATGGTCAGGACGTGACACTGTTGACGTTGAGACTGGCGTCTGTTTCTCAAACTAGACACTCTAATGTACTTATCCTCTTGCTCAGCCTCCCACTCCTCTTTCTAGTCTGGTTAGAGCCAGTTTACGCTGTTCTGTGAAGGGAGTAGTACACAGCGTTGTACGAGATCATCAGTTTATTGGCAATTTCTCACATGGAATAGCCTTCATTTCTCAGAACAAGAATAGACTGACGAGTTTCAGAAGAAAGTGCTTTGTTTCTGGCCATTTTGAGCCTGTAATCGAACCCACAAATGCTGATGCTCCAGATACTCAACTAGTCTAAAGAAAGACAGTTTTATTGCTTCTTTAATGAGAACAACAGTTTTCAGCTCTGCTAACATAATTGCAAAAAGGTTTTCTAATGATCAATTAGCCTTTAAAATTATAAACTTGGATTAGCTAACACAACGTGCCATTGGAACACAGGAGTGATCATTGCTGATAATGGGCCTCTGTACGCCTATGTAGATATTCCATAAAAAATTTGCTTTTTCCAACTACAATAGTCATTTACAACATTAACAATGTCTACACTGTATTTCTGGTCAATTTGATGTTATTTTAATGAGATTTTTTTTTGATTTTATTTAAAAAACAAGAACATTTCTAAGTGACCCCAAACTTTTGAACGGTAGTGTGCTTCCTGTAAGTTATTATACAGACATACAGTACCAGTCAAAAGTTTGGACACACCTACTCATTCAAGGGTTTTTCTTTGTTTGTTCTATTTTCTACATTGTAGAATAATGGTGAAGACATCAAAACTATGAAATAACACATATGGAATCATGTAGTAACCAAAAAAGTGTTAAACAAATCAAAATATATGTGAGATTCTTCAAAGTAGCCACCCTTTGCCTTGGTGACAGCTTTGCACACCCTTGGCATTCTCTCAACCAGCTTCATGAGGTAGTCACCTGTAATGCATTTCAATTAACAGGTGTGCCTTGTTAAAAGTTAATTTGTGGAATTTATTTTCTTAATGCGTTTGAACCAAGTCCATATTAGACCAAGTCCATATTATGGCAAGAACAGCTCAAATAAGCAAAGAGAAACGACAGTCCATCATTACTTTAAGACATGATGGTCAGTCAATTTGGAACATTTAAAGAACTTTGAAAGTTTCTTCAAGTGTAGTCCCAAAAACCATCAAGCGCTATGATGAAACTGGCTCTCATGAGGACCGCCACAGGAAAAGAAGACCTAGCGTTACCTCTGCTGCCGAGGAAAAGTTCAATAGAGTTAACTGCACCTCAGATTGCAGCCCAAATAAATGCTTCACAGAGTTCAAGTAACAGACACATCTCAACATCAACTGTTCAGAGGAGACTACGTGAATCAGGCCTTCATGGTTGAATTGCTGCAAAGAAAAGACTACGAAAGGACACCAATAAGAAGAAGAGCCTTGCTTGGGCCAAGAAACACGAGCAATGGACATTAGACTGGTGGAAATCTGTCCTTTGGTCTGATGAGTCCAAATGGGAGATTTTTGGTTCCAACCGCCATGACTTTGAGACGCAGAGTAGGTGAACGGATGACCTCCGCATGTGTGGTTCCCACCGTGAAGCATGGAGGAGAAGGTGTGATGGTTTGGGGTGCTTTGCTGGTGACACTGAGTGATTTATTTAGAATTCAAGGCACACTTAACTTCTTTGGGATAGGGGGCAGTATTTTCACGGCCGGATAAAAAACGTACCCGATTTAATCTGGTTACTACTCCTGCCCAGAAACTAGAATATGCATATAATTACTAGATTTGGATAGAAAACACTCTAAAGTTTCTATAACTGTTTGAATGGTGTCTGTGAGTATAACAGAACTCATATGGCAGGCCAAAACCTGAGAAGATTCCATGCAGGAAGTGCCCTGTCTGACAATTTGTTGTCCTTCTGTTGCATCTCTATCGACATTACAGCATCTGTGCTGTAACGTGACACTTTCTAAGGCTTCCATTGGCTCTCTAAAGCCACCAGAAAGTGGAATGGGGTGTCGCTATTTGACCAAGGAGGAGAGTGATGGAGTGCTGCATCAGATGACCTGGCCTCCACAATCACCCGACTTCAACCCAATTGAGATTGCCAAGAGTTTGCAAAGCTGTCATCAAGGCAAAATATAAAATAGCTTTAACACGTTTTTGGTTACTACATGATTCCATATGTGTTATTGCATAGTTTTGCTGTCTTCACTATTGTTCTACAATGTAGAAAATAGTAAAAATAAAGAAAAGCCCTTGAATGAGTAGGTGTGTCCAAACCTTTGACTGGTAGTGTAGATGATTGCTGATACTAAAATCTTGAGTCCACAAATGTTTTCTATTCTACTTGCTATAACAATAGCATGTGTCATAATAGTATCACAAGTCATCACAAGAGTGGTTCACGACTTAAAAAGAGATGCCATGACTTCAAATGTTAAGTTGTCTCAACATGTATCTTATAATGCAACTAAGTTGACATAACTTAAGGAGGTAACTCATCTGTTGAAGTTAAAACAAGTACACATGTTTTTCTGTGTACTGTAAATACATCAACTAACTGTACTACAGTAGCTACCTCTTTCAGGACGGCAGCCTAGGCCGCTCGAGTTCCCCATGGGGTCCATCCTGGCTCCAAAGCACCCGGTGAAAGCTTTACTCCTGGTGGCCATGACCAGGTCCTGCAGCCAGCTCCTCTGACTCTGTGTCCCGCTGTATCTCCCTTCTGCAGCTGGCTCCCGGATGTCTGAGAGCAGAAGCCTCTGTGGGGCCTCTGGGGCCACGTCTCACCCTGGGCTAGCCTGACTGTGTTCGTGCTCTGGGTTGGTGCCCTCGTAGTCCACCACAGCCAAGGTCTCCTCGAATCGCTCCAGTAGATTCTGTAGAACAGGGAATTGACATGGACGTCACAATATTTCACGACTTGATTTAGTTGTAGTATCCTGGGCACTGTTTTTGTCATCTATCACAGACAAACAAGTTCCTGAAGCCATTGACATGAAGGCGATTCAAAATGTATTTACCTTCAAATACAAGAAACCTTCATTCCAAAAGAACTCTAGATATTTTACTCAAAAGATGGTTTTGAAGAGCATATATTAGGTCAGACATTTTGTCTTTGACTAGCTGTTGTTAGATCACAGAAGTTTCCAGGCCCTTTGTCAAACAACCATCCATCAATCCAATTCAACACAACTTTATTATCAATTCTACCAGGGACAAAGAATCAGTGTGCCCTACCTAAATCAACTGACTGGACTAGTAGCTACCTATCTTCAATTGGGCCAAATTGCTAACAGGGTAGGGTCTGCCCAACACATGGACTGCCATCAACGTCTCCTGACACAGCAGGACCAGAGGTCCCCATGAGGTGGCCTTCCTCGCCATGCCTGATTCTGTTTAGGCTCTGGTTTGTTAGTGCTAAGGCAGGTTGTTAGCCAAGCACTCTCTTATTGTCATGTTCGTCGTAAAAGGTGGACCAAAATACAGCGGGTATATGAATACTCATCTTCTTTATTTCGAAGGAAACCAAACAAACCACTTAAACAAAAACAACGACGAAAAACAGTCCTGTAAGGCTCACAGCTATACACGGAACAACTACCCACAAAACCCATGGAAAAAAACACCCCTACTAAATAGGACCTTCAATTAGAGGCAATGAGGAACAGCTGCCTCCAATTGAAGGTCAACCCAATAAACTAAACATAGAAATAGAAGACCTAGAAAGAACATAGAAATATACTAACAGAACATTAACCAAAAACCCCGAAACACATAAAACAAACACCCCCTGCCACGCCCTGACCAAACTACAATAACAAATAACCCCCTTTACTGGTCAGGACGTAACACTTATATAGGATAGGCACTTAGACATAAACACACACACACACACCCACAGAGGAGGCGATCTGGTGTCAGTGGCTCATCATTTTGTGCATTGTCTGAAGTGCATTCTGACACCTCTGTCTGATAAGGCTGCTGGTAAAATGTCATTTTAAGTGGCGGCTGGCTGGTGACTGTTCGTGTGTGTGTGTTCGTGTGTGTGAGAGGATACTCATGGTAGGGCCCGGTCACACAAACAGTGTGTGACCTCAGATCAGTCTTAGGGGCCTGCGCTCAGACATGGCCGTGTGTTGCCGGGAATCCATCCGCTACACAAATACTTGGCATTGCTCTCTCTACAAACCCAAACTATACCATAGTAGGTTAAAAGCATGCTCTGATAGTCTATATATAGTGTGGGGTTATTCATGAAACATTTCTCCAGGTTAGAATATGTTTTAGGGAATGTTGATTGCATCATACTGGCTTACTTGGCAAACATAACATACATAAAGACATGACAAGACATAATGACAAGGCAAAAATACACAATGAATAAGTGTTCGGTATAGTCCTAGGAAACCTGTAGGTGAACATTGAACCTCATTGAACATTCAATAACCTTTAGCTCTGTCTAAATGGTGTGTAATCCACACCTTTATCTGAACAAACACTTACATCGGCCTAGTTTAGAATGGTTAAAGCATCCTTAAAAGAAGTAGAATATCTTCAGTTGAGTGTGTGGACCCACTTTATAGTGTTTTCTCTTGGAGGAGTTTCCTAATTATCTTGCATGGCCCAAAAGAGAGAGAGACCGATGAGAGGTCAACGTATGACTTAATTCATCTTGAGTGGTGGTATTTACGAGTCGCCAATAATAAATAGTCTACTTGTGTTGTGGCAATAGTTACCAGGCCCTCCTATCAGTATTATGGTAAGGCATGTGAATTGTCTGCTAAGGGGACTGTTGTTGGCCATTCACTGATATATGGATGAGAATCTTGGGTGCTAAAAATCAGACTACATATCTCATGTCCTATCCATGTCTGGCCAGAGTCATGTCAACGTTGTGAAATCATGGAACTATTGAACCAAAGTATGAAGTTACACGTCAGAAATACGTCTGGATGAGTCAGAGGGGTAGCCGAAGACTATTTCCCGAGCGTTCTCTCTCCATGGTGCTGAAATAACAAAAGCAGTGGCGAAGACGGTGTTGAAGCAAACCTCGAATTTGAGGTTTATTCCTTGTGATTTTACTTAGAACCAAGTTGTCACTTCTGCTCCCGCTCCCCCCCTCCCCCCCGGCGCTTGAGGGCGCCAGGCTGCCTTGCTTCACGCACTCCCATCATCCATTACGCACACCTGCCTTCCCTCATCACGCGCATCAGCGATATTGGACTCACCTGGACTCATTCACCACCTGTTATTACCTCCCCTATATTTGTCAGTTCCCCAGCTCTGTTCCCCGCTTCTGCATTGATTGTCTTTTGTTTGTGTTACCTGTTTGCTGACGCTGTTCTTGTCTCGTTCCATGTTCGTTATTTATTAAATGTTTTACTCCCCGCACCTGCTTCGTCTCTCCAGCGTCAACTCATGTGACACAAGTGGTTTCTATTTGCGTCTCCCGTAACGTATTGTTCTGTGTGTTTTTATTGTTCTGTGTGGGTCACCCTGCTAGGTCTCTTGTTAGTGGGCTATGGTCAGGTCATCCCAATTGATAATCACCTGACTCAGTTTGGCTTATGATAGGCCTATGAATAGGATCCCAAGGTGTTTAGGCAAACTTCACATCCTATTATTTTCCTCATTGATTATTCAGCCTGAACCTATGACTTAAGCATTCTGTCATTTTGAATAACGCATTTTTCCTAATGGATGGTATAGAAAGTAATCAGACAAAACATTTCCTGAGCAATTGTAAACATTTATTGTACACCAATGACACCATATAAAGAAACATCTTGCATTGGTTCAAATAAATATATTGGCAATAAACAAAATGTAATAAATTGAAAATAAATAGGTAGCCTACAGACTATAAATAAGAATACCCCTTGGTAAGTATTGACTTTGCTGTTCCAGGTAATGTGTAAGACTTCATCTTCTCTTTGGATCTGAAAATAGAGAAACAAGAAATTAGCCAACACAATTTTCTCTCAACATAACTCTCACAATGGATATTAGTCAACTTAACCACGCGGTTTTGGAGTCTACTACTTGGACCCTATTTGATTAAGAGATTTCGTCTGATGCACAGTAGTCTATGATATTAACCTTAACTTTACCCACTGTATTTGCCAACCGTGTTGCATCCAAGAGAGCTCATTGAGCCGATTCGGTCTAGCCTTCGCCCGAAGCAGCCCGAGTATCTCTTCGATGTTGAGTCGTTTCGGACAATTTTCAGGTCCCGAGCCGAGAGGAACTCTCTTATTGCGGATTTGTCGAGTTGGTTTTGTTGTTGCTCACTCTCATCCTCTGCAACCATTGCGATGGCTTCGAGAGTCATGTCGTCCAACTTTTCTGTGGCGACCCGCTCGACCTCGCTCCGCTCAGGAATGGACTCTTCAAGTCGATGGAGAAGTACCTAAAATGCCAAAAGCAAGTTTCAACAAACGGTTTCAATGGTATCTATCCTTGGGCTTTAATGTATAGGAAATATAAATTACATGATCTATCCGCAACAATATCTCTCAAATGCGTAAAAATGAGCCTATAGGCCTATAGCCTAAAAGGGACTCACCTTTAAGACATCCATGTCATCATTGGTCAGTAACCCATTGTAGACAGGATATGCGCTGAGCAGCGGCAGATTTAAGAACAGGATAAGGCCAAAAAGAGGAATGTTGGAGAGCTGCATTATTCTCTTCTTCAGTGAAGGTGAAGTGGTGTGTGAAGCTTATTTCTTTTCTTCGCAGTTGTCGTTGTTTCTACACACCTACCGCATGGTCTTTTATATCTAGTCTGACACGCACAGTTATGCGAGGAATTGGAGTTGCATGCCAACACCTGATTGTGATAACAGTAGCTGTCGGAAGCAACTCCATTTAAAGCGTTGTCTTCCTAGATAATGGGGCATACCCATGACATAGGCCTAGTCAGTTCAATCCTTTCTTTAGAAACACACGTTCATAAATTGGCAAACATATTGTAAGAGATTGTTGACTTGGAGTAGGCCTACAGGAAGTCATAGGCTTAACACGGGCTTTGCCAACAGTGTGACGCTGTCTAGCATTGAGGACAGACCTCGCGCCTTGTTTATTGTTACTAAATGTGGCGATATTCATGATTAAGTCATTGTGAAGTTCTTAGTAAACCGCAATGATTCAATGACTATATGTCATAAGCCTATATGGGTTTTAGGTAAACCAAATGCATAAAAGTGAGTTTAATGAGATATACCCAGGGGTGGACTGGGACAAAAATTCAGCCCTGGCATTTCAGTCACATCTGCCCGTATCACTGCATGCGCCCACACAGGCAGTAACGCTACTGACACATAACATAGGCAACTATAGTTCAGCTTTTCTCAACTTTTACTGTACCAGTGACCGGGGAAACATAGTCATCCTTTTTTAACCAGCTCATGTTTTAAGACAAATACAACATGTAAAAGCACCACTACAACTCACCACTATAACTGTGTCTCTGTTGCCTCCCTATTGTGCTGTCTGTCTCTGCATCTTCTCTGCTGTACTCTGTCTGTCTGTCTGTCTGTCTGTCTGTCTGTCTGTCTGTCTGTCTGTCTGTCTGTCTGTCTGTCTGTCTGTCTGTCTGTCTGTCTGTCTGTCTGTCTGTCTGTCTGTCTGTCTGTCTGTCTGTCTGTCTGTCTGTCTGTCTGTGTTAATTGCTATTACATACACTATAGAGCCAACATATTAAGGAACTGGCAGTGCATCTGTGTCTCTTTGTTTTCTTCCTACCTCCACTGCACTCACCTCTGAGCTGTCTCTGCTACGTCCAGCATCCTTTCCCACAGCACTGGCACCAGAAGACCAGGGGACCACACTGCCTTTGCTGGGTGAGCAACATCCTAGTTGTGAATGAATAAACACATTTCTTAGATACACAATAAAGATTACTGAATAAATGCCAAATAGATGACCATTGGCTCATAATACCTTATGAAAGCCTAACTACTTATATTGCAAATATAAGTACCTGGCTGTCATACATGTTCCCCCCTAATTACTGTTACATATATAATATAGAGCCAAAATATCAATAAACTGGCAGTACATGTGTCAGTGTGTGTCTCTCTCTGTCTGTCTGTGCAGTAACACTTTATTTTAAGGGTCCATAACAAACTAAATATAAGACATTTACAAACCGTTCGCTCACCATTTATTAATCATTATTCCCACATTTGTAAATGTTTGTAAGCTAGTTATTCACACATGTAAATATACTTCCTTAAACATCCTGTGTTGTGTGCTTGTTCTTTTACCAGGTACTGCAGGCATGTCTACCAATGGCATGCCCATATTTTTGTGAGAAATTACACTGGTCAGTCAAAACTTGTAGCAAGTATTTATAAAGTATAAATACCACTCACCTTAGATTAGGCACTTCAAAAATACTTCAGTATACATACAGTACATTAGACAAAAAAGAAAATCACTGAATCAATCCCTTATAGATGACCATTACCTTATATAATATCTTATAACAGCCTGACTACATATTTCAATTAGTGCATGTCAAGTGTTCCCCCTGTCCACTTAGTTAATATGTGCTGGGATGAAGTGGACACAGAAGTGGACACTCTTGTCAGAAACACACTTTATTGAATTACCCTTATAAATTGTTTAGTGCATTCATGTTTCCCCATATATCTAGTAATTCATTTCTCCTAAATATATACATTGCTGGTCAAAAGTTTTAGAAAACCTACTCATTCAAGGGTTTTTCATTATTTTGACTATTTTCTACATTGTAGAATAATAGTGAAGACATCAACACTATGAAATAACATATGGAATCATGTAGTGACCAAAAAAGTGTTAAACAAATCAAAATATATGTGAGATTCTTCAAAGTAGCCACCCTTTGCCTTGATGATAGCTTAGCACACTCTTGGCATTCTCTCAACCAGCTTCATGAGGAAGTTACCTGGAATGCATTTCAATTAACAGATGTGCCTTGTTAAAAGTGAATTTGTCAAATGTTTTTCCTTCTTAATGCCTTTGAGCCAATCAGTTGTGCTGTGACAAGGTTGGGGGGTATACAGAAGATAGCCGTATTTGGTAAAAGACCAAGTCCATATTATGGCAAGAAGAGCTCAAATAAGCAAAGCGAAACAACAGTCCATCATTACTTTAAGGCATGAAGGTCAGTCAATTCGGAACGTTTCAATAAATTTTTACGTTTCTTCAAGTGCAGTCACAAAAACCATCAAGCGCTATGATGAAACTGGCTCTCATGAGGACCGCCACAGGAATGGAAGGCCCAGTTACCTCTGCTGCAGAGGATAAGTTCATTACAGTTACCAGCCTCAGAAATTGCAGCCCAAAGAAATGCTTCACAGAGTTCAAGTAACAGACACATCTCAACATCAACTGTTCAGAGGAGACTGCATGAATCAGGCCTTCATGGTCGAAATGCTGCAAAGAAACCACTACTAAAGGACACCAATAATAAGAAGAGACTTGTTTGGGCCAAGAAACACGAGCAATGGACATTAGACTGGTGGAAATTTGTCCTTTGGTCTGGAGTCCAAATTTGAGATTTTTGGTTCCAACCGCCGTGTCTTTGTGAGACGCGGTGTGGGTGAATGGATGATCTCTGCATGTATATTTCCCACTGTAAAGCATGGAGGAGGTGTTATGGTGTGGGGGTGCTTTGCTGGTGACACTGTCTGTGATTTATTTACAATTCAAGGCACACTTAACCAGCATGGCTACCACAGCATTCTGCAGCGATATGCCATCCCATCTGTTTTGGGCTTAGTGGGACTATCATTTGTTTTTCAACAGGACAATGACCCAACACACCTCCAGGCTGTGTAGGGTCTATTTGATCAAGAAGGAGATTGATGGAGTGCTGCATCAGATGACCTGGCCTCCACAATCCCCCAACCTCAACCAAATTGAGATGGTTTGGGATGAGTCTGACCGCAGAATGAAGAAAAAGCACCCAGCAAGTGCTCAGCATATGTGGGAACTCCTTCAAGACTGTTGGAAAAGCATTCCAGGTGAAGCTGGTTGAGAGAATGCCAAGAGTGTGCAAAGCTCATCAAGACAATGGATGGCTATTTGAAGAATCTCAAATATAAAATATATTTTGATTTGTTTAACACTTGTTTTGGTTACTACATGATTCCATGTGTGTTATTTCATAGTGTTGATGTCTTCACTATTATTCTACAATGTAGAAATTAAGAAAAACCCTTGAATGAATAGGTGTTCTAAAACTTTTGACCGGTAGTGTATACTGTTATTCTTTTCCTCTTTTGCCAGTGTCATGAGTATTTACTGTAAGCAAGGTTAATTATGTGTCTAGGAAATATTTGGTCAAGTTGCATTGTAGCACATTTCAGTTTCATATTTAAAGGCAGTAATTTATCCTTTTGCAATCCTCCAAGTGGATGCGATGTTCAGGTGCACATGAACACTTGCTACACTGACGAGAAAGAAGTTGTTTATTTCCTTATTATAATGCATCCTGTGTTTGAAGTTCGCAAGTCTGGGAGCTCCATGTCTTGTCTGTCATGTATGTGCTTAATGGGAGCACGGGTGGGTGCTCGGCTCCATAAGTAATACGTTTTGCTGCTGCTTGTTGACCTGCAGAACTATCATTATTAAATATGTATTCATTAATTGAACGTATTCCTGCTTTGATGATAAGCTAGGAATGTTTAAGATGCTTATTTAGGCAGAATATGTAAATGTGGGTATGATGAAAATGCCTCTTACATGATTTAATGCCATATTTGGGTAAAGAGCTCCATGGTTAATGGTATGGCCCATAGGAAGGGGCCATGGGTGTAAAGCTATACCGGTTTCACCTGAGGGTTTCAGTTATGTTCAAGCTCTGGTATGTGAGCTGTGTGGGGAGGCTGTCCCTGGCCTCTATCATCCAATCTGCTACAGTTGGTTTGGCAGGGTAGGCCTGATTGAGGCTTAGGTTTTTGATTTGTATTCAAACCTGTATTTTGAGTGTTTATTTTGTAAATACCTTTTGTAGATTATTTAAATATTAATTGGATTTCTCCATTCACCTGGAACCACCTTTCACTGATAATAAACTGGACACTATTTTGCACCTGATCCTGCTGCCTCCTGCTAATTACTGCGCTTAAGGCTGCTCCAACATCTGGTCCCTATCGCATGTGCATTTTAATGTATTTTAATCATTTAGACATCATTTAGCTAATGTGTGTGTCTAAGGTGTGGTGTGTGCTGGACCCTGGGCAGATGCTCTCTCTACAGACCTGCCATATAGATTTTGAAGTTGGACTTTTGTTGCGTTATTAAATGGTGTCATATCGTTGTGGAATAATAGGCTACTGCATCTGTCACATTCTTGTATCTGAACTTGCATTTACTTTTGTAGTGTCAGTAACTTTACTTTTTACAATAAACAATGGGAGACTTTCCAATTTACTGGTCCAACAGCAATAGTTGGGCTTATAATGAGAACAAATTCGTTAACTGTGTCATACTACTTGTCTACAAGAATTCGAAATATTGTTGATAAATCGTTTTATCATAATAATCCTCAGATAATTTGAACCTCATGTGCTTTCATTGCAGCGCTGGTTGAGTGCATAAACTATTCCTTGTATTGCAGTAAGTAGTTCATTAGAAGGTATGACTTGAATTGATCTCATTATCTTTCTCTCTGTGCGACAACTAATGTGACCAACTATGGAAGGCTATAATGTAATTGATAAGAAATATATAATTGGATATGATAATAATTTATTACAAATAATGCCATCTCACAACATATACATCGATTTGATACACACAAGTGAACAATACTGTACAGGCGTCCAACACATTTTTATTTTACCTTTATTTAACTAGGCAGGTCAGTTAAGAACAAATTCTTATTTTCAATGACAGCCTAGGAACATTGGGTTAACTGCCTTGTTCAGGGGCAGAACGACAGATTTGTACCTTGTCAGCTCGGGGATTCGAACTTGCAACCTTTCAGTTACTAACCCAAAACTCTAACCACTAGGCTACCCGCCCGCCCCCACATAACAAATGCGTTGTATTAGGCATTTCTGGAGAGTGCGATTAGCAATCATAGTTTCCTTTTCGTGGTAGAAATACAATATGCATGTCTAATTGTCACTGACAGTCTAGAAACCAACCAACACAGAAATTAAGAGACTTAATTTAGCATGTTTTAATATCGAAATTATTTAGTATAAATTCGTTTATGAAATACATATTTCTCAGTTTAGGACTATTGTTTGAAGGGGAAAAAATGCATTCTCCAGAATGCCAAGGAGAGTTGCACTGAGGTCAGACATGACGCAGTTTTTTTGACGTCCATGAATGGGTGGGCCTACGTTGTTCTTCAGTTCCCAGATATTCTCTTCTTGTTACCTGCAAATACAAATTAAAATGATATAATAATCAACTGACTAATTTCATTTTTCTGTGGTTATATTGTTGTCAAACATCACCATGCAGAAGTTCAAGTCATAGCCCTAAATTATATCAATGAATAATGAATATACAGCCCTTTCTTGATTATAATAATGTAATGGAGTTAATATCGATGTGTGTGTGATCTTGCAACAACCTTTATGTTATGTCTTACAATAGACAGAGCTATGCGTAAAATCAATTCGTGCGTAAAGCCAACACATTTTACGCATACCTTTTAGCCCCAAAGTATGGACTTTTTGCACACAAATTGACATGATACTACATTCTTGTGCTTATTTGTACGTTTTTTTAAAGGCATTCCACTCAAATAATTGCCTTCAAATATACCAGTCTTGACGTTATTGCACCCCAGTCCGCTCCACGAGCCGATTCTCTCAATCCGGTTACCGAAACAGCTGTTGAACGATTTGGCCGTCCTCCTCAAACCGATTAGATCTTTCAGGCGTGACACCACAGGGCTTTCGAGGGCAATTATTTTGGCTGCGTTGATTACCATTCTCTCATTCTGCCCCCGGATCGCCGCGGGCGAGTTCTCAATGTCCTCTATATCGGCTGCGTCCTCAGACTCTGACGGATAAACGTCATTTTCCTCGTTAACCGTCAACTTGTCCTCGAGCCGCTGGATCAGGTCCTATAAGTGAACAAATGGCGCGTATTAATGTCACATAGTCATAACGTATTCCTTTGAAAGGTGATTTTAATATAGAATGTAGGCCTGTGCGCATAAAATGTATGCTGATGTCACCAGTTACATTTTGTCTGCAGAAATTACACAATTCTAAGAACTTAAATGAACTTGATTGCCTTTTTTATGTTTTTGTCCTGCTTGTAACTGTATGTCTTACCTTCATATTTTCCAACTCTTGAACATTCCTACTGGCATATAGATTTCCCCAGCTCACACTGTGCGTCATTATTAATACGATATATCCAAAGAAAACATGCAATTTTGCCATTCCGATAACAATCCCCGGCGGTTTTTGAGGTGTGTCAGATATCCCGTTCAGTGTTTTAATGACGGGATGACTAGGGGCCCTTTTTATGTAGACTCCTTGCCTCAGATAGTAGCTTACTTATCAAGGACTGCATGTTATGACATAATTCAGCTTGACATTCCGTCGCCTTGACAGTGATAAGGGAGCGGGGTTGTTAGCGACGCCCGGACCGACTGCCTTTTATGATAATATTTTGTTTGGACCATTATTTGGACTGGATAGGCTTATTTTCTGTAGAGTTGATGGTAGCTGTTGAGGTGTCATGTTTATAGTTTGTCTTTAGGGGTGAGAGGAGTAGGAGGAGGATGAGGATGGGAGATTAAGAATAGGTCAGGTGAAGGATGGAGAGGTGAGAAGGAAGTTGCGATAGGCTACTGATCGCTGTTGGGAGTTATGACTATGATTTTGGCAAGTCAGAAACAGATGCTTCACTTGCTTGAGTGAGGAGAGCGTAAGTCTCGGTATGCCAGACCATGATTGTAAAAAAACGGAGACAATTAAACTCACAACAAAGTAATTTATTATGCAAAATATTTATTTCAACGCATTAGGCTACAGTCTATCGCAAGTCTGCACGTTCTTTTTCTTACAAGAAAATAAATAGATAAATACAACAATACTATATTATAGCAAGAGCCAAAAATGAAAATTCATCAGTATACAGTTCTAAAATAATAACCATTTAAATATTCCAAACGCGAACCACAAATTTAAATACATCTCATCACAAATGCCATTGTAAACTCTCAGTCGAGACTTTCTGAGGTGAAGAGATTCATCCTAGTTGAAGAGTTCAAGTAAGGTTCGTTTCTTGTGCTCTGATCAACAGCCCAAACCCTGCAGAAACAACACAACACATAGAGATGGTCTTGAGAAACAATATTGCATTTATTTGATAGTTCAAATAAGCACATTATAATATAAATTCAACTCCAACATACTGTAGCTACACCTTGAATGGATAATCCCATTGACTCAGAGGATAACCATACCTGTCCTTTAGCATCCAAGCCCACTGAATGACCCAATTCGCTCTAGCCTGACGCCGAAGCAGCTTCTCAGTCCACCCTTCTTGAACCGGCTCCACGAGCGCTTGGGGGTCGTCATAATGTCATTGAGAAGACGCGCAATTACGTCCTCCTTTCCCGTCAGCGCAGAATTCCTTGCGTCTTCGGAGTCCCAAGGAGGCACCTCTTCCGCGATGTTCTCTGTATTCAAGTCTTTCCCATCCACCCCCATCTCATCCGACGCGTAATATGGCACATGACTCTCCTCCTCCAGAAGCTGTTTCAAGCTCTAACGGAGAGAAACCATGTAATTATTAACCTCAATGTCACTTATAGCCACTTAAAACAGTCTTCCATCAATTACAATAATATATATATATATATGAATTGGTGGAATAAGAAGAACAGAAAAATAGCAATGATCAAGAGAGTTTGGTGCATGACGCACCAGCTTACCTGTAGGTTTGACATGGGGTTGGCTCCTACCAAGTTCAGAAGTACAAGCGCAGTTAAACAGAAAAATTGGATATTTGAAATCATTTTCATGTAGTTCGTCTTCTCCCTTTCGCTCTGTAGGTAGACCAAATCCTTCCTCTTGCCTGTTCGCCTTTGGCAACTAAACGTCACCAGGTGCGCTTTTATAGCTGTGCTTTCGTCACGGAGGCCCAAGAAAACATGAACCGTGATTAATCTAGAGAGGAGCAGAGAATGCTGTGGGAGTGTGTAGCTAATTTGACTGGATCTCCACCTCAATTGACATATGCCTAAAACTGTGACGCCAAGAGGGCTCTACCCAATTACCCCTGTCTCCATACCCGTGTCAAGAGATGCATAACGGGGGCTATACCTCCAGCTAAACGTTTCATATGGCTCTGTGGTTCATTTGAGATGATGCTGTTGTGTGATGCTTTCACAAGGAGAGACAGTGAGACAGACAGACTAACAGACAGACAGACTAACAGACAGACAGACTAACAGACAGACAGCCTGACAGACAGCCTAACAGACAGACAGACTAACAGACAGACAGCCCTCTGGGCAAAAACTGGTTGAATCAATGTTGTCATTTCAATCCCCAAAATCTATGCGATGACGCTGAATCAATGCGGGAAACGGAATTGGATTAATAAAAAGTCATCAATTTCGGGGGTTTTTCACCCAACTTTTAACCTAAATCCATTGACATGGTGATTTATTTGTGGATTTCATGTTGAATTCACATTAGCTGACAACTCAACCAAATGTTTGCCATCTTCTGTTTGAAGACATTGTTTATCTTCTGCTCTACTGTCATTTGTGTCATTTGATGTGACATTTTTTATTTCACAATCAATCGAATCAATCAAATGTTTTATTTAACAATCAATCCCCTCAGCAATTGTTAACTATAGTTCCCTAAAGAAGAAGTGAAAGGTGATGAAGAACATTGACTATTTTAGTCTTGAGCTGTGTCCCAGATGGCACCATATTTCCTATATAGTGCACTACTTTGGACCAGATCCCTATGGGCCCTGTGGGTCCTGTTCAAAAGTAATGCACTATAGAGGGAATTGGGTGCCATTTGTGACTTAAACAGGGTTTTGATATTTCACCTGCCCATGCCCCACGTGTTTGGTGAACTTGGCATCAGCCTGAGAGTTATACAGTTGTTTAAGTGAAGAAACAGGGGTATTATGGTGATTTTATGTTGATGATTGACAGACGGACGGACGGACGGACGGACGGACGGACGGACGGACGGACGGACGGACGGACGGACAGACAGACAGACAGACTCCTCTCCTCTCCACACCTGGACACATTATATCTGTAAATAGTTACTCAGTAAGGCTGAGTTTTTATTTTTGTTTCTCTCCCTATCTTTGTCACACACTTCTATTTATAGAAGTGTAGGAAAGCCCAACCAGTGTCAACTGTCATAAACACATGTTTTTTCCCCCTGTGGAGAAGTCTGCAGAAAATACCTTGAAACTAAGAAAATGTATTGAGATACGTCTTGGACAGAGTGTTTTAAAGATGTCTCTCTTGGCCTTCAGATACCAACCTTACATTTCATACTTGGCCAAAGAGTCAGACATTTGCTGGTCTACTGTTCAGTAGTCCTGTCTCATGCAAAAGACACTGCTGAAAACAAATCAAATCATGATTGCCCTTGTATCCATGGATACAGAAATGGATCTAGCCTCTATAATGCCTTAAGGCTGCTTCTACTTTACGTTATTGAAACATAAAGTGCCAAAACTGGAGTAAGCATCTATGCTATTATGATATTCCACAATATAATACTTTTCTATACTATTTGAGCTGACTTTTTTTGGCCCTTATTGCTGTAATGTCCAATATAGAGAAGAGTTGAGAGTTCACATATTGCCAGTGGTTTGTCATTTCAAAATGGGAAATCTGATGATGAATGTAACTGTATGGATCTGTGATGATACTGAATGCTTGCAGTCCATGTTCATGAAAAGAACACAATAGAAATAAGTTTGCATATGTATTCATGCAACTTTATACATACACTACCACTCAAAAGTTTGGGGTCACTAAGAAATGCCCTTGTTTTCCATGAAAACATACATGAAATGAGTTGCAAAATGAATAGGAAATATAGTCAAGACGTTGACAAGGTTATAAATAATCATTTTTAATTGAAATAATAATTGTGTCCTTCAAACTTTGCTTTTGTCAAAGAATCCTCCATTTGCAGAAATTACAGCCTTGCAGACCTTTGCCATTCTAGTTGTCAATTTGTTGAGGTAATCTGAAGAGATTTCACCCCATGCATCCTGAAGCACCTCCCACAAGTTGGATTGGCTTGATGGGCACTTCTTACGTACCATATGATCAAGCTGCTCCCACAACAGCTCAATAGGGTTGGGATCTGGTGGCTGTGCTGGCCTCTCCATTATAGACAGAATACCAGCTGACTGCTTCTTCCCTAAATAGTTATGGCATAGTTTGGAGCTGTGCTTTGGGTCATTGTCCTGTTGTAGGAGGAAATTGGCTCCAATTAAGCGCCGTCCACAGGGTATGGCATGGCGTTGCCAAATGGAGTGATAGCCTTCCTTCATTTACATTTACATTACATTTTAGTCATTTAGCAGACGCTCTTATCCAGAGCGACTTACAGTAGTGAACGCATACATTTCATACAATTTCATACATATCATACATATCATACATTTTTTTTCTGTGCTGGCCCCCCGTGGGAATCGAACCCACAACCCTGGTGTTGCAAACACCATGCTCTACCAACTGAGCTACAGGGAAGGCTTCTTCAAGATCCATTTTACTCTATACAAATCTCCCACTTTACCACCACCAAAGCACCCCCAGACCATGACAATGCCTCCACCATGCTTGACAGATGGCGTCAAGCACTCCTCCAGCACCTATCTGACCATCTGAAACTTCGTCTGTCCGTAACAGTTTTTTCCAATCTTCATCTGTCCAGTGTCTGTGTTCTTTTGCCCATCTTAATCTTTTCTTTTTATTGGCCAGTCTGAGATATCGCTTTTTCTTTGCAACTCTGCCTAGAAGGCCAGCATCCCGGAGTCGCCTTTTCACTGCTGACGTTGAGACTGGTGTTTAATGAAGCTGCCAGTTGAGGACCTGTGAGGCGTCTGTTTCTCAAACTAGACACTCTAATGCACTTGTCCTCCTGCAAAAGGCTTTTCTAATGATCATTTAGCCTTTTAAAATGATAAACTTGGATTAGCTAACAACGTGCCATTGGAACACCGGATGGATGGTTGCTGTAATGGGCCTCTGTACGCCTATGTAGATACAGTATTCCATAAAGAATCTGCCGTTTCCAGTTACAAAATTAATTTGCAACAATAACAATGTCTACACTATATTTCTGATCAATTTGATGTTATTTTAATGGACAAAAAATGTGCTTTTCTTTCAAAAACAAGGACATTTCTAAGTGACCCCAAACTTTTGAACGGTAGTGTATATTAGATGTTTGTATCTGTATATTCACCACATAATAGTACTGTACAACCCTAAACATTAGCAAACCCAAAATACAGTATTTTGGTGCTAAGGCTACTGTAGCTGTGTTTAATCAAGGCTACTGCATACACCTATTGTTCATTATTCTCAGCCACAAACACACACACACACACACACACACACACACACACACACACACACACACACACAGTACCAGGTTCAGATCCGTTAGCGCTGTGCATCGTTTATATGATGAAGCACTGATGTGCTAATTAAAAACGTTAATGAGGGGGAACCCCCGTTAGCTGGAACAGACACATTCTTCATCGGAGTGACAGTGTATTGTTTTAAATGTCACACAACGTCACCAGCTCTGGGGTAGTTATGTCGCTCATGTTCCCCTATAGGTTCATGTGGTCCAGAAGCTGTAGTGATTTAGAAAAGACAAATGAAACACATGGTTCGATAAAACTGGATTGTATCCTCTATGATCCACATTGTATTGCCATTTGAGAGTTGACACATCTTTGTTTCCAACTGTGATAAAACGTTGACATCATTCATTTTGATTCATATTAACACAGAGTTTACAAAACATTAGGATCACCTTCTCTTTCCATGACATAGACTGACCAGGTGAATCCAGGTGAAAGCTATGATCCCTTATTGATAGCATTTGTTAAATCCACTTCAACTACTGTAGATGAAGGGGAGGAGACAGGTTAAAGAAGGATTTTTAAGTCTTGAGACAATTGAGACATGGTTTGTGTAAGTGTGCCATTGAGAGGGTCAATAGGCAAGACAAAATATTTAATTACAATACCAACGGGTATGGTGGTAGGTTCCAGGCACACCCATTTGTGTCAAGGAATGGAAAACGTTCCTGGGTTTTTCATGCTCAACAGTTTCCCGTGTGTATCAAGAGTGGTCCACCACCCAAAGGACATCCAGCCAACTTGACACAACTGTGTTATGCATTGGAGTCAACACGGGCCAGCATCCCTGTGGAACGCTTTCGACACCTTGTAGAGTCCATGGCAGAACTAATTGAGGCTGTTCTGAGGGCAGAAGGGTTGTTCAACTCAATATGTGGTCTACTCAGTGTCTTCAAACTATTAGTACTGCTTTACTTTTGACCCATTTTGTATTGCAGTGGGATTCAAATGGATTTAATTGCCCATTTTTGTCAATGATCTACACAAAACACTATGTAATGTCAAAGTGGAAGAACAAATTCTAACATTTGTTTAAAAATGTATGACAAATAAACACTAATATAACTTAGATAAAGGGGGGTGGGTGCGACTCAATACTGAGAAAGGTGTTCTTAATGTTTTGTACACAGTGTATAATTGATTTATATTTGAGCTTAGAGAGAGAGAGAGACTTACCTCATCATATTTTTCAACAAATAAAACGTGTGTGTTTGGCCTGCCAGGTGTTACCTTTGAAAAAGTTGAGTCTGCTGAACGGTCTTGGTGTTTCAAACCCCTGAAAAGTACATTATCGGCAGATGCCCTGAGACCTAAGTCAATTTGGCATGATAGCTCCTTGTGCCAAGAGGCTGGTGAATTGTCAATTAGTCCCCCTCCACCTCCACACTGTGTGCCCCACATCCGAGGCGGCGGGAGGTGGTGGTAATCGGGCTAATCGCTCATAATTTGCCCTTGGTCTCTCTTCTCACTAGGGTAGTGTGTGAGTGTGCGCTAGGGTGTGGGGTTGTTTGGAACAAGCTTCTAGTCTACACACATGCATGCACATACTTACACACACAGGCACACACATTCATACCACACCAACACACACACACACGCAAACACGCATTCACACGCGCACACTATTTCCAATAGAAGTGAAACTTCAAAACAGGAATGTGATTTACAGTAGACAGATTAATTTGTCATTTTCCCCCATTTTCTATTGCAATCCTCTAGCCTAAGCGTTCACACAACAATGTCAGTAAACTCTTCAGCACAAACTGGAAGACACAGCATCAGTAAGAAAGTTCAAAATGCTGATATGTGACAAAACGTTGGAGATTAGGGCCAGGATTCAATATGACTGCATGAACGTTGTCAGCTATGCACCTTTTAAAAGGCAATGTTCCCGAGTTCATGGAGACCACATATGTCAGCTCAATTGGAAATTACCTTTAAATGTCAAGTGCGCTATAACACGGATCTACCACTGATCGGATTGAATACCAGCCTAAATTGTATTTTACAGCAAAATACAATACATATGCACAGAGTACAATACAATACACATAGTATAAGATATTATAGCTAATGAACATTAATAACAAATCATTGATGATGATTACTATGACAACGATGCTAATGATCCACCCGCTCCGATACTTGAATGAATAATATGACAGGACGAGAATGGGTCGAGAATTTGTCCCCTGATTAGGGACAGAAAGAGGCGGACGAGAGATAGTTGAGAACATCCGTGGTTCAGTGGCTAACGCAGTCTGTCAGCACTGTCCTCTCACTCTTCCGACACACACTGATTATCATACAGACATTGCTAAAGCGCAGCGGGAAGAACACTCATTATCCCCGATTCACTGGATGCATACCAAATGAGACCCTATTCCCACTACTGTTGACCAGGGCCCATACAGATTAGGAATAGGGTGCCATTTAGGATGTAACTACTGTCTTTCTGAGAAAGGCTTTGTTTGAATCCCTGTCCACCCCCACACAGGAAATTGGCCAGTTGAATTTTCATTGTAACATTTCTAGTGTTGATTCAGGAGGTAAATTCACTCTGTAAGAGTGAAATTAACACTCAGTGGAGCAAAATAACACCCAGTGTTGGTGTTAATAACTAGAGTTATTGTTTTACACTGTGGAGAGTAAAACAGCCACATCAAAACCACGCCGATCATTATCATATTTTCCAGCATGCTCTATTGTTTTTAATATCTGTGTCTTTGCATATACTTTACAGTACATTGGCTGATTCATCTTATGCTACAAAAATATAAATAACATGCATTTTCTAAACTAATCCAATCAGTCAGTTAGATTTATTGCACCTGTTACTGGAATGGTTGCTCCAGTTTAAATGGTTTAGGTAGTCTTCTTATCAACTTTCCTAATCCTGACAGTCACTCTGAATGCAGGTTGCAGGTGAATTCAAATTCCAACTGTTGAACATCCTAACTCTGGCTGGATTCCAATAGGAAATACACATCACTTTGCAAGCCAGCATAATAGGACTTGCAGGCTTGATTTGGGCTGCAAACCAGGAGTTTCCTAACACCTCTGTGTTAGGGTAAAACTAGCCCATCAAAGTAAGGCCTTATGATATATGTCTTCTATTGTCATAGATTTTAATGATAGCATTTGCCTAGATACTCAGTTGGTGAAAGCGACAGGCCTTTCAAATGAAATAATTCAATAACCATGTCTCTGTCACTAACAAATACAGTCATGGGTGTTAAATATGCAAATTAGGCTCTACATCATACAGTGTTAAAACAATATCCCAAAATGATTTACTGTAACGTTGCAGGTGTTCATTTCTTACACTGAGAAAGTGTTACAGCGTCAGCACTAAGCAAAGTGAGTCCCGTTCACTCTAAATCAGTGTTATGTTTTACACTGTAGGTGGTATGTATTACTCTACAGTAGAGCTATGCAAACATCACAGTCAAGTTCATTTTAACACTTTAAGAGGTGAGTAGGGAGCAGTGCAAGAAGTTAAATATTTAACACTTTCAGAAGTTTGATTTTCACACCAGTTCAGTGGGACTCATATGTTCACTGAAAATAGTGTACATTTAGCACTTTCAGAGTTAATCAATGTACACCATTGATTTTGTTGTGCACTTCCATATCCCTTTTAAACAATTATTAATGAAAATGTGAAAAAATACCTGGCGAAAACTTTTCAAAAACAATTAAGGTATATTTTGAAGACAGTATCAATGCTATTTTTGGTTATGAATTGAGGGTATTGCTCATGGCACCTGTGTAATGATTGATTCACCACTGGGGGATCATTAGCTTGGCTGTTGAGGTGTTCTGGTGGAGTGTGTGTCTGTGTGTGGGCGTGCGTGCGTGGGTGTGTTCGCATGTGTGTGGGGGTTTGTGCATAGTATGGGTGCGCGTGTGTGGCTCGCCTCTGAAAGGCCAGGGAGAGAGAGGTGTGTGCACTGACCTCATAATGGAATGGCATTTGCAGGGCAGGAGATATGACAGGACTCAAAAGACAGGACATATCACCTCAATATCAAAGATGCAGAAATGCAAACATATCCTTTAGAACACGAATATATGTGATTAAATACTCCCAGGGCAAGGAGTTTTTCCTCACCGTGTGACTCATGTCATCTCATTGTTTCTCAGTTGGCCAGAATGTGTCAGCGGTTAGTGCCACTGACCCCAGCACATATGCCAGTTGGCATTGGTTCGAATCCGGCCCACTGCCCTTTGCGTGTCTTAAGCCTATCTTTCCAGCCTTTGTCCTAGCCTGCACAGTTACATCACACCCCGTGGTTTAACATAGATAAGGCTATTTTAACGTCAGAGACCTCCTCGCATATATATTTAGCATTAGTTCATGGTATTTTTTTATTGTGTGTCGCTTAAACAAGCCAAGTACAGTTTTCGAAATGGCAAAAACGTTGTAAGGTTAAATATATGCTAGATTTGGGTGCGTAGATTAGAATTTCCTAGTCCTCAGATAATTCCCGTTTTTATTTGCTGGGAAAATGTCACACACAATCTGAATTCCATTGGGGATCCACTGGGATTTCCACAAATACACCAGGTGAATATTGGCAGGCCCACTTTACACGTCTTACAGAGTGTGGCTTCACCACACAATAACAACAATAACATAAAAGATCCATTTCAATGTACCACTTTTACAGTCAATGACTAAATGTGCCTCCAAGACATTCTGCACTGGCACACGAATCCAAAAAGAGCTAGCTTTACAAGATCATTAAAATCTCTTTAATGCCTCTTCTTCCCAACACTGGCCCCCCGTAGCTCACTGACATATATCAATGACGTTACCCCGGGCCACACGCACCCCTGCCGTGGCGAATGTCAGAGGAACCATGCGCAGTAATGATGAAAACACTGTGTCCACTCTACGTAAGCCCCAGGCTACTTTCAGACTTTTCAGAGGTTGCCAGCTTTCCCCTCAGAGAGGGGAGTCAGGGACAGTTGGCACAATGGACATAGAATTTTTGTAAAGGTGTAATGTGTAATGGTTTTTTTAATGGCTTAAAAAAACTCACCTGAAAGACATTTAGTGTGTTCCTGTGGTAACGTATTGGTTCGTTATCAAAGCCCAGTCCACAGGGTTTCAAACTCATGAGTAATTAGCTTTGAATTCTGGCTTCTGCGGTTGACATGAGCTACTATGTCTGGGCTGGTGGCTTTGCATGAAACCCACCTGCGACATCACCCCGTACAAATCTTTGAAATTGTATTTTAAGTAGAAATTGTGCACCAATATTGCATTCTAAAAGCCTGTTATATTAGACAAAGTGCCCTTTAATATAAACCACATGGAGAATTCAATACATCAGACTTGTAATAATAACAATAACATCTCGCTGATATGAAAGATAAGGTCCTTATGCTTCTAAAACCGTACCACAAGTGAAGCGTGGTAATGTTCAGACACCATCGGGGCTCTTAACAAAACTGTACAGAAGACACCTTTGTCTAATGACTATGTGTAATGTAATGGAATTGAGAGCCATGATCAAGGGCTACCCTCACGGCCGCCCTGCTCATTAGGCAGGATTAGTGTTGGTCCCATGTTTCATGAGCTTAAATAAAAGATCCCAGAAAGTTTCCATACGGACAAAAAGCTTATTTCTCTCAAACTTTGTGTACAAATTTGTTTAACAGGGATATAATGACAATTTCTTATTTGCCAAGATAATCCATCCACCTGACAGGTGTGGCATATCAAAAAGCTGATTAAACAGCATGATCATTACACAGGTGCACCTTGTGCTGGGGACAATAAAAGGCCACTCTAAAATGTGCAGTTCTGTCACACAACACAATAACACAGATTTCTCAAGTTTTGATGGAGCGTGCAATTGGCATGCTGACTGCAAGAATGTCCACCAGAGCTGTTCCCGAAGAATTGAATGTTAATTTCTCTACAATAAGCCATCGTTTTAGAGAATTTGGCAGTACGTCCAACCGGCCTCACAACTGCAGACAACGTGTAACCACACCAGCCCAGGACCCCCACATCTGGCTTCTTTTCTGTAGCCTACAGGCTGGAGATAAAATATATGACAATGTAATGAGACAGACACATTTTACATCATGCAGGTTTCTCCGAAATAGCCTAACCTAAATGGCATCCAATCAAATAAAAAATGCGCTGTCATGTCAACAAACAACGTAGCCTAAAAACAGGACAGGTCAAAGTAAAATGGACAATATGGAATGGACAATCACAACTGTTGTCCAGGGGTTTCACCCCATTGTCATGATCAGTGGTTTCAAGTTTGTATCCGTCCATTTTTGGCAAGCTGATCATGGCAACAACAACAAAAATACTTCTGCATTTCCCACTGTGTAAACACATTGCAAATAGGCTCACAATAACTCCTGATAAAGTTGGATAGCTGATACTCAGAGCTTAAATAGTCAAATTGATTAGTCACAGGAATCAAGACTAATAAAGCCAATGTAAAGGCCTGTTTTACAAATGGTGGGCCTACCACATGGATGGGCATTCATAAAATTCCTTTGAGGGGACATGGTAGGCTATACCCCAGTAAGCACGAGCTGTTGTCTTTTGGACTTCTTTTTTTGGTCCTATTAACGGCTTTTTGTTGGTGCTTTACAAACGGTAGGCTTGCCACAACAATTTCAGGCGACATGTTTTGCTCTCACATAGTGCGGCAGAGAGTAATGTCAACCGGCCCTGGCTACCCTGTTACCCATAGACAGACAGGCTAGCAATGTTTTAACAATAAATAACACATTGTGTTTCTTGCATTCAATAGCCACACCCTGTTGCACACAACATGCTTCCATTCAAATCAAATCAAATTCGATTTGTCACATGCGCCGAATACATCAGGTGTAGACCTTAAAGTGAAATGCTTACTTACAAGCCTGTAACCAACAATGCAGTTAGGAAAAATAAGTGTTAAGTAAAAATAGATAAGTGAAAGAAAAAAAAACTGAGAGTAGCAGCAGTGTAAAAGAGGGGGTGGGAGGGGGGACAATGCAAATAGTCTGGGTAGCCATTTGATTATGGCTTGGGGTAGAAGTTGTTAAGAAGCCTTTTGGACCTAGACTTGGCGCCCCGGTACCGCTTGCCGTGCGGTAGCAAAAATAACAGTCTTTGACTAGGGTGGCTGGAGTCTTTGATAATTTTTAGGGCCTTCCTCTGACAACGTCTGATATAGAGGTCTTGGATGGCAGGAAGCTTGGCCTCAGTGATTTACTGGGCCGTACGCACTACCCTCTGTAGTACCTTGCAATCGGAGGCTGAGCAGTTGCCATACCAGGTAGTGATGCAACCAGTCAGGATGCTCCCGATGGTGCAGCTGTAGGATCTGAGGACCAATGCCAAATCTTTTCAGTCTCCTGAGGGGGAATAGACTTTGCCGTGCCCTCTTCACCACGGTCTTGGTGTGTATGGACCATGATAGTTTGTTGGTGATGTGGACACCAAGGAACTGGAAGCTCTCAACCTGCTCCACTACAGCCCCATCGATGAGAATGAGGGTATGCTCTGTCCTCCTTTTCCTGCAGTCCACAATCATCTCCTTTGTCTTGATCACGTTGAGGGAGGTTGTTATCCTGGCAACACACGGCCAGGTCTCTGACCTCCTCCCTATAGGCTGTCTCATCATTGTCGGTGATCAGACCTATCACTGTTGTGTCGGAAAACTTAATAATGGAGTTGGGAGTCGTGCCTGGCCATGCAGTCATGGGTGAACAGGGAGTACTGGAGGGGACTGAGCACGCACCCCTGAGGGGCCCCTGTTTTTAGGATCAGCGTGGCAGATGTGTTGCTACCTACCTTTACCACCTGGGGGGTGGCCCATCAGGAAGTCAAGGATCTAGTTGCTGCGGGAGGTGTTTAGTACCAGGGTCCTTAGCTTAGTGATGAGCTTTGACGGCACTATGGTGTTGAACACTGAGCTGTAGTCAATGAATAGCATTCTCACGAAGGTGTTCCTTTTGTCCAGGTATGACAGGGCAGTGTGGAGTGCAATAGAGATTGCATCATCTGTGAATCTGTTGGGGCGGTATGAAAATTGGAGTGGGCCTAGGGTTTCTGGGGTAATGGTGTTGATGTGACCCATGACCCGCCTTTCAAATAACTTCATGGCTACAGACGTGAGTGCTATGGGTCGGTAGTCATTTAGGCAGGTTACCGTAGTGTTCTTGGCACAGGGATTATGGTGGTCTGCTTGAAACATGTTGGTATTACAGACTCAGTCAGGGACAGCTTGAAAATGTCAGTGAAGACACTTGCCAGTTGGTCAGCTCATGCTCTGAGTACACGTCCTGGTAATCCGTCTGGCCCTGCGGCCTTTTGAATGTTGACCTGTTTAAAGGTCTTACTCACATCGGCTACGGAGAGAGTGATCACACAGTCGCCGGAACAGCTGATGCTCTCATACATGCTTCAGTGTTGCTTGCCTCGAAGCGAGCATAGAAGTAATTTAGCTCATCTGGTAGGCTCGTGTCACTGGGCAGCTCGCTGCTGTGCTTCCCTTTGTAGTCTGTAATAGTTTGCAAGCCCTGCCACATCTGACGACCGTCAGAGCCGGTGTAGTACGATTCAATCTTAGTCCTGTATTGACGCTTTGCCTGTTTGATGGTTCATCAGAGAGCATAATGGGATTTCTAATTAGCGGCAGCTCTACACTTTAGCTCAGTGCGGATGTTGCCTGTAATCCATGGCTTGTGGTTGGGGCATGTACAGTTGAAGTCGGAAGTTTACATACACCTTAGCCAAATACATTTAAACTCAGTTTCACAATTCCTGACATTTAATCCTAGTAAAAATTTCCTGTCTTTGGTCAGTTAGGATCACCAATTTATTTTAAGAATGTGAAATGTCAGAATAATAGTAGAGAGAAGGATTTATTTCAGCTTTTATTTCCTTCATCACATTCCCAGTGGGTCAGAAGTTTATATACACTCAATTAGTATTTGGTAGCATTGCCTTTAAATTGCTTAACTTGGGTCAAACGTTTCAGGTAGCCTCCCACAAGCTTCCCACAATAAGTTGGGTGAATTTTGGCCCATTCCTCCTGACAGAGCTGGTGTAACTGAGTCAGGTTTGTAGGCCTCCGTGCTCGCACACGCTTTTCAGTTCTGCCCACAACTTTTCTATAGGATTGAAGTCAGGGCTTTGTGATGGCCACTCCAATACCTTGACTTTCTTGTCCTTAAGCCATAACTTTGGAAGTCTGCTTGGGGTCATTGTCCATTTGGAAGACCCATTTGCGACCAAGCTTTAACTTCCTGACTGATGTCTTGAGATGTTTCTTCAATATATCCACATAATTTTCTTTCCTCATGATGCCATCTATTTTTGTGAAGTGCACCAGTCCCTCCTGCAGCAAAGCACCCCCACAACATGATCCTGCAACCCCCGTGCTTCACGGTTGGGATGGTGTTCTTCAGCTTGCAAGCCTCCCCCAGTTCTATTTTTGTTTCATCAGACCAGAGAACATTTCTCCAAAAATGTGCGGTTGCAAACCATAGTCAAGCTTTTTTATGGCGGTTTTGGAGCAGTGGCTTCTTCCTTGCTGAGCAGCCTTTCATGTCGATATAGGACTCGTTTTACTGTGGATATAGATACTTTTGTACCCGTTTCCTCCAGCATCTTCACAAGGTCCTTTGCTGTTGTTCTGGGATTGATTTGCACTTTTCGCACCAAAGTACGTCCATTTCTAATAGACAGAACGCGTCTCCTTCCTGAGCAGTATGATGGCTGCGTGTTCCCATGATGTTTATACTTGAGTACTATTGTTTGCACAGATGAACGTGGTACCTTCAGGCGTTTGGAGGTATTGGCTGATTTCTTTTGATTTTCCCATGATGTCAAGGAAAGAGGCACTGAGTTTGAAGGTAGGCCTTGAAATACATCCACAGGTACACCTCCAATTGACTCAAATTATGTCAATTAGCCTATCAGAAGCTTCTAAAGCCATGACATCATTTTCTGGAATTTTCCAAGCTATTTAAAGGCACAGTCAACTTAGTGTATGTAAACTTCTGACCCACTGGAATTGTGATATAGTGAATTATATGTGAAATAATCTGCTTGTTAACAATTGTTGGAAAAATTACTTGTGTCATGCACAAAGTAGATGTCCTAACCGACTTGCCAAAGCTAAAGCTATAGTTTGTTAACAAGAAATATGTGGAGTGGTTGAAAAATGAGTTTTAGTGAGTTTTAGTGTATGCAAACTTCCTACTTCAAATGTACGTACATTTACTGTGGGGACGTCATCAATGCACTAATTGATGAAGTCAGAGACTGATGTGGTGTACTCCTCAATGCCATCGGAAGAATCCCGGAACATATTCTGAGGGAGAGCTTTGTACGCGTCTCTGTGTGTGGAGTAAAGATGGTCTAGTGTTTTTTTTTCCTCTGGTTGCACATTTAACATGTTGGTAAAAATTAGGTAAAATGGATTTAAGTTTCCCTGTATTATTAAAGTCCCCGGCCACTAGGAGCGCCGCCTCTGGATGAGCGTTTTCCTGTTTGCTTATGGCGGTATACATGCTAAGTTGTAGACTTCCTTAATATTAGATTTCGTGCACCAGCTGTTGTTTAGAAATATGTGACTCACCACCTGGATTTGGTCTTACGTAGCAAAATTTGAAAGTGTGTTTTTTTTTACATTGGATAATAGTAGAGACTCAGAGCTACAAAATGGTATATCATACACTGCATTTTGATGAACAATGGGAAAGGAATTATGCTTTGAAAGTTGATAAACTTGTAAACTCACATTTGAGAAAATGGCCTTTGAATGTTTTGGTATCTAGTGAAGAGCTCTTCTTTGTCTACACCCATTCAGCATCGTTCACACCCTCTAAAGCTTTAGCCCCACCCATCTCGGAGCGCTCTCAGAGCGCACACTTGACGCTCTGGCTGATGATTTGATTACCTCTGGATAACATGAAAACAGCCAAACCAGCTCATCTGGAAAAAAAATTATTCCGCTTTTTTGCAGATGTTTACTGACACCGGCCAAATTCAACGGGTGTTGTTCACTTTAGCTTAAGACATGTAGCTAGCTAGCTAGGTAAACAATGAACCTAGCTAGGTAACCAACGTGTAAGATCACACACGTCACATAACGTTAGCTAATGAGCCAGCCAGCTAACGTTAGCTAGTTAAACAACAATGAACATAGTGCCAAATCATGTCGTTACACCCTGCATGAATCTACTGGGAGCTAACCAAACAGGTTCAATGTTAGCTAGCTAACATTAGGTTCCAACTAGCAAAGCAAACGGCTCTGGGAGAGCAACACTAATGCAGTTCCACTACACAATACATTTTTTTAAAAGCCTTGTTCGACAGGATTACCAACACAGACTGATCAGCTCAAATAGACAGAAGCCTTCTATTTGGCAGCCCAATCCGAACTCCTCTCTTGGCATGTCCAGCCCACTCAGTGTCTCAGCCAATCATGGCTGGTGGGAAGGTTGCTGGAGTTTTCTGTGGCTTTACCAACAAGGCTCATAATTTAACAATTTTATTCGTATTTACAGATGCCATACATGTTTGTTGTTAAGGCACATGAAAGTTCACATGTTCCAGAAGGCATTTCTGCCAAAAAACACATTTTGATTTAAAAAAAAAAAATAAATGTTCAAAAGGCTCTCCTGTGAAGTCGTGACTTGCGACATACGCCTAGTTTCCTGAAACGGGTCACATATTCACAGACTGCCACCACTTGTCTTACCGGAGGCAGCTGTTCTGTCTTGCCGATGCAGCGCAAACCCCGCCAGCTGTATGTTATCCGTGTAGTCGTTCAGCCATGATTCGGTAAAACATAAGATATAACAGTTTTTAATGTCCCGTTGGCAGGATATTCGTGATCGTATCTCATCTATTTTGTTATCCAATGATTGTACGTTGGCTAATAGGACTGATGGTAGAGACAGATTACCCACTCGCCGTGGGATCCTTACAAGGCACCCCGACCTACGTCCCCGACATCTGTCTCTTTCTCATGCGAATCACAGGGATTTGGGCATTGTCCGGTGTCTGAAGTAAATCCTTTGCGTCCGACTCGTTGAAGAAAAAAATCTTTGTCCAGTACAAGGTGAGTAATCGCTGTCCTGATATCCAGAAGCTCATAAGAGACGGTAGCAGAAACATTATGTACAAAATAAGTTACAAATAACGCGAAAAAACAGACACGATAGCACAATTGGTTAGGAGTTCATAAAACGGCAGCCATCTCCTCCGGCGCCATTCTTCCCCCTGTCACAAGGAGATTTATGGATGATTTAAGATGAAATCATCAACCCTGTTACTGTCAACCCTGTTCCTTTATTTGGCACTTAAAAGACACTTACTTAGGTCATTTATTTATTTCACCTCTTGAGATGGGAAAATGTGTATTTAATTGGAAAACACTTTAAAAAAGGATGTACTTCCTGTAAAGTGTCCAATGAATATGCACATTTTTGTTTTCCTTTTTCAAATTGTTTTCTGTTTAATTATTTCTGAACACACCCCCAGGCCCTGGTTCCTGTGTTGGCACCCTGAGTCAGAGGCAGGGTGGTGTCTCGGCTCGCCCTATCTGCACAGCACCACTGCCATTTTTGGGGTGGAATGCGTTTCACAACTTTATGCCAGAACGTCACACATGAAGCCTGGTGACTGGAACAGAGGTCTGATGTAGAGCAAATCATTTCGACAAACTTCTCACTTTTAGAAGAACGGTTACCTCTTTAAAGCAGAGAAGCATTAAGATATGTATGCAGGGCATGGAGCACTAAGCACTGAGAAGTAACAGTGATATCTCCTGAAAATGTAATACCTTTTCACTGGTCCTGGGCAAAAACCACTCAGTACCTGATGCTGGTAGGCAGTAAGAAATCAAGACTCTCCTTTCCCTCAATAGGTTCTGTTATAGACTTATACAACATCGGACCCGTTTTAGAGGACGTGCGTGAAACAATGTCATATAATATAGCAGTCACACAGAGGTGTGCATATGACGTAGATGGCAGCAAGGTCTCTGTGAGTCAGCACCTGGGGTCAGGAGAAAGAGAGAGACAGAGAGAGAAGTAGAAAGAGAGAGAAAAAAACAGAGTGAGAGAGAAATAGAGGGAGAGAGACAGAAAGAGATGTATAGAGGTAATACAAGAGAGAGCCGAGAGAGGGCCGTCATCACGCTGTCCCCCCCCGTGACACCTTTATTATCAGGGCACTGCCAGTGAGTGTGGTATGACATGCAGGCCCTCCGAGGCGGTGTGTGTGTACTAGGTGGAGGTGGAGGGAGTATTAGAGGGGGCGTCGGAGGGAGGATTAGAGATGGAAAGGTAAATGCCCATCTTGACTTCTTTGAGAGCCTTTCTATCAAATGGCTTCATTTGTTCAAGTTGATCATTGGGACACATTACTGTGGTATGAAGTATCAGCATAATAACCGCAGGTTGACATTTATTGTCATGAGTCTTGCCCTTGAGGCAGAACTGAGCGATTTCCCCTTAGACAGACCAGAAGAGAATGCATTTGATCATTTTCCTCTTCAACAACAGCAGTCAACACTACACTCTGAACGGCTGGTTTATATTACTCCCAATCACTTATTTGTATAGATAAATAACGCGGCAGCAGGTATGGTGCTCACTGTGGTAAACAAGGGTTGTTCTACGAAATGAGTGCCTTTGCATCCCTTTGATATTTTAAACCAATATTGAATTTTAAAAGCCTGTTATATTCAATGAAATGCCCTTTAGTATAGACCACATGGAGAATTCCATAAATCAGATTTACTAAAGTCCACAACATTTCTCCAAAGTTTTCACCATCATTTTAAAGCCCTAGTTATTTTGTTCTTTTGACAGTCATTTCTGAAGATTATTATTTATTAAATGTGATTGTGATTCATTATAAGGTAAAAAAACAACCTGTCCCTCATTTTAAGGTCAACGCTGTTACGTGAACTGAACTCTCGTTTTAATACAGTGAAACTACTCTTCAAAAAACATTTTTTTTAAAGAAACATATAATAGTCAAATCAACGTGTGAGAGCAGGTGAGTTGGTTCTACTCTTTTCAGAGTTTTCTGATGTTTTGTGATTGAAAACAGTGGGTCGATCGTCACACGTCAACCCTGTTACCCACAGATAGACAGGTAACAAATGTTTTAACGATTTCATTTGTTCTTGTGAAGCTTGCATTTAACTGCCACTCCCTGTTGCACACATCAAGCTTCCCCTGTCACAAGGGGATTTATGGCTGATTTAAGATGAAATCGTCAACTCAACCCTGTTACTTTACTTGGCACTTAATAGGCATGTTCTATAGTATTCTTTTCATTCAACCTCTTGAGATGGGGAAACATGCTTTTTTTTAAAAAGTTGAACATTTGCTCTTTATGACAGAATGTTAATGTTAAAATGAGGTAAAACCTCTAATTATTTTTCATCAAGTTACACATCTCAAAAGGTACCAAATTGTGAGCAAACACTCCATAACTGTAGGTGGCAGTAAATCCCCATCCTTGGCTTTATACCTATTCAAACAACACACTCTAGATTAGGGGTGTGAAAATGACATAGATGCAGAAAAAAAACAGCATAGTGGGTCAATTTCTACAACAACTAATAGTGCTAAAGCCTGAGGCTCAACTTCTCTGCTGTTCTGATGAGATGGTTACCATGCTGTGAACAGCATGAAGCAAACTGTGTGTGACATGCACAGATATTGTGTGTGACCGTGTGAGAGCGAAGTGTTGCATCTCACTCATCTCAATATCCTAGCCTATTTATTGATGATAGACCCTGCTCTACTGAAGTTGCGAGACATTGCCAGCCAAGATATTGCGAGATACAGCATTCCATTGCGAGATAGAGCTTTTGATTGCCGACAGATAGCCCTAGTGCACGGTTCTGACTCTGTCTGCCTGGTGGCCGACCTGCCTATACTGTGCCCCTCCCCTCTCTCTCTCTCTGTCCCTCGCTAGCTCACTAAAGATTCAAGTGTTTGTGTTCTCGGAAGTACGACAACTAATCAGTCTCTGTTCCAAAAATACTGAATCTTAGGAGTCGATTCCTAGTGGAATCGAATCTTGACACACAGAAATGGGAGCCGACATGCAAAGAGTCGAGGAATTCATTATTTTGGAGTTGACTCTCCACCACTACGTGGTGGCAGAGAAAGGTGACCGACAGCAGAGTGAAGTCCTGTATGGAAGTACGTTGAGAAGTTAAATGAGAAGGAAATGCAAACTTTGTAAGATGGATTTGAGGTACAGTAATAATAGCAGGGGTTGGAACCGGTTCAGGGAACAGAACCCAAAACCGGTAAATAAATAGATAATGCCTATGATCACAAGATGCCCAGCGCTTCAAGCCAAGCCTCCTCCTCCACCCTCTCTCACTCTCTCCCCACTTACAAAATGTCAGTTGCATCTCGTGCCCAACACTTGTCATTCCATCACGCATGTAAACACTTCACTGATCTATAGCTTGCCCGCTCCATAGCATAGTATAGTGATTTAATGTCAAACTAAATCTAAAATAATCAATTTAAAAAGGAACAGAAGAACCAGTACTTTTTGGGGGGATTGAACCGGTTCAGGACTTTGTTTTGGTTCCAACCCCTGAATGGTAGTATAGGTGCAATGCACCGAGACCCAAACCGTTGCTGGCAGCAGCGCAGCTGCATTGTGAATTCACGTGGAATTGTATGACATTTTCTTATAGTCTTAATGTAAAACTATAGATGGCGGTAGAAGAAGAAAATTGACTAGTTCAAAATGGAGGTGGCCTAAATAGAGCTCAATGACGAGTTTCCCACCAGTAATTACCAGCTGGAGGGCCATTCAAATAGATTGTTTCCAGTCATATGTGGTAAACATTGAGCATGATAGAGATATCATCTTTATATATGTCCCATTATGGCGTATGTGAGCGCACGGGCAGCGCCATTGAGGCCCTCTCCATTTTGTAGTAGTCATTTTCTTTTTCTCGTACAACAAACTGAAAGAGTGGATACTGACAGCTAAAATGTGTTGTTATAACAGGTATAAAGCAAAGGTTGGTGATTTACTGCCACCTACAGTTACGGAAAGTTTGCTCAGGAGTATAATTCATTGGCTGATCCCTCCTGATGTCCCGGATGGAATCATGTGATCCTTCCTTTACCAATAGGAAGGCCCACCCAGTTTACTACTTTAAAATGGTGGTCCTTTATCTAACTCTATGGTGGTAAATTCCCACTTACCACATGATTACGAACTTGATTACGAACGCAGCATAAACTCTGTCAATATTCCTATGTCACCAGGTCCAGTGTTCATACACTTAGCTCAGTTATTGAGAGGTCAGATGTCAAGTCTCTGGCTGCTGCTAGCAGTAATTTAAGTAAATGACAAGCTTGGCATTCAAAATGGCCCAGATTGCTGGCAATTCATTGTTGGGCCATATGACAAGAGCTTCTTGTAAATATCACCTCTCATCAGCAGGTGTTCATATAGGAATCAACTGGTTAGTCTCATTGGGATAAAATGTATATTTTTCAATAGCGAACTATAGTGGATGGCTAAGTGCTAATGTGAATACATAGATAACGTGCATTCAGATCTTTGTATCCTGATCTGAAAAAGGTTCAACTTATTTTAGCTCGGGACAAGACTTTTTCCTATGTATCCTATGTCCCTATCTTTGTTAACCCAACTGTCACCGTGTCACTTATGGCTGGCCTAGACAGGATTGGTGCTGCTGTGCCTCTGTGCGTTTGTGTTTGTGTGTATCAAACACGGGTCTCTTGCTATTCGGTTACAGTGAACCCCTCCCATCTCTCTCTCTCACTCTGGGTGTCACTCCTGGGACGTGGCAAAATGTTAACGTGTTCACAGGACCCCACCGCAGCACCAGTCCCAGGAGCATGTGGTACACCTGGCAAAGATAGCAGGGTCGTATTCATTAGGCACGAAATGGAAGCAAATGGCCCTGAACAGTGAGGTACTATCTGAACTTGTCCAATACAAAACACTTGTTTACGCTTTCCATTGTACACCAGTTTGAAACATTTTGCTACAGTGTGACCAAATGAATATCGCCCAGTTCAATCTCGCAAAAGCCAGCTAGCTCAAATAAAGGACTCACACTACGACACATTCTCAACCCGCACAGGGTATCTTGGACTTCAAGCTTGAATATGCAAAGGGTATCCAATTAATAATATAATCAGTTGTCATGTTTTAATAATGACGTCTATAAATGTACACTATACACACAATATATACATAAATATGTGGACACCCCTTCAAATTAGTGGATTTGGCTATTTCAGCCACACCCGTTGCTGACAGATGTATAAAATCGAACACACAGCATTGCAATCTCCATAGACAAACATTGGCTGTAGAATGGCCTTACTGAAGAACTCAGTGACTTTCAACGTGGCACCATCATAGGATGCCACCTTTCCAACCTGTCAGTTCGTCAAATTTCTGCCCTGCTAGAGCAGCTCCGGTCAACTGTAAGTGCTGTTATTGTGAAGTGGAAATGTATAGGAGCAACAACGGCTCAGCCGCGAAGTGGTAGGTCACACAAGCTCACAGAACGGGACCGCCGAGTGCTGAATCGCGTAAAAATTGTCTATCCTCGGTTGCAACACTCCCTACCCGAATGCATAGTGCCAACTGTAAAGTTTGGTGGAGGAGGAATAATGGTCTGGGGCTGTTTTTCATGGTTCGGTCTAGGCCTCTTAGTTCCAGTTAAGGGAAATCTTAACGCTACAGAAAACAATGACATTCTAGAATATTCTGTGCGTCCAACTTTGTGGCAAAAGTTTGGGGAAGGTCCTTTTCTGTTTCAACATGACATTGCCCCAGTGCACAAAGCGAGGTAAATACAGAAATGGTTTGTCGAGATTGGTGTGGAAGAACTTGACTGGCCTGCACAGAGCCCTGACCTCAACCCAATCGAACACCTTTGGAATGAATTGGAACGCCAACTGCGTGCCAGGCCTAATCGCCCAACATCAGTGCCCTTACTAATCAGTGCCCTCACCTCACTAATGCTCTTATGGCTGAATGGCAAGTCCCTGCAGCAATGTTCAAACATCTAGTGGAAAGCCTTCTCAGAAGAGTATTGTAGCAAACGGGGGGGACCAACTCCATATTAATGCCCATGATTTTGGAATGAGATGTTCGACGAGCAGGTGTCCACATACTTTTGGTCTTGTAGTGTAGTTCTGGACCACTTGAAGTAGCTTCGAGGTTTGGACTTTTGTACGCAAATCTGTAATCAGAAATTATTAGAAAATGAGGAGGGCTTAATGTGCACATATAAACAGATATGTCAGTCCATCTTGAACCCAAAATAATACTCTTACTCTCACAAATGATTTTATAGGTTTCATTTCAGTGCTGCTCAACTCAGGCTGTTCATTTTCAGAATCCTGAGAATGATAAAGTTTGTTTTAGGATAAACAGAACTACAGCCATTTAGTAATGCACCCTAAGCTTATACATTAGCAAAGGGCTCAAGTTTGATCAAATTGTGCCCCCTTGTGGCATATTGACAGAACAACTTCCACCACTTGATAAACTACATGATTCATACACGGTACCTGAATGCTCACCGGTCAGTCTCTCTCCCTCTCTCAACATGAGGAAGGTGTTCCTAATGTTCGGTATACTCAGTGTATATTTGTTTCTACTGCCCTTTTGAATAAAACGTAATTTATTTCAAATGTTGTAATTGTAATAGCGTAGTGAATTGTTGTTCTCAGGGTTTCTCAATGGGTTTCCCTGGTTAAATAAAAGTTAATAAAACAATTATAACAATACCATCCTTGACAGAACAACTTACACTTGACAAGCTACAAGCTACATGATTCATACACAGTAGCATCCATTATACACCCAGTGTTTCACTCACATGATTTCTGAACTCAAATTCCACCCTTATCCGCGATCCGAACTAGCCACTGCTGTAGATCGTAGGTTAAAGATGGAGTATTTGCTTTGCCATGCGGGCAGGGTGGAATTTTGGCCATATTGCTTAATTATTTCACATCTACAGTGCCTGTATTCAGCAGTGCTGATCTAGGATAAGTTTTGCCTTCGAGATACAATTAATTATGATTATATGGACAGGGGGAACCTGATCCTAGATTTACCACTCCCACTAAGATGCTTTTTGAGGGGATAGCCTACGGTGCTATTTGTTGTCCTCAGTGTGGATCAAGGAGAAGAGGCCAATTCAGACTATTGAGATGTACCCTTCAAGTGGAACTTTTTTCCACTTTGAGCAACCTACAATTATCTTCATTTGATGGTCAGGGTTAACCCTGTTGGAGCAGTGGTTGGCACGTTAGCAGCATTGCACTGGTTGTTACAATATATTAATTCTTAAAAGTCTAAGCTGTTGGGGGGTGGGGGGGGGTCATTTCCCTATTTGATTTTAGGACCCCTTTTGGTATCAAAAAATATATCAAAAATGTTACGATAAAATATTGAATTTCGCCTTTACTACTATAGCCCATAGAAACACATTGAATAACACATTCATAAATGGCAACAAAAAAAGACAGTAAAAAAATAAAGCATAACGAATAAGGTTTTGAAGTGTCTGTCCTATAAGTAGGATTTTTTTTTACACATATTTAACCCCTTTTTTTGGGTAGGTACAAAACTACCTCCATACTTCCATTCATTTTTTAAACCGGTAACGGTTACCTTCAGACGAAAGAAGCGGAGACCACCATGCTGTTCATATCAGAGCCTCATCTTTCCAAAGAGTGTTCGTATTAGTTTGTAGGCCAGAACACCGTTTTAGTGAGAAGGCAGATTTTCAGGATGTCTCATGGTCTGACAAACACTGCTGTAGCTCGGCCACCTTCCACCGCAGATGTGGAAGTCTTCCGTAGGCGGATATGGTGGACTGAGACGTAGCTCTGATATCTCTAGCTAAACTGACAGATTTTGATGGGGATTTTTTATTATGTTACTTAGATTGACGCACCGGTGTGTCAATAGACTCTAAGGAGTTGTAACTTGTATCGTAATGTATTATTTCGTAAATGCACTCACATTCGCCATAGAAATGTCGCTCCCCTCCAATGTCTTCTTCTTGTGGGGTAGATTTGGGTTCCAGTGACACACCAGGCTGTCCTTCTGAACACTGTAGTTCTTGTGTCCGATCAGCCAATATACACTGCTCAAAAAAATAAAGGGAACACTAAAATAACACATCCTAGATCTGAATGAATGAAATAATGTTATTAAATACTTTTTTCTTTACATAGTTGAATGTGCTGATAACAAAATCACACAAAAATAATCAATGGAAATCCAATTTATCAACCCATGGAGGTCTGGATTTGGAGTCACACTCAAAATTAAAGTGGAAAACCACACTACAGGCTGATCCAACATTGATGTAATGTCCTTAAAACAAGTCAAAATGAGGCTCAGTAGTGTGTGTGGCCTCCATGTGCCTGTATGACCTCCCTACAACGCCTGGGCATGCTCCTGATGAGGTGGCGGATGGTCTCCTGAGGGATCTCCTCCCAGACCTGGACTAAAGCATCCGCCAACTCCTGGACAGTCTGTGGTGCAATGTGGCGTTGGTGGATGGAGCGAGACATGAAGTCCCAGATGTGCTCAATTGGATTCAGGTCTGGGGAACGGGCGGGCCAGTCCATAGCATCAATGCCTTCCTCTTGCAGGAACTGCTGACACACTCCAGCCACATGAGGTCTAGCATTGTCTTGCATTAGGAGGAACCCAGGGCCAACCGCACCAGCATATGGTCTCACAAGGGGTCTGAGGATCTCATCTCGGTACCTAATGGCAGTCAGGCTACCTCTGGCTACCTCTGTGCGGCCCCCCAAAGAAATGCCACCCCACACCATGACTGACCCACCGCCAAACCGGTCATGCTGGAGGATGTTGCAGGCAGCAGAACGTTCTCCACGGTGTCTCCAGACTCTGTCACGTCTGTCACGTGCTCAGTGTGAACCTGCTTTCATCTGTGAAGAGCACAGTGCGCCAGTGGCGAATTTGCCAATCTTGGTGTTTTCTGGCAAATGCCAAACGTCCTGCACGGTGTTGGGCTGTAAGCACAACCCCCACCTGTGGACGTCGTGCCCTCATACCACCCTCATGGAGTCTGTTTCTGACCGTTTGAGCAGACACATGCACATTTGTGGCCTGCTGGAGGTCATTTTGCAGGGCTCTGGCAGTGCTCCTCCTGCTCCTCCTTGCACAAAGGCGGAGGTAGCGATCCTGCTGCTGGGTTGTTGCCTCCTACGGCCTCCTCCACGTCTCCTGATGTACTGGCCTGTCTCCTGGTAGTGCCTCCATGCTCTGGACACTACGCTGACAGACACAGCAAACCTTCTTGCCACAGCTCGCATTGATGTGCCATCCTGGATGAGCTGCACTACCTGAGCCACTTGTGTGGGTTGTAGACTCCGTCTCATGCTACCACTAGAGTGAAAGCACCGCCAGCATTCAAAAGTGACCAAAACATCAGCCAGGAAGCATAGGAACTGAGAAGTGGTCTGTGGTTACCACCTGCAGAACCACTCCTTTATTGGGGGTGTCTTGCTAATTGCCTATAATTTCCACCTGTTGTCTATTCCATTTGCACAACAGCATGTGAAATTTATTGTCAATCAGTGTTGCTCCCTAAGTGGACAGTTTGATTTCACAGAAGTGTGATTGACTTGGAGTTACATTGTGTTGTTTAAGTGTTCCCTTTATTTTTTTGAGCAGTATATGTTCATTTTCCCTTTACCCTGAGAGGGGAAATGCTGTTTTATTTCATAATAGCTCAAAGACAAATCACACTAAGGATTAGAAAACAGGAAATTCACTTTTTACCCCATTGCTTTGAACAGAAATCTCTCACACACTTAGAGGTAATCTGACGACTTTTGACGTGTAAGTTAATTAGCTAGAGAGTTTGGATGGGTCCCAAATAATTATACACTTCACTTCAACCCACAGGGTCTATTGACAGTTCATTACACAGTACTTCTCCCCTCTATGTCAGTGTGAGGACAGTTGACCTACTAAGTACCCTAATGATGTTATAATGTTCAGTTAGATTAAATAAATGAGGTGATGATCATGCTGTCGAACTGTAACTTAGTCATTCAAGTCATAATGTGAGCTTCTCCACTCCACTTCGCTGGAGACAGTATATAGATGATATGAATAGCCAATGATTTGCTCAGAGTAATAATAGTATTTTAGTGGCTGAAACTAGACATTGCTCCAAAAAGCAATATATGCACGCGCACACACACACACACACACACACACACACACACACACACACACACACACACACACACACACACACACACACACACACACCATTGAGAACAGGTGCCTGCATACTGTACTGTATGTGTGTGTACACCTACGCAGGCTGGTGGACTCCATTCTGGAGGCTGTGTTGACAGTATCTCCAAACAGGCAGTATCTGGGCATCTTGTAGCTGACAATACCTGCCACACATGGACTTTGAGCAAGGAAAGCAAATGAAGAGAAAGACAAGCTTGCTATGCCATATTTGACTCACTGATCTTTACATTGGCAATAACTCCATACAATAATCCCAGGTTATTAAAAGGCAATCGGGTTATAGACTTATATCAAACCTACCACAACAGTACATATGCAATATATATTACCACACAGGAAGTTCCCTCTCAGGAAATAAAAGTTGTTTGAATTGAATTCAGTATTGCTTGCATACACAAACTGTACGTCTCAAAACTCAAAGCATCTGCCTGTTAGCTGAGATTATCAGGTACTTTTGCAGCACCTAAAACCCTTATGTGATGTGATTTGAACATGGGTATGTGTGTGTTTTGTCCCGTGTGAATTCCTGCGCGAAGCTGTGGGGTACGGCGACCTGTCTGATGGCCGCCACCAGGTCCAGCGACATTTTGGCTATCTCGTCGGCGTGCTTGTCCCCGTTCCTCTCAGGCAGCCCACTCACCACCATGTAGGCATCGTCTATCGTCAATGGGTCCACTCATGATAAGGGCATGTTGGATAGATCAAAAACATCCCAATACGTACACACAATTTTGTATAAAGTGATGTATTGGCTATGCATACTGATTAGTCTGATAAGATGACTGTATGTTTGACAACAGCTGGTAATCAGATAATGGGACAGGCTGTACAAAAATGAACGAATGGGAGGGGAAAACCCAATTGTGCATTAGATGACCACTTCTCAGTATGGATGTTGATATTTGTTCAGTTTTAACTAAACAGTATGTTCTAAATAGTATGTTGTATGGTTAGTACACAGTGTAGGGTGATTCCACGCTATCACAGATTGTTCTGGCAATTCTTACATAAAAACTTCATTGGGAGGAAGGATGTTGAACATGCTTTTTACATTTTTATCACAAACTATTTTTGAGAAAATCATAATGAAAGTGTCCATTTTAGGCCCTTTTTAGAACCGTACAGACATCTTTGTGTCATTATACTACTTATAGTGTGCTCTAAGATATGGAGTTTGTCTTGATTCTGAGAAATGAACTATGAACTAATTCAACATTTGTGGTAGCAAGATTACAAGATGATGTTACATATACGCACCAAATCGTTGTTTTATGAAATAGACTAAGGTTCTTAGTCTTTTTGAAGCTTGAGCTGGCAACTGTTAAAGAGATGGTTTCCACTCTAGCTTCCTGCAGTTAGTATGGACGTATGGTCAAGGGAAATGGGTTTTGCTAGATAGCTTGGGCTGACAATGACTTGGTGATAACTACCTAAAGCTGGCATTCTATAGACAAGATGTGGTGTGGGTGACCCGAGATAGAGATAGCCTGGAAGAGTCTAGAACAATACCTCATTGTCTCGTCTTCCTGGCATCTGGGAAACTAAGCCGGGTTGGGGGTAAAACACCATCATGTGTGGATAACCAAGGTGGCTTATGGGAGTTGGAACCAGTTTGACTTAGCATTTTTAAGTCCAATATAAGATCTCTGTTTTATCATTATCAGTTAGGCTCTCGGCCCAACAGTCTTTTCATAATTTCATTAATGAATCGATATTGAATAAAAATGATTGTTTGAAGAAATGACAAAGTCTCTCTCACTTGAATAAAATATTCCACCACACATTACAAATATTATTATGAATTACTTTTTGGATTGTGCTTATTTTTAGACATTGTTTGAAACAATATACTCTTCAAAACACATCAAATTTCCAGAATGGGCTCTGCTATTTTTTAAGGAATTTTCAATTTTATACATATAAATTGACATAGGTAATTAACCAATGAGAGTTGTCCTGTAGGATTGCACATTCAGCAAATCACCAGCAGAGGGAGTTCCCTTTGAATCCATTTTCCCATTCACTGTGTCGATGTTGCTCATACATGGGACATTACAGGATTTACCCCAGTATTTTACCCAAAAGCCTCAGACTTTTCTGTTTCCATATACGCAGGATGGCACCTATGTTTCACTGGGCCAGGGCTTTGGTGGACCTGCTCTCACTTGGGGCCAAAGCCAGGCTACTGGTACTTTTCCGCTGTCATTTACATAACAATGACTAAATGTGAACTTGAACACCTTCTCACAAAGCAACTGTTTTGATTATGCAGAGGTTGTTTAATCCTCTCTGTCAGCCCTAGCACAATTTCCCTAGTATAACATAAGGGTGTATACACTAGTGTAACACTGGTGTTCAGTGGTGATTTTAGCATGTAAATCTTGGTGGGGTAAACTCAACTATTTTGTTTAGATACATGCCAGCAAAGCCACTATACAACACTAAACAATACATTAATTGCACTATAACGGTGCCCACAAACTGTTAGGGCCTACATAACTCTGTCACGACAGTGGAGCTTTCCTTTCAGCAGCATGGAGTGAATCCTTACCACACCTACACCTGGCTATCAGTGGAGTCTTGTCTGGCAGCAAAACAGTTAATTCAGCTTAATTTACTGACTTTTTAAAACCATAGCTGATATGACTGACTTTCTTAAACAAATGTGGTTTCTACTGACTCCTTGTGGATTTGTGTAAATCGCTAAGAATTTTTTTGTCCTTCAATAATGACGAACACCAACATGAGTTATGACTTTTGAACCATTCACAAGGATTATTACATTTCTGTTCAGTAAATTCACAATGTTTGTTGTTATATCATTAACACTTAGCTCCAAGTATAAGCAAGTGCAAGCAAACGAGCTGCGATGAGGTAGGCCTATTCGTTCAGCACTTTTAGAATGGAAACTGACAGATATTCAAATAGATTCAGATAGAGAGATTCAGATAGAGAGAGAGAGATGCGGTTAGCCTACCATTTGAAGTATTTTATTAAGCCTATGTGGTCTAAAAAGGAAGGAAAATAATCATGAGGATCCCCTTGTTGGGGATACGGGGTAGCAATGAACCCCGAGACGGGATTGCTAGCAAGGCTGGAAATTCAAAACATCAAAAATCTAATAATTTCAATTTCTCAAACAATCAACTATTTTACACCATTTAAAAGATAAACATCTCCTTAATCTAACCACATTGTTCGATTTTCAAAGAGGCTTTACGGCAAAAGCATAAAGTTAGATTATGTTAGGACAGTACATAGCCACAAAAGTACAAACATCCATTTTCAATTCAAGGTCAGGCGTCACCAAAAGCAGAAACCGGCTAAAATTATGCACCAACCTTTGACAATCTCCATCAGATGACACTCCTAGGACATTATGTTATACAATACATGCATTTTTTGTTCCATCAAGTTCATATTTATATCCAAAAACAGCATTTTACAGTAGCGGTGAAATTCAGATTTTTTTCTTCTCTGAAATGCTTCCGGTGAACAACGTTACAATTTACAAAATTACTATTCGAAAACATTGGTAAATTATAATATTGTCATTCAAATAATTATAGTTTAACATTTCGTAAATGCTACTGTATTGCCAGATTTCAAAATAACTTTACTGGGAAATCACAAGTTGCAATAAACCGGGTGCTGTGCTAAGAACAATAGGCTAGGCTATATAGGTTAGCATCATCTTGTAATAATATCAATAATACTATTGTCAATAATCCCTTACCTTTGATTATCTTCATCCATTGGCACTTCCAGGAATCCCAGGACCACAACAAATGTGGTTTCTTTTGACAAAGTTCATAATTGATGTCCAAATAACTCCAAGTTGTTCCATGTTGTTAGCGCTTCGGTGGCTACTAAAAAGTAGCGTGGGGGGGTGTGAAGTCACGGCAAAAAGTTTAAAAAGTTTAAAAAAATAATCTATTTACGTTCGTTCAAACATGTCAAACGTTGTTTAGCATCAATCTTTAGAGCCATTTTTAACGTGGAACATCAGTAATGTTTCAACCCGACCTCTCCTGTGTCTAGAAAAACGTTTTTGAAAAATGTCTCGCGTCTCATGATTGCGCAGGTGCAGGCAATAATGGAAGTGACGACATCCCAGGGACGTCAACTTCACTGCATTCTTATTTGGTCTCTGTTCATCATAGACGCTTCAAACAACTTTATAAAGATCGCTGACATCTAGTGGAAGCCGTAGGAGTTGCGAAATGAATCCTTTCTCACGGTGGTATCTATTAAACAATGACACAAAAAAATAGTACAGCCACAAAATTATTTTTTTCTCTCAGGTTTTCTCAGGTTTTTGCCTGCCATATGAGTTTTGTTATACTTACAGACACCATTCAAACAGTTTTAGAAAATTCAGAGTGTTTTCTATCCAAATCTGGTAATAATATGCATATCCTAGCTTCTGAGTTGGTGTAGGTGGCAGTTAAAAATGGGCACATATTTTTTTCAAATTTCTCAATACTGCCCCCTAGCCCCAACAGGTTTTAATAGATAATATACCGACGCACAGACACCGGATTGGGCAAACACAACAACTCTTGCAATGTCAACTGTAATTACATGGGTCTATTACTGAAAATTTGTTGAAAACAAATATTTGAATGGGAAGAGACTGTCACTGGCAAACATGGTTACAGACCCAACAACATTTTATAGCATCCGCTCCTCGTGAAGAAAAGCACCAGCTAATTTATGCAGCAGCATACAATACATTTTTGTGCTGTGCACACTTGAACAGGAAGGTGGCGCTGTGATTCTTCTTGTGGGCACATTTTGTCATCAAAAGTTGCTTTCAAGGCAACTGGGAACTCGTAAAAAAACAAGATCGAATCATGACATCAGTGATCTTCAGGTCAGATCTCTAGAAAAAGGCTTGAGTACCCGGCTTGGAATTCTGAGATGGATGACTGTTCAAAACTTATTTTCCCAGTTGGAGATTGTTTTTTTCCCCGTGTTCTCAGTTGTCTTGAACTCACTGAAGTCTGAGATTTTCCAGTTCCGAGTTTCCAGTTATTTTGAACGCGGCAGAAGTCATGCTGGATTGACAGCATGGTCAATGTTTTCAACCTTTTCTGGCCCATGGTGTTGCGAGTGAATGTTTATCCTTTTAAGCTTGGAAAAGAGACCATTTCAGACATACATGTATGTATGAAATCCTTAAACACCCTCTCCACCGAATAGCAGGCAGAGGAAGCAAAATAGTAATTGATTTGCAACGCTTGCAGTTAGCCACTGATTCCTTCCAAACCACTCGTTATTGAATTTTACATTTTCCGACTTGTTGTGTAATGTTTATGTCCAATGGCCGATAAGCACCGATACCTTTTATCTATAATTAATCTTCATATGACAAGGATTGAAAAGGATTTGCCAATAGATTGTTGACGTGATACATGATGATAACTGCTTGTCTAGCTTGCTAGCTAAGATTTTGAAAGTATCATGCAATCAAAGCTACGGTAGATATAACATGATTTGACGTCCTTTTATCTGTGGCCAATGACCTTGAGCCTTCTTGGATGGAGACTTCTAATGGAAATCTATGGCAGCACCCAAGGGGGCTTGAACTGCCTAGCTCTCCCTGTAGATTCTGCGGTGACGTAGTGTCCCCATGAGTGACAGAACACTGAGCCAATCACGGCGCAACTAGAGAAGATTACCAACACCTGCGCTCTGTATTTTCCGCTGGCTGCCCCTCCACGCAGAAAGCACTGAGCTAGGCTGAAACACCTGCATTTTGGAGTTGCCTTACTCCCATGTTTGTATGCGGCTTTAATAACTCAAATTTGTATCCGTTTATTTTTTACATTGTTTAACGGTCGCCACTGCTGGTGTTACAGTCGAAAGCTTGTGGTGCTTATAAATTGTATCATAAGTTTAAAAGTAGCAGAGAGTCCACTCCGGATATTTGATGTAGCCTACTTGTATAGTATATTGTTTAAAGCAATATGTCTAAAAATGAACAAAATCTAAATGTGTACTTTTAAAACATTATTATTAATAGTTTTAATGTTGAATAAATGAATGTGTAAAATTATATTTCAGAATGTAGCAACACTCCACTGTAAAATGGTTGTGGCTATTTTGCTTCCACTGGTCCTGGGATAAAAGACATGAATTTTACCCAGTACCAGGACATTTTAGCCAAAAACCTGGCTGCCTCTGCCAAGAGGCTGAAACTTGGCCACAAGTGGATCTTCCAGCAAGACAATAACCACAAGAAAACATCAAAATCTGCCCCAAATAATTAATTGGCCACAAAATCAACATTTTACAATCTCAGTCTCCGGACTTGAAACCCATTGAATACGTGGTTTGAATTGAAGAGGGCAGTCCATGAGCGCAGACGAAATGTATCAAGGATCTGAAAGGATTCTGTATGAAGGAATGGTCTAAGATCCCCCACAATGTGTTCCTCAACTCATTATTATTTAATTTTGTTATTATTCAGTCTGTTATCCTCACAAGTAGACAAGTGCACAGATAGGGCTCTACCTTTTTTATATATATATATATATATATATATATATAATTTTTTTTTGTCATTTAGCAGACGCTCTTATCCAGAGCGACTTACAGTAGTGAATACAAACATTTCATTTCATGCATTTTTTTTTTTTTTTTTGTACTGGCCTCCCATGGGAATCGAACCCACAATCCTGGCGTTGCACACACCATGTTCGCGTTGCAAACACCATGCTCTACCAACTGAGCCACAGGGAAGGATGTGCGGAACACATGCCCATTTGCCCTTACAGTATCTAAGTGCCATTTTCGCTGGTAGTATAATAAAAATGTTTTTGCTAGTTTTTTTGTATAATTGCTGTCGTTGTTGTTCTTAACCAACTGCCCACAAGTTGGCGTTAAATTCTCATATATACTTCAGAACCAAAATGTGATTGTTGACCAATGACCAGTCATCAGCATTGGAGTGCAAAGGCAGGTATTAGGCCTATGCATAATAGACCTAGTTACCAGATAGAACTAGTTTCATTTCCCCCAGTTTTGCCTGGCAAAAACAAGGTTGGCCTACATTTATCATCCATATAAAATACAGTTTAGCAACCTACCACTTACTGACTCAACTCTGACAGATCAATAGTCTACCTGGTGATTTTGTTGATCATTTTCATATTTCAGATAGGCCCGGTTCGTACTGGCTACAGGTCTAAAGAAAAGCACCTGTAACATCGAACTGCCTTCAATATTATTTGATGAAGATTAATCATATTCCGGCTAATTTATTATGATATTTGTAAGGAAGAACAGGGCTACCCGGCTGGCAACTAGCACTCTGCAGACAGAACATACTTTCCATCTGATCCTGCAACCTATGTTACAAGAATGTTGTATGATTTTGTTTGCTCTGGACTCCAGAGAAATGACATGATATTAGCTGCTAACACAAATGACTTTCAGCCCAAACTCAGGTGTTAAACGCAGTTTATTTCTGTAGCCTATCTTGCGTTTTGAAAATGCATCACCATTTATGGATATGTGCGCGCATATTCGCGGATGCACACACACGCATGTGCGTGTGGGGTCGTAGGTTCCCGGGTCAAATAGGTTGCAAACCACTGGGATACATGATAGTGGCAACATATGCAGTCTCTGAGCAATTGTATTAGTATAATTTTTGGGGGGGAATACAATACATCTTATTATTTATTTTATAAAATCATTGTTGGTTGTATTTATCAATGGTGTCAATCGTTTCGGACCACACTCTAGTAGGAAGTAGTAGGCAAGAACGAGTCCAATCCAATCACCATGTAGGCTATCCAGTCTTACCTTGTAGACGTCATAAGAGTCGATGCGAGTGTCGAGCACAAGTACAGATTGTTTAGCATCTCCACAACTTGCAGAGGGGTGCAGGAGGCAGAGATAGTGGTGAAACCAACATTTCAGAGAAGAAAATAGTGACCTTTATAGAATGACAGGAAAAACAAGATGCCTCTCTTAACTCATCATATGGTAAATTGCGTGCGAAATACATGTATGCAGTTGACTCCATTGTGATTTACGTCTCTTTTACAAGACAGACAGTGGTCCAAAGTAAACATGGGTAAATGGAGTAAGTGTCATTTATAAGTGTACTGTACAGTTCTATTGTATACTTATAATACTTGTATAGTTTCTTTGTCTAGCAGCTGAATAATGGGGGTTCCTCAGGAATCTGTCTTATGGCCTTTCCTCTTTAGCTTATATGACCTTATAATGACCTTCCTCATGCGTCTCATGATGTTGATAGCCAAATGTATGCAGATAATATTGTGATTATATTGTGTTCCATTTTGAGAATGTTATAGTGCTGGGACTCAAAGGCTGCATTTAGACAAGCAGCCCAATTCTGATATTTTTTCCACTAATTGGTATTTTGACCAATCAGATTAGCTCTGAAAAAGATCTAATGCGTAAGATCTGATGTGATTGGTCAAAAGATCAGAATTGCGCTGCCTGTGTGAACGCAGCCATAGAAGCCTGTGTCAAAACGGACCACATCCCCTTTGCTAGCCAATAGCCCTGAGCAAAGTGTTTTTGGACCAGCTGGTTCAAGCCACTCAATAAGCTGGATGCAATTTTCACCCGTGTAACCTGTTTTATCTCCGACTGAATATGGCACACCGTAATTACAGGTAATTATGACAACGATAAGAGCAAATGAACCAAATGTAAGGGTTCATTCAGCACATTGGTTTGGTGATCTTGCCAACCTATTTCACCAACGGAGTCCCTTAACATTACAAGGCCCTCACAGTAATTTGTTTAAATTGTAAAAGTGATGAGGGAGAGAAAGGGTCTCATCTTGCTGCTATTTAAGTTGGTTATAGAAATGTCAAGGGGTTTCTTTAAATTGAAAGGTGTTGTTAGAAGGTGCCATACCCTCTAAGAAAGCATGGGTTCTTGAAAGCAGTGGTGTAAAGTACTCAAGTAAAAATACTTTAAAGTACTACTTAAGTAGTAATATTACTATTTATATTTTTGACAACTTTTACTTCTACATTCCTAAAGAAAATTATGTACTTTTTACTCCATACATTTTGCCTGACACCCAAAAGTACTCATTACATTTTGAATTCTTAGCAGGGCAGGAAATAGTCAATTTCACTCACTTATCAAGAGAACATCCCGAGTCATCCCTACTGCCTTTGATCTGTCGGACTCACTAAACAAACATACTTCATTTGTTAATTATGTCTGAGTGTTGTATTGTGCCCCTGTAAATAAATAAATAAAACAATAAAATGGTACCATCTAATATAAGGAATTTTAAATAATTTCTACTTTTACTTTGGTACTTAAGTTATTTGATTAATTACATTTACTTTTGCTAATTCAGTATATTCTGAACCAAATACTTTCAGACTTCTACTCAAGTAGTTATTACTGGGTGACTTTCACTTTTACTTGAGTCATTTTCTATGAAGCTATCTTTACTTTTACTCAAGTATGACAATTGGGTAATGATGACACAGGAATTCACTTGATGGAACAGCACAAAATGGAATTGATCGACATGATTGAACTGAAGCCCCACATCTCCTCAGATCAATCAAACCCACCTTCTCGTAGCTCTCTGCCTCCACGTGCTTCTGCTGCCTCAGCTGCTTGGCCACCGACTTGGGCACCATCTGGTGCAGGAGGTCCTCGGCCAGTTGTCTCTGGTGCTTCAGGTCCTCAGTCCTCTCTCGCAGGCTACGCGCAAAATTCTGGGTCCACTCCGTCATCTGCTTGAAGGACATCAAGCACCAGTGGATAGATCAGGCAGGCCAATGTCAACAGAGTGATCTGCTGGCACCGCCCCGGCCAGCAGACCCACATGGGTGTCCCTCAGGGCCTGGAAGCCAGTCTGAGCCTGTGAGGACGCCCACTTTGACCACCATGTCAGACGCTGAAATCTGCCAAGGGGCAGAGACGAAGACGTACGCGTTGACTTTGAGGCTGTTGGCCAGGTTGAGCTTTAGGTGAATGTTTTCCATCCAACAGTCATGCAGTGTTTCTGAGGAGAGCTGGGCAAAGGCTAAGCGGCTCAGTGCTCGGATCCACTTCTCGTGAAAGTCAGCTTGGTCAGCAATGGAAGAGAGTTCACTGAACTGGTGATTGAGTTCCAGGAATGTGACCATCAGTCTCAGTGAGAGGACATCTTTCCAGTCTGAAAACTTCTTGACCTGACTAATGTCCATTTTCTTGGCTTGTCTCGTTACTCCTGTACCATGTGCATAGATTTCTTGTGTTTTGGAGTTCACCTATGAGTTGGAGAATATCCGTGGTCCTACATTAAGTCAGCTCGTCGAAAGCGGCCTCTGTGGTGCCGAGCAGGTCCAAGTTGACCTGAGGTCAACGGAGACTGAGCCAAGCAGAGCCAGAAACCAGTTAAGCAGAGCCAGAGCCAGTCAATATGCGACGAACAGTGCGGTTACTGCCAAGACACGGAGAGAGAGAGAGAGAGAGAGAGAGCACCTGCAACAACAACAAAAAAGAGAAACAAATATATGCCTAGATAAGGATCTATGATTACATAATTTAAAAAAATGCAATAAACTTATTGTAAATATGAAATATGACTATTAAATAATGCAATTATAATTTTAAAACCGTAATAGATAAAAGTGGGATATACATGTTTATGTTTAATAATACTTTTTTTTTTATTTTAAGCGCTTTTCATAACACCCAAAGTCACTTTACATACACAAGAAAACCACGTGAAAATAGGCAAGTATATAAAAGTACACTTAATATGAGGACAGGCTCACCATGGACAACACCAAACATGGCAGACTAACCAGGGAAGTGAACTAGATAGCTTTTATCCTCTAAAACAACAGATAAGCCTGTGTGAATACATTGGTATAAGTTTGTTTTATTGTTCTGCTTAAACTTAATGTGGGAAAAAGTTAAACGAAATGCATTTGTTGATTGGATGTAATGTTGATATTTATCATGATTTTTACAAAAAAATAAGCCCTTTAGCTAGGCTTACAAGTAAACAAAAGTTTTGTAGGTTTGTAGGCTATTAACATTTAACAAAACAATACTCACAATTACCTGCAAATATTCGCATTCGCTGTCGACTTCCTCTTGCGCCGTTGGTGCGACTCTCCTTTTATGTCTGCTGTTCTGAATTTTGGTAAATATTCGTTTCAGAGAGACGAGGACAGAGTCAGGAATGCGAAGCATTCCTTTTTCATGTAACGTTACTCCAAAGATGACATGGACTCGTTGTCCGAAAGTTAAATGCGTATATCAAAGTTATGTAGTCCTACATTTGTATGATGAAATTGAAAGAGAATAGAAGGCAGACATTATGTTAGCAATTATTACAAAAATGTATGTCATTTGGCTCCGCAATATTGCTTGTTCCTGATATCAGACAGGAGGCTTATAAATAGGATGCAACTAGTGACGTGTGTTGGATAATTGTGTGGTTTAATTTCTGCAAAGGGAGGAATACATGCCAATAAAGTCTCTCACCTCCTTTCACCCAAGGCTTTTCAACAGAAAAAAAGTAATACATTAAATTCTAACTCAATTTATCTTGCTTCTCTTTGAAATACATTTTCATATTGACATTTTTTACGACAATTTCCCATCAAATTAAGATAGTTAAAATATCCTGTGTTATTACACTCAATATATTTCGTTCCAACATACATTTTGAGGTAACAAGTTGGCTACTGCTGGGCATAATCTTATCTGCATGCAAATCTATGGAATCCTATTGAGTTTCATGCTTATTTATTTAATAATTTGTGTTTTCCTTTATCAGAAAATCTCCTAAATTAGTTGAACATTTGTGTTTCCATGAAGAGGGGAAGTAAATCTGGGAAACCCAACCAAATTCACATAGAAATGTGAGTTATACATCTGTCATTCACACTGAAAGGAACTTCTATGTGCAATATTTCTATCCTCCCGTGCGTAAGTTTAGTTTTTGCATCTTCTACTTTCGGTTTTGTACACCAGCTTCAAACAGGTAAAAATATTTTTTTGGTTATGGAAAATAGCAGTGTAAATGGTACAATGATTCTCTAAACTATACTTGCTTGTTTTGTCACACAAACTGAAATTAGGAAAACCAGTAGAATTTTAGCAACCAGGAAATTGAGGAGCGATTTCTTTCATATTGCATCTTCAATGAATAGTGTGTAATTGCTTTTGCTGTACATGGGTCTCAATGACAGCTGCATCCACCCTTGAGTATCTGCTTATCTATTCTTAAAGGCTTAAATAAAAAGGGAAAATTATAGTTTGCCGAATAATGGAACAAGAGACTAAGGGAAATTATAACTAGAATGCCGTTATTGATTTGCCTAATTCAGTGTCTGCTCCATAATAAAAGGAAAATCAGAGAAATACTTCTTGTCATGCATTTAAACCCCATGTAGCATTACTAATTAGGCCTTGTGGATTTTGACCAGCCTTGATATCATTTTATTTTTGGTGGGGTGAGAGAACGCAAAGGACATTACATTTTGTGGAAAACAACATGTAGTTTAAAACCTCTTGAGACTCTCATCCCGTTAGCGGGATCATTTTCCAGCGAAAAACTCCTAGCGACATTAGCATAACGAAATTCAATATATATATTTTTTCAAATATAGGACTGTCTCATATCGTTTTATAGATACACCTCTCTTGAATCGACCCTAGTTGTCCGATTTCAAAAAGGTTTTACAGGAAAAGCACAATATTAGATTATGTTAGAGGAGTACATGATAAAAGTAGCATCATATGAATTTTCCGACCAGGCACATGCATCACATATAACCAAAAACAGCTAAATGCAGCACTAACCTTTTACAAACTTCATCAGATGACACACCTAGGACATCATGTTACACACAGCATGCAATCTTTTGTTCAATAAAGGTCATATTTCTATATAAAAACAGCATTTTACATCGGCACCTGACGTTGACTAACTATTTTTTCATAAAATGCGTCCCGGGAAACAGTGCTACAATTTTATAAATTACTATTCGAAAACGATTTTTTTTTTTATATTGTCAATCTAAGATTTATAGATGAATATCTCTTGAAAACACCCGTCATAACAGATTTTAAATTAACTTTACAGGGTAATCACACTTTGAGATAAAAGGGGATGCGATACCCAGAAAATGAGCTAGAAAGCCTAGCTCGTCGCCATCTTGGAACAATCGCACATCACATCTGATCTTGTATAATATTGCCAATAATCCCTCACCTTTAGTTGTCTTCATCAGAAAGCACTTCCCGGTATCCCAGGTCCACGACAAATGTATTTTCGGTCGAAAAAGTCCATCCTTTATGTTCCATTAGCTTGCTGTTGTTAGCGCGTCCTAAGGCTGTAACCAAATGTTGATCCGTGCGCGGCACTTGGCTAACGAAAAATGACTATTTTCCCTTCGTTAGGTTCGTTCAAACATGTCAAACGTTGTATAACATTAATCTTCAGGGCCTGTTTCAACAAGAGAGCCAATCAGATTCGAGTGGGACGATTTCATTGTGTTTCAAAATGTTTCCAAAGGTGGGGGCAGACACGGCCGCCGACGTCACAATGCTGATGGCCCTCCTACTGTGACCAATTGCCACATCGTCTCCTGCACTGAGTTTCGACAGCAGAAGCTTCAAAACACTTTGTAAAGACTGGGGACATCTAGTGGATGCACTGGAAAGTGCTCAATTATCATTTTTTCACGTTGTGAATTACAGGGAAGGCTGTGAAGTCGAGTCCACAATTCAGAATCCCACTTCCTGGTTCAATCGGTCTCGGGGTTTTGACTGCCATACGAGTTCTGTTATACTCACAGACACCATTCAAACAGTTTCAGAAACTTTAGGGTGTTTTCTATCCATATAAAATAAGTATATGCATGTCCTAGCTTCTGAGTTTGATTAGTAGGCCGTTGAAAATGGGAACGAATTTTTTCCAAAATGCGCTGTGTTGCCCCCAGTGGTAGGATATACGCAAGAGGTTAAAAGCTATATACCATCCTTTGGTAATTAAACCAATTTAATTCAAACCCCTTCACACGTGCATAGAGCCTAATAACTTTGATTAGAAATACAACAGATTTCACTTTCAATTCACAAACAAGTTGTTGTATACTGTCAGAAATTGTTTAACATATTTACATCTTAATTCAAAGTCTTTGTATACATTTATTTTTTTGCCAAATTGAAATCCACTTACAACGTACATTTTTATTTTCTCCCAAATCACATTTTCATACAATATTCAAATACAATCCAACCAAATTCTAGGTGTAATCAGAATAAATTAAACTTGTTAAGGCACACTCAGTAGTTAGTTAGACAAAAAAACAGATTCGAAAAAAGCCCTTAAAAATGTTATATAAACAAAGATGAACAATAAATGCAAAAAACACAAAAAAAACCTGAAGAAAACAATTAAGTCACACTTCACAATAAATCAGTTGTAGAAACTCAGTTTATCTAGTAATTGTGGAGTATTTAAACAACATTAAGATAATGTGCATAAATTCACAAAATCATGGTGGATTAATTAACCTAACATTTAAATGTTAAGAGTAGCCTTTATGATGTAGAAAATCTACTACATGTCCAAATGTAATTCTATTGGTTTAATGTGTCAGAGTGAACAGTGCGAAGTGGCAGTGGAAACTGGAAACATACAGGTTACAAAACCCATTTAAGTAAACCAACTAAATAACTAATTTAAATGTCAATGTTTACATCTCCATCCATTTTTAATGGAGATGATTTCTTAGGGACTAATCCCATTTTAAAGTTGCGATAATAACCACTTGTGATGTCGTAAATACCAGTTGGCTGTATTCACATGCATTGAACTCGTTGACAAATGCAGATTGGCTAATGGCCAACAATTTACCTTTATTTAAGTCAGTTAAGAACAAATTCTTATTTTCAATGACGGCCTAGGAACAGTGGGGTAACTGCCTTGTTCAGGGGCAGAAGGACATATTTTGCACCTTGTCAGCTCGGGGATTCGATCTTGCAACCTTTCGGTTACAAGTCCAACGCTCTAACCACTAGGCTACGCTGCCAACCCAACAAGCTGAGTCAACCACAGCATAATAGCTGTTCTTTTAGTTTATCAAATTATAGTGTTCAAAAACAATATTAATAGATTGCTTTTTATAAATAATGTTTTGTTGGATTAAATTGCCGAAAATTCTGTTATCGAGGTCATTTCCTTAGTGGGTGACGTCAGAGGTCAGCATGTGGGAGAAGTAGGAGCTCAGGGATGATAAACAAGTTTTCCTCTAGTAATTACCAGTTGAAGGGGCATTCAAGTGGATTTTCCCCAGTCATATGTGGTAAATACCACCATCCGACTTGGTTATGATCGCAGGGTAAAATATATGTGTGTGGCTTGGGTTAGGATTCCACCATCTTGAAAAAAGGTGAAGGAATAACTGACATTTTTCAGAATTCTATATGGTAGAAACAAAAACAAAGCTATGTCTAGAACCATATAAATAGAATCCCTATTCTTCGTTCAAACCGAGGGAGTCATCCAGCCAAAACAAATGGAAGCATTGTAAACAGTGACAGACTTTCGTTTGCCTTGCCAATGAAAGAGGTCATCAGGTGAGGTGAGCTTCTTTCTCTGAATTCAGCTCCAACATGTCGAAAGTCAAACATTGTTGACCATCTCAATACAAATCATTGACAAATAATGACATGTACAGTAACACACTTTCTGGAAATGTAATTTGTCTCATGCTGCCATCGCTGGCTGCTACTCTGCACCTGTGATGTCATGGCTGCTTCCTAAGCTTCCATTTCCTCACTTGGCTTCGTCACCTGGTGAGGTTAAAGGGGAGGGTTACAAACAGGAATAGGAAACAGGAAATGCAAGGCTGTTTACTGAAGCAAGCTCCTACTCGCAGATGCCTCAATCCCAAATCGACCATAGAGCTCATTTAAACCAGGGCTTCTACCCCCTGGGCAAATGTGGAGATCTGAGAGGATTGGAAAGGCGTAAGAAATATGGCAGCAATTCCACCTGGCCCATCAGAAAGCAATGTTAAGCTACAGCAACATTGCATTGGCCGTCGTCAAGACCTCCACAAGAGCATAGGAGCTAGCAGCTAGGAATCGGTTGGGGATAGGCCAAATACCTATCCACACATAGGTATGAGTAAGAGCAAGCTCTCTGAATATCAGAGAGAACCAAGTCCTTCTGTCAATTTAATTTCTTAATTTAGTCAGAGTGAATCAATAGAAAACACCATCGAAAAAAACCCCAGCCAAATCAAAACAATGTCACATGGTGAAAGGGATTACTGGCAGCACTCAGTCAAAGCTAATCCAAGACAACCACTTACAGTAGAAATGTTCCTCCTTTGTAATGCCCATTATTTTAAAAACAGACATCTAATTTTGCAACCAATGCTGTAGATAGATGGGTATTTGTACATGATAGGAGACAGGCATCAAGAAGCTTTTGGATAATTCCCGGACTAGTTCGTACCACCTCGTTGGACCTGTTTATGTTCCAGTTTTGTTGTCTCTCTTTCTAATTTTGAGACATAGCACAGATAGTTACTTAGCCTAGCCTATACTGAACAAAAATGTAAATGCAAAATGCAACTATTTGAACGATTTTACTGAGTTACAGTTCATACAAGGAAAACAGTCAATTGAAAGAAATTCATTAGGCCCTAATCTTTGGATTTCACATGACTGGGCAAGGGCACAGCCATGGGTGGACCTGGGAGAGCATAGACCCAATCCCTGGGGAGCCAGGCCCAGCTAATCAGAATGCGTTTTCCCCACGAAAGGGCTTTATTACATACAGAAATATTACTCAGCACCCCCTGAGAAGCCGGACATGGAGGTCCTGGGCTGGCGTGGTTACATGTGGTCTGCGGTTGTGAGACCGGTTGGACGTACTGCCAAATTCTCTAAAACGACATTGGAGGCGGAATGTGGTAGAGAAATGAACATTCAATTCTCTGGCAACAGCTCTGTTGGACATTCCTGCAGTCAGCATGCTCCCTAAAAACTCGAGGTCTGTGGCATTGTGTTGTGTGACAAAACTGCACATTTTATTGTCCCCAGCACAAGGTGCACCTATGTAATGATCATGCTGTTTAATCAGCTTCTTGATATGCCACACCTGTCAGGTGGATGGATTATCTTGGCAAAGAAGAAATGCTCACTAACAGGGCCGTTAGCAAATTTGTGCACAACATTGAGAGAAATAATCTTTTTGTGAGTATTGATCTTATATTTTAGCTCATGAAACATGGGACCAACACATGGTGTTTATATTTTTGTTCAGTATACTTTAAACCTCTCGAAATTAGTATGCCGTGTATCAAATCGAGGTGGTAGTAACTAGGCTACTATAGAAGCGAACAGAACTGAAAAGATTGGAAACCCACATTTACACTATTGTTGATTGAGAAGAGACTTCAAGGCACCAGAATAGGGATCAAAAAGAGGGTGAACTCAACTTAAAAAACATACATTAGCTACACTAGAGGCTTATGATTGGGGGGAAAAAACTATTTGTTTGCTTTCACACAGACGGGAAATGCTCTAGGCTACATTTGGAAATATATGTAAGGGTTCGGAAATCGATGGATTAAAACAACTTGCATTACTGCATGTAGTGAAATGTTGATTAACAGAACTGGGATGGTCCACCATTTTAAATGAGGACTAATACTGGTGCGTTCAATGACAGAAGTTTTCAAATAAAATTTACATGGCTCATGTTAGAATATATTCGTAATAGGCTATGTATTGCAAAATAAATTGTTCCTTACTTTCCGATTAAAGCATTTGTCGTCAAATGTCTTCACAAACTGATTCCTTTCACACAAAATGAGAAATCACCAAATAAATTCTTGTTTGTACGAAAGAGAGCAGAAAAAAAGGGCGAGGCTGCGCACAGCAATTATGCAAATCCACTCCAAAAAACATTCCAATCACACATCCAAACTATGTCCCAGCTGAGACAGAGAAAGACACCCGAGGAGGAATGAAAGTGAAAGGGAATTCTCCAACATACACAAAAAACAAAGCGAGAAGAGAATAATTTGGACAGTTTTTGTGTTCATCAGTTCAAAGCAGTTTGTTGTGTTTGTGTTATTATACCTTGCTTCTGAAGAGGGGCTTGGCGCTGGGGCCGCAGTACTCATTGTAGATGAGCTTGAAGAGGAAGAGGTGGAAGAGGGTGATGAGAGAAGCCACGCCGAACCAAAAGAGGAAGGGCAGGCCCGGGTCCTGCTTGGCCATGTGCTCCTCGTGCGCCAGGATGGCTTTGAGGTGCAGTGTGTGCCGCAGGTCCTGCAGGTGGCGCAGGTCCGTGGATATGTAGAGCAGTGGTGTGATGGGCTGCGTCACCATCACCGGGAACACGTGGCCCTTGGACTCTACCATTGACGACGTCAGCTCCACTGGCTCGTTGAGGCATCCCGCCTCGCAGGCGTACAGAGCTACGGGTTTCTCCTGGGGCTTGACCGAGACATGCAGGAAGGGCTTGACCGACACGTGCAGGAAGGGCTTGCCCTCGGCGTCCAGAAGCACAGCCAGGTTGATCAGGTCCTGGTTGTAGTGGATGCCTCGCAGCGCGTAGCTGTTGTGCAGCACGTCCGGGTCCGCCTGGAACTGCAGGTGGTTTTCGTTGAAGGAGAGGCCTCCGAAGCTGAGTACGGCGCCCTGCATGACGCCATGGGCACCTGCCGCCACAAGCACCTTGCAACCCCTCTTCTGCAGGGTGAGGGTCCACAGGGTGACCAGCTGCAGGACTTGGGCCACACTGCTGACCCGCTCTGGCCACAGGTTATCGGCATGCATGGTGGCATGCCCACTAAAGCAGTGGTCGGCGTAGTTGAGGCTGGATTCCAGACGGGCGCGTTCTTCAGCGCCCAGACGGCGGTCGAGCAGGGGTGCCGGCGAGGCCGAGAGGACGTAGTAGAGTGTGGTGTTGACCGTGGCGCTGGACGGCGTATGCGTGTCAGTGATCTTACGCATCTCCACCCCTGCAGGAGACACACACAGTAAGATGTGGGAACAGAAAATGTCTACATAATCATTTGATCTAGAACTACATAATTCATTAGCTTAGTCATTCATCACGATCAGATAGAATGCTTGTATTTTTTGTAAATACTGGGTTGTGTTAATATCATCTGGGTCGTTACATTTGATTTCAATCTCTTTTTGACCGCACCCCTTTTGATTTAAACAAAAAAAATTCTATACATATTTTCCCATGTTAGAAGTGGTCGTAGAGTAATTTTTTGGACATGAATGACAAAAACATTTAGGAGATAGAGGTGCTCAAAGTTGACCCATTTTGCATACCCCACCCTACCATAAAGCATCCATGTCTTCATTACTGGAAAATATAAAAGGTTGAGTTTCATATAATTTACAAGCTTCCAAAACAGGGTTGACAAAGTATTTTATAATTTCTTGGAAAAAAGTTAAATAATAAGTTTAAATAACATTAACGTAAATTATCTAAAAACACTTTTTTAAATATACACTGTCGTTCAAAAGGTTGAGGTCACATTGAAATGGCCTTGTTTTTTTGTCCATTAAAATAACATCAAATTGATCAGAAATACAGTACAGTGGGGTGGCAGGTAGCCTAGTGGTTAGAGTGTTGGGCCAGTAACCGAAAGGTTGCTGGATCGAATCCCGAGCTGTCAAGGTAAAAATCTGTCGTTCTGCCCTTGAACAAGGCAGTTAACCTCCCTGGGACGCTTGCGTCCCACCCTAGTCAACAGCCAGTGGAATCGCGTGGCGCGAAATACAAATACCTCATAAATGCTATAACTTCAATTTCTCAAACATATGACTATTTTACACCATTTTAAAGACAAGACTCTCATTAATCTAACCACATTGTCCGATTTCAAAAAGGCTTTACAGCGAAAGCAAAACATTAGATTATGTCAGGAGAGTACCCTGCCAAAAATAATCACACAGCCATTTTCAAAGCAAGCATATATGTCACAAAAACCAAAACCACAGCTAAATGCAGCACTAACCTTTGATGATCTTCATCAGATGACACTCCTAGGACATTATGTTATACAATACATGCATGTTTTGTTCAATCAAGTTCATATTTATATCAAAAAACAGCTTTTTACATTAGCATGTGATGTTCAGAACTAGCATACCCACCGCAAACTTCCGGTGAATTTACTACATTACTCACGATTAACGTTCACAAAATACATAAAATATTTAAAGAATTATAGATACAGAACTCCTTTATTCAATCGCGGTGTCAGATTTTAAAATAGCTTTTCGGCGAAAGCACATTATGCAATATTCTGAGTAGATAGCCCGGCCATCACGGCTAGCTAATTTGACACCCACCAAGTTTGGCCCTCACCAAACTCAGATTTACTATAAGAAAAATTGGATTACCTTTGCTGTTCTTCGTCAGAATGCACTCCCAGGACTTCTACTACAACAACAAATATTGTTTTTGTTCCAAATAATCCATAGTTATATTCAAATACCTCCGTTTTGTTCGTGCGTTCAGGTCAGTATCCGAAGGGTGACGCGCGAGCACATTTCGTGACAAAAAATGTCAAAATATTCCATTACCGTACTTCGAAGCATATCAAACGCTGTTTAAAATCTATTTTTATGCGATTTTTTTCATAAAATAGCGATAATATTCCAACCGGGCAACGTTGTATTCGTTCAAAGACTGAAAGAAAAACATGGAGTCCTCTCGTGAACGCGCACTCCAGTGTCATTGTTCCCTGCCTGACCACTCACAAAAATTCCTGCTGTTTTTCGCCCAGAGACTGCAGAGACGTCATTCCACTTTCTGGCGCCTTCTGAGAGCCAATGGAAGCCTTAGAAAATGTCACGTTAAGGCAGAGATGCTGTATTTTTGATAGAGATGCCACAGAAGGAGAACAAATTGTCAGACAGGGCACTTCCTGTATGGAATCTTCTCAGGTTTTGGCCTGTCATATGAGTTCTGTTATACTCACAGACACCATTCAAACAGTTTTAGAAACTTTAGAGTGTTTTCTATCCAAATCTACTAATTATATGCATATTCTCGTTTCTGGGCAAGAGTAGTAACCAGTTTAAATCGGGTACGTTTTTTATCCGGCCGTGCAAATACTGCCCCCTAGCCCCAACAGGTTTTAACCAACTGTTCCCCGGTAAGCCGTCATTGTGAATAAGAATTTGATATTAACTGACTTGCCTAGTTAAATAAAGGTTAAATAAAATAAATAAATTAAAATGTTGTAAATCACTATTGTAGCTGGAAACGGCAGATTTTTTTAATTGAATATCTACATAGGCGTACAGAGGCCCATTATCAGCAACCATCACTCCTGTGTTCCAATGGCACGTTGTGTTAGCTAATCCAAGTTTATCATTTTAAAAGGCTAATTGATCATTAGAAAACCCAGCTGAAAACTGTTGTTCTGATTAAAGACGCAATAGAACTTGCCTTTTTTTGACTAGTTGAATATCTGGAACATCAGCATTTGTGGGTTCAATTACAGGCTCAAAATGGCCAGAAACAAAGAACTTTCTTCCGAAACTCGTCAGTCTATTCTTGTTCTGAGAAATGAATGCTATTCCATGTGAGAAATTGCCAAGAAACTGAAGATCTCGTACAACGCTGTGTACTACTCCCTTCACAGCGCGAACTGGCTTTAACCAGAAAGAGAAGTGGGAGGCCCCAGTGCACAACTGAGCAAGAGGACAAGTACATTGTCTAGTTTGAGAAGCAGACACCTCACAAGTCCTCAACTGGCAGCTTAAATAGTACCCGCAAAACACCAGTCTCAAAGTCAACAGTGAAGAGGCGACTCCGGGATGCTGGAAATTTACCAGAAAGTTTCAGACCCTTTGCAACCCTAGTTTGAACTATACAAGCAATACTCGCTTAGCCACGTTAGCTTCACCTTCATGTGTGTGCTAGCAAACAAGCTTGGTAGTGCTAGGTATCAATAGCCATTGTCAGCCAATCCTAGTAGGGTCTGAAACCCATGGTGAGCTTCGACTGGTCACTTGCGCCACAATATCGTGGAGAATTTGCATAAAGTTAATCTATTGCCAACTTTAGTCCCACCCTATTCAGCTCCCTCGCCCATGCTCACATTGCTCAACGGTTCCCCCGCACAGTCCGCTTCTCTTGCTTTCCTTCCAATGAAAGTGAATGGCTTCTGATATTTCACTGTACGATGCTGCTGTATATTACGAGACGCAGCCCGTAAGCTTCGTCTCAACCGATGGTGGGCACAACGCAAACACCTTAGATGGTGTAAAATAGGGTCTAAGCCACAACATACTTGAAAATGACGTTTATGCATTTTTTGATAATTGACGCTAAAGAATTTAAAAAAGTAAATTTTTATATAAAAGCCTGCTTAACAAAATCAAAATCAAAAGGTAGGCAGTCAAAAAGTGATTGAAATCAAATGGAACTACCCATCCATTAATTGTTTTGTCCTGTACAGTCTACGAAAAAACTCACATACTAAATACCACAGTATTTGCACTGTAAAGAGAAAAGACATGGCATCTCAGCTTTGACTTTTACTTACCAGAGATGAAGAGGTCCATCCAGGCCTGTTGGTGGTCCTGGACCAGATCTTCTATGTTAGCCCTCAGCAGCTCGCCCAGCTCTTTCTTGGCCCCCTCTCTAAGCCTAGTGAAGGTCTCCTGCAACTTGGTCGACTCAATGGGCTCCGACGTCCACACCACCGACAGCACACTTTCTGCGTACTCCGACTTGGCCGCCACCTGGATGCGGCTGCCCAGCTTCTTGGTGGCCACCACCACCAGCAATATCTGGTTCTTCTCCGGCAGAACCACGCGGCCTGACGACAGCACCACCTCTTTTTCCTCCACCTTCTCCACACTGGCTGAGAACTTGCTCCCGAACAAGGACGGTTCAGTGGAAACCTCCAGGGTGGCGGCCCGCTCCGAGGGGTTGTTGACGTGGATCCTCTGGAGGTAGACGTTGGGCCGGCTGCGGTGGGCGATGAACTCCTCTCGGACGGTGAGGCAGTCACGGGCTGACCCGGAGCTGTCCCCCGGGAGGACACAGTGGACGGACAGGACAGCCCCTTTGCGGAACCAGAGCATGGTTGCACTCGCCTCGGCTCGCTTCCCAGGGAGGTGGACACCCACTATGGGCGAATACTCAGTCTGGTGGACAGGGGCCGAGCCGGGCTGGGAGGACGAGGCCACCCACAGTCTGTTGGAGTCAATGTCCACCAGGAAATGGCCGTTACCTGTGACAAAAGGCGTGACCGCTTTCTCCTGGGGAGTGCTGTAGATTCCCTCCCCCCGGTCCACCAGTGACTTCCACCTGTGGATCTCAGTCTGGAGGCATTGTCCGGCAGGCCCCCCTGATTGGCCTGAGCCACTAAACAACCTCAAAGCGCCCTCTGAGCTAAGGTACCAGTAAAAGATGAGGAAAACCAGCAGTCCAATGAGCATTCTTCTAGCCCAGCTGCTTGACAGCACACCTGGTAGGCCCTTTAGTCTTTGCTGGAGCCACATTTTGAATTTAGGCTTAAGAGTCACTTTAAGTCTGCAACTCGTGTTAATGAGCTAACTAGCTTACGTTAGATAATGACAACAAACAAAATGGATGGTCAAAGTTGGTTCTCCATTCAAATCTGACCAAAACCAAAGTCAACAGACTAGCTAGATTACCACTTAAAGTATTTCGCTAAATGTGTGAAGTGTTGTATTTCCTGTTGACAACTAGCTAGCTAACGTTCGCTAGCAATGTACTGGGGAAATGAGCTAAACTGGTAGCTAGCTCTTTACTAGCTAGTTAGCTAACTAGTAAACTGGTACTCAAAATATTGTATGACTAGCTATGTTGCTATCAGACCAAGAGCAACATACATTCCATGTCAAACATTGCTTACTGTCAAATCTAACAAAGCTTACAATAACACGCTACTGACTGTAACAACCTAACTGTTAATATTTAAAGTTAGCTCGCTATGGTGGTTGCAAACTAGCATTGTTGCGATGCAAATTAGGCGACACTTTGCATTTGTTTCTCACATCGTGGCAATACGTCCATTGAGTGCAATTGTTGCTCATTTGTTGCTTGTGTCTTGCAGTTGTGAGATTTCATTCCTTGTTGAAGTGGATTACTTTGTTCAAGCAACTCACCAATCTATCGTTGACACTTTTGGATTTACTGAAATTAGCGTAAATGATGTTGATGACAGAAACCGGAAGTGTCGGAATTGGGTCAGTCGCATGATCATTTTTACGACATTGAAATTGTTTTTTATTGCCTTTAAAGTTTCAGCAATAATAGCTATTTTATCCTCGTTTATCCATCGAATCTGGGCTACTACTGATGAAGCGGGTTCTGATATGTAGTCTCTGATGATACAACGTTTTGAGACAGACTGAGGAGGAGAAGTAGAGCGTCTGTGAAAAGAGGAAGATTGGAGTTAAGGATCTCTGAGCAGCCTAAAGCAGGAGAACTCTGAACTTAAACATGATGTTTGTGAGCTCAGTAAAGAGTCCCTATCCTGTCCCTCCCTATTCTTGAAGCCCAAAGCTTTTTTGAAGTTTCAGTGAGTTACTGGGGGATGAAGATTCGTCGGTGTGATGTCACGGGGAGTAAAGCCAAAAGTGACTATGTCTGCCCCCGATTTCCCCCTCCTCCCTGATGATGGATAGGATCCCCTGCATCTCCCTCCCAAAGCCCACCTTCTCCATCTTATGAAGCGTTTGACCCTCTCAAAGCCACTGCCCTACATAGAGGGAGGGTTGGTGTTGAGGTCCTCGGAGGAATCCATCTATGCTGAACGCTAATGCCAGAGAGAGGTTTTCTGGAGGGGGCCACATACCTCCACAGAGGGGCCCCACCTAAGGGAGACAGGGAACCCTGTGCTGCTCTTCAACAGAGACCTTCAGACAGGAGCTGGACCACTACCGCAAAACGCCACATAAACAACCTCAGTGTGAGTACTACCTCTGGTTTGGAAAATAACTCCACTCATTCTACAAATCCAATTTCACACTGATATCTCTACCGTGGGCTGTGATTGAAGTTTTGGTTGAATGGAGTTTCAACAAGTAACTTGATTAAATGCTTCAAGCTGATGTGATGAAGGAGCCTGCTATTCTTGTACATGTGTAATAGTTTAGTATACTGCTTGTATTTGATTTTTAGGGCCATTCCAGTGTTATGGATATTACATTTGCACACAAAATCACAACTTTAATGTCTCACAGAATGGACGAACAGAGAATACATAAATACTGTGTGTGTCCAAAGAACCCCTTGGGGGACTGTATACACCAAAAAGCAGACTTGTAAATATAAAAAATAAATAAATAAAAAGCTACATGGCCAAAAGTATGTGCACACCACAGGAGGTTGTGTGGTAGGCCACACAAGCTCACAGAAGGGGACCACTGATTGCTGAAACACGTAGCGTGTAAAAATCGTCTGTCCTCGGTTGCAACACCCACTACTGAATTCCAAACTGCCTCTGGAAGCAATGTCAGCACAATAACTGTTCGTCTGGAGCTTCATGAAATGGGTTCCCATGGCCGAGCAGCCACACACAAGCCTAAGGTCACCATGCACAATACCATGCGTAAAGTTTGGCGGAGGTGGAATAATGGTCTGGGGCTGTTTTTCATAGTTTGGGCTAGGCCCCTTAGTTCCAGTGAAGGGAAATCTTAACACTACAGCATTCTAGACAATTCTGTGCTTCTAACTTTGTGACAACAGTTTGAGAAAGGCCCCTTTCTGATTCAGCATGACAATGCCCCCGTTCACGAAGTCATGTCCATACAGAAATGGTTTGTCGAGATTGGTGTGGAAGAACTTGACTGGCCTACACTGAGCCCTGACCTCAACCACATCGAACACCTTCTGGATGAATTGGAACGCTGACTGCGAGCCAGGCCTAATCGCTCAACAGCAGTGCCCGACCTCACTAATATAACAGCAAAGGGGGCCCCAACTCAATATTAATACCAATGATTTTGGAATGAGATGTCCAACGAGCAGGTGTCCACATACTTTTGTACATGTAGTGTATGTTTATTATATTATATTCTTAGCTATAAATTGTGTTTTTTTTATTAGTAGCAATAATTAATAAATAGGGTTCTTTATGGAACCCCTGGAGTTGTACATTTGGTTCAGTGAAAGAGTGTAGGCCTATTAATGGAACCATTCTGTCTATATATAAAAAAAATAAGTGGCATTGCAAACAAATTATTTTGGTAAACATGCTTGTTGTTTTTTTTTACTTTTCCATTTCATATGCATTACATTTATAAATATTTAAACTCCTGTACATCCAAAGTGAAAAACATAAGCAACTGTACACTTTCATTGTTGACACATGCATTTAATAAATGCTATTCAAATTTACAGTATAAAGAGCTTGAAACCCCCCCACAAAAAAAATCCAGTACAAAGGCAGGAGAGACGAGAGAAAAGTAATTTAAATAAACATTACAGAGCAACTTGGCAAGGTCTACATACTACAGTCCAGCTTTCTCAGAGCAAAAAATATATACAGCTCTGGAAAAAATTAAGAGACCACTGCAAAATTATCAGTTTCTCTGGTTTTACTATTTATAGGTATGTGTTTGGGTAAAATGAACATTTTTGTTTTATTCTATAAACTACTGACAACATTTCTCCCAAATTCCCCCCCAAAATATTGTCATTTAGAGCATTTATTTGCAGAAAATGGTCAAAACTCAAATGTGATAGATTGGTGGAGAGCATGCCAAAACTGCGTCTTGGCATGCTCTCCACCAATCTATCACATTTGATGTTGGGTGCCTTTATGCCACTTCTGGCGCAAAAATTCAAGCAGCTCGGCTTTGGTTGATGGCTTGTACCAACACCATATTAATGCCCATGATTTTGGAATGAGATGTTTGACGAGCGGGTGTCTACATACTTTCGGCCATGTAGTGAATATGGATGTTACAGGAAATGGACAAGCGTTTTGGGGAGACTGAACATATTAGCAAAAATCTGTGAGTTTGTAAGTCTTAAGTCAAAACATGGATTGCCATTTAGAAGGAAAAGCTGGCTGAAAAACAAAAAACACCCTCTGTTATGGATGTTACAGTCTGAAATAGACAATCAACTCTTAATGTTGTATTGATCAACATCTGTCATAACACATTTAGTTGTCATTTGAAATGTTTTTCAAATGTAATCAGAAGGCATAGTACCTTAGGATTACAGGTAGCCTGAATAGTATACACACCCATAGTTATTTTTTTAATCATAATGTATGTCATTATGAAACTTTACTAGTTGAATTTAGACACAAATATAATCCTTTTTTGCATTTGTTTTTGTATTTTTTTCAACCCACCACTGATGTGCGTGGCCAAAGAGCTCTATTTTCATGTCATCTGACTATAGGACCTGTTCCAAACCAAGCGCCAATGCCGTTTAGCAAACCCCAGGCATTTACATTTGTTGAAAATAGAGCTCTTTGGCCACACACACCAGTTATAGACCCTATAAAACCTTGATGAAAGTTAGCTTTATAGAGAAAGTTTCAAGATGATCTGTTGTACGGTGCATGTTTGTCAAACACTTTTCCTAAAAAAAAACGTTATGGATGTGGCATTGCCTGTCCCAGTCACCCCTCTCTTTAAAAGACTGTAGAACACACAAACTAAAGACACAAGCTGACACAAGTTGTGAGCACTTTCTAAAAGCCATTAAATATTAATGACTGAAAATACTTTTTTGAACACGCAAACAAAATTCAAGACACTTCAATTTGGTCAGTATTATTGCTTCATTAACATCTCATACTGGGGGACAGTTGTGAATACACTTTTTTGAGTCTTGGCCACCTACTCTGGTCAAAATTAATGAAATGATCTATTGATAAAGTAACCTTAAACTTTTCAAATAAAGCCTGAATTCCCAACATTTAGAGATTGAGGATAATTATGAACTTGGTTTCATAATAAAAAAAGAAAACACTTCTGAATCCATCTATGGTACATTCCATGTCCACCAGGTGGTAGTGTAGGCTAGTATTGAGTACGCATTTTGTGAGAGCAACCACAGACTAGGCAATTCAGAGTTTTTGAACAAGTTCCAGAGGATATATTCAGCCTCATTATTTGAATTGAGCCCTCTTTTTTTCCCCCATTACATCACACACAGTGTGTGTGAGAGAGAGAGAGAAGAGCGCACTTGCATGTAATGCTATTCTCACAGCAGCAGTTAATTGGCGTTACTAGGCCCATCGCTCACCCTTGACCTTAAGCTAGGGTCATGACCTGGGACAGGTTCAGGTACATGTTTAAAAAATGGTGTCTTGATTGCTAAGAACGTTGAACTTTGTGGCAATGTTAACGTTATGTCACAAGATGGATTGGTGGATAAGTGGGTTGCGGGGCTAGTGTGATCAGATGCCCTTGCAGCAAGTTAGCTAATCAGACAGGTAGCTGGGGATTGGCTGTAATTTCCTATAAAAGCCCTGTGTTTTGTGGTGCTCGGGGCTGGCTCAAATGGTGGATGGTGGTTGGAAGAGTGCGCTTGTTTTAAATGGAAAGGGTCCCGGTAGCTATTGATAAAGAAGACCATCAAGACGAAGCAGCTGCTTTACAATTGGGATGCACTATTGAGCGCTACGTGCTGATTGTACGGAAATTGTGAAAGCCGGTTAAATGGTGTTCCTTGAGAAGGCAAGAACAAGATGTATGTCACGGGAAGTGCAGTATTATTATTAGGAGATGAATATGGAGGAGGAATGGAGGGAAAAAGAGAGGCAGAAAAGGTCTTAGAGGGAGGGTCAGCTTGAGTCGGTTAAAAATGGCGGAAAAAAGGGAGATGGTTTGTTAAAGAAGAATGCTAGAAAGTGTAAGCAGAGTGAGCTGAAGACAGGAGGAGAAATTGAAGTGAATGAGTGCGAAGTATCGGAGGTGGTAGGTGTGGTGAAATTCTCAGAGCCCGAGGGTCAGGATAAAGATGAGTCTGTGATAGCAGGAGTAAAGTTTTTGGAAAAAGTTGACCCTTGCCTTTTGGCAAATCCATTTGTGGTTTCAGGGTGGGTGAAAACAGAGTTGGATGCTGTGGAATTGCTGAGGGTAATCAGAAGTGGTCTTGTGATAATTGTTTGTGTTTCTGCTGGTCAGAGGGAGCAGTCGCTCCGTGTTAAACGAATGGGGGCAAGAGATGTGAATTGTTTTGCTCTCAAGAAAAGGGCGCCTGTCACGACTTCTGCCGAAGTAGATGCCCCTCCTTGCTCGGGTGGTGGTCGACGTCACCGGTCTTCTAGCCATCATTGATCAGTTTTTCATTTTCCATTGGTTTTGTCTAGTCTTCCTACACACCTGGTTCCAATCCCATTAATTGCTTGTTATGTATTTAACCCTCTGTTTTCCCTCATGTCCTTGTCGGTGATTGTTTGTGATGTTATGTAAGTGTGTATTTTGTATCGGTGTGCGACGGGTTATTTTTACCCATGTTATTTTTGTACTTTGGTTTTGGAGTTAGTTTTTTGTTATTAAATACTCCAGTTTAACTAATTTGTTTTCTCCTGCGCCTGACTTCCCTGCCACCTACATACACGATTATGACAGAATCACCGACCTCAATATTGAAGTCAGCAGGAGAAGATACCCCGACAGGGAGGTGGAGGAGCGCATCCAGGAGAATGCGGAGAAACTACACCATCTGTGTGCCACCATGGATCGCGTTGTCCAGAATATGGACCTCTGGGAGAGACAGGGAATTCATCCAACGCCTCCACCAGCCCAACCGGGGTCTATCCAGAACGCCCCTTGTCAACCTGAACCCGGTGGCATCCGTCTAGCCATGCCTCAGGGTTACGACGGAAGTGCTGCCAACTGCCAGGGTTTCCTACTCCAATTAGAACTTTAACTGGCCACGGTCCACCCAGTTCCAACTGACCGTGAGAAGAGTTTCGCCCTCGTCTCGTGCCTCACCGGAAGAGCCCTGGAGTGGGCCAGCGCTGTGTGTGGAGAGGGAGATGCGGCGTTGGACCATTATGAGGAATTCACCCACCGTTTTCGGGCAGTTTTCGACCACCCATCCGAGGGCAGAGTGGTGGGTGAGCGCGTGCATCTACCATCTGAGGCAGGAGACGAGGAGCGTCCTGTATTTTGCCCTGGAGTTCAGGACCCTGGCAGCCGGTACGGGATGGAATCACAGGGCCCTGATCGACCATTACCGCTGCAGTCTGCGTGAGGACGTCCGTCAGGAGCTGGCCTGCAGAGACACCACCCTCGCCTTCGACCAGCTGGTGCATCTGTCCATCCGGCTGGACAACCTGCTGGCTGCTCGTGGACGTCCAGATTGGGGTCTGGTGGTTCCATCCTCCCGCACCCCCTCTCTTCTACCCATGGAACTGGGAGGGAGGGTGCACAGGGAGACTGGAGGGGGTTCCCGCTCGTGCACCATTGGTGGCCGCAGAGGTCACACTGCTGGACGGTGCCTGGTAGGTTCCTCTGGGAATCGAGGTGGCAGGCAGGGCGCTCTGGTGAGTAGGCACCATTCTCATCCAGAGCCCTCTGTGGCACATATATTTGTGTCTGTTACTTTTCCTGATTTTTTTTCCCCCCGCGTTCCCAGCATAAAGCGCTAGTAGATACAGGCGGCTGGGAATTTCATTGATCAAGCTTTTGCTCAAATTTTAGGGATCCCTATTGTACCCGTGGATGTGCCTTTCCCTGTTCATACCTTAGATAGTCGACCATTAGGGTCAGGGTTGATCAAGGAGGTCACCGCTCCTTTGAGTATGGTGATGCAGGGGGGTCACAAGGGGGAAAAAAAGTATTTTCCTTATTGACACTCCTGCGTATCCCGTGGTTCTGGGCCTACCTTGGTTAACTAGTCATAATCCCACTTTTTCTTGGCCACAGAGGGCTCTCACGGGGTGGTCGCGAGAGTGCTCAGGTAGGTGTGTAGGGGTTTCCGTTGGTGCTACTACGGTGGAAAGTCCAGACCAGGTTTCCACCATGCGCATTCCCCCCGAATATGCTGATTTGGCTCAATTACCACCCCATCAACAGGGTGATTGTGCGATAAATCTCATGGTAGACGCTGCACTTCCCAAGAGTCACGTGTATCTCCTGTCGCAAGCGGAGACGGTGGCTATAGAGACATATATCTCCGAATCCCTGCGTCAGGGGTACATTAGGTCCTCCATTTCACCCGTCTCCTGGAGTTTCTTTTTTGTGAAGAAGAAGGATGGAGGTCTGCGCCTGTGCATTGATTATCGAGCTCTTAATAAATCACGGTGAGGTACAGTTACCCGCTACCTCTAATCGCCACGGTGATTGAGTTAATGCACGGGGCGTGCTTCTTCACGAAACTGGATCTCAGGAGTGCGTACAACCTGGTGCGTATCCGGGAGGGAGACGAGTGGAAGACCGCATTTAGTACCACCTCAGGGCATTATGAGTACCTCGTCATGCCGTACGGGTTGATGAATGCTCCATCAGTTTTCCAATCCTTTGTAGACGAGATTTTCAGGGACCTGCTCGGGCAGGGTGTAGTGGTGTATATCGATGACATTCTGATATACTCCGCTACACGCGCCGAGCATGTGTCCCTGGTGCGCAGAGTGCTTGGTCGCCTGTTGGAGCATGGCCTGTATGTCAAGGCTGAGAAATGCCTGCTCTTTCAACAGTCCGTCTCCTTCTTAGGGTATCGCCTATCCACGTCAGGAGTGGAGATGGAAAGTGACCGCATTGCAGCCGTGCGTAATTGGCCACGGTGAAGGAGGTGCAGCGATTATTAGGGTTTGGCAATTACTACCGGAGGTTTATCCGGGGTTTTGTTCAGGTAGCTGCTCCCATTACCTCACTGTTGAAGGGGGGTCCGGTGCGTTTGCAGTGGTCGGCTGGGGCGGACAGGGCCTTTAGGAAACTGAAGGCTCTGTTTACGTCGGTTCCGGTGTTGGCTCATCCGGATCCGTCTTTGCAATTCATAGTGGAGGTGGACGCGTCTGCGGCTGGGATAGGAGCTGTGCTCTCTCAGCGCTTGGGTACGCCATCTAAGCTCTGCCCCTGTGCCTTCTTTTCTAAGAAGCTCAGCCCGGCGGAGCGAAACTATGATGTGGGGGACCGGGAGCTGTTGGCTGTCGTCAAGGCTTTGAAGGTGGGGAGACATTGGCTTGAGGGGGCTAAACACCCTTTTCTCATCTGGACTGACCACCGCAATCTGGAGTACATCCGGGAGGCGAGGAGACTTAATCCTCGCCAGGCAAGGTGGGCCACGATGCGCTGTCTTAGTGTAAGGTACTGGTGGCCCACTTTAGCTAAGGACGTGAGGGTTTATGTTTCCTCCTGTGGGTAGGTTTCTGAGGTCTTATTGTCAGGACCGGCTGGGGGAGTGGGCGGAGTTTGTGCCCTGGGCAGAGATGGCTCAGAACTCGCTCCGCCACTCCTCCACTAACCTCTCTCCCTTTCAGTGTGTGTTGGGGTATCAGCCGGTTCTGGCCCCTTGGCATCAGAGTCAGACTGAGGCTCCTGTGGTGGACGACTGGTTCTGGCGCGCGGAGGAAACCTGGGACGCCGCTCATGTCCGCCATACGGCGCCAGAAAGTTGGTGCAAACCGTCACCGCAGTGAGGCCCCGGTGTTCACACCGGGGGACAGGGTCTGGCTCTCGACCAGAAACCTGCCCCTCCGCCTGCCCTGCCGGAAGCTGGGTCTGCGGTTTGTGGGGCCGTTTAAAGTCCTGAGGAGAGTGAACGAGGTATGTTATAGGTTAAAGCTTCCCTCCCATTACCGCATTAACCCCTCATTCCATGTGTCTCTCCTCAGGCCGGTGGTGGCTGGCCCGCTCCAGGAGGCTGAGGTGTGGGAGGTTCCTCCGCCCCCTCTGGACATTGAGGGGGCCCCGGCGTACTCCGTACGATCCATCCTGGATTTGAGACGTCGAGCGAAGGGCCTTCAGAACCTCGTGGACTGGGAGGGGTACGGTCCGGAGGAGAGATGCTGGGTTCCGGTGGAGGATGTGTTAGATCCTTCCCTGCTGCGAGAGTTCCATCGTCTCCATCCGGATCGCCCTGCACCTCGTCCTCCGGGTCGTCCCCGAGGCCGGTGTCGAAGCGAGTTTGTTTTTTGTTATTAAATACTCCAGTTTAACCAATTTGGTTTCTCCTGTGCCTGACTTCCCTGCCACCTACATACACGATTATGACAGCACCATTGAAAGGAGTGATTACTGGGGTAGCGGTAAATGTGAAAGTTGACCAACTGGGGAAGATTCCCAGTGTTTGTGATGCTCGTCGTTTGGTGCGACTCAGACAGAGTGGCGTGAGTGGTGAAACATGAGTCGTCTGTTCTTTTGAGTTTTGATGTTGTCTTTGCCTGACAAAGTGATGTTAGGATATATAAGTTATCCTGTACGAGCTTTTGTGCCGAATACATTGCGTTGTTACAGGTGTCAAGATTATGGGCATGTGGCAGCAGTGTGTAGAAGCGAGGTTCCTAGGTGTGAGAAGTGTGTAGAAGGGCGTGAGACAAAGGAATGTGTAACATTGGGGAAAGTAGTGGTATGTGTTAATTGTAGGGATGCCCATGGTGCTGGGGATCAGAAATGTACCGTGTGAGAGAGGCAGGTTGAGGTTATTAGGGTTAGAGTAGTGCAGAAGTTGTTGTATGCTGAGGCAGTGAAGAAAGTAGAGGAAGATGGGTCAAGGGGGAGGGCTCCTGAGAGGAGTAGTATGAGTAGTAGATCTGTGCCAGTACCAACATTGCAATGGTTATCAACTGTACTGCAGGGAAGGAACGTAAGTCAACGAAAATTGAGGTTCTGTTGGCAGCTGCAGAGAGGTATTTGGCTGTGCAAGACTTGATGTCAGAAGAGTTACAGGGTGTGTTAAGTGCTGGTGTCCCATCCTTTCAGGCTGTTGGCCTGAGGTAGGACTAAATAGATTTAAATAGTGGAGTAGGGTGGTTTTTATTAAATGTTTTATTTTAGTGAGCGTGGTGTTAGATAGTAGGGTATTTGTTTTTTATTTTTTCAAGCAAAGTATAAGGGAGTTAATATTAATACTATGCATGCCACTCTCTTGGCTAAGAGTTGAGTTGAGGAAAGACTGACTGCGTCACTTCTTGTTTTCATAAGAAAATTGTGTTGGCAATTCCAAATTGTTTGCCTAGTCAACTTACACACAGCACTGACACACACACACACACTTACCCCACCAGACATGCCACCAGGGGTCTTTTCACAGTCCCCAGGTCCAGAACTAATTCAAGGAAACATACAGTATTATACAGAGCCATGAGTGCATAGAACTCCCTTCCATCTTATATAGCGCAAGTGAACAGCAAAGCTGGTTTCAAAAAACAAATAAAGCAACACCTCACGACACAACGCCTGTCTCCCATGTGACCTACTTGTTGTGTATGTACTGACATGTATGTGTAACTGATAGATGCACACACACTACATGTTAGTGTTTTTAAATGTTTGTAAATTGTAAAGTATTTTGTCTGTAATGTATTTTTTGTTATACGTCGGACCCAAGTAAGACGAGCTGTCGCCATTGGCGTCGGATAATGGGAATCCTAATAACTCAAATCGAATTAAAACAAATGGGAAAACCAAAGCCTGTAACATTTTGATAAAGTGCTGACAACGTACAGAAGAGCTGTGTGCCACAGACTTTACAGGCTTTCTTCTACTTGTGGTGTAGTTCAATCTAATCGAATTTACTGCACACTGATACATACCAGAATCAGGTTTCATTTTATTAGCAAGATTAAAACATTTTAGTACAAAGTACTTTGGTTCACAGTGCACACAAAGAACTGAGTCTGCGTTTCCATCAAGAATCCTCATCCTTGCAGACATGAAGCCGAATGCATTCTGATGTACATACTTTTGACAAACACAAGCAACTGTACACTTTCATTGTTGACACATGCATTTGATAAATGTTACTCAAAATTACAGTATAAAGACCTTGAAATCCCCCCCCAAAAAATTCCAATTCAAAGACAGGAGACAAGAGAGAAAAGTAATTTAAATAAACATTACAGAGCAACTTGGCAAGGTCTACATTTACCTTTACATTTACGTCATTTAGCAGACGCTCTACATACTACAGTCCAGCTTTCTCAGAGCAAAAAATATATTCAGCTCTGGAAAAAATTAGAGACCACTGCAAAATTATCAGTTTCTCTGGTTTTACTATTTATAGGTATGTGTTTGGGTAAAATGAACATTTTTGTTTTATTCTATAAACTACTGACAACATTTCTCCCAAATTCCCCCCCAAAATATTGTCATTTAGAGCATTTATTTGCAGAAAATGACAATTGGTCAAAATAACAAAAAATATGCAGTGTTGTCCGACCTCTAATAATGCAAAGAAAGTAAGTTCATATTCATTTGTAAACAACACAATACTAATGTTTTAACTTAGGAAGAGTTCAGAAATCAATATATGGCGCACTGGTTTGTGTCAAGAACTGAAACGCAGCTGGGTTTTTCATGCTCAACAATTTCCCGTGTGTATCAAGGATGGTCCACAACCCAAAGGACATCCAGCCAACTTGACACAACTTTGGGAATCATTGGAGTCAACATGGGCCAGCATCCCTGTGGAACGCTTTCGACACCTTGTAGAGTCCATTTCCTAACAAATTAAGGCTGTTCTGAGGGCAAAATTTTTTTTTTTTTTATAATACTTTTCTCTCTCCCCCATCTGTCTGCAGTTCCGGAGTGTGCTTTAACGATGGCCAGTGTCAAGAGGACTCGTCGTAGCTCTGTGATTGCCCTGCAGGATTCAACGGACCCAGATGCCAGTATGGTGAGAACACACGTCGCTAGAGAGTGGTGTCCACAGGGTTTCTCTGGGTCAAACACCTCCATTTAAAACAATGGTCAAATTCTGCCACTGTACTCAACATGTCTGTACTGTGTGTGTAGTTTGATGACATCAATGTCAGTGCTTAAGACCTTGCTGTCACATCATCAAAGTTTCTTGTAATTGTGACACTCCCTGGAACTTGACTTATCAAGGTTTGATGATTAAACTCCCTTGTCAGTTGACGGGGGCCGCTATCAGTTCTGCAGACAGCCAACAATGTTATCAATGGGAATGGTGGCGATTCAGGAAGTCTGGACTGCTGACCGAACAACAAAGTGGTGCTCCAGTTTTTCTGTCCCTAAACCGAGTTCAGAGAATGGATACCGGAATACTGGGATTGTTAGAACAATGGGAGAGGTTCTGATGGTGATGACTCCAGTTGTTCTAGTTCCATTTATTTGGGTGCCAAAATAAATCATCCTAACCTTTTAACAGCTACATTTCCATGTCCTTGCTTTTCTAGCTCAGACTGTGGGTCTTTTTTGTAGATTTGAACGCTTATCACTGTTAGCTGGGCCATTGGTTCCTGTTGGCATGGCCATAGTTGATCATTTCCAAATGTTTGACTTTTTCACTTTGTCACTTAGTCATGCATTGATGTCAATGGGAGAATAATTTCAAATATGAGACTTAGAGCGAGTGAACGAGGGACAGGCTGTTTAATATAAGTGTGATCTCACAGCTGTAAAGAAAATCCTGAAAAAATGGTTCTTATTCAGACAACTTCCTAACATGCTGGAATATAAAAGTTGAAACAGATTCATAATTTGTAAGACACACACACACTATCCCGTATAAATTGAGCATTACTCAAACCATTGATTAAGCCATATTACACATTTCATGTTATTCATCATTTCCACACCGGGGAGTTGTACAGCTGAGGACACTTGGAGAAAACAACATGCCCCGATCCCAATAGGTCACCTCTTGACTCTTGAGAATAATTGACCTGACTTCTGGAACACACCTTGAGACAGCTTTCCAAGCTCTGCCTGAAGCTGTTGCTATCACTCAGCACCTTACCTCAGGTGTGATGTTTGCCTAAGACTTACTCTGTCAGATAAACAACTCCCTAGATGTCTTTGCCTGGACGGGTCCCATGAGTGGAAATCTGTGGTGAAAGACAAGGTGTTTGGTTCTAACACTTTTAAATACAAGGGCCATGGGACATTTCCTCTCCCTGCAAATGCTTGTAGCTGATTGAAACTCTCCAACATGCTGTTTCATGTGGCTTTAATCTTCATCCTAACATCGGGTCACTCTTCACCCCCCTGGGCCAATCACAGTTAGGTTTACTAACAGTGGGCTTCAAGTGACACCTTTCCTAGTAGAGTGGTGTCCCTCGGTGGATGAAGGCTTCCTCAAGAAGTGTCTAAATCTACATGTCCAAAGCAACCCCTTTCTTGCAATGGATTTAACATGCTAGGCCAATGCTCTAAGTCTGGGGAAAGTCAATGAATACTAGAATGATACATGTGTTTCAACCCTGAATAACCTTGTGACTCACAGACAACGATACTGGCTTTGGTGGAGCGTGTTGTGTGCCATTCTATTTGTTGACGCAGCATTGGCTAGTCAAATAATAGTGTTAAAGGTCAAACCTCCTAGAATAATACTTTATAGATTCTATTACATTGTAGGAGTACTATAATACCCTAATAAAACATACAATTGCAATAATTAACATTGGTTTCTATCACTTCGGCACGTTGCCTGTGTATTCACTCAAATTTCAAGCCATACCACTTATCCTAAATATACAGTACATAATGGGACTCACAGTACAGTAAGTGCATTTTTCCATGCTGTCCAATTAGTTTTGAACCAAGACTTTAGCAATTTTCTGACTGGTCAAAATTGTTTGTTCTTCGTCCACTCAACACATTGAAAATCACAGGACTTTTTTATGGAGCCAGATAGCTGCCAAAAGGTTGAACATACGTATCATTAGGATCTTAAAAACTTCTTGGTGACAGGGGGCAGTATTCAGAAATTCAGATGAATACGTGCCCAAATTAAACTGCCTGCTTCTCGGGCCCAGAAGGTAGGATATGCATATTATTAGTAGATTTGGATAGAAAACACTCTGAAGTTTCTAAAACTGTTTGAATGATGTCTGTGAGTATAACAGCACTCATATGGCAGGCAAAAACCTGAGAAAAAATCCAACCAGGAAGTGACTTGTAGTTTTTCTATCTAATCCCTATTCACACTACAGTGTCTGTGGGGTCTATTTGCACTTCCTAAGGCTTCCATTGGCTGTCAACAGTCTTTAGAAACGTGTTTCATGCGTCTACTGTTACGGGGCAGAGAATAGGAGCTCAGTCAATCAGTGGACTGCCTGGGACCAGTGAGTTGTTTACTGCTCGGACACGCTGGCGCGCCGCTCCTTCTTTTTCCTCTGTAATCAATACACTATTCTCCAGTTGGAATATTATTGAAGTTTTATGTTAAAAAGACCCTAAGGATTGATTGTAAACATCGTTTGACATGTTTCTACGAACGGTAATGGAACTATTTGACTTTGTCTCTGGTTTTGCGAACAAAACGGAGGTATTTGGACATAAATATGGAGTTTTTCGAACAAAAAGAACATTTCTTGTGGGAGTCCTGGGAGTGCATTCCGACGAAGATCAGCAAAGGTAAGGGAAGATTTATAATACTAATTCTGAGTTTAGTTGACTCCAGAACTTGGCGGGTAACTGTATTGCTTGCTTTGATGGCTGAGCTCTGTACTAAGAATATTGAAAAATTTGCTATTTTAAAATCTGACACAGCGGTTGCATTAAGGAGAAGTGTATCTATAATTCTTTCAATAACTGTTGTAAATCTTATCAACGTTTATGATGAGTATTTTTGTAAATTGATGTGCTCATTCACCGGAGGTTTTGGTGGGTATACATTTTCTGAACATCACGCGGCAATGTAAAATGGGGTTTATGGATATAAATATGAACTTTATCGAACAAAACATACATGTATTTTGTAACATTGAGTCCTGGGAGTGTCATCTGATGAAGATCATCAAAGGTTAGTCATTCATTTTAGCTGTATTTCTGGTTTTTGTGACACCTCTCCTTGCTTGGAAAATGGCTGTGTGGTTTTTCATGTTTAGGCGCTGTCCTAACATAATCTAATGTTATGCTTTCGCCATAAAGCCTTCTTGAAATTGGACACTGTGGTTGGATTAAGGAGCATCTTATCTTTTAAAATGGTGTATAATACTTCTGTGTTTGAGAAATTTAAATTATGAGATTTTTGTTGTTTTGAATTTGCCGCCCTGCTATTTCACTGGCTGTTGATAGTGTGTACCGCGGGTGGGACGCTAGCATCCCACATGTCCCAGAGAGGTTAAGAAAAGCCATGCGTGTGAAACATGATACATAAATGTGAAATTTCATCAGTGAACATACAAACACCATGTTACAAATAAGGGACTAACATTTTAGGGGTGAACAAATTTTGTGTTACAATTCTGACATACAATAATACCTTTCAGGTAGGAGCGCTGGGCCAGTAACCGAAAGGTCGCTAGATCGAATCCCCGAGCTGACAAGGTAAAAATCTGTCATTCTGCCCCTGAGCAAGGCAGTTAACCCACTGTTCCCCGGGCGCCGATGACGTGGATGTCGATTAAGACAGCCCCCCGCACCTCTCTGATTCAGAGGAAGACACATTTCAGTTGAATGCTTTCAGTTGTACAACTTACTAGGTATCCCCCTTTCCCTTTCAGAGTTTTGGCAGTTTCATCTCACCAACAACAAAAAACGTACACCAAATGGCATGTGAGGAGTGTTACGCGAACAAGCCTAACACAGAATAAAAAAAACGGAAGTCAGGGAGTATTCAGGCAAACTGGGAAAATAAGTATCTTTCACGTTTTCAATTAAAAGTCTTCATTCTCTATTATTCCTCAGTTGAGTTTACTTTACATTTAGGGTGCTAATGTCATGGATTTATTTGCCAGCACAAGTCTAGATAGCACTAGCTGTATTATGCCTACAACAGTAAAGTTTCAGTCCGCTAGGTGTATCTCTATAGCATGCACATATCTCAAATCAAAGTTTATTTGTCACGTGCGCCGAATACAACAGGTGTAGACCTTACAGTGAAATGCTTACTTACAGGCTCTAACCAATAGTGCCAAAAAGGTATTAGGTGAACAATAGGTAAGTAAAGAAATAAAAACAACAGTAAAAAGACAGTGAAAAATAACAGTAGCGAGGCTATATACAGTAGCGAGGCTATAAAAGTAGCGAGGCTACATACAGACACTGGTTAGTCAGGCTGATTGAGGTAGTATGTACATGTAGATATGGTTAAAGTGACTATGCATACATGATTAACAGAGAGTAGCAGTGGCGTAAAAGAGGGGTTGGTGGGACACAATTCAGATAGCCCGGTTAGCCAATGTGCGGGAGCACTGGTTGGTCGGCCCAATTGAGGTAGTATGTACATGAATGTATAATTAAAGTGACTATGCATATATGACAAACAGAGGGTAGCAGCAGCAGCAGAAGAGAGGGGTTGGGGGGGCACACAGTGCAAATAGTCTGGGTAGCCATTTGATTACCTGTTCAGGAGTCTTATGGCTTGGGGGTAAAAACTGTTGAGAAGTCTTTTTGTCCTAGACTTGGCACTCCGGTAAGGCTTGCCATGCGGTAGTAGAGAGAACAGTCTATGGCTGGGGTGGCTGGGGTCTTTGACAATTTTTAGGGCCATCCTCTGACACCGCCTGGTGTAGAGGTCCTGGATGGCAGGCAGCTTAGCCCCAGTGATGTACTGGGCCGTACGCACTACCCTCTGTAGTGCCTTGCGGTCGGAGGCCGAGCAATTTGCCGTACCAGGCAGTGATGCAACCACTCAGGATGCTCTCGATGTTGCAGCTGTAGAACCTTTTGAGGATCTCAGGACCTATGCCAAATCTTTTTAGTTTCCTGAGGGGGAATAGGCTTTGTCGTACCCTCTTCACGACTGTCTTGGTGTGTTTAGACCATTCTAGTTTGTTGGTGATGTGGACACCAAGGAACTTGAAGCTCTCAACCTGCTCCACTACAGCCCCGTCGATGAGAATGGGGGTGTGCTCGGTCCTCCTTTTCCTGTAGTCCACAATCCCCTCCTTAGTCTTGGGATAGGTTGTTATTCTGGCACCACCCGGGCAGGTCTCTGACCTCCTCCCTATAGGCTGTCTCGTCGTTGTCGGTGATCAGGCCTACCACTGTTGTGTCGTCTGCAAACTTAATGATGGTGTTGGAGTCGTGCTTGGCCATGCAGTCGTGGGTGAACAGGGAGTACAGGAGGGGACTGAGCACGCACCCCTGGGGAGCTTCAGTGTTGAGGATCAGCGTGGCAGATGTGTTGCTACCTACCCTCACCACCTGGGGGGGCCCGTCAGGAAGTCCAGGATCCAGTTGCAGAGGGAGGTGTTTAGTCCCAGGGTCCTTAGCTTAGTGATGAGCTTTGAGGGTACAATGGTGTTGAACGCTGAGCTGTATTCAATGAATAGCATTCTCACATAGGTGTTCCTTTTGTCCAGGTGGGAAAGGGCAGTGTGGAGTTCAATAGAGATTGCATCATCTGTGGATCTGTTTGGGCGGTGTGCAAATTGGAGTGGGTCTAGGGTTTCTGGGATAATGGTGTTGATGTGAGCCATTACCAGCCTTTCAAAGCACTTCATAGCTATGGACGTGAGTGCTACGGGTCTGTAGCCATTTAGGCAGGTTGCCTTTGTGTTCTTGGGCACAGGGACTATGGTGGTCTGCTTGAAACATGTTTGTATTACAGACTCAATCAGGGACATGTTGAAAATGTCAGTGACGACACCTGCCAGTTGGTCAGCACATGCCCGGAGCACACGTCCTGGTAATCTGTCTGGCCCCGCAGCCTTGTGTATGTTGACCTGTTTAAAGGTCTTACTCACGTCGGCTACGGAGAGCGTGATCACACAGTCATCCGGAACAGCTGATGCTCTCATGCATGCCCCAGTGTTGCTTGCCTCGAAGCGAGCATAGAAGTGATTTTGCTCGTCTGGGAGGCTCGTGTCACTGGGCAGCTCGCGGTTGTGCTTCCCTTTGTAGTCTGTAATAGTTTGCAAGCCCTGCCACATCTGACGAGCGTCGGAGCCGGTGTAGTATGATTCAATCTTAGCCCTGTATTGACGCTTTGCCTGTTTGATGGTTCGTTGCAGGGCATAGCGGGATTTCTTGTAAGCTTCCGGGTTAGAGTCCCGCACCTTGAAAGCGGCAGCTCTACCCTTTAGCTCAGTGTGAATGTTGCCTGTAATCCATGGCTTCTGGTTGGGGTATGTACGTACAGTCACTGTGGGGACGACGTCCTCAATGCACCTATTGATAAAGCCAGTGACTGATGTGGTGTGTTCCTCAATGTCATCGGAAGAATCCCGGAACATGTTCCATTCTGTGATAGCAAAACAGTCCTGTAGTTTAGCATCTGCTTCATCTGACCACTTTTTTATAGAGTGAGTCACTGGTGCTTCCTGCTTTAATTTTAGCTTGTAAGCAGGAATCAGGAGGATAGAGTTGTGGTCAGATTTGCCAAATGGAGGGCAAGGGAGAGCTTTGTATGCGTCTCTGTGTGTGGAGTACAGGTGATCAAGAATTTTTTTCCCTCTGGTTGCACATTTAACATGTTGATAGAAATTTGGTAGAACTGATTTAAGTTTCCCTGCATTAAAGTCTCCGGCCACTAGGAGCGCCGCCTCTAGGTGAGCAGTTTCTTGTTTGCTTATTTCCTTATACAGCTGACTGAGTGCGGTCTTAGTGCCAGCATCTGTTTGTGGTGGTAAATAAACAGCCACGAAAGTATAGCTGAGAACTCTCCAGGCAAGTAGTGTGGCCTGCAATTTATCATCTAGAGACTTCCTTAGATTTTGTGCACCAGCTGTTGTTTACCCCCCCCCTCGTCTTACCAGAGTGTGCTGTTCTATCCTGCCGGTGCAGCGTATATCCCGCTAGCTGAATATCCATGTCGTCATTCAGCCACGATTCCGTGAAACATAGGATATTACAGTTTTTGATGTCCCGTTGGTAGGATATTCGTGATCGTACCTCGTCGTCCAATGATTGCACGTTGGCGAGTAATATTGACGGTAACGGCAGCTTTCCTACTCGCCTTCTGCGGGTCCGGACGAGGCATCCGGCTCTTCATCGTCGCTTCCTTTTGTGAATAATTGGGATGTCTGCTCTGTGGGGTGTTTGGAGAATATCGTGTGAGTCCTGCTTGTTGTTGTTGAAAAAATCTTTGTCTTATCCGAGGTGAGTGATCGCTGTTCTGATATCCAGAAGCTCTTTTCTGCCGTAAGATACGGTTGCAGAAACATTATGTACAAAATAAGTTACAAATATCACGAAAAAACCCCACATAATAGCACAATTGGTTAGGAGACCGTAAAACGTCAGCCATCTCCTCCGGCGCCATCTTGTACTTTTTTATGGATCATTATGGAACTCATGCCATATGCATCAGTTTAATCCTGGAGCCTAGTGCATGGTTCACGACGGCTGGACCATTGTCATCCCCGTTTCATGATTAGTGAGGATTATTAGGGTAGATTTATAGGACTCCTGTTAATCCTATAGTGTACACTTTTCTCACCTTCCAATATTTCATGGATTGAACAATTAAATATGACAACTTTCAGGATGAATCAAACCACTGTATTTTTGATTCACCAATATATTTAGTGCCTAAAGGCTCTTCAAACCATTTTTTTTTAAATTCATAAATACTTTCTAACCCTAAATAATATACAAGATCAGAGTATTTTTTTATCAACCAATTGGTGCTGAAAAGAAGATGAATGTCTGTATTTACATGGCTTTCTTTCATTGATCCCTAATATTCTGAACTGTTCTCTCAATATATTTTAGTGAGTCTGTCGAGAAAATTGGAATTAAAGGTACACCAAATTTTAAAAGGATGGCTTTAGATAAATGTACTGAAAAACCTATTGAATGAAAACTCCACTAGAAAATCTGTTGGCCAGGAAGTGGGAGGCTTTTCAGCTGTTGAATTACATTTCAGCGAGCGCAAGGGAACCACTCCTTCAAAGCCCGTTATGCGCCTGCATAAGGTACATCAAATAAAATGATATTTGTTACATGCTTCATAAACAAAAGGTGTAGACTAACAGTGAAATGCTTGCTTACGGGCCTTCCCAACAATGCAGAGAGAAAAAAATGTAATAGTAAAAAAAAAAGAAAAATAATAACACAAGGAATAAATAGTCTTAAACTAACTACTCAGAAGTGTGTAGGAAAGGTGCAAAGTCTGCCCAAACTGAATTAGAACCAGAAGCACCATGGAAATAACAAATCTCCTTCTTGAGTGTTTTATATTGATTCATGTTCTTGACCTTGGAGGCATCTCCCATGTATCTTTCATGATTTTGCTAATGGATGGTTTTGGAGAGCCAAAGAATACAAGATCTCACAGTTACAAACTCCTTGGCCACACTGGAGAAGGCATAATTATACTCAGTTATTGTTTTTGTACAACATCTGGTGGTTAGCATGCACTTCATTGTGGGTTGCTTCTGCTAGCATCTAATCTGCTTCCATTAGAAAACCCTGAAAGGAGGATGTCATAACCTTCATGTCATAACCATAACCACATAAGGCTATGTCATACGTCAAATACACTGTAGATTGTGATACAGTATATTGATGATTTCAGAGATACATACAGTATGTACAGCAGATGTACAATATAGGTTGTTAAGAAAAAATAACCAGCCTTGTTTTAGCCCACATATTATGGAAATAATTTCCCTCCTTGCGCCAGGACTTCCCTGCTTAGGGCAGGTACTGCTCAGGGATGTGGTATCGTGGAAAGTGATTTGTCCTGTAATCTCATCTGGAATTTGAAATCCCTCCTAATATGTGGTAGAACCAGTGCGCATACGATAGGAATCACACCGTTTCACACTTCAGGTTTAGACTTGAAAGTCTTGTCCGCTCAAAACATGTTAAGCATGCAACTCACCCCATTCTGTCCTGTAACTGCATAGTTTATGCTTGAAAATGAAATTTTATGAAAACAATACACAAACTTCATACAGTGGGGAGAACAAGTTTTTGATACACTGCCGATTTTGCAGGTTTTCCTACTTACAAAGCATGTAGAGGTCTGTAATTTTTATCATAGGTACACTTGAACTGTGAGAGACAGAATCTAAAATCCAGAAAATCACATTGTATGATTTTTAAGTAATTAATTTGCATTTTATTGCATGACATAAGTATTTGATCACCTACCAACCAGTAAGAATTCCGGCTCTCACAGACCTGTTAGTTTTTCTTTAAGAAGCCCTCCTGTTCTCCACTCATTACCTGTATTAACTGCACCTGTTTGAACTCGTTACCTGTATAAAAGACACCTGTCCACGCACTCAATCAAACAGACTCCAACCTCTCCACAATGGCCAAGACCAGAGAGCTGTGTAAGGACATCAGGGATAAAATTGTAGACCTGCACAAGGCTGGGATGGGCTACAGGACAATAGGCAAGCAGCTTGGTGAGAAGGCAACAACTGTTGGCGCAATTATTAGAAAATGGAAGAAGTTCAAGATGACGGTCAATCACCCTCAGTCTGGGGCTCCATGCAAGATCTCACCTCGTGGGACATCAATGATCATGAGGAAGGTGAGGGATCAGCCCAGAACTACATGGCAGGACCTGGTCAATGACTTGAAGAGAGCTGGGACCACAGTCTCAAAGAAAACCATTAGTAACACACTACGCCGTCATGGATTAAAATCCTGCAGCGCACGCGAGGTCCCACTGCTCAAGCCAGCGCATGTCCAGGCCCGTCTGAAGTTTGCCAATGACCATCTGGATGATCCAGAGGAGGAATGGGAGAAGGTCATGTGGTCTGATGAGACAAAAATAAAAATAGAGTTTTTTGGTCTAAACTCCACTCGCCGTGTTTGGAGGAAGAAGAAAGATGAGTACAACCCCAAGTACACCATCCCAACCGTGAAGCATGGAGGTGGAAACATCATTCTTTGGGGATGCTTTTCTGCAAAGGGGACAGGACGACTGCACCGTATTGAGGGGAGGATGGATGGGGCCATGTATCGTGAGATCTTGGCCAACAACCTCCTTCCCTCAGTAAGAGCATTGAAGATGGGTCGTGGCTGGGTCTTCCAGCATGACAACGACCCAAAACACACAGCCAGGGCAACTAAGGAGTGGCTCCGTAAGAAGCATCTCAAGGTCCTGGAGTGGCCTAGCCAGTCTCCAGACCTGAACCCAATAGAAAATATTTGGAGGGAGCTGAAAGTCCGTATTGCCCAGCGACAGCCCCGAAACCTGAAGGATCTGGAGAAGGTCTGTATGGAGGAGTGGGCCAAAATCCCTGCTGCAGTGTGTGCAAACCTGGTCAAGAACTACAGGAAACGTATGATCTCTGTAATTGCAAACAAAGGTTTCTGTACCAAATATTAAGTTCTGCTTTTCTGATGTATCAAATACTTATGTCATGCAATAAAATGCAAAGTAATTACTTAAAAATCATACAATGTGATTCTGGATTTTTGTTTTAGATTCCGTCTCTCACAGTTCAAGTGTACCTATGATAAAAAATTACAGACCTCTACATGCTTTGTAAGTAGGAAAACCTGCAAAATCAGCAGTGTATCAAATACTTGTTCTCCCCACTGTACGTACAAAAGCTTATTTCTCTAAAATTTTGTGCACATATTTGTTTACTTCCCTTTTAGTAAGCCTTTCTCCTTTGCCAAGATAATCTATTCACTTGACAGGTGTGGCATATTAAGAAGCTGATTAAAGAGCATGATCATTACACAGGTGCACCTGCGGACAATGAAAGGCCACTCCAAAATGTACAGTTTTGTCACACAATGCCACAGATGTCTCAAGTTTTGAGGGAGCGTGCAATTGGCATGCTGACTGCAGGAATGTCCACTAGAGCTGTTGCCAGAGAATTTAATGTTAATTTCTCTACAATAAGCTGCCTCCAAGACGTTTTAGAGAATTTGGCAGTACATCCAACTGGCCTCTCAACCTCAGACCACGTGTGACCATGCAAGCGCAGGACCTCCACATCCGGCCTCTTCACCTGTGCGATTGTCTGAGACCAGCCACCCGGACAACTGATTAAGTATTTCTTAGGAGTATTTCTGTCAGTAATGAAGCGCTTTTGTGGGGAAAAACTCATTCTGATTGGCCGGGCCTCCCAAGTGGGTGGGCCCATGCTCTCCCAGACTGCGCCCCTGCCCAGTCATGTGAAATCCATAGATTATTAAAGTTAACTTTATTTAAAGTCAGTAAAATCATTGAAATCCTTGAAAGTTGCGTTTATATTTTTGTTAAGTATATGTATAACTTTATAAGCTGGATTGCCTGTCTTTGCAATTTAGTTAATTTTTCGTTTGCGCTCATTGGCATATTTAGATAGCAGCCTCTGGAAATGTGCCATTACTTGTGCTAAATTTGTTAACATTCTGGTAATATACTCCCAATGGGCTTTGTTTGTGTTTTCAGCATCCCCTTGTGTACTAAGCTGGTAAAACCATAAATTCCCACGATGAGGGAAGGACGGTATGACGATTTGAAAATCTGGATACCGACAACCCTAGTTACCAGGTCAAAGTATTTATTGTGAAGAGTTACCACAGTAATTCCCCAATATATCATTCAAAGATGCCTTTGAAGACTGTCTCAATACTTCTAAAGTCAAAAATGTTAGTCATGTTTTTACAGATAGAAGTTCTTCTGCTGTTGCTCTACCACATCACTCTACGTCATGAAGACCCATCAATGACCAAGCTATGTGTCAGAGTTCCCTCATGGTCCGATGCCTTCCAATGAAGCCTTTGTATTCATTAGCATTTCCAAGTTCCTCAACCTAGCCACCAAAGTAAGTCATCCGGCACTTTGACCAAAATTACAGCATAACATCCCAGGTAGCACATTTGGTTCCTTATGTTTTTTGTTTCCAATTGGTTCTGGGAACGAAGCCATAAGTTTCCTGACCGTTTTCTAAAGATTCTGAGAATGGAAGTGAAAATGTCACCTTTTCTGAGAATCTTAATTATTTAGCTTAGGTTTTGGGAATGTTAACTATTTAGCTTAGGTTAACTGTTTTGAACACCAAGCACAGATAGCACTTAATTTCCTTAGGCATTAATCATTCAAATACATTTCTTTATTGTTGTGGCATTGCACCAGTGAGATGCAAACCTATGATCTCCTGCTCTTTATCCATGGAATTAGTCCACTGCACCAACAGGATGGAGCTAGCATGCCATGTGTTTTTTAACTCATACAAAGCTGTTCATTTTAGTCTATTAAAACAAACTCTGTTTCAAAGGAAACAAGCACTCATTAAGATCAGCTGTGGCCAATTAGTGGAGGTGGCCAGCACACCTGAACACACTTAACAAGATAGTAGCTAGAGAGTTTTGTTGATGCTGAGAACGGAATGTATATGTTTTTAAATAACATTTGTTGAACGTTACTAATGTTTCATTTTATTTTAATCCTTATTTTACCAGGTAAGTTGACTGAAAACATGTTCTCATTTACAGCAACGAACTGGGGAATCGTTATAGAGGAGAGGAGGGAGGATGAATGTTTTTTTTTATGGAAGGTTTTCTTAATGTTCTGAGAACATGCCTTTAAATAGAACCATGCAGAACCTGCAGAAAATGTTATGCTGAATAACTGAAATTCCCACAGAAGAACGTTGTTTGTTAACATTTTCAGGAACAAATTGAGAACATTACTTTAGAACCATGAGGAAACCTGTTATAGGAAGGTTGTGTGTAAAATAACCACAGGACAACCACACTCTCACCAAGCTCTAAGAAACATACACTGCCTTCAGAAAGTATTCATACCCCTTGACTTATTCCACATTTATTTGCGTTACAGCCTGAATTCAAAATGGATTAAATTTCACACCCATCTACACACAATACCTCATAATGACAAAGATAAAACAATACAGAAATATCTCATTGACATAAGTATTCACAACACTTTGCTATGACACTCCAAATTGAGCTCAGGTGCATCCAATATCCTTTGATCGTCCTTGAGATGTTGCTGCAACTTGATTGGCGTCCATCTGTAACCAATTCAATTGTTTGGACATGATTTAGAAAGAAACACACCTTTCTATATAAGCTCCCACAGTTGACAGTGTGTGTCAGAGCAGAAACTATACCATGAAGTCCAAGTAACTGTCCGTAGATCTCAGAGAAGGGTATAAAACAATTTCTAGTGTTGAGTTTCCAAGAGCACAGTGACCTCCATCATTGGGAATTTGAACAAATATGGAACTACCCAGACTCTGTCTAGAGCTGGCTGTATGACCAAACTCAACAACCAAGCAAGAGGGACCTTGGTCAGGGATGTGACCAAGAAACCATTGACCACTCTGACAGAACTACAGAGTTCCTTGGCTGAGAGGGGAGAACCTGTCAGAAGGACAACAGTCTCTACAGCACTTCACCAATCTGGGCTTTATGGGAGAGTGGCCAGATGGAAGACACTCCTGTGAAAAAGGCAAATGACAGCACATCTGGCATGTGAAAGACTCAAAGCATAAGACAAAATATTCTGTGTCAAAATATTCTGAGACCAAAAAATCGAACTCTTTGTCCTGAATGCAAAGCGCTATGTTTGAATAAAACCAGGCACAGCTCATCACCTGTCTAACACCATCCCTACCATGAAGTATGGTGGTGGCAGCATCATGCTATGGGGAAGCTTTTCAGCGATGGGGACGGGTAAGGATAGAGGGAACAATGAATGGAGCCAAATACAGGCAAATCCTTCATGAGAATCTGCTTCAGAGTGCAAACAACTTTAGACTGGGGGCGAAGATTTACATTCCAACAGGACAATGACCCAAAGCGTACGTCCAAAGAAATTCTGGAATGGCTTCAGAACAAGAATGTGAAAGTCCTTCAGTGGCCCAGCCAAAGCCCAGACGTGAATCTCATTGAAAATCTTTGTAAAAACTTGAAGATCCCTAAATCCAGCTGTGCAAAGCTGATACACACATACCCAAAACAACTTAAAGCTGTAATAGACGCCAAAGGTTCTTCTACAAAGTTTTGACTCTGGTCTTAACAGATCCACCTGTACCTGAATATCTGAGACCAGATCCGGGACCCTAAATAATATCACGGGTGTCGGTTGGATCTGATAGTCACAGGTATGTGTCATTTTAATTTTAACTGACCTGTCTGGAAGGGCCCGTACAGATTCGAACGCAATTGCTGAGAGAGAGAGAGAGAGAGAGAGAGAGAGATTTATACTGCAGCTCTTGGTTTTCATGAGAGTGGAGCATGGCGCATGTAGCTTGTTGTTGTTGGCCAATAAGTCATCAAAGTGGCAATATGCTACAGTCATAAAACCCCTATGTATGGCAAAAGTTAGGACATATCTAATCAATGGAAGATGGAATTAAAATGCTGGAATTAAAAGTTAAAGGAGGATAGGCTACAACCACCAAGAGCCAACAGGTAGGCTGCTACTTAATATTTGTTATTTGTTAACTGATTAAAGCGCATGCCCTGAGAAAGCGCATGCACTGCAGCCTCAATTAGACTAGCTAGTTAACATTTGATGCAGCCATATTTGATCATATTTAACCTAGCTATGGTAGCTATTGGTCTACTATAGCGCAAGTTCGCTTGGTTGGTTGCTGTCTCTCCCTCCCTGGTCCTGTGTCTCTCACTCATGGTACGGGTCCTCCCCTGCCTGCTAGAGCGGCACCCCTCTCTCCCTCCTCTCACACTTTTAACAGCTTCGATTTAATAAAGTAACTTAAAAAATGTATTTTCTGCTGCTTCCCTCACTCGGATCGGACTGAGTCTGGATCTGAGCAGATCTATACGGAACGTGTCTAGTTCAGAATGTTTCTCTATATAAAGAAAATTAAAAAATAAAATCTCTTGGGTCAAGTGCCCCAGGTCCATTTCGGAACGGGTTCAACATTTTGGACCAGTGAAGACCTCTAGTGTGAATACTTATATAAATGAGATTTCTGTATTTCATTTTCAATACATTTGTAAAAATGTGTTTTCCACGTTGTCTTTATAGGGTATTGTGTGTAGATGGGTGAGGGGGTAATATAAATGTAATCCATTTTGAATTCAAGCTGTAATACAACAAAATGTGAATTAAGTCAAGGGGTATGAATACTTTCTGAGCTCACTGTATGGTTCCCAAAATGTTATGTGCTAGATGGGATTAGAGGACATCTGGGTGATATAGGTCCTACTGAACACAACCCTGGCTTGGCGCACCTGGTCCAAGGAGACTATCCTGTCTGTATGTACTGTAGGATGGGGATTAAAGGGTGACTTACTCCTACTAACCACACAATGCCACCCGTCAGGCACTCTGTTTGGGTGTGTTCCCCTTGAACTTGCTGATCACTATGGGGGTCAGGAAGGTAGGTTAAGCTTGTGTGCTTTCTTTGCCAGAGGCATTGGCACTGTGGAGGAGATTTCACAGTTGATTTGTTCTTGGAAATTGGGGGGGGGGGGGGGGGGTACAGTAGGTCCTCAAAACACTGTAGAACACATGCGCACACACACTCACTCACACAAACGTGTCACATACTTCCACAAGCCGTCTACTATCACGTTAGGCACAAACCAGTGTGTATGTGGAAACATGCTTTTTCAATGTACACAAAAGTAGCTGATAAATTAAGTTGTTTTGGAGCAGGTCATGTAGAAAGAAGCCATAGCAGTAATTTGGGAATTCTGACATTCCTGTCTGTCTCCTAACCTTGCCCCAGGGCTCTGTGAAACCTTCCAAATGTCAGAGGTAGACTCAGAACATACAAACACTGCCCAGAAGGTTAAAGCCAACTGTCTCAGGAACATGTTTGCTTCTGTAATGTAATTTAGTGCAGATAGACACAGTTGTTTGGCCTTTTCTGCACAACATCATACTAGTCAAAATCACTGTTGATTTGGGCTATAATACACATCTGTATCTGATTAGATGCCTATTGGTTGGATCCTGCAGGAACATGGTGCATCCTGGGTTTCTATGCCCCCAACAACGCACACTTGTACGCACATCACAGTGCTCAAAGGGAAGTCCATGTTGATGCAGTTCTCATGGGAGAGATCAAACAAGCATCACGTTTTTTCACGTTTGCCATTGGTCCACTGAGCTTAAAGACAATGTTGGATGTTCAGGTAACTGTCAAAATGAAGGAAATGTGAGTAAATGAGGGATACAAAGTATATTGAAAGCTACAAGCTTGGCACACCTGTATTTGGGGAGTTTCTCCCATTCTTCTCTGCAGATCCTCTCAAGCTCTGTCAGGTTGGATGGGGAGCGTTGCTGCACAGCTATTTTCAGGTCTCTCCAGAGATGTTCGATCAGGTTCAAGTCCAGGCTCTGGCTGGGCAACTTGAGGACATGCAGAAACTTGCCCCGAAGCCACTCCTGCATTGTCTTGGCTGTGTGCTTAGGGTCGTTGTCCTGTTGGAAGGTGAATTTTCGCCCCAGTCTGAGGTCTGGAGCAGGTATTCATCAAGGATCTCTCTGTACTTTGCTCCATTCATCTTTGCCTCGATCCTGACTAGTCTCCCAGTCCCTGCCGCTGAAAAACATCTCCACAGTTAAGGTTGTTTACAAAGGATGAACACACTGCAATTTTATTGTTCTCTCTTTTCCTTTCTCTTCCCATCATTGCATTAAGCCCTTCCCATTATTGTCTTGGATTGCCTGTACAGAACCTCTGCTCCACTTTATCCTTGAATTCCTTTTCAGCTTTCCACATTTTTGACTTGAATTCAGTATCTCCTTTCAGGAACGCAAACTTCCTTTCATTGAGGCACTTTTTCAAGTCCTTGGACACCCAGGGCTTGTTGTTGGGAAATACTCTGACAGTTTTTGTGTTAATGACAGTATCCTCACAGAACTGGATGTATTATGTGATGCTGTCTGTCAACTCGTGGGGATCCCTCCAAAGAACGTCAAAGAACACCTCCCAGTCTGTGACGTCAAAGCAATCCTTGAGCTCAACGAGAATCTCATAGTCTCTGGTGCACGCTTGTTCAATCACATTACACTGCATGGCCCAAGTATTAACTACAAAGATACATAGCCCCCCGCCTATTGATTTATGTGATGTTGTTTAGTCTCCATCTGCTCTGACAGTGTATCCATCAATGTTCACATCAATATTGTCCTGCTTGAGCCACGTTTCTGTAAAGCAGATTAAATTACTTCTCCTAAAGTCCTCTTCAAATGCAGCCCTTGCCGCTAACTCATCCAGTTTATTATTTAGTGACCTCACATTTGACAGGGTGATCACCGGGAGCGAGTGACGGCTTCTCCGCCTCTGTAGTCTTGACCACATCTTGAGTCTCGCTTCTTCTTAGTTTCCCTTTTTTGACTTTGTAGAACAACCATCAGGCAAGGCAATGCTGTTTGGGAGAGTGTGAGCTTTATCTCCGAAAGAGAGCAGAAACTCACCGGAGTAGGTGATGGTGGTTGATTTACTCACTAAATCCATACAACCTCCAGTAGTGATTGTAAAGTTTTCCGCATATTACAGCGATTAGGATTAAGAAGGTCACACATGCCACGTACGTTCAAACTTGTGACACACTTGGATTTAGACAAAACAAAACAAAATTGAGCGATAGAACTATAAACAAACAAACAATAGACGCAGGTGAGCTCAGGGTCTGGCAGCAGTGCCGCGCCCCCAGGTCGGGCCCCCAAGTCGGAGCCTGACTAGTCCCTGCAGCTGAAAAACATTCCCACAGCATGATGCTGCCACCACCATGCTTCACTGTAGGGATGGTGCCAGGTTTCTTCCAGATGTGACGCTTGGTTTCAACAGACTAGAGAATCTTACGATAAAGGCCTAGAGTGCTGCAGGGATGGTTGTCCTTCTGGAAGGTTCTATCTCCACAGACGAACTCTGGAGCTCTGTCAGAGTGACCATCGGGTTCTTAGTCACCTCCCTGACCAAGGCCCTTCTACCCCAATTGCTCAGCTTGGCCGAGCAGCCAGCTCTAGGAAGAGTCTGGGTGGTTCCAAACTTCTTCCATTTAAGAATGATGGAGCCCACTGTGTTCTTGGGGACTTTCAATGCTGCAGACATTTTTTGGTACTCTTCCCCAGATCTGTGCCTTGACACAATCCTGTCTCGGAGCTTTATGGACAATTCCTTTGACCCCATGGCTTGGTTTTTGCTCTGACATTTACTGTCAACTGTGGGACCTTATATAGACAGGTGCGTGTTCCTTTCCAAATCATGTACAATCAATTGAATGTACTGTACCACAGGTGGACTCCAATCAAGTTGTAGAAACATCTCAAGGGTGATCAATGGAAACAGGATGCACTTGAGCTCCATTTTGAGTCCCATAGCAAAGGGTCTGAATACTTATGTAAATAAACATTTCTAAAAACCTGTTTTCACTTTGTCATTATGGGGTATTGTTTATAGATTGATCAGGAAAATAAGTAATTGAATCCATTTTAGAATAAAGCTGTAATGTAGCAAAATGTGGAAAAAGTCAAGGGGTCAAAATACTCTCTGAATGTACTGTAGGGTACTGAATATAGGCTATTAACATTGCAGTTCAAGCAGCTATTGTTTGCTCCCTTATGTTGTTGAAAAAAGTAATATGAAGTTTGGGACACAGGTTAATAATCGTAGATGGATTTAATGTGATAAACAAGTGACTTGCACGAACACTTGGTTTTGTTTAGTCATTTTAGTTAGTTTAGTTTGTGGCATTGTGAAACCAACCGGACCAAATGAGAACAAAATACAATGTGACAAATAATCTAACTCTGATTCGAACTATAGTTTAGAAATATGTATGAAAAGGCCCAGAAGAGGGGTCTCAAAGGAGCATAGGGGATTCAAGGGTGTTTGTGTGTGTCAGTCACCAGATCTCAACCCAATTGAAAACTTATGGGAGACTCTGGAGCTGTGCCTGAGACAGCATTTTCCACCACCATCAACAAACACCAAATTATTGACTTTATCATGGAAGAATGTTGTCACATCCCTCCAATAGAGTTCCAGACACGTGTAGAATCTATGCCAAGGCTCATTCAAACTGTTCTGGTGGAGCCTATTAAGACACTGTGTTGGTGTTTCCTTTATTTTGGCAGTTACACTGCAAAGCGTATGGCTTTAAACTAACTCCCGGCCGTACTATTAGATTATATAATGATCACTTTGAGAGTGTAATTTAAAAGGCATAGGAATGGGTGACAATGTATCAGTGTTAACGAATGTTCTTTATGTCATTTAACATTTGCTTTATGATGTTGAAATTACTGTAGGATTGTCAAGGCTTTGTTGCGCTATCCAGCTTCCATATTATCATATGATCATAGACTTACACAAAATAGACCAATCTGTGGAGGACTCTAATTCACTTACAGCTACAGTGAGTCTGTCTAATGTTGGCTCGACGCGTCTTGTCTGGAAACGCTAGCCATGATACTTATATATATGTACAGTACAGCGAATCAATACCAGACTCCCCTGTGGACTCTCGGGTCCTGGAGCTCTTGGCCGTCTTGAGGAACATTTGGAGATTTTTTTTATTTGAAGAACTGAGGGAGATGACGCCTAAAGGAAATACTCCAGCGATTTGTCATGACATTAAGCATAGCATATGTAGATGCAGTGGTGGACCCACGCATCCAACACTCTTTCCACTGTCCTGCATTCACTCCATTTCAGCTTGATTGGAAATCCCACTCATCGCTCACCGAGCATCCTTTCCACTAAAAATCGCTCTTCACTCACAGGAACAAAAAACTGCCGCTCCAAATTCGCTCCATTCATCTTTTATAGCCTACAATTTTAAGAAATAAATAAAAACATTTTTAAGCATTTGTGACACACTATATGCAGCACGATCACTCAGCATTTCAACAAAACCTTGTTGTATTTAATCAACAAAGCCTTTAAATCGCGCCTTTAGACTGTATAAAATGAAATGCAAAATTATACGTTGAATTTAAGAACAATTTATAAAGAAAAATGTCTTATTACGCAACAGTCTACAGTGCCTTTGAGTTCACTTTTAGAAACACCATAACTGCGCAATGTCGTCCAGCATAGCTTAGTTTGTTAGTTAATTTAGCCTAGTAGACGCTCTTTCCCATACCCTAATTACAATCAACATAAATATATTTGAATAACAATATAATGGATTAAAATAAATTAAAAAATTACATTTTCCTAGATGAAAAAGTTGCATGTGCATACATGATGATATGCGGCCACTGTGTTAAAAAAACAAATCCCCTTTTCTCTAATCCATTGATGATCAGATACTTCAGTTGTAACTGACTCTTTGTTACATTTTTACAGTTGACAGACAACGTTGGCACTGTCGCAAATTTAGACTATCCACATTAGTAACAATATCCTCTGTAGAATTTAAAACGTTGCCGGTGCTGCAGCATTCACTCATTCATTGTCTTGCCATCATCAATTACACAGGCTGTCAGTAGCATATTTCTTGGTTGACTCATATCTCTGCGCATTACTAGTGGTGTGGGGTAGGCTAAATAAATACAACAGAAATAGGCCTTATTAAAGTTAGTGATAAAGGGAACAGTGTAAACAATACCTATGGAACCGAAAGCACGTGTTGGAACGCGGTAACAGCTTATTTTTGTAATTAGAAAAAATGAAATACCCCAACCACCAAGACGCGGTCAAATGATGAAAACATCAGTAGCCTAAACATAATTTTAAGCGCCAAGTGTGCCTGATAAAGAGTGAAAATCTGCACAAAAGCAATAATAGCATTGTAATAAATATAAGTGTTGATATGACAGCAAGGCCCTTGAGAAGGCACTTAACCTAAGCTGGTGAGTGCGTTGCTGATGTTTTCTTGCTTGAGATGTTGTGCCTCCTTTCTGTGTGATGACATTTTGTGCTGTTAATCGGCCGTAGCATTGTCACCAGCTTCTTCTAGCCAAACGGTGCCGCCCCTTCCTGTCTTCTGTCTCACTATTTGGTGGTGGCAGGCACCTTAGTGCGCAACATTCTGGAATTTTTGCGCTTAGGCCTCGGAGGTGCAGGTTCAGAATAATAATCATCAGAGATCAAATTCAAATCAAATCAAATTTATTTATATAGCCCTTAGTACATTAGCTGAAATCTCAAAGTGCTGTACAGAAACCCAGCCTAAAACCCCAAACAGCAAGCAATGCATGTGAAAGAAGCACGGTGGCTGGGAAAAACTCCCTAGGAAAAACTCCTGAGAAAGGCCAAAAACCTAGGAAGAAACCTAGAGAGGAACCAGGCTATGAGGGGTGGCCAGTCCTCTTCTGGCTGTGCCGGGTGGATATTATAACAGAACATGGTCAAGATGTTAAAATGTTCGTAAATGACCAGCATGGTCAAATAATAATAATCATAGTAATTGTCGAGGGTGCAACAAGCACGTCCGGTGAACAGGTCAGGGTTCCGTAGCCGCAGGCAGAACAGTTGAAACTGGAGATGTGATGATTCATTTCTTCCCCAACATCGGAGTCGTTTTCATTGATTTTGTAGCATCACTAACACAGCATGTGCATCCATTCGTCTTGGTCTTCTTGCCATTGTACATTTCTCTCACTGTGTACTCCACGTAGGCCAGAGTAGCCACACGAATGCTTGAATTCGGTAGAATGACCGCCCTGTTCGTCATTCGCAATTGGTGATTACATCCCCTCGCTCATCAACTCACCCTTTCTCCCCATCATAGTTTGCTTCATTTATTTCATGTTTATATGTGTGAAATGAGTTTGTCGTTTTATGTTCAGTTTCCAGGCATTTATCAGGGTTATCATCAACTGGGCATGGCACCTTCAGAACGCCTTTTTCCTCGGGAGAAGGGCAATGGGGGGGAACTGGTGGTAACTCCAGTTTTGTTTGTGATATTAAGATTCTAACAGCGACAGTGTGTTTATATAGTCTTATCTAGGACAAGTCAAGGATGGAGGGGGGCATGACTTAAAAAAAATTATGAGCAGTCAAAATTACCTCAGCGGTTCTAGTGTTACCATTGTCAACGGCCACGGTGATGGAAGAAAGACGTTTGGTCCGTTTGCCAACACAGTCAGAGTGTGTGTGGATGCTTTCCTTGGAGATACTAAGGTAGTATATGTTACGCACGCCTCTAGGAAGAGGGAACGCAACACCCTGCTACAACTCAACTCTCCGTGGTGTGAAAGAGGTATGGACTGTAGGTGTGAGTAAGGATGACAAAAAGCAGAGAATTACCGTTTACAGGGAATTTATTCCGTCGCACGGTAAGTTTGGGGAAAAGGGGCTGGACGGAACCAAAGAAAGTAAATATCAAAGCCCCCTCTCCTACCTTACCTGCCTACCCACTACTTACCTAACTAGCACCACCTGGTGCACTAACCAAAATACAGGGGATGGTCCGCCCAGGTCTTTCCTAGTGTGCATAGACAGTAGACTACTACGGGTAATGTATGCCCGCGGGCCTCTTGCCTAAGCACTCCCTAGGTGCCTTCCCCTTCCCCCCTGGGAACAAAGGAAACAGAATAACAAACAATTTTCACAAAACTGAGAAAACTCAGGACATTAAAGAAGCTCTCTGAGCAAACTACCACAAACTACCACAATCAGCTCTCTTAGCAACAACAAACACAGTACATACCAAATGTCTTAGCAACAACCAACATGCTATTAGCCTCCTCTCTCAGCAAATCTCTCCCCTGTGAGCAACAGAACACTCACTGGCTTATAAAGCTTCAGAAGGAGTTGTTAATTGGAGACAGCTGCGTCCTGACGAGGGGGCGGGGTCAGCTCGCCAATCAGCAATGGGGCCGACCAATCAGCTGCTTGGGGAATTTCAGGAATCCATTTCCTGAAATATATACATGAAAATACACAAACCACAACACAGAAACTGGGGAACGTAACAGAATAGCATTAGCATATCACTGGTTGTTCCAGCAGGTCTGTCCCATTGTGTTTCCCCAATCTGAGAGTGAAGGGGAACAGGAAGAGGTTTTATCTGAAGTGCTTTCACTGGTTCCTGTGGAGAAGAGCATTCCTGGGGCCTGGGCTGTCCCCAGTGCAGCCTGTCAGGAGTGTCCTCTGTCTTGTATCCTGAAGAACAAACAAGGACACCAGCACGGCCACTATTGGCCTGTCAATGCAGTGTCATTTTGACAGGCAGCAGAACACTTGTTTGATGAAGCATGTCATGAGAGAGAGAGAGGGAGCGGTGTATAGACTTGCACACTGAAGCATGTAAAGTGTGTGCGCTGTATGCAGTGTTCTATGTACATGGTATGTATACATTGCCTTCAGAAAGTATTCATACCCCTTGACATTTTCCAAGTGTTGTTGTCTCAAAGCCTGAACTTAAAATTGATTCAATTGTAATTTTGTGTCACTGGCCTACTCACAATTCCCCATAATGTCAAAGTGAAATTATGTTTTTAGAAATATTTACAAATTAATAAAAATGAAAAGCTGAAATGTCTTGAGTCAATACATATCTAAACGATTTGTTATGGCAAGCCTAAATACGTTCAGGAGTAAAAATGTGCTTAACAAGTCACATAATATGTTGCATGGACTCACTCTGTGTGCAATAATAGTGTTTAACATGAATGACTACCTCATCTCTGTACCCCACACATACAGATAATTGTAAGGTCCCTCAGTCGAGCAGGGAATTTCAAACACAGATTCAACCACAAAGACCAGGTAGGTTTTCCAATGCCTCACAAATTGTTGAGGGAAACTCATTTGTGGAATCGGGCAGAACTCATTTATCAGCAATAGGAGGTTTATTTGAGCAATTGCAAGGAAGATCACTCTCTCAGGATGAACCAGGATATTAACTTTCAGGACATACCGGAAAGGAATTCTCAGGATATACCAGAGAGGAACTCTCAGGACATACTGGAGAGGATCTTTTTATACTTAATCTGCACAAAGAGCTGCTTACCCCTCAAAGAGGGTGTAAAGGTTACAGTACATGAGAGATCAGGGGTACTTAGCTCTACTCCCTTAAAGCATTAAAACATATAAAAGCAGGTTCTAACCAGTTCTCACAGCCTATGTGTCTAAGATAGGGGAGTGATAAGATCTCAGTCATGTAGTGAGTTTCAGGTTGTCTAATGCCTCACAAATAAGGACACCTTTTGATAGAGGGGTAAAAAAAATAAAACAGACATTGAATATCTCTTTGAGCATGGTGAAGTTATTAATTACACTTTGGATAGTGTTTTAATACACCCAGTCACTACAAAGATACAGGCGTCCTTCCTAACTCAGTTGCCGGAGAGGAAGGATATTGCTCAGGTATTTCACCATGAGGCTCTTTGAAAGAGTTACAAAGTTTAATGGCTGTGATAGGAGATAACTGAGGATGTAGTTAATCCACAATATTAACATTGTAGTTAATCCACAATATTAACCTAAATGACAGAGTGAAAAGAAGGAAGCCTGTACAGAATAAAAATGTTCCAAAACATGCATTCTGTTTGCAATAAGACATTAAAGTAAAACAAAAATAAAATGGAAAGGAAATTAACTTTATGTCCTGAATACAAAACGTTATGTTTGAGGCAAATCCAACACAATACATTACTGAGTACCGCTCTTCATATTTTCAAGCATGGTGGTGTCTGCATCATGTTATGGGTACACTTGTCATCAGAAGGATAATAACATAATACACAAGTCCAAATATACAGTACAGTCAAAAGTTTGGACAACACAACTGATTGGCTCAAGCACATTAAGAAGAAAAGAAATTCCACAAATTAACTTTTATCAAGGCACACATGCTAGTTGAAATGCATTCCAGGTGACTACCTCATGAAGCTGGTTGAGAGAATGCCAAGTGTGCGCAAAGCGGTCATCAAGGCAAAGGGTGGCTACTTTGAAGAATCTAAAATATATTTTGTTTTGTTTAACACTTTTTTGGTTACTACATTATTTCATATGTGCTATTTCATACTTTTGATGTCTTCACTATTATTCTACAATGTAGAAAATAGCAAAAATAAAGAAAAAACCTTGAATGAGTAGGTGTCCCCAAACTTTTGATTGGTACTGTAAATCGGCTTAAAAATCTATGGGAAGACTTGACAATGGCTGTCTAGGAATAATCAACAACTACCTTGACAGAGCCTGAATTTTTTTTTAAACAATGTGCAAATATTGTACAATCCAGGTGTTTAAAGCTCTTACAGACTTACCCAGAAAGACCCATAGCTGTAATCACAGCCAAAGTTGCTTCTACAAAGTATTGATTCAGGGGTATGAATACTTATGTCAATGAGATATTTCTCTATTTCATTTACAATAAATTTGGCCAAATTTCTAAAAACATGTTTTGATATTTTCAATATGGGGTATTGTGTGTAGATGGGTGAGAAAAAAATATTGAATGCATTTTGAATTCAGGCTGTAACAACAACATGTGGAATAAGTCAAGGGGTGTGAATACTTTCTGAAGGCACTGTCAGAGTAAAGGCAAAGGTCATATACTGTAGGTGACACAATTGTTTGCAATACACTGCAGAAAAAAAGCTCTCTTTAGTGATCATGTTGAAACTTTGTAATTTCACCAATTGATCGTAAAGTAGGTTATGAGACAATATGGCTGACAGCTAACAGCTTACAGCAATTTGGAAAACAGACAGCCACAGAACTAAATATGATTGTTGCATTTGTCAAGTTCCTCTCATCTCCTTGTTACTGGCTGTAATTTTGGCTACCCAGCATTTGTGGGTACCGTAATTTCCGGACTATAAGCCGCAACTTTTTTCCCACGCTTTGAACCTCGCAGCTTAAACAATGATGCGGCTAATATATGGATTTTTCCCGCTTTCAATTTTTTTTTAAAGGAGATGACTTCAGTGGTTTCAGTGCACAGGAGGAGGAAGATAGTGACCAATGACTTTCTTGGTAGGCTACTGTTTACTGCTAATTTTTCTATTTTTTGTTACAAGCCGTGTTTCGTTAAAGCCTATTTATTTTTGTTACAAGCCGTGTTTAGTTAAAGCCTGTGAAAAGTGAATTTTTTCAATGTACCAGTAGGCACCTGCGGCTTATAGACATGTGCGGCTTATTTATGTTAAAAAAATAAATACAATTAAATTCAGTGGGTGCGGCTTATATTCAGGTGCGCTCAATAGTCCGGAAATTACGGTAGTTCATTTTGGGCAGCATGTGATTTATTATATTTATACTTGAAATGAGTGTTCTGCAAATGTACCCATACCTTCCATTGGTTTTATATTCCAGAGTTACAACAGTTTCCAAATTAAATACATTAGTTGGCAAAAAAGGGGATTTGGTTCTTACTATAACTCATTAATGGGAAAAGTGCCTTTTGAGGTTTAGTTTAAACTTGACCCTTGATTACTCCACTTCACTCACACTCTACTGTGACAGAGCCATATGGACCGGTTCAATTGTTAAAGCCGCTTTTGTCGTGGAAATTCCAAATTCATTAGTGAGGCGAGACAAGGGCAGTCAGCAATTAAGTTATTTCTTTATTCAAAACGTATTAAGGGAGCAGGTCACACCACACACACAAGTGAATAGACTGAGATCTCAGCGATTCTGAGTCGGGGCTTGCCTTGTATAGCCCAACCTTGTTACATTTCCTTAATCCACCACAACCATCTCAATGTGTCGAACCAACCGATATCTACTGGAGGAAGTGGCCATATTCTGAGTCCTCTGTGTTCTCCTGCGGGTACTAAGAACTGTTTGTTCTTAGAATAGAGGATAAGGAGAGACTTCATTTGGAACAGAGATACCTCGCTCCGAACATGCACGTTTCAGAATACAGAGGGTGGGGGTAAGAACACGAGATGTGCACAGCCGTGGTGGATTAGGTACAGAGTTAGGTGAAAACAGCAACTTACACAACCAGAGTAACAGGATTGTACATACCAATCATTTAAAGTAGTGCTAATACACATTTTTTCCCCACACTTTGCAGAAAGATTCAATTGTTCCTGCACCTCGCGACAAGGCACCCTTTCAATACATTCCAAATTAATGTAAGTTCAAACAGTTAAAGATTTTAAATATACTGAACAGAACAGAGAAAATGTTCTTATAGCTCGCATGCTCATCTAGAAAGTATACATTCTAAATTGACTCATGTAATGGCCGTTGAGATCCAAACCAACTGTCCTCTCTCTCTCTCAGCAGTCCAATCCTTTGATACTATGAATGACTCTGAGCTACAGCAACTCCTCTTGGCCAGACTCTGATGTACAAATAAATAAAGGCAGATCCCATTTGGTTATATTATAGGGCTTCCACTGACTAAGCCCACTGGCAGTGCCCATAGTCCCATTAATGGGACATTTATTCCAACAGGAAGTGTGCATCAGGGTTGATTTGAGGCACAAAGAGAGGAAAGAGTGGTTTTGGCTTGGCCTGGGACAGGACAACGTGGAGATGGCTCAGTCCAGTTTTCAAATGAACTTTATTAACAAAGGCCATATACAAACAACAACAAGAATAGTCACATAAATCTCAGTCACAAATACAAACTTCTTAAAATCCTTGTTGGAAACTATTCCAGTTGCAAGAACAGTATTGTGATAGAGTATTAGTGAACTGAATGTCACACTCCGTATGATTTACATTTTAGTCATTTAGCAGACGCTCTTATCTTGAGCGACTTACAGTAGTGAATGCATACATTTCATACATTTTTTCTCCGTACTGGTCCCCCGTGGGAATCGAACCCACAACCCTGGCATTGCAAACACCATGCTCTACCAACTGAGCCACACGGGACTGATGTGATCACATCAGTCCTGTGCAAATTCCAGACTAATCAGCCTTGGGTAGGTTCTGGCACAAACTTATAAAGTTTTGTTTATTAATGTTAAGGTTTTAGTAGAACACTCTAAATTTCCCTAATCTTCAGTAGTTTGATCTTATTTCCCCAGTGGACTTATGTTGATTTCTTCCACTTTTTTTAGTGGTGGCTAATGAGTGAACTCATACCCACCCCTTGACAAGTTTGATGATTTTGTACTAAGTCCGTGGCCACGTTGGTATTTTGTGTGCGAGAATTACAGATGGAGTAAGTGTGTGTTACGTATGCAACTCTTACAAAAAGTAGAAGGATGAGTTGTTATTTTGTGTTAATGCATGTGTGGCCATGCCCTAAAGATGCTACGCAACCCCCTTCCTTCAAGGAGGCCTGTCCTTTTTCTGTTAATCTCTTTCATGAACCTTCATGCATCTGAATTATTTAATGATGTTTGGTCTATGAAGAAAATATAACAATTAACTGTAACAATGAAATACCTTACTCTAATAGCTTTCCATTTAAAATGGTCAAAAAGCTCAAACAAATTGCTTTCAGCAAAAGACCATTTTTCAAACAAGAATTCTGCTAGGACTGTCTGGGAGTGGTCTGAGTGAGGGACCTTTTTGGAGGGGCCTAATGGGAGGGATATGTAACCTGACAACTAGCTGTTATTGGCAGAGAGGATTGGAACTATTTTTGTTATTGGTCTGTTCACTTTTACCGCCTGGTGATGTCACCAGGCAAGCAAAACCTCGGCCCATGCAAAACTTGATGATTAGAAGGTCTAGTGTAAATTGTACTATCAGGAAATAACACAGATCGCTTTTTCAAATTTTTACAGTGTTAGTTTCATCAGCCGTTGTACAATATGATACAAAATACAGGAAAACTGAATTTTGACTGCACCGGGCCTTTAAACGTATGATGGTACAGAACATTAATCACCACATCCCATGGAACTGAATGAAACACTCTTATAAACTGGCTGCTATACTATAACCCCATAAGACGATTCAGTGTGGAAGTGTTTTACCATGCAAAACGTTTTATGATTTATATGGGCCTCACACTTAATTTGGGCCCTTCACACAAATCCTTTATGGGCAGAGGATAACATCAAAACTGTGCACTGGAATTGACTTCTACATATCCATACACATCCATAACTCACTCTCCACACTCTCCTCCTAGCGTAGCTTATGAAAGCGATATCACATGTACATAACCCAGGAGGCCTATGTAGTTCATGCATGTTTCTCCAGATAAATCAAACTAACTAGTGGATTTGTTGAGCTTTCGGGTGCCAGGAAAGCAATGAAGCTATATTATGTTTCCTAGACAAAGCCCTACTGTATTTTTATGACGCCAGGCCCGATGTAGTGCCAGGACTTCTTTGCTGTGATGAATGCAGACCTGCTCGCATTGTGTTTACTCTAAACGTGAATTGATTGCTTTCTGTTCCCCGCAGTGCTAACTGAATGTTGTAGAAAATGTTATGCCGAGGTGGAAGTTATTTCAAAGAGTAAGAGTCATGGCACAAGAGTAGGAGTTATTGCATAGAGAGACCAAAATAAATGGTTGCATTGATAAAGAGTCCATATTTTCCTCCCTCGGTCTAGGTGTCATTGACTTTAGTGATGTATATCAGTGGAGGCTGCTGAGGGGCGGACGGCTCATAATAATAGCTGGAACGAAGCTAATGGAATGGCATCAAGCACCTGGAAACCATGTGTTTGATGTATTTGATACCATTCCACGTATTCTGCTCCAGTCATTACCTCGAGCCCGTCCTCCCCAATAAGGTGCCACCAACCTCCTGTGATGTACATGTATTCTTTTTGTGTCATATTCTTTGTTAAACCGGGTAGTATCAACTTTTGTTGTAATACCAGCCACTGTGAGAACCCCTTTAAAAGGATTTTATAGTGATACATCAATCTTGATAAATGTGACCGACTGGGTTTGAAGCTGGGTTCACTTGTTTGCGCACGGCAAGACTGTTAACCTGCGGTGTGTGTGTGTCTCTGTGTGTGTCTCTGTGTGTGTGTGTGTGTGTGTGTGTGTGTGTGTGTGTGTGTGTGTGTGTGTGTGTGTGTGTGTGTGTGTGTGTGTGTGTGTGTGTGTGTGTGTGTGTGTGTGTGTGTGTGTGTGTGTGTGTGTGTGTGTGTGTGTGTGTGTGTGTGTATGCATTTCAGTGAGAAATAGATTATTTTGGTGTGTGCTTTGGCATGTCTCTGCGTTACCTTGCACTGACCTGATAGTGTGACCTGTTAGGTAGATGAAGAACACACTGCTTTCCCCACTGGACTGGAGAAATATATTTTGGGCCGGCATATGAGGTACATTCTGTTCCATTTGATTTCTGTGTTTGTGGCCATGTCCCAGATCTGGCTCGCCTACTACTTACATCACTTAAAATGCATACTGTGTACTAATTGTACTGTGCACTAATCGTACTACATGCTATTTAGAAGGGACAGTTTAGTACAACAAATATCAACATGCTACTCATCCACACTGAGAAGGAGTCATCAAATCAAATTGTATTGGTCACATAGAAGGCGTCATCGAATGAGCAATTGCTCTTGTTCTCCGCCATTCATTCTGATTAGCAGTTGTTGTCGAACACACGTGAGTGTGAAAAGACAATTCTCTGTGCATCGAATTCTACTAGATGAAAAGCCAAAATGAGTATGACATCCAGGAATTCCGTTCCAGACATTACCACGAGCCCGTCCTCCCCAATGAATGTGCCACCAACCTCCTATGGCATGTACTTGTGTGTGCATGCCAGGAACACAGACCTGTCTCATTACATGTGTCCACCAGTATAGGCTTGGGTCCTGGAGAACTGGCTGTAAGATTCCCTTGTTCCCTTCTACTATGGCATTGTGGAACCTTTTATGGCTGGAACGTTCTTGAACAACAGAAATTTAATTTTGACCATTGAAATTCTTTGGCCTGAATTGTCAGTGAACAATTTACACTTTAATCAAGTGAATGTTGATGGATCTGGTTGCTACAGAATCTATCATTAGTGATACCAGAGGGACCGTTGCTAGGAGCAGTAGCAGAGATACACATGCTTCAACCCTTATGCTTAGAAAGCTTTACATTCATTAACAACATACAGTTCCTGTATACACTTGTCCTCGTTAGCTAACACGCTGAACGTCGCAAATGTTCGGATTGAACCCTTGACCTTGATGTTGCCAGCACCATATTTCAGTCAATTGAGCCACCTAGAAAACTTTGATATTGTACATCAGAGTTTGTTGGACTATATGAAACTAAAAGACACTTTGCTCCCTCAAGCTTCTTCATCGACCTGGCCAAGGATTTCGACTCTGTCAATCACTGCATTCTTATCGGCGGACTCAATAGCCTTGGTTTCTCAAATGAATGACTCACCTGGTTCACCAACTACTTCTCAGACAGAGTTCAGTGTGTCAAAATGGAGGGCCGTTGTCCGGACCTCTGGCAGTCTCTATGGGGATGCCACAGGGTTCAATTTTGGGCCGACTCTTTTCTCTGTATATATCAATGATGTCGCTCTTGCTGCTGGTGATTCTCTGATCCATCCGGCCCGTCTTTGGACACTGTGTTAACAAACCTCCAAACGAGCTTCATTGCCATACAACACTCCTTCCGTGGCCTCCAACTGCTTTTAAATGCTAGTAAAACTAAATGCATGCTCTTCAACCTATTGCTGCACGCACCCGCCCGCCCGACTAGCATCACTACTCTGGACGGTTCTGACTTATAATATGTGGACAACTACAAATACCTAGGTGTCTGGTTAGACTGTAAACTCTCCTTCCAGACTCACATGCATGTTTCTCCAATCCAAAATTAAATATAGAATCGGCTTCCTATTTCGCAACAAAGCCTCCTTCACTCATGCTGCTTAACATACCCTTGTAAAACTGACTATCCTACTGATCCTTGACTTCGGCGATGTCATTTACAAAATAGCCTCCAACACTCTACTCAGCAAATTGGATGTAGTCTATCACAGTGCCATCCGTTTTGTCACCAAAGCCCCATATACTACCCACCACTGCGACCTGTATGCTCTCGTTGGCTGGCCCTCGCTACATATTCGTCGCCAAACCCACTGGCTCCAGGTCATCTATAAGTCTTTGCTGGGTAAAGCCTCGCCTTATCTCAGCTCACTGGTCACCATAGCAACACCCACCCGTAGCACGCGCTCCAGCAGGTATATTTCACTGCTGATCCCAAAAGCCAACACCTACTTTGGCCGCCTTTCCTTACAGTTCTCTGCTGCCAATGACTGGAACGAATTGCAAAAATCACTAAAGCTGGAGACTTATATCTCCCTCTCTAACTTTAAGCATCAGCTGTCAGAGCAGCTTACCGATCAGTGTACCTGTGCACAGCCCATCTGTAAATAGCACACCCAACTACCTCATCCCCATATTGTTATTTCTTTTTTTTGCTCTTTTGCACCCCAGTATCCCTGCTTGCACATCATCATCTGTACAATGCTTAATTGTAATTATTTCGCCTTTATGGCCTATGTCACAAAAAGAGCCGTGTTGAATAGACCAAACTGCAGCGGGAATATGGATACTCATATTTTACTTTCAAAAAAAGGAGTAAAGTATCCACTGGACAAAACAATAAAGGCGACAGCAACAGTTTTACAGGCTATACAAACGCAGTGCAAAAACAACTACCCACAACCCCAAAGAAAAACACACACTCCTATATAGGACTCCCAATCAAAGGCAACTCAACACACCTGCCTTCAATTGGGAGTCCAATCACCCACACAACATTTAACAAACACAAACCACCTGCCACATCCTGACCAAGACTAACACAATTACGCCCTCTACTGGTCACGACGTGACAGCCTATTTATTGCCTTACCTCCCTAATCTTACTACATTTGCACACACTGTACATAGACTTTTTCTATTGTGTTATTGACTGTACGTTTGTTTATCCCATGTGTAACTCTGTGTTGTTGTTTTTGTCACACTGCTTTGCTTTATCTTGGCCAGGTCGCAGTTGTAAATGAGAACTTGTTCTCAACTGGCCTACCTGGTTAAATAAAGGTGAAATAAAATAAATTATACAGTATTTAATTTTCACTGGATTTTCTCTATTGGATTACCAAACTTCCCTGACCATTGAATCCTACAGCCATCAATATTCAATAACAGAGCAATGGATGTGTTCCCTTCTGATTATGCAGCTTAGACAAGTGGCAGAATGCACTGATTGAAGCAAACAGTTGTGCTCATTTCTTCTACAGTCACGCACATATTAAACAGTCAGATATGTTTTTTCCTAATGGTTCAATAAAACGAGCTGGAAAATATTTGCTCCTAATGTTGGAAAATTGGATGTGCACCGTGCAGCCATTTCTCTGTCATCTACTTTGAAAAGGTCAGGAATTGGAGCCAGCGAACTGGAGGTTGTGTTTTTTCAGATCACTGTCTGTGGTTTCCATCGCCAGTGGTGCAATTCTTGAAATAGAATGAAACGGTCATTTGCCAGGATTCAAAGTTGTTCATGGAAGCTATTTGCCATTGAGTTTTGTCTATTATTATCTGGCATTGGATAGTCCTCGTTACTGTACAAGATGTTTCTGTTTGAACTAATCCATTTTCAAAATGACCTCCAAGGATGTACTATAGCGAATTTCCCTGTGAAATCTACGGTAGGAAAAGCAGTATTGTAATAATCTAAGTGGTCAAGGGTGAGGACCGATTAGTTGACTTTGATGCACCATGACCTTGACTCAGCATAAAATAAATAATGTTTAGTCAGAAGTCTTATGACCTATATCGAAGGCCCAGAGTTTTTCCTGGTTAGGTCACATGGTTAGCAAAGCTCTGGGCCCTACTCACAAACTCCCAAAACCGGGGGTTCCCAAACCTTTTTGGTCCGCAACCCAATTTTCATATCAACATTTTCTTGTGACCCCATCATGTAAAAAAAGTTAGGTAATGTTTACTTTTTTAATTTGGGCCATGACAATCTATTATAAATCAGTCTGACAGCATTTTGACAGTATTTCAATCTGAAGACAGTATAGTTTGAAGTGACTAAAATGCATCAGAAAGGTATTGGTGGTTATGGTACCGGTACCCCCTGTGTACAGTGCATTCGGAAAGTATTCAGTCCCCTTGACTTTTTACACATTTCGTTATGTTACAGCCTTATTCGAAAATTTATCAAATTGTTTTTTCCCTCATCAATCTACATACATACACTATTAATACAAAGCAAAAACAGGTTTTTAGAAATGTACAATATATATATTTTTTTATATTCACATTTACATAAGTATTCGGACTTTTACTCAGTATTTTGTTGAAGCACCTTTGGCAGTGATTACAGCCTCGAGTCTTCTTGGGTATGACACTACAAGCTTGGCACATCTGTATTTGGGGGGTTTCTCTCATTCTTCTCTGCAGATCCTCTCAAGCTCTGTCAGGTTGGATGCGGAGCGTTGCTGGACACCTATTTCCAGGTCTCCCCTGAGATGTTCAATTGGGTTCAAGTCCGAGCTCTGGCTGGGCCACTCAAGGACATTCAGAGACTTGTCCCAAAGCCACTCCTGTGTTGTCTTGGTAGTGTGCTTAGGTTTGTTGTCCTGTTGGAAGGTGAACCTTTGACCCAGTCTGAGGTCCTGAGTGCTCTGGAGCAGGTTTTCATCAAGGATCTCTCTATACTTTGCTCCGTTAATCTTTCCCCTGATCCTGACTAGTCTCCCTGTCTCTGCCGCTGAAAAACATCCCCACTGTCACACCCTGATCTGTTACACCTGTCCTTGTGATTGTCTCCAACCCCCCTCCAGGTGTCACCCATCTTCCCCATTATACCCTGTGTATTTATATACGTGTTCTCTGTTTGTCCGTTGCCAGTTCGTCTTGTTTGTCAAGTCAACCAGCGTTTTTGTTCTCAGCTCCTGCTTTTCCCAGTCTCTCTTTTTCTCGCCCTCCTGGTTTTGACCCTTGCCTGTCCTGACTCTGAGCCCACCGGCCTGACCACTCTGCCTACCCTGACCCTGAGCCTGCCTGCCGTCCGGTATCGTTGCCCCACCTCTGGTTTACTGACCCCTGCTTGCCTTGACCTGTATATTGCCTGCCCCTGTTGGAATATTAAACCATTGGCAATTTAAAGTGTCTGCATCTGGGTCTTACCTTGATTCTTGATAGTACGAACTGGCCATGACTGACCCAGCAGATTCGGGCCAGCAGCACAACGCCATCTCCACCCAGGGAGCCACCATCGGTAGGCACGAGGAATTGCTTCGTGGTCTTATGGAGGGGATCCAAACGTTGGCTGAACGCCTGACCGGGCGTTGGACATTTTGCTGAAGCAATTCCACGGGTTGTCTGGGAGGCCAGCTACCATGGTGATAACCCCCACAGCTCCTCAGCAACTCACCTGCTAGCAGCGCGGTCTCATCGGTCACTCCGCCTTCTCAGGAGCCCCACTTACCTCCTCCGGAACGCTTCAATGGAGAGGTGAGCACCTGTCGGGCGTTCCTAGCTCAGTGTGCTCTCGTCTTCGAGCTTCAGCCTTCCTCCTTCCCATTGGATTGCTCCAAGATAGCCTACCTCATCACGCTGATGTCTGGGAGGGCTCTCACCTGGGCTACTGCCATGTGGGAACAACAGACGGCCATTTGCGCTAGTCTGGAGGGGTTTCATGGGAGAAGTGAGGAAGGTTTTTGATGCCCCGTTCTCCGGGCGAGAGGCTGCCCGGAAGCTAATCCAGGTTCGGCAGGACTCCCGCAGTGTACCTGATAATGCGGTGGATTTCCTCATGTTGCCAGCGGAGAGTGCTTTGAATCAAAAGGCACTGTTCGATATGTTCCTGCACCGCATCTCGGAGGAGGTCAAGGACAGCTTGCAGCCCGGGAGTTACCTACAGAGCTCGATTCCCTCATCGCTTTGACCATCCGTATCGATGGGTGATTACAGGAATGAAGGAGGGAGAGGAAATTGGATTTCGCTCGCACGCCCAGGGATCCCACCTTGCCTCCAAGTCATCCCGGAAGCTCCCGACGGTCTCGATGCCCAGAGAACCCGATGCTTCCCAACCTGCCCTGAGGGCTGCCGAAGACGGCAGAGTCACCACTTCCTGAACCAATGCCACTTGGCAGAGCTGGGCTATCACCAGCGGAACGGCAATACAGGATCGACACGAAGAGTTGTCTGTATTGCAGGACTCTTGGTCATTTCGTGTCCTATTGTCCTTTAAAAAAAACAGGCTCACCGGTAGGAGCGAGTACTCTAGTGGGCCATATGGAGAACATTCCTGCTTCCCCTGCTCGCACCCCTTTTCATGCCATTCTGCTGTGGGGAGACCAGTCCAAATCTTTCGGGGTTCTCAATGACTCTGGAGCCAACGAGAGCTTTTTGGACGCTACCCTGGGGTTCGAGCTCAACATCCCCACACAGCCCCTCTCCATTCCCATGGACGTTAGAGTGCTGGATGGGCGCTTTATAGGCCGAGTCACCCACAACACCACTCCCATCAACTTACGTGTGTCAGGGAACCACAGCGAGGCTATCCAGTTCCTGTTCATCATGTCCCCTCAGCTTCCCATGCTATTGGGTTTTTCCTGGCTCCAGCAATACCATCCCCTCATTATCTGGTCTACTGGTGCCATCATGGGCTGGAGCCCGTTCTGCCACGCCCATTGCCTGAAGTCAGCACAACCTGCCCCGAGACGTCTTCAGACAACTTCTAGCGCCACTTTTCCGGAGGTACAGCACCCTGGCTTCCCCCCTGTCTGCACTCACCTTGCCCTAGGTTCCGTTCATGTGGTCTCCAGCTGCTGACCGGGCGTTCCGGGACCTCAATATCGCTTCACCACAGCTCCCATCTTGGTTCATCCGGACTCTTCCCGTCAGTTTGTGGTGGAGGCCGATGCTTCTGATGTCGGAGTGGGGGCGGTCCTGTCCCAGCATTCTGCCTGGGACCTCAAGCTACATCCCTGCACCTTCTTCTCCCACCGCCTCGATGCCACAGAAAATAACTACGATGTGGGGAATTGTGACCTTCTCACGGTGGAGATGGGATTGGAGGAAGGGAGGCACTGGCTGGAGGGGGTGGAACACCCATTCATCGTGTGGACCGACCACAAGGACCCTGAGTATCTCCGCACCACCAAGCACCTCAACTCCAGGCAAGCCAGATGAGCCCTACTGTCCACACGGTTCAACTTCTCCCTCTCGTACCGGCCAGGATCCAATAATGTCAATAATAATGTCCCTCCGCTATAATGGGTACCACCCCGGAGCCCGAGACCATCCTTCCCACCTCGTGCCTGGTGACGGCACTCAACTGAGGTATAGGAAAACAGGTCCGGGAGGTGCAGCGGTCCCAGCTGAACCCTGGAGGGGGCCCTGATAATCAGATGTTTGTGCCTGACACTGTCCGCTTTGCGGTCCTGTTTTGGGCCCATTCCTCCAGGTTTGCCTGCCACCTGGGCTCTCGTCGGACTTTGGCCTTCGTGTGACAATGCTTTTGGTGGCCTACGATGGTTCCAGATGTCGCCGCGTTTGTCTCTACCTGCACGGTCTGTGCTCAGAATAAGACTCCTCGGCACGCTCCAGCTGATCTTCTGCAACCACTGCCCGTCCCTCACCGACCCTGGTCCCATATATCCCTCAGTTCTCGTCCCGGTTCTGGAAGGCATTCTGCGCCCTCATTGGGTCATCGGCCAGCCTGTCCTCTGGGTTCCACCCCCAGTCCAATGGCCAGTCAGAGCGAGCCAACCAGGATCTTGAGACTACTTTGCGCTGCCTGGTCTCCGCCAACTCCACCTCCTGGAGCCAGCAGCTGGTGTGGGTTGAGTACGCCTGCAACACCCTTCCCTGCTCTGCCATGGGCCTGTCTCCGTTTGAATGTTACCTGGGTTATCAGCCCCCGCTCTTCCCCGAGCAGGAGGAAGAGGTCGGCGCACCTTCTGCCCAGATGTTTGTCCGCCGTTGTCATTGTACCTGGAGGAGAGCCCGGTCGGCCCTCCTCAAGACCACCTCCAGGTATCGACGACAGGTGAATCACCATCAGACCCCGGCTCCCCGGTATCGTCTTGGGCAGAAGGTATGGCTATCCACCCGGGATCTGCCCCTCCGAGTGGAATCCCGCAAACTCTCCCCCCGGTTTATCAGCCAATTTCCAAACTCCAAGATTATTAGCCCCTCTGCTGTTCGTCTTCTGTTGCCCCGTACCCTTCGTATACATCCCACCTTTCATGTGTCCAGAGTCAAACCTATGTCTCACAGCCCTTTGTCTCCTGTTTCCCTGAGCCTGCCTGCCAACCTGTACCTTTGCCCCACCTCTGAATTGTTGACCTCTGCCTACCCTGACCCTGTGCCTGCCTGCCGTCCGGAATCCGTTGCCCCACCTCTGATTTACTGACCCCTGCCTGCCTTGACCTGTCTATTGCCTGCCCCGTAGGAATATTAAACCATTGTCAATTTGACGTGTCTGCATCTGGGTCTTACCTTGATTCCTGACACCCACAGCATGATGCTGCCACCACCATGCTTCGCCATATGGATGGTGCCAAGTTTCCACTAGACGTGACACTTGTCATTCAAGCCAAAGAGTTCAATCTTGGTTTCATCAGACCAGAGAGTCCTTTAGGTGCCTTTTGGCAAACTCCAAGTGGGCTGTCATGTGCCTTTTATTGAGGAGTGGCTTCCGTCTGGTCACTCGACCATAAAGGCCTGATTGGTGTAGTGCTGCAGAGATGGTTGTCCTTCTGGATGGTTCTCTCTTCTCCACAGAAGAACTCTGGAGCTCTGTCATTTTTTGGTACCCTTCCACAGATCTGTGCATCGACACATTCCTGTCTCTGAGCTCTATGGACAATTCCTTCAACCTCATGGCTTAGTTTTTGCTCTGACAAGCACTGTCAACTGTTGGACCATATATAGACAAGTGTGTGCCTTTCCAAATCATATCCAATCAATTTAATTTACCACAGGTGGACTCCAATCAAGTTGTAGAAACATATCAAGGATGATCAATGGAAACAGGATGCAACTGAGCTTAATTTCAAGTCTCATAGCAAAGGGTCAGAATACTTAAGTAAATAATGTGTTTCTGTTTTTTTGTTTAATACTTTTTTTAAAATATATAAAAACCTGTTTTTGCTTTGTCATTATCGGGTATTGTGTGTATATAGATTCAATTTTTTATTTATTTAATCAATTTTAGAATACGGCTGTAACATAACAAAATGTGGAAAAGGTCAAGGGGTCTGAATACTTTCCGAATGTACTCGTCATTGTTATTTTATTGTGTTACATTTTTTATACTTTAGTTTATTTAGCAAATATTTTCTTAACTCCATATTTTTCTTAAAACTGCATTGTTGGTTAAGTGCTTGTAATTAAGTATTTCATGGTAAGGTTATATTTGGCGCATGTGACAAATACAATTTGATTTTATTTGAAGTTTAGAAGATCATCAGGCAATAATGTTGAAAGATCTGTGTGGAAAATATCATCATCATTGATGTTCTTTTCCCCCCAGTCTGATTTAGTGTCTGGTCTTGTTCCCTCGGTTCTAAATTTAAGGAGTGACTCTGGAGAGGTGAAGCAGGTATGGGGAGTCAAACATTTAATAGGAAACAGACATAGAACAAGACAGGAAGAGCGTCAGAACATGGGTAACACGGACATATGACAATCAATCCCGAAGCAGGGAACAGAGCTTGGGAACAGACAGATATAGGGAAGGTAATGACACAAGTAATTGAGTCCACATGAGCCCAATGATCGCTGATGCGCGTGACGAGGGGAAGGCAGGTGTGCGTATTGATGGTGGCTTGAATGTGTAATGCTGGGGATCCTGGAACCCTTGAGCGCCAGGGGGAGGAAGAGCGGGAGCAGACGTGACACTAAAGGCTTGTGGGCATAGTATAGAAAAACAGTACGTGTTCCTGAGAGTCTTATCTTTCTGTTTTCAATTCTTCAATGTAGCCACCCTTTGCTTTGATGACAGCTTTGCACACTCTTGGCATTCTCTCAACCAGCTTCACCTGGAATGCTTTTCCAACAGTCTTGAAGGAGTTCCCACATATGCTGAGCACTTGTTGGCTGCTTTTCATTCACTCTGCGTTCCAACTCATCCCAAACCATCTCAATTGGGTTGAGGCCGGGTGATTGTGGAGGCCAGGTCATCTGATGCAGCACTCCATCACTCTCTTTCTTGGTCAAATAGCCTTTACACAGCCTGGAGGTGTGTTGGGTCATTGTTCTGTTGAAAAACAAATGATAGTCCCACTAAGCGCAAACCAGATGGGATGGCATATCACTGCAGAATGTTGTGGTAGCCATGCTGGTAAAGTGTGCCTTGAATTGTAAATAAATCACAGACAGTGTCACCAGCAAAGCATCCCCACACCTCCTCCTCCATACTTCACGGTGGGAATCACACATGCTGAGATCATCTGTTCACCTACTCTGCATCTCACAAAGACATGGTGGTTGGAACCAAATATCTAAAATTTGGACTCATCAGACCAAAGGACACATTTTCACCGGTCTAATGTTCATCGTTTGTGTTTTTTGGCCCAAGCAAGTCTCTTCTTATTATTGGTGTCCTTTAGTATTGGTTTCTTTGCAGCAATTCAACCATGAAGGTCTAATTCACGCGGTCTCCTCTGAAGAGTTGATGTTGAGATGTGTCTGTTACTTGAACTCTGTGAAGCATTTATTTGGGCTGCAATTTCTGAGGCTAGTAACTCTAATGAACTTATCCTCTGCAATAGAGGTAACTCTGGGTCTTCCTTTCCTATGGCGGTCCTCATGAGAGCCAGTTTTTTATTATTGATTTATTATTTCACCTTTATTTAACCAGGTAGGCTAGTTGAGAACAAGTCCTCATTTACAACTGCGACCTGGCCAAGATAAAGCAAAGCAGTGCGACACAAACAACAACACAGAGTTACACATGGAATAAGCAAACATACATTCAATAACACAACAGAGAAAAAGTCTACATACAGTGTGTGCAAATGAGGTAAGATAAGGGAGGTAGGCAATAAATAGGCCATAGTGGCGAAATAATTACAATTTAGCAATTAAACACAGGAGTGATAGATGTGCAAAATATGAATGTGCAAGTAGAGATACTGGGGTGCAAAGGAGCAAAAAGGGAGATATGGGTCTCCAGCTTCAGTGATTTTTGCAATTCGTTCCAGTCATTGGCAGCAGAGAACTGGAAGGAAAGGCGGCCAAAGTAAGTGTTGGCTTTGGGGGTGACCAGTGAAATATACCTGCTGGAGCGCATGCTACGGGTGGGTGCTGCTATGGTGACCAGTGAGCTGAGGTAAGGCGGGGCTTTACCTAGCAAAGACTTATAGATGACCTGGAGCCAGTGGGTTTGGCGACGAATATGAAGCGAGAGCCAGCCAACGAGAGCATACAGGTCGCAGTGGTGGGTGGTATATGGGGCTTTGGTGACAAAACGGATGGCACTGTGATAGACTGCATCCAATTTGCTGTGTAAAGTGTTAGAGGCTACTTTGTAAATTACATCACCGAAGTTGTTGTTTGGCAGCATGAGTGAAGGATGCTTTGTTGCGAAATAGGAAGCCGATTACATATTTAATTTTGGATTGGAGATGCTTACTGCACTTGAAGAAACTTTCAACATTTTAGAAATTTTCCGGATTGACTGACCCTCATGTCGTAAAGTAATGATGGTCTGTCGTTTCTCTTTGCTTATTTGAGCTGTTCTTGCCATAATATGGACTTGGTCTTTTACCAAATAGTACTTCAGGCATACTCCGGGCAGAGCTAAATTCAGTTGGTGGTACAGTAACCAAAAAAGGTTGGGAACTACTGCTATAGTCCATATAGGTTTAAAAAGGGCCTAAAATATCCACTTTCATCAAGATCTTCTCAAAAATGGTTTGTGATACAAATGTAAAAAGCATGTTAAACATTCTTCCTCCCAATTAAGTTTTTGTGGGAATTGTCAGAACAATCTGTGACACCAAAAATATTGCTCTATTACAGTAGGAAAAATAGGAATCCCAACAGTAGGAATCCCAACACCCATCTAAAAAAGGCAAAGGTTTGGAAAGCTGTAAGCCATTAAAATTAAGAATGTCCTGTCTGGTTTACATTAACTCTTGGCTTTTTGGGGTTCAAAGAACTGCAAAGTTTTCTTTCCTTAGCCTCATTAATCAAAAGAAGCCTTCAGGAGCTGTGTCCATGTGCCGTGCTCTATTACAGGAAGCAGGAGTGTTTGTGTGTGGGTTTGGGTTTGTATGTAGGTGTGTGTGAGAGAGTAATGCACACATGTACTCATGTATACACACACACATGGCAAGGAATTAATCATTTGTGGAGGATCACTGTGGGGAACAATTTATACTGAGCCTATAGCCATAGTAGAGATGTACTGGTGTTACAATGATCGTGTGTGTGTGTTTGCATGTGTGTGTGTGTGTGTGTGTGTTTGCATGTGTGTGTGTGTGTGTGTGTGTGTGTGTGTGTGTGTGTGTGTGTGTGTGTGTGTGTGTGTCCTATTTAACCCTTGTGTTGTCTGAAGGGTCAAAATGACCCGCCACTACGTTTAACAGCCAGAAAAACCACTAAATGATCATTTTTCAACTTGAAATTGGATGACTTTTCAAAGAGTGACCCCAACATTAGAAAATGTGAAACATCGCATTTGTTAATATTTCCATGAAAGCTGTACACCACCAGGGTACAAAGATTATCTTAGGGTCATTTTTGACCCGGCAGTTATAAAATCATTTACACATCACAAAAACCACGAAGACACACACACACACACACACACACACACAATGAGAAATTGAGATTGTGTGCTACTGATTGAACTGAGACAAAACTAAAACTTTCTTGTGCATCTGCAGCATCTCCCCTCCACGAGCCCACACACGACTCAAGTTCAGACAAAATAAACAAAATTTCCGACAAAATAAAAATTTCTTGAAAGCATTGTTACCTAATGGGGAATGCAGTCAGAGGCAATAAAGGTCATGCAGATGACAGTCCCCTGAGTTCTCTCTTTGCTGAAGCCTTGAGTGCACGTTTCACTGCCCAACAGGTCATAGATCAGATTTTTTCAGATGTCCAGGAGGAACAAGAGAACAATGATTTAGAAGAGGAGGAGGTATCTGAAGAAGGAGATGGGGAAGAATACAACCCAGAGCACGATGCATCATCTTCAGATGAAGAATAAATCCCCCAAGCTGAAAGAGAGACATTTTTGTCAAAGAACAGCAAAATAACATGGTCCTTGTCACCATATGACAACCAGGGCAGGATGGCAGCACAAAATGTCATAAGGATGACCCCAGGGCCCACAAGACATGCAGTTGCCCATGCCCAGGACATCGCCTCAACATTCTACATGTTCATCACACCAGCCAATTAGAGTTGATTGATTTATGTTCTTCACGTTTTTGTTTTGAATCTATTATCTTATTTTATTCTTATTAATTGATGTTGTTTATACACCTTGTGGGTGGGGGCAATGGTTAAAAAAATGGGAGAGGACTAGTATTTTGTAGTTGAATTCCTCATTGTACGGTATATAAGAATATATCACTATTTTGCCAAAAAAGTTCAAGACTTATTGTTTCCCTTCAATAAAATGCATTCAAAACTACTTTCTGCACATTTCTGCTACTTTCTTAGGTTATACAAGTGCTATCTCTTGCTAAAAAAATTACACCTATGCAGTACCTTTAGCAATAATAATAATACAAATAAACCTCTACTTTGCTAAAGAAAACAATTATGACAGGTGTGTTGTAATAAAAACGAGTGGTGTCCACTGATTAAATGCAGTCTTTCTGCATTGTGAAGAGGGAAAACCCAGATATTCACAAAATGTGTGATGAATGACAGGTTGTTTCTTCATGCAAAATAGATTTGGTGTTTAAAATTCAATGAAGATGCTTTATTTTAAGGGTTTAGTGAAGGCGGGTCATTTTTTACCCTTAGGACAAGGGGAGTATACATTAAGACTACACACGGGTTAAGTCGAGACCTGGTGGCTTGAGTACAGCACCTATAAAAGATAGGACAATACCATGGAAATGACAGAGTATCCTTGAGTCAAAGCCAATATCAAATTCTCAATGCTCTCAAGCCTAATCAATGGCGGTGCATTAAGGAAGGTACGAACCAGTATGAAGTGAACAGCCCAAATCTCTTAATAATCAGGTCCGACTGGCTGTTGATCTCTGTCTAAAATGTCGCAGAGTACCTGGTTTGTATCATAGACTTATGGCACGGGTACACCAGCCAAGCATTTGCGTTACGGTATCCATATTAGAACAGCCTCAGGATGTGAGACACCACTGTGGGGAATACTGCCTACCTTCTATATCCGCAGCATCATCAGCACAGCAACGCTTGAGGCTTGTGTTCGAGTGTATGTCCTATTAAGAGACGTGCGTCGAAGGAAGCGTATGCATTCAGGGAAGTGGCTCATGGACTGTTGATTTTCTTCTTTGGGATCCGTGGGTCCCCCACGGGACAGTTGAGCTAACGTAGGCTAACGTGATGATGTTGTAAGTAACAAGAACATTTCCCAGGACATATACATATCTGATATTGGCAGAAAGCTTAAATTCTTGTTACTCTAACTGCACTGTCCAATTTACGTTGCTATTTCAGTGAAAGAATACCATGTTATTGTTTGAGGAGAGTGCACAGTTATGAACTTGAAAAGTTATTAATAAACCAATTAGGCATATTCGGGCAGTCTTGATACAACATTTTGAACAGAAATGCAATGGTTCATTGGATCAGTCTAAAACTTTCCACATACACTGCTGCCATCTAGTGGCCAAAATCTAAATTGCAACGGGCTGAATAATACATTTTGGCCTTTCTCTTGCATTTCAAAGACGATGGTACAAAAAAAAATACAAAAAAATGTTGTTTTTTTTCTTTGTATTTTATTTTACCAGATCGATTGTGTTATATTCTCCTACATTCATTTCACATTTCCACAAACTTCAAAGTGTTTCCTTTCAAATGGTATCAACAATTTGCATATCCTTTCTTCAATGCCTGAGCTACAGGCAGTTAGATTTGGGTATGTCATTTTAGGTGAAAATTAAAAAAAGGGGCGGATCCTTATGAGGTTGAAGATGTCAACTGCCTTCATCCAGGACACACTTCTTTTCAAATCAAACACACTCCTGAAAACTGCCATCTTCAACAAATGTATGAACTTTTCAATCCCACTTGGCCGCACTCGAACCATAATTAACTTTCTGTTAATTGCCTTAACTGACCCAGATTTGTCTGCTATCTGGGACATAGTCCACATCCTAAAAGCTAGTCATTTCCCGGTAATGAACAGCCTGTAAAATTGCCGTTTAGTTCCAATGTTCTTCTATAAGTCTCCTACTGTACATGCAGCCGTGTACTTTGGGATTTGTTATTCTATAGATGAGCTCACATATGGCTTGCCTGGCACATCACTTGAGCACGCTATTACCTATAATTTCCCTCACTCAGCTGAAGTTGGCCATTCTCTCGCTGCTCCCATCCAAGCACAGCAGTCGATGATTGATTACATCAAAAAACAGCCCTCGCAATTCCCACAATTCCTTTCATGTCCAAAATGGCATTGACGTCTTGATTTATGTCAGGAAGTGTCCGTGTTGAGTTAGTGTAGTGTAGGTAGTGTAGTGTCTTGTCCTTGACAAACGTAATGTCCTTCAGGGGTAGCTACTATAGTTTTTTGGTCAGATGAGTGTCTTGTAATAGATGTGTTCTTTGTGTGTGTTCTTATGAGAATGTTCCAGTGGTTAGTGCTTTGGAAGCTCCCTTCTGTGTCTCTTGGATAGCTCCCTTCTGTGGCTCTTGGTTTCCCCTGTTGCTACTTTTACTACATGGGAGACTGAAACTAAGCAACCAACAGTCGCAATATGGGCTCTTCAGATGGCCCATTAATGAACCGAGTCGGTGCTCTCTCACAGAGTGCAATGTAAGGGTTACTCTGAAGACTTTAATACACTGGGAAGGCATTACAGGTCCATTAGCAGTAAGTAATCATGCCTTTTCTAGCCTGGAGCCCTTGTATCAGTACCATTGATGCGCAGTCCATCAGTATGCTAGTAGCATGGATGGACGCTAGACTATATCCAACAGGTCACTTTTCTCTCCTTGTATTCCTGACAGTCCTGGTGACAGAAGCGAGGCGTTGATTCCCTTAGCTCTGTCTCTTCGCATATTACTCCCCCCAAATCCTCCCTCTGTTCTGCTCTCTTTCTCTCGTTCTCCTTTAAAGGCCTGCAACAATGGTACATGTAATAACACCGGAAAATGTAATACTTTTTCTATTTGTAAAAACTTTTCAATTTTTTTATGTAATAAACATGGTAAATGTAATAACTTGCCAGTAAATGTTGAACTGTAAGTGTAATAATCAATGTTTTTATGTACTACTTCCCTCAATTTGATGCACATACCACCACTCACTGCCAATTATGACACAAACGAACTCATGCACATCATACAGGAATACTCATACATAGAGACACTCACAAGCACACATTGAAATGACCACATGCACAGTCATGCACACACACACACGCACGCACGCACAAACACACACAAACACACACACACACACACACACACACACACACACACACACACACACACACACACACACACACACAGATAAAAAAAAGACCTGAATTAATCTGTAGGCCCTAGTTTTAAACATATAATCTGCAATAGTTACCTGCAAACAATAACGAGTCGTTAGGACATCCTGGGACGTCACGAAATGGTTGCCTGGAGGTTTTGTCCAGTTCCCAGTTTGATTGAATCTCCCCTTTCCACAGTGGGGTCACATTAGCTTTAGCCCAAACGGTTCAGACGCTACAGACAAAAGTTGGCACGTCGACGGTACCGACTTCAGATGGTCGTAGAGCAAAACAGAGAACACCATGGTGTTCATGAGAGTCTCCCCTTTCCATAACACTGGCAGATGCGGTGAATTGAGACACATCCAATGCATAACCTGATATCTCTAGCTTAAACTGAGGATTTTTATGGGGATTCTTTTGTTATGTCACTTCAATTCACTCTAGGGGGGTTGAACTCTGTCTGGTGAGCTCTGTGTAATACTTTGGATAAAGTTGTGATATATAAGGCAGCAGGTGGCCAAGGATAGGGAGAGAGACTTTTATTGTGGTTTAATTCAACATCTTGGGAACTCTTTTGGACTGTGTCGTTCATCACTCTGGAAATATTATTACCTTATTTTGTTATTTGTGTGGGGAGAGTTGTGAACGGGGATAAACAAAGCCCCAGGCCCAATGTTTGAGAATTTAAAAGTAACCGTGTGATAATGGTTTTCTGTCTTATCCCCAATGGGATGTGAGATGAGGTGGGCATGCTGTTACTGTTGACTTCCTTTCTGCTCTCTCTTCAGTAATCACTTCCATTCACATGTCCTCAATTCTGCTTGCTGGACAAGCTGTAAAACCAAAATAGCAGTTTCTTTCTATCTCCCTCCTACTCCCCCCCCACCCCCCTCCCTCTATCCTTTATTGGCAGGTTAATGTCTCCATGGTGATCCCTTTTGGTGAAGATAATATGTTGACCTCTGCTGTAATATTTCCATATTTTCCTCCATCTTTTATTGCATTTTCATGACGAGCCAGCTAGCTGTCGAAATCCCAGTTACATGTAGAGTAGCCGCAGGCCTACTCAAGCTCTCCAATTTTTGTTGCCATGAAATCAGTGGGATTTACAATACGTTTCTCTATGGCATTAGGAGTTACAGGAAAGAGGGAAAGGTGTGACAGTGCTTGGCTTTTCTGGTGTGATGTCATCTCAGTGAATGTTGCTGTGCGGTCCAGTTGTTAGAGTTCCTCTGTACAACTGTGTCTCTGTCACTGTACCTGAGAGGGCAGGGAGGAGGGAAGAAGGAGGGAGGAACAAAGGAGCAGGAGAGTGGACCTGTCTTCGGAGAGAGGGAGAGAGGGAGAGAGGGAGAGAGGGAGGAGCCCCCAAGCAAAAGAGAATCACATAAAACATGTTTGTCAAAGCTGAGAGAGAGAGTTAGAGGGAGAGAGAAAGAGAAAAAGGGGGGAATGCTGCCTGAAATACCAAAGAAAATGACTCAACTGGTGCGGTGATCATACCTCCTTTGGAAAAGATGCTATTGACAGCATGGTACAAGCTCTATCTATCTACACATCGTAGTTATCTTAGTTCTTTGTAGATACTTATCTCTTACTTTCAGTGCTGTTTAGACCATGGCTTCCATAGGTTGGTTTATGGTGGTTCTAGTGGGCTTTTGGAGTCAGTTAAGCCCTAGTTGGGGAGCTAATAACAGGCTTGGCAGATACCGCTACCAGCGCAGGAACTGCTTCACCTGTTTTTATGGATACAGTGGCTACAACACGGGACACATGCATGGTACAGGTGAGTGAGAAGTATGTGCTGATTTCACAGTGCTCTACCATAGTAGTGACTTTGATAGGGGTGGGGGCCATAAAAAATGTGAAGTCATCATGAGGGCTTGAGGGTCTGCGTACCCACATACATACCCACAGAGGCAGTCAGAGCCGGCCCTAGCCGTTTGGGAACCCTAAGCGAATACATTTTCTTGGGTATTTTGTATTCATGCAATTCTACTCATTTTGCCATGGGGAGGGGAAAAAACTGCTATTTGAACTCTCAACCGTAAGACTGGAAAAAATATATATAATAATTGTGGCTTAAGCCTACAAAGTTGCCCATCCCTGAGATAGTATATCAGTCCTGGCTGTACTGTATGATGATAGACAATGTCACTTGCATCTTCTGGAATGCAAGAGAACCTCTAGTCTGAGAGATTATAATTCTGAATCATGGCGTCTGTGTGTGTTGACATTTGACATGTCACTAAATTATCAGTGTGGGCTTTAGCTTCCGTCCCTCTCCTCGCCCCTACCTGGGCTCGAACCAGGGACCCTCTGCACACATCGACAACAGACACCCTCGAAGCATCGTTACCCATCGCTCCACAAAAGCCGCGGCCCTTGCAGAGCAAGGGGAACAACTACTTCAAGGTCTCAGAGCGAGTGACGTCACCGATTGAAACACTGTTAGCGCGCACCCCGCTAACTAGCTAGCCATTTCACATCGGTTACACTTGTCTATGTGAGAGTTAGAAATACAATGCAACTGTATTGTCCCACCTGAGGCTATGAACCTACATTAGTTGCTTAACCTACATTACCTTTAATGGTAAAATTGTAATGGTGTGAGTGAACTAATGGGACTTGTGTAAAATTCATTGAAAGCAGGTAGGGATCAGGAGACAATGCGGCTCCTGCAGTTAAGGGGTATACCCTGGAAGAGGTTTAATACCCTCTCACTTCTCAGAGATACAGGGAGGATATCTATGTGGAGAGAGAATGCATATGAACACGTCATAAGCAATGGCAAAATGTGTAGAATTGCAGGAAATTGGCTTTAAAACATCACGTTTTTTTTCTCAGCCACATGGCAAAAAGTGTAAAAGAGCAGGAATTAAGCTTTAAAATTGCAGAATTCTCTCAGCCTCATAACAAAATGTGTAAAATAGCATCATAAAACTGCAAAAAAAGTCTCTCTTCCCATAGCAAAATGTGTTAAAATGCAGGAAGTTAGCTAAATTCTTCTCTCAGCCTTATCACAAAATGTGAAGAATAGCATGAGATTAACAATAAAACAGCATGTTTCTCTCTGCCCCATGGCAAAATGTGCACAATTGCAGGAAATTAGCTTTAAAACTGCTAAATTCTCACAGCCTCAAAACAAAATGAGTAGAATAACATCATACAACTGAAGGAAACAAATATCTCTGCCCCATGGCAAAATGTGTTAAAATGCAGGAAGTTAGTTGTTTTACTAAAATAATCTGCTTCCCTTTTTGGGGGGGGGGGGTTGGGGTTCCCCCTGGAGCTAGGTGCCCGGGGCCCTAAATGTGGTAGTCCGACCCTAGAGAGAGAGAGATAGAGATTGATTAATAACTTAAATCATATGACAGCGGTAGGTGATTTTTGTCAGAGTGGATGGTCGGGGAGCCGGAACATACAGTAGTTATAATCATTTGTACACTGCAAATTGACCATAAATGAGCCCAAAAAAGAGATTGTATATGAAAATAACAATAGTTTCATACCTTGATAACATTGAGACACGATCACGTATGTCTCTTTTTTTTATTTTGGGGGAATAGTTGGTGAACAGATTTCCTAAATTAAATTCATGTTTTGGTGAATTCCTGGTGATTTTAGTCTTTTTTTAATTTCGTTTTTTTTAACAAACATTTTCCAAATTCCAGTGTGTCGGTGCCCTAACCCAACTGTAGATGGTGTATCCTGTGTCAGCATCAGGGGACGGTGAGAGGGTGAGATGTACACTGAGTATACAAAACATTTGTCACGTCCTGACCAGATTAGGAAGTATTTGCTATTGTAGTTTGGTCAGGACGTGGCAGAGGGTATTTTGTTTATGTGTTTCGGGATGGTGGTGTATGTAGTAGGGTGTTTGATTTATTATTTCCGGGTTTTGGTATATGTTCTATGTTTTGTATTTCTATGTTCTTTCTGGTTTGTTGTATTTCTATGTTTAGGTTGATGGGGGGTTGGACTCTCAATTGGAGGCAGGTGGTTTCTCGTTGCCTCTGATTGAGAGTCCTATATATGGGTAATTGTTTGGTTTGGTGTTGTGGGAGATTGTTTCTTGTTTTGCCTGTGTGAGCGTGACAAGACTGTTTTGTTGTTCGTGCGTTCTTTGTTTTGTTATTTTGGTGTTCTCTTTATTTAAAATAAATAACAAGATGAGCATCCACATTCCTGCTGCGTTTTGGTCCTCTATTCCCGACGACAGCCGTTACAACATTAGGAACACCTGCTCTTTCAATGACGTAGACTGACCAAGGGAATCCAGGTGGAAGCTATGATCCCTTATTGATGTAATTTGTTAAATCCACTTCAATCAGTTTAGATGAAGGGGAGGAGACAGGTTAACCTCTATGGGACCCCTTCCCATTCTCATCCCGGTAATGGGATTGCTTGACAAGATTCAAAACAGCAAAAATCGAATAATTTCCATTTCTCAAACAATCAACTATTTTACACCATTTGAAAGATAAACATCTCCTTAATCCAACCACATTGTCCGATTTCAAGAGGCTTTACGGCGAAAGCATGAAGTTAGATTATGTTAGGACAGTACATAGACAAAAAATTACACACAGCCATTTTCAATGCAAGGACAGGCGTCACCAAAAGCAGAAAACCAGCTAAAATTATGCACTAACCTTTGGCAATCTTCATCAGATGACACTCCTAGGACATTATCCTGTTGGGGATAGGGGGCAGTATTTGCACGGCTGGATAAAAAACGTACCCGATTTAATCTGGTTACTTCTCCTTCCCAGAAACTAGAATATGCATATAATTATTAGCTTTGGATAGAAAACACCCTAAAGTTTCTAAAACTGTTTGAATGGTGTCTGTGAGTATAACAGAACTCATATGGCAGGCAAAAACCTGAGAAGATTCCAAACAGGAAGTACCCTCTCTGACCATTCCTTGGGCTTCTTGGCTCTGTTTATTGAACATTTAGGATCTTTGCTGTAACGTGACCCTTCCTACGGCTCCCATAGGCTCTCAGAACCCGGGAAAAAGCTGAATGATGTAATTCCAGCCGCTGGCTGAAAAACTTTAGCGCGTTTGGATGGTGGTTGATCAGAGAGCCATCAGACTGAGGCTCGTGCACGAGGGGATCCCATGCTTTTACTTTCTCTCTCTTTGAACGTAAACACGCTTTCCCGGTCGGAATATTATCGCTTTTTTACGAGAAAAATGGCATAAAAATTGATTTTAAACAGCGGTTGACATGCTTCGAAGTACGGTAATGGAATATTTAGAATTGTTTTGTCACGAAATGCGTCGTGCGCATCACCCTTCTTTACACTTCGGATAGTGTCTTGAATGCACGAACAAAACAGAGGATATTTGAACATAACTATAGATTATTTGGGACCAAACCAACATTTGTTATTGAAGTAGAAGTCCTGGGAGTGCATTCTGACGAAGAACAGCAAAGGTAATAACATTTTTCTTATAGTAAATCTGACTTTGGTGAAGGCTAAACTTGCTGGGTGTCTAAATAGCTAGCCCTGTGATGCCGGGCTATCTACTTAGAATATTGCAAAATGTGCTTTCACCGAAAAGCTATTTTAAAATCGGACATGGCGAGTGCATAGAGGAGTTCTGTATCTATAATTCTTAAAATAATTGTTATGTTTTTTGTGAACGTTTATCGTGAGTAATTTAGTAAATTCACCGGAAGTTTGCGGGGGGTATGCTAGTTCTGAACGTCACATGCTAATGTAAAAAGCTGGTTTTTGATATGCTGATATGCTGGTTTTTGATATAAAGATTTATGTGACATTATATGCTACCATTATATGCTACCTTGAAAAATGGGTGTCTGATTATTTCTGGCTGGGTACTCTGCTGACATAATCTAATGTTTTGCTTTCGGACAGTGTGGTTAGATTAACGAGAGTCTTGTCTTTAAAATGGTGTAAAATAGTCATATGTTTGAGAAATTGTAATAGCATTTTTAAGGTATTTGAATAACGCGCCACAGGATTCCACTGGCTGTTACGTAGTTGGGACGATTTCGTCCCACCTACCCTAGAGAGGTTATTTTAGACAATATATGCATTTTTTGTTCTATCAAGTTCATATTTATATTCAAAAACAGCATTTTACATTGGCGCATGACGTCCAGAAAATGTATTTCCCCCAAGAAAAATACACTACGCAATACAGATAGCCGCCATTTTGGAGTCATCTAAATGCATAAATAGCATTAGAAATATTCACTTACCTTTAATAATCTTCATCAGAAGGCACTTCCATGAATCCCAGGTCCACAACAAATGTTGTTTTGTTCGATAAAGTTCATAACTTATGTCCAAACAACTCCATGTTGTGTGCGCGTTCAGTAAGCTACTCAAAATGTAGGAAAATGTCACGACGAAAAGTTAAAAAAAAATCTATTTACGTTCGTTCAAACATGTCAAACGTTGTATAGCATCAATCTTTAGGGCCTTTATAACGTGAAGATTTAGTAATATTCCAACCGGACCATTCCAGTGTCTTGAAAAACGTTTTGGAACAGACCTACCTCTCGCGTGAATGCGTGCCAATGAACTGACATCCTTCCCTGGGTCACCAACTTCCCAGCCTTCTCAATCGGTCTCTGTTCATCATAGACGCCTCAAACGACTTTCTAAAGACTGTTGACATCTAGTGGAAGCCTTAGGAAGTGCAAAATGAATCCTTAGTCACTGTGTGTTCGATTGGCAATGACTTGAAAAACCTACAGGCACCAGATTTTTCATTTCCTGGTTGTATTTTTCTCAGGTTTTTGCCTGCCATTTGAGTTCTGTTATACTCACAGACACCATTCAAACAGTTTTAGAAACTTCAGAGTGTTTTCTATTCAAATCTACGAATAATATGCATATTCTAGTTTCTGGCCCAAAGTAGTAACCGGTTAAAATTGGGTACGTTTTTCATCCGGCCGTGAAAATACTGCCTAGAAGGATTTTTAAGCCTTGAGACATGGATGGAAGTGCCTTTGAACGGGTTATGGTAGCAGGCACACCGGTTTGAGTGTGTCAAGAACTGCAACGCTGCTGGGGTTTTCACGCTCAACAGTTTTCCGTGTGTATCAAGAATGGTCCACCACCCAAATTACATCCAGCCAACTTGACACAACTGTGGGAAGCATTGGAGTCAACATGGGCCAGCATCCCTGTGGAACGCTTTTGACACCTTGTAGTCCATGCCCCGACGAATGCAGGCTGTTCTAAGGGCAAAACGGGGTGCAATGTTTTGTACACTCTGTATATCTTTCACTTATACCTCTTTAGAAGAACCCATTTCAGTCCTCTTTAAAGTGAACTCTGGGATTATAAAGGCAAACGAACTCAGTAATCTTTGTATTCACTCAGCCCTTGCATTTGCATTTGAACTATTTTGCCAGTTCACTTCAGCTATTTTGTGGTCTGAGTCCTCTTCGTATTCACATTGCTATGTTTTTAAAGAAACCAATATCTTTTTCAACATTCACTCAATGCATACTGGGTTTTAACAAAGTGCAGGACAAGCCATTCCATCAGAAGGTGTTATCGGACAGCTAGATACAGTTGAAGTCAGAAGTTTAGGTTGGAGTCATTAAAACTCATTTTTCAAACACACCAAAAAATTATTTTTAACAAACTATAGTTTTGGCAAGTCAGTTAGGACATCTACTTTGTGTATGACACAAGTAATTTTTCCAGCAATTGTTTACAGACAAATTATTTCACTTATAACTCACTGTATCACAATTCCAGTGGGTTAGAAGTTTACATACACAAAGTTGACTGTGCCTTTAATCAGCTTCAAAATTCCAGAAAATTATGTCATTGTCACGTCCTGACCAGTAAAGGATTTATTTGTTAATATTGTAGTTTGGTCAGGACGTGGCAGGGGGTGTTTGTTTTATGTGGTTCGGGGTTTGTTGGGCTAAGTACTTATGTAAGAGTGGTGTTTGTTTTATGTGTTCCGGGGTTTTTTGGTCTATGTTCTATGTTAGTGTATTTCTATGTTCAGTCTAGTCTATCTATTTCTATGTTTAGTTCATTGGATTGACCTTCAATTGGAGGCAGCTGTTCCTCGTTGCCTCTGATTGAAGGTCCTATGTATAGGGGTGTTTGTGCTATGGGGGTTTGTGGGTAGTTGTCTCCTGTTTTGTGTCTGTGCACCTGACAGGACTGTTTAGTGTCGTTTGTTGTTTTGTATACGTGTTTATTTTCTTTTTCCTTCTTTTGATTTAATAAAGAAGATGAGTATACACGTTCCCGCTGCACCTTGGTCTAATCCTTACGACGCCCGTTACAGTCATGGCTTTAGAGCTTCTGATTGGCTAATTGACACAATTTGAGTCAATTGGAGGTGTACCTGTGGATGTATTTCAAGGCCTACCTTCAAACTCAGTGCCTCTTTGCTTGACATCATGGGAAAATCAAAAGAAATCAGCCAAGACCTCAGAAAAAAATTGTAGACCTCCACAAGTCTGGTTCATCCTTGGGAGCAATTTCCAAACGCCTGAAGGTGCCACGTTCATCTGTACAAACAATAGTACACAAGTATAAACACCATGGGACCACGCAGCCGTCATACCGCTCAGGAAGGAGATGCGTTCTGTCTACTTGAGATGAACGTACTTTGGTGCGAAAAGTGCAAATCAATCCCAGAACAACAACAAAGGACCTTGTGAAGATGCTGGAGGAAACGGGTACAAAAGTATCTATATCCACAGTAAAACGAGTCCTATATCAACATAACCTGAAAGGCCGCTCAGCAAGAAAGAAGCCACTGCTCCAAAACCGCCATAAAAAAGCCAGACTACGGTTTGCAACTGCACATGGAGAAAAAGATAGTACTTTTTGGAGAAATGTTCTCTGGACTGATGAAACAAATATAGAACTGTTTGGCCATAATGACCATCGTTATGTTCGGAGGAAAAAGGGGGAGGCTTGCAAGCCGAAGAACACCATCCCAACCGTGAAGCACGGGGGTGGCAGCATCATGTTGTGGGGTGCTTTGCTGCAGGAGGGACTTGTGCACATCACAAAATAGATGGCATCACGAGGAAGGAAAATTATGTGGATATATTGAGGCAACATCTCTAGGCATCAGTCAGGAAGTTAAAGCAAATGGGTCTTCCAAATGGACATTGACCCCAAGCATATTTCCAAAGTTGTGACAAAATGGCTTAAAAAAATAACATATTCAAATCAAATCTAATTTTATTTGTCACATACACATGGTTAGCAGATGTTAATGTGAGTGTAGCGAAATGCTTGTGCTTGTAGTTCCGACCATGCAGTAATATCTAACAAGTAATCTAACAATTTCACAACAACTACCTTATACACACTAGTGTAAAGGAATGAATAAGAATATGTACATAAAAATATATATGGATGAGCGATGGACGAACGGCATAGGCAAGATGCAGTAGATGGTATAGAGTACAGTATATACATATGAGATGAGTAGTGTAGGGTATGTAAACATTATATAAAGTGGCATAGTTTAAAGTTAAAGTGACTAGTGATACATTTATTACATCCAATTTTTAATTATTAAAGTGGCTAGAGATTGAGTCAGTATGTTGGTAGCAGCTACTCAATGTTAGTGATGGCTGTTTAACAGTCTGATGGCCTTGAGATAGAAGATGTTTTTCAGTCTCTTGGTCCCAGCTTTGATGCACCTGTACTGACCTCGCCTTCTGGATGATAGCGGTGTGAACAGGCAGTGGCTCAGGTGGTTGTTGTCCTTGATGATCTTTTTGGCCTTCCTGTGACATCGGGTGGTGTAGGTGTCCTGGATAGCAGGTAGTTTTCCCCCGGTGATGCGTTGTGCAGACCTCACTACCCTCTGGAGAGCCTTACGTTTGTGGGCGGAGCAGTTGCCGTACCAGGCGGTGTTACAGCCCAACAGGATGCTCTCGATTGTGCATCTGTAAAGGTTTGTGAGGGTTTTTGGTGACAAGCCGAATTTCTTCAGCCTCTTCAGCCTGTTGCGCCTTCTTCACCACGCTGTCTGTGTGGGTGGACCATTTCAGTTTGTCCATGATGTGTATGCCGAGGAACTTAAAACTTTCCACCTTCTTCATGAGACATAATAATTGTAATTTGAAGATGATATTAACATGTAAATATAATTGTTAACAGAATAAATAGCAGAAGAATTACTGAAGATTAAATAATGCTGTAATTGAAAATTGTATACCAATGTAGGCTACAGGCACTTTGAGAGCTAGAATTGATTTTGTACCATATGTCCTCATCAAATATGTTGTCTTCTCACACTATTCAAACCCCACAATTAAATAAACAGTTTATGAAGCTCTCTTAGCCTATAGATCACATTATTGCAAACAAGTTATCTTGAACTAAAAAATTGTGCATCCTTGATGCACATCATCATCATCTTCTCTCTTTTGTGGCACCAATGTGAGGGTTTATGGCAGGGGAACTGGTGTTGCAGTAGTCAGGTGTGTGGTGTAGGAATAATGACAAGCGAACCTGGGGAGCTTTGTTTTCACATTGCCCCAAAAAAGGGAACTTGACCACCTCTCGAGATGATCTCAGTTCAGTTTGCTTCTCTTTGAGGGCTCTTTGAGGGGTCTGAGTTCCTTTGGAGTGTTCACACTCCCCCCAAAATTAAGCAAACCACAAAAATTGGCTGAAAGGGACTAAGTGTGAAAACACCCTTAGACTAGATACTAGAGTTATAGACTACCTGGCATATTCAATCTGCAGATGCAGCAGTTTCTTTGTTGTTCCTTTGACTTGGTGAATTCCTGTGATCCTCCTGATTTATGACAGTTGGAGTTCAGTTGCTTTTTGAATGCGTCTTATCATTGTCCAGTAAGAGTATGGCAAGCACAGGGAGATCCTGGCACCACACACACCCATGCATAGACACACACAAGAACTCACTCACACATGCACACACATTCATGTGTGCACACACACGCACGCAATCACGCACACGCCAATGCTACTTCCCAAAACCAAGGTTCTGCTGCACTCCATACCTCTAATCCTGAAAAATGTTGTGATATCGGACCGCAGCGGACCACAGTCTTGTAACCCCCACAGGTTGCCAAACTGCGTACTTGATCTGAGCCATGTGTGTTCGATCTCTGGTCATGGTTCCAGTTCCAAACGTGTTGATGCTGGCTGTGAGTGTGGGAGAGACCCCAGGGCAGCTGTTTAGGACATTACAACTGAGTTGTGTTGTGCTAGTAGTGTGAATTTCATGGCTGTTGGTGAGAGGTCAGTGACTTGAGGCCAGATAAACACTGAATGACTGTGAGGTCAGGGAGGGATGTTTACCACAGCAGCAGAGGCCAGTGGCTCCAATCCATATCAATAATCCTCTCATGTCGAGAACAACATTCAGAGATCGTTGTATGGTAAACAGCTAGGCTAGCACAAGTGGGTGATTTGATTCTCTTGCTGCAGTTGCTCTTTCTCTCTGTCTTTCCTTCTGTCAAATGTGCCTCACGTCATCTACTGATTGAGAGAGGATCAAGTCTATCAGTGCAGTCGATGCCCCCTGTAGCATGAGCGAACTGTTCATGCCTCTTGTCTGACTGCCCCACTTATTCATTGCTAGTTCTAGCCTGACATGAGGAACCACTGCACTCATTGGGAGTCTGGGCTGTATCACCACTTATGCTGCACAGAAGTTAACACACTTGAATAATGCAACACGGTATGTAGAAATGTTGAAACTGTTAATTACTTTTCTCAAAACAATGTCCAGTACAGGCTAGAACACTACAATGCAAGAAGATACCGGTAGCTTCCATCTTTGTAAGCTAACTTTCCTTGCTAGCTTACAGCTGAAGCCAACATCAATTCACTACCCCAGTACTATGTTTGTGATAATATGTAAACCATAATGCTAAATATGCTGATTTGTCAGCAAAAAACATTATTAATCTCTCCCAGTCGAGATCATCTTTGCTGGGGCCTTGAATTAGCTTTGTGTGTGAATGACCTCATGGGTCTTAAAGAGACAGCGCACACTTTTATTAAATAAGAGATTGCTTCTTCTATGCAAATGTTGATAAGTCCCAAATGGAAGGTTAACTGATTGTTTTTCATCTGTGGCCACATGAAATCAGCCAAAACAAGCTCAATAACGCATGCACACGCTCTTACTGAATATGCATTCACCTGTATTGTGAATAGGCCTAAGCTACACCTTGATTTACCCAGTTTGTCAATAGAGATTTACCATTTAAATTAATGATAACCATTATGCAGTTATCTTGTATAAAAACAAAGATTGTAATGCATACAATCAAAAATGTCCAATATAATATTATTGAACTCAACGGATCTGTCTGGATCAAGTGCCATTCTGTTACTTTGGCTAAAACGTCTTCTTTTGTTGCCGTGGTATCATTTTGGTATCAAGTATCGTGATGGTATCGAGTATTGTGATACTAAACCTGGTATCGGTATCAAAGTCCTGGTATCGTGGCCTCTCTCCCTCTCCCTCTCCCTCTCCCTCTCCCTCTACCTCTCTCTCTACCTCTACCTCTCTCTACCTACCTCTCTCTATACCTCTCTCTATACCTCTCTCTATACCTCTCTATGCACAACTGACCCCCAGGTATGTGCACCAGATACATTTCCTAGCTCGGCTATATCCAAAATGCTGTAGCACCAGAGCAAATGCCTAAGCTTTAACCACTACTCCATGCTAAGCTTTTGCATACATTTGGCTTTACCAATAACAATTGGTTGCTGATTGGGAATGTACTGTATTGTCATACCAGATCATGTCCCACTTTTACTCACAGTGGTGTAATCATGCTCTAATGATTCTGTGTGAAACAGTGCTGCTGTTTATGTCCTCGCTGACCGTGTGTGTGAGTGACACAAATGCACGCACGCACACACGCACGCACGCACGCACACACACACACACACACACACACACACACACACACACACACACACACACACACACACACACACACACACACACACACACGGTGCATTAATTTAGCCTCCCGTCAGCACTCCGGGCCACAGCTATTAAAATTCTTTGCCGATCTCTCGGGGAGGTGGTCCTCGTTAGCCTGTAGAGTTTGCATGTGCTCGATTGGTACACTGTTTGGGAGGCACACTTTTGTATACACTGTAAATATGTAGGGGAGACGGAGGTTGGTTGTCACACTTTTTGCTCTTGTGTGTATTTCACAGCACCAGTCTATCTGACTTTTCAATATAGGATAAAGAAGAAGGTCTTGGGTTGAAATGGGGACGATTTTTATCCTCATATCTTATTCCAACGTGGAGTTATAAGCCATCAAATACACTCTGTCCACTTGTGACAACCAGCGCCCTCACGTGGTTGGTTGTCACACAGTATGGGGTTGGCTGTCACAATGTTTGCTAGTAGCTTATAGCATACAAAGTCTTAGAAATAGCCACTCCTTTCTTTGATCTGTTGATATTCCTAACAAAATTCTGAATTTTATGCTGTGAGAATAACATATCACATTTTGAGTAAATTTGTAGGGTGTATACGTGTGTTTGCACACGTGTGGGTGTGTGTGACTGAAATTAAGGGGGCTCTTTATAGCACACACAAAAAATATACACTACCGGTCAAAAGTTTTAGAACCCCTACTCATTCAAGGGTTTTTCTTTATTTTTACTATTTTCTACATTCTAAACGTTTGACCGGAAGTGTAGCTCTTTATTCCCTCTTTTCAAGAAACATAATTGTTCATAGATACTCCCATAATTCAAACATTTACAAAGAAAATACCAATAATGCATTTATTTTCTTTCAACTATGAAAAACACATAAATTCCACTCACCTCAGTGTTTAGTCATGTTAACACAAATTGACCAGGTGGATGTTCTTTCAAACAATTCAAACATTTGAACCTTAAAAATGTTACACGATTTAGATTGGGAGTAATTACCGCTGTGACAACCAACACCAGTCTCCCCTAGACTACAGTGCATTTGGAAAGTATTCAGACCCCTTGACTTTTTCCATATTTTTACAGCCTTCTTCTAAAATGTATTAAAAAAAACACACAATACCCCATAATGACAAAGCAAAAACAGGTTTTAAAAATGTTTACAAATGTATTAAAAATAAAAAACAGAAATAACTTATTTACATAAGTATTCAGACCCTTTGCCATGAGACTCGAAATTGAGCTCAAGGTGCATCCTGTTTCCATTGATCATCCTTGAGATGTTTTTACAAATTGAATAGAGTCCACCTGTGGTAAATTCAATTGATTGGACATTATTTGGAAAGGCACACACCTGTCTATGTAAGGTCCCACAGTTGACAGTGCATGTCAGAGCAAAAACAAAGCCATGAGGTCGAAGGAATTGTCCGTAGAGCTCAGATACAGGATTGTGTCGAGGCACAGATCTGGGGAAGGGTACCCAAACATTTATGCAGCATTGAAGGTCCCCAAGAACACAGTGGCCTCCATCATTCTTAAATGGAAGAAGTTTGGAACCACCAAGACGCTTCCTAGAGCTGGCCGCCCGGCCAAACTGAGCGATCGGGGAGGTGACCAAGAACCCGATAGTCACTCTGACAGAGCTCCAGAGTACCTCTGTGGAGATGGGAGAACCTTCCAGAAGGACAACCATCTCTGCAGCACTACACCAATCTGACCTTTATGTTACAGTGGCCAGATGGAAGACACTCCTCAGTAAAAAGCACATGACAGTACCCTTGGAGTTTGCCAAAAGACAAATAAAGACTCTCAGACCATGATGATGAAACCAAGATTGAACTCTTTGGCCTGAATGCCAAGCGTCACATCTGGAGGAAACCTGGCACCATCCCTACAGTGAAGCATGGTGGTGGCAGCATCATGCTGTGGGGATGTTTTTCAGCGGCAGGGACTGGGAGACTAGTCAGGACTGAGGGAAAGATACACAGAGCAATGTACAGAGAGATCCTTGATGAAAACTTGCTCCAGAGCGCTCAGGACCTCAGACATGGGCGAAGGTTCACCTTCCAACAGGACAACAACCCTAAGCACACAGCCAAGACAATGCAGGAGTGGCTTCTTTTTCTCTGTCAATATGGGGTATTGTGTGTAGATTGATAAGGGGAAAAAACAATGTAATCCACTTTTAAATAAGGCTGTAATGTAACAAAATGTGGAAAAAGTCAAGGGGTCTGAATACTTTCCGAATGCACAGTTTGTACTGTATACAGTGTAGTATGTCCTTTAATTCACTGAAATCGGAGGCTAGTATACACTGAATGTAGAAAACTTCAAGAATATCTTCCTAATATTGAGTCGCACCCCCTTTTGCCCTCAGAACAGCCTCAATTCGTCGGGGCATGGACTCTACAAGGTGTCGAATGCTTCCCACAGTTGTGTCAAGTTGGCTGGATGTCCTTTGGGTGGTGTACCATTCTTGATACACACGAGAAACTGTTGAGCCTGAAAAACCCAGCAGCGTTGCAGTTCTTGACACACTCAAAACTCTGAATGGCACACATACACAATGCATGTCTCAAGTGTCTCAAGGCTTAAAAATCCTTCTTTGACCTGTCTCCTCACCTTCATCTAAACTGACTGAAGTGGATTTAACAGATGACATCAATAAGGGATCACAGCTTTCACCTGGATTCATCTCATCAGTGTTTGTCGTGGAAAGAGCAGGTGTTCCTAATGTTTTATGCACTCAGTGTATGTTCTGCACAGGCACAGATAAACAGAATTTATGGAAATGGCCTGTTGGCTGTTCCTTGTTTTCCTGTTTTATTATCAATTGTGATGTCTGAGCGTGTGTGCCTGCGAGCGAACCTGTGTGAGCGCGTATGTGTGCGCACGCCAGTGTGTAAAGTCTGCGTGGCATGTTTCATGAATCCCCATTTTCCATCAGTGTTGATGTGGCTTTGGATTTCATCTGCCTGTTGGCTGCGTCTTATGAAAACCTGTCACGTCTTGCATATGCTAGCAGCTTAATAAAACTACTCTAAGCCATATGATTGACGACATGTGGAAACAGCTATCATCTCTCAAATTGAAATGTGTACTGACCACTTTGTTGTGGAGTCTTAACATTCACGACCCGTGAACAGCCATTTTGTCTGCCAACGTTTCTTGTGAGATTCATCTTCATGTTTCACCCTGTAATTATCTAGAGGATATAAGGTTATGGAACTGACGCTTAGACCAGATTTAGTTCAGTTGTAATGTGAAGAAAAGTTAATGTTGTTGCCTTCCCCTCCCCTATTTTGTCGTCTTTCTCAATTCTTTTGTTTGGTAAAATTGGAACTCATGCCTTTGTCGATTGGGGGGAAAAAAACATATAGCATGTCAAAGTGCCTACCTCCTTAAGACAATGATTGACAACCCAGATATCTTGCCGGCAGAATGTAAATGGGGTTGCCAGCGCAGTGAGAGATAAATTAGCAGTGCCTACTGTATATCAGCTCAGACAACCCATCAACACAAAGGCTGCTGGCCATCTAAGTACGGTGGACCTCAGGGGTCAGACACAGTTATTTACCTCCTGGAGTAGAATAGGCAGGACTTTAATCATCATCACAATAGTCCTGAATGCAACTAAGGCTTCTGATGAGCCCTTTTATCATCATGGGCTGCCTCAGAAAGTGTGCCAGACTGTCTGTAACTCTCCAAATCCCTTATGGTACCAAGATAAATCCAGTAAACATAATTTGGCTGATCACTTCAGGCATTTACTGCTTATCACACTGCCCAGTTTTAATGGCAACTGGGCAGTGTGTCTCCACTCCTGGGCCTCTTGAGGCCGAAGCCAGACCTTTCCTTCCGGCTTTAGTAACTTCCTCTGAAGGCTCTTTCAGGCCTTGCCCCCAAGTGGACCCTAATATAGCTCCAGACCAGAAGACAGAGGACATCAGAGGACATCCAACGGTCTTTGTTTCAAAAGCCAAATACCTCCTCATAGCCTATCTCTCATTCTGCCATTCGTCTTGTTTTGGTGGTCTCTGGTTTTGTTGAAGTTGGAAGTAGGGGATGTCTGCGTCACAGATGGTTTCTCATAGGCTTGAAAGGCGAGCCGTGTGACCACAGTGCCTTGAAATGATAACAGTAAAGCGTGTCGTGGAATGCTACTGTACTTGACATTGTGGAACGATGGCTGTATATCAAAGAAACTAAGGAAACCATGTTTGTTCTCCATAAATCTTGAATGGAGAATAAACTCTCGTCTTATTAAGAAAATGTCACTTCACTGATTTGATGAAGTCAGCAACTCTCTTCATAGTGACATACTGTACTTGTTATGACTTCTTTTTTCTGCAATATGTATCTTGTGCATTGTATGGATGTGGCTCCTTAGAAGAACAAATGTGTAGCTTATAGAGCTAAATCTACTGTGCAGGAAACTATTACGTTTTTGATAGCTGCAGGTTTGTGCTGACGATGTATTTTCCCCATGGTAGTGCTCTTTGAAGCGGTGATATCCAGAAGAGAATGTCTTCAAACGGGCCCCTGAAGGACACTTAATGTCATAGGAGCCTCTGGATAAAGTTTTAATAGAGGCACAGAGAACCCTTATGAAAAAAGATTGCAGTCAGAGTGCAGTATAACTGCAGTACACTGGAGTACAACTGCAGTTAGACTGAATTATAACTGCAGTATGCTACAAATACTGCATCCAAAATAACAATTTTCTTACTGCAGTAATTTTGCAGTGTAACTGTAGTTAGAGTGCAGTATAACTGCAGTTCAACTGCAATACACTGCAGATATTCTGCAATTACTGTGTCCAAAATACCACAATCGTTACTGCACTTTTACTGCAGTTTCAAAACCGCAATATTTTTTTATAAGGGAATCATTGACCTCTGGCCTGTGAAGGACAGATAAAACTGGTTGTTATGGAGAGGAACTGGATGACGTTTACTGCCTTTGAGGAGGCTTGTATGGGGCCATATGTTAATTTTCTAGTGCCATTCCTAATCCAGGTGTAAGGTACATTTTTGTTGTTATAAATGGGGTAGATATACTCCATTTTAGCATTGCTTGCACTGATATGTCTCATATCTCGCAAAGACTAATGGGATACCTAGGTGACATTGTCTGCTGAACCCCATTTCTGCCTCAAAGCTGTCTGAATTAATCAAGGAGATGTATTTCTGAAGTTTGACAATGGGCACGAAAGCTAGCATCAATCATGCTGACTTACGGACTGATTTCTGATAACAGTCCCTCCTAATTTTGGGACTGTATGTCGACAACTTCAGTGTAATTTAAGCAAGTTTTTTATGTCAATAAAGATAGAGCTAGAAAGCTAACTAGCTATGTCAGAAAGCTAGCTAAAAAGTTAGCTAAGCAGCTGATCAAGTCACAGCACTGGAGACCGACTTCCTTGCACAGAATTTGTGCAGGAGATAGCCACCACTTTGATAATTTTTTTCTCAAATTTGCAAACTGTTAAATCACTGTCACAACGTCTTTAATCATTTAGTATAAACGTAACATGCAACAATTTCAAAGATTTTACTGAGTTACAGGTCATATAAGGAAATCAGCCAATTGAAATAAGTTCATTAGGCCCTAATCTATGGATTTCACATGACTGGGGATACAGTTATGCATCTGTTGGTCACAGATACCTTTAAAAAAAGGTAGGGGCGTGACCACCAATTTCCCTCATGCAGCGCGACACATCTTCTTTACATAGAGTTGATTAGGCTGTTGATTGTGGCCTGTGGAATGTTGTCCCACTCCTCTTCAATGGCTGTGTGAAGTTGCTTGATATTGGCGGGAACAAGCTGTTTTACACACTGAGCCAGAGCATCTCAAACATGCTCAATGGGTGACCTGTCTGGTGAGTATGCAGGCCATGGAAGAACTGGGATATTTTCAGCTTCCAGGAATTGTGTACAGATCCTTGCGACATGGGGCCGTGTATTATCATGCGGAAACATGAGGTGATGGCGGTGTGTATGAATGGCATGACAATGGGCCTCAGGATCTCGTCATGGTATCTCTGTGCATTCAAATTGCCATTGATAAAATGCAATTGTGTTTGTTGTCTGTAGCTTATGCCTGCCCATACCATAATCCCACCATGGGGCACTCTGTTCACAACGTTGACATCAGCATACCGCTCGCCCACATGACGCCATACACGTGGTCTACGGTTCTGAGGCCGGTTGGACATACTACAAAATTCTTTAAATTGATGTTGGAGGCAGCTTATGGTAGAGAAATTAACATCACATTCTCTGGCAACAACTGCTGGTGAGAATTCCTGCAGTCAGAATGTCAATTGCTCCCTCAAAACTTGAGACATCTGTGGCATTGTGTCGTGTGACAAAACTGCACATTTTAAAGTGGCCTTTTATTGTCCTCAGCACAAGGTGCACCTGTGTAATGATCATGCTGTTTAATCAGCTTCTTGATATGCCACACCTGTCAGGTGGATGCATTATCTTGGCAAAGGAGAAATCCTCACTAACAGGGATGTTAACAAATTTGTGCACAACATTTGAGAGAAATACGCTTTTTTTGCGTATGGAACATTTCTGTGATCTGTTATTTCAGCTCATGAAACATGGTACCAACACTTTACATGTTTCGTTTATATTTTTGTTCAGTGTAGCTATGTAATTATTCTGCCTATTTCATGGAGAGTCATATAAAATAATAGGAAGTATGTTTTCATTGTTAACCTCCCTGGGCAAGGTGGGACGCTTGCGTCCCACCTAGTCAACAGCCAGTGGAATCGCGTGGCGCGAAATACAAATACCTCATAAATGCTATAACTTCAATTTCTCAAACATGTTACTATTTTACACCATTTTAAAGACAAGACTCTCGTTAATCTAACCACATTGTCCGATTTCAAAAAGGCTTTACAGCGAAAGCAAAACATTAGATTATGTCAGGAGAGTACCCTGCCAAAAATAATCACACAGCCATTTTCAAAGCAAGCATATATGTCACAAAAACCAAAACCACAGCTAAATGCAGCACTAACCTTTGATGATCTTCATCAGATGACACTCCTAGGACATTATGTTATACAATACATGCATGTTTTGTTCAATCAAGTTCATATTTATATCAAAAAACAGCTTTTTACATTAGCATGTGATGTTCAGAACTAGCATACCCACCGCAAACTTCCGGTGAATTTACTAAATTACTCACGATTAACGTTCACAAAATACATAACAATTATTTTAAGAATTATAGATACAGAACTCCTTTATGCAATCGCGGTGTCAGATTTTAAAATAGCTTTTCGGCGAAAGCACATTTTGCAATATTCTGAGTACATAGCCCGGCCATCACGGCTAGCTAATTTGACAGCCACCAAGTTTGGCCCTCACCAAACTCAGATTTACTATAAGAAAAATTGGATTACGTTTGCTGTTCTTCGTCAGAATGCACTCCCAGGGCTTCTACTTCAACAACAAATGTTGTTTTGGTTCCAAATAATCCATAGTTATATCCAAATACCGTCGTTTTGTTCATGCGTTCAGGTAACTATCCGAAGGGTGACGCACGAGCGCATTTCGTGACCAAAAAATTCAAAATATTCCATTACCGTACTTCGAAGCATGTCAGACGCTGTTTAAAATCAATTTTCATGCGATAATATTCCAACCGGGCGACATTGTATTCATTCAAAGGCTGAAAGAAAAAATTTGAGAATTCTCATGAACGCGCATCTCCTGTGTCACTGTCCCCAGCCTGACCAGTAACAAACTGTCACGTCCTGACCAGTATAAGGGTTATTTGTTTTTGTAGTTTGGTCAGGACGTGGCAGAGGGTATTTGTTTTATGTGGTTCGGGGTGGTGTTTTTGTAGAAGGGTATTTGATTTATGTATTCCGGGGTTTTTGGGCATTGTTCTATGTTAATGTATTTCTATGTTTAGTCTAGTTAGTTGCATTTCTATGTTTAGGTCAATGGGGGGTTGGACTCTCAATTGGAGGCAGGTGCTTTCTCATTGCCTCTGATTGAGAGTCCTATATATGGGTATGTGTTTGGTTTAGTGTTTGTGGGAGATTGTTTCTTGTTTTGCTGAGTGTGAGCCTGATGAGACTGTTTTGTTGTTCGTGTGTTTCGTTTTGTTGTTTTGGTATTCGCTTGGTTTAAAATAAATATCAAGATGAGCATCCACATTCCTGCTGCGTTTTGGTCCGCCATTCCTGACGACAACCGTTACACAAACAGAGCAGCTATACTTCGCCCAGAGAATGCAGACGTCTCATTCCACTTTCTGGCGCCTTCTGAGAGCCAATGGAAGCCTTAGAAAATGTCACGTTACCGCAGAGATGCTGTATTTTCGATAGAGATGCAACAGAAGGATAACAAATTGTCAGACAGGGCACTTCCTGTATGGAATCTTCTCAGGTTTTGGCCTGCCATATGAGTTCTGTTATACTCACAGACACCATTCAAACAGTTTTAGAAACTTTAGAGTGTTTTCTATCCAAATCTACTAATTATATGCATATTCTCGTTTCTGGGCAAGAGTAGTAACCAGTTTAAATCGGGTACATTTTTTATTCGGCCGTGCAAATACTGCCCCCTAGCCCCAACAGGCTAAATGGCTGATGCTCTGGGAATATTACAATTTGAATATGAGTTCTACGTCCTACAAGACAGGTCGCTTGAAGTACAAGCGTTGCTTCGGAAGACAATGCCGTTGTAGTGGTTGGTTGTCAAGATGCCGTAGGACTTCTGTGGTTAGAGGGCTGTGTGTGTGTGTGTGTGTGTGTGTGTGTGTGTGTGTGTGTGTGTGTGTGTGTGTGTGTGTGTGTGTGTGTGTGTGTGTGTGTGTGTGTGTGTGTGTGTGTGTGTGTGTGTGTGTATTTACCAGTGCTTGCTTCGCTAACCGTCCTGGCCTTCGTCCATCTGTCTCCAGTTACCTCCTGGCCCTGTGATATTGGCATGCGCCCGTTTTTCTTGCTGATTGCTCTGTGTGTGTCTAATGGCTTCTCTATAAGTGGCCTGCAGGGCTTCTGGTGCTTAGGCAGGACTGGTGCCTGAACGAATCAGTTGGAAGGTTATTTGATTTAAATAGGGGCCGCTTTTTTTTTCTTCGGACCTCCAATGTCTGCAAGTGCTGCACACATTATTTTTCAACTAGAACTGCTGGGCATCAAGGGACCCCCCTTCAAGCTAATGCCATACTCATTTTGTCCAGGCAGCATCAGATATAGTACATGGGCTACACATACTGAGACAGAGGGGCGGTGTTTTGCTCGCTTGGATGATTCATCTGAGATTGAAAGGTCTTTCTGTCGGTGCGCATCTCGGTCAAGTAAATTGTCAATATTACAAGGTACGATAGGGCAGGCCAAGCCCCCTAAGCCCTGCTCATAATGCCGGCCCTGGGCTTAGGCAGAGCTGTTCCACCACAATTTACTGTTCTTTACTATTAAAGAGTGATTACACTGATTTGTCATTTCTCTCCCACAGATATTGATGAGTGTCAGGTCTATAATGGGGGCTGCCAGCACCGATGTGTCAACACCAGGGGCTCGTACTACTGCGAGTGCAGCCCGGGCACCCGTCTGCACACAGATGGCCGGACTTGCATCGGTAAGATCCAGGGGAGGGTGTGGAGGGGTCACCTGAGGTCAAATGGGTGAAGGGGTCGGTGGTGAGGGAGGTTTGGGATGAAACAGATGGATCTAGTCCAACGTACTAGATGTATTCTGTTGTAGGCTACAGGAGAAGCTGAGACTCACATCAAAGCAGTGAAAGAGGGGTCTCCACCTTCTGCTTGTGTCAAAAGGGGGAATCAAAGAGTCTGTTGTGCTGGCAGAAGACAAGCTTTCCCACTGTTCCCCAGCAGCCCTGTCAGAGCAGGTTTGTGTCTGGGCGTATATAGTAGTGCAGTGTCTCCTCCTCTTCTTTCTCTCTCTCTCTCACATACGTGTGCATGCTCACACACACTCTCTCGCTTAGATCTCATCTGTTTTCCTCTGCGAGTTCCAGTGCTGCATCAGAAAGCTTATTTTAATTCACAGCTATGCCACACAACAACAGCGTGTCAGGATAACTCTCTCTCTGATTGATTAGGGAGCATTACCGCACAGCGGGCACAGACGTCAATTCAACGTCTATTCCACATTGGTTCAACGTAATTTCATTGAAATGATGTGGAAACAACGTTGATTCAACCAGTGTGTGCCCAGTGGGTGGGAAGCCCCGAGGCCTGTTGAGTTTGTTTAAAGTGCTACTTTTATGGCTTTGACCAGAGCTGGTCTGGATGAAATGTTAGTGTGTCTGTTATTTTTCAATGAGTAATTACCACAGAGATACTCCAAATGGGCTCCAAATTACACTACCTCAGTTTGTGAATAGATTTCTGCAGAGTGATGATTTAGAGTGCAGGTGGCCAACCCCTTTTCTTGGAGAGCTACTGGGTGTGCAGGCTTTTGCTCCAGCCTGGCACTAACATACCTGGTTCAGCTAATCAAGGTCTTACAGCTATTTAGTAGAAACAGGTGTGTTACTGTTAAAGCTGAGCTGGAACAAAATGTGCACCCCTTAATGCTCTCCAGGGTTGGCCACCCCAAATGCTGTCATCTCAGCTCAACGACAGACTTTCAATCACATTGCTTTTCCTTTTCACCATTGAAGAGGCAGACCATGTGCTTCGACACACGTGCTAATTTTAGATTCCCTGTAGTCTTATGCACATCAACTGTGTGCAGTCCAGAAGCGCAGAATCAATAGAGTTATTTATTCGATTTTAATCAGGCTGCTTTGAAGGCACAGAAACCTCTGATGGCATGATTTGTCAAACAAACCACCTCATCTTTCTCACGCTGTTTTTCACCAGGCCTCGTTTTCCTCCTTTAAATGAAAGGCAGCTGATGAACTCAAGGATGCTCCAAACAGTACAAAAACATAAGACATAAACTGTGTGTGATATGGCTTACTGAAAAAAAATATGAGTATTGTGATCCTACTTCACAAGAGTTTAAGTGAAAGACTCACTCTTGATAATGCTTCATTTCCTTTCAATAAAGTCCTTCCTTTCCCTGAAAAAAGTGTCAACCCATGTATGTCTGGCCTTCTAGATTATGAGCCCTAAGTAGTCTCAACTGTCCCCTATCATTCCCAGATGAACCAAACCAGCCAGAAAAGCATGTCTCTCTCCTCCTTCACACTAGAGTGCTCTGAAGCCTCCCTCCACTAAGAGCTCTGTTCCTGTGATTCCTCCTGAAACCAGGAGCAAGTACTATAGAAGCTAACTGCAGACAGTCAGTCTCATTTGATCTTAGCACAGTCAAAAGAGCCAACTCATCCATCATTAGGAAAATGATCATTGTTCTTTGAGAATCAGTGAAACTTGGACCAGTGAAACTATATGCCTACCTGGCTCACATATTGGCTATGTGGAGTGTTGATTGATTTACAAACAATGGAGAGCAAATGGGCAATCTATCTTCCCAAGCAACACGGTCCGCTGACTCATGTTGGCTTCCCGGGGGCACGTTGCCAGTCAGGGGGAAGACCTGATACTTTCCACTGACAATCTCATGTCTTTCCTCCATAAACATAGGCCCTGTCCAGAAGCAACCCATTGCCTCTATACCCCTCTAGGTACTTTAGTAGATCTGACAGGACTAGGTGTAAGCAATATTTCAAGGTTAAGCCACTACCATATTGCTTATATCTATCCATTCCTGTCAGATGTAATGTACATAAGGTTTCAATGGCCTAGAGGTAAGAGGCAGGGGTTGTTTCTGTACAAGGTGCACTGCAATGAGCCACGTAAGTACCCCCTGCTGTCCGTACGCTTATTGGCCTGATACGATGGCTCGCTAATGGAGCAGCAAAAAAATAATTATCTCCGGCATTTCTCTCCATGTTATTATTGGGCTTTTCTTCCGAGATAGCAATCGAAGGGAAAACAGATTGGAGCAGAGGGGACAGGGTCTGTGATCATCACATTCCAAGGGTGAAGTGGAGCTGGGGTACATGTTTGTTTTGGTTTTGAAACTGGGACTCCCTTTTCTGAGTTCATCCAAATGAAAATGGAGGAGCTACTTCTCATGTAGAGATACAGTTCACCTTGGGTTATGATAAATCAAGTGTTTGAAACGACCTCGTGGTGTCTCGCTCTTTGTGAGAAAGCATACAGGCGAACACTTGCTCCTGCTGTCAGAGAAAGCAGACCTACTGTACATGTAATGTTCATAACAATTACTAGTCATTGTTAGGGCCAGGAGTTTATCCTGTTCTCATGAAAAACTCTGGGCCTGTGTCAATGTAGATAATCGGAACAAAAACAATAGTGGTCAAATTGTGTCTGTCTGCGTTAGACTTTGAGAGCATCTAAACAGGTATTTTTTCTTCATATGATAATAAATCAACTTTATTTGTTTACTATACATCACCTTTAATTGTTGATCTGTTGTCGCTCTCTGTGTGTTTGTCTCCAGCCGTCCGATCCTGTGCCGTCAGCAATGGAAGCTGTGAGCAGAGCTGTGTGCAGCTGTCTCCGGCTCACTACCAGTGTCGCTGCAGACCCAACTATCAGCTCGCAGAGGACGGCAAACACTGCATATGTAAGTGCCGCTAGACTGCCATAAAAAAAATGTCTGTCCGTGTAATATTCCATATGTTCAATATGAATAATAAAGTCATGTCCAGACACAGATCAAGTTGGTCGTTTATCTAGAAGCGTTGCATGGCTCACACATATGTGTTCTGTGGTTGACTGACAGCAGTGATCCACCATGAGGTGTCGCATTACACTAGTTTTGTCAAAAACAATGTAATCAATGTTACTGCACTGTTGTGCCTAAACATTATAGTGGATGTGGGTGTGCAAGCAATTTCTCAGTCCATCTTGGCCTTGAATCTCCATGCAGCACAAACTTTTTTGTCTTTGTTTGCCATGTTGGGGATGAGGTGAAATAACAAAATGCTGACTGTGCTGGCTATGCTAGCTGTGTTGACTTTGTTGGCTGTGCGGACTGTGCGGACTGTGTTGACTGTGTTGGCTTTGTGGTCTGTGCTTCGACAGCTCACTTCCTGGCTGTCTGTCTGGCTGTCTGGCTGTCTGGCTGTCTGGCTGTCTGGCTGTCTGTCTTGTCTGGTCTGGTCTGGTCTGGTCTGGTCTGGTCCTGAGGCCGAATAAACCTGATCCAATTCCATGACTTTAACTCCAGCCTGGTGTTTTCCTTACCAACTCCACATTACTTTCTCAAACAAGGCTCATGAAAACCGTGGACAAACACTGCATCCTCATAAAAGTAGCACTTTAAACAAACTCAAATGCACATGTGGCCATTGTTGTTTCCTATGCCCATTTGGTGTGACCGCATAAAGGCGTTTGACAGCCATGGCTCGTAATGAATTTGAAACGTACTTAAAGGCTGGAGATGGCATCGATTATATTCATCGATACTGTACTTACTAGCTTGTGTTAATGACTACTAGGCCAAACTATAGCACCCAGATTTCATCCTGCTAAAGATACAGTAGATAGAGGATACAGCTGTGCTGGAGTGGTTGGCTTCAGATATTGTGCCTGGCAGTTCTCAGTTCTTACCCAAAGCCCATTGACAGCTCAGATCCTTTGACTTCAGACGGTTCTTATTGTGGTCGACAAGTAGATCTCAGATATATCATGTCGTATTTTATATATCAAGACATATGGACGTATTTAATATTCTTGGAATTTCACATTTTCACATCAAAAGAAAAAAGCACTTTGAGAGATGCCAATGCTATTTTAGATCCAATAGGATGAAGTTATATTTAAATGGTTTTGATACCAGACATGCATTAGACCAATTTTAGCACTAAAGGGGGGGAATACAATTATATAAATGTATTAAGATGTAATATAGAGAATGCAGCTATTTGGGAGTGAACACTGTAATAACTCTATAAGTTAAATTACTGTGCACTTTGGCAGGCTTTGAAATTCCTCCTGTCTTGTATCAGACTCCAAGGTCTGAGAGAGAGACCAGTCCGACATCGCCTTGGCGACCTCTGACCAATGGTCTGTCTTGCCAGCAGAATAACTGGTAAATGCAATCATCAGGAGGCTTACCAGAGGTCCACCGTTGCTATGGTTACCGAACCCCGATCCAAAAGCGACATATAGGAACGCATTAAATAGTTATCCACCTAGGGTGGATTTCAAACAAACCTGCATTGTGAAAAAGTAACTTTGTTACTGCTGTATCCATTCTATCTTTGGGCAGATGTGGACATCTCCTACCTTTTCTGATTTCCTGTCCCTTTACAATATATACTGCTCAAAAAAATAAAGGGAACACTTAAAGAACACAATGTAACTCCAAGTCAATCACACTTCTGTGAAATCAAACTGTCCACTTAGGAAGCAACACTGATTGACAATAAATTTCACATGCTGTTGTGCAAATGGAATAGACAACAGGTGGAAATTATAGGCAATTAGCAAGACACCCCCAATAAAGGAGTGGTTCTGCAGGTGGTGACCACAGACCACTTCTCAGTTCCTATGCTTCCTGGCTGATGTTTTGGTCACTTTTGAATGCTGGCGGTGCTTTCACTCTAGTGGTAGCATGAGACGGAGTCTACAACCCACACAAGTGGCTCAGGTAGTGCAGCTCATCCAGGATGGCACATCAATGCGAGCTGTGGCAAGAAGGTTTGCTGTGTCTGTCAGCGTAGTGTCCAGAGCATGGAGGCGCTACCAGGAGACAGGCCAGTACATCAGGAGACGTGGAGGAGGCTGTAGGAGGGCAACAACCCAGCAGCAGGACCTCTACCTCCGCCTTTGTGCAAGGAGGAGCAGGAGGAGCACTGTCAGAGCCCTGCAAAATGACCGCCAGCAGGCCACAAATGTGCATGTGTCTGCTCAAATGGTCAGAAACAGACACCATGAGGGTGGTATGAGGGCCCGACGTCCACAGGAGGGGGTTGTGCTTACAGCCCAACACCGTGCAGGACGTTTGGCATTTGCCAGAGAACACCAAGATTGGCAAATTCGCCACTGGCGCCCTGTGCTCTTCACAGAGGAAAGCAGGTTCACACTGAGCACATGTGACAGACGTGACAGAGTCTGGAGACGCTGTGGAGAACGTTCTGCTGCCTGCAACATCCTCCAGCATGACCGGTTTGGCGGTGGGTCAGTCATGGTGTGGGGTGGCATTTCTTTGTGGGGCCGCACAGCCCTCCATGTGCTCGCCAGAGGTAGCCTGACTGCCATTAGGTACCGAGATGAGATCCTCAGACCCCTTGTGAGACCATTTGCCGGTGCGGTTGGCCCTGGGTTCCTCCTAATGCAAGACAATGCTAGACCTCATGTGGCTGGAGTGTGTCAGCAGTTCCTGCAAGAGGAAGGCATTGATGCTATGGACTGGCCCGCCTGTTCCCCAGACCTGAATCCAATTGAGCACATCTGGGACATCATGTTTCGCTCCATCCACCAATGCCACGTTGCACCACAGACTGTCCAGGAGTTGGCGGATGCTTTAGTCCAGGTCTGGGAGGAGATCCCTCAGGAGATCATCCGCCACCTCATCAGGAGCATGCCCAGGCGTTGTAGGGAGGTCATACAGGCACGTGGAGGCCACACACACTACTGAGCCTCATTTTGACTTGTTTTAAGGACATTACATCAAAGTTGGATCAGCCTGTAGTGTAGTTTTCCACTTTAATTTTGAGTGTGACTCCAAGTCCAGACCTCCATGGGTTGATAAATTGGATTTCCATTGATTATTTTTGTGTGATTTTGTTGTCAGCACATTCAACTATGTAAAGAAAAAAGTATTTAATAAGATTATTTCATTCATTCAGATCTGAGCAGTGTATAAAACCTTCTCCATTTCTTGCTTGGCTAGATGTGCACTGTCTAACATCGTCTTCCATACATCAACATCTAACTACCAAGAAAAAAAATCTAAAGTTTTAAAAAGTGCATAATTTCTAGTAAGTGGAGCTCCTTGGAAATTCACTTCTTGGGGTGCAGACATGAAAGTAATTATGGCATGTTCTGCACAGAGAAAGTTACCATACCCCCATTTAGCCCCATTACCCACTTACTCCCTTAAATCCACAGGGGAGAAGGGCTAGAAAGAGAAATGAAGTGTGTGTCTGTTTTTTTGTCAGCCTGTGTATGTTGTAACGGTTTTGACTTGAAGTTATTGTTTGTAGGGATGCCAGGTAGGTTGTGCCTACCAGAGAAAATATAGATTTTTCCTTTTGGTTTGGGAGGGAATGAGTCCCGTCTGGTCCGTCAAGTCTACACCAATACAAAGGACTCGTGTAAAAGTCAGGATGGACATACACTTTTCATAAACCCTTAAAACATTGGAAATAACTTCAAAATAACTATTCTTTTGCGTGGGTTGTATTACCAACATAAATGATCACACGCATAATAATATAACAAATAATGACGTTCATGTGGAGAGACGGACCAAGGCGCAGCGTGCTCTGAGTTCCACATATTTTATTAAGTGAAACTTTGAACAAAACAAATAAAGACACAACGGACCGTGACTTCAGAGGTGCTACATGCACTAACTCAAAACAAGATCCCACAAAACACAGTAGGGAAATGGCTGCCTAAATATGATCCCCAATCAGAGACAACGATAAACAGCTGCCTCTGATTGAGAACCATACCAGGCCAACATAGACATAAACATACTAGATCACCCACCCTAGTCACACCCCGACCTAACCAAAATAGAGAAAAAAAAGGCTCTCTATGGTCAGGGCGTGACACATACTTCGGGCCTAAAAAAGTCCAGCCCGGTAAATGAGTTCAGTGAACTCAAGTGACCTTAGTCACGCAATGTTTGTCCGTTCATAAAGTGTAGCGTAAACCCAGTCTCAATCATACAATCAAAATATTAACTATTTTACCACACAACCATGAAGAATATCACATCTCAAGAAGTCTTAAATCATAACGGTATACATCACTCTAAAACAAATGAAATACCATATGCAAAATAGTTCTAGTCAATCGGTCAGTCAGACAAACAACAGATGTGTTGTCCAAAGGAAGCAATGAGTGGATCCGATCCTGGTTAAACTTGCGACTAGGCTAAAAAGCACACTTTTAAATAGAACAAAACAAACAGAGTAAAGAAGCTTCGGAACTGAGGGTTGAACACATTCTCATTCGCGTCTCCATCACCACCCCACTTTGAGCAGCTGATGCTGGCTATTTAATTGGGAATTAAAAGGGAAGCGCCCTATTGGAAGGAGAAGCACTGAGACGTTCAGGGCCATCACAATGTGTGTGTGTGTATGTTGCTTATGTGTGTTATGCATATGTCTCTATTAGTCAAAGAGAGAGAAGGGCTGACAAGTGCATATTATAAAATGTGTGTGGGTGTGCATGTGTGTTTTAGCGTGTGCGTGAAAGTTTCTTTCAATGTTCGTGTGTGTGTACTCATCCCATGTAACTGTATTTCAGTAAGAAACCCCTGTGCAGACAGAAATGGGGGCTGTATGCACACCTGTAAGAATGACGGAGGGAGAGCTCAGTGCAACTGTCTTCCTGGTTACACACTGGCACAGGATGGCAAGAACTGTGAAGGTAAATATCCATCATTTGCTAAATGAGTCTGGTGATGATTTTATTGGTTATGGTGGTGATGAGGATTATGATGATAATGCTAAAACGCAAGTAGTTTAAAGTTGTGTGTGTGTGTGTCCCAGACATTGATGAGTGTGAGACCGACCAAGCTGCTTGTGCCCACGGTTGCCATAACACCCAAGGCTCCTTCACCTGTGTCTGCAACCCAGCATACGAGCTGGGTGCCGATGGCAGGAAATGCTATCGTAAGTCAACTCCCATTCACTCTGTCGACTATCATTTTCACTCAGTCAACTCCCATTCACCCTCAGTCAACTCACATTCTTTCTCAGTCAACTCACATTCACTCTCATTCAACTGTTATTCACTATCAGTCAACTCCCATTCTCTTTCAGTCAACTCACATTCATTTTGTCAACTCTCATTCACTCAGTCAACTCCCATTCTCTCTCAGTCAACTAACATTGACTATGTCAACTCTTATTCACTCTCAGTCAACTTCCATTCTCTTAGTCAACTCCTATTCACCCTCAGTCAGCTCCCATTCCCTCTGTCAACTCCCATTCACTCTCAGTCAACTCCCAATCTTTCTCAGTCAACTCTAATGCTAGTTTGAATGTCTGCGCAGATCAGCAGAACTTCACAATGCAACGATAATCCTATATTCTGGGAATGTGGCCATATTTCTTTCTCTTAAGGAATCGAGATGGAGATCGTGAATGGTTGTGAGACTGCCAACGGAGGCTGTTCCCAAAAGTGCCAACACTCCACCCTCGGACCTGTCTGCAGCTGTCACCACGGTTACCACCTGGATGACGACCTCAGGACATGTGTGGGTGAGCAAAGAGCAGTTTGATCGATATGGAGTGATTTTTATCTGCAAATAATTTAGAATTTTACATGAATTCAAAGTTATTGAATCCAATAAAAAAATTGCCACTAAAATCTCTCCATAGACAGACTTGTCAACAACGACTGTGTATGTTTCAGACTTGGACGAGTGTGAGGTGGGAAGCTCGTGCTGCGAGCAGGACTGTACCAACTATCCCGGGGGCTACGAATGCTACTGCGGGGCTGGCTACCGTCTCAATTCGGATGGGTGTGGCTGTGATGGTACGTTCTATTAAGCAACATAACTTCCTTGAACAAAATGGGATAAAATATGTTTTTTTTTATCTATCTACACAGTGTTATGACTTACTGCTTACTTAAAGACATCAACAGAATCTAAGTCTGTCAAGATTGTAATAGTTGGCTCTTCCCAATATACTGTACACTGTATGTATACCACAAGGGGGCAAATTGGATGTAGCCAATAATCGCTGTCTTGGCAGATTTTAGTTCCGTTGTTGATGTTTCTAAGCAGGAAGACACCCCGCTGTGTACGATGATGTCGTGTACGATGATGTCATGTCATGATGATGCTGAACGTATGGTGCTCTTTAATGCCATTTTCTTTGCTGTTTTAATAAGGGTGCTTGCTTCAACTTAATCTGTACATTTGCCTCTAACAATTTAAACCTCTGACACTACCATGAAATATATTGTAGACTGCTGAAGCAAGCACATACATTTTCTTCAGGAAATCTGCATTTTCTGGTTGTTGATGTTGCAGATGTGGATGAGTGTCTGGTAGACAACGGAGGCTGTGACCATACCTGCCAGAACACAGCCGGCTCCTTTCAGTGCTACTGTCACCTAGGACACCGGCTAGATGAGGACCGTGTCTCTTGTATTCGTAAGTGGATCAGATATGAATCCTGTCTTGGTGGTAGTCAGGTAGAAATAATACATTGGGCCAGGAATTTTCCTGACCTGATTGTAACCTGACTCGGAAGAACTCTGGGCCTTAGTGGTAGGCTATAACTGGCAGTACAAGTTAAAGGCTATAGATAGGGCCCAGAGTTTACAAGCAACAAATTGCTTTATGTTAATAAGTGGCATGCTAAACTGGATATTAGTTTGTCGAGAAAGTGTGCAAGGAGAATGACAATGACTGTTGTACTCTCTCCCTCCAGCCCTGGAGGGGGCAGTAGAGGCGTTGGAGTGGAGCAGTCGCATCGCAGTGGAGCGCCCTCTGCCCCAGATAACCCTGCTGAGGGACTACCAGCCGCTGGAGCGTTATGACGACTACGAGGAGGACAGCCTGGGAGAGCTGCGGGCCCAGAGCACCCTCACCCAGACCTTTGGTATACATACACCTGTAGTAACATCTACATAAGGCTGTCGTAACACCTATACAAGCAACTTGTAAGCAGTTCCTAAACAGCTTGTTTGCACCTATGTAGAATTTGGTTAATTTTTAAGATTACTCCAAGTCCTTTTCTCAATATTTGTCTACGTTTACAGTACCAGTCAAAAGTTTGGACACACCTACTCATTCAAGGGTTTTTCTTTATTTTTACTATTTTCTACATTGTAGAATAATAGTGAAGACATCAAAACTATGAAATGGCACATATGGAATCATGTAGTAACCAAAAAAGTGTCAAACAAATCAAAATGTATTTTAGATTTTAGGTTTTTCAAAGTAGCCATGCTTTGCCTTTGACAGATTTGCACACTCTTGGCATTCTCTCAACCAGCTTCATGAGGAATGCTTTTCCAACAGTCTTGAATGAGTTCCCACATATGCTGAGCACTTGTTGGCTGCTTTTCCTTCACTCTGCGGTCCAACTCATCCAAAACCATCTCAATTGGGTTGAGGTCGGGTGATTGTGGAGGCCAGGTCATCTGATGCAGCACTCCATCACTCTCCTTCTTGGTCAAACAGCCTGGAAGTGTGTTTTGGGTCATTGTCCTGTTGAAAAACAAATGATACTCCAACTAATCAGATGGGATGGCATATAGCTGCAGAATGCTGTGGTATCCATGCTGGTAAAGTGTGCCTTGAATTGTAACTAAATCACAGACAGTGTCACCAGCAAAGGATCCCCACACCATCACACCTCCTTCATGCTTCACGGTGGGAACCACACATTGCGGAGATTGTCCGTTCACCTACTCTGCGTCTCACAAAGACATGGCAGTTGGAACCAAAAATCTCAAATTTGGACTCATCAGACCAAAGGACAGGTTTCCACTGGTCTAATGTCCATTGCTCATGTTTCTTGGCCCAAGCAAGTCTCTTCTTATTATTGATGTCCTTTAGTAGTGGTTTCTTTGCAGCAATTCGACCACAAAGAAATTATTCACACAGTCTCCTCTGAACAGTTGATGTTGAGATGTGTCTGTTACTTGAACTCTGTGAAGCATTTATTTTGGCTGCAATTATTGAGGCTGGTAACTCTAATGAACTTATCCTCTTCCTTTCCTGTGGCGGTCCTAATGATCGACAATTTCATCATAGCGTGTGATGTTTTTTGCAACTGCACTTGAAGGAATTTTAAAGGGAGAGGTGTCCCGTCCACAAAGCTAGCTAGATAGCCAATGAGCTGGGCTTTACGGGAGGAAATCCCGTATCTGTCACACAATTTTGCTGCTAACCTTGTGCAACAGCAAGCCTTTTCCTTTTGGACATAAATGGCAAGAATATGGAGAGTTATGAAGATATGAAATCTGGATGTTTTGCAAATGTTGAACTTACAATATGGCTACTAATACCGGATAAGCTAAATCAAAGTCCAAGTATACAGATTTGACGATATTCTTGCAGAAAAATGTAATGTCAATGTAAATGCGTCCTTCACGATTTGCCCAAATGTACCTGGGGGACTTAAATGTCATGTAGCTTGCTCATTCTTCAAGTTATCAGTCTGAAACGTTGCACATACACTGCTGCCCTCTTGTGGACACCAGAGTGATGGCTAGATTTGGGACCTTTCTGTTGCATTTCAAAGATGGTGTTAGAGAAAAAATAAAACTGTTGGTTTTTTCTTTGTATTTTCTTCTACCAGATCTATTGTGTTATATTCTCCTACATTTACATTTCCACAAACTTCAAAGTGTTTCCTTTCAAATGGTACCAAGAATATGCTTATCCTTGCTTCAGGGACTGAGCTACAGGCAGTTAGATTTGGGTATGTCATTTAGGCAAAAATTGAAAAAAAGGGGGCCACATTAACAGTTCTTGATATTTTCCTGAATTGACTGACCTTCATGTCTTCAAGTAATGATGGACTGTCATTTCTCTTTGCTTATTTCAGCTGTTCTTGCCATAATATGGACTTGGTCTTTTACCAAATAGAGCTATCTTCTGTATACCACCCCTACCTTGTCACAACACAACTGATTGGCTCAAACACATTAAGAAGGAAAGACATTCCACAAATTCACTTATAACAAGGCACACCTGTTAATTGAAATGCATTCTAGGTGACTACCTCATGAAGTTGATTGAGAGAATGCCAAGAGTGTGCAAAGCTGTCATCAAGGCAAAGGGTGGCTACTTTGAAGAATCTCAAATATAAAATATATTTTGATCTGTTTTACACTTTTTTGGTTACTACTTGATTCCATGTGTGTTATTTCATAGTTTTGATGTCTTCACTACGGAATCTGCTACTGCTACTGTATATATTTTTTACTTCTTCTTCTTCTCCTCTTCTTCCACCTCCCCAGTGTGTCTAAACAACACGTTTGGTTACGACTGCAGCCTGACGTGTGACGACTGTTCCAACGGTGGCGTGTGTGACATGGAGGAGGGCCACTGTGACTGTCCTGATGGGTGGACAGGTGTTGTCTGCAACCAGAGTGAGTGAAGCCATGCAGAGAAATCAAAACATCAACAGGGTTTAAACCCTCAAAGTCACAGGTGATGCTGATTACCTGAGAATGTATTTACTAGAAACTAAACGAAAGCAAACCAATGTAAACATGGAGGGGACTGCAAAATATTTCCTTTGCAAAACATTTTGCTACAGTTTGCAATGGAGTACACTCATGAATACACCCCTGTTGTGTTAAAAGTCATCTAAGTTCTAACCAAATGTTTCTCTATCTATTGCTGGGTGAAGCTATAAAAGTGGCCTACCTTATGTTTAAATGCAATTTCACATTCTGTCAGACATAATCATCCTACAGAAAATTCCTTATTTTGATGATGTATCTACTGTATATAGCTTTGTTGAGCGAAATAACACCCTACCTCTGTCTCTGCTTCTCTCACCCTCTCTCACCCTCTCTCTCCTTCCCTTTGCCCAGCTTGTCCAGAGGGCAGCTTTGGCAAGAACTGCTCCTTCAGCTGTAAGTGTAAGAATGGTGCCACCTGTGACCCTGTGAACGGGCACTGCCGCTGCCCGCCTGGCATCAGCGGGGACATGTGCCAGGATGGTGAGTTGGACAGATTCATGTTATCATGCAGCACTGGATCAAAATGGCATTGCTTTCTCTCAAAAATGTACAATTTATTTAGCTTACAAATGAACCACTGGAATTGTCCTAAAAGTGCACATTTTAATATTGGTGCACATTATAATATGTTGTACTTTCTACTCTTGCCTCTGTCTCTGTGCTCTGTAGGCTGTCCTAAGGGCCTGTATGGGAAACTTTGCAATAAGAAGTGTAACTGTGCCAATAACGGGCGCTGCCATCGTACCTATGGAGCCTGCCTGTGTGATCCCGGGCTCTACGGGCGCTTCTGTCATCTAAGTGAGTGGCATGATGTCTCGTTTCCTCTCTACCTGTAGTTTCTTTCGCTCTATTTCCTTTATGTCAGTGGTTCCCAAACACTTTTCACCCCCTTCTGTCATAGGGGAACATCTCACGCAATTTCTATGGGCACAAGCACTGTCCTTGACTGTTCTCACCCCTTTTGTTGGAGGAGAGAACATTTTACAGGTTTATATCTTATTTCCTGCAATTCTATATATGTTTTTCCATGGTGTGGATATTTTTTTGTTGTTGCCATTTTAAAGAAAATTTCCTGCAATTATATGCATTTTGATATGGGGTGGAGAGAACATTTTGTGGTTTTAAAGCTAATTTCCTGCAATTCTATACATTTTGCCATGTCTTGTATGTGTTCATGTGACACTGTATCTGAGTGGCTCAAACATTAGAACATTTTCTCCCTGAATGTCAAAACCAATGGGCAAAAACACCTAGCTAAAAAACGTTATCTGACCTTGGCTAGTTGATCTGGACATTTCTGACAAGTTATAAATAGCTCTCTAAGGAATGCAATGACTGACATGACAAAAGGACAACTGATGATGCGCTACCCAATTTAGAAATGTCACCTTGTGCATTCTACTATTACAACTTTCAAGAGTAAGTTGAAAGTCGGACTGAGTTCCTTAAAAACCCAGCGTGCCCCACAGTTTGGGAACCACTGCTTTATGTCATTCTTTCACTCCCTGTAGCCATTTCTCTGACTGCCAGGACCAGTGATTACCTCAAGGAAGGACTCATTCCTGGTACATCTGGATCTTACTGTGAACTGGGGCTGTTCGGCCAGTAGGATTGCTGATCTAGGATCAGGTCCCCTCTGTTGTGATCAATATGATCTAAAAGGCAAAACTGATCCTAAATCAGAACACCAACTCTAAGATGCTTTATTTGATTTATTAGGATCCCCATTATCTGACGTCAATGGTGAGAGCTAGTCTTACTGGAGTCCAACACATAACGGAAAATACATTACAGACAAAAGACATTACAATTTACATACATTTAAAAACATTAACGTGTGTGTGTGTGTGTGTGTGTGTGTGTGTGTGTGTGTGTGTGTGTGTGTGTGTGTGTGTGTGTGTGTGTGTGTGTGTGTGTGTACGCATCTATCAGTTACACATACATGTCAGTAAATACACACAACAAGTAGGTGAAATGGGGGAGAGGCGTTGTGTCATGAGGTGTTGCTTTATTTGTTTTTTTTAAACCAGGTTTGCTGTTCACTTGCGCTATATGAAATGGAGTTCCATGCACTCATGGACCTGTATAATACTGTTAGTTTCCTTGAATTTGTTCTGGACCTGGGGACGGTGAAAAGACCACTGGTGGCATGTCTGGTGGGGTAAGTGTGTGTGTTAATGCTGTGTGTAAGTTGACTATGCAAACAATTTGGACAAACATTAATGTTTCTTATGAAAACAAGTAGTGATTCAGTCTTTCCTCAACTCTTAGCCAAGAGAGACTGGCATGCCTAGTATTAATATTAGCCTTCTGATTACAATGAAGAGCAAGACGTGCTCATATTGTCCATATGGCTGGACAATAATCAAGATAAGATAAAACCCATATTTATTAATAAGGGCCTCAGACCTCTCTTCCCCTGCACTACAATTACATTTACATTTACCTCATTTAGCAGACACTCTTATCCAGCGCGACTTACAAATTGGTGCATTCACCTTATGATATCCAGTGGAACAACCACTTTACAATAGTACATCTATATCTTTTTTGGGGGGGGAGGGTAGGGGGGAGGGTTAGATGGATTACTTTATCCTATCCCAGGTATTCCTTAAAGAGGTGGGGTTTCAGGTGTCTCCAGAAGGTGGTGATTGACTCTGACAATGTAAACAGTTGGGCAGTGTGTACCCTATCAGGCCTGCAGTCCTGTTTAACGCTTGGTGTGCCGTCTCTCCCCAGCGTGTCCTAAGTGGGCGTACGGCCCTGGCTGCTCGGAGGAGTGCCAGTGTGTCCAACAGAACACCCTAGAATGCCACCGCAACCATGGCTCCTGTGTCTGCAAACCAGGCTACCAGGGCAAGAACTGCCAGGAGGGTCAGTGGTCCAGAAGATGTTCTGCACACACACACGAGCGTACCCAGACACAAGCATACACACGCATGCACATGCACACATACACGTATGTGCACGCGCACACATAAACACACACACGCATTCACATATACATATACCTATGTACATGCACGCACAGACACACAAGCAAACAAAACACGCATACGTCAAGGAAAGGTTCTATCTGGCTTGATCTCGGTCCAGGAAACGGCCCTAAATGTGTAACCAGTACCTTTAACCGGCTTTTGCTCCTCTCCTTTAGAGTGTAATAGAGGATACTATGGCCTGGCCTGCAAGAGGACATGTCAGTGTCCATCTGGGGTACCCTGTGATCATGTGACAGGGGAGTGTCTGAGCCAGTGCCCACCTGGCTTCCATGGGGACAACTGTGACCTAGGTGGGTACAGTGCATGGCATGCCAACCCAGACCAATGCAGAATAGTACTTTGTTGTCCATGTATTGGGAACAGAAATGTGTATTTCTTGTTTCTAACTCGCAGACATGCACACAGACACACACACACACACACACACACACACACTCACTCACACATGCACAGTATGGCATCTAAGTCTATTACACTCATTCTCTGTCATGGCTAGATTCCAAAGCGACTGGTTTCATGTTTGTTTTTGATAGTTTTCTCATGGTGTTTCTCATGGACTCAGTCTTTCATACACACAGTAGTTGCAGCTGTTTATGAGTTTGTCTTCTTTTAGATGTGGTACTCAACACTGGTCGTCTGTTTTCCCCTCTCTTGCGGTTTGTGCTGAGCAGTTACACAATAATCAACAAGAGACGGATGGGGTGTCTCCAACTCTGGTCCTGGAGAGCTACTGGCCTGGGTGTGCAGGGTTAGGTTCTAACCCAATTCCAACAGACCTGCTTCACCTAGGGCCCTATAAAATCTGTGTTCCGTACAGAATCACAGAATCCAGACAATAAAATTAAATTCAACAATATTCAAAAATGTATTCAAATCAACAAGTAGAAAATCAACTAAATGTATTGAACTTATTAGAAAATGCATGAATTTGCCCAAGTTATTATTAAGAAAAGATCAAAATGCATCAGAGATTTGTATTTTCCTGCAACTTTCTGAAACGGCACGTGTGTGGTGCGCATATGTGTAGCCGTTAGCGATGATGCTAATGATAACCTTCTTCTGGTAGAGATGGAAAGGCTCTCCCAAAAACCTTCTCCGTTAAATGTTAACTACAAAGTAACCTATGCCTACCTGGTATATCATAATTATTTGCATCATTCCAGTGGCCATTTGTTTTGCAAACTCTGCAATCACATGAGCACTACAGAGACATTACTAACCAAACAAAGGTATCTTGCTGGTGCGCACTTGCATTTCTTCTATTTTTCTAAGACCTCAAAAGTGGTCTCTTGATGTGGTTTAAAGCTCCAATGCAGCCGTTTTTATCTCCATATCAAATCATTTTTGGGTAACAATTAAGTACCTTGTTGTGAGCTTCTTAGCGAAGGGCACATTAAAGTGTGTGTGTTTGTGGAGATGCACTTACTGCATAAGTGAGTTCCTATATTGTTGTTTTGTGTCTGCGTGTGTATGTAGCTATGCATGAGTATATGTCTATATGTGTCCGTTTATGTGTGTCGGTCAATAACAGACAGAAACAACCAGAATAGTTTAATTGAAACACCAAGCTGGCGATGAGTTTCTTGTCATCTGGAAGCCATTAAGCGATCAGGGCCTTGCATCTCCAATCAATTAGAAATATCGGGGAGCGAGGGGAATTGTCCTGGCCTACCTCCTCTAATTTCCCTCCTCTGTTTATCTGCATCTCTCTTAATGGTATGTTTTTCAACCTTTCCCCTCCATTTTAATTTGAATACTCTGGGCACTCTGGAGGGGAAGGATACCCTCAATCTGTAAATGAGTACAGGGTCTCAGAGAAAGTCGCCGTAGGGGATGGCTACTGTTTTACGGGCTCGTAACCAATTGTGCTATTCTGACCTTTTTTACAGAGTTCAAGTAACAGACACATCTCAACATCAACTGTTCAGAGGAGACTGCGTGAATCAGGCCATGGTTGAATTGCTGCAAAGAAACCACTTCTAAAGGACACCAATAATAAGAAGAGACTTGCTTAGGCCAAAACACACGAGCAAAAGACGCCAGGCTGTGTCATGGCTATTTGACCAAGAAGGAGAGTGATGGAGTCCTGCATCAGATGACCTGGCCTCCACAATCACCCACCTCAACCCAATTGAGATGGTTTGAGATGAGTTGGACCACAGAGTAAAGGAAAAGAAGCCAACAAGTGCTCAGCATATGTGGGAACTCCTTCAAGACTGTTGGAAAAGCATTCCAGATGATGCTAGTTGAGAGAATGCCAAGAGTGTGTAAAGCTGTCACTAACACTTTTTTGGTTACTACATACATACCAGATTACTACTTCCATATGTGTTTTTTCATAGTGTTGAAATAGTACAAATAAAGAAAAACCCTTGAATGAGTAGGTGTGTCAAAATTTTTGACTGGTACTGTATATCTCCATCCCTTTCTCTCTTTCTTTCTCTCACTCTCTCTCTGTACACCCCCATCACTCTCTATCCCTCCCTCTCCCTGGCATTTATTGATTCAATACATTTTACTGGAGCGTGCACATCCCTGGTTTCCCATGTAAATCAACATTAGCAGATGGGGAAATGCTGGACATTCTGTGCTAGATACAGTGCCTTGCAAAAGTATTCAACCCCCTTGGCGTTTTTCCTATTTTGTTGCATTACAACCTGTAATTTAATTTCATGTAATGGACATACACGAAATTGTCCAAATTGGTGAAGTGAAATTTAAAAAATAACTTGTTTCAAAAGAATAACAAATGGAAAGTGGTGCATGCATATGTATTCACCCCCTTTGCTATGAAGCCCCTAAATAAGATCTGGTGCAACCAATTACCTTCAGAAGTCACATAATTAGTTAAATAAAGTCCACCTGTGTGCAATCTAAGTGTCATATGATCTGTCACATGATCTCAGTATATATACACACCTGTTCTGAAAGGCCCCAGAGTCTGCAACACCACTAAGCAAGGGGCACCACCAAGCAAGCGGCACTATGAAGACCAAGGAGCTCTCCAAACAGGTCAGGGACAAAGTTGTGGAGAAGTACAGATCAGGGTTGGGTTATAAAAAAATATCCGAAACTTTGAACATCCCACAGAGCACCATTAAATCCATTATATAAAAATGGAAAGAATATGGCACCACAACAAACCTGCCAGGAGAGGGCCACCCACCAACACTCACAGACCAGGCAAGGAGGGCATTAATCAGAGAGGCAACAAAGAGACCAAAGATAACCCTGAAGGAGCTGCAAAGCTCCACAGCGGAGATTGGAGTATCTTTCCAGAAGACCATTTTAAGCCGTACACTCCACAGAGCTGGGCTTTACGGAAGAGTGGCCAGAAGGAAATAAGCAAACATGTTTGGTGTTCGCCAAAAGGCATGTGGGATACTCCCCAAACATATGGAAGAAGGTACTCTGGTCAGATGAGACGCAAATTGAGCTTTTTGGCCATCAAGGAAAACGCTATGTCTGGTGCAAACGCGACACCTCTCATCACCCGAGAACACCATCCCCACAGTGAAGCATGGTGGTGGCAGCATCATGCTGTGGGGATGTTTTTTATTGGCAGGGACTGGGAAACTGGTCAGAATTGAAGGAATGATGGATGGCGCTAAATACAGGGAAATTCATAAGGGAAACCTGTTTCAGTCTTCCAGAGATTTGAGACTGGGACGGAGATTCACCTTCCAGCAGGACAATGACCCTCAGCATACTGCTAAAGCACCACTCGAGGGGTTTAAGGGGAAACTTTTAAATGTCTTGGAATGGCCTAGTCATAGCCCAGACCTCAATCCAATTGAGAATCTGTGGTATGATTTAAAGATTGCTGTACACCAGTGGAACCCATCCAACTTGAAGGAGCTGAAGCAGTTTTGCCTTGAAGAATGGGCAAAAATCCCAGTGGTTAGATGTGCCAAGTTTATAGAGACATACCCCAAGAGACTTGCAGCTGTAATTGCTGCAAAAGGTGGCTCTACAAAGTATTGACTTTGGGGGGGTGAATAGTTATGCACGGAGAAGTTTTCTGTTTTTTGTCATATTTCTTGTTTGTTTCACAATAAAAAATATTTTGCATCTTCAAAGTGATAGGCATGTTGTGTAAATCAAATGATACATACCCCCAAAAACCTATTTTAATTCCAGGTTGTAAGGCAACAAAATAGGAAAAATGCCAAGTGGGGAGATTTATTTCGCAAGCCACTCTAGTTCCACCATTCACATGCCACGGGGGATATCAGACAAACTTGACACAGGAAAAGCATATGCTATCCAACACCCATCCATAGATATTTCCTACATATTAATCTAATCAAACATATGAATCCAAATTCAGTTCAATTGAGGGTAGCCAAACAGTTGTGTAAACATAAAATAGTATAGTGTGTTTTTCGTCTGTATATCATCATACTATCTGTCAATAAATCATAAATGTGTGTGTCCTCTTTCACAGACTGTCCAGAGGGTCACTACGGGGCTGGATGTAACCAATCGTGCCACTGCTCTGGCTCCCCATGTGACAACATGACAGGACAGTGTCACTGTCTTGCGGGGATGAAGGGACAGCACTGTGAAACTGGTAAGGATGGGGGCCAACATGCTATTAGGGTTTGTCGTATAGGGCCATGGGGAAGAGGAACTCGGGTGGAGGGTGCAAGGGGTTCCAATCAATAAATTACAAATATTTTTTCTTTTTTCTTTACGTGTACTGCACAAACATCAGGAAGGAAAAGGCGGGACTCTCTATCATAAAAACATGAGATTGTATTATCTACTTCAAATTCAAATCATGACGTTTAGGCCGTCAATGCCATGGCCTTCAACAGACGCTAGGAAAATATCCAAAGACATTTGTCTGGCACTAGGTAGGTAGAATATTAACTATACAAAAAATAAAGCTGTCACTGAATAAAAAAAACTCAACCTCCCAAGACGTTTGAAAAAGAAGGAAAACTGTAGGTAGAGGAACCAGTCCTCCTAGAACCGGAGCCCATCCTCTTCTGGCTGGCCGGGCATAATGACAAATCCCATAGGAATATCCTCCTGGCATACTGGCATGGGAAAATCCCTGTGCCGCAGTATCGGCCACGGTCTGTCCTCTTTAAAAGCTCTCTTCAATTCAACATGGGCTGGGCTGGCCAGAGCAGTACGTGTGTTATATTCAACAATGTGATGGCACACATCTCTCTCCAACTGCTAACCATAGTAAAACAAACCAGAAAACATGTTGTGATTGCATCTTTAATGTGTTTCCATTCTGGTCCGTTTGAAATTCTCCTGGACATTGTTGGGAATACGAGCTCCTTGGAAGAGGTGATGGAATTGAGCCTGGCAGTTTTAGAGAAGAGAGAGTACTTAAAGTCCCAGTGCAGTCAAAAACGTAGTTTCCCTGTGTTTTATATATATTTCCGCGCTATGAAGTTGTAACAATACTGTGACATTTTGAAAATGATAATACCCTTTTAGTGTAAGAGCTGTTTGAAAAGACTGCCTTCAATTTCAGCCCGTTTTGGTGGGAGGGAGTTTTGGCCTTCCATGGTGACATCACCCTGCGGTACATTTGTTGATAGGCCAATAAGAAAGAGTTCCAAACCTCTCTGCCAATTACAGCAAATTTTCTGTTTTTCTCTCCCCACTCAAACCACTCCTAGACAGTCCTAGCAAAATTCTTGATTGAAAAATTGCTTTTTCCTATTTGGGACACAGCACTTTATGAAATTAGATTTTCAAAGAAGCCATATGAGAATCAGTACTCTGTTCATTCTTTGGTCATGGAACACTGGTTAGAATAATAATGCCCCATATGAAGAGTAGAACATTTCATTCACAAGGACATCTTTGGAGTCTTTTTTTCTCTAACTTTCTTGGTCTCTGTCCCTCTCTCTCCTCTCATGTCTGTTAGAGTGTGAGGAGGATCGTTGGGGTGTGGGCTGCTCAGGCTCCTGTCCCCACTGTCAGAACAGGGGAGTGTGTGACAAACACAATGGAGTGTGCTGCTGTCAACCTGGATACATGGGCACCCTGTGTCAGAGCGGTGAGAGAGACACCCGCACGCACACACACACACACACACACACACACACACACACACACACACACACACACACACACACACACACACACACACACACACTAGTCACCACTCCTCAGACTAAGTATAATTGACCATACTATCTCTCTTTCGTAGCCTGCCCGGTGGGTAGATTTGGCCTGGGTTGTCAGCTACGTTGTCTGTGTGATAACGGTGGGCGCTGCCACCCGGTGACAGGCAACTGTGCCTGTCCTGTAGGATGGACTGGACCTAGCTGCAGCAGAGGTAAGTAAGGATGATTGATTGTGTGACCCGCAATCCTCACTGGAGTACTTTATGGTCCGCCCTACCACGTAGATCTGGGTTCAAATGCAATTCTGTTTGAAATCTTGGCTTAATTCCCTGGCTCAACGGAACCAATAGAAGAGTCAGAAAATTGCAAAACCTCGCCCATCTTGCGCTCCAGGCAGGCTAAAGTAGTTGAACCCAGGTCTGCTGCCACCACAGCTTGTAATAATAGTTATAATAACATTGTAGTTCATTAGTTGGTTCCTTCTTTGATCATGTTTTAGTGAAAAGGTGTGGCAAAAATATGAGATATGACTTATGGGGGTCATGACCTTGTGTTGATCTCTGAACTCTGTCTCCATGGCAGCATGTGATGCCCGGCACTGGGGGGCGGACTGTGCTAACATGTGTGAGTGCCCGGGCAGCGATGGCAGCTGTGACCTCATCACGGGGCAATGTCGCTGTGAGGCGGGCTACACGGGACCCCGCTGCCAACAGAGTAAACACTTACAGTATATATCCTTGTGTGTGTATGCTTGTGCACGTTCATGTGTGTGTGTCGATTTGTGTGTAACTGTACATACACTAGCTGGGTTGGGGACAATGCCTAGCAGGAAAAAGTGTTTTAGTTTCTCTCTGAGCTCTCTCTCTCTCTGCCCTGGCACTGCCACAGAGTGCCCAGAAGGCTCCTTTGGCGTAGGCTGCAGACACAGGTGCCAATGTGCCAATGAGGCGGCCTGTGAGCATGTTAGTGGAGCCTGCACCTGCCTCACTGGTTGGACTGGCACATACTGTGAAAAATGTAAGTGTGTGCTTGCGTGTGTTGGATAACTAATTTGATTATCTGAGCATGCCCACATGATATGCTTGGAGATGTGTAAGGTCGTAATAATTGACTTACCTGTGTAAATAAAGGTGACATAAAAAAGTGTGTGTGTGTGTGTGTGTGTGTGTGTGTGTGTGTGTGTGTGTGTGTGTGTGTGTGTGTGTGTGTGTGTGTGTGTGTGTGAAGCATGTCCTGACGGCTTCCATGGGCTGGAGTGTCAGCAGCAGTGTCAGTGTTCTAACGGGGGCCGATGTGACCACCTGACGGGTGCCTGCCACTGTCCAGACGGCTGGGTCGGACCACAATGCAACATCAGTGAGTTCCATTGGCTTAGGTCCTCTATGCAAATTCCATCCTGCCCACCCATGCACACATCCATCCACCCACCCATGTATGCATACACATACAGAACACATGGCAGGTAGCCTAGCAGTTAAGAGCGTTGGGCCTGTAACCAAAAAGTCACTGGTTTGAATCCCTGAGCCGACTAGGTGCCCTTGAGCAAGGCACTTAACCCGAATTGCTCCTGTAAGTTGCTGTGGAGAAGAGCTTCTGCTAAGCACACAAATGAATTATGTTAGTAACCATATGAGATCTGTTCTATTGCATTAAAGTTTATTTAAGATACTTTCAATAGTTCAACTCCGCACCGTAATCAGATTGTTTTAATTTCTCCAATAATTAAATGTTCCACTAACATCACATTAAGAGTTGTTTGTGTGAGAAAATGTTATGGAACACCCCTTTATAAGAGATTCTCTGGTACTTTTGTATACTTTTTAGCCAGTCGTTCTGAAAGTAATGCTCACGAGACAAAAGTGGTCCCCAAAAATGTATTACTACGTCACATATGTGCAGATATGTTCAATGTCATTGCTCTGCACTGCATCTCAGTGTTAGAGGTGACACTACAGACCCTGGTTTGATTCCGGGCTGTATCACAACCGGCTGTGATCGGGAGTCCCATAGGGCAGCGCACAATTGGTTTAATAAAAATAAATAAATGTGGCATTGAATAATCCCCTGGATCACTATAGTCATTTTTCAGCTTTGACTGGTAATGGGGTGCCAGGAGGGCCATACTTAGTGAATTGGAGGCCCCAGGTAGAGGCCAGTCTGAGGCCCCTGCCTAGAGCCGCCTCTAGCCTTTTGGGGGCCCTTAGTAAGATTTGGTTGTCTAATGGTAAGTCTGAGGAGGGCCCACAAAGAATGTGCGTGTGTGTGTGCCTGTGTGTGTGCCTGCCTGTTTGTGTGTGTGCGCCTATGTATGTGCCTGTGTGTGCCTGTGTTTGTGTGGAGAGCCGAGCATGGCACACAACTGTCACAACACCCTATTGTATCTGTATATAGTTACAGTATGTTATGGCTGTTTTTGTTCCCCCTGACTTTCTGTGCCCTGTTCCTGTGGTAGCATGCCAGGCAGGGTGGTTTGGCCATGGGTGTGAACACACCTGTGAATGCCGTAATAATGCCACCTGTGACCCTGTGAGTGGGCAGTGCCAGTGTACGCCAGGGTGGATCGGCCCCAGCTGTGAGAAAGGTACTGTCAGTGTGTGTGTGTGTGTGTACATGTGGGGGTTCGTAGGTCATTCCCCCAAGAGCGGTACTGTACTTTGGTCAAAACAAAAACTATTTATTTAACCTTATCTTAACATTCTGTCATAAAGAGCACGTTTCACTTAATTAAAAAACATGTTTTCCCATCTCAAGTGGTAAAAAACAGGCTATAGGAATTGCCAATGAAAATTTGTATTGTTTGTGTATTGTAGTGTTTAAAAGTGTGTGTGTGTGTGTGTGTGTATATATATATATATATATATATATATATATATATATGGTATAAAAATTAAATAATATTAACTGCCAGTTAAGTCCCAATTCAAGTAACAGAGTTGACCATAACAGGATTGACATTGCATCTTAAATCAGCCATAAATCCCCTTGTAACAGGGGGGATGTAAGCGTGTTGTGTGCATCAGGAAGGGACATGCAAGCTTAACATTTTTATTAATTTTTATATTCGATCCTGTCTATCTATGGGTAACAGGGTTGATGTGTTATGCTTGATGCTCTGTTTTCCACCATAAAACCTCAGAAAATTGCCAAAAAAGCTGAACTAGCTCACCTGCTTTTACACTATGATTTTACTGTTATGTTTTCAATGTTTCTTTTGAATAAAAATAAATAAAAATAGGAATAGTTTCACCATATTAAAATGAGAGTTCAGTTTTTATAACAGGGTTGGTCTTAAAATGAGATGGAAATGAATCACTTATCACATGAAAATAAATGATATTCTTCAGAAATGACTTTTTCAAAGCAACAAAAATAACTACAGCTTTACAATGATGGGGAAAACTTGGCAAACGTTTGGGGTTAAGTGAGTTAGTCTTCCTAGAAGTTGTGAAAATGCAGAATTTTGGCACTTTAGCAAGTCTTGATTCATATTCAAAATCTGATATTTTGAATTTTCCATGTGGTGTTTGCTAAAAATGCACCTCATTTAATATAACAGGCTTTTAAAATTCCATTTTGGTGGACAATTTCGACTTAAAATATCAATGCATGTGTGCCTGCGTAACAGAGAATGTATTATTTTGCCTACAAAATTGGAAAGTACATTTGAAAAGCAGGCTTTATTTAGCTGCTATTCAGTCCTCCACATCTGTACATTTCATTGAAGAAATAATGAGCGTCCTTGATGCTAAGTAATGGTAGCATTCCCTCCCGTTCCAAAGACTATTCATACAGGACAGTGGCTGCACCCTGATTCTCCACCCTTCACCCTAATGTGTGCAGTCATTCACTCCCCATAAAGGATTGAAATAGCACAGACTATACATACAATACTATACAGAACAATCTATACATACAATACAGTGGCTGCGATTTGACTATCTTCCCTTTCCCCTGAAGTGTGCACTCAACTTTTTCACTCCACTTCATGGATCAAAATGGAATGGACTTATGTACGTTTGAAATATGGTGGAATCTAGCTTGTGTTTACAGCGATGTGTATCTTACTTTCAGAATGTGTAGAAGGCTTTTATGGACAAGACTGCCAGCATCACTGCCTGTGTCAGAACGGAGGGGTGTGTGATCAGTTCTCTGGGCGCTGCTCGTGCTCCAATGGGTGGACTGGGGCAGCCTGCGAACTGGGTAAGTGGTGGATCAACTTCCAGGACCAAATAGGGAAGAAGGGGGGTTGGGAGATTTCCAATGCACTTAGGCCCTCTACAACGGTTAAAGGGATACTGCGAGATTCTGGCATTTAAGTCCTTTGTTCTACTCACCGAAAGTCCGATGAACTCGTGGATACAAATTAGTATGTCTCTGCGTTCTGTATGAAGGAAGTTAGCGGTTTGCGTTTGCGCAATTACTGAAAGTCTACAGGGACGGTAAATGCCAGAATCTCGCAGTATCCCTATAACGCAATAGCAGATAACGTTATAACTTGTCATAATGCAATAACTTTTTAACAGGGTAATGTAATAAGTTGTCAGATAATGTAGGCTAATAAACATGTCGAACAGATAATGTGGTATTTTTTCCCACTGTAATAAGTTAGTGTGTTATCCTGTGGTTAATTACATTATTAGGTGAGTAACAACTTTTTGGATGAATAATTCACTTCAAACGGATCATGTGATATTCCAAAATCCCTGTCTTTAAGATGTATAAAATGTAGTTTAAGGGTGATTCGCTGATCTGTCCACTATATGTGCTGGCTAGACCTAGTTACAACTATGCGTACCATGCAGACACCATATAATAAGTCCTTAATAGAAGTCTGAGTTCAACCTCCCGTATGTGCCACTCCCCCTCCCATTGTCCCTGTGTCTCAGCACATTTTCGAACAATGGCTGCAATAAAGTGGTTCTTCTAATCACAAAAGCTTGTGGTAGTGTAGATGTGAGCCATCAAAGGTTAATTCACAGTTCTTACCTGAGCATTTACAGTGCATTCGGAGAGTATTCAGACTCCTTCCCTTTTTCCACAATTTGTTACGTGATATTTCCTTTTTTACATTTTTAATACATTTGAAAAATGGTATGCATAGGTGTCCGAGCTGTGTGCTAGTAGTTTAAAACAGACACCTCGGTGCATTCAGCATGTCAACCTTTTTTATTATGTTTTGAATGGCATCCGAATAGCAAGTCAGTTGGTGTGATAAACAAATACATTTACTGTAAGTAGGCTTTACATAACAAGGGAAGTGGGTTATGGAGGAAGCAAAAGAGAGAAACCATATCATTTGTTGTGTCATTTCTTACCAACGGGCTGTGGGAAAAATGTAAATTACAGACTGTTTTAAACAGAATAAAACAAGTATCGGAATTGAGAATGTTGATGCCAAACAATGCAGGTCTGTGACATGAAATAGTCTAACACCTCACACACTGAAGGGTGACAACTTGAGAGGAGCAAACTGCTCCAGATAAAACATGCTCTTACCAGGATCTAATCTTCTCATTCTCCCCTTCATCTTTAATGTTGGCATTCAACCCCAGTGTTTGACCATAGCAGTTGCTTTCAGTCTATTGCTCGGATGTGTACCAGTACAGCTCTCTCATCATTGCCTCTTGTGTGTGACGTCTTCTTTCAAAACTCAATGTTTTCGAGAGAGAAGCTACATTATGGCTAAACTTGTCACAAAAATCAGATTATGTAGTACAAAATAAAAAATCTAATACATCGAACATCTTCCTCCGCAAGGCAGCTGAATTGTCCTCCTGGAGTTCTTTTGTTACATGGGGACTTGTTCACTTCTTCATGAGCCCAGATTGTAGAGGGGTCATCCGCATAGAAGAGCTCAAGGAGCAAAGTGAAACTGTATCATTTGTGCTATACCCAACACAGGTGTGGAGGGTCACCTGCTTGTGAGAATCACCAACGTGAACTGCCTGAATTTCACTGGTGTATTTACACAGGTAGTTCTCTCTAAAACTTTGGTTTTAGAAGTGGGGGGGAAATAATTATTATAATTTGTTTTATCCAGTCGGATAAACACTCCAAACAGCCTACCTGACTGCTCGGAGGCGTCTGCATGGTCCTAAAGCACACCTGTTTCAATATGCTTTGTGTTGTAGTCACGACAAACAAAGATATATAGTTAAGCAAACTTTACTAGGCATGTTGTCAACCAGCACATCCAGTACACGAATAAGTTAAGTAACAATTGGTTTCCATTTCCTGTGTAACATCAATATGAGTAACATCAATATTGCTACATGTTCTCTTTTTTTTTAACAACAAAGGCAGACTCCACCTAACTTTGGCTTGTAGTCCATGTCTGCAATAAACTGGAATGTGAACTGAATGTTTGTTTAATGTCTCTGACTGTCCATTACATTATTATTATTTTTACCTTCACACAAAGTCTTTCAGGTGTATAGGTCTTCGGACGGCCCTACCAAGCCTTGTGTGGGGAGTGTTGATTACGTCAGGAGGTGCTTGACCTGAGATGTTTGGATCTTCTTGTTGAGGTGCAGCGTTCACCTCTAGGTTGCGTTGGGCGTCAGCTAGTGCTCTGTTTACTGGCTCTGTGCCAGGCTCCTCAACAGTGGGGAAATCCTCCTCTATTTCTCTGCTCTTCCTCAGGTGTTTCCTGTTCCTCCTGAAGACTTGTCCCTGTTCTGTCTTCACCTCGTAGGACCTTTGCTCAACAGGTCTGACTACTGTGGCCCTCTGCCACCACTGTTTCTGTCCTGTGAGTGGCTGAACTCTCACCCTGTCATCTCGTTGCAGCTCTGTGAGATCCTTATCAGAGGTGTCGTAGTACTTTGCCTGTTTCTGCTGTCTTTCTTTGAACTTCTCCAGTTGACAGTTTGCCATCACCGGTCCCAGAAGGTTTTCACTCATTATAAGTAGTGTCTTTTTACGTCTTCCCATGAGTGCCATTGCAAGGCTGCTGTCTGTTCCTTGTGACAGGGTATTTCTGTGATCCAGCATGGCCAGGTATGGGTCAGCACCTGCTCTCTTTGCTTTTGCCATCAGTCTTTTGGCTATTTTCACTGCTGATTCCACTTTCCTATTACTTTGTGGGTACCCTGGAGACAATGTTTTGTGTGTAAAGTCCCAAGCCTTGCTGAAACTTCAGAACTCGTCTGAAGAGTACTGGGGACCATTGTCTGAGTAAAGGATGTCAGGTATCCCATAGTGTGCAGAGCGTGTCTTCAGTTTTCGAATGACCGTTTTCGACTGTGTGTTCTCCAAATGGTCTACTTCCCAGAAGTTGGAGAGATAATCAACTGTGACCATGTAGTCTCTGTCATTGAACTGGAACAGGTCAGTCCCTATTTTTTCCCAGGGACGCTTTGGTGCTTCGTGTGGCCTCAGCGTCTCTTTCTGCTGCTTCACACCCCATGCAGTGCAGGTGCTACATTGTGCCATATATCTTCTCAGCTGTGCATTCATGCCTGGCCAGTAGTCACACTCGCGAGCTCTTCTCAGACATCCCTCGATTCCTATGTGTGAGAAATGGATTGTCTGCATTATGTCTGACCTGAGGGCACTAGGCACAGCGACTCGCTCACCTCTGAAGATAACTCCATTTTGCACACTCAGCTCATCTCTGTTGGGAAAATACATGGCTACTTCCAAGGGTACATGTTCTTTCACTTCAGGCCACCCCTGCAGGATCACATTTTTCAGTGTCTGGAGCTCCCGGTCCAGCTCAGTGGCTCTCTGGATGGTCTTTAGTCTCTCGCTTGACACAGGGAGGTAGTGTATCATATTGATTGATTCCACATCGACCTCCACATGGCCTCTGTTGTCTTGTTCTGTGAGGTACGCCCTGCTCAGGGAGTTGGCCAGCACCACATGTTTACCCGGAACGTATCGGAGACTGACCTTGTAGTTTTGGAATCTCATGAGCATGCGTTGTAGCCTTTTTGGTGTGCTGAGGAGAGGCTTTGTCATGATGCTCTCTAGAGGCTTGTGATCTGACTGCACTTCCACAGTTCGTCCATATGTGAATTGGTGGAACCTCTCCATGCCAAACACCACTGCAAGCAGCTCCTTCTCTATCTGTGCATACCCTTTTTCAGTCTCTGTCAGGGCTCTGCTGGCGTGTGCTATTGGTTGTACTCCCTGCATCAAGGCTGCTCCTAACCCACTCTCTGAAGCATTACATTGTAGTACAAACTGCTCTGTTGGGTTGTAGTGTTTCAGCACAGGGGTCTGTGCACTGGTATCCCTGATTTAATTGAAAGCCTGTTCATGTCTCTCTGACCACTCCCACAGTGAGTCCTTGTGTGTTAGCTGTCACAGTGGCTCGCAGAGCTCCGTGGCGTGGCTGCAGAACTTGGCTAGGTAGTTTACCATGCCCAGGAAGCACTGCACCCCATGCACATCTGTAGGCCTAGGCGTCTGTCTGATGGCTGTCACTTTTCCTGGGTCCACTTTCAACCCCTCTGATGTTAGCAGGTGGCCAATGTAAGGCACTTCCTTCAGCCTGAGCTGCAGCTTCTCCGGATTCAGCTTGATATTGAGCTTCCTGCATCTGTCCAGGAGCATTCTCAGGTTTTTGTCATGGTCCAGAGTCGTCGCTTCATCGTTGTCTCCTTCTCCCACAATCAGGATGTCGCCTGCAATGATTTTGACTCCTGGAAGAACTTCCATTGCCTGGTTCAACTTCCTCTGAAAGATCTCTGGGGCTGGACTGATTCCCATTGGCATGCGCAGCCACCTATAGCGTCCCATGGGAGTAGAGAACGTGGTGATTCCTCCTCCAGTTCCACATGCCAAAATCCATTTTTACATCACAAACAGAGAACACGTGTGCTCTGTTCAGATCTGGCAGCACTTCTTCAATAGTGAGAAGTGGGTAATGGCTCCTCTTGAGCACCTTGTTGAGAGGTTTTGGATCAATACACACTCTTAGATTTCCAGACAGTTTCTTCACTACGATCAGGCTGCTTTTATCATCCTTCTTTTCTCTAGACCACTGAGCTCCTCTTTGTGGTTTATATAGTGCTATTGGCACTCTTCTCTTTGGCAGCTGGACGGGCTCCACTCGCTCACCCACTTCCAGCTTCAGTTTGCCGGGTAAGCATCCATCTCCCTGGAATACATCAGAGTACTCCTGTTTAATTTGCTCTTTAGTCCAGGATCCTGTTGTTTTCTCGATGGCCAGGATGTTGTGATGCTGCACAGTAATCAACTCCATTGCCTGGATAGCCTTACTGCCTAGAATGGGCCTGTGCACGTTCTTGTTGATGACAATGAACTCAACTCGGTAGGTTTTCTTATTGTGTGGATTGATCACTTTAAGTGTAGACTTCCCCAGTGGCATCAGAGTACTCTTGTTAAACAGCACCGATACCTGACTGCAGGGCTCTAGGTGACTGGCTTTTGTGAGGTTTGCAGGGATAACATTACAACTAGCACCACAATCTAGCTGAAATCTGACTGACTTTTTGTTGACCAGCATGGTTGCAAAGAGAGCTGCATTGGGGTCTGTGGTTTTGTTCTGTACCACGTTGATGCTCTATGACTTTGGCCCTAGTGTGATGCAGAGAACATCTTCACCGCTCTCTGAGTCAGCTGATGCATTTTCCATTGCCAGGACTGTTTCTCTTGCTGATCTCTGCACTTTTGCAAACTGTTGAGAAGTGATTGTTTTTTCCACAGGATTGACATTTTTTTCCATGTGCAGGGCATTTTTCCTTTTTTCTCTCATGTGTCCATCCACAGTATCTGCATTGTATAATGCTCTGTCCCTCAGTAAGGGTCTCCTCTCCCTCTGTCACTCTGTAGGGTCTTCTCTGTCTCTCTGTAGGGTCTCCTCTCCCTCTCTGTCACTCTGTAGGGTATCCTCTCCCTCTCTGTCCCTCTGTAGGGTCTCTTCTACCTCTCTGTCCCTCTGTAGGGTCTCCTCTCCCTCTCTGTCCCTCTGTAGGGTATCCTCTCCCTCTCTGTCCCTCTGTAGGGTCTCTTCTCCCTCTCTGTCCCTCTGTGGGGTCTCCTCTCCCTCTCTGTCCCTCTGTAGGGTCTCCTCTCCCTCTCTGTCCCTCTGTAGGGTCTCTTCTCCCTCTCTGTCCCTCTGTAGGGTCTCCTCTCCCTCTCTGTCTCTCTGTAGGGTCTCCTCTCCCTCTCTGTCCCTCTGTAGGGTCTCCTCTCCCTCTCTGTCCCTCTGTAGGGTCTCCTCTCCCTCTCTGCCCCTCTGTAGGGTCTCCTCTCCCTCTCTGTCCCTCTGTAGGGTCTCCTCTCCCTCTCTGTCCCTCTGTAGGGTCTCCTCTCCCTCTCTGTCCCTCTGTAGGGTCTCCTCTCCCTCTCTGTCCCTCTGTAGGGTTTCCTCTCCCTCTTTGTCCCTCTGTAGGGTCTGCTCTCCCTCTCTGTCCCTCTGTAGGGTCTCCTCTCCCTCTCTGTCCCTCTATAGGGTCTGTTCTCCCTCTCTGGTCCTCTGTAGGGTCTCCTCTCCCTCTCTGTCCCTCTGTAAGGTCTCCTCTCCCTCTGTCCCTCTGTAGGGTCTCCTGTCCCTCTGTAGGGTCTCCTCTCCCTCTCTGTCCCTTTGTAGGGTCTCCTCTCCCTCTCTGTCCCTCTGTAGGGTCTCCTCTCCCTCTCTGTCCCTCTGTAGGGTCTGCTCTCCCTCTCTGTCCCTCTGTAGGGTCTCCTCTCCCTCTCTGTCCCTCTGTAGGGTCTCCTCTCCCTCTCTGTCCCTCTATAGGGTCTGTTCTCCCTCTCTGGTCCTCTGTAGGGTCTCCTCTCCCTCGTCCCTCTGTAAGGTCTCCTGTCCCTCTGTAGGGTCTCCTCTCCCTCTCTGTCCCTTTGCAGGGTCTCCTCTCCCTCTGTAGGGTCTCCTCTCCCTCTCTGTCCCTCTGTAGGGTCTCCTCTCCCTCGCTGTCCCTCTGTAGGGTCTCCTCTCCCTCTCTGTCCCTCTGTAGGGTCTCCTCTCCCTCTCTGTCTCTCTGTAGGGTCTCCTCTCCCTCTCGCTCTCTTCCTGTGTTAATGCATGCACTGCTACATGCCCTGCACTTTTATGACTTTAGCTCTCTGTCTGGACAGTTCTGTAGCTCTTCCAATCTGTATGCATTTCTCTAAACTGAGATCAGTCTCTCTGAGTAAGCGCTTTGTTAAGTGTGGGTCACACGTGCCACACACAATCCTGTCTCTGATAAGAGAGTCTGTGATTACTCCAAAGTTGCAGGTGGCCACTAGAGTCCTCAATTCAGTGAGATATTTGTCTAAACTCTCATATTGGCCCTGACTTCGCATGAATATATGATATATCTCAATTGTTTCATTTTTCTTGGGATCACAAAATGCATCCAGTGCTGCAATTACTTCCTCAACAAAGATATTGTCTTTTGTACTGCCCACACAGTGGCTCTCACAAATCTCTATGCCTTTTTCCCCAATGAGATAATACAGTAGCTGTACAGTAGTCATCAGGTTTATCTCCCATTGTAAGAGCCATGTACAAATGTAATTCCTCTTTCCATCTTTTCCAGGTAAGTGCTAAATTACAATCATCAAAGTCTATTTTTCCCAGAGGTTTCAGTGCATTTTCCATGGCTATTTGTTTGTAGAATGAAATGTTAGCTACTCACAAATCTGCTTGTATCCAATAGCCAGCTAGCTTTTAGCATCGAGTCACTCACGATAGCCAGCTAGCGTTGACGTTCGGGCACGATGACTTGCTTGTAAATGAGGCACTTTTCCAAACTGCCGCCTGGGGTGTACTCTTCATTTACATCAATGAGATCCAGAATCTTTGAGTACCGCTGCCACCATGTTTCAGTATGCTTTGCTTAGTCACAACAAACAAAGATATATAGTTAAGCAAACTTTACTAGGCATGTTGTCAACCAGCACATCCAGTACACGAATAAAGTAAGTAACAATTGGTTTCCGTTTCCTGTGTAAAATCAATATTGCTACAACACCGTTGCCTCATTGTGTATCACATTCCAATGATAAAACTGGGGGGGACAAAAATGCAATTTCAGAATGTGGGGTGCATGTCCCCCGTCCCCCCCCGTCCGTCCCCCCGTCCCCAGTGAAAGTTGCGCCCCTGAGTTCTCTGCAAAGTCAATATGCACGTTGATCTCTTTCCGCAGATTCTCTTTTAATTCTCTCAGTTTGGAGTGTTGGTGTTGAATGTTGTACACGTGTTTCCCCAACTTCTCTTTCAATCCTTTGGAGAAGTCCTACAGTAGAATCTGCAGTGTGCCACAGACCTTTTCTTTTACTGTCAAATGTACAGTGAACTTCTCCATGTTTCCCTCTTTGTTTTTCCTTTTCTCTCTCTTCAGGTTTGTTTTTCCACTCAAACCACCATGTCTGCTCACCAGCATCAAAGTCAGATGTTTTAAGCTCTTTTGCTTGGCAAAGGGAGCACTCTGTGTACATGCACTCTTTCTTCACGTTCTCACAGCACAAAGTCTCAATTAGGTTCTCATTGTTGCTTCAGCTGATCTGTAGTTTGTCCGCCATGAACTAGAGGTTGGCGTGGGTTTTGCAGAGGCATGTGTCCCTATCCTGGACTGTTGGCTTGACAACCCAAAAAGGACGTATTTTGCGGAATTCATAGAATCCTATAGTATTGAAGACTTGTTGGCCTGTTTCCATTTGCCCTCATTTCTTTTGCTGAAAATCCAAATTCTCTGTTTGTGTCTTTGACCAGGCCATACTTTCTCAGGATGTTGCCTCTGAGCATTTTTGAAGCCACTTGCCACTTGTTTGTCCTTAGCACAGCACCTTTTTTGATACTTTTGCTTTAACTCTGCAATGATGGCATTTTGAAACAATAAAATCCTTTTCAAGTTCTTCGGAGTTCCCTTCATTTTCTGTTTTGTCTTTGGGGAATATTGTCTCTCCATTTTCTTCATCAGTTGATCATACCTGTTTTGGTATTTCTCAGTTTTCCGTTATGCTTTATCAAGTTTGACATTTGTCATGCAAAGATCTCTGTTTTTGAGCAACCTCTTCCAAACTTATTCCTTCTATCAAGTATTCAACTTCTCATTCCTGTTGCAGATGATGAGGAAGGGGTATCAGGGTGTGCATCAGGGGCAGGTAAGTTAGGGGCAGGTATGATGGCCTCATGTTCTGGCTGCAAGTCATCTGGTGAATAAGGTGTTGTGCTACCTGATAGGTAGGTCGCAATTGCAACTGTTCTCTTTAAAGTCTGTCTTCTATTCCGTTGGTTGCATTTCCATCTCTTGCTTCTTTGTCCTCGCTTTGTAAGCTCAGAGATAGATTTCACTTCTCCCTTTGTTTTTTCTTCCAGTATCTCTCCCTGTCTTTTTGCAGATGTTCTTAAAGGATCGTTTTTTAGTTTGTTTCTATGTCTGTGACCTCTGTGCTGTTTTATGTGGAATCTTCTAAAAACAAAGAAAAATACAACTTAAGTTTTCCAATTGTGCACACCTTGGAGCATTTTCTAGATTAAAGGAATTTAAAACATGAGCCTAAAGTTAAAAAAAGTAAAAAGTAATAACATAATGGATTTTTGTCATTTCCACCACGTTCTGTAGTTTCCGCCACAGTTAAGTTTGTGATGAAAATGACTGTGATGGAAATGATGCTTCTACTGTTTTTGGAGAAAAATTACAGACTGCTTAGCATGCTTTGGCTAGTATTACAGCTAGCATATAGTTTACATAAAATATATTTAAAAAATCAAAATTCTACCACAAATTAAAGAAATTTATAGCCTGTTTGGAAATGACTGACAATAAAATATTCTCTACACAAGTAATATTTACCTAGATTTTTCTTCAACTTCTGGACTTCACTTCTGGAACAACTGTCTCCTGCAGCCATGTGCTTCAGTGTCACAATAAGTTTCCATGGTAACTAAGTTAACATTCTCATGAATTCTTCCTGTCTCTCTCTCTGTCCCCAGAGTGTGCCCATGGCTGGTTTGGGGAGGACTGTGCTCAGCCCTGTGAGTGTTTGAATGGTGGTGTGTGTGACCGTCACATTGGAGAGTGCAGCTGTGGCCCAGGCTGGGTAGGACAGCACTGTCAGACAGGTAAGGAATAAGAATCCTAACCATGTTACCGTAAAATGGCATTCTCCAAGATGGCGAAGCAGCAAGATGTGTTTGGTTTTGTCCCGTGTAAATATTCAGCTTTATTTTAGATTTTTTTGTCATTTTTCTGTATACATTTCAATCTCTTTTTCCATTTTCAAATTAAATATACCTTCCTGCAACCCGCCTCAACCAACGTGGTACGGATCTGCTTTTTCTTTTAGACCTTATAACTAGATCTTCCATCAGAAGCTAGCCTTCAGAAGCTAGCTAGCTAATTAGCTATTAGCTATTTAGTCATTGTTAGCCACTGCTAGCAGTCTTTACCTTTAGCACAGACACCAGCTGCTTTAGCCCGGATAGCCTGGATAATATCTGCCCTGAGCATATCGGACTGCTTTTTTCCCCCCACTACATCACCGGATTCCTGCCGCAAGCTCTGGACCATTACACCAGATCATCGCAGCTAGCTAGCTGCTACCGAGTGGCTATTGTGGCTAACACCCTTGTCCAGAAGCAAACACCAGTTAGCCTGGAGCTAGGCCCATTCCCCCGGCTAGCAAACGAAGTATACCAACTACAATACCTCTCTTGCCAATTGGCCTGGACCCTTTGTCGACACGGAGCCCCGCCGATCCATCACAACTGGTCTGCTGACGTATTTCAGCTGATGTGCTCTCAATCGGCCTCTGCGTCGTTGATGTTGGTGAGGACCCAGCTACTAGCCCTGGCCCGCTAACTCTCTGAGCGTCGTGTCTCCCGCTCGCCTAGCGTAGTGACGATTGCCGAGCGGGTCCCTGTTTTGTCCATTGCTGCTTATTGGACCCTATGATCACTCGGCGACACAGTTGATGCCTACTGGACTGTTCATTAACACGGTACTTCATTTTGTTTATCTGTCGGCCCCAGCCTCGAACTCAGGCCCTGTGTGTAGCTAACTGACCCTCTCTGCCCATTCATCACTATTTACCCGTTGTTGTTGTCTTAGCCCTCCCAATGAACACCTGTAATTGCTTTATGCCTCCCTCTAATGTCAATATTCCTTGTATACTGTTGTTTAGGGTAGCTCTCATTGTTTTGTTTTACTGCGGAGCCCCTAGTCCCGCTCTACATGCCTTGGTTAGCTCCCTTGCCCCACCCCCCACACATGCAGAGACCGCACCTAGCTTAACTGATGCCTCCAGAGATGCAGCCTCTGTCATCGTCACTCAATGCCTAGGTTTACCTCCACTGTACTCGCATCCTACCATGCCCTTGTCTGTGCATTATGCCCTGAATTTATCCTACTACGCCCAGAAATCTGCTCCTTTTACTCTCTGTTCCGAACGTACCAGACGACCAGTTCTTATAGCCTTTAGCCGTACCCTTACCATACTCCTCCTCTGTTCCTCTGGTGATGTAGAGGTTAACCCAGGCCCTGTGTGTCCCCAGGCGCTCTCTTTTGTTGACTTCTGTAACCGGAAAAGCCTTGGGTTCATGCATGTTAATATCAGAAGTCTCCTCCCTAAGTTTGCTTTATTCACTGCTTTAGCACACTCCATCAACCCTGATGTCCTAGCCGTATCAAAATCCTGGCTTAGGAAGGCCACCATAAATTCTGACATTTCCATCCCCAATTACAAAATTTTCTGTCAAGATAGAACTGCTAAAGGGGGCGGAGTTGCAATCTACTTTAGAGATAACCTGCAGAGTTCTGTCATACTATCCAGGTCTATGCCCAAATAGTTTGAGCTACTACTTTTAAAAATCCATCTCTCCAGAAATTAGTCACTCACTGTTGCCGCTTGTTACAGACCCCCCTCAGCTCCCAGCTGTGCCCTGAACACCATATGTGAATTGATTGCCCCCCATCTATCGTCAGAGGTGTACTGTTAGGTGACCTAAACTGGGATATGCTTAACACCCCGGCCGTCCTACAATCTAAGCTAGATGCCCTCAAACTCACACAAATGATCAAGGAATCTACCAGGTACAACCCCAAATCCGTAAACATGGGCACCCTCATAGATATCCTCCTGACCAACTTGCCATCTAAATACACCTCTGCTGTTTTCAACCAGGATCTCAGCGACCACTGCATCATTGCCTGCATCCGTTATGGGTCCGCGGTCAAACGACCACCCCTCATCACTGTCAAACGTTCCCTAAAACACTTCTGCGAGCAGGCCTTTCTAAACGACCTGGCCCGGGTATCCTGGAAGGATATTGACCTCATCCCGTCAGTAGAGGATGCCCGGTTGTTCTTCAAAAGTGCCTTCCTCACCATCTTAAATACGCCCCTTTCACCATCTTAAATGTGCCCCTTTCAAAAAGTAAGAACAGATATAGCCCTTGGTTAACTCCAGACTTGACTGCTCTTGACCAGCACAAAAACATCCTGTGGCGCACTAGCTTCGAATAGTCCCTGTGATATGCAACTTTTCAGGGAAGTCAAGAACCAATATACACAGTCAGTTAGGAAAGCAAAGGCTAACTTTTTGAAACAGAAATTTGCATCCTGAAGCACTAATTCCAAAAAGTTTTGGGACACTGTCAAGTTCATGGAGAATAATAGCACCTCCTCTCAGCTGCCCACTGCACTGAGGCTAGGAAACACTGTCGCCACCGATAAATCCACGATAATCGAGAATTTCAATAAGCATTTCTCTACGGCTGGCCACGTTTTCCACCTGGATACCCCAACACCATCCAACAGCTCTGCACCCCTCGTAGCAACTGCCCCAAGCCCCCCCCCCCCCTCCTTCACCCAAATCCAGACTGCTGATGTCCTGAAAGAGCTGCAGAATCTGGATCCCTACAAATCAGCTGGTCTAGACAACCTGGACCCTCTCTTCCTAAAATTATCCGCTGCCATTGTCGCAACCCCTATTACCTTTCTGTTCAACCTCTCTTTCATATTGTCTGAGATTCCTAAAGATTGAAAAGCGGCCGCGGTCTTTCCCCCTCTTCAAAGGGGGAGACACTCTAGACCTAAACTGTTACAGCCCTATATCCATCCTGCCCTACCTTTCTAAAGTCTTCGAAAGCCAAGTGAACAAACAGATCACCGACCATCTCGAATCCCACCGTACCTTCTCCACTATGCAATCCGGTTTCTGGGCTGGTCACGGTGCACCTCAGCCACGCTCAAGGTCCTAAATGACATCATAACCACCATCGATAAAAAACAGTACTGTGCAGCCGCATTCATCGACCTGGCCAAGGCTTTCGATTCTGTTAATCACCGTATTCTTATCAGCAGACTCAACAGCCTTGGTTTCTCTAATGACTGCCTCGATTGGTTCACTAATTACTTCTCAGATAGAGTTCAGTGTGTCAAATCGGAGGGCCTGTTGTCCGGACCTCTGGCAGTCTCTATTGGGGTGCCACAGGGTTCAGTTCTCGGGCCGACTCTTTTCTAAGTATATATCAATGATGTCGCTATTGCTGCGGGTGATTCTTTGATCCACCTCTACGCAGACGACACCATTCTGTATACATCTGGCCCTTCTTTGGACTGTGTTAACAAACCTCCAGACGAGCTTCAATGCCATACAACACTCCTTCCGTGGCCTCCAACTGATCTTAAAAACTAAATGCATGCTCTTCAACCGATCGCTGCCCGCACCCGCCCTCCCGCCTAGCATCACTACTCTGGACGGTTCTGACTTAGAATATGTGGACAACTATAAATACCTAGGTGTCTGGCTAGACTTTAAACTCTCCTTCCAGACTCATATTAAGCATCTCCAATCCAAAATTAAATCTAGAATCGGCTTCCTATTTCACAACAAAGCCTCCTTCACTCATGCTGCCAAACATACCCTTGTAAAACTGACTATCCTGCCGATCCTTGACTTTGGAGATGTCATTTACAAAGTAGCCTCCAACACTCTACTCAGCAAATTGGATGCAGTCTATCACAGTGCCATCTGTTTTGTCACCAAAGCCCCATATACTACCCTCCATTGCGACCTGTATGCTCTCGTTGGCTGGTCCTCGCTACATATTCATCGCCAAACCCACTGGCTCCAGGTCATCTATAAGTCTTTGCAAGGTAAAGCTCCGCCTTATCTCAGCTCACTGGTCAATATAGCAACACCCACCCGTAGCACACGCTCCAGCAGGTATATTTCACTGGTCGCCTTTCCATCCAGTTCTCTGCTGCCAATGACTGGAACGAATTGCAAAAATCACTGAAGTTGGAGACTTATGGAATCATGTAGTAACCAAAAAGTGTTTACCAAATCAAAATATATTTTATATTTTACATTCTTCAAAGGAGCCACCCTTTGCCTTGATTACAGCTTTGCACACTCTTGACATTCTCTCAATCAGCTTCATGAGGAATGCTTTTCCAACAGTCTTGAAGGAGTTCCAACATATGCTGAGCACTTGTTGGGTGCTTTTCCTTCACTCTGCAGTCCAACTCATCCCAAACCATCTCAACTGGGTTGAGGTCGGGTGATTGTGGAGGCCAGGTCATCTGATGCAGGACTCCATCATTCCTTCTTAGTCAAATAGCCCTTACACAGCCTGGAGGTGTGTTGGGTCACTGAAGTTGGAGACTTACAGTATATCTCCCTCACTAACTTCAAGCATCGGCTGTCAGAGCAGCTTACCAATCGCTGCAGCTGTACACAGCCCATCTGTAAATGGCCCATCCAACCAACTACCTCATCCCCATATTTGTTTTTTTGTTTTTTTCTGCTCTTTTGCACACCAGTATTTCTACTTGCACATCCTCATCTGAACATCTAATCACTCCAGTGTTAATTGCTAAATTGTAATTACTTTGCCACTATGGCCTATTTATTGCCTTATCTCCTTACTTCATTTGCGCACACTGTATACAGATTTTCTATTGTGTTATTGACTGTACATTTGTTTATCCCATATGTACCTCTGTGTTGTTGTTTTTGTCGCACTACTTTGCTTTATCTTGGCCAGGTCCCAGTTGTAAATGAGAACTTGTTCTCAACTGGCCTAACTGGTTAAATAAAGGTGAAAAGAACTGTACTTCTCTTACCTGATATACACAAAATTTCAAAATGCAATCATGTTTTGACCATGGTGCTTACCTACAGAACAGCAAGAAGAACTGCACCTACCTTCAGGCTATGCCAAGCCCTTCACCCCAATCCGAGCACTCCGTTCTACCATCTCAGGTCTCTTGACTCTCCCACCCCTATGGGAGTGTAGATCCTTCTCAGCCCAGTCCAAGCTCTTCTCTGTCCTGGCACCACAATGGTGGAACCAGCTTTCCCCTGAAGCTAAGACAGCAGAGTCCCTCCCTGCCCATCTTCCCGAACACCTCTGAAACCCTACCTCTTCAGAAAGTATCTTAATTGGGGCTAGGGGGCAGTATTTGCACGGCCGGATAAAAAACATACCCGATTTAATCTGGTTACTACTCCTGCCCATTACCTAGAATATGTATATAATTAGTAGATTTGGATAGAAAACACTCTCAAGTTTCTAAAACTGTTGGAATGGTGTCTGTGAGTATAACAGAACTCATATGGCAGGCCAAAACCTGAGAAGATTCCATGCAGGAAGTGGAAATCTGATTTGTGGAATCACCTTCAACACTTTGCCTATGAAACACACCGTGAGTTAGGATTCGTTTAGCACTTCCTAAGGCTTCCACTAGATGTCAACAGTCTTTACAAAGTGGTTTGAATCTTCTCCGGTAGAAACTGACCGAACGAGAGGCCTGGAAAGTTGGTCATAGAGGGAGGGCCATTACTACTATGACGCGAGCGCCCATGGGTACCCTCTCATTCCGAAACGTTTAGTAAGACAATGCAATCGTCCGCCTTGAATATTATTGAAGCTCTGATTGAAAAAGGCCCTAAAGATTTATGTTATACAACGTTTGACATGTTTAACCTCTCTGGCGCAGGTGGGACGAATTCGTCCCACCTACGTAACAGCCACCTGAATTCAGTGGCGCGATTTTTGAATCGTTTGAAATACTATTACTTAACATATGACTATTTTACAGCTATTTAAAGACAAGACTCTCCTTAATCTAACCACACTGTCCGATTTCAAAAAGGCTTTACAACGAAAGCAAAACATTAGATTATGTCAGGAGAGTGCCCAGCCAGAAATAATCAGACACCCATTTTTCAAGCTAGCATAGAATGTCACAAAAACCTAAACCACAGCTAAATGCAGCACTAACCTTTTATGATCTTCATCAGATGACACACCTAGGACATTATGTTATACAATACATGCATGTCTGTTCAATCAAGTTCATATTTATATCAAAAAACAGCTTTTTACATTAGCATTTGACGTTCAGAAAAAGCATACCCCCCGCAAACTTCCGGGGAATTTACTAACAGTTTGCTAAATTACTCACGATAAACGTTCACAAAAAGCATAACAATTATTTTAAGAATTATAGATACATTACTCCTCTATGCACTCGATATGTCCGATTTTAAAATAGCTTTTCGGATGAAGCACATTTTGCAATATTCTAAGTACATAGCCCAGCCATCACGGGCTAGCTATTTAGACACCTGGCAAGATTAGCCTTCACCAAAATCACATTTCCTATAAGAAAAATGTTATTACCTTTCTTGTTCTTCGTCAGAATGCACTCCCAGGACTTCTACTTCAATAACAAATGTAGGTTTGGTCCCAAATAATCCATCGTTATGTTCCATCAGCGACGTTTTGTTCTTGCGTTCTAGACACTATCCCAAAGGCAAATCACGGCCACGAGCATGGCGCATTACGTGACAAATAATTTCTAAATATTCCATTACCGTACTTCGAAGCATGTCAACCGCTGTTTAAAACCAATTTTTATGCCATTTATCTCGTAGAAAGCGATAATATTCCGACCGGGAATCTGCAATGAGCCTAAACAGCCGAATGAAATTTCTCCACGGGGGCGAATTGTGCACGCGCCTCATTCAATGACCCTCTGATCGGCCACTTGGCAAAGGCGATAATCTGTTTCAGCCAGAGGCCGCCTCGTCATCGTTCAGGTTTTTCCCGGGTTCTGAGAGCCTATTGGAGCCCTAGGAATTGTCACGTTACAGCTAAGATCCTTACTCTTCAATAAACAGATGCAAGACGCACGACTCCTTGTCAGACAGGCCACTTCCTGCATGAAACCTTGTCAGGTTTTTGCCTGCCATAGGAGTTCTGTTATACTCACAGACACCATTCAAACAGTTTTAGAAACTTTTGGGTGTTTTCTATCCAAACCTGAACAATAATATGCATATTCTAGCTTCTGAGTTGGTGTAGGAGGCAGTTAAAAATGGGCACATATTTTTTCAAAAATTCTCAATTCTGCCCCCTAGCCCCAACAGGTTAAACGAACGTAAATATATATTTTTTGCACATTCGTGACGACATGTCCCGCGCGCCTCGTACATTATGAGTAGCCTTCGTAACGCGCTAACAAGAAGGAGCTATTGGGACATAAATTAATTAACTTTTTCGAACAAAACTACATTTGTTGTGGACCTGGGATTCTTGGAAGTGCCTTCTGATGAAGATAATCAAAGGTAAGGGAATCTTTACAATAGTATATTTGATTTTAGATGGTTCCAAGATGGCGCTAACCTGTATCGCCTAGCCTATTTTTCTGAGCATAGGACCTCGTTTATTGCAAAGTGTGATTTCCCAGTAAAGTTCTTTTTAAATCTGGCAATGCGGTTGCATTCACGAGATGTTAATCTATAATTCTTTGAATGACAATATTATAATTTACCAATGTTTTCGAATAGTAATTTAGTAAATTGTAGCGCTGATTCACCGGAAGCATTTGAGGGAAAATATTTTCTGAACGTCACGCGCCGATGTAAAATGCTGTTTTTATATATAAATATGAACTTTATCGAACCAAAAATGCATCTATTGTGTAACATGATGTCCTAGGAGTGTCATCTGATGAAGATTGTCAAAGGTTAGTGCTGCATTTAGCTGTGTTTTGGGTATTTGTGATGCATGCTAGTTGCTTTGAAAATGGCAGTGTGATTATTTTGGGCTGGGTACTCTCCTAACAATCTAATGTTTTGCTTTTGCTGTAAAGCCTTTTTGAAATCGGACAACGTGGTTCGATTCAGGAGAGGTGTATCTATAAAATGGTGTAAAATAGTCATATGTTTGAGAAATGTAAGTTATAGCATTTATGAGGTATTTGTATTTCGCGTGACACGATTCCACTGGCTGTTGACTAGGTGGGACACAAACGTCCCACTGGCCCAGAGAGGTTAAATAATCCTGCTCCTCACCTCAACCCCCCCAACCCCCCAAAAAAAGCGGAACCTGCACTTGAAGGCAAAGGTGGCTACTTTGAAGAACCTGAAAATAGAACATATATTTTGATTTGTTTATCACTTTTTTTGGTTACTACATGATTCCATATGTGTCATTTCATAGTTTTGATGTCTTCACTATAGAAAATAGTAAAAATAAAGAAAACTCCTGGAATGGGTAGGTGTGTCCAAACTTTGAATTGGTACTGTAGACATAAATTACACGGCTTGCTAACAGCAATATTATTTAGTTATCACCCAGCTAACCACTTTCTCACGTGGCAAATTAGCCCCAAATGAATTAGCCTATGTGATATTTCCAGTTAGCAATGAGTACTCCTCCAAAATCTGGTGCTGTGGTATGACAGCAGAGCTGCCTATCGACTAGACAGGCGGGGTGCCCACTACAGGTCGCTTTTAGTCAGCGAGCAGCCACACTCTTCCAGCGGGTGAGCCTCACACTGCCTCGTCACACTTCTCCCAACTGGCGGCACTACAGATGCCCGTTGGAGCAAGCTGATGCTTATTTTATATATATATTTATTTATTTTATAAACACTACCATTCAAAAGTTTGGGGTCACTTAGAAATGTCCTTGTTTTGAAAGAAAATCTGTTTTTTTTGTCCATTAAAATAACATCAAATTGATCAGAGATACAGTGTGGACATTGTTAATGTTGTAAATGACTATTGTAGCTGGAAACGGCAGATTTTTTTATGGAATATCTACATAGGCATACAGAGGCCCATTATCAGCAACCATCACTCCTGTGTTCCAATGGCATGTTGTGTTGGCTAATCCAAGTTTAGCATTTTAAAAGGCTAATTGAGCATTAAAACCCCTTTTGCAATTATGTTAGCACAGCTGAAAACTGTTGTTCTGATTAAATATTTGAGTATCTGGAGCATCAGCATTTGTGGGTTCGATTACAGGCTCAAAATGGCCAGAAACAAAGTACTTTCTTTTGAAACTCATCAGTCTATTCTTGTTCAGAGAGATGAAGGCTGTTCCATGCGAGAAATTGCCAAGAAACTGAAGATCTCGTACAGCGCTGTGTACTACTCCCTTCACAGACCAGCGCAAACTGGCGCTAACCAGAATAGAAAGAGTGGGATGCCCTGGTGCACAACTGAGCAAGAGGACAAGTACGTTAGAGTGTCTAGTTTGAGAAACAGAGGACTCACAAGTCCTCAACTGGTAGTTTCATTAAATAGTACCCGCAAAACACCGGTCTCAATGTCAACAGTGAAGAGGTGACTCCGGGATGCTGGCCTTCTAGGCAGAGTTCCTCTGTTCAGTGTCTGTGTTCTTTTCCCCATCTTAATTTTTTATTTTTATTGGCCAGTGTGAGATATGGCTTTTTCTTTGCAACTCTGCCTAGAACTTTGCAGCTCTGCCTAGAAGGCCAGCATCCCGGAGTCGCCTCTGGTTAGAGCCAGTTTGCACTGTTCTTTACATGTTGCGTTTATATTTTTGTTCAGGTGGGTTATGTTTCGGAGGAGGCATGAACTGACCTTCGCCTCTCCCGAGCCCTTTGGGGAGTTGCAGCGATGAGACGGAATCACAAAATTTGGGAGAAAAAGGGGGTAAAAAAATGGTTGTCTGTTTTGCATGTTTTTTTTAGAATTAATACGTGTCACATATCAGTTTGCAAACAATGTGAAAAAATACGTATTGTTAATAAAGCAGCAAACAAACATGGTCTCTTTTTTTGCTTTCTGCTTTCTTGAGTAAGGCAGCTCCAAAATGCAGGTGTTTCAGCCTAGCTCAGTGCTTTCTTTGGTGGAGGGGCAGCCAGCGGAAAATACAGAGCGTAGGGGTTGGCAATCTTCTCTAGTTGCCCTGTGATTGGCTCAGTGTTCTGTCACTCATGGGGACACTACGTCACCGCAAAATCTACAGGGAGAGCTTGACCCTGCTGGTCATCTATGAACGTTTGAACATCTTGGCCATGTACTGTTATAATCTCCACCCGACACAGCCAGAAGAGGATTGGCCACCCCTCAGAGCCTGGTTCCTCTCTAGGTTTCTTCCTTGGGTTCCTGCCTTTCTAGGCAGTTTTTCCTAGCCACCGTGCTTCTACATCTGCATTGCTTGCTGTTTGGGGTTTTAGGCTGGGTTTCTGTATAGCACTTTGTGACATCGGCTGAAGTAAAAAGGGCTTTATAACTAAATGTTATTGATTGATTGAACGTTCACGTAACGCTCCTCTTCGTCTGAAGATGGAGAGAAATCGCTGTCGGAAAAAGTGAACCAATACGCAGCGGGTTGCGTGCTCATCATTATATTTATTAAATGTGAACACCAAGAAAAAACAAGAAACAACAACCGACAGGAACAGTTTTGCAGGCTATAACAAATACTAGCATTGCAAAATCAACAACCCACAAACCCCAGGTGAAAAACACTCCTAATATATGACTCCCAATCAGGAACAACGATAAGCAGCTGTCCCTGATCGGGAGCCACACAGACCAACATAGAAACAGACATCCCAGAACACACATACACAGACTTCTTCTGCCACGTCCTGACCAGAATACTACACAACTACTTCCTCTGCTGGTCAGGACGTGACAGTTCAAGCCCCCTTGGGTGCTGCCATATATTTACTTTAGATGTGCCCATCCAATGAAGGCTCAAGGTAATTGGGCACACATAAACTGACATCAAATCATGTTATATCTAAGTTATATCATAGCTTTGATTGGACATGTCAGCATCATACTTTCAAAATCTTAGTTAGCAAGCTAGACAGACAGTCATCATAAATCAAGTTGACAATCTAATCCTTGTCATATGAAGAGAAATTATAGATGAAACGTATCGGTGCTCATCGGCCATTGGACATAAACATTACACAACAAGTTTGAAATTGCAAATTCAACAATGAGTGGTTTGTCAGGAATCAGTGGCTAACTGCAAGCGTTGCAAAGCAAACCCTATTTGGCTTGCTATTTGGTGAAGAGTGTGTGTGGTCCAAGTCTGGGTTTAATGGTATCTTTTCCAAGCTTAAAAATATAAACATTCACATGCAACACCATGGGTCAGACAAGGTTGAATACATTGACCATGCTGTCAAGCCAGAATGACTTCTGACACGTTCAAAACAACTGAAAAATCGGAACTGGGAAATCTCAGACTTCAGTGAGTTCAAAACAACAGGGAACTCGGAAAAAAACAAGCAGGGAAAATACGTTTTGAACGGTCTTCCAACTCGGAATTCCATGTTGGGAACTCTGGCCTCTTTCTAGAGCTCCAACCTGAAGATCACTGACGTCATAATTCAATCTTGTTTTTCTCTGAGTTCCCAGTTGTCTTGAAAGCACCATCAATCCAAAGAATGAAAGACTTTGATGACAAAGATGACAAAACTTGCCCACATGAAGGACCGCCGCGCCACAACTGTGAGTCCAAAAATGTCTTGTATGCTGCTGCATAAGTGATGCAAGATGCCAGGGGGATACGTATACTGTAGCTAAGAAAGTAATACTAAGTGTATGTTGTGTAGTAAGATGTTAGTAGCCCATGTGCCTCACCCTATGTCACGCCCTGACCTGAGAGAGCCTTTTTTATGTCTCTATTTAGGTTGGTCAGGGTGTGATTTGGGTGGGCATTCTATGTCCTTCTTTCTATGCTTTGTATTTCTTTGTTTTGGCCTGGTATGGCTCTCAATCAGGGACAGCTGTACATCATTGTCACTGATTGGGAGTCATACTTAGGCAGCCTGTTTTCCTTTGGGGTTTGTGGGCAGTTAATTTCTGTTTAGTGTGTTAGGATACCTGACAGGACTGTTGGGCTGTCGTTTGTTTTTTCTTTGTGAAGTGCCTTTTTCATCCAAAATAAAAGATGAACAAATTCCACGCTGCACCTTGGTCCTCTTCTTCCAAAGACAGCCGTTACACCCTAATAATTTGTTCTCATTCCCTCTCAGAACTTAGCCTTCTGTTCTGACTTGTGGTGCTCATGTAGCCTATAGCCTGTTTTAGAGAAATGTCATCATTTAATATTGTAAGAGCTTTCATTGTCTGCTTATATGCCCCCTTTATTTATCCTACGGTTCTGAGTTGGTGAACAGGGAAAATACTGTAAGAATGGCCCACGTTCTGAATTCTGTCGTAGTACATTTAAAAAGTGACGAGCAAATAGTTACATTGACTACGTCCATCTTAGCTCGCTCATTAATGTCTTTATCAAAATTACGGATTGCCTCTTATCCACTCATCGTTCCCTTATGCCATAGTTTGTACGTCTCAATTGTCAGTAGAAACCACATTTGTTTAAGCAAGTCAGCCATATCAGTCATGTTTTTTAAAAAGGCAGTAAATGAGTTATGTTGTCTAGTGCCTTTGCTGGCATGCATCACCACAAATAATGTTGAGTTTGCTCCACAAAGATTGACATGCTAAAATTGACACTGGTCATGGAGATGGTGCTTTTTGGTACAGTTGAAAAGCCGGCATTTAAAGAAATGCTGCAGGAACTTGACAAACAGTTACCGTCAAGAAGATACTTTTCACAAACAGCTGTTCCCAATTTGTATGAGAAAGTGATGGAAGAAATTCTCCAAGAACTCAAGGACATACCCAATTTCTCTCTCACAACAGATATGTGGTCTAGTGCAACCACGACCCCGTACATGAGCCCGACTGCTCACTACATCTCCAGTGATCGGTCTCTCAAGTCCCCCTGGGAAGACTTATGTGACAGCATCGTCAGTTAAGCCCATTCTACAACTTTTAATGGGAAAAATTCTCTCTCCAAACCCCCACGACTCCAAGCTCACAAGAAATATAAAAATGAAGATGGGCAGTGTATTGCAGGGCAAGTACAGAGCACTGGAACTACATGGACCTTTGTCAAAGGCCTCCCTTCTCAATCCCCGGTACAAAAGCTGCAGGAGAGATTGCTTGGGGGACATGAAAGAAACCCTAGGCCTACTTGGAACTGGGGGCAGCACTCACAGTCGGTGCTAGTGGTGCCGCTGCCACTACGGATGGGGATGGCTGTGCACCTCCCCCAGCTAAAAAGAGGAATCTAGGGGATCTTCTTAAGAAGGAAATGGGCCCTCTTAACTTAACTCCGCCACCCTTGATAGTGCGCTGTGACACCGAGATGATGCACTATTTGAAAGAGGAGGTACTGGACGAATCCGATGACCCTCTGTCATGGTGGCGGGATAACCATTATAGCTTTCCTTTCTTGGCTCAACTTGCCAAGAAGTCCATGTGCATTTGCGCAACCAAATCCGGACGTGATTGGGAGTCCCATAGGGTGGCGCACATTTGGCCCAGCGCCGTCCGGGTTTGGCCAGGGTAGGCCGTCATTGTAAATAAGAATTTGTTCTTAACTGACTTGCCTAGTTAAATAAAGGTTAAATAAAAAATGTATTTAAAAAATAGCACCGCGCCAGAGAAAGTGTTCAGCACAGCAGGGATCATCTCTGTCCAGTCTTCACTGAACCCCGATAAAGTAAACATGCTGGAGTTTCTTGCTCGGAATCTCAAAGAGGAAGAAGACTTAAAAGCTCCTAGCTTAACTTTAGTGTGTGCCATAGGCCTTCTACAACTGACTGTAGCCTAACAATAGACAATAGCTTTGTGAGTGCATGGCACATTTTCTTTTTACAATTTGTTTATGAGAGATAATAGGCCCTATTGCCTTTTTTATAGCTTAAACTTTGAGTGCAGTAGCCTACCATAGCCCTCTTTTTGCTTTTTTCAGTCAACAATTTGTTTATAAGAACAAAGTAGAAAAAAAATATTCAATTTTTTTTAAAGGTTTAGGGATATATTTATTTGCACTCTCTTGCTCTGTTCTAAAAAAATATATTTTCTATTTTCTATTACTATTATTATTTTGAAGTGTTAGCCTATACTAATGCCTAAGTACAGGTACTTTTTGTTGCAATGCTAATGTCTTTATATCACCCCAGTAAACATGCACACCTTTGGCCGACGTATCAAAATCTTTAGTTAATATGTAGTTCAGAGAGCGTTTGCACATTGAGAAGACGTCACCGAGACATCAGAATAGACAGAATAGTCTTGACAATAAGCAAACTATGCCTAAACAGCATCTTCCCGAAGTATCCTGTATACATTGTTCCTATGTTGTTCAGATCGATGTGTGCTATCTGTACATTGCTTGCTGGTGCTTTTTTAAATCAATAACGTTCACATTTTTAAACAGTGAATGTGTTTATGTATGCTTAATCCCAACAGCAACAACAGCGTAGTAGATCGTCTTTGATAATGGTGATGGTGGTAGTTGCCTATAGAAAGCTTTTGTCTCCAAGCCAAGGGTAAGAGCCACGTCTTGCGGTTCAATATGAGAAGCAGCAGTGCAGAGGAGCATAAGCACTTTGACAGCAGTTCAACATGTTTTTGTTTTTTGTGCGCTTGTGTCCTAAACAGCGTGTGAGGCTGGCCTGTTTGGCCCAAGGTGTGAGGAGCGGTGTCGATGTAACCATGGGGATGTGTGTGACCAAGTCAGCGGTGTGTGTTTGTGTCCTCCTGGCTGGAGGGGACCCAAGTGTGACAGAGGTAAGGCCAGAGTGCTGATCTAGGATGAGTTTTGCCTTTTAGATCATAATGAATAAGATTACATGGACAGGGGATACCTGATCATACATCAGCAAACCTACTCAGAGGCGCTTTATGAATACAGGTCGTGATATATAGTAAAATATGAATGTAAAGTAACTATTTATTACAAGGACCTGTATATACTGTAAATCACAACAGACTGTATGCATTGACTTCATTGAACATATGTAATTTCCCCGTTCACCACAGCCTGTTTACCTGGCTCCTATGGGAATGACTGTCTGAGCTATTGTAACTGTCCCCACGGCACTTCCTGTAACCATGTCTCTGGCAAATGTGGCTGTCCCCCTGGATTCACTGGCAATGGCTGTGAGCAAAGTGAGTGACTTGGGGAAGCTGAAGGATAGTGAAGATGTGTTGTGTATTGTACTGTTTTTCTTGTTTTGTGTTGCATTGAACAAAATAACAGACTCTGCAATGACACATGCAATGATTAAAAATCGGCTGTTTAGCAACCTAACAAGTTAGCATTAGTTTGGTGATAGATTGTGGTGTGTCATAGTGTATTAAGTGCCTGTAGATGGAGCTCTGGTCTAGCCTAGAAGCTAGAGCCAGAGGGATAGGAGAATAGAGTAATGGAGAACTGAATGCTATGGCCATGTTTGAATAGTTCAGAAAAGTATCCTTAGTTCCTTGAGGTAAGCACAGATCTAGTATGCTTTCACCATCAACAATCCGACCATTGCAGATCTATGATAACCTCAAGGAAATTAGGAAGGAAGGATGCATTTCTGAGGTATTCGAACAGGGCCATGAGGTAGATATGTATTGTATGTAATGGTGGTGCTGCATGAAATGACAGTAAGTATACATGTTTTCTTATTACCAGCTACAGTAGGCATACAGAACATTTGGAAAGTACTCAGATCCCTTGACCTTTTCCACATTTTGATACATTACAGCCTTATTCTAAAATGGACTAAATAGATTTTTTTCCTCATCAGTCTACACACAATACCCCAAAATGACAAAGCGAAAACAGGTTTTTAGAAGTGTTTGCACATTTATTAAAAATAAAAAACAGAAATACGCTATTTACATAATTATTCAGACCCTTTGCTGTGAAATTGACCTCAGGTGCATCCTGTTTCTATGGATCATCCTTGAGATGTTTCTACAACTTGAATGGAGTCCACCTGTGGTAAATTCAATTGATTTGACATGATTTGGAAAGGCACACACCTGTATATATAAGGTCCCACAGTTGACAGTTCACGTGAGAGCAAAAACCAAGCCATGAGGTCGAAGGACTTGTCTGTAGAGATCCGAGACAGGATTGTGTCGAGGCACAGATCTGGGGAAGGGTAATACATTTCTGAAGCATTGAAGGTCCCCAAGAACACAGTGGCCTCCATCATTCTTAAATGGAAGAAGTTTGGAACCATGAAGACTCTTCCTAGTACTAGCCGCCCGGACAAACTGAGCAATCGAGGGAGAGGGCTTTGGTCAGAGAGGTGACCAAGAACCCGATGGTCACTCTGACAGAGCTCCAGGGTCCCTCTGTGGAGATGGGAGAACCTTCCAGAAGGACAACCATCTCTGCAGTACTCCAACAATCAGGCCTTTATGGTAGACTGTCCAGACGGAAGCCACTCCTCAGTAAAAGGCACATGACAGCACGCTTGGAATTTGCCAAAAGGCACCTAAAGTACTCTCAGACCATGAGAAACAAGATTCTCTGGTGTAATGAAACCAAGATTGAACTCTGGCCTGAATGCCAAGAGTCACATCTGGAGGAAACATGGCACCATCCCTACGGAGAAGCACGGTGTTGGCAGCATCATGCTGTGGGGATGTTTTTCAGCGGCAGGGACTGGGAGACTAGTCAGGATCGAGGCAAAGATGAATGGAGCAAAGTACAGAGAGATCCTTGATGAAAACCTGCTCCAGAGTGCTAAAAACCGCAGACTAGGGTGAAGGTTCACCTTCCAACAGGACAACGACCCTAAGCACACAGCCAAGACAACGCAGGAGTGGCTTCGGGACAAGTCTTGGAATGTCGTTGAGTGGCCCAGCCGGAGCCTGGACTTGAACCCTATCGAACATCTCTGGAGAGACCTGAAAATAGCTGTGCAACGATGCTCCCCATCCAACCTGACAGAGCATGAGAGGATCTGCAGAGAAGAATGGGAGAAACTCCCCAAATACAGGTGTGCCAAGCTTGTAGCTGTTACGACCGTCGCAATGAAGGGACCAAGGTGCAGCGTGGTAAGTGTTCATCTTGATATTTACTCAGAACACTTAAAACAAAATAATAAACAATGGAAACGAAAGCGCACAGTTCTGTCAGGTAAAACACAAAACAGAAAACAACTACCCACAAAACACAGGTGGGAAAAGGCTGCCTAAGTATGATTCCTAATCAGAGACAACGATAGACAGCTGCCTCTGATTAGGAACCATACTCAGCCCAACACAAAGAAATACAAAACATAGAATGCCCACCCCACACCCTGACCTAACAAAGTAGAGAAATAAACCGTCTCTCTCAGGTCAGGGTGTGACAGTACCCCCCCAAAGGTACGGACTTTCCGGCCGCAAACCTGAACCTATAGGGGAGGATCCGGGTGGGCATCTATACTTGGCGGCGGCTCTGGTTCGGGGCGTACCCCCCACACTGCCCGCTGATCCCCCCGCTTCTGTGTCGCCAGAGGAACCAGACCGTGGATCATCGCCAGAGGCTCTGAACTGCCGACCGCCGCCGAAGACTCCGGTGCTGCAGGCCGCCGCCGGAGGCTCCGGGCTGCAGGCCGCCGCCGGAGGCTCCGGACTGGGGAGCGTCCCCGCAGGCTCCGTGCCAGGGATCGTCCCCGCAGGCTCCGTGCCAGGGATCGTCCCCGCAGGCTCCGTGCCGGGGATCGTCGCCGCAGGCTCCGCGCCATGGATCATCACCGGAGGCTCCGGGCCATGGATCATCACCGGAGGCTCCGGGCCATGGATCATCACCGGAGGCTCCGGGCCATGGATCATCACCGGAGGCTCCGGGCCATGGATCATCACCGGAGGCTCCGGGCCATGGATTATCACCGGAGGCTCTGGGCCATGGATTATCCCTACAGGCTTCTTGCCATGGATTATCACTGGAGGCTTCGTGCCATGGATCATCCCTACAGGCTCCAGGCCATGGATCATCCCTACAGGCTCCAGGCCATGGATCATCCTTACAGGCTTCGGGCCATGGATCATCACTGGAGGCTTCGGACCATGGATCATCACTGGAGGCTTCTTACGTGGAGCTGGAACCGGTCTCACCGGACTGGGGAGACGCACAGGAGACTGGGTGCGCAGAGCAGGCAAGGGTATACTGGGCCGTGGAGGCGAACTGGAGGTCTGGAGCTTAGGGCTGGCACACCCCGTCCTGGCTGGTTGTTTAATTTAGCCCGGCAAGGGTAGAGCACAGGACGAACTGGGCTGTGCTGGTGAACGGGGGGTACCGTGCATAGAGCTGGCGCAGGATAACCTGGGCCGAAGAGACGCACTGGAGACCAGGAACGCTGAGCCGGCACACTTCTTCCTGGCTGACGGCCAACTCTAGCACGGCAACTGTGAGGAGCTTGCACCGAGCGCACCGGGCTGTGAGTGCGCACTGGCGACACAGTGCGCATCACCGCATAACACGGTGCTTGCTCGGTCACTCGCTCCCCACGGTAAGCACATGGAGTTGGCTCAGGTCTCAAACCCTTTTTTTTGCCGCTGGCTCTCGGGCTTCCGTTGTTGCCATGCTTGTTCCTCCCAGTATCGCCGTTCTGCTTTCGCTGCCTCTATCTCCTCTTGCGTACGACGATACTCCCCAGGCCATGTCCAGAGTCCTGCCCCATCCAGGATTTCCTCCCAGGTCCAGTCCTCCTGACCACACTGCTTGGTCCTTTGGTGGTGGGTAGTTCTGTTACGGTTGTCCAAAGGAGTAGACCAAGGTGCAGCGTGGTAAGTGTTCATCTTGATATTTATTTTGACTCAGAACACTTAAAACAAAATAATAAACAATGGAAACGAAAGCGCACAGTTCTGTCAGGTAAAACACAAAACAGAAAACAACTACCCACAAAAAACAGGTGGGAAAAGGCTGCCTAAGTATGATTCCTAATCAGAGACAACGATAGACAGCTGCCTCTGATAAGGAACCATACTCGGCCCAACACAAAGAAATACAAAACATAGAATGCCCACCCCATACCCTGACCCTAACAAAGTAGAGAAATAAACCGTCTCTCTCAGGTCAGGGCGTGACAGTAGCGTCATACACAATAAGACTTGAGGCTATAATCACTACCAAAGGTGCTTCATTTTTAATACATTTACTAAAATTTCTAAAAACGTGTTTTTGTATTGTCATTATGGGATAGATTGATGAGAAGAAAAAAAAACAATTGAATCCATTTTAGAATAAGGCTGTAACGTAACAAAATGTGGAAAAAGTCAAGGGTTCTGAATACTTCAGAATGCACTGTACCTTTGTTGTATGGGAGTTGATGTGTGTGTTGTGTGTTTCTCTGCCAGTATGCCAACCTGGCACGTATGGGCTGAACTGTAAGCAGGTGTGCCAGTGCTCTGGCACCAACCAGCTGTGCCACCCTGTCACCGGCCTCTGCTTCTGCGCCCCGGGTTACCATGGCAACAACTGTGATCAAGGCAACCACCCCACACACATACACAGACAGACACACACTTCCTTAACCAATGTCACGAAGGAATTCCACTGTTGAAAGTTTGTCAGCTTACAATAGTCATAGGTTCAGGAGTTTTTCCACAATGTGACCTGATCAGGAAAAACTCTTGGCCCTAGTTATGACATCAGCTGATCAGAAGAAAACGTTGCTCTTACCAGTAGGAAATGTTCTAATCATAATTACTACCACAACTAGGTCCTGTGTGTGTTTGCCTTGACAGAGTGTGACATGGGACGGTATGGCCCAAACTGTGAACGCCCGTGCCAGTGTCTGAATGCCGGTGTGTGCCAGACCACCACGGGCACCTGTCAGTGCCCATCGGGGTACATCGGAGCAGACTGCAACACCAGTGAGTGCCAACGTGTGCCAGGGGAATGGGCATATCCATAGGCTATTGACAGAAGGAGGAGGGGAGTGGAGATTTACATATAATACATTGATATTTACATAGTATTTAGTTCAACATTAGAAAGTAAAATGGTAATAGCATAAAATGGTAATTGCATGTATTTTTGATCCTATAACAAGCAGTACCATATAACATTTGGTATGGTCTCCTCTTTTTCCCCTATCTTTTCCTATGGTTCTACCAGCATGCCCATCAGGGCGCTATGGGCAGGACTGTGCCAGGGTGGCCCTGTGTGGCGAGGGGGCACGAAGTGACCCAGAGACGGGCAGGTGTGTGTGCAAGGCGGGCCAGCGGGGAGAAGACTGCAGACAGGGTAACACGCACACATATTTCTGTTTATTCTAGCTCCACAATGAGTGTAATCAATGTAATAATCCACCCCATCAAGTTTTATTTGACATTCTATAGTGTGTGTGTGTGTGTGTGTGTGTGTGTGTGTGTGTCAGGTTGTGCCCAGGGCTGGTATGGGGAAGACTGTGGCCAGCACTGTAACTGCAGTAACGGTGGTGTGTGTGAACTGGTCTCTGGAGGCTGTACCTGCGGACTAGGCTGGACCGGACCCAGCTGTGATACAGGTGACCTGACTATACATTCTATTTTAAATCTTTCAATGTCTTTGCTTATTTGCTTTATCGAGTCTGGAGTGCCAGGTAGGTGACATTTATATTGGGTCAATTGCATCAGACAAGATCAATCAAGCACATACACAGTATTTAATTTATTTAAAATAGTATTTAAACTCATATCGTGACAATCATGTCAACAGCTCACATTTCACATTTTCCTCATTGTGTTGTTTTGTGAATTTATGTGGAGACTCCATTTGAGTGCCCCTGATATCATGATCCCGTGACACCATTCCATTGCTTACCCATGACAAGGTGTTGTATGTGTTTTCTGTTGCTTGGTCACTCAGAGTGCCCATCAGGGAGTTACGGAGCCAACTGCAAACTGTGGTGTGATTGTCACAACAACGGGACCTGTGACAGAGTGACGGGAGAGTGCCAGTGTGACCCGGGATACTATGGTCACCTGTGTGAACATGGTGAGGCAGGGCTGTTCAGTCTGTCTAATGTTCTGTTGTTCCTATGTTCTGTTTGATTTTCTAAAGTTCTAATATTCTGTCTGATGTTCTAATGTTCTGTCTAGCCTGCCCTGCTGGTTTCCATGGCCACCGCTGTCAACGCCAGTGTAAGTGCCGAGGCCTCGCCCCCTGTGACCCAAGCACAGGGCACTGTCTCTGCCCTACTGGTTACCATGGATACCACTGTGAGAAAGGTGAAAAGCAGTTTAACAGTCAGAAATAAGGATTAGGCTGAGATTTAGTAGATACAATTGCTGATAAAGTGGGACTGTTACATGCCCCAGTCATAGTCTTTTACCTACAATGCTGAAGGATGGGGACTACTTTTCATTATCATATCCATGTGTGCGCTGAATGCTCCCCCTCCCTCTCATTCCCTGTCACAGAGTGTGAGCAGCATCGTTTCGGGGTGGGCTGCAACCAGTCATGTGACTGCGAGGGGGACACCCCATGTGACCCCATGACCGGCCACTGTCTGTGCCCCACAGGGAAGATGGGAACGCGCTGTGACACAAGTAGTTGTTTGTTTCGTTATATCTAATATTGAAGTAGTGTGATTTATCAACATTTTTCAAACGACTATGGGGTGACTCCTAACTTCCACTTAAGTCAAATGTTCACTTAGTCTCCCATTAACATCAATGCAGTTAGACTTAAAGTCAATGTAAGGATTCAACCATGCCAAACAACACTACAATCTAAAAGTGTTGTCGCACTTCTTGTTTCCCTGTCTGGGTTGTGTCCAGATTGTCCAGCGAACCACTACGGCCCGGACTGTTCTGAGAGATGTGAGTGTAGGAACGGGGCATGGTGTGATCCACGGAATGGCCACTGCACCTGTCTACAGGGCTGGATAGGACCTACCTGTCAGGAAGGTACGTGTATTAATAAGGTGACGGGACAGAGCAGGCATGGATGTGGCAGAGCATTATGGGTAGTGTAGTACATGCTACACTAAGAACTGCATGACTAGGATAAATATCCCACTGATTAAGGCGCTATACAAAAACACACATGTACAGAGACATTTAAGATAAAATCAACTCGGGACACACTTTACAATAAAACAATACAAATAAAGGACATAAAAGCAAGCAGATGGCAATACAATATATGAAAAGTGGTGTAAAGTACTTTAAGTAGATAACATCGACAGGATAGGTGTCCCTATACCGGGACGGTTAAGCTAACGTGCGCTAATGTGATTACCATGACAGTTTTAAGAAACAGCAAACTTTCCAGGACATAGACATGTCTTATATGGGCAGAAAGCTTAAATTCTTGTTAATCTAACTGCACTGTCCAATTTACAGTAGCTATTACTGTGAAAAAATATCATGCTATTGTTTGAGGAGAGTGCACAACAACAAAACACATTTATCATGGCAACTGGTTTGATACATTCACCTATGAAGGTAAATAATGTACTTACATTCAGTAATCTTGCTCTGATTTGTCATCCTGAGGGTCCCAGAGATAAAATGTAGCATAGCTTTGATTGATAAAATACATTTTTATATTCAAATGTAGGCTGGCAGAGATACAATCAACGGCAAAATCATTCGCAAGGAGATTCCTGCAAAAATATTATTTGAAGATGGCCTGTGTGAACGTTAGTGTATAAGCTAATGATCCATCATGGAGTCTAAGCAAGATGGCGCCAACAGAGAGGGTCGCCTCACTTCTAGTCCTTAGGAAACTATGCAGTATTTAGTTTTTTTATGTATTATTTCTTGTTAGATTTTGCTGCGCTGTCAGATCTAGAAGCACAAGCATTTCGCTACACTCGCAATAACATCTGTATGTGACCAATAACATTTGATTTGTATGACATTCCTGGGAGTGTGTAAACTTACATTTTGTATTGTATATCATTTTTGTATGTTCTCTATAGTTATGTACTTGAAAATGTATCAATTGACCAATTCGGCACAGTTGGACAGACTTGATACAAAATATTGTCCAGTATTGCCATGCTTCACTGGATCAATCTGAAACTTTGCACACCCACTGCTGCCATCTATTGGCCAAAATCTAAATTGCACCTAAACTGCAATAATACATTATGGCTTTTCTCTTGCATATCAACGATGATGAAAAAAAAGCATGTTTATTTGATTGTATTATCTTTTACCAGATCTAATATGTTATATTCTCCTGCATTAATTTCACATTTCCACAAACCTCAAAGTGTTTCTTTCAAATGGTATCAAGAATATGCACATCCTTGCTTCAGGTCCTGAGCTACAGGAAGTTAGATTTGGGTATGTCATTTTAGGCGAAAATTAAAAAAAAGGGAATGATCCTTAGGTATCTTCACTTTTACTCAAGTATGACAATTGGGTGCTTTTTCCACTACTGTATATGAATAAAAGAACATAAAAGATGACATTTCTAAAATGATAGTGAAAGCTGTTTTATAAGAATTCAGTCTAAAGAAAAGAACGCTCTTTCTTCTCTCTCTATCTTCTCGTCTGCAGGAGGGTCCTCACGTCTCCACAGCAGTCCCAACAGAAACCAAGAAAATAAGCACTCACACACACACGCACACTCATAGCACCCCCTACTGACTGACCCTCAGCTGGGGCTTACTGGTCACCTCTAGAGGTCACAGAGCTCAAAACCGAACTGACACACTCAAAACAATAGACTGTTTATACAGAGATGGGAGTGCAATGGCATGGACTTGATGAACTAAATACCAGTAGGTGTCAGAAATTGTACTGAGACCTTCTATTGGTGTCAGCGCCGGGACCTATGAACTGGTATATGCCATTTATGGAGAGTTATCTAATCGCAGACATTGATGAGACAATGGAGTTCACGACACACTACACTTGACGTCATAGGGTTGATTCTGCTACACTTCACGCTACGGGGTAAACTCTGCTACACTTTGCTTGATGGGGTTGACTCTTCTATACTTTTTGTTACGAGGTTGACTATCCTACTCTTCACGTTACAGGGTTAACTCTGCTACACTTCACGCTACGTGGTTGACGCTGCTACACTTTACGTGAAGTTGACTCTTCTATACTTTTTGTTATGGGGTTGACTCTCAAAGGTACTCAAGAGTTACCAGACACTGGTACACATTTTCTAGTTTGCCCTGTATAAGAGGACATTTCTGGGTCAAATTCCAAAAAGGACAAAGTTATGCAGAGGTTTGTGGCATTATTTACTGTAAAATGCAGTTCAGTTGTTGAAAATCATGTACCATGCTTAACTGTTGTGTGTATTTGTCTGTACATTGCATGTATGTAAATGTGTTCACGTCTACAATACAATCATGTTGTACTTATACTCTCACGATATGGTAGTACCTCATTGGAAGGAGGTTTTCACATTGAGGAGATTTGCTTTTCGTTCATAGAATTTGTTGTACTTTGGAGTAATATCATTGAAGTTGTAGTCCTGCTTATTGGCTTCTCCAAAAACAATAGTTTACACACACATGATCCATTTGTTCTCTTTGCTGCCACCGTTGCACTATACAGACTCCTATGACACAGTTGATTTAATGATAAGAATCAATTCAGGATAATGTTGATCTGAATTAAATGTTCTACAGTATTTAGAAAGTTTGCACCCAGTATTGATGAGGTGCACAGCCATGCACACAGGTCAATAGGCTTTAGTCCACATGCCTTATTCTACATGTTTTATACTCTATGAAGTAAGTTACAGCTCCTCAGCGAAATGGAGGGAAAAGTGCTGCGGTTTTCAATAAAGACATTTTGGGATTGTAGTATGCGTGCTGCAAAATATAACTCAAACCAGAAGTAAAGCTTTAGACCGCATTTAAAGAGCAATTCCACTGCGTTTCAAGCTCATATTCATCATCCCATGCAGTCTAAGAGCAAATTCCCTTAGGCTGCATCTGCCCTATATAGAGCCAGGGATAGCAGAGGGGAGTCATGTACAATTATTCTACAGATGCTATACATTTACTTAGCCTGATCCCAGATCTGTATGTACATTAGCAAACCCCTCTGACTGTATGTATGGGAGGAATAATCACAAGAGTTTACTAAAGCACATACAGGTATAGGACAAGGATAAAAATGATAATCTTGGTTGCCAGACCAGTGTGATCAAACTGCATGGTCAAGTGCAATATGAAGTCAAGGTGTTCTACATTCCTGCAGAAGCCTCTGTCACCATCTTATGGTGTCTCACCACATTACATATTGTGATCTGTCTGGCTTCCAAAAAGAGCTACATATATACACACACACACACACACACACACACACACACACACACACACACACACCACACACACACACACACACACACACACACACACACACTACCGTTCAAAGTTTTTTGTCCATTAAAATAACATCAAATTGATCAGAAATACAAGACATTGTTAACATTGTAAATGACTATTGTAGCTGGAAACGGCAGATAGATTTTTAATGGAATATTTACATAGGCGTACAGAGGCCCATTATCAGCAACCATCACTCCTGTGTTCCAATGACACGTTGTGTTAGCTAATCCAAGTTTATAATTTTTAAAGGCTAATTGATCCTTAGAAAACCATTTTGCAATTATGTTAGCATGGCTGAAAACTGTTGTTCTGGTTAAAAAAGCAATAAAACTAGCCTTCTTTAGACAAGTTGAGTATCTGGAGCATCAGCATTTGTGGGTTCAATTACATGCTCAAAATGGCTAGAAACAAAGTACTTTCTTCTGAAACTCGGCAGTCTATTTTTGTTCTTAGAAATGAAGGCTGTTCCATGCGAGAAATTGCCAAGAAACTGAAGATCTCGTACAACGCTGTGTACTACTCCCTTCACTGAACTGAGCAAACTGGCTCTAACCAGAATAGAAAGATGAGTGGGAGGCCCCGGTGCACAACTGAGCAAGAGGACAAGTACATTAGAGTGTCTAGTTTGAGAAACAGACACCTCACAAGTCCTCAACTGGCAGCTTCATTAAATAGTGCCCGCAAAACACCAGTCTCAACGTCAACAGCGAAGAGGCGACTCCGGGATGCTGGCCTTCTTCTTATACTTTTTTTTAATCACAATTTGACTCACCAGGGCTGCGTTTACACATAACTTTTCACATCAGATCTTTTTCAGGACTACATAAAATACACATTTAAAAAAGATCTGATTTGGCTGCCTTTCTAAACGCAGCCCAGGTAACCATTTAAGCATAGTTTACACCTTGCATTAACATGGTTTGTTGCATCTACACATGGTATTAAAATGTGTCTCTTATCCGTTTACTGTGTCCACATTGACCAGATTACCTGATCTCTCCCTGAATGCTAATTATTTGAAAGATATTTCAAAAATAATATATAGTTTAAGACAGATTGATGCCATAAAACAATGGTGTCACCTGTCAATTACTTTAAAGGGCAGGATAATGGATACATTTACATGCACATAATACTGATTATTGTGAATACTTAATATATTAATATAATAGTTTGCTTAAAACATGTCCACTACTTAGAGGTCCAATCCTGTGAGAGCGTGTTAATCCGTAATAGTCTAAGATGGGGGAGGGGGGTGGGGTTCTACAAACTATATGTTATGCTATTGTTTTAAGAAAGTATTACCAAGAATCATTTATCTATTTTATTTAGAATTTTAAGACGCCTTGAAGTATAAGAAATAACATATACACTACTCGCCAAAAGTTTTAGAACACCTACACATTTAAGTTTTTCTTAATTTTTTACTATTTTCTACATTGTAGAATAATAGTTAAGACATCAAAACTATGAAATAACACAAATGGAATCATGTAGTAACCAAAATAGTGTTAAACAAATCAAAATGTATTTTAAATGTGAGATTCTTCAAAGTAGCCACCGTTTGCCTTGATGACAGCTTTGCACACTCTTGGCATTCTCTCAACCAGCTTCATAAGGTAGTCACCTGGAATGCATTTCAATTAACAGGTGTGCCTTCTTAAAAGGTCATTTGTGGAATTTCTTTCCTTCTAAGTGCATTTGAACCAATCAGTTGTGTTGTAGCCCTATTTGGTAAATGACCAAGTCCATATTATGGCAAGAACAGCTCAAATAAGCAAAGAGAAATGACAGTCCCACATTACTTTAAGACATCAAGGTCAGGCAATCCGGAAAATTTCAAGAACTTTGAAAGTTTCTTCAAGTGCAGTAGCAAAAACCATCAAGAGCTATAATGAAACTGGCTCTCATGAAGACCGCCACAGGAAAGGAAGACCCAGATTTACCTCTGCTGCAGAGGATAAGTTCATTAGAGTTAACCAGTTACCAGCCTCAAACATCGGCAATTGACTGCACCTCAGATTGCCACCCAAATAAAAGTAACAGACACATCTCAACATCAACTGTTCAGAGGAGACTGCGTGAATCAGGCCTTCATGGTCTAATTGCTGCAAAGAAACCACTACTAAAGGACACCAATAATAAGAAGAGACTTACTTCGGCCAAGAACCACGAGCAATGGACATTAGACCAGTAGAAATCTGTCCTTTGGTCTGATGAGTCCAAATTTTAGATTTTTAGTTCCAACCGCTGTGTACATTGCCTTAAAGTATTCCACCCCCTTGGCGTTTTTCCTATTTTGCTGCACTACAACCCGTAATTTAAATAGATTTTTATTTGGATTTCATGTAATGGACATACACAAAATAGTCCAAATTGGTGAAGTGAAATGGAAAAAAAATACTTTTGCTATGAAGCCCCTAAATAAGATCTGGTGCAACCAATTACCTAGTCACATAATTAGTAAAACTAAGTCCACCTGTGTGCAATCTAAGTGACACATGATCTGTCACATGATCTCAGTATATATATACCTGTTCTGAAAGGCCCCAGAGTCTGCAACACCACTAAGCAAGGGGCACCACCAAGCAAGCAAGCGGCACTATGAAGACCAAGGAGCTCTCCAAACAGGTCAGGGACAAAGTTGTAGGGAGGTACAGATCAGGGTTGGGTTATAAAAAAATATCAGAAACTTTGAACATCCCACGGAGCACCATTAAATCCATTATAAAAAATGGAAAGAATATGTCACCACAACAAACCTGACAAGAAAGGGCCACCCACCAAAACTCACAGACCAGGAGGGCATTAATCAGAGAGGCAACAAAGAGACCAAAGATAACCCTGAAGGAGCTGCAAAGCTCCACAGCGGAGATTGGAGTATCTGTCCATAGGACCACTTTAAGCCATACACTCCACAGAGCTGGGCTTTACAGAAGAGTGGCCGGAAAAAAATAAGCAAACATGTTTGTTGTTCGCCAAAAGGCATGTGGGATACTCCCCAAACATATGGAAGGAGGTACTCCGGTCAGATGAGACGCAAATTGAGCTTTTTGGCCATCGGAAAACGCTATGTCTGGCGCAAACCCAACACCTCTCATCACCCCGAGAACACCATCCCTACAGTGAAGCATGGTGGTGGCAGCATCATGCTGTGGGGATGTGTTTCATCGGCAGGGACTGGGAAACTGGTCAGAATTGAAGGAATGATGGATGGCACTAAATACAGGGAAATTCTTGAGGGAAACCTGTTTCAGTCTTCCAGAGATTTGAGACTGGGATATTCACCTTCCAGCAGGACAATGACCCTCAGCATACTGCTAAAGCACCACTCGAGGGGTTTAAGGGCAAACATTTCTTGGAATGGCCTAGTCAAAGCCCAGACCTCAATCCAATTGAGAATCTGTGGTATGATTTAAAGATTGCTGTACAGCAGCGGAACCCATCCAACTTGAAGGAGCTGGAGCAGTTTTGCATGGAAGATTGGGCAAAAATCCCAGGGGCTAGATGTGCCAAGCTTATAGAGACATACCCCAAGAGACTTGCAGCTGTAATTGCTGCAAAAGGTGGCTCTACACAGTATTGACTTTGGGGTGGGTGAATAGTTATTCACGCTTAAGTTTTCTGTTTTTTTGTCTTTATTTATTGTTTGTTTCACAATAAAACATATTTTGCTTCTTCAAAGTGGTAAGGCATGTTGTGTAAATCAAATGATACAAACCCCCCCAAAATCCATTTTAATTACAGGTTGTAAGGCAAGAAAATAGGAAAAATGCCAACGGGGGTAAATACTTTCGCAAGCCACTGTATTTGTGAGACACAGAGTAGGTGAATGGAGGATCTCTGCATGAGTGGTTATGGCTCTTAAAATCAGATCCAACAATAATGTCAAATGTCTCAATATCCAGGGCTTAAAAACAAATGTGTCATTGAAAGCTGACGATTCATGTTTTCTTATAAATCCGCTATTTGGATCTCTGCACAGCCTCATAGAGGATCTAGATAACTCTTCTAACCTCTCTGAATTACAACCAAATTATGATAAATGCACCATATTACATATTGTGTTGTAAAAAAATATAACTTTTACATTACTGTGTAGTTTACCAATAAAATGGTCTGACGGTGAGGTGGACATACTCTGTATTCATATCCCTAAAGAAATGATCGAACTTCAATACATTGTAATAGAAAGTTAGGCATAATAGATAAACCAGAAAAAAAGCAATGTTACAACCTGTGTTGTGGCAACCTCTGTCCGGTGAAGTCCACAAAGCAAATTGCATGTAACAGTTACATGACATACAGCAAGTTAATGTTTCCGACATTTTCGAACCACTAAATAACTATTGATTTAGAACCACAGGGAGTTACCGCAAGTCACTAAAAAAACAGGAGCTGCTTCCACTATTCCAGCACATCAACATTATCAAATGACCTATGCTTAGTCTATTACAGTGACAACTAAAAGATACCAAAAACTATTTAGTCCAATAAAAGTAAGTTAAATATGGTATGGCTGTCCATGGTTCTTATTTCTCTGTGTGTGTGTGTGGGTGTGTGTGTGCTTTCCTGCAAGTAGAAAAACATGTTGACTCACCCTAAATGTGGAGAAATGCAAATGCCATCCTCCTCTCTTTCATGTTGACGAAACGGTCTATGACTCAGTACACACTTTTATTTTTTGTTCTAGGCTACCTGGATAAAATGCTTGCTCGCTAGCCTAACTTCCTTTCATGGGCAACATTAGCTAGAGGCTAGGAGTCCTGCTAGGAGGACAACTTCCAGTGAAACTGGAGGGCGTGCAATTCAAATAAACAATCATAAGAATTATGGATATTAAACATTTAGGTACATACAAGTGTCTTATATCGGTTGAAAGCTTAAATTCTTGTTAATCTAACTACATTGTCCGATTTACAGTAGCCACTACAGCAAAAGCATGCCATGCGATTGTTTGAGGACGGTGCCCCACATCTGTCACGTTATCCAAGATAGCAGGAAAGGGGTAAGTCAGGCGCAGGAGACTGAGGTCCGTTGAACAGACGTTTAATACAGCCAAGAGCAAACACAGCAGCAAGGCAGGGTGCACAATCCACAAAAGGAAGGAGAACAGCTCCAAAATCCAAAATAGATGGGGCGCAGCCCGGCAACCCCAATGCCTAACAAAAATACGTTGCGCAGTTCAATACAGACAGTAAACCTGCCCACTACAATAAACGTAAGAAGCAACAATCCCGCACCAATCCCAAACGAAACAGACAAACTAAATACCCCCCACTAATGACAAACAAGGAACAGGTGCAGACTAAAACAGACATAACCAACAGACACTGAAACATGGATCGGTGGCAGCTAGTAGACCGGCGACGACCACCACCGAGCACCGCCCGACCGGGGAGAGGCGCCACCTTCTGTGGATCAAAATATTCTTTCACCTGCACAGGTTTCATAAATTCACAAATAGCGATTAAATATTCACTTATTTTTTGAAAATCTTCCTCTGATTTGTCATCCAAAGGGTCCCAGCTATAACATGTAGTGTCGTTTTGTTATATCCCAAAAAGTCTGTTTAGTTGGCACCATCGATTTGAGTAATCCACTCGTTCAACATGCAGAGATAGGAATCCGAAAATCTACCCCTAAACCTTGTTTCAACATGTCAAAATACATTCCTATTTACTCCTCAGATACCCTAAAATGTAATCAAACTATAATATTTCATATGGAAAGAAGTATGTTCAATAGGAAACCGATTTTAGTCAGCCTCGAAACCTTAATGACTTGGAGAAGATCTGCAAAGAGGAGTGGGACAAAATCCCTCCTGAGATGTGTGCAAACCTGGTGGCCAACTACAAGAAACGTCTGACCTCTGTGATTGCCAACAAGGGTTTTGCCACCAAGTACTAAGTCATGTTTTGCAGAGGGGTCAAATACTTATTTCCCTCATTAAAATGCAAATCAATTTATTACATTTTTGACATGCGTTTTTCTGGATTTTTTTGTTGTTATTCTGTCTCTCACTGTTCAAATAAACCTACCATTAAAATTATAGACTGATCATTTCTTTGTCAGTGGGCAAACATACAAAATCAGCAGGGGATCAAATACTTTTTTCCCTCACTGTAGCTGCTGCTTTCACAACAGCTAATGGGGATCTAAATAAAATACCAATACCTACAATCAGTGGTGTAAAGTACTTAAGTAAAAATATTTAAAGTACTATTTAAGCAGTTTTTGGGGTGCCTGTACTTTACTTTAGTATTTATATTTTTTCCAACTTTTCCAACACTACATTCCTAAAGAAATTCATGTACTTTTTACTCCATACATTTCCCCTGACACACAAAAGTACTCGTTACATTTTGACAGGAAGATGGTCCAATTCACACACTTATCAAGAGAACATCCCTGGTCATCCCTACTGCCTCTGATCTGACGGACTCACTAAACACAAATGCTTCATTTGTAAATATGTCTGAGTGTTGGAGTGCGCCCCTGGCTATCCATCAATAAAAAAATGAGAAAATTGTGCCATCTGGTTTGCATAATATAAAGGAATTTGAAATGGTTTATACTTTTACTTTTGATACTTAAGTATATTTAAAACCAAATACTTGTATAATTTTACTCAAGTAGTATTTTACTGGGTGACTTTCACTTTTACTTGAGTCATTTTCTATTAAGTTATCTTCACTTTTACTCAAGTATGACTATTGAGTACTTTTTCCACCACTGCCTACAATACCAAAATGCCTAAAGTGGAAAATCCCGAAGAAAAATGCAATAGGCCGACCCCAGCCTTAAATATTTAATTCAATAAAAAATGGAAAATAAATAACATTAACAACGAACAGCCTAATAGCCTGCCTGTAATAAAGAAGCATGATAGCCCATTTCAAAATAAAATAACTCATCGGATTGCCGTCCAACCTGGTCCAAATGTGATTAGCTGGAGAAATACTGGGTTTGTAAATTAGCTATTAAAATCCTATCAGATATCAAAACAACAATCTGTCTGTATTTGCACAAATATTTAATTTGATAAATTAGCTGAAATCTGGAGAAAACATGCGTTCAATGTTCGCAAACCTGATTCCAACATCTATTCAAATGAGTGCATAAGTGACATTTCTGGTTGTCTGACATAGGAGAAATGGGGGTAGCTAGCTGAGAAAGTCTAGCCACCACTGGGGCTCAAAGGCTGGGTCATACCACCGTAGGGGCATCCGTTATATGGCACCAGAACGGACACCTTTCAGTGGTAAGCACTGTAGGTGGTTTGGAGCTGATGGCAGTAGGTCACAGGGGAGCTGACGTATCCATTTGGAATGCATGTCTGTTGACAGGTTGCGACTGTGGATAGCTGTTTGAGGTGGCCTGAGGTGAGTTTGGCTGGGAGAGGGTCCAAGGGTTACTGACAAAAGGTGCCGGTACATAGACAGGCAGTGTCTCCTCACCCTTCTCTGGCGTTTGAAGTTGCCTTTCTCAAATAAGTCCTCAAATGCAGGATCCAATGTCCAGAAATTCCCTTTCCTGTCACATCCACCTTCCCTGGGCACTTTGAAGAGGTAATCATTGAGACTGAGATTGTGCCGAATGCTGGTCTGCCACCTCTTCTTGTTTTACTCATAGCAGGGAAATGTGAAACTCTAAAGAATGGAAAGGATTGTGGGATAGAAAATGTCATCAGTCGTGCTGTGATGACTTCTCTAGGTTAGGTCATACATACAATAATGAAGCAGCATAAAACCAAAAACAGAGATGATAGATTAGATAATTTGTTTCAATAGAAGACCTAATGGTTTTTCTTCAAGTCAGTTTGCCTTGGCTAAATTCCTGTGCTAGGTGTGGCCCTGCTTCTCTCAAGTGATGAGAGACAAGAGTTCCCTGTTCAGTTCACCAAGCCAGTGACCCGTGCCTTTTCCCATAATGCACCACTGGGCAGGTTCTACATGACAGCACTTGGGCCTTTTTTCTGCCAGTCTGGCCTGCAGCCCACAGCGATGCAACTCACTCTACAGCAACCAGCTGATCCACTCCCAAGACAAGCCTACCATTATATTTTTGAATTGTGGGTGTACTATTAGGCTACTGTGTGACAAAATATTCATTTTTCCAACACTTAGACACACATTGTTTTTTTAAATGAAATATTAACAGATAAAGTAGATTCACATCCTAATGGAGTACGCTTGCAAACAAATCTAACCATATCTGAAAATGCATCTCAGTACGTTGTGGGTTGTGTAGCATGCCCGGGTGTTAAGGATGGAAATTAGCTTCATAGCTTACTCCGGCAAATGTATATTGATGTGTAAACTGACATGTTGATAACTGTGTACTGTCTCAGTGAAAAAGATAGCATCAATTAATACATTTTTATTAGTTACTGCAATCCCTGTCATGTTCATCATTAATCAGTAGCTGATCATTGCCATTGAGTGTAGACAAAATGTCTGGATCACTTCTGTGCTAAAATGTTCAAGAATAACAAGTGCGTACTTAGCAACTGTAAATTGCAGATCTCAGCACTGTTTGCAAAAAAAAATTCTGTCACATTTAAAATTGTCAAAGCCAGCTTGGCCTGAGTGGAAACAGTGGTTTGGGAATATACCAGTAAAAGAAAACGTATTTGCCAGCTCAGCCAATGAACACTTGGATATTCAATTTAGCTACCAACTCTACGTGGGGCAGGGCTACATGCACTGCTTAGCAGTCTTGCCTGTTTAACCAACAGCGAAGGTTACTGCCTGTAGTCAAATGGCCCATGCTATCCGGGATCCTTGAGACATCCCATTTAAAATGGTTAAGGTAAGGGTTAGGTAAGGTTTATGGTTAGTGTAAGAGTTAAGGCTAGGTTTAGGGTAGGGACATGCCAAGGATTCTGGATAGCACTATCTGTGGTCAAATAGTATGGATGGATTCAGGATTTGGAATCACATGATAGAACTACTAGGGCACTTTACTATGATAGCAAACAATGAACATGGAGTACAGGAGGAGACTGAGCATGCACCCTTGAGGATCATAGTGGCAGATGTATTGTTACCTACCCTTACCACCTGGGAGCGGCCTGTCAGGAAGTCCTGGATCCAGTTGCAGAAGGAGGTGTTTAGTCCCAGGGTCCTTAGCTTAGTGATGAGCTTTGAGGGCATGATGGTGTTGAACGCTGAGCTGTAGTCAATGAATAGCATTCTCATGTAGGTGTTTCTTTTGTCCAGTAGGGAAAGAGCAGTGTGGAGTGCAATAAAGATTGCATCATCTGTGGATCTGTTATGGCAGTATGCAAATTAGGGTGGGTCTAAGGTTTCTGTGATAATGGTGTTGATGTGAGCCATAACCAGCCTTTCAAAGCACTTCATGACTACAGACGTGAGTGCTACGGGTTGGTAGTCATTTAAGTAGGTTACCTTGGTGTTCTTGGGCACAGGAACTATGGTGGTCTGCTTGAAACATGTTGGGATTACAGACTCGGTCAGGGACAGCTTGAAAATGTCAGTGAAGACACTTGCCAGTTGGTCAGCACATGCTCGGAGTACACGTCCTGGTAATCCATCTGGCCCTGCAGCCTTGTGAATGTTGACCTGTTTGAAGGCCTTACTCACATTGGCTAAGGAGGGAGTGATCACACAGTTGTCCAGAACAGTTGATGCTCTCATGCGTGCTTCTGTGTTGCTTGCCTCGAAGTGAGCATAGAAGTTATTTAGCTCATCTGGTAGGCTCGTGTCACTGGGCAGCTCGCGGCTGTGCTTCCCTTTGTAGTCTGTAGTAGTTTGCAAGCCCTGCCACATCCGACGAGCATCGGAGCCGGTGTAGTACGATTCAATATTAGTCCTGTATTGACGCTTTGCCTGTTTGATTGTTTGTCGGAGGGCATAGAAAGATGTCTTGAAGTGGCAGCTCTGCCCTTTAGCTCAGTGCAGATGTTGCCTGTAATCCATGGCTTCTGGTTGGGGTATGTACGTATGGTCACTGTGGGGACGACGCCATCGATGTACTTATTGATGAAGCCCGTGACTGATGTGGTGTACTCCTCAATGCCATCGGAAGAATCCCGGAACATATTCCAGTCTGTACTAGTAAAACAGTCCTGTAGCTATTGAGCCAGTCACTGGTGCTTCCTGCTTTAGATTTGCTTGTAAGCAGGTATCAGGAGGATAGAGTTCTGGTCAGATTTGCCAAATGGAGGGTGAGGGAGATCATTGTACGTGTCTCTGTGTGTGGAGTATACAGCTCGTTGAGTGCCGTCTTACTGCCATGGTTTTCCATGGCCAAGCAGCCGCACACAAGCCTAAGATTACCATGCGCAATGCCAAGCGTCGGCTGGAGTGGTGTAAAGCTTGCTGCCATTGGACTCTGGAGCAGTGGAAATGCATTCTCTGGAGTGATGAATCACGCGAATGCCAGGAGAACGCTTCCTACCCCAATGCATAGTGCCAAATATAAAGTTTGGTGAAGGAGGAATAATGGTCTGGGACTGTTTTCATGGTTCGGGCTAGGCCCCTTAGTTCCAGTGAAGGGAAATCTTAATGCTACATCATACAATGACATTCTAGACAATTCTGTGCTTCCAACTTTGTGGCAACAGTTTGGGGAAGGTCCTCTTAAAGGCAAACACTGCTATGGCCTAATAGTCATATTGCATAGTCTATATTCCATGGACATTTACACATAAATGTAAGCCTACAGAGTTTTATATGCATTTTTATTATCATCTACTTCGTCACATATGCGTTATTTGACTCGAGGACAAACAGTGGATTGTTTTTTCCTAAAACAAAAACCTTGCCCCAAGGGGGATTTGAACTCCCATCCATCGTATTTTGCTTTCTCTGGACTTAACTTCTTTGTGGAGCATACCACCAATTAGTGATAGCGGTAAGGGAGGTGTAGATTACAGCTATTTGACGTAAGTACCAGCGTTAGCGACTTTTTTTTACAATACATTTACATGTTATATAATCCTCCTACATCTTTATTGCTGTGAAAACACATGAATGTGTGTGATAGGCAAAAACATGGGATTTTGTCATGTGTAGCTAGTAGCCTGCCTTGTCAAGGATGCATCATGCAATATTGAGTGGGACACTACACTTTACAGATCTAGTGGAACAAAAGTAAACCTTGAATTTGGAGGTTTAAAATATCCTTCTGGTGGCCAAGTCGACCTATTTTAAGAAATACCATTGGTTGGTGGCTACAAAGTATAAGATCTTTGTTAATAAGATGATGCAGAATTTGGTACAGGAAATAGTCACTGTCAGCTGGTGAATTTAGCAAAAAGGGTGACTAACGTGTGCCAGGTTATCTGATGGGACCATAGGGCTAACGTGTGCCAGGTTATCTGATGGGACCATAGGGCTAACGTGTGCCAGGTTATCTGATGGGACCATAGGGCTAACGTGTGCCAGGTTATCTGATGGGGCCATAGGGCTAACGTGTGCCAGGTTATCTGATGAGACCACATACAGTGTAGCGTTCTATCATGTGCAAGTACCTCAACGATTTTAATTGGCTGATGCGCATTTTGACCTGGAGGTCTAGGTTAAATTGAAACTTTTTCTAATGTTCGCAAGTATGGCCCTACAGTATTAAATTACAATTACATTGTTTACAACCAATGGAGTTAAACAGGATTTGGGGGTTCTGATGAGGTACAACAGTTGAACTAAGCTCATGAGGCATTTAGTTATATTCTTCAATAATCAACTACTATATATCATTAATTTTAAAATAAAAAAATGGATGTACCAATCACAGACTGCAACTTCAATGTACATCATTTGGGCATGTCTCAAATTAGTTTCAAATTAAATTATAATTTAATTAAACACAAAAAATACAATGTTATAACTACTTTTCAAATGCACTGGTGAGCTGTGGGGAAAAAAATCATTTTTGATGAAGAACAATACATTTTATTATTATGAAGAACAATAATAATTATTAATTAATTAATTAATTCATTCTCCTCATATAGCAGTTATAACGCTGACACCAGCTGGCTAAAGATCTGAACTTTTCTGTGTTTGGTATCTCTTGTACCTATGTCAGATGACATTATGTAGTATTTATTCATGGGTGATTAATAATGAAGTTATACTGATTCTGTTCTGTACAGCGTAATCCTGTGATTGTACGTTGGCACATTGTGTAGATTGTAATTTATCAGCTCTTACAAAGGAAAGCAATAATGTTTTGGGTATGATACTGGGATGATACTCTCCTGGATAAACCATGCTATATATGAGTTATTTAGCAGTATTTGGACTGAAATAATGAAAAAAGTGATGGTTTGGCGTCCAGTCCCAGCACACATGACGACGCAATCAGAGGACTCTTGTGGGGGGAGATATCGTAGGCGGGCTGATTTGTAATTGAAACACATCACCGTTTGATTTATTCTATTCCAGTCATTACAGTAAGCCCATTCCCGCCGAGATCTCCGCCCACCAGCCAGCACTGGATGTAATACTTCTAAACGGCCGTGACATAAAAGAAGAATGCCCTGGTACAAATGTACAAATGCATGACCCTCCTCCGCCACCTAGTGGATAAAACCAAAGATATGGTGCAAAAAAAAGTCTGTAAATGCTATGTGTTGTGTAAGTAAGTAGTCTTGACTCTCCTACAATACAGTTGAGAAAGAGGCGAGAGGAGATAGGGTGCAAGGTATCAATGAATTGAGATAAATCCCTTGATCTGTGTCACTCTACTTGGAGTTCAGAACAGCAACAGTAGAGGGCAGCAGAGGAACATGGTCAGAGCAGACTTGAAAATCAATAAAACCTCTGAGATAATAACTCGCCATTCAACAGCTGGGTTTATGAAAACAGTAAATTATTGTTTCAAATTGTGCCAATAATTCCAATGTACCATACCATCACTGTCATAGTCAAATATAAATTACGGATACAAATGTCTATTTTATAGTGTTGTTATTTCAGCCAACGTGTCCTCAATATAGTTAGAAAAACATCAGTCTGGAAAATAACCAGCAATTCAGTAAAATCACCAGGAATTCGAATTCAGTAAAATCACCAGGAATTCAGCAAAATCACCAGGAAGTCAGCTACTAAATCAGCACTTTTTATATCACCAATTCCACCCCTGGCCATTCAGTCATTTTACACAGTTTGATCTACGTTTAATTTCCATAATGTGCAAGTTTGGCTCACACAATTAATAATAACATGTCTACAAACAATGAGGTTTGAGGTCAATCTAGTTGAGTATCTGGAGCAAAACACCAGTCTCAACGTCAACAGTGAAGAGGCGACTCCAGGATGCTGGCCTTCTAGGCAGAGTTACAAAGAAAAATCCATATCTCAGACTGGCCAATGAAAAGAAAAGATTAAGATGGGCAAAAGAACACAGACACTGGACCGAGGAACTCTGCCTAGAAGGCCTGCATCCCGGAGTCGCCTCTTCACTGTTGACGTTGAGACTGGTGTTTTGCGGGTACTTTTTAATGAAGCTGCCAGTTGAAGACTTGTGAGACGTCTGTTTCTCAAACTAGACAATCTAATGTACTTGTCCTCTTGCTCAGTTGTGCACCGGGGCCTCCCACTCCCTTTTCTATTCTGGTTAGAGCCAGTTTGCGCTGTTCTGTGAAGGGAGTAGTACACAGCGTTGTACGAGTTTCCAGCTACAATAGTAATTTACAAAATTAACAATGTCTACAATGTATTTCTGATCAATTTGATGTTATTTTAATGGACAAAAAAATGTCCCTTTCTAAAACAAGGACATTTCTAAGTGACCCCAAACTTTTGAACGGTAGTGTAAGTTATTGTTAAAACTGTATTTACATTATGATGATGATATTAGCAGCTACAGTTTAGGTACAGCACAGCTACACCTCGTTGTATAATACTCACAACTTTTATAGTCAAACTTTTTTAGCAGTTTAATAATCTATAGTATAATAGAAAATAATAGTATAACATTAACACGCAATTTATAATAATATACAAAATCACCATAACCTTGCTGGAGTCAATGCTATATGATATTGTATATTGTATACCTAAAAATGTGTAACACTCGGTTACCTACCATTAGAATACACAAATACAGTAAATGTAGTACATCTTTTTGATCTATATATCAATCTTCTCTTGCTTTATCAACTATTCACTCTGTTATATGTACAGTGCCTGAGGAAGTCCCGCAGCATCATCAAGGACCACACACCCCAGCCACGAGCTGTTCACTCCCTTACCGTCGGGAAGACGGAGCATGAGGTCTGATACCAACAGGCTCAGAGACAGTTTCTATCTACAAGCCATCAGACTGCTGAACACTTGAACTGGACTGACCACCTGCTCTGATTCTCTGCAACTTAGCACACATGCACTCCCTCACGCGCAAACACACACACACACACACACACACACACACACACACACACACACACACACACACACACACACAGACAGACAGACAGACAGACAGACAGACAGACAGACAGACAGACAGACAGACAGACAGACAGACAGACAGACAGACAGACAGACAGACAGACAGACAGACAGACAGACAGACAGACAGACAGACAGACAGACAGACAGACAGACAGAGACATATCACAATTGCTGCTACCAGATTCTTATTTACTATTGCTTATACTGCACAATTTAAACACCTCCCAATCCCCCTTTCTCTGATGTGTAAATATTGTACAATAAATTGTGCCTTCCTGAATAATACTCTTCTTAAAATGTTTATTATATTCTACTGAGCCATTTACTTTATGTTTGTATTGTAATCTTTCATTATTTCTTATTGTTGTTGCATTGTGGAGAAAGAACCTGCAAGTAAGCATTTTGTTGGATGGTGTATACCATGTGTACACCAAACTTGAAATAAGACATGTGAGTTGATGGGCAGTTTCACATAGAACAAACTCCCTGTGATAGCTCTGTTAATCCACACAGTATGTTTGTACTCAGCAGTACACTCTACTATTTCATTAAAGGAATGACTCTCCACAGCCTATTTAGAGTCTGTCCTGTACTGGACTGGGTCCATTGACAATTGGAGCTTTAAAACCCAGGCCAATCCACACCATTTATGGAACTGAATAGCAGACATGACTAATACATTAAAGTGATCATCAAAATAAAAGGCCTCCTCTTTAACCAAACCCAAAAAAGGAAGAATGTCTCAGTTTTTGACAGAAACAAATTCAGGAATCACCATTGAATTACGTATAGAATTATATAGGATCTCTATGGGAATCAGTACCACCACAAAAACACACCAACACTTGAAGAATGCATGTTATGCCGCATGGTGATTCCATAGTTTCATAGTCCAAGATTGGTTGGGTGGTGGTTGGTAAACACACATTAGACTTGATGACCCCATGATTCATCAGTCGCTGAGAAACACTCCGTCCCAAATAACTTTGATGTCAAAGACAAAAGGGAAAATGTCTCCCTCGGGCTTTGGAATTCAAGTGTGGAGACCACAAAAACAACACTTAATCAGGACCATTCAGACTGGTGATCAGCAATACATGTGGGAATTCAAAATGAGAGACATTGTGCATAGAAAGACCAAAGAGATTTGTCTGGTCCCTTCCTTACATCTTCTCGCGAGCGACTTGAATGTGTACAAAATGATTGAAAAACAGCGCAGTGTGGCTCGATTGAATTTAGCCGAGAATATGTTAGTGGGAAAGAGGAATGGTCGGTTCGGTTTCAGAAAAGTCAATTCACAGAGAACACTGAAACAAAAATCACATTTCAGCGAGTGTATCAATCTGCCAGCCCAGAGAAGAAAGAGGGGAGGTGGTGTGGGTGAATAAGAAAGAGAGAGAGAGAGCGGAGGGAGAGAGAGCGGAGGGAGAGAGAGCGGAGGGAGAGAGAGCGGAGGGAGAGAGAGCGGAGGGAGAGAAAGCAGGGAGAGAGAGAGCGGAGGGAGAGAAAGCAGGGAGAGAGAAAGCAGGGAGAGAGAGAGCGGAGGGAGAGAGAAAGCAGGGTGTGAGAAAGAGAGCTTCATTTGGCTCACTCTTTAGAAAAGGCCTCTCCTCTCCTGCTGGGCCCCGCTCGGCTCCCGTCCCCTCCGCACAATACTGGTAGGGAGGCGGCCCCCCGCTTACCCCCGACTGCCCTCCATGTGCTGGGGCTAACACTGACAGCCTGGGTCCAGAGCACTAGCATATGGAGGCCAGACCATGGGACTCCTCTCCCCTGTGGACCCAGCTGGAGGTCTGGTGGATTGAACAGTGTAGTGCAGAGACACACCCCTCTCTCTCTCTCTCTCACTCACACACAGATCCAATGTGATGGGCAAGAGTTGTGGTGTAAAAGGGCAATGTGATGACCCTGTTATAAAATGTTAAACTATTAAATAACATACTATTCAAATATACATGTATGTATAAAGAACACCATACAACTCTTGGTTGCCAATTCTCCCCATTTTATAGTCTGCTGTTTAATATTCTTCATCATTACTGGTCTTCATCAGATGTAATTCTGTCCTTACAGTAAACGGCATAAAGCTGGGACAAAGGCACAAGCACCTAAATACATTGGTTATGTACCCTATTCATTGCCTAGTACTCACCCCCCCCCCCCCCCATTGACACAAGTACAACATTTGATAGCCATTTGTTTGTGAAGACAATGCAAATCTTACACAGGGGAGAGTGACATTTTCTGTGTACTTTTGCTGGAAAAGCCGCTGACGGGCCTTGAGACCTGTTTGTGAGCCACCATACATTCCAAAGAAATACAGAACAGGTGTAGTTCATTCACTCCACAATGAGGATGGACCACACACGTAAACACGGTGCAAGGCACAGCCACTGTTAGGACCCAGAACACGTATCCAGAGGAGGGAGCTATAGTTTTTTGGCCTGCCTTCAGCCCCTCGATTCTGAAATGAACTAATGTTGACTCACGGCAGGAATATGTTGCCATTCTGATGCTAATGGCAGCTTGAAACACCTCCTTCACCGAGCTGCCTGAACTCTCCATGCAGCAGCACTCAGGCCTGATCCCTGTGTGTGCGTGCGTGCGTGCGTGTGCATGCGTGTGTGAAAGGAATGGGTAGAGGGCGAGGAAAGATGGACGAGGGGAGAAAAGCAATGAAAAAAAAGAGAATGTCAAAAATCACTTGTTTACTTCTGATGGCTGAGCTACACTTGAAAGTCTTTTGGTAGGTGAAATCCACAAATAACTGCAAACGTCATCTGATTATAGATAGATACAGAACACGCCAAGCCGTATAATGTTCACGTGTATGAAACATGGTAGGTTCTATGCTTAAAATTCATCAGCACAAAACTCTTTGTGATAAGAGCAGCCCATAAAGGATATAAAAGAATAGTAAGGGCCCATCGTAACTTCCATTAACTGTTACATAACCATATTATATTATATATTATATTTTTCTATTAACATAATACCTTGGGCAACATTTTGGTAGTGAAAAAGCAATGTGCAAAAATGACCGTAAACCTCATTATAATCTTGCATTGCGATTTAATTTGAAACATTCTTCAACAATATGTGGCATGAGTAGGCAATTATTTAACTTGAGTTCAGTACACTGAGCAATACATCATTATTTAACTTGAGTTCAGTACACTGAGCAGTACATAAACATTTGCCTCTTCATAATTCACGTTGTTGAACAAGAATTTTGAATGAAATCATGCTGAGGTTTATTGTCATTTTTTGGCACTTTGCAGAAGACTTTAGCACTAAAAATGTCAGCCATTATCTTATAGACAATATGAGTCATGCCCAGTATTACTCACTCCACTTTAAAACACTAAAACATTGACAAACTGTTGGTTTCATTTGAACATTATTTTTGTCACACAAGAGAAGCTGTAGCCTATGAAATGACCATGTTGGCTAAATGGATGGATGTTAATAATAACATTAACTATGACCACACCACCTATCTGGGGGCAGTGCCCGTCAGGTTTGTGATGGTGGAGACAAGGGTCAGTAGTTGGTATCTGACCCTTTAAAAACAGAGAAATCCTAGCTGCTCGGCCCAACACTACACAATACAGTGCAGGAGAAAGGGCAGGTGGTCATTAAAACTGCTGTAATCCCTTCCATGAATAGCTCAGGACTTCTCTCTGTCTGTAAGCCATGGTCATGGGCATAGAGAGAGAGAACGCGAGAGAGGGAGATCGACTGAAGAGAAAAAAAAGGGAGGGAAGAGGGGGCCCATCGTTTGATGCCCCGGACCACGGGACTCTTTAGCATAGTTCCGCGGGCCGTGCTTCAGAGCGGATGTGTTAACAGTTTCGGGCTCAATGGAGGGAGAAATCCCCACAAAGGGAGGTGTACAAATATTGTGGGAAATCTGTCCGCTCTTTAATATTTCATGAGGGCCTGCCATCTATTCATGGGACTTCATTCCTCTGGAGGGGCCCGCATTCAAGCTCACTCTGCAGGCTCAATGGGCAGCCCTTAATTGAGTGCCCGCTCATTCTTCGGGTAAAGAAAGAGCAGATCCATGCCATCTAGCATGAGACTAACTGCGCGGTAGGTTCAGTGATGATTCTAGGGCTAGTGTCACGCTGCCTCCCTGTCAGTGAGGCTTTCAGCGGTTCTATTGCCTCCACTCCACAACCCCTGCTGTCCTAAGCCTCTATCTGTTATGAAACTGCTAAACAAATAGTACAGCACCTACGGTACGAGTGAATCTGCCAATCAACATCACTAAGAACATTTCCCCAGCCTACCAGTCATTTTCTTCATTTTCTGGATTAGACAATTATGACGGATTTAACAAGTAAGTACGTCTCCTATTTTGGGCGCCAATTGCGGCGTACTGACCACTTTCCCCGTCTATCCTCAGATAAGCCAGAGTCGCAGGTCACCATCTGACCCAGCAGAATGAGATGCATAATAAAGTTGGAAATAGTTTATTTCCGTAACATCAGTAGTTAAGTGGTCAGAACGTTAACCTTAATGTTACCCTAATGTTGCCTTTTCCCCCAAAATCTCAACTCCAGAGACAGAAATGTGAGCTGCTCCATATGGTGACCTGCGACTCTGCCTTATCTGAGGATAGACGGGGAAAGTGGTCAACACGCCGCCCAGCTGAACTTAGTATATTAAACGGTAACAATTTATGGACCACTATGTGCTTTAAGGATCCCACTTCTGACACTATTTGTATTTCATGACCAATCCATTGGAGGATGAGCCTGGCTCTCTGATAAACACAGAGGAAACATGCACATTAGCTGAATCTCAATCCATGCACAAACTTCACTTGGGATATCTATTAGTCAGGGACAACTACCGTGTCCGGGAGGCATAATGACATTTTTTGTGTTTGTCTTCGAGTTGGTGACCAGCAGACCAAACCCGCAGACAGTGAAGATCTGGAGAGTAGGATATATACTGTACATGCACCCCTGCCTTATGGGTTTTCTGGAGTGAGTTGTCCAGTGTATGGGGATGAGGATAACGCTAACCTATTGAGATTAAGCCGTGTTGTCATATACCTCGTGCCTGTGCTGACCGCTTCATCTCAACCCGACTGATGCTATGTAGCGGCAGTGGGCTGTGAGGCCAGAGGTATAATCAGGGCTCCTGGGGGCCTTCAGCTGCAGGCCTGGCTCCTGATCCTTGATTAAAGGTCACCCCGCTCCCTCTAAGGGCCTGTAAGCCCCTGGGAGCCCTAGACTCTCCCCTTCACCAGGCCTGATGCGTGTCCAACAGGCTTAGCCCAAGTCTTGAGGGATGGAGAAAGGGCCTGCCGAGAGGAATCCCAGGGAGAGGAAAATCCTCAACAACGGCTCCAACCTCCAACCTCCATCCCCCCATTCCCATCTCTCCCTCACACATTGTCCTGTTGTCCCAGTACCATGGACCGTACTCTGGTAGCATGCAAAATGGATTCCACAGCGGAAGCGACTTAAAGCTTTCATAGCACATACTTTGTTCCAGGCCGCTTCATTTAAGAGCAGCAAGGCTTTGATGGATTGTTCTCTAGTTTATTTGAAGACTTTCATTTCAAATTTACTGAACAAAATATAAACGCAACATGTTGTTCTCATCTTTCATGAGCTGAAGATCCCAGAAATATTCAATACTCACAAAAAGCTTATTTCTCTAAAATGTTATGCACAAATGTGTTTACATCCCTGTTAGTGAGAATTTCTCATTTGCCAAGATAATTCATCCACCTGACAGGTGTGGCATATCAAGAAGCTGATTTAACAGCATGATCATTACACAGGTGCACCTTGTGCTTGGGACAATAAAAGGCCACTCTAAAATGTTGTCACACCCTGACCATAGAGAGCCCTTGGTTCTCTATGGTGTAGTAGATCAGGGCGTGACTAGGGGGGTGTTCTAGCTCAATATTTCTATGTTGGTGTTTTGTATGGTTCCCAATTAGAGGCAGCTGGTAATCGTTGCCTCTAATTGGGGATCATATTTAGGTAGCCATTTTTCCCACCTGTGTTTGTGGGATATTGTTTGGTTTTATGCTTGTTGCACAACGTAGTCACGTTTTGTTGCTTGTTATTTGTTTTGTTGAAGAAGTTTCACTTTATTAAATAAATATGTGGAACTCAACACACGCTGCACCTTGGTCCGTCTCTTAAAACAACCGTGACAGAATATCCCACCAAGAAAGGACCAAGCAACGTGTGGTGAAGGACAAAGTGAGTTGGACCTGGGAGGAGATAATGGGAGAACACGAGACGCCAAGGAGCATAGGGGGACAACGATGACGCCAGGGACCGCGGCCACAGAAACCCCAAGATTTGTTTTGGGGGGGGGGGCACGAGGGGTGGTCGGCAGAGCAGCGGAGAGTGGAAGAGTCCGTCCGGTGCCATCTGTGCCAGCTCCCCGTACTCACCCTGAAGAGCCAGAGACCGTCAGGGAGGCGATGGAGAAGTTGGGAGAGAGAGAGATGAGAGAGATGTTGTGCAGGTGTGTTCTGCTCAACATTCGACCTGAAGAGCCTGTCAGCAGTCTGGTGAAGTCTGTGCCGGCTCCACGCATCTGGCCTCCAGTGCGCCTCCCAGGTCCGGTACGTCCTCTGCCAGCTCCCTGCACTCGCCCTGAAGTGTGTGTCACCAGTCCAGTGCCACCTGTGCCGGCTCCACGCACTAGGCCTCCAGTGCACCTCCCCAGTCCGGTATGTCCTGTGCCAGCTCCCCGCACTCGCCCTGAAGTGCGTGTCACCAGTCCGGTGCCACCTGTGCTGGCTCCACGCCTCAGGCCTCCAGTGCGCCTCCCCAGTCCGGTACGTCCTGTGCCAGCTCCCCGCACTCGCCCTGAAGTGTGTGTCACTTGTCCGGTGCCACCTGTGCCCGCTCCACACAACAGGCCTCCAGTGCGCCTCCCCAGTCTGGAGCGTCCTGTGCCAGCTCCCCGCACTCGCCTTGTGGTGCGTGTCACCAGTCTGGTGCCACCTGTGCCGGCTCCACGCCTCAGGCCTTCAGTGCGCCTCCCCAGTCCGGTACGTCCTGTGCCAGCTCCCCGCACTCCCCATGAAGTGCGTGTCACCAGTCCGGTGCCACCTGTGCCGACTCCACGCCTCAGGCCTCCAGTGCGCCTCCCCAGTCCGGAGCGTCCTGTGCCGGCTCCACGCACTTGACCTGAGGAGCGTGTCATCAGACGTTGCAACCTGCGCCGATGCCCAGTCCAGGCACGGTGTCCAGTCCCGCTCCAAGGCCGGAGCCTTCCTCTGCGCCGGTGCCTAGTCCAGGCACGGCGGCCAGTCCCGCTCCAACGCCGGAGCCTTCCTCTGCGCCGGTGCCCAGTCCAGGCACGGCGGCCAGCCCAGCTCCAAGGCCGGAGCTTTCCTTTGCGCTGGTGCCCAGTCCAGGCACGGCGGCCAGCCCAGCTCCATGTCCGGAGCCATTCTCTGCGCCGATGCCAGCCCAGGCACGGCGTTCGGCCCGGCGTCATGGCCGGAGCCTTCCTCTGCGCTGGTGCCCAGTCCAGGCACGGCGTCCAACCCAGCTCCATGGCCGGAGCCCTCCTCTGCGCCGGTGCCCAGTCCAAGCACGGCGTTCAGCCCGGCGCCATGGCCGAAGCCTTCCTCTGCACCAGTGCCCAGTCCAGGCACGGCGTCCAACCCAGCTCCAGGGCCGGAGCCCTCCTCTGCACCGGTGCCCAGTCCAGGCACGGTGTTCAGCCCAGCGCCATGGTCGCATCCGGGGTCTGGGGGGGGCTACGACCCGCACCGGAGCTGCCACCGACACTAGTCACCCCCCCAACCCCCCCATTTGGTTTCAGGTTGGCGGCCGGAGTCCGTACCTTTGGGGGGGGGGGGGGTTACTGTCATGCCCTGGTGTAGTAGGTCAGGGCGTGACTAAGGGGGTGTTCTAGCTCAATATTTCTATGTTGGTGTTTTGTATGGCTCCCAATTAGGGGCAGCTGGTAATCGTTGCCTCTAATTGGGGATCATATTTAGGTAGCCATTTTTTCCACCTGTGTTTGTGGGATATTATTTGGTTTTGTGCTTGTTGCACCACGTAGTCACGTTTTCTTGCTTGTTATTTGTTTTGTTGAAGAAGTTTCACTTTAAATAAATATGTGGAACTCAACACACGCTGCACTTTGGTCCATCTCTTACAACAACCGTGACAAATGTGCAGTTTTGTCACACAACACAATGCCACAGATGTCTCAAGCTTTGCAGGAGTGTGCAATTGGCATGCTGACAGCAGGAATATCCACCAGAGCTGTTGCCAGAGAATTTAATGTTAATTTCTCTATTGTAAACCGCCCCACAACTGCAGACCAGGTGTAACGACTCCAGCCCAGGACCTTCACATCTGGCTTCTTCACCTGCGGGATTGTCTGAGACCAGCCAACCGGACAGCTGATGAAACTGTGGCTTTGCACAACCGAAGAATTTCTGCACAAACTGTCAGAACCAATCTCAGGGATGCTCATCTGCGTGCTCCTCTTCCTCACCAGGGTCTTTACCTGACTGCAGTTCGGCATCATAGGCAACTTCAGTGGGCAAATGCTTAACTTTGATGGCCACTGGCACGCTGGAGAAGTGTGCTCTTCACAAATGATTCATGGTTTCAACTGTATCAGACAGATGGCAGACAGCGTGTATGGCCTCGTGTGGGCAAGAGGTTTGCTGATGTCAACATTGTGAACAAAGTGCCCCATAGTAGCGGTGGGGTAATGGTTTGGGCAGCCATAAGATACGGACAACAAACAAAATTGCATTTTATCGATGGCAATTTCAATGCACAGAGATACTGTGATGAGATCCTGAGGCTCATTGTTGTGCCATTCATCCACCACCTCATGTTTCAGCATGATAATACACGTGTTGCAAGGATCTGTACACAATTCCTGGAAGCAGACATGTCACCCACCGCTGCATACTCACCAGACATGTCACCCATTGAGCATGTTTGGGATGCTTTGGATCGACGTGTATGACAGCGTGTTCCAGTTCCTGCCAATAACCAGCAACTTCGCACACCCATTTAAGAGGAGTAGGACAACATTCCACTGGCCACAATCAACAGCCTCTATGCGAAGGAGATGTGCCGGATTGCATGAGGCAAATGGTGGTCCCACGAGGTACTGACTGGTTTTCTGATCCACACCCATACATTTTGTGAGGTAACTGTGCCCAACAGATGCGTATCTGTATTCTCAGTCATGTGAAATCCATAGATTAGGGCCTAATGAATGTATTATCCTTATATGAATCTTTGAAATTGTTTAATATGGTTGAAGATGTTGCTTTGCAGAAAAACTCCTGCTTAGACGAGTTTACCTCTGCACATTTATTGTGGTCAACGTTTCCGTACAACACCTTTTTCTAGGCTGTTTTATTCCAAACTCTCACCAACAATAACTTCCATGACCTTTGACTCCCAAGTGCAAACCTTGTTAACCTGGATACTCTACAAGCTTCTGCAAATCCTTTTTGTGAAGATGGCTGCTAATGCTGGCTAACGAGCTGGGTTGTCAACTTGTGGAATCAAAGATTCACTGGAAGGTTCAAACGCCTATCTGAAATCTGAATCAAACAAACTTCAAAGCTTTATTTACGGTTTAATAGAGATTACTTTTTAGTCATTTTCAGTCCCTCACTAGAGGCCATAGCTTTGAGTCTTGAATTTTTCATTGGCCTGCTCAGCCACCACCACCTGTGCCATCCCCAACCCCACCGGCATAATCACCATGGCCAACACCACACAACATCATGTTTTAAAATTGACTGTGGTGCGTTAACAGGTAGGAAATAGAGGGAGAAGTCAGATCAGAACCAGTAATATGATTGCACCTTGCTTGTTAACCTAACAACTACTAGATGATTAATTCAGTCAGTTAATCCCTGGTGGCCAATGGGCTCAGGGGGGAGTAGTTCCGGCAGTCTAATCCAAGCCTCACCATGCCACTCCAACGGGCTTTGTGTGAGCAGGTATTAGCACCACAAGTGCAGCCCGAGACAGCGGTGGGCAGAAGATTGGGAAAGTCCCCGGACTCAAAGGCGGGAGCGAAGGGAGGAGGGCAGGGAGAGATGGAGGGGAGGGGGCAGGGAGAGATGGTGGTCGCACTCAAGGTGAGACTTGGCAAGACTTGCATTTTCCATTTCTCAATTGGAGTTGAAAGCAAAAAATGCACTTGGTCCCCATAGCTTTGCTGGGGACAGAATCTGATGTAGACAGTCTCTAGTGTATTTATGTGTCTCTGTTCTAAGTGGGTCCTATGTGATGGTAATGGATTAGGACTGGTATAGAAACCATGATGAGAACAACCCCATGGATAGTTTTGTTCACTTCTCTTTTGGACAAGAAAACATGAGAGAAATGCTTTAGAAATCCCTTCTATGGATCGTCCTCATGTGCATCCACGCGCTAAACAGGTTTGTTAAAGAATTTGACCCGCCAAGGTCCAGGTCTATAAATTAATTCTGTTAAGTGGCAGCATTCAGGCCCCAAAATTATTTATACCCTTACTATTGGCCGGGGAGTCACTTAGATAAACACTGCGGAGGTTCATCTCATGTGGGCCACAAAGGGCCTGAGTGTGCCGCTGCCAAAGGCTGCACTGAACTCTGACCCTGACAGGTCACGAGGAGCATTTTTCCCTCAGTAATTGGACAGAAGGGCCCTTTCGCTCTTCATTTAACCTTTTGGGACTGATTCTTTCTTCCTCAGCTACCACAAAGCCCCTGGTCCCAACCCAGTGTTTTCAGGCCTATCTTTCCACCCTCAGCACAGGCCTTTGAAAGCTGGAGAAAAGCTGGAGTGTGCTTGCCCTGTCAGGGACAATGGCAGAGTTAGTGACCCCTGACCTCACCAGCCTCTGAGTTTTCTTTCTGGATCAGCGGCAGCCATTTGTTACGGTAGGTTATTGCACCACAGCTCTGCAACCAAATGAGGGTAAACACTTGTTAAGAGGTGATTCTTGTTCTCTGGGCTGCGCCCCGACTCCTCCTTTTCTCTCTTCTCCTTTTGTTTTTGAGGGTCTGTGTGTTAAAGATGGACAGGTCTCTTGTTTGAAATGCAGGCAGCAGTTCCACAGTCAATCATTGTGACAGTTCTTTGTCACTTGTCCAGAAGGGACAAGATAGGACCCTGTGTTACTCAGGAACAAACACAGAACAGTATTATTCAGATATTCACATCTGCACAAAACAAGCTTCTGGGAGAAACATATCAATATAGCAAAAAGTAAAGGGAAAGTTTGTAACAACATACTTTCTGGACAGATATTGCCCACATGCAGACTCAAATGTATTATCTTACAAAAACAGACACTAGCATCTCTGAAAGGCCTGTATGTATGTACTGCATGTTCCATACAAAAGCTAGAGGTCGGTTCTAAGTAGAATTTATTTCAGCACTCTAGGCAGAGTTATGGATCAAAACTGCAAGGATTTCATGAAAGCAACATGTCATGCTATAATCACTTGACTTTAATGCATATGAAATACTATGTCTCCAAAACAGAATAGACTGATATTCTCTAACACTGACAAGGGGGCCAACATTATAACCTTGTGCAGACACTTTACTCATGCTTCAGGGAAACCACAATTACAAAAAAATCTAAACTAGATTAGCCTTTAGTGTTCCTAAAGTGACCCCCCCTGCCTCCCTCCCTCCCCCTACTCGCTCCCTGGTCATGAGGTGACCGAGGACCTCGTGTGTCCAGATGCCGAGCATGCGGCCGTGGCGGCAGGAGCGTCCTGTGAGGCGGCCGGAAAGCATATGGGCTGAAAGGGACAAATCTTCTGGAGCTGCTGTCCCCTTCTCTCTGGGGACATAAGCCTCATTGTCCCTGCCCTCCGTGCCACTTAATGGTGCAGAACAGCATTGTACAGTATTGTCAACTGTTCCTTGTCTTTTTCGCCTTCAATAGCAGGGCCTCTCACTCACTCTCGCTCAGTAGGTGTTTTAGTGCCCCCTCCTCTTTCATCCCTTTCTTCTACTGCCACCTCCCTTTGCTACTTTTTTGCTAGATTGCTTAATGTTCCTCTTGAGTGATGGGCTAATTGTGAGAGAACAATTAAGCCATCTTATTTTCTCCCCCTCTTTGCTGTCGTGTCTGCTTTTGTTTTAGGGTGGTGTCTCTTGAGTGGAAAAGGACTTGAGGTCAGTCCAATATCTGTCTGGGTGTCAATGCAAAGCCCCCCAACACCGGGCCTTAAATCATGCAGAGCTCATGGGGTGCACAGCTTGTGGTCAGCTTAAAGAGGCAGGCTGGAATCCTCTGTCTTAGTGACTTGCTTACATTTTGTATGTATGCGTGAGTGTAAGTATGTCAATGTGTGTGCACAATGTGCATGCAGGAACCTTTAGGGAAGGAGCTCTGAATTGATTGATTTTACTTGTTGACTTAGAGGCCTGCTGCCCTGACACAGTCGGTGTTTGGGTTGGTGAAACACCAGTCCCTTACTAACACTTTTTGAAGGGAACCTGTCTGTCCTATATAGTGTGCAGACGTCATACTGTATATGTAACACCTGACCTGTATGCCTCCCGTTAACAAAATCCTCCACTCAATATCGTAGATATCCATCCACATATGCGGGTCTAACAAGCTTGTCCAGTCCAGTCACCCAAATCGAGAGGAAATGGGATTTACTGCCCCCAGTGTTATAATCCAACCACTTAAAGGCCCCTCTCCCTTGTCAGCGGTCTCTCCTTTTGTGTGTGCCGAGAAATATGTTCCCATTTAATAGACAGGTGATCAAACCAGCTGAGAGACAGCTTTGGCCAAGATGGGATGTCTACACACTTTTACCCAGTCTCCCCTATTGTCTCCGTAATGTCACAGCTGTGACCCTGTCTGCAACCGTCCTCTCATTTGGGCTTTCATCCTCTTTTCTTCGCCCATACCTTCCGCCCCATTTCATACTGTCTGGATCCCGCCCTACACGTGGACCCTAGTAACAGCATCCTGCTCCTAGCTCCGACCACCCTCCCAGCTTCTCACATCTAATCCCATTTTAATTTGGCTTCTTTTCCACAATCTGCCACTTCTAACATGAGAGAGAGAGAATCTTGAGTCGCACACTGTTCTGAAGACGCTGCCATCTTTTTTTAACATACAGTATGCTTCATAGTCTTCCGCTTTTCACAACTCGTTGTGGATCTGAGGATACATCATTACCTAACGTACAGCAATGAGTAGCATACTAGTTACATGGTCGCAAATGGGTCTTCCAAACGGACAATGACGCCAAGTATACTTCCAAAGTTGTGGCAAAATGGAGGACAACAAAGTCAAGGTATTGGAGTGGCCATCACAAAGCCCTGACCTCAATCCTATAGACAATTTGTGGGCAGAACTGAAAAAGCATGTGCGAGCAAGGAGGCCTGCAAACCTGACTCAGTTACACCAGCTCTGTCAGGAGGAATGGGCCAAAATTCACCCAACTTATTGTGGGAAGCTTGTGGATGGCTACCCGAAACGTTTGACCCAAGTTAAACAATTTAAAGGCAATGCAGCCAAATACTAATTAAGTGTATGTAAACTTCTGACCCACTGGGAATGTGATGAAATAAATAAAAGCTGAAATAAATCCTTCTCTCTACTATTATTCTGACATTTCACATTTAAAAAATAAAGTGGTGATCCTAACTGACGTAAGACAGGGAATTTTTACTAGGATTAAATGTCAGGAATTGTGAAAAACTGAGTTTAAATGTATTTGGCTAAGGTGTATGTAAACTTCTGGCTTCAACCTCATATATATAATTCTCACAATGCATTATTTCGGTGTAAAGTTGTCCTACAGACTATCAATGCATTCTGTCAATTTTTTTTAAAGGTTGGAGGTGGATCACCATTCTCAAAAGTCCACAAGAGAACAAGTTATAAATACTATATGATCTGGCTGTAGATGGCGGTGATGTGCTATGAATGACCGTCTGTTCATCACACTATTGTGCCGATCCCAACCGTAATCTGCTGGCTCAGATCATTTCTTTTCACCGACCCCAACCGTAATCTGCTGACTCAGATCATTTCTTTTCACCAACCCCAACCGTAATCTGCTGGTTCAGATCATTTCTTTTCACTGAACCCAACTGTAATCTGCTGGCTCAGATCATTTCTTTTCACTGAACCCAACTGTAATCTGCTGGCTCAGATCATTTCTTTTCACATTGTCCTTTCCAGCAAGGTTCCAGTTATTATGATGAATGCACAACCACTCCAGCCCAGTACAGATCAGCTCGGCTGGGTTTAGTTTGGCTCAGTAGTGTGAAAAAGGTGCTCTCTACAGTCCTGATTGGGTCTGAGCTCATTGGTACCCTGTTGCCCATTAGCAGCCATTAGTGGCCTGCCTCAGATTTTGGCACACCACTGGTAGTGGTGGTTAACCATCAGCCAGTGGTGTCTGTGTGACGATAGTCAGCGAAGGGAGGGCACTATGGTGCTAATGAGAGCAGAGGACGGCCTTTCCCTCTCTTTTGTCTCCCTCTCTCCCTGTGTCATTATCTTAATGTGTCTCCCTCGCTCCCCACTAAAAGGCCTCAGCCAGTTTGGCCTGAGTTACACAGATGCTAATCTGAAGCCCAGTGAAAATGGCGGTAAATTAAAATTAATTGATTCTCATTCAGGCTCCTTGTGAGTTCGCTGTTCTCTGCCCTGTGTTTTCTTAATATGCGGACCTTGCCTGTTGAACAATACGTGCATACCCCTACACCTACCCAACTCAAACACATGGTAATGTACTTGCCATTGCTAGGCAGGCCGAATGAGGAGAGCGAGAGAACGTAACGTCTTGAATTGTATGTACTGTACATTCGCTATTTGACCCGTAACCAGTGTAGACCTCAGACGATGCACATCTCAAGAACATCATTGTATGTATAGATCATTTTGGCCCATATTTCACAATCATATTGACTAATGAAGTTATTGCAAAGAGTAATAAGAATCTAGATATTGGCCCACATGTTGTCCATTCACTAAACTGTAATGCATGCAATCACCCCTTTACTTGGTGTTACAAAAACATCCTCAGCAAGGAATGAAAAGTAATACAGTACAGTACACTTGTAACCTGTTGCCGTTACAACCTGCTCACTGCTTCATAATTGGTCGTATTTGCATTATACCAATACTGTGGTTTGAATATGGTGCTAGAGTGAGATCTATTAAAAGGAGGGTTAACTGTTCTGTGGGATTAGCGTAATGAGCTGTGACCAATTGTGGTGTAACAGGCACCAGAGCAGGAGTACACCCTCTTCAACCTCAGGAGGCTGAAGAAATGTGGCTTGTCACCTAAAACACTCACAAACTTTTACAGATGCACAATCGAGAGCATCCTGTCGGACTGTATCACCGCCTGGTACGGCAACTGCACCGCCCTCAATCGCAAGGCTCTCCAGAGGGTAGAGCGGTCTGCACAACACATCACCGGGGGCAAACTACCTGCCCTCCAGGACACCTACAGTACCCGATGTCACAGGAAGGCCAAAAAGATCATCAAGGATAACAACCACCCGAGCCACTGTCTGTTCACCCTGCTACCATCCAGAAGGCGAGGTCAGTACAGGTGCATCAAAGCTGGCACCGAGAGACTGAAAAACAGCTTCTACTTCAAGGCCATCAGACTGTTAAACAGCCATCACTAACATAGAGAGGCTGCTGCCAACATACAGACTCAAATCTCTGGCCACTTAAATAAATGGACTTAATAAAGGTATCACAAGTCACTTTAAATAACACCACTTTAATAATGTTTACATATCCTACATTACTCATCTCATATGTATATACTGTATTCTATACCATCTACTGCATCTTGCCTATGCCGCATCACTCATCCATATATTTATATGTACATATTCTTATTCCTCCCTTTACATTTCTGTGTATAAGGTAGTTGTTGTGAATTTGTTAGATTACTTGTTAGATATTACTGCATTGTCGGAACTAGAAGCATAAGCATTTCACTACACTCGCATTAACATCTGCTAACCATGTGTATGTGACCAATCAAATTTGATTTGATTTGATTTGACACCCCAGCTCTTCCCTCCAGTCCCTTCTGCTCTGCCACACTGTCCACCCTGTTTGTTTACCAATCAATCGATCACCTTCCATTTTCTTTTCTTTTTCGTCCTTAACCAAGCCTCTCCTCCTCTGCCGGGTCATTGAGGGGGTCAGAGTGGGCGTTCAGCTGAGCTCTAATCCTGGGGGTGGGGGGGGGGATCTCATTACTCACATGTATAGGACCATGTAAGGGCCTGTATCCACAAAGTGTCTCAAAGTATAGGAGAGCTGATCTAGGATGAGTTTTGTCCTTTCAGTCATAATGAATAAGATGATATGGACAGGGAAGACCTGATCCTAGATCAGCACTCCTACTCTGAAACACTTTATGAATACGGGCCCAGACCTGGGTGGGGTTTGGGACTGTTCCATTGGTTCGATTCCGCCAGGTAAGTGCAGCTTAAATATTAGAAAGAAAACAAACGCTATGAAACCAGGTCTGATACTTTTCCATGAACATAGCAGCCACATCAAACCAAACACGTTTGATAGTGGAGTTTATGGTTTGCTGTGACAATGTGCTTGGGAAATTCCCTCATGATCTTATCCATAGATATTTCTACAGAATGGCAAGGATTAAAATGAATCAACAAAAATAGAACTGTGATTTATTCTCTGTGAGGCTGTTATTGCAGTTATCTAGTTGAATTTATGGAATGTCACACATGGTGTTTATCTAACTGGGATGAAAAACATCAAGACCTCCCAGAAAGGCCCTTTCAGATGGAACCCAATCACATTCAGTCCATTTAGCTGATGACAGATAGCTTTACACCATCTCTCAGACAGTACCGTGAGACTGAGCTCACCCACTTAACACATAGACATTTACCATACATAAAATACCCCAAAAATCTGACAGAAAGTTACACTTCAGAATCTCAAACCAATCAACCCCCCCCCCTAAAAAATTTTTTTATAAAAAGCTTTGCTACGTTTTGAGAGTGTGAAAGAAAACGAGCGATGGCCCGCAATGAAAAGAGGGACATTTGCTAAGCTATCATTCATGAGTGAGGGTCCCATGCCTCCACAAGCTTGCTCCCAGCTCCACACACTTGTTGCCATTGTGACACACTGGCAGTGAGAAGCCTCTGTGGTCCAAAGGGATCAATTCAAATACTGACAACAACACACTAAACCAGGCTGCCATTTGTCCCAAGCAAACCCCCAAGAAACCCCTCTCTCCCCATCTGTCAGGGGGCCCCCAAGGCACATTGTGTGTATGTGAATGTGTGTGGGAGGGAAAGGGGGTGTGTGAGAGGAGGTTAATCAAGATTTGGATGAGGAAGAGAAGAGGGGGAGGTGAAGGAGTGTGTATGTGTGTGTATGTGTGTGTGTGTGTCTAAGAGAGAGAGAGAGTGAGTGGATGTGTGGGAGGAGAGGAGCTGGTCATTATGCTGATTTTCCTGTTTTCTTTTCAATGCCATTAGAAGAATACATTCTTGTACGTTCCTTTCTTTTTGGTCAGGCAGTCTCTGTCACCTACGCTGCCCATTTTTATGCTACAGCAAGGGTGGTCACAGAGGGAACTAGAATCTGGGAATCAGGTCAATTATAGACGATGTCTTGCTGATAAGAGAAAGAAATTGAGAGAGAGAAAGACAGTGAGGGAAAGAGAGGGGGTCTGCTGTTTTATAATAAACCTTTAGAATAGCACCAGGTCACCTTACAGACAGAGTGGAGCTTGACTTGGCTGCCTGGTTTTGTCCTGCCTGTTGTGACGCTCCTAACAAGAGCCGTTCTCACACACCAGCCCCCCCCCCGAGCACTTTCTCACCAAGCTGCTTCACACGCATCTATGCAACTGCAAATTCTCAGTCCCTATTTTAATTAGAAAATCTGAACAGTCCCTTTTAACCTCTTCCATGCAGCAGACCATGTCAAAGCAACAATCCCTGTTCAGTTTTCATCCCGGTGGACCTGAAACTACCTGAGCGCTCTCCCCTGCTGACGGTAGCCTTGGATTGGAGTTGGCTCTAGGCCACAATAGGACAAGTACTGACCCCTGACCTTTGCAGCAACCCATTCTCTTCCAGGGGTTAGGGGCTGTGGCAGATGTGGGTAAACTTCCAGCAAACTAGAGAATGGAGCACACTTGTTAAAAGGGGGTCTGTTTTCTCCCTGTCTTTTGAGTAAGTAAACCCCAAGTGGAAGATGGTTCTAATTGGGAAAAGGTTAAAATGTGAGGTTCAAATAGCAGCAGACCAGCTGAAGCACACAGTGGCTATCAGTGGAGGAGCAGGAGACTCAGTAGATGAAAAGGTGTTGGTTCAGGCATGGTCCTAATTGGGGCTATGTGTGATAGGTATCAAAAGAAGCTCCCGGTAGCATCACTGCACACCAATTTAATTGGGATAGGTCTAAATATGAAGAAAATACTGAATTGACAGAAAAGGGTTAGGGTTATTTAGCTAGCTAGCAATTAATACAAGACAATTTTACAAATATGTAAAATCTCTATGAACATTTAATGTACACCTTGTAGTCAGCGATTTTAAATGAATGTATAGAGCAGGCTAGGCCTAACCTATCACAGAGACATGAATGATTGCTGCAGTTTGCAGACATTCCAACTTACTGAGTATGACAGTTCATTATGGGGCGGCAGTGTAGCCTAGTGGTTAGAGCGTTGGACTAGCAACCGAAAGGTTGCAAGATTGAATCCCAGAGCTGACAAGGTACAAAATCTGTCGCTCTGCCCCTGAACAAGGCAGAATTTGTTCTTAACTGACTTGCCTAGTTAAATAAAGGTAAAATGATCACTTACATAAACATCCTTAGAGAATAAGATAAACATACATTAAGCCACAGGTATTTTAAACCTGTTACCAAACGACTGATGATCCCATAGATTCCCAGTGGGTTAACCATAGTCTCCCTTTCTGCCTGCTACACCAGTTTCTCTCAGTCACTGACTGACCATTTTCTGTATATTGAATGCTTTTGATTCTTGGTGTATAGCCTATTTGAACAATAACCTGGGCCTAGCTGTATATGATTGTATTGTTTGATTTGTCAACAAAGTATTATGAACACCTATTTGTAACCCAATTTTTTAAGCCACTGCATTATTAAGAGATGCTTCTTTTTTTTTTTTACTGCGTTGATTATCTTTTTGGACGTTTGGAAAGGGGGAAAATAGGGCATTCTGACAGACATGTAATTTCAAGGAAATTATGATCCACGACCTATGCGCACGAAATAAGTCCTTCCACCGTTTCCATTGAATAGGTGGGATGTCCCTTTAACGCCGGTAGGTGGCAATCATAAACAACTTCAGACTCGTAATGCCGACCGAGGATTATCCTGCAGCCAGAGCACGCCAATCGGTAATTCAAACCTTGCTGCTTCGTATCAAATGTTTAGATATGATCTTTCAAAGCTTTCCTGTGTAAGTGCATGTAGGCTACTCAGTCAATGTTTCTCATCAATACGCCATCAGCATAAAAAACTCTTTGCAATTGCGACAACCCAGAAACGAATGTCATGATATGTTGTTTTGAGAACTAAACAAAGTAAACAAAATGACCTGCTACTTGTCCACAGTTATCATCTATCTGGAGGCCATTGCATTCATATTCATTTCTTCCTTTTCTCTCGCAGTCGACTCGCAAAAGAAAATGTATTGGATGAGACTCACAATGTGCATTATCCATAGGCTGTACTGAAGTGTAGGCCTATGAAGCCTACATAGCCTACGTGGTCTATATGTCACTCACCACAATGATGGGGACAGAGTCTCATGTTGTGAGAAAGTTTAACGACATGATCAATTTAATTTTTGGGCAACACTTCAAATATAGATTTTTGTCTCTTACCTACAATATATTTTAACGATTGTCGTGTTCATGGTCAATGGAAGCCCACATTCCTTGCATTGAGATTGGCTTAACAATTTAATTTGGGTTGCCTAGTTTTTGGCTTGTCATTTTCACATGCCAGTAGAACAGTGTTTCCCAAACTCAGTCCTGGGGACCCAAAGGGGTGCACATTTTGGTTTTTGCCTTGGTATTACACAGCTGATTCGAATAATAAACGCTTGATGATTAGTTCATTATTTGAGTCAGCTGTGTAGTGTTAGGACAAAAAACTAAATGTGCACCCCTTGGGGTCCCGAGGACTGAGTTTGGGAAACGCTGCAGTAGAATAATGCCATTCAGGAATTCTGCTGACTTCACATAATGAGTTTTGAGACTAATGGTTAAAGGCATTAGTCTGTAAGACTTGCAGAGACAATGGTTGGGAAAGGTAATAACCAGGCATTTAAATCACCCCAAATGGGACAGGCTCATTGGGCACTGTGGGGAGACCCTTTCTCCAGCCCTGTAAACTCCACTCATCTCTTTGCTAAAAAATGTCAGGAAGTCAAGCCGAGCATTCCCATTCCTGGGGTGTCAGCGGGGTTACAGCACCGGTGTGTCCCGAGTGTGAACCTCTTCTCATTTTTCCATGGCCAAAGAGTCATAAATGTCTTGTTCCTATTGTGTGGGAACTCATCATGGACATTGTCTCTGAGGCTCTGCTCACCAGTAGCCAATAAGGTGAACATGGTCTCCTATCGAGCTGCAGTCTAGCATTCCTGGCATTTCCAGTCGGCTTTCTGGCATAAGGTCAGCAGAGACACGGTCAAGCCGTGGAACGAGGTTTTGGTCCTTCTCCCTAGTATGGAGACTGTTGTTGTCTCCTGGTTGGAATGTCTTTGTCTCCCAAAGATGTGCCCCCCAGAGTGATGGTCAGGACAGGACCCAAACAAACTCATTTGGATCTGCGTCTAGACAAAGTCAGAGTTGCTAAATAATTCTGACATAAGTATATTAGTATTATTCACTTCTCTATCTGAGGAAATTGATGATCAGTTTCTTAGTTGCAACCATCTACAATGGTGTCATTTTTCCTGGTTTTAATCAAAACGCTGAGAGATTAGATTTTTTCTTCTTTCAATACTTAAGCCTAACTGTGTTTATGTAGATCTCTTGCTGTTTGTTTTTACTACATAGTCAAAAGGATTCAGTAGATTACTGTACTTATTTCGTCACTACTTATAGGAATTCATTTGTTTTCTTATTTTTGTTGCTCTCGCGATCTGCTTTCTGTTGATAAGTAAGTTGGCTGGGCGGGACTTTGACATGGGACATGTTCAGTGAATGAGCGGAGAGATATGAGTGGAGAGATATTGTGTGTGTTAGTTTCCGCTTTGTGGCTAGTCACTGAGTTCCTGCGCAATGTGTGTGTAAGCTATAGAAAGATAAAATAGCAGAGAGCAGGGCCCTCTGGTTGTGATTTAGGCTTTCTCAGGGCTTTCATTTGGTGTGGAATCTAATTAGAAGTGGAGCCGCTAGGAACTGGGGGTCCTGCTGTGCTCTGTAGTGCTGTCCACCAGAGTGCATTGTGACAAACTATCATTTGAGTATTGCAGACAAACACCCCTCTTAAATATATCTTCTCCACTCATACCTGGTAGACTCTCTGAGGTATTCCCCTGATCATTCAATGACTGTAAATCTGTAGATTTGAATCTGAAAATCTACTGGGAATCAATCTCCTTAATTTGAGCATATTATTATATCTAGCTATCAGCCTGATTTACAAGTATAGGTGAGTCATAAAAGTACCCATTTGCTTTTGCTGACAAAAGCGAGTAACATCAACTCTTACTTGCTGTCATAAAATAAGGCAGTAAAGGGAAATGTGCATGCCAAAACACGGTGGAGCCAACCAGAGAAGAATGCAGTTTAACAGTCCTGATTTAGTCTCGTTATTGAGAGATTATTAGCTTTAATCTAGTAAAGAGGGAGCGTGACGTCCCAATCATCATCCAGGTCTTTTCAAACAGAAGGGGGATTTAATTATTTTATTTGCATTATTATATTTTTATGAACAAAACAAATACAAAAACAGAAACATACAAACAAGAGTACATAAACCTAACAGACAAGGGTATTAAATATCGAGATATATTTTCAATTTGTCCAAAAAGTTTTATGGTACGTATTGCTTTCTTGTTTTTACACTTAGTTATAATTTCCAAATAATATTTCAAAACTATCTTAAACAATGTGAAGAGGGGTTTGATCTCCGCCCACTTCATTTCATAGATAAAGAATCTGCCATGAAAAATAAACAAATTAACAATGAAAGTTTAATCAGAGTCCATATCATTTGGATCAAAATAAAATAGAATATCAGAGTCTTTCAAATCAACATTAGTAGTCGTTTCTTTTTAAATAAAATCTTCTAACTCACTCCAAAATCTTCTGACACAAGAACAGTCCCAAAATAAATGTTCAAGAGTCTCTGGGTCACAACCACAAAATACATATTTGTTATCAATAGCTCTTTTGAATCTGTGTATAATACATTTCTTTACAGGGTAGATTCAATGAATGAGTTTGTATGATTCTTCTTTCACCTTATTAGATATATAGACCACCAATCTGTTGGAATATAAAATGAGGGATTATATTCCAAATGCAATCCTTATTTCTTAAATCATTTTGTATACATTTGATCTTAAAGATTATATTAGAGGTTTTAAAATCCAGAGCGTTCCATCCTCCCTCACTTTGGGTGCTACATACAGTACTACCACTTTTCATAATCATTTAGTATCAACCATTTTAGTTACTGACAGAGGAACATCCAAGGCAAGGGAGGTATAAACTAATCTGGACAGACCTTCAGATTTTGACAAAAGTACATGTCCAGATAAAGAAACATTTCTAAATAACCAAGGGTTAAATCTCTTTCCAATTTTCTCTACAATAGGAGAGAAATTCAAGTTGGCTCTTTCTTTCTGATCTTTGCTATTCTTTAATACCATTATATGTGATCACATCTTCTACAGGGATATTACATATTGAGTTTAAGTCACATCTTTTCAACGGAAATAATTCACATTTTGTAATATTCAGAGATAAACCAGACACATGTGGGAAGGCATTAATACACTCAATAGCTTTCCTGACTTCATTATGATCATTAAAAAAAATGGTGGCGTCGTCAGCCAATTGTGAACATTTTATCCCTTTATCTTGTGTCTGAATATCCCTAAAACTATCCTTATTGATATGAAGTGCCATAACTTGTATGACCAATAAAAAAATGAGAAATTGGGCATTCTTTAATTCTGCGTATAGTGTCGAATATCTGTGAAGTTCCATGGGATAATTTAACAGAGATGTTACTATTCCTGTAAAGTGACTTAATTACACTTTGAAAATATTGATCAAAACCAAAAAATCGAAGAGTCCCAAAAATAAAATAATGTTCAACTATATCAAAAGCCTTGTAAAAGTCTAGAAATGAAATGAAGCTATCTTTCATAATGTGCTCGTTGTAGTCTGTCAAGTCCAATACTAGTCGAATATTATTACATATACAGTACCAGTCAAAAGTTTGGACACACCTACTCATTCAAGGATTTTTCTTTTATTTGTACTATTTTCTACATTGTAGAATAATAGTGAAGACATCAAAACTATGAAATAACCAAAAAGTGTTAAACATATCAACATTTATGTTATATTTGAGATTCTTCAAATAGCCACCCTTTCCCTTGATGACAGCTTTGCAGACTCTTGGCATTCTCTCAACAAGCTTCATGAGGTAGTCATCCTGGAATGCATCTCAATTAACAGGTGTGCCTTCTTAAAAGTTTATTTGTGGAATTTATTTCCATCTTAATGCGTTTGAGCCAATAAGTTTTGTTGTGACAAGGTAGGGGTGGTATACAGAAGTTAGCCTTATTTGGTAAAAGACCAAGTACATTTTATGGCAAGAAGAGCTCAAATAAGCAAAGAGAAAGAAAGTCCATCATTACTTTAAGACATGAAGGTCAGTCAATCCGGAAAATGTCAAGAACTTTGAAAGTTTCTTCGAGTGCAGTCGCAAAAACCATCAATCGCTATGATGAAACTGGCTCTCATGAGGACCACCACAAGAATGGAAGACCCAGAGTTACCCCTGCTGCAGAGTATAAGTTCATTAGAGTTACCAGTCTCAGAAATTAGCAGCTCAAAGAAATGCTTCACAGAGATCAAGTAACAGACACATCTCAACATCAACTGTTCAGAGGAGACTGTGTGAATCAGGCCTTCATGGTTGAATTGCTGCAAAGAAACCACTATTAAATAATAAGAAGAGACTTGCTTGGCCCAGAAACACGAGCAATGGCCATTAGACTGGTGGAAATTGGTCCTTTGGTCTTGAGTCCAATTTGGAGATTTCTGGTTCCAACCGCTGTGTCTTTGTGAGATGCGTTGTGGGTGAACGGATGATCGCTGCATGTGTATTTCCCACCGTAAAGCATGGAGGAGGAGGTGTTATGGTGTGTAGGTGGTTTGCTGTTGACACTGTCTGTGATTTATTTATTTAGAATTCAAAGCACAATTAACCAGTATGGCTACCACAGCATTCTGCAGCGATGGTTTGGGCTAGGTGAGACTATCATTTGTTTTTCAACCGGACAATGACCCAACATACCTCCAGGCTGAGTAAGGGCTATTTTACCAAGAAGGAGAGTGATGGAGTGTTGCATCAGATGACCTGGCCTCCACAATCCCCCAACCTCAACCAAATTGAGATGGTTTGAGATGAGTCAGACCACAAAGGAAAAGCAGTCCAGGTGAAGCTGGTTGAGAGAATTCCAAGATTGTGCAAAGCTGTCATCAAGGCAAAGAGTGGCTACTTTGAAGATTCTCAAATATAAAATGTATTTTGATTTGTTTAACACTTTTTCAGTTACTACATGTTTCCATATCATGTAGGGGTAAACAGCAAACCAAAAGCCGTCTCATGGGTCTCCCGGTGGCGGCCGGTACGGGTATTGAACCTGCATCTGTAGGTTCTATACGTAGCGTTGCTACAGATGCACGTTCAATACCCGTGCCGGCTGCCACCGGGAGACCCATGAGGCGGCTTTTGGTTTTAATTTAGAATCCTCCAATCATCTATATGTAATTAATGGTGGAGAGTCACATCATATTTTTCAATATACTGTAGGCCTACCGCAGGCGACATGAGTCTCACTAGTGTTGAGTAATGTGCTGTTAAAAGTGGTGTAGGTCTTATTTATTTAAAGAGCATATTGAAGTTAGAAGCAATAGGATTTGAAGCACAAAGTAACAAAACACAGAGAGGTGTTGGTAAAGGTTTATTGTCCTGCTAATAGCCCATACTGGGCTATTATAATACGTACATGCTGTCCAGGTCAGGATAACCAAAACATTTCTTTATTAAAGAATTGGTACTTGTTTATTTTGATCCAAAGCCATGAATGAGTGAGTCACTCATGTAGGTGCCGGACTATATATCCGTGCCATCAACTTGATAATATATAACGATATTTTGGAGATTATTTCATTTTCAAAAACCTAAAGTGAGCGATTGTAATCTGAGTAAAGGCCAAAATAATATTTGTAAAGGCCAAACAATTTATTTCTATTTTCAGAGGGAGAGAAACGCTGGGCCAATTGTGCTCCGCCCTATGGGACTCCCAATCATGGTCGGATGTGATACATAATAATAATACTTTTTGTTGTATTATTTTTTTATCTTTTCTGGTGGATTAAATTGAAAGGATGAGGAGTGGACCAGTCACCTCTGCTGAGGCGCGGGAAATCTGTCAGTCCGGCTGAGATGCGGGAGCATGGTGACCTAGAGCGCCGGAGAGATAGCATACGTGACGGCACACCCTCCCGGCGAGTTCGGCTCCAGCCGCAGGACCCCAATCAAAGGGACGGTCCCGGGGATCAGGAGTGGACCAGTCACCCCTGCTAATGCGCAGGAACCTGTCGCCGGCTGGAGCGCGGGAACCTGACAGACCGGCTGAGGCAGGGGAGCCTGGCGATCCAGGTAAGGCATGAGAGCCTGATGAGCCGGTGGAAGCAGGAGAGCCTGGCAATCCGACGAAGGCATGAAAGCCCAACGAGCCGGCTGAGGCAGGGGAGCCTGGCAATCCGGCTAAGGCATGAGAGCCTGATGAGTTGGCGGAGGCAGGGGAGCCTGGCGATCTGGCTGAGACATGAGAGCCTGTAGCGACTCTCGGACCCGACATCATTCCCACCAAAACAAAACAACAACAAAAAAACACTCCCCTAACCCTAACCCTAACCCTTAGGTGAGGCATCATTCTATAACGATGTGCGCTGAGAGTCGGGAAGCAAGTTCAGGGAGTGAGTGTTTTAATAAAATAAATGGAACATAATACAAAACAAGAAACACTAACAGCACACAGACAAGAAACAGAAACAATGACACCTGGGGAAGGAAACAAAGGGAGTGACATATATAGGGAAGGTAATCAGGGAAGTGATGGAGTCCAGGTGAGTCTGATGACACGCAGGTGTGCGTAACGATGGTAACAGGTGTGCGCCATAACGGGCAGCCTGGTGACCTAGAGGCCAGAGAGGGAGCACACATGACACAATATTTCTGTAATTCAGTGATATTTATTCCCATAGTAATTTGTTATGGATCCATAAATCTTCTTAGGGCTAGGCCCCTTTTTTCACAATTTCTGCCTGAATGATGTGCCCAAAGTAAACTGCCTGTAGCTCAGGCCCTGAAGCCAGGATATGCATATAATTAGTACCATTGGAAAGAAAACACTTCGAAGTTTGTAGAAATGTTAAAATAATGTAGGAGAATATAACACAAAAGATATGGTAGGAGAAAATCCAAAGATAAACAAACCTGATTTTTTTTGAGAGCCCATGCTCTTACAATGGAAAGTATAGGGCATAATGAATTCTAGCTCCCAGGATGCAATTCCTATGGCTTCGACAGGGCGTCAGCAGTCTATGTTAAAGGTTTCAGGCTTGTAACTTCCAAAACAAATAAGAAATAACACTTTTAGTAGAAGGACACAGTCTTGGAAGTCCGTGTTTGCGCGCGCCATAAAGAAATTACGCATCTGCTAAAATCGGTTTCCTATTGAACATTCTTCTTTCAGAAAGAAATATTATAGTTTGATTACATTTTAGGGTATCTGAGGAGTAAATAGAAACATATTTTGACTTGTTGAAACAAAGTTTAGGGGTAGATTTTCAGATTCCTTTCTCTGCACGTTGAACGAGTGGATTACTCAAATCGATGGCGCCAACTAAACTGACTTTTTGGGATATAAAGATAGATTATATCTAAAAAACAACACTACATGTTATCCTGTTACATCTAGGGGGCAGTAATTTCACGGCTGGATAAAAAACGTACCCGATTTAATCTGATTATTAGTCCTGCCCAGAAACTGGAATATGCATATAATTATTAGCTTTGGAGAGAAAACACTCCAAAGTTTCTGAAACTGTTTGAATGGTGTCTGTGAGTATAACAGAACTCCTATGGCAGGCAAAAACCTGAGATGCTTCTGTTCAGGAAGTACCCTGTCTGAACATTTCTTGCCCTTCTTTATTATCTCTGTCGTTTACAAAGGATCTCTGCTCTTACGTGACACTTGTCACGTCAACAATGGAGTCTCACAGCCCGGGAAAAACAGGAATGATGTCATTCAAAGCCCTGGCTGAAGCACACGAGAGCAAATGCTGAGTGGTCAGTCAATGGACTAAGCCTTAGGCGCGTGACACGCCCCGCCCCCGGCTTTTGTTTTTTTCCTCAGTTTACAGACAGGCAGATTCCCGGTCGGAATATTATCGCTTCTCTACGAGATAAATTGCATAAATATTGGTTTTAAACAGCGGTTGACATGCTTCGAAGTACGGTAATGGAATATTTCGAAATTTTTTGTCATATTTTGCGTCATGCTCGTGGCCGAGATTTAGCGTTGGGATAGTGTCTAGAACGCACGAACAAAACGTCGCTGTTTGGATATAACGATGGATTATTTGGGACCAAACCTACATTTGTTATTGAAGTAGAAGTCCTGGCAGTGTATTCTGATGAAGAACAAGCAAGGTAAGAACATTTTTCTTATAGGAAATGTGATTTTGGTGAAGGCTACACTGGGTGGGTGTCTAAATAGCTAGCCCTGTAACGCCGGGCTATGTACTTACATTATTGCAAAATGTGCTTCATCCGAAAAGCTATTTTAAAATCGGACATATCGAGTGCATAGAGGAGTTCTGTATCTATAATTCTTAAAATAATTGTTATGCTTTTTGTGAACGTTTATCGTGAGTAATTTAGTAAAATCACCGGAAGTGTTCGGTGGGAATGCTAGTTCTGAACGTCACATGCTAATGTAAAAAGCTGGTTTTTGATATAAATATGAACTTGATTGAACAGACATGCATGTATTGTATAACACAATGTCCTAGGTGTGTCATCTGATGAAGATCATCAAAGGTTAGTGCTGCATTTAGATATGGTTTGGGTTTATGTGACATGATATGCTAGCTTGAAAAATGGCTGTGTGATTATTCCTGGCTGGGTACTCTGCTGACATAATCTAATGTTTTGCTTTCGCTGTAAAGCCTTTTTGAAATCGGACAGTTTGGTTAGATAAAGGAGAGTCTTGTCTTTAAATAGCTGTAACATAGTCATATGTTTGAAAAGTGTAAGTTTTCGGATTTAGAGGAGTTTGAATTTCGCGCCCCGCCCATCATTGGATATTGGAGCAGACGTTCCGCTAGCGGAACGTGTAGATGTAAGAAGTTATAGCTGGGACCTTTGGATGACAAATCAGAGGAAGATTTTCAAAAGTAAGTGAAGATTTAATCTTTATATATGAATCTATGAAACCTGTGCCGGTGGAAAAATATTTTGATGTGGGGCGCCGTCCTCAAACAATTGCATGGCATGTTTTGCTGTAATAGCTACTGTAAATCGGACAGTGCAGTTAGATTAACAAGAATTTAAGCTTTCAGACGATATAAGACACTTGTATGTACCTAAATGTTTAAAATCCATAATATTTATTTGAATTTATTTGAATTACGCGCCCTCCAGTTTCACCGGAAGTTGTCCCGCTAGCGTGACACCGATACTTAATTAATCAAAATAAACATTGGCATTTTGAAAGAGTATTTTTATCATTATTTTAGTAACGAAAGCATAAAGATTAACAAATACAGTACTGTACAGTCATGGCCAAAAGTTTTGAGAATGACACAAATATTAATTTCCACAAAGTTTGCTGCTTCAGTGTCTTTAGATATTTTTGTCAGATGTTACTATGGAATACTGAAGTATAATTACAAGCATTTCAAAAGTGTCAAAGGCTTTTATTGACAACTACATGGAGTTGATGCAAAGAGTCAATATTTGCAGTGTTGGCCCTTCTTTTTCAAGACCTCTGCAATCTGCCCTGGCATGCTGTCAATTAACTTCTGGGCCACATACTGACTGATGGCAGCCCATTCTTGCATAATCAATGCTTGGAGTTTGTCAGAATTTGTGGGTTTTTGTCCTCAATGGGATTAAGGTCTGGGGAGTTTCCTGGCCATGGACACAGAATATCAATGTTTTGTTCCCCGAGCCACTTAGTTATCACTTTTGCCTTATGGCAAGGTGCTCCATCATGCTGGAAAGGGCATTGTTCATCACCAAACTGTTCCTGGATGGTTGGGAGAAGTTGCTCTCGGAGGAGGTGTTGGTACCATTCTTTATTCATGGCTGTGTTCTTAGGAAAAATTGTGAGTGAGCCCACTCTCTCGGCTGAGAAGCAACCCCACACATGAATGGTCTCAGGATGCTTTACTGTTGGCATGACACAGGAATGATGGTAGCGCTCACCTTGTCTTCTCCGGACAAGCTTTTTTCCGGATGCCCCAAACAATCGGAAAGACTATTCATCAGAGAAAATGACTTGACCTCAGTCCTCAGCAGTCCAATCCCTGTACCTTTTGCAGAATATCAGTCTGTCCCTGATGTTTTTCCTGGAGAGAAGTGGCTTCTTTGCTGCCCTTCTTGACACCAGGCCATCCTCCAAAAGTTTTCGCCTCACTGTGTGTGTAGATGCACTCACACCTGCCTGCTGCCATTCTTGAGCAAGCTCTGTACTGGTGGTGCCCCAATCCCGCAGCTGAATCAACTTTAGGAGACGGTCCTGGCGCTTAATAACTGAACCGCTCTCCTTGAAGTTCTTGATGATCCGATAAATGGTTGATTTAGGTGTAATCTTACTGGCAGCAATATCCTTGCCTGTGAAGCCCTTTCCGTGCAAAGTAATGATACGGCACGTGTTTCCTTGCAGGTAACCATGGTTGACAGAGGAAGAACAATAATTCCAAGCACCACCCTCCTTTTGAAGCTTCCAGTCTGTTATTCGAACTCAATCAGCATGACAGAGTGATCTCAAGCCTTGTTCTCGTTAACACTCACACCTGTGTTAACGAGAGAATCACTGACATGATGTCAGCTGGTCCTTTTGTGGCAGGGCTGAAATGCAGTGGTAATGTTTTTGGGGCATTCACTTCATTTGCATGGCAAATTAATTGCAATTCATCTGATCACTCTTCATAACATTCTGGGGTATATGCAAATTGCCATCATACAAACTGAAGCAGCAGACTGAAAATTTATATTTGTGTCATTCTTAAAACTTTTGGCCACGACTGTACAGTATATGCCTTTACATTTGGATAATTTGACCACCTGCATTTGTTTATTCATCTATAGCAGAACAGCATAAAGGTCCGGATGGCCCTTGCTTTGCCTGGTGAGCAGTTGGTCAAAGTTATGTTATCAGAAGAGGAAGGGAAATATCAGGGTGAATCGATGACCTGATGAACCCGCCAGGTATGTTGACTCTGCCTGTCGGGGGTGGAGTTCCAGAGCTCACAGGTGTGCCTGGCATGGATTGTGACTCAATCTCATTCCTCACCCTGTTCAATGCGTCATTCTCCGCCTGACTCTCCGCCAATGCCGCCTGGCTCTGAACCAATGCATCAGCTGTCGCCCATATCTCTGCCCTCAGATAATGTTTCTCTTTCTGCTGATCTGCCTTCAATGACTCCATCTCGGTCTTCAAAGTTTGAATCTGATCGATGTGCACCTTCATCAGATGAGCAGAATGGTACCGCCCTGAGCCCCCATCGATTACAGTGGCCTATGAACAGGTGCAGTAGGCGACAATACAGTTAAGTAGGCCTAATAAATCGACTGCTGGTCTTAACTGTATGCTGCGCATTTTTACATTGTATTCCATTTCTAGCGAGACTATACAAGCCATCGACTCACTGATGAATGAAGATGATGAGTGATCGGCAAAGGCAATCTGCAATCTGCTGGCATCACGGCACAACATCAACATCGCTCTTCTCACAGTCAGAAGACAGTTGAAGAAACTTGCTTGTACTTATAGAAAGGCATAGTAAGACGTTTTATAATTATAATTATTATTTTTTCTTCTGAACATTAACCATGTGTGTTCGCTTGTTTTGTGCTGTTCTGTAGTTTCGACCCGATGATCCGTCTGACAAATAAAGACCTTTGTGTCCTGCAGGCCCAGGCATGGATCAAAGCTAGTGAGACGTTCAATGAGGTCATCTTCACAAATGAATCAAACATGGCCCTTGAGCAATTTGCTCAAAATTGCTACAGAAAAAAAGGAAGAAGGTCAAGCAAGCCGAGTCCCAAGCATCCTCTCAAACTTCATGTGTGGGGGGCAATTTCTCGCCAGGGACCAGGCCCATATTTGATTTTTGATGTTAAGTTTGGCTATTTACAAATCAAAAGGTACATAAAATATTGTAACCTACACTGCATGGACTGCTATGTGTTCCACAATAATTCACTGTTGCCTCCTTTTTCAGGTTTCATGGCTCGAGATTTCTTTGAGGAAGAAATCATCAAGAGATATGCTGGACCCTATGTCAGAGAGGTGTTTCTGGGACCACATCGTTTCTTTCAAGGTAGGATTATAGCAATATTTTGTTATGTTTAGGCCTATTTACATGTATATTTCTACTATTGTGCCTAATGTTGGCTGTTAGGCTAAATTAATTTTTTTCTTCTCCAAATGCAGACAATGACCCAAAACACACTGCCGCCCGGGTTTGCGTTACAAATGAGGGCATAAACTGGGTCAAGACTCCAGCAGAGTAAGTAGACCTTCATGTAGTAAAATAAAGGTTGAATAAAAATAAATAAATATAAGACCTACAACACCTACGGTAGGCCTACAATATATCTAAAAATAATAATAATAATCTCTACACGTAGGTCTCCTGGTTTAAACCCGATTGAACTTGTTTGGCATCAACTGAAAACATTAATCCGTATCTCTGCCAAGCCTATAAGCAAAGATGAACTGGTCAAGGCCATCAAGATGTTTTGGCTAGAGAAATTGATGATACTACAATGCAACAAATACATTGATAATCTCAGCAAGGTTTTACCCGTGGACGTGGAGCTGGGTGGAAGTGCAACTAAAATCTAGTTTAAATAACCATCTGCATTTTGAATGTCTTTTTTCTAGTTATTTTATTAGCGAAAGCATAAAGATGTTGAATAAGATATACTGTACTGCTGTTTTGAGTTAGAAATGTAACACTTCAGAGTACTTAAGCATCGAATAAATTGCAGGTAGGGGGATGTTCACACCTTCAAAAGATTGGGCTCACTTAGAAATGTCCTTGTTTTTGAAAGAAAATCCAAAAAAAATTTCATTAAAATTACATCAAATTCATCAGAAATACAGTGTCGACATTGTTAATGTTGTAAATGACTATTGTAGCTGGAAACGGCAGATTTTTTATGGAATATCTGCATAGGCGTACAGAGGCCCATTATCAGCAACCATCACTCCTGTGTTCAAATGGCACGTTGTGCTAGCTAATCCAAGTTTATCATTTTAAAAGGCTAATTGATCTTTAGAAAACCCTTTTGCAATTATGTTAGCACAGCTGAAAACTGTTGGCCTGATTAAAGATGCAATAAAACTGAAGATCTCATACAATGCTGTGTACTACTCCCTTCAGGAACAGCACAAACTGGCTCTAATCAGAATAGAAAGAGGAGTGCACAACTGAGCAAGAGGACAGGTACATTAGAGGGTCTAGTTTGAGAACCAGACGCCTCACAAGTCCTCAACGGGCAATTTTACAATTTTCGCCTAAATGACATACCCAAATCTAACTGCCTGTAACTCAGGCCCTGAAGCAAGGATATGCATATTATTGGTACCATTTGAAAGGAAACACTTTGAAGTTTGTGGAAATGTGAATTGAATTTAGGTGAATATAACCCAATATATCTGGTAGAAGAAAAAACAAAGAAAAAAACAACCAGTGTTTTGTTTACCACTATCTTTGAAATGCAAGAGAAAGGTCACAGTCACAGCCATCACTCTGTTTGTAATTCCAATAGTGTCCACAAGATGGCATCAGTGTATGTGTAAAGGTTCAGATGGATAACTTGAAGTATGACTGAACCTCAAGACTTTTAGTGTGAAGTCCCAAGGTACATTTTGACAAATAGTGAAGGAGACATTTGCATTCATATTCCATTTTTTTCTGCAAGAATATCGTCCTATCTGTATACTTGGACTTTGATTTAGCTTTCCAAGTATTAGTAGCCATATTATAAGATCAACATTTGCAAAACAACCAGTTCAACAAATGTTGAACTTCATAACTCTGAATATCCTTATAATTTTTGTCCAAAATGAAAAGGCATACTGTCGTATAAGGTTAGTAGCTACATTTTCCGACATATACATGTTTTTCATAAATCCCAGGTCATTGGCTATCTAGCTAGCTTTGTTTGACCCCAATTGGTGCTTATTTGACAAAGATACAGTCGTGATGGCCGCCTGTGTCATCTGCGTGCCATAAACGCATAGCGCTCTGACCAATTATGGTGTCCTATAGGATATACTACAACCCTAATGAAATAGTGAAGTCTTGTTACCTCTAGGATCTCTGGGGATAGATACAAACGTGATTTGACTCATTGAAACAACGTTTAGGGTGAGATTTTCACAGATTCCTTTCTTTGCAAATTGAACGAGTGGAAATACAAAATCGATTGTGCATGCTATATGGACCTTTTCAGGATATGAAAAAATATTTAATCTAACAAAACGACACTTCATGTTATCTCTGGGACCCTTTGGATGATAAATCAGAGCAAGATTTCAGAATGTAAGTGCACATTTCACCTTCAGAGGTGAATTTATCAAAGCTATCGCGGTGAAAAAAAAACTGTTTTGTTGTTAGGAGCTCTCCTCAAACAATAGCATGGCATTTTTTCGCAGTAATAGCTACTGTAAATTGGACAGTACAGTTATATTAACAACATTTTAAGCTTTCAGCCGATATAAGACACTTCTATGTACCGACATTTGTTGTTTCTCTAAAATCTGCGATCTTGACATAACATGCTGCATGATTTACAACTGTCCCGTTGATGGAACGCCAATCCTTATAGTGCCCGCAAAACACCAGTCTCAACTGTAACCACAATGTCACAAATAATTTGGATCTGCCTTTCCAATTAGTTTTAGAGTTTGAGATTCATTTGATTAATATTATGGTGTTTCTATTTATTTCTTTATTTTTGAAAAAAAACTCTGGGTTTCTGTTAGAATTGAACTGAAAATATATATGCAATTATTAGTTACATTGTTTTAGTTTGAACGTGCAGACTGGCACTAAGAACAGTGGGAACGCTTCCCTTGTCAGCGACATTATTAGTGCAATGCCCCTTAAAGTGTTGCTCTGTGCTACCTAGTGTGACGGGGTGGAGGTTATTAACAGGGATAGTAATATAATATATCTGTGAGAATATCCAAGGGGCTTTTATATAATTCTAAATTAATAATAATAATAATCGCTTTGTTAAAAAATAATAATATTTTGGAGATTATTTCGTTTTCAGCACAAGTGTGGGGGATGTAAGGGGAGGTGTGGTGTTTGATGAAGCAGCTGGTCACCTGCGGTGTGTTAGCTGTAGCCAGGTTAGCCTCATGGCTGGTGGTGGTGGTGTCCGTCTGCGGTGCACTGCTGAGGTGCAGCACAGGGAGATCACAGGAGCCCTTTGAACAGCAGGCTACCCTTTGAACAGCAGGCTGCAGGTGGAATGAGTTTAACAGAATTATGCTGAGACTCATATTTTTCACTTTTTTAAATGTATACAAAAAAACCCAATGATTTCAGAGTTTAACTAACCATAGAACTCTGTGCACAAGGACTACTTTCAACAAATTCCGTTAACGTGGAATTGCCCATCTTCAGTGGTGTCATTTTATAATATTGTGCTATTTAATTAAGTTAACCTGCTCTCTACTGCAGTTAGCCATCTCTTTTACAAAGTTGACGTTTTCTTAAGTCAGCCATTGTAGATTTACCATTCAGCTATGGTAGATTTGGCCTGCCCCTGGGTGTTGTTAGCATGTGTATTGACATAGTCTTGTCTTGTGAAGCCCCACAGAGACTCTCACCTGAGGCTGTGCCATGCTATGACATTGAGCCTGGGGCAACGGCTGTCCGGGGGGGGGGCATGGCTACTGTGTTAACTAACTGAATAAACCATTATGTTCTCCCTGCTGTTACTTTCAACACATCTGTCATTAGGTTGCAAACACTGTGCCAGGGGGCACCTGTGAGGTTTAAAGGGACAGTTCAGAGGTTTAAAGGGAAGTTTAGCTTAAAGTGAACTATCCTCTTTTCAAGAACCGACATATGTAAACTATTTTTTTTAAATATGAGTGATAGATGAGATTCACCCAGGGAGTCAGAACACCGCTAGTACACAGCAAACCCAAAATGTATAGTAAACAACCACCAACAGGGATGATGTTTGTCAAAATGATGGAGAGGGAGAGTGTATAGCCGAACAGCCGAATAACCATTCCTAAGCTGCCAAAACAGGCAAAGTGTCAATAAAGGACTAAGATTGAATCCTACCATATTGGCTCTGACGCTCATCGGATGTGGCAGGGCTTACAAAATATTATGGACCCCAAAGGGAAGCCCAGGTGACACGAGCCTACCAGACGAGAGAAATGACTTCTATGCGTGTTTCGAGGCAAGTAACACTGAAGCATGCATGAGAGCACCAGCTGTTCTGGATGACTGTGTGATCACACTCTCTGTAGCCAATGTGAGTAAGACCTTTAAACAGGTCAAGATTCACAAGGCTGCAGGGCCAGATGCATTATCAGGATGTGTACTCAGAGCATGCACTGACCAACAGGCAAGTGTCTTCAGACATTTTCAACCTGTCCCTGACTGAGTCTGTAATACCAAAATTTTTCAAGCAGACCACCATAGTCCCTGTGCCAAAGAACACCAAGGTAACCTGCCTAAATGACCACCGACCCGTAGCACTCACGTCTGTAGCCATGAAGTGCTTTGAAAGGCTGGTCATGTCTCACATCAACACCCTCACCCCAGAAACCCTAGACCCACTACAATTCGCATACCGCCCCAAAAGATCCACAGATGATGCAATCTCTATTTTACTCCACACTGCCCTTTCCCACCTGGACTAAAAGAACACCTATATGAGAATGCTGTTCATTGACTACTACTCAGCGTTCAACACCCTTTTCCCTCAAAGCTCATCACTAAGCTAAGGACCCTGGGACTAAACACCTCCCTCTACAACTGGATCCAGGACTTCCTGACAAGCAGCCCCCAGGTGGTAGGGTAGGCAAGACATCTGCCATGCTGATCCTCAGGACTGCGTGGCCAAGCACGACTCCAACACCATCATTAAGTTTGCCGACGACACAGCGGTGGTAGGCCTGATCACCGACAGCGATGAGACAGCCTATAGGGAGAAGGTCAGAGACCTGGTCATGTGGTGCCAGGACAACAACCTTTCCCTCAACATGATCAATACAAAGGAGATGATTGTGGACTACAGGAAAAGGAGGGCCGAGCACGCCCCCATTCTCATCGACGAGGCTGTAGTGGAGCAGGTTGAGAGCTTCAAGTTCCTTAGTGTCCACATCACCAACAAACTATCATGGTCCAAACACACCAAGACAGTCGTGAAGAGGGAACGACAAAACTTATTCCCCCTCAGGAGACTGAACAGATTTGGCATGGGTCCTCAGATCCTCTAAGTTCTACAGCTGCACCATTAAGAGCATCCTGACTGGTTGCATCACCACCTGGAATGGCAAATGCTCGGCATCCAACCACAAAGCACTACAGAGGGTAGTGCGTATGGTCCAGTACATCACTGGGGCTGAGCTTCCTGCCATCCAGGACCTCTATACTAGGCGGTGTAAAGAGGAAGGCCCTGAAAATTGCCAAAGACTCCAGCCACCCAAGTCATAGACTGTTCTCTCTGCTATCTCACGGCAAGCGGTACCGGAGAGCCAACAGCTTCTACCACCAAGCCATAAGACTGCTGAACAGCAAATAAAATTGCTACCCGGACAATTTGCATTGCTCCCACCTTTTTTTATGCTGCTGCTACTCGCTGTTTACCCCTACCTACATGTAAATATTACCTCAATTACCTTGACTAACCTGACTCAGTACCGATACCCCCTGTATGTACAATGCATTCGGAGTGTTTTCAGACCCCTTGACTTTTTACACATTTGTTGCATTACAGCCTTATTCTAAAATGGATTTTCCCCTTCTCAATCTACACACAACACCCCATAATAACAATGCAAAAACAGATTAAGACATTTTTGCAAATGTACCAGTCCAAAGTTTGGACACACCTACTATTCCAGGGTTTTTCTTTATTTGTACTATTTTCTACATTGTAAAATAATAGTGAAGACATCAAAACTATGAAATAACACATGTATATCCAAATATATTTTAGATTTCAGATTCTTCAAAGTAGCCACCCTTTGCCTTGATGACAGCTTTGCAAACTCCTGGCATTCTCTCAACCAGCTTAATGAGGTAGTCACCTGGAATGCATTTCAATTAACAGGTGTGCCTTTTTAAAAGTTAATTTGTGGAATTAATTTTATTCCTAATGCGTTTGAGCCAATCAGTTGTGTTGTGACTAGGTAGGGGTGGTATACAGAAGATAGTCCTATTTAGTCCGTCATTATTTTAAGACATGAAGGTCAGTCAATTCGGAAAATTTCAAGAACTTTGAAAGTTTGTTCAAGTACAGTCACAAAAACCATCAAGAGCTATGATGAAACTGGCTCTCATGAGGATCGCCACAGGAAAGGAAGACCCAGAGTTACCTCTGCTGCAAAGGATAAGGTCATTAGAGTTAACTGCACCTCAGATTGCAGCCCAAATAAATGCTTCACAGAGTTCAAGTAACAGACACACCTCAACATCAACTGTTCAGAAGAGACTGCGTGAATCAGGCCTTCATGGTCAAATTGCAGCAAAGAAACCACTACTAAAGGACACCAATAAGAAGAAGAGACTTGTTTGGGCGAAGAAACACGAGCAATGGACATTATGTCCTTTTGGTCTGATGAGTCCAGATTTTTGGTTCCAACCACCGTGTCTTTGTGAGACGCAGAGTAGGTGAATGGATGATCGCTGCATGTGTGGTTCCCATTGTGATGCATGGAGGAGGAGGTGTGATAGTGTGGGCGTGCTTTGCTGGTGACACTGACGGTGACTTATTTAGAATTCAAGGCACACTTAACCAGCATGGCTACCACAGCATTCTGCAGCGATACGCCATCCCATCTGGTTTGTGGTTAGTGCGACTATAATTTGATTTTCAACAGGACAATGACCCAAAACACACCTCCAAGCTGTGTAAGGGCTATTTGACCAAGACGGAGAGTGATGGAGTGCTGCATTAGATGACCTGGCCTCCACAATCACCCGACCTCAACCCAATTGAGATGGTTTGGGATGAGTTGGACCGCAGAGTGAAGGAAAAGCAGCCAACAAGTGCCCAGCATCTGTGAGAATTTCTTCAAGACTGTTGGAAAAGCATTCATCATGAAGCTGGTTGAGAGAATGCCAAGAGTGTGCAAAGCTGTCATCAAAGCAAAGGGTGGCTACAATGAGAATCTGTCACGTCATGACCAGTAAAGGGGTCTATTTGTTATTGTAGTTTGGTCAGGACGTGGCAGAGGGTATTTGTTTTCATGGTTTTGTGTATGTGTTTAGATAGAGGGATATTTTGTGTAGAGTATTTCTGGCGTTTATTGGTGTAACTGTTGATGTAGAGGGGGTAGTTGATTTAGGTGGTTCGGGGTGTGTGTGTACTGTAGAGGGGTATTTGATTTATGTGTTCTGGGGTGTTGGGTTTGTTCTTGTGTTTATATTTCTAAGGGGCTGTTCTAGTTTTGTATTTCTGTGTTGGCCTGGTATGACTCTCAATCAGGAACAGCTGTACATCGTTGTTGCTGATTGAGAGTCGTACTTAGGGAGCCTGTTTTCACCTGTCACTTTGTGGGTGGTTATTTCCGTGTTTAGCGTTATGCCTTACAGGACTGTCTATCGTCGTTGTCTTTTTGTATACGTGTTTGTTTTTGGTTTCCCTTCTTTGTCCAAATAAAAGAAGATGAGTGTACATATACCCGCTGCATTTTGGTCTCAATCCTACGACTACCGTGACAGAATCTAAAATATATTTTGATTTGATTAACACTTTTTTGGTTACCACATGATTCCATTTGTGTTATTTCAACTTTTTGATGTCTTCACTATTATTCTATAATGTCGAAAATAGTAAAAATACTGAAAAACCCTTGAATTAGGAGGTGTTTCCAAACTTTTAACTGGTACTGTATGTACAAAGAATTTACGTAAGTATTCAGACCCTTTACTCAGTACATTTTTAAGGCACCTTTGGCAGTGATTACATCCTTCTCTGCAGATCCTATTTTTAGGTCTCTCCAGATATGTTCGATTGGGTTCAAGTCCCAGCTCTGACTGGGCCACTCAAGGACATTCGGAGACTTGTCCCAAAGTCACTCCTGCGTTGTCTTGGCTGTGTGCTTAGGGTCGTTGTCCTGATGGAAGGTAAACCTTTGCCCGTCTGAGGTCCTGAGTGCTCTGGAGCAAGTTTTCATCAAGGATCTCTCTGTACTTTACTCTGTTCATCTTTCCCGCAATCCTGACTAGTCTTCCAGTCCCTGCCGCTGAAAAACATCCCCACGGCATGATATTTCCACCAGCATGCTTCAACGTAGGGATGGTGCCAGGTTTCCTCCAGACGTGACGCTTGACATTCAGGCCAAAGAGTTAAATCTTGGTTTAATCAGACCAGAGAATCTTGTTTCTCATGGTCTGAGAGTCCTTTAGGTGCCTTTTGGCAAACTACAAGTGGACTGTCATGTGCATTTTACTAAGGAGTAGCTTCTGTCTGGCCACTCTACCATCAAGGCCTGATTGGTGGAGTGCTGCAGAGATGGTTGTCCTTCTGGAAGGTTCTCCCATCTCCACAGAGGAACTCTGGAACTCTGTCAGAGTGACCATCGGGTTCTTGGTCACATCCCTGACCAAGGCCCTTCTCCCCTGATTGCTCAGTTTGGCCAGGCGGCCAGCTCTAGGAAGAGTCTTGGTGGTTCCAAACTTCTTCAATTGAAAGAATGATGGAGGCCACTGTGTTCTTGGGGGACCTCAATGATGCAGAAATGTTTTGGTACCCTTTCCCAGATCTGTGCCTTGACGCAATCGGAGCTCTACAAAAAATTCCTTCGACCTCATTGGTTGATTTTTACTCTGACATCCACTGTCAACTGTGGGACCTTATATAGGCTGGTGTGTGCCTTTCCAAATAATGTCCATTCAATTGAATTTTCCACAGGTGGACTCCAATCAAGTTGTAGATACATCTCAAGGATGATCAATGGAAACAGGATGCACCTGAGCTCAAATTTGAGTTTCAATTTTGGTTCTGAATACTTATGTAAATAAGGTATCTCTTTTTTATTTTTAATACATTTGCAAACATTTCTAAAAACCTGTTTTCACTTTCTCATTATGGGGTATTGTGTGTAGATTGATGAGGGGAAACAATTATTTAATCCATTTTAGAATAAGGCTGTAAAGTAACAAAATGTGGAAAAAGTCACGGGGTCTGAATACTTTCCGAATGCACTGTATAGCCTCGTTATTGTACATTTATTTATTTATATATTTTTTTACTTTAGTTTATTTTACTTTACTTTTATTTTCTTAACTGCATTGTTGGTTAATTGCTTGTAAGTAAGCGTTTCATGATAAAGTGATATGTTGTATTCGACGCATGTGACAAATACTTTTTTTTTTATTGATTTGAAAACATGAAAAACCCGACCATTTAAACCAGCATTTCATGCAAATCTTTAACAATGATATCACTAAGAGCAACAGTAAAAAAAATAAAAAAACATGTAGCTAATTCATGCAAAGATGTCCTGCATTTCCTCAAAAAGGTTTGTGTTTGAAGTGGGTGAATGGATGCTCCGGGTGGAGTCAGAAGAGGGGGACAGAGGAGGGTGGCTTGTTTTGGCTGTAGTGATTGGGCTGCAGTTGGCTGAAGGCTGGAGAGTGCTCTTTATTCGATAGGCTGTGTGCTGGCCTGGTTGGGGTGGGCTGTAATGTTAGCCCAGCCGGCCAGCCCCAGCCAGGCAGCGTGTCACACTGCTGTTCATAGACCACAGATCAAGGGCCCGGGCCCTCTGCTGGCCCCTAGCCAGCCTCCAGATGGCCCCTGCTAATGAGCCCGAACTGCAGCTCTGCCATGGGCCTCCCCAGCCTGGGTGGGGAGGGGACCCACAGGGGGCCGGACGGAGCCTGACGGCCGGGTAGAGGGTCAACCACAGGGTCAACCACAGGCAGGGGGCTGGAGATGGGAGGATGAGAGGAACACATGCCAATCTCAGGGAGAGAAAGATGGCGGTTCTTATTGAGGATCATACATTTGAGTATGAACTTTGGTAGGAGTGTGTGTGTATGTGAAAGAGAAGATGGGAGGAGGAGGTGTTGCTTTGGTTTCTTCAGATGGAAAATGATTCACTGACACTTTCTTCTAATTACAAGATGAATAAAATGTTGGGTTTGTGGTCTCCTACTACTTTTATAGTGACTATACAGTGTAGCCTAGTTGTTTGCTTCCCAGCGAACAACAAATATTCCAACAACCTTGGAGAAAGTTCTCTTAAGAGTTTCATTCATCAAATAATGTTCTCGTAGGAATGTACCCATGATGTGCAAGGAAGGTTTCTAAGAGACCATCCCCTTAATGTCAAATAGATCTTACCCAGAACGTGCATACCATGTTCTCATAATTTAAGATATAAATGTTCTAGACACGTTTCATGGGAACGTTGCAAGAACATTCATGTCCAGTTTTCTGAGGGTTAGGAAAATATTCCATCAAAATCCCACCAAACATACACAGAACATGGTTGCCATGTTCTCAGAATCTAAGATATTAATGTTCTAGATTTGTTTCATGGGAACGTACAGGAACATTTCTGTGTGTCAGTTGTCTGGACGTTGCCTAATGGTCCCAAAGCTAGCATGCTAGCTGATACCCATAGACTTCCAGTCATTGTGCTAACACTAGTTAGCATTGGCTCTCAAAACGACCTCTAACTTTACTGGACACAGAGACATACAAATGGTATCCACAAGTTCATCTGATGCTGGGGAAGTAGATAAAGGGCCTCATTGCCAAAATCCCAAAGTATCCCTTTAAAGTAATTATTTGGCAACAGTTACAACACACCTATCTGATCTAATTAAAATGAGTTTGTCAATGACACGTTTGTTATAAATGTTATATTAGGTGTAGATTTAAAAAAATACGTGAATTCTCTTTGAGATGCTCAGCTATATACAACTAATAAATACTGATAATTTATGAGGTAGTGGAAATGTGATCATAATTCATGCTCAAGGTGAAATCCTACAGAATCCCATCTTTCAATGAGAAATTAATTTTAATTAGATCAGATGTGTGTTGTAACTTGTGCCAGATTATTTCATTAACATATTTTCCTACGAATGTGAGAGAAGGGTGACTGCGTTAGCGGGTCGCAAACCTAGGCCAACAGCACCAATGACAAATGCCCTAACCACTGTCCAAATAAAGGATATATCTAGCATGTGCTTATTGGGCCAATATCCAGAATAAACCCTACCCCTCCTCCCTTTGCACATGTGTAGATCTGAAACAGCTTGATAGGTGTTAAGGCTGTTAGCAATTAGGTGAATGTACTTAAGTAAATCTCAGCTCTGTTAAAAGTACACTCAACAAAAATGTTTATTGATAATAGTGATTCAGGGGTATCATTAAAACAGGTTAACATGCCCCACCAACATTAGACAACTATACTGAAAGCCCATAAATTTTTGAAATAAGTAGGCCTAAATCACATCACTGTCAGAATAACTGATACATGACACGGACTTGGTGGTGTTGCCAGTGGCGGTTCTAGACCATTTCAACTGGGGGGGCCAAGCTGGGGTCAGTTGTACTATTAGAGGGGCCATTTACATTAGACGTTATTGTTGTCATATCATTTTCTTCACTGCATTGCAGGCATTAGCAGGCAAAAGACCATGTTCATAATCATCATCGTTGCCACTGTCTAATAAAGGATGTAAAAAAAGAACGATAGCAAAAATTTGTTATGTAAAAATTATTTCATACTCCACATTTAGGGGGGCCACAAGGGGGTCCAAAACCGACAGCAAGAGAATGCTGGGCTACACATACTGAGACTGAGGGCACTGTTTCGTTCGCTGTGATGCTTTCCCCAGGGAGATACATTCAGCCTCTTGTGAATTGAAGGACATTTATGAAACACAGAGAGATGAAAGATCAATTGTTTTGTATGTTGGGTTTTTTTGTAAATTTTTTGGGGAAGCCTGGCTTCCCTTGGCACCCATGAATACATGCAACTGAGGCCAACTGTGACTTTAAAACAGTTACAGAAAACTGAGGATGGATCAACAACATTGTAGTTACTCCACAACACTAACCTAATTTACAAAGTGAAAAAAGGAAAACCTGCATCCTTTTTGAAACAAGGCACTAAAGTAATACTGCAAAAAATGTGGCAAAGCAATTCACTTTCTGTCCTGAATACAAAGTGTTTGGGCAAATCCATTGCAACACATTACTGAGAACCACGCTCCATATTTTCAAGCGTAGTAGTGGCTGCATCATGTTATGGGTATGCTTGTAATCATTAAGGACTGGGAAGTTTCAGGATAAAAAATAAACTGAATGGAGCTAAGCACAGGCAAAATCCTAGAGGGAAACCTGGTTGTCTGCTTTCCACCAGACACTGGGAGATGAATTCGCCTTTTAGCAGGACAATAGATTAACATCACTTTATTCCACCAGGGTGGAATTCAGGCTGTAACACAACATGTGGAATAAGTCAAGGGGTATGAATACTTTAGCTCATCATAATCATAACTTACAAAATACACTACTCAAAAAAATAAAGGGAACACTAAAATAACACATCCTAGATCTGAATGAATGAAATAATCTTATTAAATACTTTTTCCTTTACATAGTTGAATGTGCTGACAACAAAATCACACAAAAATAATCAATGGAAATTCAATTTATCAACCCATGGAGGTCTGGATTTGGAGTCACACTCAAAATTAAAGTGGAAAACCACACTACAGGCTGATCCAACTTTGATGTAATGTCCTTAAAACAAGTCCAAATGAGGCTCAGTAGTGTGTGTGGCCTCCACGTGTCTGTATGACCTCCCTACAACGCCTGGGCATGCTCCTGATGAGGTGGCGTGGCGTTGGTGGATGGACTCCTGGACAGTCTGTGGTGCAACGTGGTGTTGGTGGATGGAGCGAGACATGATGTCCCAGATGTGCTCAATTGGATTCAGGTCTGGGGAACGGGCGGGCCAGTCCATAGCATCAATGCCTTTCTCTTGCAGGAACTGCTGACACACTCCAGCCACATGAGGTCTAGCATTGTCTTGCATTAGGAGGAACCCAGGGCCAACCGCACCAGCATATGGTCTCACAAGGGGTCTGAGGATCTCATCTCGGTACCTAATGGCAGTCAGGCTACCTCTGGCGAGCACATGGAGGGCTGTGCGGCCCCCCAAAGAAATGCCACCCCACACCATGACTGACCCACCACCAAACCGGTCATGCTGGAGGATGTTGCAGGCAGCAGAACTTTCTCCACGGTGTCTCCAGACTCTGTCACGTCTGTCACATGTGCTCAGTGTGAACTTGCTTTCATCTGTGAAGAGCACAGGGCGCCAGTGGCGAATTTGCCAATCTTGGTGTTCTCTGGCAAATGCCAAATGTCCTGCACGGTGTTGGGCTGTAAGCACAACCCCCACCTGTGGACGTCGGGCCCTCATGGAGTCTGTTTCTGACCGTTTGAGCAGACACATGCACATTTGTGGCCTGCTGGAGGTCATTTTGCAGGGCTCTGGCAGTGCTCCTCCTGCTCCTCCTTTCACAAAGGCGGAGGTAGCGGTCCTGCTGCTGGGTTGTTGCCCTCCTACGGCCTCCTCCACGTCTCCTGATGTACTGGCCTGTCTCCTGGTAGCGCCTCCATGCTCTGGACACTACGCTGACAGACACAGCAAACCTTCTTGCCACAGCTCGCATTGATGTGCCATCCTGGATGAGCTGCACTACCTGAGCCACTTGTGTGGGTTGTAGACTCCGTCTCATGCTACCACTAGAGTGAAAGCACCGCCAGCATTCAAAAGTGACCAAAACATCAGCCAGAAAGCATAGGAACTGAGAAGTGGTCTGTGGTCACCACCTGCAGAACCACTCCTTTATTGGGGGTGTCTTGCTAATTGCCTATAATTTCCACCTGTTGTCTATTCCATTTGCACAACAGCATGTGAAATTTATTGTCAATCAGGGTTGCTTCCTAAGAGGACAGTTTGATTTCACAGAAGTGTGACTGACTTGGAGTTACATTGTGTTGTTTAAGTGTTCCCTTTATTTTTGTCAGCAGTATATATATATATATATATATATATAAAACCCACATCATATGTGTGTCACGGCTGTTTGAAGGAGCGGACCAAGATGCAGCGTTTTCGTAGTTCCACATATTTATTAAAAGAGAAACTGAATGCAATACACTAATAACTTGAAAATAGGAAAACAACAAACCGTGACACAGAGAGGACAACACACTACTCAAAAGCCAATAACCCACAAACCACAATGAGAAAAACCCTACTTAAATATGATCTCTAATCAGAGGCATATGAGGATCAGCTGCCTCCAATTACAGATCAACCCCAAACAATCCAACATAGAAATAGAAAACTAGAATTTAAACATAGAACTAGAAAACATAGATCAGCCCAAAAACACCCCCTGTCACGCCCTGCCCTACACTACTATAGAAAATGACATCTTACTAGGGTCAGGACGTGACTGTAACGGCTGTCGTCGTGAAGAGAGGACCAAGGCGCAGCGGGTTGCATGCTCATCATATTAATTTATTAAATAAATGTGAACACGAGAAAAACAATAAACAAAAGAACGACAGAAGACAGTTTAACAGGCTATACTTACTACAGCAGTGCTAAAGACAACTACCCACAATTATCAAACAAAACACATCCCTATATATAGGACTCTCAATCATAACATAGAAAATACTAAACTAGAAAGAACATAGAAATACAAAAACATAGAACATAACCCAAAACCCAGAAATAATCAATCAAACACCCTTCTAAACAAACCACCACCCCGAACCACATAAAACAAATACCCTCTGCCACGTCCTGACCAAACTACAATAACAAATAACCTCTATACTGGTCAGGACGTGACAGTACCCCCCCTAAAGGTGCAGACCCCGGATTCACCTCAGCAAAAAAAATAAAAAAATAAACTCCTAACTAAAGGGAGGGAAGGGAGGGTGGCTGCCGTCAACGACGGCACCTGTGCTTCACCCCCCCTCCCCAACCCACCTATACTGGAGGTGGCTCAGGTGCGGGACGAGGACCCCGCTCCACCCTTGGCTTAGCCCACTTAGGTGGCTCCCCTGGCTGCGCCCGGCTGGCGGGCGACCCTGGCGGCTCCAGACTAGCGGGCGGCCCTGGCGGCTCCAGACTGGCGGGCGGCCCCGGACTGGCGGGCGGCTCTGGCGGCTCCGGACTGGCGGGCAGCTCTGGACTGGCGGGCGGCTCTGGCGGCTCCGGACTGGCGGGCGGCTCTGGGCGGGCGGCTCTGGCGGCTCCGGACTGGCGGGCGGCTCTGGCGACTCCGGACTGGTGGCAAACTCACCCGGTTCCGGGTCGCAGGCAGACTCACCCGGTTCCCGGACAGTGGGCCGTCTCCCCTGGTTCCGGACACTCTGGACGAGGCACTGTTGCCGGATACTCTGGACGAGGCACTGTTGCCGGATACTCTGGACGAGGCACTGTTGCCGGATACTCTGGACGAGGCCCTGTTGCCGGATACTCTGGACGAGGCACTGTTGCTGGATACTCTGGACGAGGCACTGTTGCCTGATACTCGGGCCTGGTCTGACGCACTGGAAGCCTGATGCGTGGGGCTGGTAGTGGAGGCACCATTCTGGGGACACGCACCTCAGGGCTAGTGCGAGGAGCGGGAACCGGTCGAGTTAGAGTGGGCTGACGCACTGGAAGCCTGATGCGTGGTGCTGGTACTGGACGTGCCAGCCTGGAGACACGCACCTCAGGGCTAGTGCGAGGAGCGGGAACCGGCCGAGTTGGACTGGGCTGACTCACTGGAAGCTTGATGCGTGGTGCTGGTACTGGACGTGCCAGCCTGGAGACACGCACCTCAAGGCTAGTGTGTGTAGCGGGAAACACTGGACCGTAGAGGCGCACTGGCGGTCTCGAGCGCAGGACTGGCATCACCCCTACTGGCTGGATGCCCACTTTCCCCTGGCACATGCGGGGCGCTGGTACTGCGCATACCGGCCTGAAAATACCCGGCTTCGCCACAGCACCCATCACCCCTAAGCACGGGACCTGTCCAGTCATATGTCGCCCAAAAAAGGTACGGGGATTTGGCCTGGGGCTCAATCCTCGCCCAGCCAAACTACCCGTGTGCCCCCCCCAACAAAATTATTGGGGCTGCCTCTCGGGCTCCCTTACCAGCCGTGTTCCCCGGTCCTCACCAGACTTCCTCCATGGACCCTCTCCGGCCAGAATCTGCTCCCAAGTCCATACTAAACTAGAAAGAACATAGAAATACAAAAACATAGAACATAACCCAAAACCCAGAAATAATCAATCAAACACCCTTCTAAACAAACCACCACCCCGAACCACATAAAACAAATACCCTCTGCCACGTCCTGACCAAACTACAATAACAAATAACCCCTATACTGGTCAGGACATGACAGTGACAATGTGTCCATTACAATCTATGCAATAATGGGAATGCATGATTTGTCACCAGTACTTGAACATTTGAATGTATTTATTATGATTATTATTACTACCACACAAACCATAATTCTGATAATGATTTAGTGGCACGTGCAGGCAGTCAATCACGTCACCTCTGACAGTCACTCGGAGCCATTCAGTGTTGTTATTCATGCATGTAGCTAGTGGGCTAAGATGTAGCATTGGGCAACGTCTTTCAAAAGGAGACAACTCACAAATGCGGAAATTCTGGAGAGTTTTGTCAATTTTGACAATGAGTCTGAGTATGAAAGTGAAGTATCAGATTCTGGCAGTAACAGTGAAGAGCTGCCCCAAACCTTGTGATCTTTGAAAATCCAGAATATGAGGACCACTTTCCCATCAATGTCCCAGGTCCCTCTAAAGTTGCTGGTGGTGATGGAGGCACACCAACAGTGGGCGAAGTACAGGAGGTATGCGGTAGCTGGAAAGCCGCCAGCCATTTCACCCATCCTGGCTGTTGGTTTTGATGAGTCCCAGTCTGGAGTGCAAAGCCCCTTGCCATCTCCCAGAGTGGTTCAAGCTGTTTATGACAGAGGAACTGGTGGGAGACATTGTGGAAGAGACAAACATCAGCATTTGGTAGGGTCTTTGTGCCATACAAGGACCTATGCATTGACGAGTCCCTGATGTTATGGAAGGGTAGGCTGGCATTCTGCCAATACATTCCTTCCAAAAGGCACAGGTTTGGGGTCAGGTTATTTTGCTATGTGAGACGTGAAGACAGGATTTGTCCAGGACATTATAGTCTACACAGGGTCCACCACTGACATCCAACATTATGAGGGGCTTCGGTTGACTGCGTCCGTGGTGATGACCATGCTGGCTCGCCGTCTCAGGATGGGCCACACTTTAATATGTTGACAAATGGTACATCAGTTCCACACTCTTCTAGCATCTGCTCTCGAACAGCACAGGGGCCTGTGGCACAGTCAGGTCGAACAGGAAGTGGATTCCAGCATTCGGAAGCAGAAACATGCAGTGGGGGGAGGTGGTCTTCCAGGAGAATGGTAAACAGCTGTCAGAAAAGTGGCATGACAAACGAGACGTCCATGTCTTCTCTGCTGTCCATACAGCAACCACAGGGAAGTTGGACCACCTGACGGGAGAGAGAAAGTGCAAACCAGACTGGGTGCTTGACTATAACCTCAAAATGGGGGCAGTGGATAAGGCAGACATGATAAACAGCTTTGTGGAATGTGCACGGAAAACTACCAAGTGGTATAAGAATATATTTTTTCATCTGATCAACACTGCTGTTCTCAATGGCCACTTAGTTCACCGCCAGCTAACAGGTGAGATGATTACTGAACACGTTCTTTTGTTGTAATTGGACATACAAATCACATGCAGTTCCACCCACAGTCCCACTCCCTCATCCTCTCCACTCCCTCTCCCCCATAGGTGAGGTGATTACCTTCAAAAAGTACAAAGAGAACCTCATGAGAAAGAGGCTGGAGGAGCACCACAACCCTCAGCGTTCATCCACTGGGGGCCATCCTGCTGCAGACAATTCCCTACACCTCACTGCATGGCATTTTCCCTCCGAAGTCCTTCAAACTGCTGCTCCAGGCTTTTGCTCACGGAGGCACTGCAAAGTCTGCCTGTCCAGTACCTGGTCATGCAGTTTTTGTTGTTCAATCATTTCATGAATATAGGTTATGCATATTTATAATGAAATTAGCTGTCTGTTTATTTTCTCTAGTAAAACTAGTCTTTGCTGTTCATGTCACGTTGGTATAAAGGGTCGGGAGACAGGCGCAAGAACGCGTAATAGTTTTTTTTATTTCTTACTCAAATTACAGCGTGCCGTGTACAGTTACGGGGACAAAGACCAAACAAACACGTATACAAAACACAGGGTAGAAACCCAAACAAAAGAGTGAGGAGTACCTCAAATAAATACAGTCACACAATGATTATCCCACGGGACGAGACCCGTAATTTTCTGCACAATATACAGGGCACGAAAGCAAAAACAACATAGCGCAGGTACTCACACGAACCAACGGACATCGGAACAATAATCGGCAGGACAATGGTGAACAAAGGGCACACTTATACAATTACTAATCAATGGGAATAGGGGCCAGGTGTGCGTAATGAAAGTTCCCGGAGGGATCCGTGACAGTTCAACCACTCAATAACCATTCAATAAAATAAACAACCATTACATATAGGCCTATGTCTTTTTGCAGTTTTTCATCCAGTAAAACGGTAAAGGAATGTACGTTCAAACAGTATGTTGCTAGCATACAAAAGCTAGCCTCAATCTTCGGCGAGAAAGATGTCCAGTTCCAATTATGATGTTGGCAGATCATGTTCAATACGGTTTGTGTATGTGTGGTTTCTGAAAGTACAGAATGAAGATTAATTAGTATGAATTAGAATACAATTTAGGATATAGTAATGAAACAATATTACAAGGAAGTAACATAACACTCCTATAAAAATAATAAGTCGCATTGACAATTGAATGACATAAAATATATATACAAAAGTATGTGGACACTCCTTCAAATTAGTGGATTCGGCTATTTCAGCCACACCCGTTGCTGACAGGTGTATAAAAATCGAGCACACAGTCATGCAATCTCCATAGACAAACATTGGCAGTAGAATGGCCTTACTGAAGAGGTGAGTGACTTTCAACATGGCACCGTCATAGGATGCCTGCTTTCCAAAAAGTCAGTTCATAAAATTTCTGCCCTGCTAGAGCTGCCCTGGTCAACTATAAGTGCTGTTATTGTGAAGTGGAAACATCTAGGAGCAACAACGGATCATCTGCCAAGTGATAGGCCACACAAGCCCACAGAACGGAACTGCAGAGTGCTGAAGCTCGTAGCGTGTAAAAATCGTTGGTCCTCGGTTGCAACAACTCACTACCGAGTTTCAAACTGCCTCTGGAAGCAACATCAGTAAAAAACTGTTCATCGGGAGCTTCATGAAATCAGTCTCCATGGCCGAGCAGCTGCACACAAGCCTAAGATAACCATGCGCAATGCCAAGTGTCAGCTGGAGTGGTGTAAAGCTTGCCGCATTTGGACTCAGTGGAAATGCGTTTTCTGGAGTGATGAATCACACTTCACCATCTGGCAGTCCAAAGGATGAATATGGGTTTGGCGGATGCCAGGAGAACGCTACCTTCTCCAATGCATAGTGCCAACCTTAATGTTTAGTGGAGGGGGAATAATGGTCTGGGGTTGTTTTTCAAGGTTTGGACTAGGCCCCTTAGTTAAAGTGAAGGGAAATCTTAAAGCTACAGCATACAATGGCATTCTAGATGATTCTGTGGTTCCAACTTTGTGGCAACAGTTTGAGGAAGGCCCTTTCCTGTTTCAGCATGACAATTCCCCCGTGCACAAAGTGAGGTCTATACAGAAATGGTTTGTTGAGATCGGTGTGGAAGAACTTGACTGGTCTGCACAGAGCTGTGACCTCAACCCCATCGAACACCTTTCAGGAGAATTGGAACGCCGACTACGAGCCAGGCCTAATCGGCCAACATCAGTGCCCGACCTCACTAATGTTCTTGTGGCTGAATTAAATCAAGTCCCTACAGCAATGTTCCAACATCTAGTGTAAAGCCTTCCCAGAAGAGTGGAGGCTGTTATAGCAGCAAAGGGGGGACCAACTCCATATTAATGCACATATATATAACATATACAGTACGAGTCAAAAGTTTGGACAAACCCACTTATTCAAGGGTTTTTCTTTATTTTTACTATTTTCTACATTGTAGAATAATAGTGAAGACATCAAAACTAAGAAATAACACATATGGAATCATGTAGTAACCAAAGAAGTGTTAAACATATCAAAATATAGTTTATATTTTACATTCTTCAATGTAGCCACCCTTTGCCTTGATGACAGCTTTGCACATTTTTGACATTCTCTCAACCAGCTTAACCTGGAATGCTTTTCCAACAGTCTTGAAGGAGTTCTGACAAACGCTGAGCACTTGCTGCTTTTCCTTCACTCTGCGGCCCAACTCATCCCAAACATCTCAATTGGGTTTAGGTCGGGTGATTGTGCAGGCCAGGTCATCTTATGCAGCACTCAACCACTCTCCTTCTTGGTCAAATAGCCCTTACATAGCCTAGAGGTGTGTTGGGTCATTGTCCTGTTGAAAAACAAATTATAGTCCCACTAACTGCAAACCAGATGGGATGGCGTATCGCTGCAGAATGCTGTGGTACCCATGCTGGTTAAGTGTGCCTTGAATTGTAAATAAATCACTGACAGTGTCACCAGCAAAGCACCCCCACACCATCACACCTCCTCCTCCATGCTTCACAGTGGGAACCACACATGCAGAGATCATCAGTTCACCTACTCTGTGTCTCACAAAGACACAGCGGTTGGAACCAAAAATCTCAGATTTGGACTCATCAGACCAAAGGACAGATTTCCACCGGTCTAATGTCCATTGCTCGTGTTTCTTGGCCCAAGCAAGTCCTCATGAGAGCCAGTTTCATCATAGCGCTTGATGGTTTTTGCGACTGCACTTGAAGAAATGTTCAAAGGTCTTAAAATCTTCCAGATTGACTGACCTTCATGTCCTAAAGTAATGATGAACTGTCGTTTCTCTTTGCTTATTTGAGCTGTTCTTGCCATAATATGGACTTAGTCTTTTACCAAATAGTAATGATGGACTGTTGTTTCTCTTTGCTTATTTGTGCTGTTCTTGCCATAATATGGACTTGGTATTTTACCAAATAAGGCTATCGTCTGTATACCACCCCTACCTTGTCACAACACAACTGATTGGCTCAAATGCATTAAGGAAATACATTTCACAAATTAACTTTTAACAAGGCATACCTGTTAATTGAAATGCATTGCAGGTGACTACCTCATGAAGCTGGTTGAGAGAATGCCAAGAGTGTGCAAAGCTGTCAAGGCAAAGAGTGCTACTTTGAAGAATCTAAAATCTAAAATATATTTGGATTTGTTTAACACTTTTTTGCTTACTACATGATTCCATATGTGTTATTTCATAGGTTTGATTTCTTCACTTTTATTTTACAATGTAGAAAATAGTTAAAATAAAGAAAAACCCTTGAATGAGTAGGTGTGTCCAAACTTATATATATATTTTTTTATCTGCATTAAATCCTGAAAACTTGTACTGTTAGTATGGCCTTTGTTTTATCTCAGGTCCCATTGCACTCTGTGGAGCATGCATGGTTCAACCTCAGTCGGTGAGCTTAGAGGCCAAAAAGTGATGATTCAGGGATTGTTATTTCTCTAGTCCCTTGGGTAAACTCCACGTTTTCAGTTTCAGCCACACAGCCGACTGTGATTTATTTTGTCAGCAGCATCTCCTGGATTGCCATTCTTCTGAGAAAGCCTCCTCACTCTGGTCATCTGTCAGTGCACCCAACAATACAGTACTGTCTGCCAACAAATCTGCATCCTGTCCTCTGTCCTTCTAGTTCTGGCCTGTCTGATTATCCCTGGGAATATTGGCCAAGAATGGCTCCTGGCCATAGATGTGGTTGGTTGATTTTCCTTTCCCTTTATGTGAGTAAATAGAGCTGATTCTGCTGGGGACCATCTGCACGTGTTGGGGTCTCCCGTGGTGTTGGTCAGGCAATGTGGAATACCCGTGCTTCATAGAAATGCTCAGTTACCATAAAGGGCTCATTGTTAACCCGAGAGCAGGGTCATCTCTCTCCTCCACTGGCCGATAAACGCTTGCATTCTCCACCTTTTCTTATGATTTTGTTTAGCTAGCGGCGGGCACCAAACAAAAAGGAAATGCATAAAGGACTAATTTGCATTGATTTTGCCCCTTGACAAAAGAAGTCATTTTTTTGTCCCCAAAAACTAGAGAGCAAAGCGTTTTTTCCAACCAACCAAATGGAACAAAACAATCAATGGGCACCGTTTAATATGGCTATCAAGGAGGAAAATCTTGAAATTGGTCCTTTGTGTATTATTCGTTTTGGAGGATTTTCCACTTGGTCTGTAGCCATAGCTTTTCTGTGACTTTTCTATGGAATGTGCACGTTTAATCACAAGATATAGAAACATCAGTCTAAATTTGAATCATTTGGCTTGTGAAGGTCTGGAGAGGTTCTTTATAAATCAAACACATTGGGATTGAATTCAGCACGGTAATGCAGTGAGAAATTAGCTTTTTCTGCTCTGTGTTAGTTTGTTTGACTTAACCAACACCATTCGCCACAGCCTGTGAAAAGTCCTGTTCGCCTTTTTACATCTGTTTTAGTTTGGCCAAATGGATTCGACACAAGCTCAATTCAAGCCGAAAGACAAAATAAATGCATTTTCTCCCTTATTTTTCTTCCGGTATTGAATTCACAACCATATCATTACAAGTCTGAAGTGAAGTATATATTTTTCACTAAATGAATGGGGAAAACATGTTGAAATAAACAAATGAGACCTTCTCAAATACAATTTGTGTAATCTGCAGTTCTGGCAATTACTTCAGAGTCCATGTCTGCACTAAAGGGGAGAAAGGGAACATTTTAAAATACCAAAAACTAATTTGAAGGAGGAAACATTTGGATTAACGGCAGATTGGCAAACATATTCTCAACAAAAAGTTGTACTGAAATAAATAATTAGGTAGCATATCCCAAAATATAGGAACATTGAGAAAGGTGTTAAGAGTTATAAATCCCTATAACCTATTTGTATTCTTAATATAGAGTTGTACCACACCCTTTTGCTCTCAGAACAGCCTCAATTTCTTCGGGGCATGAACTCTACAAGGTGTTGAAAGAGTTCCACAGTGATGCTGGCCCATGTTGACTCTAATGCTTCCCACACTTGTCAAGTTGGCTGGATGTCCTTTTGGTGGTGGACAATTCTTGATACACACGGGAAACTGTCGAGCGTGAAAAAAATCCAGCAGTGTTGCAGATCTTGACACACTCAAACTGGTGAGCCTGGCACCTCCAACCATACCCTGTTCAAAGGCCCTTAAATCTTTTGTCTTGCCCATTCACCCTCTGAATGGCACACATACACAACCCATGTCTCAATTGTCTCAAGGCTTAAAAATCCTTCTTTTAACCTGTCTTCTTCCCTTCGTCTACACTGATCGAAGCAGATTTAACAAGTGACATCAACAAGGGATCATAGCTTTCAACTGGATTCACCTCGTCTATGTCATGGAAAGAGCATGTTTTGTACACTCAGTGTATTTGAGTAAACGTGTGAATAGCTTGATAGTCTCATCACTCTGAACATTGTGGCCCACTAGTTAGGATGACAGGCACAGGAAATACAGGGCAAATTATGTCTGCATTATATCAGCTAATATCGTATAGACCATTGCATATTGTTACAGTTTTCAAAGAGGTAGTAGTAAACGTTATCATAAAACTTTGAACAAATCCAAACACAATACAGTAAACTTAAACGTATTGCCCAGCAACATATGGGCATTTCTATGTAAAGGTTCAGACACACAGAGAAATCGGATTGCCGATCGGTAATTAGCACAATTGCCCAGAGTGTCGGCAGTTAACTTTTTGTTGTTCACATGGAACAGTTTTCCTCCGATTTGCTTTGTTTAAATACCCCAGGCCACAAGGTGGCAGTAGCTTGTTTGGCTTGTGCCTGATGTAGCTAATTTAAGCTAACTAGAAAACTGTGCTATTGTTGTTCCTAGCTAGCTAGCTAGAATTTGTAGTAAGCCCTTGTTGATACTAACCAGATGGCCATAACTAGAAAACTAGCGTAGCTAGCAAAATTATACACTGCTCAAAAAAATAAAGGGAACACTTAAACAACACAATGTAACTCCAAGTCAATCACACTTCTGTGAAATCAAACTGTCCTCTTAGGAAGCAACACTGATTGACAATAAATTTCACATGCTGTTGTGCAAATGGAATAGACAACAGGTGGAAATTATAGGCAATTAGCAAGACACCCCCAATAAAGGAGTGGTTCTGCAGGTGGTGACCACAGACCACTTCTCAGTTCCTATGCTTCCAGGCTGATGTTTTGGTCACTTTTGAATGCTGGCGGTGCTTTCACTCTAGTGGTAGCATGAGACAGAGTCTACAACCCACACAAGTGGCTCAGGTAGTGCAGCTCATCCAGGATGGCACATCAATGCGAGCTGTGGCAAGAAGGTTTGCTGTGTCTGTCAGCGTAGTGTCCAGAGCATGGAGGCGCTACCAGGAGACAGGCCAGTACATCAGGAGACGTGGAGGAGGCCGTAGGAGGGCAACAACCCAGCAGCAGGACCGCTACCTCCGCCTTTGTGCAAGGAGGCGCAGGAGAAGCACTGCCAGAGCCCTGCAAAATGACCTCCAGCAGGCCACAAATGTGCATGTGTCTGCTCAAATGGTCAGAAACAGACTCCATGAGGGTGGTATGAGGGCCCGACGTCCACAGGTGGGGGTTGTGCTTACAGCCCAACACCGTGCAGGATGTTTGGCATTTGCCAGAGAGCAACAAGATTGGCAAATTCGCCACTGGCGCGCTGTGCTCTTCACAGATGAAAGCAGGTTCACACTGAGCACGTGACAGACGTGACAGAGTCTGGAGACGCCATGGAGAACGTTCTGCTGCCTGCAACATCCTCCAGCATGACCGGTTTGGCGGTGGGTCAGTCATGGTGTGGGGTGGCATTTCTTTGGAGGACTGCACAGCCCTCCATGTGCTCGCCAGAGGTAGCCTGACTGCCATTAGGTACCGAGATGAGATCCTCAGACCCCTTGTGAGACCATATGCTGGTGCGGTTGGCCCTGGGTTCCTCCTAATGCAAGACAATGCTAGACCTCATGTGGCTGGAGTGTGTCAGCAGTTCCTGCAAGAGGAAGGCATTGACGCTATGGACTGGCCCAAACCTGAATCCAATTGAGCACATCTGGGACATCATGTCTCGCTCCATCCACCAATGCCACGTTGCACCACAGACTGTCCAGGAGTTGGCGGATGCTTTAGTCCAGGTCTGGGAGGAGATCCCTCAGGAGACCATCCACCACCTCAGCAGGAGCATGCCCAGGCGTTGTAGGGAGGTCATACAGGCACGTGGAGGCCACACACACTACTGAGCCTCATTCTGACTTGTTTTAAGGACATTACATCAAAGTTGGATCAGCCTGTAGTGTGGTTTTCCACTTTAATTTTGAGTGTGACTCCAAATCCAGACCTCCATGGGTTGATAAATTGGATTTCCATTGATTATTTTTGTGTGATTTTGTTGTCAGCACATTCAACTATGTAAAGAAAAAAGTTTTTAATAAGATTATTTCTTTCATTCAGATCTAGGATGTGTTGTTTAAGTGTTCCCTTTATTTTTTTGAGCAGTATATTTAAATCACAATAGATTTGTTTTTAATGAAGTAGCTGCCTGTTAGCTGTCGAGAGATGGTGGAGTAGCTAGCTAGGTTGTGCTAAATGTCAATGCTAACCGTTTAGCTAACATTAGCTAGCAAGCAAACTGGCATTGGCAGTATGGGATAATGGAGGGTGAATTTAATCATTTTTTCATCATCTTGCTAGATAGCTAGCTTGGTAGACAATTTAGTGTTCTGTGCATTGTGCACCAACCTTGTCTCGGAGCACTTCATATTATTCTATATGTAGATCCTAGACACTCCATTTAGTATAAGTTATATTTCATTTGGTATGTATTCATTTGTGGATGTCCATCACTATTTCATATGATATGTTATGAATTTCAATTTGTATTATACGTTACGAATTTGCAAAATGTATGATATGTTACGAATTCTAGCTTGGTGGCTAACATTAGCTAGCTTGCTAACATTAGCTAGGCTAGGGGTTAAGGTTAGGGTTAAGTTTAGGGTTTAGAGGAAGGGTTAGCTAACATGCTAAGTAGTTGCAAAGTACCTAAAAGTAGTGAGGAGTTTAAAAGTTGCTAAAATACAAAAGATGTTTGTTATGAGATTCGAACTCGTATGCTAAATGTTCGTGTTATATGCCCACCCACCCATCCACCCCAACCAACCAGTAATCATCTTTTTTATGTAATTATACCAAATGTATAATATCATACTAAATGGGGTGTATGATTTACGTACAGAATAATACTAAATGCTCTGAGACCAGTTTGCGTGCACACACTTCCTTCATTTCATATGAAGTGTGTGTGACTGCCTGGCTCAGTTAGCAAGCTAACATTAGCTAGCTAGCTAACTAATGAGCAGGTGTACATTATCAAACTTCAACTTAACAAAAAAATCCTTCAAGCACAAAACTCCTTAGCTAGATGTGAAGACTTGCACTAGAACAAAATATATATTATGCAGCTATATCAGTTTAGTTATAACAATTCTGATAAAAGGGGGTAGATTACTTCTGTCGGCTCCCTCACGTGGAGGTTTGTACTCTCTGAATGGCTCAAAGTCAAGTTCTAAGCCACTGATGAGCATTGTGGTTCTACAAGTAGAAGCTGCAGGTTAGTCTGTACCAGGTAGGTACACAGCAGGGACGTATTTTGTTCTAGCAACAGAAGGAATGGCCTCCTACTGTGCTAAGTACCTATCGACAGTCAGATTTCTCGGTGTGTCTGTATCATTAAAGGACCCATGAGCACCAACATGTGAAGTTACTCCTACTCTTATGGGTAAAAATAAAAGCTAGGCATAAAGCCTCTTTAGTCATTAGATATTTAGGAGACCTCATGAGCTGAGTTACCAGCAGGTGTCTTGATTATAGAAAAAGGAAGCTTGAGTCATTGGTTGCTGCGCCATAGACAGGCAATTGCTTTGGAGTTGAATGTTTTGATACTTTTATATGAGCATGAAACAGTATCTCTTGCGCTTTTGACAAGTATTTTACATTAGGCATATTTTGATATTGATTATTTCATTAACCCACATCATGTTATTTCAAGTTATGCATGTGGAGAGCAATATCACGTTGTTAAAAACAATGCCTAAATTGGACATGCGTCATGAGCGTCGTTATGATCGGACCAAACTGCAGCGGGGATGTGAATCATCTTCTTGATTTATTAAAGAAATGAACACTGAACAAAAGAACGACGAAAAACAGTCCTGTAAGGTACATAGACTATACATGGAACAACCACCCACCAACATAAGAGAAAATAAACCCACTTAAATATGGCCTCCAATTAGAAGCAACGGCAACCAGCTACTTCTAATTGGAGGTCGTTCCCAAAACTAACATAAGAACTAGAAAACCCACATAGAAATAGAAAGCATAGAACATAAACCCCGAAACACACAAAACAAACACCCCCTGCCACACCCTGACCAAACTACAATAACAAATAACCCCTTTTACTGGTCAGGACGTGACAGTACACCACCCCCCCCCCCCCCCAAGGTGCAGACCTGAAACAAAAAACGAACAAAACAATAACCCCAAAATAAAGGGAGAGAAGAAAGGGAGGGAGGGTGGCCACCGTCACCGACGGTTCCTGTGCTACACCCCCCCTTCCCAAACCACCCCCCACGGAGGTGGCTCTGGCTCCGGGCTTAATCCCCACTCTAACCTGTCCACCCCTGCTGAAGGCTCAGGGCTTTAGCCCACCACTGAAGGCTCAGGGCTGAGGGGCGACTCTGGCTGCGCCGGACTGGCGGCCGACTATGGCTGCGCCGGACTGGCGGCCAACTATGGCTGCGCCGGACTGGAGGCCGACTATGGCTGCGCCGGACTGGCGGCCGACTATGGCTGCGCCGGACTGTGGGCCGTCTCTGGCTGCGTCGGACTGTGGGCCGTCTCTGGCTGCGCCGGACTGTGGGCCGTCTCTGTCGGTTCCGGACTGTGGGCCGTCTCTGTTGGTTCCGGACTGTGGGACGTCGCCGGAAGCACTGGACGGGGCACTGTCGCCGGAAGCTCTGGACGGGGCACTGTCGCCGGAAGCTCTGGACGGGGCACTGTCGCCGGAAGCTCTGGACGGGGACTGCGCACTGAAGGCCTGATGCGTGGGACTGCGCACTGAAGGCCTGATGCGTGGGACTGGCTTTGGAGGCGCCAGACTAGTGACACGCACCATAGGGCTAGTGCGAGGAGCAGGAGCAGGACGAACTGGACTGGGCAGGCGTACTAAAGGCCTGGTGTGTGGGGCTGGCTTTGGAGGCGCCAGACTAGTGACATGCACCACAGGGCTAGTGTGAGGAGCAGGAACAGGACGTACTGGACTGGGCAGGCGCACTAAAGGCCTGGTGGGTGGGGCTGGCTTTGGAGGCGCCAGACTAGCGACGTGCACCACAGGGCTAGTGCGAGGAGCAGGAACTGGATACACAGGGCCTTGACTACGCACTGGAGGTCTGGAGCGCACAGCCTGTACAACCTGTCCTGGCTGGATTTTTTCTGTAGCCCGGCACGGGTGGAGTACTGGCACAGGGCGAACTGGGCTGTGCTGAGGCAAGATGGCTGCCATGCGTAGAGCAGGCGCAGGGTAGCCTGGGCCCAGAAGACGCACTGGTGGCCAGATGTATTGCGCAGGCATACTTCTCCCTGGCTGGATGCCCACTCTAGCACGACACCTGCGGGGAGCTGGTATCGCTCGCACCGGACTGTGCGTGCGGATGTGCGAGACCGTGCGCACTTCCGTATAGAACGGTGCTCTCACCGCCAAACGCTCCCCATAATAAGCATGGGGAGTTGGCTCAGGTCTATTGCCTGACCTAGCCAATGTTCCCGTGTGCCCCCCCCCCCAAAAAATTGTGGGCTGCCTCTCAGGCTTCCTTGCCAGCCGTGTTCCCGCATAAAGTTCCCGGTCCTCTCCAGCCTTCCTCCATGGTCTTTCTCCAGCTAGTATCTCCTCCCAGGTCCATGACTCCTTATACTCCTCCTGCTGCTCCTTCCTCCGCTGCTTAGTCCTCTTATGGTGGGTGGTTCTGTCATGAGCGTCGTAATGATCGGACCAAACTGCAGCGAGGATGTGAATCATCTTCTTGATTTATTAAAGAAATGAACACTGCACAAAGGAACGATGAAAAACAGTCCTGTACGGTACATAGACTACACATGGAACAACCACCCACCAACACAAGAGAAAATAAACCCACTTAAATATGGCCTCCAATTAGAAGCAACGACAACCAGCTACTTCTAATTGGAGGTCGTTCCCAAAACTAACATAGAAATAGAAAAACTAAAAAACCCACATAGAAATAGAAAACATAGAACATAAACCAAAAACCCCGAAACACACAAAACAAACACCCCCTGCCACGCCCTGACCAAACTACAATAACAAATAACCCCTTTTACTGGTCAGGATGTGACAGCATGCCTATAAGTTTGGCAATTGACAGCATTTAGGGCCTATGTGTACAGTGATTAATGGTAGACCTTTCAAACGTGTTATGCAACATTATTGACAAGTGACTTGATGCCTATTGTGTCAAAAGCGATTTAGTGTTATTGAACGGAAGTGATGAGTGTGTTGATATAACAGTAATATTGTAAAAATTCAGATTTTAACAACCATCATTCTGTATGATTCAGTGCAATATACCTCTCATATTATAAAAAATATCAGAATTGGTCAAATATATATATATATATATATATATATATATACACTGCTCAAAAAAATAAAGGGAACACTTAAACAACACATCCTAGATCTGAATGAAAGAAATAATCTTATTAAATACTTTTTTCTTTACATAGTTGAATGTGCTGACAACAAAATCACACAAAAATAATCAATGGAAATCCAATTTATCAACACATGGAGGTCTGGATTTGGAGTCACACTCAAAATTAAAGTGGAAAACCACACTACAGGCGGATCCAACTTTGATGTAATGTCCTTAAAACAAGTCAAAATGAGGCTCAGTAGTGTGTGTGGCCTCCACGTGCCTGTATGACCTCCCTACAACGCCTGGGCATGCTCCTGATGAGGTGGCGGATGGTCTCCTGAGGGATCTCCTCCCAGACCTGGACTAAAGCATCCGCCAACTCCTGGACAGTCTGTGGTGCAACGTGGTGTTGGTGGATGTCCCAGATGTGCTCAATTGGATTCAGGTGTGGGGAACGGGCGGGCCAGTCCATAGCATCAATGCCTTCCTCTTGCAGGAACTGCTGACACACTCCAGCCACATGAGGTCTAGCATTGTCTTGCATTAGGAGGAACCCAGGGCCAACCGCACCAGCATATGGTCTCACAAGGGGTCTGAGGATCTCATCTCGGTACCTAATGGCAGTCAGGCTACCTCTGGTGAGCACATGGAGGGCTGTGCGGCCCCCAAAAGAAATGCCACCCCACACCATGACTGACCCACCGCCAAACCGGTCATGCTGGAGGATGTTGCAGGCAGCAGAACGTTCTCCACGGCGTCTCCAGACTCTGTCACGTCTGTCACTGCTTAGTGTGAACCTGCTTTCATCTGTGAAGAGCACAGGGCGCCAGTGGCGAATCTGCCAATCTTGGTGTTCTCTGGCAAATCCCAAACGTCCTGCACGGTGTTGGGCTGTAAGCACAACCCCCACCTGTGGACGTCGGGCCCTCATACCAGCCTCATGGAGTCTGTTTCTGACCGTTTGAGCAGACACATGCACATTTGTGGCCTGCTGGAGGTCATTTTGCAGGGCTCTGGCAGTGCTTCTCCTGCGCCTCCTTGCACAAAGGCGGAGGAAGCGGTCCTGCACGTCTCCTGATGTACTGGCCTGTCTCCTGGTAGCGCCTCCATGCTCTGGACACTACGCTGACAGACACAGCAAACCTTCTTGCCACAGCTCGCATTGATGTGCCATCCTGGATGAGCTGCACTACCTGAGCCACTTGTGTGGGTTGTAGACTCCGTCTCATGCTACCACTAAAGTGAAAGCACCGCCAGCATTCAAAAGTGACCAAAACATCAGCCAGAAAGCATAGGAACTGAGAAGTGGTCTGTGGTCCCCACCTGCAGAACCACTCCTTTATTGGGGGTGTCTTGCTAATTGCCTATAATTTCCACCTGTTGTCTATTCCATTTGCACAACAGCATGTGAAATTTATTGTCATTCAGTGTTGCTTCCTAAGTGGACAGTTTGATTTCACAGAAGTGTGATTGACTTGGAGTTACATTGTGTTGTTTAAGTGTTTCCTTTATTTTTTTGAGCAGTGTATATATATATATATATATATATATTTATATATTTATATATATATATATATTTATAATAAAATAAATTAAGTTATGCAAGGCAACATATTATGCAATAATTAAGAGTAGAAAAAGTGATCATGTCAGGCGTAAATGATGTCAAACGTTTTACCATTGCAACATTCAACGTGGTTGTCTGAAGTGCTATGGAGTTCACATCTGGCAAAGCCTCATTGCAATTGGTTATTCCCCATCATTTGCAACAGTAACCAGGTTTCCAACCATTTTATGCGAGTAAAGTAGGCCATGTCGTTTAAAAAATGTAATCACAGGCCTGATGGAAACCAAACATTTTTTGGCAAACTTTCCAAATGACAGAACAAAATATGCTAGAATGTAAAATATGTAAGGTGGGATCTTTTTGTGTTGGTAAAATTATTTCTGCAACAAATGTCAGTGGAAACGATTTTATGTGCAAATATTGATATAGGCCTAACAACCATGATGTCGAAGTTAAAAGGATCGGACCCTTTTTTTCAATTTTCACCTAAAATGACATACCCAAAACGAACTGCCTGTAGTTCAGGCATTAAAGAAAGGATATGCATATTCTTGATACTATTTGAAAGGAAACACTTTGAAGTTAATGGAAATGGGAAATTAATGTCGGATAATATAACACATTAGATCAGGTAAAAGAAAATAACTGTTTTTTAGTATTTTTTGTACCATCGTCTTTTAAATGCAATAGAAAGGCCATAATGTACATATTATTCCAGCCCAGGCGCAATGCAGATTCTGGCCACTAGATGGCAACAGTGTATGTGAAAAGTTTTAGCCTGATCCAATGTATCATTGCATTTCTGTTCAAAATGTTGTATCAAGACTGCCCAAATGTGCCTAATTGGTTTATTAATAACTTTTCAAGTTCATAACTGTGCACTCTCCTCAAACAATAGCATGGTATTCTTTCACTGTAATAGCTACTGTAAATTGGACAGTACAGTTAGATTAACAAGATTTTAAGCTTTCTGCCAATATCAGATATGTCTATGTCCTGGGATATTTTCTTGTTACTTACAACCTCATGCTAATGGCAATAGCCTACGTTAGCTCAACCGTTCCATGGGGGACCCACCAATCCCGAAGATGCTTAACTTGGAGTTACGCAATGGCATGTTGTGTGGTCCTCCCACTATGACGTTGAGAAAGCATGCAATTTATTAGGCTACAGATGAAATAAATAATGATGAACTTCACAGGGTGCTGAAAGTGCAAGGTGATGAGCTTGATGCGCCTTTCCAATAAATATCAATGGATGGTCACGGCCAGCTGTGACACAGCCTGGGATCGAACCCGGGGCTATAGTGATGCCTCAAGCACTGCAATGCATTGCGATGCATTGCCTTAGATCGCTGCGCCACAGGCAAAGATTTCAAAGTTAAACAAAACTCTATGCACAGGTACTACATTTAACAATTAACAAAGACAACAACAAAAAACACCCAGCTCAGAGTAGGCTTTAGGATGCTAGGTTTCCATCCAGTTGGTGAAAGATTTTCATGCGAATATTCTAAAATCACATTTTTCCCTCCAGAGATGTGTTTCCATTAAATTGATTTGTTGCAGATAAAAGCCTGTGCGTGATGACACAGAGCACATAAAATACATTGTGTGGTTAAATTCCCATGTATCAAATAAAGAATACAAGTTAAATGGGTTTCAATCTTATTTTCAACTATACTGTTTTCTCACCAAATAATTTCATTATTTGCCCATCCTGGTATTGGCATGTGTGCTAACCAATACTGCTATCTGAGCACTGTTGGCTAGAGCACACGTAATAGCCTACATTAGTGGTCACCAACCTTTTCTGAGTGAAGATCTCTTTCACAGTCAAAAAGCAAACCGAAATCTACCGCTAATAAAAAAAAAAATTAAACATGACTTAAAAATGTTTACATTAACCTACTAAAAATAGTTATGTAGTAATCAAGTTTGTGCAGTAGGCAGGCCTAATACATTATCACAGCATAATGTCTATTTCAAAATTCGATCTTTGATAACAAAATAGGTTTGTTCAGGGCCTGAAACTAACTTTTTTGGTCCACCAGCCACTCAAATTGTTTACAGGCCAAATATGTTTTACTACCATAATTACACATAAAAACAAAAAACGGATGAGCATGTTTTGTAATGTTTCTAAAACAATAAATGTATTTCTAGTAAGTGATGTGGTATATTGCTAAATTTTATTTCATTTTTTGTGACCCGAGTCTTTTAACCAAAATATCGCAGATGAGACAAATGTTCAGCTGCCCCTTTAAGCGCAGGAGGTTTCCGTGGCAACGAGGGCACTCGAGCCGCTGGAGTCTTTAGTTACAGTGTGCCTGCCTGTGAGATATGATAATCTGACTAGTAGCTATTGTCTTCACTGAAGCATACACTCAAAACAATGTAAATAGCCAAGAAACAAAAGGACAAAGGTTCACTTTAGTACACTTTCAATTAAATTAGACCAATTTAGGTCCTCAGCAGAGAAGTATTGATTCGCGTTGGGCGATGTTGGATATATAAGATTCGTAGGTCTTAGTGTGATTAGCTACCAGCTATGAAACACAAATACACAAACATAATTTATTTTGCTATAAATGTGCTCATACTTGACCACTAATAATTTTTCTTTGCAAATACGAATGAAATGCTTGCACTGTGGATCCCTGACCACCCGCCAACGTTGCTGGTGAAATAGCCTATAGATTTTACCCACCAATTCCAAAATCTAACCGAATTAGGGGGGTGGTGGGTGTTAGTTTTAATAAGCCCTGGATCAGTTAGTGTAGCACCTGCGAGGCACAGCCGAGTATGAATTGAAATAATTAGCAAATAATTGTCTTTTTTATTTTACTAGACTGATGGTAGGCTACCTGCATCTGATGGTCATGGTGCTTTCAAGACAACTGAAAAATAGTAAAACAACGAGGTAAAATCACAACATCAATGATGTTCAGGTCGGAAAGTTGGGGCTATATATACTGTAGATGCCCGAGTTTCCAACTTGGAATTCCGAGTAGCCTAATATGACTGTTCAAAACGATGTATTTTCTGAGTTCCCAGTTGTCATGAACGCACTGAAGTCGGAGTTGTCGGAGTTCCTAGTACCCAGTTGTTTTGAACATGGCATTAGTCTCAGCGGAGGGAGGGAGAGAGCAGCAGATGGTCAGTGTCTCACGGTCCCTGCGATCTCCTTCTTTTCCTCCAGTGGGACTGATCAGAGAGAACGGATAGTCTTCCACCTGATGGCGTAACTCGCGTCTCCTCAAGCACAAATTCATGTTGTTCCTATGACCAGAGAAAGTTAAATATTCCTTGATATTAAAATAGACATGGCGAGCTGCTAATAATAGCTTATTTATAAAAACGCAGGGCTATCGAAACACTTGGCTACTCAGTCATTGCAGCGTGAGTAGGCGTTTTATGTTTTGTAATAGTGTTGAATAAAAAAAGTGTTGACAATGCAGAATACACAATTAAACATGAACTCACTCATAAAAACTCTTAAAAACTGCAGCGCTTTGCTATATTCTTTGACAGGGTCTCTCTGGTCATGGTTTTAAAAGTTGTGAAATCTCATGTAGGCTAGTATAACATTTGTAGGCATGGTGATTTGTCGATTTAGCAACAGATCTCCTGGTCCGCCGGGTAGGCAGAGTTTGTCTTTTAAGACAAATGAAATGGTTCAAAAGGGAACACTTTGTCTACCTGGTGCGCAGGGCTTCTGAATCAAGTGCACCTACCGGCAACAGCGCATTACAAATAACAATTTTAAAAAGGAGCGCAAGCCTTTTGGCTTTTTAACAGAAATGTTTGGTGATCCACTAGGAATGCCTTGAAAATAGACCGCTGTTGATGACCTCTGGCCTACATGATTAAATTATTATTATGGGGGGGAAAAAGCTAGATAATTTTCATTTGTCAAATGGCAGCCAAGCATGGACTATTATTGTCACCAGAATAAGTCCCTCAATATTTATTGGAAAGGAGCATCAAGCTCATCATCTTGCACTTTCAGCACCCTGTGAAGTTCAAAATCATTTATTTAATCTGTAGCCTAATAAACTGCATGCTTTCTCAAAGTCATCGTGCTCTAGCGACTCCTTGTGGTGGGCCGGGCACCTGCAGTCTGACTCAGTCACCAGTTGTATGGTGTTTCCTCCAACATATTGTGTGGCTGGCTTCTGGGTTAAGCGAGTAATGTGTCAAGAAGCAGTGAACACCAGTCTCAACGTCAACAGTGAAGAGGCGACTCTGGGATGCTGGCCTTCTGGGCAGAGTTCCTCTGTCCAGTGAGCAGTGCATCAAGAAGCAGTGAACACCAGTCTCAATTTCAACAGTTCACTGTTGACGTTGATACTGGTGATTTGTGGGTACTATTTAATGAAGCTGCCAGTTGAGGACTTGTGAGGCGTCTGTTTCTCACACTAGACACTCTAATGTACTTTTCCTCTTGCTCAGTTGTGCACCGGGGCCTCCCACTCTCTTTCTATTCTGGTTAGTGCTTAGTTTGTGCTATTCTGTGAAGGGAGTAGTACAGCGTTGTACGAGATCTTCAGTTTCTTGGCAATTTCTCACATGGAATAGCCTTCATTTCTCAGAACAAGAATAGACTGATGAGTTTCAGAAGAAAGGTCTTTGTTTCTAGCCATTTTGAGCCTGTAATCGAACCCACAAATGCTGATGCTCCAGATACTCAACTAGTCTAAAGAAGGCCAGTTTTATTGCTTCCTTAATCAGCACAGCTGTGCTAACATAATTGCAAAAGGGTTTTCTAATGATCAATTAGCCTTTTAAAATGATAAACTTGGATTAGCTAACACAACGTGCCATTGGAACACAGGAGTGATGGTTGCTGTACGCCTCTGTAGACATTCCATATCAAATTCGCCATTTCCAGCTACAATAGTCATTTACAACATTAACAATGTCTACACTGTATTTCTGATCAATTTTATGTTATTTTAATGGACAAAAAATTTGCTTTTCTTTCAAAAACAAGGACATTTCTAAGGGACCCCAAACTTTTGAACTGTAGTGTACATTTTAAAGTGAAAAATCTTGAGTCTCAGCACAATGCCATTATCATGCAATTTCCCATGTGTAGCAGCAGCATTGGGAAGAGGCATGCCATGTACTGTAGATGGCCTCAAACAGTAGTTATATTTGACACATGCCTTGGTAATAATTAGATTTCCGATTTGCTTTGCCCTCTGCGTTTGTTCCATAGTCTTTGTCGTGCCCACCCTCTCTTTTAACTAGGAATTTGCAGGCAGGAGGGAGAGGGGGTTGCCCCATTGCATGGAGTGCAACCTAGTTCAACAGTGCTCGAGAGGGCAATATCTCTCATAGTGAATTCCAGTGCAGAGAGCTGATATGAATGAAGGGCAGTGGTGTGACCAAACTGTAAGTGTGGAACTCAAAGGGCTGCTGAAACCCTATAATGTAATTATGGCAACAAACTTTCAGATCCATTAACTTTAAATGGTTCCACAGTCACCATTCAGCCAGTGGGCTGCCATGTCTTTTCTCAAGGGAGGCCTCTTAAGTATCGTGAAAAGGCCTCTTCTGTACTGATTGTGCTCATTGTCTTTGTAAGCCTGTTATTAGCGGGAGAATCAAGTTACGCCACACCACCGATGAGAACAACAGAGATGTACGGTTATAGATAGGGGAATGTCTGTTCAACTGGGCATCTCGGCTCAGGGTTCAAATACCAGGAATACCTCCTCTAAAAATGATCAATGTTGAGTTAAATAATTTGACAGCTATTTATTGCGATGTCTTCTCTAAAAGAAACATTTCGATTTTATAGGCATATTGGACGATTAACCAAACAGAGGAATTCACACTGCTATTACAATAATACATTTTTTGCTGAACTAACATTGTCCTTTGGTGACAAAACAGGTCTATGGCTAGCACATTGAAAATTAGGGAAAGTTTAGAACTCAGATGAAACATTCAATTGTTTTACAGAATGATGAATTGGATAATTGTAGATGTTTAAATGCAGTGGGCGTAGTATTTACATCTATTAATGCAATATAAACAATGGATGCTTATTGCACTAAAAGACTAGTTAACCTGCTGTGAAAACGTTGGTCCTCTCTCTGTGTCCTGAAATCAGGGAAGATTGCATTAAGTATTGTAGTTAATACAACATCCTTCAAACATTTATTTGGGAATCAAATTAAAGGTTCCAGTGATTTCCAGAATTTAATTTGATGTTTTTTGTATTGCTAATCTGTGGCGTTCAGCCTCTTTACACAGACACCAGTGGAAATTCCCAAATGCATCATTGCACAACTTTAATGCACTCCCCCAAAGTATTTCAGTTTAGTGACCCATTCTAAATAACCTATATCATTGGGATACAGAGGTTTATAAAGGAGTCCATTGGAATCTGTGCTCAAAGGACTTGTTGGAATTTGGTGGAAGCCTTGATGAAAAGTGCCCCCCCAAAAAATGAGGATAAAGAAAAAGTATAGGAGATGTCAGGACGCCTTTGGAAGGAAAACAAACTGCGGCGACCAATGTGAGTTGACTTAATCTGATTAGGCTAACCTCATCAACAGCCCACTTAAAAGGGAGAAGAAAGCCATGAATTGGGCTAAGAAGCGAGAGAAAGGGGTCTCTCTCTGCTCAGAAAACTGAGGCTCTGTGAATACATCACATTATACTAGACATGCTGGTCTGCAGATGGCAAAATGATAACAAACTGCTTAAAAAGCGAAGCAAATATAATTGATCCAAGTTTTTTTTTTCAGGCACGAGAACAATAAAGGGAGTAATGAGATTAAGAAAGAATAAGGTGAAAGTTCATGAAAAACACCACTCTGTCACGTTTGTGGTGCTAACATTCTGCTTTGACGTCTTTGAATGCAGCCACCCCCTTCACGCTATGAGAAATATCACCCACTTTATATGAATTAATTACATTTTTGACAACTTATAAAACCCCTAACAGAGCTAGTAACACATCGAACAAGAAAACCAAGACCAGGGAAATAAGATGTTTTAATACTTATACAAAACTTTTAATACATCATCAAGTTATTCCAAATATGAAGAAATCCCTAGCAACAATACACATTAGATATTTTATCTTTAGATCTTTAGCCAATAATATCTTAGGTGGATAAGTGTTCTGTCTGTGCGTGTGCTTAGTATACATTTTAACAATAAATCAGTCCACAAACTTTAGCTGCACTGCTGTAGTTGGCTATGTTTGGCTGGTTCGCTATGTTTGGCTGGTTCAAGTCCTTTGTATATGAGTAAATCGTTAATGGTGCTGTCTGCATCCTCTTTTGGCACATTTCCTTGCCTTTATATAAACACTTACCAAGATGCTGCTGTCAAAATGTATTTATTTTGAGCAAACATGAGCGTCTTTCATTTCTATGGACTTTCAACAACAACAAAAAACTTGGAGACTTAAAAAAAAAAATGTGTACATAACAAACCTTAAGACAATAAACTACACCTGGACTCTCAAAACTGATGTCAATCTTTCCAGTAGCAAGAACTCTGTCAATCATATTCTACAAACACAAAAGATCAGTTCCTCATAACTTATTACTAAAAGTTGAGAAATTGGCCTGGGAAGTTATCTAACATTGGACACCTAGAGCGTGATAATCTATGTTCAACAGTATCTCTCTGTTTTGCCTTTTGATTTGGTTCTTGTAAAATAGCCACAGTAGTCATCTGGAGGAAGAACACAAGTCACCTTTGCAGGCATCGTTGCTGCCTTGTGCGAGGATTGACCATAGTAAACACAATTATGAGAACTGCAATTAAAGAGTATGTTAGGGGATTTCCTGGCCAACAGCAGCTAATACAGATATAATTGACTCTATTTTCTGCATTCTGCACACGGATTTGGGGGAGAGCAGAGGGTGGCTCATTACCCAATGACAAACTAACCAGGCGCCGGTGAAAAGGAGCTGTTGAGCTCACTCTGAAGCCGGACAACAGCCTACTGGACTGTGATAAATCTGCAAACACAGCCCCTTCCCTTTGGTCTTTTCATCTCCCAGGCTTCTCTTCACTCCCTCATAAACTTAAGTCAAACAGCAAGTACTTTCACTTTACTTGTTTGATGAATGTAGGCTAGATCAGTTCTCAACAGTGATTCCTGTACTCTGCATTCCGCCGCATGGTATTGTTAGTGTCGCCAAGTGTTTCAAGGATGTAATAATGATGGGAGGCATTTGGAATGTTTCAACCAGTTGGAAGGGGATTGCTGTTTTCTTTGTTGTGCACCACAAAGACTTCCAAGTTTGAAATTCCGGAACGTAGACAGAATTATGGATGTTAATTTTTTTCAAGTTGCCTTTCGTTAGTCAACTGAAATGCCTTTGAATCATTTGATCTTTTGAATTGTCAGAGTAAAAAAAAAAGATTATAGACAGAATCCAGACCAGAAAAATGTGTTGTCATCCAACAACATCCAATCACACAAATAAAATCCCTAAACATGCCAATGCATACCACTACAATAGGGGGCAGTGGTAGTGGGAAACCTATGCTCTTCCAATAAACCCTATAGAACTAGGTATGCATCATTTGCTCTGATCCCAAAGCAAATATAGTAAACGTGAGCTCAAGTACACACAGCTGGCCCTTGAGACCTGGGGATCCTGGGTAAACAAGTGTCCAGCATGCTCTGTCAGAGCTCACCCACCGAGGACTAGAGCTCATGAACAATGACTGATACGACACCAGGCCAGAGAATATGCAGGACTAAGGCTTAACAAACTTTTATTACATTTGGTACTTGTCAATAAACTTGTGGTGAACTCTGGATCATGGACTCAGACAGGGGTTTTAAGATTAGGGTAATTCCACAGTAACAGAGTGTAAGACTCCAAATTTTCCCTATAAAATCTTTGTCAAACAAAAACCAATGATTGCAAAGTGCAGATACAAAGTTTGGTAACAGAACGATGGTACAAACAGCACAAACCGTAATTATGTTACCAAACTTTGAATCTGCAATGTTCTTCAAGTAAATGTGTTTTAGAAAAATGTTCTATGGAAATTGTTAAAAGTTGTCCTTGTGCATTAATTTATATGGTTTGTTTAACTTTAAAATCATTGGTTTTTGTTGCACATACATTTCAAGGTGAAAAATCAGAGTCTACGTGTCAGGGTATACAGTATTTATCATAATTGTAATGATTAAACTAGTGAGTTGGGCTACACTGTTCCACCTTGTGGCCAATGTAAGCAGAAACACATCCTCTGTGAGCATGTGTGGAGTTCGTCAGAAATACATCTGTGGTATACATACATTGTAGACAAGTGATAGGCTGACTTAGTCGACATCAAATATAGGGCACTTCCTTTCCTTCTTGCGATTTTTCATTGATTCATTCATTATCTAACCAATAAGTACGGAATGCACAAAAATATGCTGTACTCCCCCCATCTAAGAAATGTTTGCTAAAAAAATAACACATTATAGTCATTCTCATGCCAGTCATCCATGATTAGGCCTATAGCATAGCTGTTGATAATTCATTACACTCTACGTTTGAGAGGTAAACCGCTGAACATCTATGGTAAACGGCACATAGCTCGCTGTTGTTGTCAGTTCTGGGTTTGAGAAACCAGAACAAATGAGTCAGTAGATGGCGCCCTTTTCCTTCAAACTCAGGCTCTCACCCCATTATCCTAGTAAATTTCAAAAGTTATATATTACTTATGCTATTATGTTAGGTTATTACATTATACTATTATTTTCTGTTATTATATTTCTACTTTCAATATGTTGTGTGACCTGCATTGTTTTGTAGCCTAGGCCAAATGGCTTCCATTCTCCATAGAGGAATTAACGAGTTCGAGAAGAAAAGTGCCAGTGCTATTTGAGATCCTTGGGACGTCCCTACTCTAAACCATAATCATAACCCTTACCCTAACCTTAGCCCTTATCTAACCCGAACCATTTTCAACGTCAACTTCAATGGGGTAGGGACGTCCCAAGGATCCAAAGAAAAGTCCCCCTCTAGGCTGTAATAAGGGAAATCCGTTTCGGCACGTGCTCAGTGGAGGCTCGAGTGTACGGAGCAGGCGCACACAGTGCGACTGGCAAGCGGACAGATGTCGCATCGCTCTTCCTCCGCACCCTTCACAGCTTCCGCGCTGGAATGATTGGCACTTAGATGTTCATACAGCCAATAAGACGTAGCTCAGTTAGATCTGCATAAAGTGACAGCCTGCCATTGGTTGACTGCGTGCCCCTGCAAACAGCCTCGCGTGCCATTACAGTTGTTCTGAGGCGCAATTGGATCTCTGGATAAGGCCTAGCTACTGATAAAAGAATAATAATAATAATTAATAGGTTAAGACGAAGTGAACAGCTATACTGAAATGTTAACCTATATCATTGAAGTATTAATGTATAGTTATTACAACCCTTATGTTTATCCAAATATAAATGCATTTTACGCATTTGCGTCAGTGAATATGAAAATAGTAAAAATGTATTTATTGTGTACTTTAGTATAAACCCACACACACTTTTTGAATGTAGGCTATATTCTTGCCTTCGTCCATTGAGAAAAAAAGTATTTATTTTCGACATTTGGGATAGGCCTATAGAAACTATTGAAAAAATACACATGCAACATTATTTCAAAGGTAGGCTATTTATATCAATATAGTATTAAAAACATGGTGAGGTTTTGTAAAATACAGTATCTTTAAGCATCGTGAATATTTGTGAACACAAAAAGCATACATTTTTGAAGGGTATGAAGAAGTTGGAAGTAAACCGCCAGCGCATTCCCCCAATTCGCCTTATCACTTCACAGACAGACCGACTGCACTCGCCGCTTTGTTGTTTGTCCCTCCAGTGCCGATTGAGCAGCGCGTGACTGACAGCCCGCGGGGGTGTTGTCCAATCAGCGGTCTGCCCCGCGCCCAATGGGTGAGTCCGCACGCCCATTGGCTGAGACGAGTGTGGGAAAGAATGCAGAGAGGGTTTCACACGAACTGGGAGCATGCGAACCGTCTATAAGTACGGCTGGCGTGTGTCGGCAGCCGAGCAGACTCGACCTGCCCAACGTAGCTTGGCACAGCGCTCTCTCTTACACTCGATGACAATCCGGTTATACCAAGTGATATAGCTGATCAGTGGGACTTGCTCACTTCTGCGTGACTGTCGTAGGATATCATTCACACTGGTTACAATTTGATCTAAACGTAAAGAAGCAGAAATATTTCCCAACGTCTCCAAAAGGATATATTTTTTCTATCTGCCGGAAGAGGTCATTTAATCCAAAATGCCAGCCGACACCATGGAGAAACAAACGGCATCCCCTATTGCTGGTGCACCTGCAAATGGTTCCCATACTCCAGACAAACCCAAGAATGCCAGCGAGCATAGAAAGGTACACTTCTAAAACTGCCTATGGATTTAAAATGTATCTGATATATTCAGCATAGACCTGCTATGCTAGGCTAATGTTGCAAATTAAACTGTAGGTAGGCTAACGACATTTTACTTGTGAGATACTCGGAATTATCCATGAACATGCAATTCATGTTAAAAACATTTATTTTGCAGTCCTCAAAGCCCATCATGGAGAAACGTAGGAGAGCGAGGATAAACGAAAGCCTTGGCCAACTCAAGACGCTCATCCTCGATGCACTTAAAAAAGATGTAAGTCAAAGTGATTTCACAATTGAAAATCACTGTTTAGTTCATTATTCCTGGGATTTAATGTTGTATTAATGCACACTCCTTAACTTTGCTATGTTCTTATCCACAGAGTTCCAGACATTCTAAATTGGAGAAAGCCGATATTCTGGAAATGACAGTGAAGCACTTACGGAATTTACAGCGTGTGCAGATGACTGGTAAATTGCAATGCGAATATCTAATTTGACATCTGGCCAACACTTAATTTTTACATTATCATCGAATAGACACGATTTCTAATGTTCTCATTTTTCTTTTTCCTCAGCAGCGTTGTCAGCAGACACTACTGTCCTCAGTAAATACCGGGCGGGATTCAACGAATGCATGAACGAGGTCACTCGCTTCTTGTCCACCAGCGAGGGGGTGAACACGGAGGTGAAGTCGCGGCTTCTCAACCACCTGTCAGGTTCCCTAGGCCAGATGATCGCCATGAACTACCCCCAGCCAACTCAACAGGCTCACCTTGCGCAGCCTCTTCACGTGCAGCTACCTTCTACCGTGCCCAACAGTGTCTCTATGGGTTCCAAACTCAGCACCGTGGAAGCCTTGTCTCCTAAAGTTTTCGGGGGGTTCCAGCTTGTGCCTGCCACCGATGGACAGTTTGCTTTCCTTATTCCCAACCCTGCATTCGCCTCAGCATCAACCCCAGTCATCCCTCTGTATGCTAACGCAGGTGTACCAATGACAGTCAACGCCAGTCCTGTCCACTGCAGCTCTGCGCCAACAGCATCATCCCCAGTCCATGGGATGACATCATTCGTCGGTGTTTCTCAGGCCGTCAGCCCTGTCGGTGTCAGCACTGGTTCGGAGAGCACTGAGGCTGTTTGGCGACCCTGGTAGTTTGGTTGAAATGGACTCTACAATAATGAAAGTTATTTTAATGAAGTAAATAGTCCCGTTCTAGGGGACATCGTTTCATTTGTTGGACATGGTAAACGTTGGTTTAAGTTATTGGCTGATTCCAAAATGTGGATGTTGGTGATAAATATGGTGTCCATGCAATGGAAGATTTATTCAAATGTTTGTGATGAAGTACCTTTTATGGAAATATTTAGTTTTGTACAAATTTTATATTGATTGTTATACCAAAGCTGTGTGTTTTTATATTGTTTGTCGTTTTATGGTTGGAAATTGATGTTGGGCAGTGGCCCATTGACCTAATAAATCAGTTGTCAGAAATTAACAATTTTGTCTTCACTTCCATATCACTGCTATAATCCTTACAGTGGTGAAAAAAAGTACCCAATTGTCATACTTTAGTAGAAGTAAAGATACCTTAATAGAAAATGACTCAAGTAAAAGTGAAAGTCACCCACTAAAAAAACTAATTGAGTAAAAGTAGGCTCTGGATTTAAATATGCTTAAGTATCAAACATAAAAGTAAATGCTATAAATCGTTTAAAATGCCTTGTATTAAGAAAACCAGAGGGCACGTTTTTTTTAAATGTAGCCTATGTATAGCCGAGGGCTATCCAACACTCAGACAATTTACAAACGAAGCATTTGTGTTAAGTGAGTCAGCCAGATCAGAGGTAATAGGGATGACCACGTGTTATCTTGATAAACGCGTGAATTGGACCATTTTCCTGTCCTGCTAAGCATTCGAAATGTAACGAGCACTTTTGGGTATGAGGGAAAATGTACGGGAGTAAAAAGTTCATATTTTCTTTAGGAATGTAGTGAAGTAAAAGTTGTCAGATATAAATAGTAAATTACAGATACCCCCCAAAACGATAAGTAGTAGGCTATTTTTACTTAGTTACTTTACACTTAGAACATAGTTACACAGGTTTAGGATTTATTGTTTATATAAGGCCCCTGTGTAAAAGTAAATATTAAGTAGGCTATCGTATTGTTTAATCTTGTGTGTAAAAGTTGAATAGCCAGTTGAACATAGGCCTAATGTCTGTCAGGATCTAGGCTCATATCAGTGCAGGTTTAGTAGTTATAGGCCAAAACCGAACCTGTAATCTTAATCCCTAGTGAGATAGGATGGTAAAAGCCCTGACATTTCACTTGTTTACAATTTTTCTTAAGTGTGGCGGGAAGTTAGTCATTCCGGTGTCCTCTAAAATGCAGAATGGGTTGGAATGACAATGGCGGGGGTGTATTTTTTCTTTTGCAAAAAGGTAATTACAAGTTTGAAAGGGGTCTCATCCTGTATGCAGCGGGATCTCTAAGAAGTCTAAAACCCTATTCATGAGCCTGGGAAATGCGCTTTGGGGTTAATGTCACTAACAGATTGCCCCGCTGAAATGAGAATATGGAAGGATCCTCGCTTCCTTTTGTGCAACCATTGTTCAGTTAACCCATGTAGGCATAAGTGAATAGCGGAAAACGAGGGAAAATGGGGAGTTTAGTGCCTTGGCGGGTAAATTGGATGGAAGAGTTGAATTGATCAAAGCAGTTCTCCTGGACCTCATGACTTTGAATTGACATAATACATGTTAAATTCGAAATTTCCTTTTGAAGGATGGATTCATGTTCCAAATAAATTCTGAATGAAACAAAATAGCACCTTCATCTCTCCAGCCAATCCAAAATGTCTCTCTCTCTCTCTGTCCCTCTCCATGTTATCCCTGGATGTAAACGTATCTTTCACCAGTGAGTGCGTTCCGGAACTGGGGGACGTGTTGCTGTGGCGGGAGGCATGTGTCAGCCACTTGCATTCAGAGGGCATGTCATGCCAAATAAAGAAAGAGTGTTCTCGTTCCAGTCTTTTCGGTCCTCCGAAGCAGCAGGTAGTCAGCAGGTTGTCACCGTCAAAAACACCATCCTTGGAGAGCAATTGTGAGGTAATAATTTTGCGCGGACTGAGCGAGCGCTTCTGAGGTGAAATAGAACTAGAACTATCAGCGTCCTCGTGCCTTCGTGACCGCTACGAGGTAAAATAGAGACAAGCAACCAGCATAGAAACGGACGCGTTGGTTCATTACGTAATCCGGTTAGATTTGTGCAAGTTTATCAACAGCCCTAGCAATAGAATCCCACTGTGACGCAGAGTAGGACACTATTTGGCCGCGGGACTCTATTTGACATGACAGGCCCGCTTTACCGCTGGTCAGATAGGCTCACCAATCGACTCACGCCAGTGCGAGTGCACCGCACATAGGTCGTAAAGACCAATGTTATGTCCATAGTAGAATGAATGCGTGTTGCCAGCAATTCTTTTGACTATTTATGTTGAGCATTTGGACTCGGAAGTACATAAACATATATTTTCACTATTATAGCCTATAATAATGTTATTAGAACACCTATTTTTCTAATTGGATTGCTAATACAACTCATCATGCTTATAATGTTCCATTTTAGCTTCTCCATATCTAATCATGAGAAGTTGGTATCTCATAGGCCTGTTTGACCGTTTAACTGTAGATGACAATAACCATGAAATTTGTCTTTTGATAATTTATGTAGTTTCTTTTTTACTTTTCTCTCGGTGCCCTTTCAATGACACTCTCTGAAAATGGCATTCTGAAACTTCCAGCCAGCAATGTATAACAGGCTGCTTCTGCACAGAGGCATAACTGAAACACAAGTTGGCAGTGTGTGGGCTCTGCGGCTGTTCCTTGTTCCTTGTGCCTGCGTGTCTAAGTTAATAGTTCAGAGATGCCTTTGTGGTGCTGAGGTCGTGAGAACCGAGCGAACTAGACTGCTTGCAGCCGGGCAGAGCGCCAATCAGTAAATCCCCGCTGGCAGGCCGGGTCGTGCACTGGGCCGCGCTCCATTCTCCAGAGGTGAGGAGGCGTGCAGGCCGCCAAGAAGTGAGCCTGTACTGGTGTAAACAGAAATGAAGCTGGACAGAGCTCGAGCACACACCCACCCGACAGGCCCAGAGGGAGTTTATTGAGTCCTTCCTTCTTTATATGGCAGCAGCAACTAACAAAGTATGCCTATAGGCTAAATGTTATATTTGGATATGCAGGGAGTTAAGCGAGGCAGAAAGTAAGTTAAGTGAGGCAAAATGTAAAATATCACATACTATTATTAATGCATTCATTTACAATAGGAACGACCAGTCTTAAATGCAAGTTGATAAGAAATAGGCGAATTCACCGCCTTTTCTGGTGTGCTTGGGGATCAATATCATTCCTTCAGATAGAGCGCCCTGGGGGAGTAGCGCAATGGTGTCCCGTGGGAGATGATGCTATTGAAGGGGTCAGGGTTGCCCTCTTGGAGCTGACAAATTATCATTCTCATTAAGTTAACATTGTAGATTCCCGTAAACACTATATCTCCATAGCCGTGGGAAGTAGGGGTGCACACCCCTGAAAAATATAATATGAATAATATAGGGCTATATATACAGTGCCAGTCAAACGTTTGGACTCACCTACTCATTCAAGGGTTTTTCTTTATTTTTACTATTTTTTACATTATGGGAACTCCTTCAAAAAGCATTCCAGGTGACTACCTCATGAAGCTGGTTGAGACAATGCCAAGAGTGTGCAAAGTTGTCATTAAGGCTACTTTGAAGAATTTCAAATATAAAATATATTTTCATTTGTTTAACACTTTATTGCTTACTAAATTATTCCATATGTGTTATTTCATAGTTTTGATGTCTTCACTATTATTCTACAATGTAGAAAATAGTACAAATAAAGAAAAACCCTTGAATGAGTAGGAGTGTCCAAACGTTTGACTGGTACTGTGTATATTGTTAGTTGTTTTCCTCACAAAAGTAGTGCACTAGACCGATATAGCCTTCTGTAGCACAGCCCCACAAAAATGTACATCGCCACAATATATATCAGTGTATTGCATACATCCTGCATGCATTGGATTGCAATGCAGGTGCAGTGAAATAATCCAGTCCAGTTTAATGAATTACAGTGTAGAGTAATCCAAGTACAGGCTATGAAACAATGTAAATGGAGAAAAAGGCTAAAATGTTGTCATCGGCAGATCAAAATAGTGGAACGAAATCTCCGGGTGAACGGAGGAGTTGTCAATGGTGCTGTCATTCAATGTCCTTTATTTACCCTGTTCCTAATGAGCACGGACGGTTGCATTTTGACTTCTGCTCAGATGGATGAAGCCAGCGGGGAACACATGCAGCGTACAGGCACCACCGCCTACAGTCCTACCACAGATCTTACTTGCAGTGGTGTAGGGATATTTTTTTTTTAGATGAGGGTGTGCAAAAAAATACGTAAATGAGGTCATAATTTCCTCAATCAAAGTTTATACTGACAGATGTAGCCTATTGAATGACCTATCATGGCACTCCAACCCTATTTCCTAGTTCCTACCGTCCTGTAGGGTTTCATTCCAAACTCAGTTGTAACTAACCCGATTCATTCTATAAACCACCTAATTATTAGAATCAGGTGCACTAGATTAGGGTTGGAATGAAAACCTACAGGATGGCAGATCTTCAGGAACAGGGTTGGAGAGCCCTGTTATAAAATCTGCATAAAATGCATCTTGCAATTGCAACGTCTGCCTATGCCCACACATAGTGTCTCAAGAAAAGGGTACATTTTCAATACCCTCAAACCCCAAGTTACGCATAACTGATTTCAAAATACGCCATCATCAATGTCAATCAAGAATGATCATTTTTCACGTTTTAACGGTAAAGCTGCATCTGCATGCCAATCATTTGATTGATCTCAGTCAGTTTCATGGTAATAGCCTATGCATTTCAATCTTCTTCAATTACTGGTTTGTGAGCGAATCAAACCATATATCTTGCATAGTGGCTCTGAGTTTTGTCTCATGATGCTTTTATTTAATTTTTTACTATTCAGCTTTAGCTAACCATCCTAAAATCTCATTAGAAATCTGATGTTTTTTGGTGTAAACGTAATGTTGTAGGCCTGCTATTCGGTTCTGTTATATAAAATACTAATTAATCGTTATGTGATCTTGCAAGACATTGATTCAGCTTTGATCTAACTTTACTAAAAGAGCACCATTGTGAGAAGTGATAATCTTCTGTTCGTAATAAAGTGATGAGTAGGACTATTGAGCGTCGGCCACAGATCTTCATGGGTGTTATTTTAAGCGATTGGAACACCCTTCATGGTTTTAAAAGAACAGTGCTAGATAAAATTAGATTTGGTTAGCTTGAACACATATTACAGCATGCCTATTACAGAATAAAATAAAACAGAGGGCTGAACTATCAATTCATATAATTTATTTGCATAGATTTAATCATCAAATCAATTGACCAAGTAGTGAACGTAAATCGTTACTAAACTAAGTAGATTTGCTGCAAATTCGTTTTTTAAACAGCCGCAAAATCAAGGTTTGATGTAGTGTATTCATGCATCTCAGTAAACTATAACCTAAATGCATTTCCAATTTCCCACCCTGACATAGGCTACCTTAACAGGCCTTGCGTCTCAACCAATAGTCATTATAAACGTCCAGAGAGTGTCAGGCTCTTGGGATTTACGGTGGCCACGTTGGTTTGGTGTTGCTGTAACCAAGTGGTCACATATCTTTCTGGGATCCACTGCGCAAGAATAGGTCGGTGGAGTTTTATGAACATCAAGGTCGACAGGTGAATTTTGTTTTTCAACGTTCTGACGTTTGGAAGTTGTCAAGTCTCCAATGGGCCTCTGCAGAGCACACATGTGGCCTACAGTTCATCATTCACCAGAGAGAAGACAGGGAAGAAACCACTATTTACCTACTGTACCTCTAGGCTGCTGTAGCCTACATATTTATTTGGTTTGTCATTCTATTGTTTTTCATAGAATTTTTGTGGTAATGAAATATTATTCAGAATTGATCAGAAAACATTTCCCATGTATTCTTACATCGAAAAAAGTGATGGAGCGGTGCTGCCTTGCGCCTCTCTTGCACTACATACATGATGACTTGAGAAGCTAAGGCAGGTGCACTGCGCTATTTCATACATTTTAAAAACTCATTTTTTGAAGGGGAGTTTATTTGTCGGGCCACATCGCAGCATCCCCAGTCCCAAACTACTTCCAGCGGCTATGCATATCTCCCTCCAAATACCCAACATTATAAATCTATTTTTATTGTAAACAAAGGATTCCTTTTATTGCTGTTTTGATAACACTGCTTATTAGCATTTTACATGTTTTTCGAATAGGCTACCTTGTTTTATTTTACTAAACCTTTTATGGCTGTATGAGTCTTGGATTTACAAACCCTTAGCTAAACGTGGACATTTAGCCCATTTCACTGTTCTGTCGATGATTTCTTTGAGAATAGGCCTACTTGAATGTTTAACATTATTCAGGAGTTCAACACTTAATTACAGTTGCAAACTGACTTTATAATGTACATTCCACAGATATGATTTTTACAGATTTCCTTTGGTGTGAGGGGAGATGAGGTTCTGTCAGTCCATCCTTCAGCCCTTAAACAAGTTTGATTATGATGCTGATTATATTGATGGGGCACTGATAATTAAATATACATTCATCCCTCAGGTGCCCAGTGACATTAAGTCAGTGCAGACTACCTGCCCTCCAGGACACCTACACCACCCGATGTCACAGGAAGGCCAAAAAGATCATCAAGGACAGCAACCACCCGAGCCACTGCCTGTTGTGTGTACAAGGTAGTTGTTGTGGAATTGGTAGATTACTTGTTAGATATTACTGCATGGTCGGAACTAGAAGCACAAGCATTTCGCTACACTTGCATTAACACCTGCTAACCATGTGTATGTGACAAATACATTTGATTTGAAGATACAATTAAATCCATTTTAATCCCACTAACAACAAAATGTGGGAAAAGTCAAGGGGTGAAAATACTTTCTGAAGGCACTGTATCTCTTAGTGTATCCCATACATTGAGTTTTGCCTTCAACTGGCCAGGTATAGTCAATAGTAGATACTGTATCAGTATTTGCAAGAAATTGATGAATAATGGCCTGATATAGAACTGCAGAGCAGACCTGGGTTCAAATACTATTTTAAATCATGTCAAATACTTTATCTGAGCTTGATTGAGCTTGTCTGTCTTAAAGGACCATTAGAATAGACCCAAAAGAGCAAACCTGCCCACCTGGAACCCCTGGCAAGCTAGAAAAAAGCACTCAACCCAGTCCTCTGAGTAAGGTTGAGGGAGGATTGTGACTGAGCGATACCACATCCACTTTCACGTGGAGGCCTGGCTAAATTTGCTCTCCAGACCGAAGACGCATTCATGGGAACACAGAAAGAAATACTCAGCATGCTTGGCTATGGATGCGGGAAAGGTGGGGGTGGAGGGGTGAGAGGAGAGGGGTTATTCCGGAAAAGAGAGGGTGACACTCATTCTCCTTGCACCTGTTTTCTTGAGGGGAGGGAGGGAGGGACAGAGCGAGAGGGAGGGAGGGAAGAGACAGAGACGGTAAGAAAGAGCAAGAGACAGTCAAATAGGGAGAGAACTAAGCATGGAAGTCCAAATTTCAATTGTGCAATAGTAAAACACAGATTGGTGGAATGATCGATTGCATAAACTATGAAAGCTATATTTCAGATAAATAGTCTGGTCTTCTGTACTTTGCGCAAATTATGAATTGTGCTTGTTCTTGCCATATATTAATCAGCTATACAGTAATTACAGTTTTTTGGGGACAAGACATTGTTAACGTCATTAGATTGAGATTGTCTGAGGTGTGGAATTAAAGGAAAATCTATATTAGTGGACTTTGCACATTAGCGGGTGCAATCTTGATCAATCTGTTTAAAACATTAGACAGAGAACTGCAACAATGTTGGAGCATAGTGTACTTCTTTATGCATACTGTCCTCAGTAGGCCTACACACATGGCTGTCACGGTTTCCTTTGCAATTCCAAAGCTCTCTCCAAAAGGTTCTGTTCTGTCATGACAACTGCAGTCTCAAATTATGAGGGATGCACTGTACCAGGAGCCTCTTAGCAATAACTGCTTGAGGTTCACTAGGATACCGTATTTACAGTATGTGTTTTACTGACATAAACCATTCTCAAGTAGTCCGCCCTATAGCGTTTATATCTATCCAGCTATGTCTATGACAGTAGTACGTTTGTCTCTAGCTGCAGTACACATTAACAAACAGTGTTGATTTGCCCCCCCCCCCCCCGCCCCCTCAAACTCTGTTTCTGCATTTATAGTAAGGAACCACTTATCCCTGGGAGCAGGCGTAGGGTGTGTAGTCGGAGGAGGTGAGGCACGGGTGGGTATAAATGTAGGGACGCCCCAGGGCCGATCAGATTTCACAGGGGCTAGGTGCCACGTGGGGTTACTGATTCTTGTCGCTTGTCTGCAGGACGTATTTCTACGGCCCTCAGCTTTATGCCTTTGCAACTGGGGCAGATATATTTGTATTTGTTCATCTATCGAAGGGGGATCCTCGTCTTTCTTCTCCCAGACTGATCAGCTGTTGTTCTGTTTTAACAAAGGCTTAGAGTTTTGCTTCAAAAAGTTCGGGAGCTGTCGGACCTGTCGGCAGCTGTGAAGGAAAAACACTTAGTAGATAGTATGTTTCAGGTCTAGTTTCATGGCACCGTAAACCATGCCAAGAGTATTACTACCCACCCAATGCAATTAATAGTTCCCTGCTGTTTGAAAGATCCTCATTTCCACTTTCTAAGAGGGCTAGTAAGTGATACATTTTCCAGATATTTTTCAAGATATTTTCTTAACATTTTTGGCATGTTGGATCTAATGGATAATATTTTCTTTTTGGATTGCAAGATTGTCTCACCGGATCTGACGGTCGATTAGAAAACAAAGAATAGATGGAGTGGCACAAAAGGGTCCCAAGGGGGCATAACGTACAGCATGTGATGGTAATGATGATGTATGAAAGTATAGGCAGTATGGTATCCTTATCAAGAGTCACCTGGAGCTTGTTCAGAGTGTCTTGCTTTAAATTGATCAACAATCTCTTTGAGTGTTGTGTCGACACGAAGCTCAGGTCTTTGGACTCTCTCCTGACAGAGTGGACACTGGTACTGGTCTCTGCTATCCCAAACACTGTTGATACACTCCTTGCAGAAGTTGTCTCCACGTGGGATGGAGACTGGGTCAATGAACACATCCAGATATATAGGGGCATAAACTGCCCCGCCCACATAATGATTTCCCCCCTTCCAACAATAATTTCCCTGGTTTTGTTTTTTAATTTGTTTATTGATTTGTTTATTTGGGTCCCCATTAGCTTTTGCAGAAGCAGCAGCTACTCTTCATGGGGGTCCACAAAAAAACACAAAACATGAAAAGTAAAAATACACTGATAGACAAGGACAATCACACACATTTTAAATACAATAATATAAAATCAATACAACAAAAAAATGATACAAACAATACAACAACAAAAATAATGTGTTTGTTAGTGTGTCTGTGTGTGCATGTGTTTGTGTCCCCACACAGTCCCTGTAGTTCCATTAGATGTTTTTTAAAGGTCCTTTGGCTGTTTGCTTGAGTAATTGGAGATTTCCATGCGATCATGGCTCTGTATAATACTGTGCTTTGCTGTGGATTCGTTTTGGACTTGGGGACTGTGAAGAGACCCCTGGTGGCATGTCTTGTGGGGCATGTATGGGTGTCTGAGATGAATGTTATTTGATTATGCAGACAATCTGGAATGTTCATCACAGTAACATTTCTCATAAAAACTTAACAAAATGCAGTTAATCTCTCATCAACCCTCAAACAGGAAAGACTGGCATGCATATTGTTGATGTTAGTTCTGTGTGTGCAGATAAGGGCATGGCAAGGTGTGCTGCTCTGTTTTGAGCCAGCTGCAGCTTTGCTAGATATTTCTATGCTGCACTTGACCCTATTACCAGACAGTAATCAAGATGGGACAAGACCAGATCCTGAACAACTAGTACAGTAGATTTTTGTGTCAAAAACGCAGAACATGTTTTTATAACAGATGGACCCCTCCCCATCTTCACAACTTTGTCAATATGACTATCCAATGTTATACCTAGGAGTTTAGCTTCCACAACTTGCTCAATGGTCACACAAGGTTATTATACACAGAACAAAAATATAAACACAACATGCAACAATACAGTTCATATAAGGAAGACAGTCAATTTAAATAAATCCATTAAGCCCTATTCTATGGATTTCACATGACTGGGAATACAGATATGCATCTGTTGGTCACAGATACCTTAACAAAGTAAGGGCGTGGATCAGAAAACCAATAAGTATCTGGTGTGACCACTATTTGCCTCATGCAGCGCAACACATCTCCTTCGCATAGTTGATCAGGCTGTTGATTGTGGCCTGTGGATTGTTGTCCCACTCATCTTAATGGCTGTGCAAAGTTGCTGGTTATTGGCAGGAACTGGAACACGCTGCCGTACACATCGACCCAGAGCATCCCAAACATGCTCAGTGGGTGACATGTCTGGTGAGTATGTAGGCCATGGAAGAACTGGGATGTTTTCAGCTTCCAGGAATTGTGTACAAATCCTTGTGACATGGGGCCGTGCATTTCATGCTGAAATATGAGGTGATGAATGGCACGACAACGGGCCTCAGGATCTCAACACCGTATCTCTGTGCATTCAAATTGCCATCGATACAATGCAATTGTGTTCGTTGTCCGTAGCTTATGCCTGCCCATACCATAACCCCACCACCACCATGGGGCACTCTGTTCACAACATTGACATCAGCAAACTGCTCACCCACACGAAACCATACACACTGTCTGCTATCTGCCCGGTACAGTTGAAACCGGGTTTCATCCGTGAAGAGCACACTTTTCCAGCATGCCAGTGGCCTTTGAAGGTGAGCATTTGCCCAATGAAGTCAGTTACGATGCCGAACTACAGTCAGGTCTAGACCTTGGTGAGGATGACGAACACGCAGATGAGCTTTCCTGAGATGGTTTCTGACAGTTTGTGCAGAAATTCTTCAGTTGTGCAAACCCACAGTTTCATCAGCTGTCCTGGTGGCTGGTCTCAGATGATACCGCAGGTGAAGAAGCTGGATGTGGAGGTCCTTGGCTGGCGTGGTTACACGTGGTCTGCGGTTGTGAGGCCGGTTGGACGTACTACTAAATTCTGTAAAATGACATTGCAGGCAGTTTATGGTAGAGAAATTAACATTGAATTGTCTGGCAACAGTTCTGGTGGACATTCCTGCAGTCAGCATGCCAATTGCACACTCCCTCAAACTTGAGACATCTGTGACATTGTGTTGTGTGACAAAACTGCATATTTTAGGGTGGCCTTTTATTGTCCCCAGCACAAGTTGCACCTGTGTAATGGTCATAATATTTAATCAGCTTCTTGATATGCCACACCTGCCAGGTGGATGTATTAACTTGGCAAAGGAGAAATGATCACTACCAGAGATAGAAAAAAAATTGTTCACAAAATATGAGAGAAATAAGCTTTTTGTGTGTATGAAATCGTTTCTGGAATATTTTATTTCAGCTCATGAAACATGGGACCAACCCTTTACATGTCGTGTTTTATTTTCATTATAGTAAATGAAAACTGAAACTAAAATAAAAAACACATTTTCAAATTACAATTTAGTAAACTGAAATAAAAATAAAAACAAAAAGCATTTGAAAAACAAAAACTGAAAATATTATCTTTGACTGCAAAGCTAACTAAAATAAAAATAAAGAACATTATAAATTATGTTTAGTTTTAGATTTTCTAATCTAATGGGGGTTTCAAGCTTTTTTTCTAATTGGGTTTTCGAGCTTCTGAATATGGCCAGAAAATGCTGCCAGTAGATGCCAATGTTTTAAAAAGGCCTATCCACTGGGCACAGACGTCAGTTCAGCATCTAGTTGTAATGTTGTCTGTGGACAACTGTCATCAGTCTTGTGAAACTGAACGACCACCTCTCTGGAACACAGTCTTTCAATTTTTTATTTTTTTTATTTTACCCCCTTTTTCTCCCCGATTTTTGATCTTGTCTCATTGCTGCAACTCCCCAACAGGCTCGGGAGAGGCGAAGGTGGAGTCATGCGTCTTCCGAAACATGACCAGCCTAACCGTGCTCCTTAACACCAGGGGCGGAAATCCCATCCTGGGAAAATATGATTTGTCCCCCCCCCCCCAATATATCACTGAAACATAACTATGTAATTTAAATAATATTAATAATACGCAATGAAAGCAATTGTGCTGATTATAGACACTTAATAGCGCGTTTTTAAGTTTCAAAAGATTGCGACCCCCCCACCCTTTGCCTCACAATGGTTTGATCCACTGCCAGTTTAGTTGGCAAGGTAACAGAGGGGTCCGTGTCTACTGTCTGAAAGGCACTCAATGAACGTAACTGACGTGAGGTTAATCTAGTCAATCGCGCACACACACTAGCTGAAAATGCAGAGCTAGCGCGCAAATATTAACTATTAAGCTAGCTAGTACCTATTCCATTTATGTGGCGTCATCAAAGATGGAATCTTTGCTATCGTCAATTTATTCCAAGATCAGCATGCAGATGATGTAAGTTAGTGCTTCAAAGTCCCTGTGATAAGGTTAGCGATAAACTGAAGTCCAAACTGAACAGAACTACACTCTCTTCTACCATTGTCTTAAATATATTTAATGGTCTCGTTGCAAAAGCTAAATTGTCGCAACGGAACTTTTATTTATTTATTTTATTTCACCTTTATTTAACCCGGGTAGCAAAGATTATAGCAAACACCACTGAAACTGAATTGGTGCTCGCTAGCTTTGCAAATTCAGCTATTGTTGGAAGCCAGCCAATATGAAACAAACTATTAAAATTACAAAAGGTTGCAGCATATGTTGTGTAAATGGTGAACTCATACAGCTGTCAACTCTTGTCATTTGAATCCGTTTCACATTTGCTAGCTACCTTTTAGATCGAAGCCCAAATAGAATGATAGAAGATGATAGAAGCCCATCTCCTACTGTAAATAACCTACACACTGTGTGTGTGTGTAGCCAGCCAGCCAGCCAGGTAGAAAAATGGCAGAAAAATGAAAGACGGACATCAGAGTATTTTTCAATACACCAAAACGCATAGTAAGAACCCTAGTAGCCTAATATCTCAAAGACTAGTTGATAAAATGTTCATAAGAAAGAAATGAAATTCTAATGGAAATGTTTCACAATGATGTCATTAGGCAGAGCAGGCAACAGATGGCACACAGACAGCAGAGTTGGGGACAGATATGCAGGGACAGACTGGCAGAGACAGGGAGTCTCAGGTAAGTTTGTTGAGTCTTTGTTTGGCAACATTATGAAAGGTTCTCAATTTTTTTGACTTGTAAAATAGGAACATAATTGGAAAATGCCATGGATACCCCCACTCTCAACTTAAACTGGTGACTGAACTAAGATTTGTTAAAGGCAATGGTATTGCTGTTGTGATTAGTTGTGTAGTTTTGGGTACCGGTAGTTAGGAGTACGGCAAACACCTTATTTCTTTGGTTCCTCAATATACATTTACCATATTACAATGTAGGCTATGTGTTACAGCACTACTTTCGGTGTCCCCCTCAGGAATTGCTCTTGAGAAAATTTCATGTAATTGTCCCCTCCAAAGTTGATATCAGATTTTCGCCCCTGCTTAACACCCGCCAGCTTAACCTGGAAGCCAGCCACACCAATGTGTCTGAGGAAACACCGTTCAACTGGCGACCGGGGTCAGCCCGCAGGCACCCGGCCCGCAACAAGGTGTTGCTAGAGCGCAATGAGCTAAGTACCGTTCATCTGGTGACCGGGGTCAGCCCGCAGGCACCCGGCCCGCCACAAGGAGTTGCTAGAGCGTAATGAGCTAAGTACCGTTCATCTGGTGACCGGGGTCAGCCCGCAGGCACCCGGCCCGCCACAAGGAGTTGCTAGAGCGCAATGAGCTAAGTACCGTTCATCTGGTGACCGGGGTCAGCCCGCAGGCACCCGGCCCGCCACAAGGAGTTGCTAGAGCGCGATGAGCTAAGTACCGTTCATCTGGTGACCGGGGTCAGCCCGCAGGCACCCGGCCCGCCACAAGGAGTTGATAGAGCGCGATGAGCTAAGTACCGTTCATCTGGTGACCGGGGTCAGCCCGCAGGCACCCGGCCCGCCACAAGGAGTTGCTAGAGCGCAATGAGCTAAGTACCGTTCATCTGGTGACCGGGGTCAGCGAGCAGGCACCCGGCCCGCCACAAGGAGTCGCTAGAGCGCAATGAGCTAAGTAAAGCCCCACTGACCAAACCCTCCCCTAACCCGTACGACGCTGGGCATGTTTGTGTGCCGTCCTATGGGACTATGAACCCAGGTCTGTAGTAACTTCTCTAGCACTGTATGTGATGCAGTGCCTTAGACCGCTGCGCCACTCGGGAGGCCCGGAACACGGTCTTCTTGAAGATAAACCAGAAAATGTTGTTTGGTTGAACAGACACACACATTCTCTTTCTCACACTCACTCTCTCTTTCACTCTCTCTCTCTCTCTCTCTCACACACACACACACACACACACACACACACACACACACACACACACACACACACACACACACACACACACACGCAGGCAGGCTGGCTGTGACTTGATAGATTTGTGAAGTGTTTATTCTTATGTTTTTGCTGTTGTTTCAGATGTTTTTATTAACCCTAGTTGAAGGGGTTAGTCAGTGATACATGTTTAATATTATATAAACATAACATGTGAAATTAGTGACGGAGGAAAGAATCTATACAGTTATATATCGGAATATTATTTGTGACGATATGGTTTTGACAATATCGCAATATTATTTTTGCGCTGGTTTGCTGTAGATAGTTCTCCATCTTCTTTAAAAATAGGGAGCCCATTTTTTTCAGCACTTTTATTTCCATGACTGATCATAACTCATTTTCTCATGGCTCTCTCTTGTCCCTCTGCAGCAGACATATTGGTGAGCAATATGTTTGGAACTTTGAATCGCAATAAAATTACGGTATCGAAGTGCAACATAGAATTTGTAGTTTTTTCCTCTCTCTTTCTGTCAGATAATGGTAAAGGTACTTGTTTCTTCTTACATCTACTACTAAAATTAAAAAAGCATTGGATTGTTGTAAACATGGGCATGAGTTTCCTTCCACCATATTTCTTGCAGCAGTCTAGGTGATTATCTTTTAGATCCAAGTCACATTAGGGTTGAATTACAATTTAAACCCAACCAAACCCAAACAATGTCCTGACCATGGTCCTCTAGTGGCCAAAAGCCTGTGTTAGCATGAGCAATGCCATTGAGGAGTTTTCGCCATTTTGATTTAGTCAACTCGGCGGAACTTTCAAATTCATTGGCTGATCCCACCTGATGACCCGATTGGCATGACCTGATGACCCGGTTAGAGTCGTGAAAGGTGGGTCATCAGGAGGGATCGGTCACTTAATTTTACTTGTGAAGAAGAAATTGACTATTTCAAGATGGAGATGGCCCAAGCTCTCACAGATGCCCACATGACACACATAGAGAGATGTTATGTCTATCCTAGTCCATGGTCCTGGCACATAACGTTATGTATTACTGCCCCCCATTGGCAAGAAGTGACATCCCAAAAAACGAACTACAGACCTACAACACATAAATGGCTCCTAGCCTCCCACGCACAGGCTACTTTCTGTCCCTAACACTAAAACGGAAACTAAATAATATAAAAACGAAATGTAAATGTTTTTATCAAACTGAAACTAAATGAAAATTAGTAAGTCAAGTCTGCAAACGAACTGAAACTAACCAACATTTCTTACAAAAATCTGAAAATGAATAGAAATAAAAACGAATATTAAATCCCCAAACTATTACGCACAACTCAAGTTAAAATGTAGGTCTTAGAGAATGTTTTGAGCCCATTCAATGCTTTTAGTTTGAGATGTATTTAAAACCAGTTTATTATTAATCACCCATTCAGATACTGACTGTAACTCCTTTTGTGAGGTGTAAATTCAGTTGTCACGTAATTGTCACAAATGTAACAAACGCTCAAACTCATGCTTGTACAAAGCACCCTTTCTCGTCTGTTCTCACATTGAAGTGGACATTTTGGTTAGAGTGACAAACAAGGATATTTCTGCCATTGTAATCCTTGGGCGGGCCTTCTAAGCATTTTTTCGGGTTGCCTAAAAACAGTATAAAAAAATGCATATCATTTTTGGGATGAAAAAACGCTTTAAGTGTAAACTTAAACGACTCCAACCAGACATAAAGTGGTGTGTGCGTCGGAAGTGGTGTGTGTGTGTGTTCGCGCACGTGCATATGTGAATCAGCCACAGACTCACCACATGCCCAGACATGCCCCAGATTTGACACCTGAGAGCAACTTATTAACTGCTATGACTCATACAGTGTGTGTGTGTGTGTGTGTGTGTGTGTGTGAGAGAGAGAGAGAAAGAGAGAGTGAGTGTGAGAAAGAGAATGTGCCTGATTTCATTGATACATCCGTTGACTGCAGTCAAACAGGACATGCTGAGCTTGTTTACAGGGCCACTGCTAGTCAACACCTTTAAAGCAAAACAGAAAAGATGATCAAACAATGAAAACATGGACAATGAGGAAAGAATCCCAAAGAAGGGAAGAGGCGATTACAGCTGCAAATCCGCTCTCCTAAAACACTCAACCATACAAAACAGCTACAGTATGTTTGACTGTGGTCTCTTTTGATATTGTAGTGACTAACCCAACACCTAGTGACCTTGTCAAGAAGTTCAGCTAAGGTGAGTGAGATCCAGCCCCTGTTGGGTCTACCCCCTGAGTTTCGGTACATGATTTATGTCCTCATGTAAGATTGTTTTTTCTCTTCTACTTTTCATAAAAATCATGACACTTCAACTACCCAATGTTGATCAATACACTTTGTTTTGGAAAGAGAGCTAAATATCAACCTCATGGAGGAGAGAGAAGAGCATGTTACTCTATTTCTGGAGGTGATACTGTCTGACCTTTCTAACCCAATAATTTCTGTCTGCTGAGTGGTGAGATTGGATCCCAGTCACTATGTGACGACTGCAATCTTGGGTTAAGGTAATTATCACTTTATCACCCTCGTGCCCTAAGAGTGGGGGGTCATTGTCTCAAAAAAGGATGTCTTGGTGTCTGACACGCGCACACACACACACACACACACACACACACACACACACACACACACACACACACACACACACACACACACACACACACACACACACACACACCAATCTATGCACAATACCCCACAATGACAAAGTATAAACTGAAATAATCACAGAAATATCACATTTACATAAGTATTCAGACCCTTTACCAGTGGTGTAAAGTACTTGAGTAAGAATCCCTTAAAGTACTAAAATAGTTTTTGGGGGTCTCTGTACTTTACTTTACTATTTATATTTTTTACAGAGTTAAGTTTTACTTCACTACATTCCATAAGAAAATATTGTACTTTTTACTCCATACATTTTCCCTGATACCAAAAAGTGCTAGTTACATTTTGAATGCTAAGCAGGAGAGGAAAATGGTCAAATTCACACACTTATCAAGATGTTTGTAAATGATGTCTGAGTGTTGGAGTGTGCCCCTGGCATTCCGTAAATAAAATAAAAAAGCAAGAAAATGGTGCCGTCTGGTTTGATTTATACTTTCACTTTTGATACTTACAGTGAGGGAAAAAAGTATTTGATCCCCTGCTGAGTTTGTACATTTGCCCACTGACAAAGAAATGATCAGTCTATAATTTTAATGGTAGATTTATTTGAACAGTGAGAGACAGAAAAACAGCAAAAAAATCTAATCCAGAAAAACGCATGTCAAAAATGTCATAAATTGATTTGCATTTTAATGAGGGAAATAAGTATTTGACCCCCTCTCAATCAGAAAGATTTCTGGCTCCCAGGTGTCTTTTATACAGGTAACAAACTGAGATTAGGAGCACACTCTTAAAGGGAGTGCTCCTATTCTCAGTTTGTTACCTGTATAAAAGACACCTGTCCACAGAAGCAATCAATCAAACAGATTCCAAACTCTCCACCATGCCCAAGACCAAAGAGCTCTCCAAGGAATTCAGGGACAAGATTGTAGACCTACACAAGGCTGGAATGGGCTACAAGATCATCGCCAAGCAGCTTGGTGAGAAGGTGACAAGAGTTGGTGCGATTATTAGCAAATAGAAGAAACACAAAATAACTGTCAATCTCCCTCGGCCTGGGGCTCCATGCAAGATCTCACCTCGTGGAGTTGCAATGATCATGAGAACGGTGAGGAATCAGCCCAGAACTACACGGGAGGATCTTGTCAATGATCTCAAGGCAGCTGGGACCATAGTCACCAAGAAAACAATTGGTAACACACTACGCCATGAAGGACTGAAATCCTGCAGCGCCCGCAAGGTCCCCCTGCTCAAGAAAGCACATATACATGCACGTCTGAAGTTTGCCAATGAACATCTGAATGATTCAGAGGACAACTGGGTGAAAGTGTTGTGGTCAGATGAGACCAAAATGGAGCTCTTTGGCATCAACTCAACTCGTCGTGTTTGGAGGAGGAGAAATGCTGCCTATGACCCCAATAACACCATCCCCACGTCAACATGGAGGTGGAAACATTATGCTTTGGGGGTGTTTTTCTGCTAAGGGGACAGGACAACTTCACCGAATCAAAGGGACGATGGACGGGGCCATGTACCGTCAAATCTTGGGTGAGAACCTCCTTCCCTCAGCAGGGCATTGAAAATGGGTCGTGGATGGGTATTCCAGCATGACAATGACCCAAAACACACGGCCAAGGCAACAAAGGAGTGGCTCAAGAAGAAGCACATTAAGGTCCTGGAGTGGCCTAGCCAGTCTCCAGACCTTAATCCCATAGAAAATCTGTGGAGGGAGCTGAAGGTTCGAGTTGCCAATCGTCAGCCTCGAAACCTTAATGACTTGGAGAAGATCTGCAAAGAGGAGTGGGACAAAATCCCTCCTGAGATGTGTGCAAACCTGGTGGCCAACTACAAGAAACGTCTGACCTCTGTGATTGCCAACAAGGGTTTTGCCACCAAGTACTAAGTCATGTTTTGCAGAGGGGTCAAATACTTATTTCCCTCATTAAAATGCAAATCATTTTATAACATTTTTGGCATGCGTTTTTCTGGATGTTTTGTTGTTATTCTGTCTCTCACTGTTCAAATAAACCTACCATTAAAATTATAGACGGATCATTTCTTTGTCAGTGGGCAAACGTACAAAATCAGCAGGGGATCAAATACTTTTTTCCCTCACTGTACGTGTATTTTAAACCAAATACTTTTAGACTTTTACTCAAGTAGAATTTTACTGGGTGACTTTTACTTTTACTTGAGTCATTTTCTATTAAGGTATCTTTACTTTTACTCAAGTATGACAGTTAGGTAGTTTTTCCACCAGTGCCCTTTACTCAGTACTTTGTTGAAGCACCTTCGGCAGTGATTACAGCCTTGAGTCTTCTTGGCTATGACACGACAAGCTTGGCACACCTGCATTTAGGGAGCTTCTTCCATTCTTCTCTGCAGTTCTTCTCAAGCTCTGTCAGGTTGGATGGGGAGAGTTGCTGCAGACACATTTTCAGGTCTCTCTACAGATGTTCGATCAGGTTCAAGTCCGGGCTCTGGCTTGGCCACTCAAGGACATTCAGAGACTTGTCCCGAAGCCACTCCTGCATTGTCTTGGCTGTGTGCTTAGGGTTGTTGTCCTGTTGGAAGGTGAACCTTCGCCCCAGTCTGAGGTCCTGAGCGTTATGGAGCAGGTTTTCATGAAGGATCTCTCTGTACTTTGCTCTGTTCATCTTTCCCTCGATCCTGACTAGTCTCCCAGTTCCTGTTGCTAAAAAACATCCCCACAGTGTGATGCTGCCAAAACTGTGCTTCACCGTAGGGATGGTGCCAGGTTTCCTCCAGACGTGACGCCTGGCATTCAAGCCAAAGAGTTTAATCTTGATTTCATCAGACAAGAGTATCTTGTTTCTCATGGTCTGAGAGTCCTTCAGGTGCCTTTTGGCAAACTCCAAGCGGGCTGTCATGTACATTTTACTGAGGAGTGGCTTCCGGCTGGCCACTCTAACATCAAGGCCTGATTGGTGAAGTGCTGCAGAGATGGTTGTCCTTCTGGAAGGTTCTCCCATCTCCACAGAGGAACTCTGGAGCTCCGTCAGAGTGACCATCGGGTTCTTGGTCACTCCATGACCAAGGCCCTTCTCCCCCGATTGCTCAGTTTGGCTGGGTGAACAGCTATAGGAAAAGTCTTGGTGGTTCCAAACTTCTTCTATTTAAGAATGATGGAGGCCACTGTGTTTTTGGGGACCTTCAATGCTGCAGAAATGTTTTGGTACCCTTCCCTAGGTCTGTACTTCGACACAATCCTGTCTAGGAGCTCTACAGACAAATCCTTCGACCTCATGGCTTGGTTTTTGCTCTGACATTTACTGTCAACTGTGAGACCTTATATAGACAGGTATGTGCCTTTCCAAATCATGTCCAATAAATTGAATTTACCACAGGTGAACTCCAATCAAGTTGTAGAAACATCTCAAGTTTGATCAATGGAAACAGGATGCATCTGAGCAACATTTTGAGTCTCATAGCAAAGGGTCTGAATACTTATGTAAATAAGGTATTTCAGTTTTTTCTAAAAACCTTTTATCGCTTTTCATTATGCGGTATTGTGTGGAGATTACTGAGGAAAAATAATGATTTAATACATTTTACAAGAAGGCTGTAACTTAACAAAATGTGGAAAAAGTCAAAGGGTCTGAATACTTTGCCGAATGCACTCTACGTACATACAGGTAGGGATAAAGTGACTAGGCAACAGGATAGTTAATAAACAGTAGCAGCAGCATATGTGATGAATTAAAAGACTGAACAAAAAGGGTCAATTCAGATAGTTTGGTTAGCTATTGGATAACTATTTAATTAACAATGTAGCAGTCTTATAGCTTGGGGTAGAAGCTGTTCAGGGTCATTTTGGTTCCAGAGTTGCTGCATCAGTACCTCTTGCAGTGCGGTAGCAGAGACAACAGTCTATGACATAGGTGGCTAGAGTGTTTGACAATTTTTAGGGCCTTCCTCTGACACCACCTGGTATAGAGGTGCTGGATGGCAGGAAGTTCGGCCCCAAGCAGTTGCCATACTAAGTGGTGATGCAGCCAGTCAAGCTGAATCTTTTCTGCCTCAAGAGGGGGAAGAGGAGTCTTCTTCACGACGGTGTTGGTGTGTTTTGTTCATGATAATTCCTTAGTGAAGTGGACACCGAGGAACTTGAAGCTCTTGACCCGCTCCACTACAGCCCGTCGATGTGGATGGGGGCATGCTCAGCCCTTCATTTCCTGTAGTCGACGATCAGCTCCTTTGCCTTGCTGATGTTAAGGGGGAGAGTTTGTTGGCCTGACCTCCTTCCTGTAGGCTGTATCATCATTGTTGGTGATCAGGCCAACCACCGTCGTGTTGTCAGCAAAGTTAATGAGGATGTTGGAGTCGTGCGCGGCCATGAAGAGGGAGTACAGAAGGGGACTAAGCATGCACCCCTGAGGCCCCCCGTGTTGAGGGTCAGCATGATAGCATGGTGGATGTGCTGTTGTCTACCCTCACCACCTGGGGGCGGCCCATCAGGAAATCCATGATCCAGTAGCAGAGGGAGATTGCAGTCCCAGGGTCCTTAGCTTAGTGATGAGCTTGGAGGGCACTATGGTGTTGAACGCTGAGCTGTAGTACATTAACAGCGTTCTCACGTAAATGTTTTTCTTGTCCAGGTGGGAGAGGGCAGTGTGAAGTGCAATAGAGATTGCAATATCTGTGGATCTGTTGGGGCAGTATGTGAATTGGAGTGGGTCCAGGGTGTCTGGGATAATGGTGTTGATTTTGAGCCATGACCACCAGCCTTCATGGCTACAGATGTGAGTGCTATGGGGCTATAGTCATTTAGACAAGTTACCTGGTGTTCTGGTCTGTTTGAAACATGTAGATATTACAGACTGGGTCAGGGAGAGGTTGAAAATGTCAGTGAAGACTGATGCCAGCTGGTCACGCATGCTCTGAGCACCCATTCTGGTATTCCATTTTGGGCTCCCAAGTGGCGCAGCGGTCTAAGGCACTGCATTTCAGTGCTAGAGGTGTCACTACAGACCCTAGTTCGATTCCAGGCTGTATCACAGCCAGCCGTGATTGATGGTCCTATAGGGCAGTGCACAATTGGCCCAGCGTCGTTAGGGTTTGGCTGGGTAGGCCGTTATCGTAAATAAGAATTTGTTCTTAACTGACTTGCCTAGTTAAAAATATGTAAAGAAAATTAAATCTGTCTGGCCCCACAGCCTTGTGAATTTGAATCTGTTTGCATAGAAGGAATTTAGCTCATCTGGTAGGCTCACGTCACTGGGCAGCTCGCGACTGGGTTTCTCTTTGTAATCCGTGATAGTTTTGACAGTTTGATGGCTCATCGGAAGTCGTATCATGATTTTTATAAGCATCCGGTTTATTGCCCTGCTCTTTGAAAGCAGCAGCTCTAGCCTTTAGCTCAGTGTGGATGTTGCCTGTAATCCATGGCTTCTTGTTGGGATAGGTACGTACAATCACTGCGGGGATGGCGTCATCGATGCACTTATTAAACAAAGCCGGTGACTGATGTGGTAAACTCCTCAATGTTATTGGATGAATCCTGGGACATATTCCAGTCTGTGTTAGCGAAACAGTCATGAAGCTTAGCATCTGCTTCATCGGACCACTTCCATATTGAGCGCATCACTGTTACTTCCTGTTTGAGTTTTTGCTTGTAAGCAGGAATCTGGAGTTATGGTCAGATTTGCGAAATGGAGAGTGAACTTTGTAAGTGTTTCTGTGTTTGGAGTAAAGGTGATTCAGAGTTTTTTCACCTCTAGTTGCACAGGTGACATGCTGGTAAAAATGAGGTTTGGCGGATTTCAATTTCCCTGCATTAAAATCACCTGGCACTTAGAACAACATCTGGATGTGCATCTCTTGTTTGCTTATGGCCCTATACAGCTCGTTGAGTGCGGTCTTAGTGCCAGCATCGGTTTGTGGTGGTAAATGGACAGCTCCGAAAAATATAGATGAAGACTCTCTTGGTAAATAGTATGGTCTGCAGATTATCATGAGGTAACTCAGACGAGCAAAACCTTGAGGCTTCCTTAACATTAGAGATCGTGCACCAGCTGTTGTTTACAAAGAGCGGAGCTCGTCCAGTTTGTGTGTGTGGTGGGAGGCAGAGTTATGAGCCCTTGTCTTTTTCTTTAGCTTCACTCTCCTCTTCTTTTCATGTCATGGGAAGTTAAAGACTGTTCCTCTTTGCTCTTGTTTTTTCTTATGTTAAATTATGCGCGGTGTGCCCACCAATCGTGGTTTTATTGCTTTGATTCTCATGCAAGAGGCAAGGCAGACAAGTGTCAATAAGTAGATGGTCTCACTCCCAACAAATGTGCTGAGAGACTGGCAAAGAAAGCTGAGAATACAGCTGGGCACACACACACAAACTACTCACAAGCACACACATCTCTCTCTCTCTCTTAATTGCTCTCTTCTTGTAACAAATGAACACAGGTCTAAATAACAATCTCTCATGCACTAGCCCACATGCTAGTGAATATTTCAAGTTTAGCCAACTTGGCTGTATTTGATAGCTAACATGGCAGAACAGTTGTATTGTTATGAACACACCCCTTTGTCCGTCTCCAACTGTTTGAACAGCATGCTAGCCTGTCCACTTTATTCAGAAGTTGAATTCAAGTGGCCTACCTTATTTCTCAGATTGAGAATGAGTTTCCAATTCCATTTGGAATTTCGTTTTATACTTATTGCATATTTATAAAACACAGACTAGACACTAGTATAACAGTCTTAGGCTAAAATGCCTCTAGCGGTAGGTGGTAACGCAATACCGTGAGTGACAAACTGAGCATTCATTTTCTAGAATCAATGTTAATTGATACTCCCGTTTTAGTAGTGGGTAGTTGAGGGTATCATTAGAAAGGTTAACCTCTCCTCTATTACAGTTAATAATGTATTTATGTGTTTCGGTGTCCATATCAAATCAAATTGTATTTATCAAATCAAATGTTATTTGTCACTTGCGCCGAATACAAAAGGTGCGCCGAATACAAGCCCTTAACCAACAATGCAGTTTTAAGAAAATTACCAAAAGAAAAATAAGAAATAAAAGAAACAAATAATTAAAGAGCAGCAGTAAAATAACAATAGCAAGGCTATATACAGGGGGTACCGGTACAGAGTCAATGTGCGGGGGCACCGGTTAGTCGAGGTAATTGAGGTAATATATACATGTAGGTAGAGTTATACAGGAGGGGACTGAGCACGCACCCCTGAGGGGCCTCTGTGTTGAGGATCAGCGTGGCAGATGTGTTGTTACCTACCCTTACCACCTGGGGGTGGCATGTCAGGAAGTCCAGGATCCAGTTGTAGAGGGAGGTGTTTAGTCCCAGGGTCCTTAGCTTATTGATGAGCTTTGAGGGCACTATGGTGTTGAACGCTGAGCTGTAGTCTATGAATAGCATTCTCACATATGTGAGAATTTGACCGATTCTGTACTAAGTTGCAACTGCTTGTCAGAGGGGAAGAAGTGATCTCTCATCTTTGTTGTTGTGAGTGGTGGGGGGAGGGTCTGGGTGTGTATGAGTAAATGGGAAGGTGCACACAAGAAGCTAAGGAGAGGAGACCAAAAAGACCAAGCAGACATAAACGCTCATAAACGCTCATTGAGAACAAGCAGACATAAACGCTCATAAAAATAATATTTAGGCATTTGGAATATCGCGCAAGACATACATTCAAATTAATCAAATTAATTCGATATATTGCCCAGCCGTACTACAACCTACATTGTAGTTACATTTTTTGTGAATAATGTTTCTTAAAGGTCCAATACAACCATTTTTATTTATTTATTTCAATAATATTTTATGTAAGTACCTTACTTTCTGTAAGTACCTTACTGTGATGGTTTTTAATTAAAATGGCCAAAAAGAAACAAATTCCTTCATAGCTAAGAGCAATTTTTCAAGCAATAATTTTGCTGGGACTGTCTGGGAATGGTTTGAGTGGGCAGAGAGGTTTTCAAACTCTTTCTTATTGGTCTATTAACACATTTTACTGCATGGTGATATCACCATGGAAGGCCAAAACTCCCTCCCATCAAAACAGGCAGACATTTCAGGCGGTCCTTTCAAACAGCTTGTCACGTTCGCTATCTTCAAACTCCCTGTCGTAAATCAACCAAGGCACAGTGTGCTTGTAATTCCACATCTTTTATTGAGGTGAAACCGAACAAAACAATAAACAGGTAAACAGAAAAGAATGTGACGCAACTGAGGCGCACACAGAAATAATAATTACCCACAAACATAGGTGGGGAAAAGGCTGCCTAAGTATGATTCCCAATCAGAGACAACGATAGACAGCTGCCTCTGATTAGGAACCATACTCGGCCAAAAACACAGAAATACACAACATAGAATGCCCACCCCACATCACACCCTGACCTAACCAAAATAGAGGAAATAAAACGTCTCTCTAAGGTCAGGGCGTGACAGTACCCCCAAAGGTGTGGACTCCCGGCCACAAACCTGAACCATATGGGAGGGTCCGGGAGGGCATCTATCTTTAGTGGCGGCTCTGGTTCGGGGCGTAGCCCCCGCTCCGCCCGCTGATCCCTCCGCTTTTGTGCACCCGGACCATGGATCGTCGCCGGAGGAACCGGACCGTGAATCATCGCCGGAGGCTCTGAACTGGGAACCCCCGCTGGAGACTCCGGACTGCGGACCATCGCTGGAGACTCCGGACTGCGGATCGTCACTGGAGCTCCGGACTGGGGACCGTCGCTGGAGGCTCCGGACTGGGGACCGTCGCTGGAGGCTCCGGACTGGGGACCGTCGCTGGAGGCTCCGGAATGGGGACCGTCGCTGGAGGCTCCGGACTGGGGGACGTCGCTGGAAGCTCCGGACTGGGGACCGTCGCTGGAGGCTCCGGACTAGAGGACGTCGCTGGAGGCTCCGGACCGGGGGACGTCGCTGCAGACTCCGTGCCATGGATCATCACTACAGGTTCCGCACCATGAATCATCACTGGAGGCTTCTTGCCATGGATCATCACTGGAGGCTCCGGGCCATGGATTATCACTGGAGGCTTCGTGCCATGGATCATCACTGCAGGCTCCGGGCCATGGATCATCACTACAGGCTCCGGGCCATGGATCATCACTGGAGGCTTCGTGCCATGGATCATCACTGGAGGCTTCGTACGTGGAGCCGGAACGGGTCTCACTGGACTGAGGAGACATACTGACAGCCTAGTACATGGAGCTGCCACAGGGCGTACCAGGCTGGAGAGACGCACTGGAGACTGGGTGCGTGGAGCAGGCACAGGGCGTACCAGGCTAGAGAGACTCACTTGAGGCCGGGTGCGTGGGGCAGGTACAGGATATACTGTGCCGTGGAGGCGCATCGGAGGTCTCGAGCGTAGAGCTGGCACAACCCGTCCTGGCTGGATGCTTACTTTCGCCCGGCAAATGCGGGGCGCTGGCACAGGACGCACTGGGCTGTGAATGTGGACTGGCGACACAGTGCGCAGAGCCGGCGCAGGATATCCTGGACCGAGGAGGCATACTGGAGACCAGGAGCGCTGAGCTGGCACCACCCTTCCTGGCTGAATGCTCACTCTAGCCCAGCAAATGCGGGGGGCTGGCAACGAGCGCACCAGGCTGTGAATGCGCACTGGAGATACATCGCGCATCACCGCATAACACGGTAAGCACAGGGAGTTGGCTCAGGTCTCAACCCTGATTCAGCCAATCTCCACGTGTGCCACCCCAAAAACATTTTGGGGGCTGCCTCTCGGGCTTCCGTCGTTGCCGTGACTCCCGATCTCGTCGCTGTTCCTCCCTCGCTGCTTCCACCTGTTCCCATGGGAGGCGATCCCTTCCGGCCTGGATCTCCTCCCACGTCCAGGATCCTTTGCCGTCCAGGATGTCCTCCCATGTCCACCTCGTCTTCCCCGTAGGCGCACGCTGCTTGGTCTTCTTGTGGTGGGTAATTCTGTCACGTTCGCTATCTTCAAACTCCCTGTCGTAAATCAACCAAGGGGCAGAGTGCTTGTAATTCCACATCTTTTATTGCGGTGAAACCGAACAAAAACAATAAACAGGTAAACAGAAAAGAACGTGACGCAACTGAGGCGCACACAAAACACACACGGAAATAATAATTACCCACAAACACAGGTGGGGAAAAGGCTGCCTAAGTATGATTCCCAATCAGATACGACGATAGACAGCTGCCTCTGATTAGGAACCATACTCGGCCAAAACACAGAAATACACAACATAGAATGCCCACCCCACATCACACCTAACCAAAATAGAGGAAATAAAACGTCTCTCTAAGGTCAGGGTGTGACACAGCTCTATCACTGAATAGGCATTATCATAATTTTCACAATTTCACAGTATTATTCCAACCTCATAGAGTGGAAATATATATAAAACACAGAAGAATCAAGTTTTTGACTGCACTGGACCTTTAATAATTTGGATGAAAAAGTGTTTGATAAAACCTTTTCTTAAATTAAAATCAAACATAACATTTTCTAATGACTTCATTCAAGATAGACAACAATGACATCAACTTAATCAATTGTGAATTTTATTTTATTTATCATACCATTCCTATTCCATGCATCCTGAGATTTAAAAAAAGTTTTGACCTATTTCTACTTAGTCATCCCAATGTCATTTTCGTATCTGTACGGATACAATAAACAGCTCTTTAGTGATCCTTTACAATGGGTGCTGGCTGCAAGCAGACAGAGAATAAACAGAGGCTTCCAAGCCTCTCTGCCAGAGGCCGTGTCAAAAGGCACCCTATTCCCTGCATAGTACACTACTTTTGACCACAGCCCTATGGGTCCTGGTCAAAAGTAGTGCGCTACAGTATATAGGGAATATGGTGCCATTTGGGACGCAACGATGTCTAACAGTAATTACCTGAGGATGGATCACCCCTCCACCAGAACCACTCATCTGGAGTCTACCTCCGCTCTCGAGAGGCCACTAGACAAGGCTGCATGATAAATGCATGTAGGCAGATAAGATTATTAACACGGGCAGACATAGCCACCCACCCACGTGCATGGGACACACCAGCACACACATACATTATAGCTGTTGACATACCTGTAGACCAGGGGTTCACAAACTTTTTTGGTAGACGACCTAATTTTGAGATCAAATTTCTTTCGCTACACCACCATGTAAACAAAGTGACGTAATCAATGGCCAATGTTTACTTTTTTAATTGGGTTATGACAGTCTGTTACAAATCAGTTTGACAGTACTTTTGACAGTATTTCAATCTGAAGGAAGTATGGTTTGAAGGGACTGAAATGCATCAGAAAGTATTACGGAATTTCAGAAGATCATCAGGCAATCATTATGTATGATCTTGATGATGCTCTTTTCCCCCCAGTCTGACGTAACCCTGGTTCTATGAACCAAGCACAATTTTTGTATTTCATTTCAGAGTTTCTCTCGCGACCCCATTTTCAAATCAGGCTACCCCACATGGGGTTGCGACCCCTAGTTTTGGGAAATGCAGCTGTATACACTGGCACATGCACACATGTACAACTCAGACCTTCGCGTAAAATGTTATGACAACAGGAGCAGAAACTGCTGATCTAGGACCCAGTCCTCTCTGTACATATGACCTTATTCATTATGATCTAAAAGACTAAACTGATCCTAAATCAGCACTCCTAATCGAAGACACTTGATACATACAGCCACTGGTGTGTAACAGGGATTGGATGATACAGTGTCCCAGGAGAGCCGGGCTAGACATGTCCTCTCATGGACTAACACATCTGGTCCTGTAGCAGACTCAAGCACGTTCTATGGGCAGTAAAATTTGACTGTCTGCACATATGACCCACGTATCCACAAGTAACACACACTCAACACAACTATCACCACCCACTGGAAATTGTGTGAACACCGTGTGTGAATTGTTTTGTATGGCGTGCATGTCTCTGCGCACGCTGGTGAGCGCCCCACTGTGTAGTCCCACACTGATTGACGGTGGTGGCCTGATGTACAATAGGTGCTCTTTACTCTGTGTCTCACTATATAAACATCGAGTGGGACAGACCCCTCAAGCAGAACTGACAGTATTGATCACCACCTCTTCTTTAGCCACAGCTTATTGTCCCCGGTCCTCTTTTCTCTCCCGCCAATCAATGGCTCTTTGTGTTGATTTTAGCCATTGACAAATCACTCTGCTCCAATGCCTTTGTGTGGCTGTCAATCAGATGGAAGTGATTGGCTCCTTGTCGCATCCCCATTTTTAACCTTGTGTTGCACATGCCAAGAGAGGCAGATACAATGAGCTACATAAGGCCAAATATCAGTTAAGCAGGACTACTTTGAAAAAGCTACTTCTTGTTCTCTTTACATGTACTTTTTTTTTATCCATCTAACATATTAGCTAATGTTACAATTTTGATTAAAATAAATGAAAATAAACAAATCCTTGTTTAAATATGGTGAATAACTCAATCTACAGTTGTGGGTACTATAAGGTTAGATTGCACCGCTGTATTCGCAGAACAATTGCCATCAACGTGTGTGCAAAATGGCGCTCTATCTTCTCCTGGCTAATATTTTTTTTTAAAGGGTTTTTAAAAACAAACGTTTTTTCTTGTGCCCACGACTGTACACGTGTGCAAAATACAGTCTCTAGTGAAAGTCTACACACCCCGTTTTCACATAACGCTGCGTAAAAATGTAATCTAAAAAGGTATTACATTAGATTTTTTTCTACACAACCTACTCCATGTTTTCAAAGTGAAATGAAAAAAATATATATATATATATAAATAAATAAAAATCTCTCTCTATATATATATATATACATTTACATATTTTTTAAAGATTTCTTGAGTGCATCTTCAAACCCTAGAGTTGATAGTTGGTAGAAGCACCTTTGGGAGCCATTACAGCTGTGAATCATTTTGAATAGGATTCAAAATTCCTTGGGCTGAGTACATTTGGTTGGGAATCACTGATGGACAGCAATATTCAAACCTTGTCCCTAATTTTAAAGCAGATTTAATTCAGGACTCAGACTGGACCATTCAAAAACACTCAACACCTCTTGGAAAGCCATTCTGGTGTGTGTTTGGCATAAAAATTGGTGCAATTGTCCCGCTGTGAAATAAAACTCTATCCCAGGGTTGTCACGACTTCCGCCGAAGTCGGTCCCTCTCCTTGTTCGGGCAGCGTTCGGCGGTTGACATCACCGGCTTTCTAGCCACCGCCGATCCACTTTTCATTTTCCATTTGTTCTGTCTTTGTCTTATCACACCTGGCTTCACTCACCAATCACTTGTTTATTATTTAACCCTCTGTTCCCCATGTTGTATTTGTGAGTGATTGTTATTTGTTATGTGGATTTGACTCAGGCGTTGCACTTTTGTTTTAGACCGTGTTTTTGGCACTTGTATGTGTTACGTGCTGTCATTCGGTAACCGGTATTAAAGTGCGCCTGTTTATTGTACTCCGCTCTCCTGCACTTGACTTCGCCTCCCATATACACGCATTACAGAATCACTCACCTCAAGAATGGAGTCAGAAGGAGCAGACGCCCTCCCAGTTGCAGTGGAGGAGCGCGTTCAGCAGCACGCGACCATGTTGCAACATCTGGGCACAGCCATGGATCGCGTGCTGCAGACTATGGATCGTTGGGAGAGAGGAGGAGGTATTTCATCGCCTCCACCAGCCCCACTACAACAGGTCCCACTGTCCCCCCCTCTTCCACCTGGTCCCAGCGGGATTCGACTCGCGCTCCCGAGGGAGTGTGATGGGACGGCTGCCGGATGCCAGGGTTTTCTACTACAGCTGGAGCTCAACCTGGCGACCGTCCACCCGGCTCCTTCAGGGAGTGAGAGTGTGTCTGCCCTCGTCTCCTGCCTCTCAGGCAAAGCCCTGGAGTGGGTCAACGCCGTATGGAGTGAGGGAGACACGGCGTTGGACCATTACGCAGAGTTCACCCGCCGCTTTCGGGCAGTGTTTAACCACCCGCCTGAGGGTCGAGCGGGTGAACGTCTGTTCCACCTGAGGCAGGGGATGAGGAGCGCACAGGATTTCGCCTTGGACTTCCGGACCCTGGCCGCCAGCAAGGGATGGAACGACAGGGCCCTGATCGATCACTACAGGTGCAGTCTGCGCGAGGACGTCCGTCGGGAGTTGGCCTGCCGAGACACCACCCTCACATTGGACCAGCTGGTGGACCTGTCCATCCGGCTGGACAACCTGCTGACTGCTTGCAGACGTCCGGATCGGGACCAGTCAGTTCCATCCCCCAGCACCTCCGCTCCAACGCCCATGGAGCTGGGAGGTGCTGCACCGGAGGAGGGGACATTCCCTGCTCCATCTGTGGCCGCAGAGGGCACACTGCTGGTCGGTGCTGGGGGGGTTCCTCAGGGAGTCGAGGCAGCAGGCAGGGCACTATCGTGTCACCCCAGGTGAGTCGGCACCAGGCTCACCCAGAGCCCCCTGTTGCTCACATTTATGTGTTTATTTCATTTCCTGAGTTTTTCCCACATTCCCAGCATAAGGCACTAGTAGATTCAGGCGCAGCTGGGAATTTTATTGACCGTTCATTTGCTCATAGTTTAGGGATTCCCCTTGCTCTTGTGGATATGCCCTTCCCTGTGCACGCCCTAGATAGTCGACCATTAGGGTCAGAGCTGATTAGGGAGGCCACCGCTCCACTTGACATGGTTACACAGGTGGGTCATAAGGAGAGAATCAGTCTCTTTCTTATTGATTCTCCTGCGTTTCCCGTGGTGCTGGGCTTACCCTGGTTGACCTGTCATGACCCCACTATTTCGTGGCAACAGAGGGCTCTCAAGGGGTGGTCACGAGAGTTCTCAGGGAGGTGTGTAGGGGTTTCCATCGGTGCGACTACGGTGGAAAGTCCAGACCAGGTCTCCACCGTTTGCATCCCCTCAGAATGTGCCGATTTGTTTCTCACCTTCTGTAAGAAGAGGGCGACTCAATTACCACCTCATCGACGGGGGGATTGTGCGATAAATCTCCTGGTAGACGCAGCACTTCCCAGGAGTCACGTGTATCCTCTGTCACAGGAGGAGACGGCGGCTATGGAAACATATTTCTCTGAATCCCTGGGTCAGAGATACATTCGGCCCTCCACTTCACCTGCCTCCTCAAGTTTATTTTTTGTGAAGAAGAAGGATGGGGGTCTGCGCCCGTGTATTGACTATCGAGGGAACAATCAGATCACAGTGAGGTATAGCTACTTGCTGCCTCTCATTGCCAGTGCGATCGAGTCAGTGCACGGGGTGCGCTTCTTCACAAAATTGGATCTCAGGAGCGCTTACAACCTGGTGCGTATCCGGGAGGGGGACGAGTGGAAGACGGCATTTAGTACCACCTCAGGGCACTATGAGTACCTCGTCATGCCGTACGGGTTGATGAATTCTCCATCAGTCTTCTAGGCCTTTGTTGACGAGATTTTCCGGGACCTGCACAGGCAGGGTGTAGTGGTGTAATTCGACGACATTCTGATATACTCCGCTACACTCGCCGAGCATGTGTCCCTGGTGCGCAGGGTGCTTGGTCGACTGTTGGAGCATGACCTGTACGTCAAGGCTGAGAAATGTCTGTTCTTCCAACAGTCCATCTCCTTCCTAGGGTACCGCATTTCCACTTCAGGGGTGGAGATGGAGAGTGACCGCATTTCAGCCATGCGTAATTGGCCGACTCCTACCACGGTAAAGGAAGTGCAGCGGTTTCTAGGGTTTGCCAACTACTACCGGAGGTTTATCCAGGGTTTTGGTCAGGTAGCAGCTCCCATTACCTCACTGCTGAAGGGGGGACCTGTGTGGCTGGAGTGGTCGGCTGAGGTGGACAGGGCTATTGGTCACCTGAAGGCTCTGTTTACCTCGGCTCCCGTGCTGGCTCATCCGGATCCCTCTTTGGCCTTCATAGTGGAGGTGGACGCGTCCGAGGCTGGGATAGGAGCCTTGCTCTCTCAGCGCTCGGGCACAACACCAAAGCTCTGCCCCTGTGCTTTCTTTTCAAAGAAGCTCAGCCCGGCGGAGCGAAACTATGATGTGGGGGACCGGGAGCTGTTGGCTGTTGTCAAGGCTCTGAAGGCGTGGAGACATTGGCTTGAGGGGGCTAAATACCATTTTCTCATCTGGACTGACCACCACAATCTGGAGTACATCCGGGCAGCAAGGAGTCTGAACCCTCGGCAGGCAAGGTGGGCCATGTTTTTTATAAGGTTTTATTTTCACTCTATCCTACAGACCAAGTTCCCAGAACGCTAAGGCAGACGCACTGTCCCGGATGTATGACACAGAGGAGCGGTCCATGGATCACACTCCCATACTTCCAGCCTCTTGCCTGGTGGTACCGGTGGTGTGGGACGCGGACATCGAGTGGGCGTTACGCACAGAGCCCACTCCCCCCCAGTGTCCAACTGGGCGCCTGTACGTTCTGTCTGCTGTCAGCAACCGTCTGATCTATTCGGCCCATACGTCACACTGCTCTGGTCATCCTGGCATCGGTCGGACGGTGCGTTGCCTTAGTGGGAAGTACTGGTGGCCCACCTTGGCCAAGGACGTGAGGGTTTATGTTTCCTCCTGCTCGGTGTGCGCCCAGTGCAAGGCTCCCAGGCACCTGGCCAGAAGGAAATTACAACCCCGACCCATTCCACAACGGCCGTGGTCGCACCTGTCGGTGGACTTCCTGACGGATCTTCTTCTCTCACAGGGCAACACCACGATCCTGGTTGTTGTGGATCGGTTTTCTAAGTCCTGCCGTCTCCTCCCTTTGCCCGGTCTCCCTACGGCCCTACAGACTGTGGAGGCCCTGTTCACTCATGTCTTTCGGCACTACAGGGTGCCTGAGGACATAGCCTCTGATCGGGGGCCCCAGTTCACGTCCAAGGTCTGGAGAACATTCATGGAACGTCTGGGGGTCTCGGTCAGCCTTACCTCAGGTTTTCACTCCGAGAGTAACGGGCAGGTGGAGAGAGTAAATCAGGATGTGGGTAGGTTTCTGTGGTCATATTGCCAGGACCGGCCGGGGGAGTGGGCGACGTTCATCCCCTGGGCAGAGATGGCCCAAAACTCACTCCGCCACTCCTCCACTAACCTCTCTCCTTTCCAGTGCATACTGGGGTATCAGCCGGTTCTGGCACCGTGGCATCAGAGCCAGATCGAGGCTCCTGCGGTGGACGAATGGTTCAAGCGCACGGAGGAGACCTGGGACGCAGCCCATGTGCACCTACAACGGGCCATGAGGTGGCAAAAAGCGAGTGCCGACCGTCACCGCAGCGAGGCGGTGACAGGGTCTGGCTCTCAACCCGGAACCTGCCCCTCCGCCTGCCCTGCCGGAAACTGGGTCCGCGGTTTGTGGGGCCATTTAAAGTCCTGAGGAGACTGAACGAGGTATGCTATAGATTACAGCTTCCCCCAGATTATCGCATTAATCCCTCATTCCATTTGTCTCTCCTCAGGCCGGTGGTGGCTGGTCCACTCCAGGAAGCTGAGGTGCGGGAGGTTCCTCCGCCCCCCTCTGAACAACGAGGGGGCCCCGGCATATGCTGTTCGAGCCATCCTGGAATCGAGGCGTCGGGCAAGGGGCCTTCAGTACCTCGTGGAGTGGGAGGGGTACAGTCCGGAGGAGAGATGCTGGGTGCCGGTGGAGGACGTCCTGGACCCTTCGTTGCTGCGGGATTTCCACCGTCTCCATCCGGATCGCCCTGCGATCTCGAGCTCCGGGTCGTCCCAGAGGTTGGTGTCGGCGCCCTGCTGGAGCCGCGCGTCAAGGAGGGGGTACTGTCACGACTTCCGCCGAAGTCGGTCCCTCTCCTTGTTCGGGCAGCGTTCGGCGGTTGACGTCACCGGCTTTCTAGCCACCGTCGATCCACTTTTCATTTTCCATTTGTTCTGTCTTTGTCTTATCACATCTGGCTTCACTCACCAATCACTTGTTTATTATTTAACCCTCTGTTCCCCATGTTGTATTTGTGAGTGATTGTTATTTGTTACGTGGATTTTTGTCAGGCGTTGCACTTTTGTTTTAGACCGTGTTTTTGGCAGTTGTATGTGTTACGTGCTGTCATTTGGTAACCGGTATTAAAGTGCGCTTGTTTATTATACTCCGCTCTCCTGCACTTGACTTAGCCTCCCATATACACGCATTACAAGGGTCAAGTTTTCAGAAGTCTGAGGCGAGTTTTACTCCTTTTATCTGGGCTTTGCTTCTTTCATGTACAGTGCATTGACTTTTTCCACATTTTGTTACATTACATCATTATTCTAAATTTGATAAAATATTTTATTTTTCTCATCAATCTATACACAATACCCCATTATGATGGAGCAAAAACTGTTTTTTAGACATTTTTGCAAATGTATAAAACCATTTAAACGTAAATATCATATTTACATAAGTATTCAGACCCTTTACTCAGTACTTTGTTGAAGTGCCTTTACAGCCTCGAGTCTTCTGGGTATGACGCTACAAGTTTGCCACACCGGTATTTAGGGAGTTTCTCCCATTCTTCTCTGCAGATCCTCTCAAGCTCTGTCAGGTTGGATAGGAAGTGTCACTCCACAGCTATTTTCAGGTCTCTCCAGAGATGTTCAATGGGGTTCAAATCTGGGCTCTGGCTGGGCCACTCAAGGCAATTCAGAGACTTGTCCCGAAGCCACTTCTTCGTTGTCTTGGCTGTGTGATTAGGGTTGTTGTCCTGTTGGAAGGTGAACCTTCGTCCAAGTCTGAGGTCCTGAGTGCTCTGCAGCAGGTTTTCATCAAATATCTCTCGTTGCTCCATTTATCTTTCTCTCAATTCTGACTAGTCTCCCAGTCCCTGCCACTGAAAAACATCCCCACAGCATGATGCTGCCACCACCGTGCTTCACTATAGAGATGGTTTCCTCCAGCCATGACACTTGGCATTCAGGACAAATAGGTCAATCTTGGTTTCATCAGACCAGAGAATCTGGTTTCTCATGATCTGAGAGTCCTTTAGGTGGCATTTGGCAAACTCCAAGTGGACTGTCATGTGCATTTTACTGAGGAGTGGCTTCCTTATGGCCACTCTACTGTAAAAGCCTGATTGGTGGAGTGCTGCAGAGATGGTTGTCCTTCTGGATGGTTCTCCTATCTCCACAGATGAACTCTGGAGCTCTGTCAGAGTGACCATTGGGTTCTTGATCACCTCCCTGACCAAGGCCCTTCTCTCCCTGATTGCTCAGTTGTGCCGGGCAGCCAGCTCTAGGAAGAGTCTTGGTGATTCCAAACGTCTTCCATTTAAGAAATATGGAAGCAACTGTGTTCTTGGGGACCTTCAATGCTGCAGAAATGTTCTGGTACCCTTCCCCAGATCTGTGCCTTGACACAATCCTGTCTTGGAGCTCTATGGAAAATTCCTTCGACCTCATGGCTTTGTTTTTGCTCTGACATGCGCTGTCAACTGTGGGACCTTATATAGGCAGGTGTGTGCCTTTCCAAATCATGTCCAATCAAGGGTCTGAATATTTATGTAAATAAGGTATTTCTGTTTTTTATTTGTAATAAATTAGCAAACATTTTGAAAAATCTGTGTTTGCTTTGTCATTATGTTGTATTGTGTGTAGATTGATGAGGGAATAAACAAATATGTAATCCATTTCAGAATAAGGCTGTAACGTAACGAAATGTGGAGAAAAAAAAACTTTCTGAATGCACTGGTTCTTTTAATCCTGACACACTCCCAAGTCGCTGCCGGTTACAAGCATACCCATAACATGATGCTGCCACAACAATACAAAAAAATACAGACATCACATTCACTCCACTTCACTGGTAGTCTCGAAAACCCGACCCCAGACAACAGTGACTATGGTCGGGTTTCAATGATGGACTCTTTTGGCGTAAAGGAGCTACGTCACTGCCTACGTCACTACTTTATTTGCTTGAATAAAATACAAAGTAGTAGCCAGCAAGAAGGAGGTCATGGAGGTTGTTTTTAATGAGTGCATTTCGCAAGTGGCTAGTTTGCATCAACTACCTTCAGTAAAACCACTGCAAAGGCTTTGCCTGAAAACGTTGGTTTTGAATCACGACGTTCTGGAATGTCTGCCTCTTGATTTGTTGGGAGAGTTGTCTGTCTTTCACCCAGGTGTACATTTTTTTCCTTATCGAAGTTGCCAAAAGAGGCCATCATTGAAACCAGACCCTAGTCACTTTTGCCAAGGGTTGGGTTTTCAAAACTACATTACTGGACTGTATGACAGTGAAAAGAAGGAAGCCTGTGTTAAAATCATCCATTCTGTTTGCAACAACTCTGTTCAGTAAAGAAATCACAGCAATTACTTTTTAGCCTAAAGTAAAAAAAATGACAGGTTGGGTCAAATCCAATACAACACAACGCGGAGTGAAACCCTCGGTATTTTCATGTATTGAGGTGGCAGAATTATGTTATGTGTATACTTGTAACAGGCAGGAACTGGGGATTTTGTCAGGGTCAAAATAAATATTAAAGGAGCCAAGTCCAGATAAAATCAACCTCGGTCTTCCGAAAACCTAACCCTGGGATATAGTTGTACTTTTCAGTGGGACAATTACACAAATTGTAATGCCAAAGACACACCAGAATGGCTTTCCAAGAGGTATTGAGTGTTCCTTACTGGTCCAGTCTCAGTCCTGACTTAAATTTGCTTGAAAATCAGAAACAAGGTTTGAATATTGCTTTCCATCAATGACACCCAACCAAATGTACTGAGCTTGAGCAATTTTGATTAACACAGTGGATATACAGTATGGGAGAATCAAAAAAATTATTCAAAGCGATAATGGCTGCCTGTCACGACTTCTACCGAAGTCGAAGCCTCTCCTTGTTCGGGCGGTGTTCGGCGGTCGACGTTTTGTCTCATTTTCCCACACATCTGGTTCTCATTTTCCTCATTATGTGTTGTGTATTTAACCCTCTGTATCCCCAATGTCTTTGTGTGGTATTGTTTATCTGTTCATGTATGCGCACGTTAAGCTGGTTACGCTGGGTTACGTTAAAACCTTATTTGTATTTCGTGTTAGTTTGTGCCGTGTGCTTTTGGGTCGCCAAATAAAAGGCTCCGTTTTGCTACCAACTATCTGCTCTCCTGCGCCTGACTTCCTACAGCCCTTCACGCATATCCTGACACTGCCAAAGGTGCTTCCAGCCAATATTAACTCTGGGGTGTGAAGACAAATGGAATTAATACATCTTTGTTTAATTAAACATTTTATTAATTATGAAGTTGTTCTACACATTTAATTCACTTTGAAAATGTGGAGTAGGTTGTGTAGAATGTCAGATTGTTATTTTTTTTAATCCTTTTTAGATCAAATTTAAGGCGCAAAATGTAAAGACTGTGCAAGTGGTGTGTGGACTATCACTAAGCACTCTACTTTGTTATGCTTTACTGAACTGTTTACAAGAACATAACAGAAAGGGCTTGTATGGCAACACAGCAGACATGTGAATCATAAAGCTTAACATTAAGCCCACCCTGCAAAACCACTTTGAACTCTCAATTTCAAATACAGACATCCTATCCTACACGTAACATCCCAACTCAGCTCAACTAATCTCATACAACTACAAACTGATGGCTTGTTTCTGTGGCTCCTCCACATTAACCTGTCAGCACATAAAAGTTGTGCGACTCATTAAGCGCCGTTGTCTAAATGAGGGATCCTTTCCTGAGAATGCCTTTTTTCAGCTCCAACAATACCCAGTGACAGCTCATGAAGTTGGGACCAGTGGCTCAGAGGGAGCTCGGGAGTCCCTTGGGTGATCTATGGCTTCCGGCCATTCACTGCACCGTTGCTTTGGCTTGTATCCCAAATGGCACAACAGTGCTCTGGTCAACAGTAGTAGTGCACTATATAGGGAATAGGGTGCCATTTGGGACACCGCCTTGCTTCGGCGCAGGTCAGCTTCCCCCCGTATGTGTTTATCCCATCTACACGGCCAATTCTTTTTGATGTGGCCACTTGCCCGTTGCTCAGCATTCCCGGTCAGAGGTTCCCAGTCCTAGACACAACAGTCCGTCTGGGAATATACAGCCCTCTGATGCCTCACACTTCCTATATTGTCTCAGATAATTCCGACTTGGGAGAGAGCGTTATTGTGTGGGGGTCTTTTAATGTGGGTCCATCCTTCTGGAATGTGGAGCTTCCTCTGGGATCTATTTTTGGATCCAATGGGAAATCATCTGTGAATTACGCAGTACAGTGTGTGTGTGAGGGTGCATGCACTGGATTAGTGAGGATGTGTGGAAATCTGTGTAAGCACATGAAAGTATTATTTACTTTCTATGTGACATTTGGATTCTCACTTTCCTCTGCTGTTTTCTCCAGATGGGCACCTCAGCAGTACACAGTGGAGGGTGGTTTCAGGGCTGCCTGGGGCAGGTCTGGGCAGGACCCTTCGTGCTCGATGAAGTGTTTCAGAGGGCTTTACCCCCCCCCCCCCCCCCCCCCCTCTCCGAAAGGAAGGGTTTACTCAGGACCAAGTCTTTGACGGCCTTCAATGGAGGCGTCCATGCAGTAGACAGGCGGGTGGACGACCGGGGTGAATCTATAAGGGAAGCCATATTTAGAAAGCTGTGTCACCTCATCAGAGAATCTCTTTCAATTTGTACTCACACGCAGGCACCTTTGCTCCTGCACTGACACTTTGATTTTTCTCCTTTTTTTTGTTGCAGAGGAAACATCTGGTGAGGGTGTATGCGCGCATATGTGCCTATGTTTGTACTGTACGTGCATGTCTGCGTGTGTGTGTGTGTGTGCGTGCGTGTGCATGCATGTTTGTACTGTATGTCCATGCAAAACATTCACATCTATGATGATTGTCCCTCATGGCGTCTTTTTATGCTCTCACTGTCAATGTTTCCACAAATCAAGTGTCAAATGTTTATTTATTTTTTTAGATCTGTCAGAATAAGTTTAATAAGTTAACTTAATAAGTTTAATAATAAGTTTAATAAGTTTAATAAGTTAACTAATGTTTAATAAGTTAACTTTACAAAATGTTGTGCACAATTTTTTTTTATCGTGAATCGTGATGAATCGTCTGAAAGCATTCAAAATACACTGAAAACATCCCAAATATATAATCTATCAAACTAAACACAACAATGTGATATCAATACAAGTTGACATTGCGTTTAAAGAAAGTGTGCTTGATCAATTTGCCTGATTTTGCTAACCATTACCTGGGACAAAATCAAGACGTCAATATTCTTGTGAAGATTTTTGTATAAAACTTCAACATAATTCGAATTGAATTATGTTGAAGTTTTATACAAAAATCTTCACAAGAATATTGACGTCTTGATTTTTTATGAATCCTTTCTGGAAAGGATTCATAAAAGCCATTGAATTTCATTTCCTGCATTGACTTACTTGAAATAGAATACAACCCAGCAACTCCTGTAAGAAATATCCTATAAGAATTCATATAAAACACGTTTATAGTCACTACTCTTTATTTAGATGTATTTTTATGGGGTATTCACCACTTTAAACATTTCTGAACTTTTTCCTTCAGATTTGGGTTAAAGGGTTGCCCCTCTCATCATGACCATAAACCCCCACCATACAAAGCCTCTGGTGACATCATCAAATATTTATTTGGTGAGTAATCTACCAGTTCAGCTCTTAAAATGTCTTATTCTCACCCAGTGTATCTTCCCTAATGGAGTTAGGTGTTTTCCACTTAACCATTTTACACAGGGAGATTCCTAGTCTATCCATTGATAATTTTATAATGAACCATTGCTAAAATGTTAAATGAAATCTGTGTTTTTTAATTGAGACAGGGTTTGTTTAATTAATCAGGCTTTAAAAAGAATTGGTGTGGCAACGATGTTGCTCTATAAATCTATGAACTACTCTTTGACCAATGTTTATTTGATAAGAGCTGTATCAGGCTATAGAATATATTTGGTACACAGAATGTTACTACTCAGCAGTACATGGCAGCTGCAGATGTACTGTATATAAAATGTATTGAATTGAAATGAAAGGAAACAGATTAGTGTTTCAATTCATGTAGTTTTAAAAGCCATTTCTACCCAATTCCAAGAACATGGTATTATATTGCATTGGGCCTATACTACATGTTATCTTTGCAGCATAACGCAAAGCCGACAATGTTTGTTAACAGTGGTGGTTTGTTAACAGCCAGATCAGAGGCAGTAGTGATGCTCTGCCTTCTTAACAACACTATCAACTAGGCAGGTCCTACAGGCCCTAGTTTTGTCGCACCTTGACTACTGTTCAGTCGTGTGGTCAGGTGCCACAAAAAAGGACTTAGGAAAATTGCAATTGACTCAGAACAGGGCAGCGCGGCTGGCCCTTGGATGTACACAGAGAGCTAATATTGTCAATCTCGCTGAAAGTGGTTGGAGAGATTGACTTCATCACTACTTTTATTTATGAGAGGTATTGACATGTTGAATGCACCAAGCTGTCTGTCTAAACTACTGGCACACAGCTCGGACACACATGCATACCTCACAAGCCATGCCACAAGAGGTCTCTTCACAGTCCCCCCAGAACAGACTATGGGAGGCACACAGTACTACATAGAACCATGACTACATGGAACTCTATTCCACATCAAGTAACTGACGCAAGCAGTAAAATTAGATTTAAAAAAACAGATTAAAAAAACACCTTATGGAACAGCGGGGACTGTGAAGCAACACAAACATTGGCACACACACACGCACGCGCACACACACACACACACACACACACACACACACACACACACACACACACACACACACAGGTTTAGTACTGTAGATATGTGGTAGTGGTAGAGTAGGGGCCTGAGGGCACACAGTGTGTTGTGAAATCTTTGAATGTATTGTAATGTTTTAAAATTGTACTGCCTTAATTTTGCTGGACCCCAGGAAGAGTAGCTGCTGCTTTGGCAGCAGCTAATGGGGATCCATAGTAAATACAAATACAAAAATGGCAACGCGTTATATTGATAAGTGTGTGAATTGGACCATATTGCTGTCCTGCCTGAGCATTCAAAATGTAACGAGTACGTTTGGGTGTCAGGGAAAATGTATGCGAGTAAAAAGTACATATTTTCTTTAGGAATGTAGAGGACTAAAAGTAAAAGTTGTCCAAAATATAAAAAGTACAGATACCCAAAAAAACGACATAAGTAGTATTATAAAGTATCTTTACGTAGTTACTTTACACCACTGTTTGTTAATCAACCAATAAAAAATCCTATCCAATCAAATCAGTATGTGAAAAAAAATACTAAAATCTACATGATTCTCATATGGTGACAGCATATTTCTCATTTAAATCAATTTGGCCAATTTGATCAACAAAGATTGATTAGGGTCAATGTTGAAACCACACAATGACATTAACATCACACCATCACAATACATTTCCTTTTCTGAGAAAGGTTTTAAACCAGGGCAGTGCCAAATTCCTGAGAAATCTCTCCTTCCAAATGACTTGTTAGTATTCTCATAAAACGGGGTGTTTGTCTGGTTCTTGTAATGTAGCCAGCAAAGTTTTGGGATTCAACAAAGGGGTAAAACGTTTAATTTTGGGTATCTGAGAAATTTGGATGTCTGGTGCTGGAATCGTACAGCGTCTTTAAGCAGTTGTGTTTTCATTACATGGAAAATGATTGCATGGACGTTCCTGTTGATGAACAAGCTTTGCTTTTTTTCCCTCTCAAGTCTTTGGAAAGACATTGAGAAAGTACTAGCAGTGCCACAGGAAATCCAAAAGTTTCTCACAGCTGCATTTGACAATTCCTCATGTAGGGCTATGACTAGTTAACATGTTAATCCTGGGGAAAACAAAATGACTTAAGGATTATGAGTATGAGCAAACATTTTTGACTAAACTTATTTCATCTGATTAATATAAATATATTATTGGTCACCAATATACCAGAACTAAAATTAAAAACAATATTATAAATCAATACTAAATACTATAATCAATAGCTCTCTAATTCAATATTTAACTAAGAATAAAATGTTTTCCATAAATGTATTAAAGTTTATACTTCTAGAATTAAAGTTGACAGAATAAGAACTTGATGTATTTTAACTTCAGTGTTGTTCTCCTCTTTCAGGAGGAGAGTCTGTTTAATGGCCGTATCAATTTAGGAGCAGGTGCTAAAGAAGCCTTTGTTATTCACTTCATGATGAATTCCCCCACTTTACATGGTGGCTTTTTAACCAGTGGTTTACTTTGTGTGCATGGGCTGTGGAAACTTGATAAAAAGTTTATTTTACCATGAAATGAGTAGGCACGGATAAATGGCTAACTTTGGGGTTTTGTCCTGCCAATACAGTCAGCCTATTGGGGTTTAAGGACTGGGCAGGTTTCGACCATATGTCATCATTCCGAGCCATTGTGTGGGCGTGTCTCTGTGGCAACCGCATCAGCTGTGGCCATTGTGTGCCAAGACTCAATGGCCCATATATTCATTGCAGGGCTATTGCCAGGCCCCGCAACAGAAACAAATTGATACATACAAGCTCCAGCTCCATTTGGCACTCATGACACATTTCCAATGAACAACAAAAATAACATTTTAGCCTGTTGAAAATCTTGAGAAAAGCTTAGTCGTCATGGAGATGGGTGGCGAAGCCGACATGGGCCATTAAACTCAGATCAGATGTAAATTTGGGTCTGCCCCTGGCCTCACAGGCTGAGAGCCCCCTTCACACTGCAGACACAAATTAAACAGTTTGTTTGCCAATGTCATCTTAATGGCTTTTTATTTGTTTTCCCTTTGTTTAAATGAACAGAATTACAAACCTTCATTGATTTATAATATTTTACACTTTGCCTACCTGTCTGTGATATAAGCCTCTCTCACACGACAGCCTATAGCTAGGTACTTCCAGAACATAGAGAACCCTTTTAAGACACGTTTTAGTGTTAAATCTGAAGAGAGAAGAGAGGAACCTACATGTGCATGGGCAAGGGCTATGCCTATCTTTTCCTCAAATGCATTTTGCATTTAATATAAATCCAATTTTGTGATAGATGTGATATACAGTATCTTTTAAAGATATATTGTAAATTGTCTAGCTCAAGACTTAAATAATGGCTTGATAGCTTTCTTAAGTGGGTATATTTACCAAGCCATGAATAACTAGTGAGATAAATAAAATCACTATGTGAAATATATTTACATTTACATTTAAGTCATTTAGCAGACGCTCTTATCCAGAGCGACTTACATATTGGACAAATATATAAAATGCTTTGTAAAATGATGCTTTTGAAAATATACATTGTACCCTTTGATCCATTCTTTAACAGGGTGCATCCTGCTTATGCCAAACGACAGGCCTCAAGTTGATTTATTTGGATGCATTTCTATTGTGCTATTTTGGATGGAGCAGTTGCGTGTCACACTTGTTTACTATAGTGATTAGCCAGCTATAAACCTGATCAGTTTTTATCGTGTCTCTCTACTACAGATGAATCGTCAGCTGGATTCAAAAGGCAGGTCCAAATTCCCTGCCGTCATACTGTTAGATTGTATTGCAGCAATGTCTTATGTTCTATCCAGTTTCATATGTACTCTCCGGTTGCCAGTAATACAGACTCAGAGCTGGGGAGTGTGTGTGGATGTGGTGGGTGTTTCAGATTAGATTTCTAGATTTTATAAAACATGTTTTTTTCTTTTTGAAACTTGCCTGCAAAGCAGGAAGTAACTTGATGAAAAACAAGGATGCCATTGGGTGATGCTGCATCCAGGACAGGAAGCAATGTGCCCTCGTGATTGGGAAGAGAAAATATTTTGCTTGACTCGATGGCTCGAGATTTGTTCAACCCCGGGCCAGGCTGTTTTGTCTGCTTAGGGTCACATTCCTTGTCTGGTGTTATTGTAATAATTAGGATTATTATGTTTCACACAGGCCTGGTCTGCCATGTTAACGCCAAGGGCAGTGAGGGTAAAGAACACCTCAGACTTGGGCAGTGTTGGTTAAGGCGCACATTGGAAAATGTTTATAAATGTTTTGTAAAATGTTCAGTGAAAACTGTTAAAAGTAGTCCTTGTGCATAGAGTTGTATGGTTTGTTTAACATTGCCATCAATGGTTTTTGTTTGGCATATATTTAAATCTCAGCATCATTCTGTTACTATGGAATTGCCTGTAGTCTTTCCCTGTTTCAGTGAATTATATTCTTCTGATGTATCCACTAAACCTCCTGAGCGGCCACTGTTCCCCTGAGATTAGAACCTTCCAATATCCATCCCAGTCAAATAACTCGTTTGCTCCTAGTCATGATAATTACCAGTTTCAATTCTCACCAGTAAAGTAATTCTTGCCTCAATCATTTCCATGCTACAATTGTGTTGTGCATTACGCATTACATTGCAAACAAACAATATCATAAATCATATTGCTTAGGGATGGGATTGAATAAAGGAAATGGATGGTGTGACAGTAATGAGCGTGTGGTACTGTCTTCAGGAGGCTGTAGATAAAAGCTTTTCTAGCTGTGGACTCATACAGTAAAAGCATTCTGTTGAAACAACAGTGGACAGGTGGAGAGCAGTGTGCCTTCCACTGGAGCCATCCCAAAACAAAGTAGGACAAACACCGCTCTATCTGTCGTAGAACCTCCCCGAGGCAGAGTGGCATACTAATTTGACAGAAGGATGAGTGATTACAGCAGCAACAGTAGCAACGCTGCTCATTTTCATATGCTATTGTTTCCACCATCTAACCTCCCAAGGAGACTGAAGCTCTCTATAAGCCAGTCATCTCATATCAACACTGCCCAGCAGTGGAACAGGTCTGCTAACAGTTTGTTGTTTCTTACCCTCCACCCATCCCCAACTAAAAGATTGTTTCCTTCCATTTGACGGAGGACTTTATCTACTTTTGTAGTCGTCTCAAATTAATCCAAATTGAAAGATAAAAGGCAATATGCATTCCTGATTGAAGCAGCAATAGTGTCAGCTTAACCTATTTAAACATTTTCTTTACATAATATTCAAACTTTTATTTCATGTGAACGTGGTTTCGTCTCTACATTACTGCTTGAAAGAGGGTTAGGCATTCAGGTCAAGGCAAAATAAATAGTGAAAATAGCCAAGATGGCTGACAACAGGCTGTCTGGATGTTGGGTGTCCACACAGACCCTCTCAATGTCTACTGGTGGCTGTGGAGGATCCATTAAATCCCTCATTCACTCCCTCCAGCTCTGACTGACAGGTCCCCCTGCAGCCAGTGTCATCCGGCTCTCTAAAGTGCCTAACATCCTCACCATTACCCCACACAGTCCAATAGTCCAATGGCCCCATCTGGATGCTCCACCAAGGTAACAAGGGTGTTCTTAAGAAAAAATAGGGGGAAGAGATAAATTGAGAGTGATATAAAGAAAGTTAAAGATAAAATAAGATTCTCTGGGGTCCATAGGCTCCAATTATTCAGAGCTTATTCAGGTCCCCTGATCTCAAAATGAATAAAGTGAGGGCCGTATTACTGCCAGCTGGGTGCCCCTCTAAAGAGACTGGAGGAGGATCAGGGGCCGTGGGTTACGGTGTCAACCCAGAGGTGACCCCCGGGGTTATGAAGGTGAGGTTATGTAGCGACAGGGCTGACGCATCCCCTCTTAGACCTCCTTGTAAAGACCCGGCTGGATATATGGAGAGTGCAATCACATTAGGGAGTCATCCCCCCTCCCCCATTCCCTCTCGCCCCTCTCGATTTTAAAGGCAAACTACTCTATAATCCTGAAGAAGTGTGTCTTGGCTGTTGACTTTAAAGTTAGCTTTAGAACTGGCAGAAGGCAAAAGGCAACAGGGTTAAGCTGCCACTATTGCTGCTGCCGTCCGGAATGAAGAAAAATGCAGTAGGAAGCATAAGCACCTGAACAACAGATGAATGGATATGCAGGCGCATAACACACACACACACACACACACACACACACACACACACACACACACACACACACACACACACACACACACACACACGTACAAGTGTAATGTCATTTGTGTGTAATATTTAAAATGTCAAAAGTTGTTTTTGAGTAGTCTATAACTTTTTCCACCATGTAGCTGAAAAGTACATGCTGACATCCTGAACACACACACACAACAAATTCTGATGCTTTCTCAAAATATGTATGTTAGTGAGTTCACCTCCTCAAAACCCATGGCACCTCATAGGGCTTTTCACAGTTTATCTGAGAGCCAGGGCCATGAGCCCCGGCCTGAACCCCGATTTTCTATTAATGTTGCTCTAGTCAGACCCTGCTCACCCAGCACACACTGACAGACACAAGGAGCTCAGCCTCCCACTGGTCCATCGCCTCTCTTCACTGGGCGACAGGCCAGGCTCTGGAGAACAGCGGCAGTACTGAGACCGAACGGGAGCCTGTCACACCATGCGTCCTTCCCCCAAGAGTCTCAACTCTCAGACCTTTGCGGGTTATGTCTAATTCCATTAAGTCCACGAGACTGTGCCAAGTGGGCCGTGTGACAGGGGTAATGAGGATCTAGGCTGGGGGAGCTGGGTGAGCTGGGTGGGGAGAGGAAGAGGGTGCTCACCTAATTCACCTCTCTTTATTTCAGTCTGTACCCAGCTTCTTTGCTTTCATGCGCCATAGAATACCAACGCATCGGTCATTTAGGCCTTTCTCCAATAGACATATTTCACATTCCGAGACTTCTGTCCAAATGGGCGTTGAGAGGGACAATGAGATGGGGCATTGGAAGCGGGGGTCCTCGTGATTCCCCAGTGATCGTTACACTCTGTAGTGTCTCCAAATCTGCACCCTAAACCCTTTACTATAGAGACATTGTCAATGAGGAGGTGTGAGCGATTGAAACTCATAATACCAAACTAAACACGTGACACGACAAACACCTTGGAATCGATATAGACTCTTTGAGTAGTTTTAGACTATGAATACTACTGAGTCCCACTGAGACCAAGGCCTTTTTTCCAAGGGAGCCCTCCATGAACACAATTTATTAAAATGTACAGCATAATAAAAACATACAATACTACAAACAATTTCAGAAGCGAACACATTCCTCAACAATGTGGTCCTCCATTAACAACTTGAAATGCCCTAGTGCCACCAGAGCATCATGGTGCAGAGAGCTCTGAAAACTAAATGTAGATTTACCTAATTCTGTAGTGATCAGCAGCACTTCCAGTTAGCCATCCCTGTGATCAGATCTTGTGACTTGTATGTCTGTAATTTAACTATAAGTAAGGTATAGAGTGTTTGCACAAGAGGTCTTTATAAACAAAAAGAGAGCAGTGCATTGACGTACGAGACCTACTTTCTGATACAGAATGCAGTGATATCTATTGAACCTGTCTCCCGTAATAAAGCATAGTGCGCCATGATAAACTGTTTCCAATTGCTTCAGTACAGTGGCAGCTGCATTCATACAGACACTATTGCCATAGTCTAAAGCCAGAATGAATGTCGACTGAAAGATTTGTTTTCTGCTATTTACCGAAAGGAAGCCCATTTTAATTATTAACTTCTTAACTAACTCCTCGATATGCTTTTAAAAAGATAGATTTTCATCAATCCAGATCCCCAGATATTTATAAGCAGGGACACAGTAATGTGGGCACCATCCAATGTACATTATGCATATTATCATCAGATACGTTTTTAAGCTTTTTGGAAAACAACATATACTTAGTTTTACCTGTATTAAGTACCAACTTCAGTTCAACAAAGGCTTTCAGCAAAGCAAAAAAGGCAGATTGTAGTTATGAAAAAGCCTTGTTAAAAAGAAGGGGCAACAGAATACACAACAGTATCGTCTGCATACAGAAACCAATATTGCTTATATAGATAGTAAAAAAGTACAGGGTCCAAAATCGACCCTTGGGGGACACCTTTGGCAATATAAAAGGAACCTAATTTTACACATTCAGAAGAAACACATTGTGTCCTGTCTGACTTGAGCATTGTCTCATGTCTTTGAGTAAAAGTGTTTTGTTTTTAATACAACACATTTGACCAATGAGGTCTTTAATGTTGTGGAAATAAATTATTTGGATTCAAAGAAAACAATGAAATGCTCAACAGAAAGAAGTGATAATTAAAAAATAATAATACTTGTAATGTAATTGTGAACTTTGAAGACTTGGCTCTAAGCACTTATCCAATGTTTAAAGGGACAAAGAGGTTACTAAAGAGTGCAACAGTCACGGATGACAGGAAAACACCCTGCCTTTTTGTAATTTCACCACTTTTGACTTCAGTTGGCAAACATCTCAGTCCTGAGAAGCCTTTAGTTTTACTGAAACTCTCCCAAAGGACTCCCGCTGCTTCTCTGGAACCCACGTCCCCAGAACCCTCAAAAAACACTCTTAAACGTTTGACTTTCTCACAGAAACAGCTTGCTAAATGACATTTCGTAATGGACTCCTGCTAGGGTTCATATGCGTTGTATGCCCACGTTGCACAAAGTTGTGTCAACACCATTACCATGAGAATGCCCCTTAAGAAAGGACTGAAAAGTTTTTATTTTATTTTATTTTATTCGGAAACTATAGAATTCTTTGTTTTCCGCGAAAAAAAGATTAAATCAAAGACGGTGATGGTAATTTTTTTTCTGTCGGGAAAATTGAGGCTGAATGAATGTCTTATTTACATGCCAAAAGGAAAGGCTTTGTTTTTTTTAAAGGATGGGAAACAGGGTCTTTATTATGGTGGGTGCTGGTAGCTGATGCTCCAGACTCCCTGCCAAGCAGCAGTTAACAAGGCTCTGGCTGAATTAGACAATGGCAATGAGTTTTTAATTGGTGGCACATTATATTTATCAAGCTGACAGTGGAGTCCTGCGCCACGGCCTTTCTTGTTTTGTCCGTGGGCCCGCATTACTTCCCCCTAGGCGCCCCTGCATGATACCCCCCATCCGGCAGGGTCCCTCACGTGTGAAGAGTGAAGGAAAACATAATAATCGAGCGTCAAGCTGAATGATAACATTGAATTATTCATTAGTGGTCCTTAAAGTGTTGGATAAATCGTACTGCCCCCCCCCCCTTTAAACCTTTTTCACAAAAGCTTTCTTTTGTCACAAACCCAATCGCCGTAAGACAGTTTAAACCTTCACATAAAAGCAAGTCCTTTTCAGCCCTATTTATCCATCGTGACGGAAGCGCTGCTGCAAGGACGGAAAAGTTATTAACAAGTGTTTAATATTTGTACGGGACTGTTTGGTCACCCTCTCCTCATGGTGTTTAGTATGTGTGGCAGTCCGATACAGGATGGGCTCAGAGTTCGCTCAGCGTCACAGACTAAACACTTCATAATGACACTCAATAAGTGCCATTGAAAAGTGAAAGTGACCATATGTCAGCATGAATATATTTGAATTTTAATAAACTCGCATTGTGAAAGGTAGATGTACTTAAACATATCATGAATAATGTGGAAGGGTTCTTATCCACTGCTGTTAGACACTGGCTAAGGAGTGAAAGTAGACCTTCCTCACATATGGGAACAAATAACTTTCAATGGAATTTCTGCTGAAATGGTAGACATTCTTTCCCTTACTGGTTACCATGTCCTTACCATTGAGATTATGTAGCTAGCTACCCAAGTTATATACTTCTTGTTATATATTTTTTCATTGATTGATGGATTAATATCATTGTCATTCTCACTTCTCTTCTGAATACATTTTTTATATTTATGTACAGAATAAAAATAGAAGCATCCTGAACCAGAATATGTTCATTCTTACTTGAATAGACCAAGTTGTCTGGACGAGAATATACTTTTATAAAACTCATCCACACTAACATTGGAGCAACACTGGTTCAACTACTTTCCTGTGAATTTCTTGGGACTTAAAGGAGATTTAAATAAAGAGTAAGTCTTTTTTTGCACTGTTTAATTTTAAACATTGCTTGTGTTTGAGGAGCAACAGGAGTGCACCAATACTCAACAGATTGGGAGAAATCCTTTGTTGACTTCAGGGTTCTAGCAATAGGGGGGGGTTAAGGGTAGAGGCTGAGGGCCCAGCTCCGCTCTATAGACTGACGAAGAAAGAAAGGGAGCGAGGTCGAAAGAGGCCTAATGAAATATTTAAGATTTAGGCAAAAAAAAGAAGCCTTGAAAAAGTTGGCAACAAAAGGGGATGCTGAGGGGCCCCATTGTGCCAGGGCCTGGCGGAAGCAGGGGCTGAGCTGCTACAGATGTGAGGAGGGCCCATATTGAGCTGGACTGTGTAGGCTCTGCCCACAGCTGTGTCACCGCACTCCCACCCCAGCCACCAGACGCTGGCCTTTGTGGGCCATTGTGAGGGCCACAGAGCACCGATTTTACACCGAGCTGATTGCACAGCAACAGCTTTGTGTTGCCAACAAGGAGGGACCCTCCCTGCCCTGACTGTGCTCTCTTTCCTTTTCACACACACATACACATGCACGCACACAGACACGCACACAGACTCGCACACAGACACACACACAGAAGCACGTACGTGCACACAAACACCCCACCACCGCACTTTTCCACTCCCCTTTTCTGAATCGTCTTTCCTCTGTTAGGATGACAAGGTGATGAATTCTCTCTCTGTGGGCTTATATGAACTGTCATGGAGCAAAGAGTGAGTAATCCTAACCCTAAACTCTGTCTCTTCCTCCAAGATCCGCCTATTTAGAGTTGAACTGCTTTTGATTCATGTGGGGCCCATTCTGGGCAGCATATGCCTGTTTTAGGGTCCAGGAGGGCAGCACTTTTGTTAATGTTTTTGAGTAATGATGTCACAAGGTCATCGGGAGCTTTTTAGACACATAATAATAGAACGGAGAGGAGAAAAGGGACTTTGCATGGGAAGGAAAACAGTCATAGTTGTATATCCGCTGTTCAGTGATTGTGTTTAAGTTCTCAAGGTTGTTTTTTGAAGACTCTAGTTCAATTCTACGACGAGAGGCTTTACCAATATGCCAATAATAGACAGTTAATTAATACTCTACTCATTTCATTACAACTTTACATTGATTTCCCTATTGTTCTACTGTAGTGAGCACATAGTCGTGTTATCAAACATTACATGTGCATTGAATGCCACTACATTCATATTACAAGTGTTTTCCAAAGGACCTTCACTTAGTGGCAATTAATTAGAGGTTTCTTCTTTTTGCCTTTTGAGATGAATTATTGTCTATAGGAAGATCATAACATGATAGTATATCCCAAAATATTTTTGAATTGTATTTATATAATTTATTTGAGAGGAACAATGCTTCAATAATCAACATCTCAACTCAGATAATACTGAGATAGTATTGAAGTTAGATTCTAAAACGTATTTCCACCTTTTCTCTCCTGAAAACAAGGACAGCGCGTCCAATAATTCATTGAGCTTGTTTGCGCCACTTGTTTCTTTCCCCTGTAGGTCTGGGTCAGCCAATGGCCTGAACCCAGGGCCCCTCACTTCTAAATCCCCCTGTGTCAGAGCCACTGTGTTGGGGGTTCAGGTCTCAGCACAGCACAGCAGCTTAACACAGGCCTTAACACATGCCTCACTCCTTCCATGCTCTCCCTGTCTGCTCTTTGGTTAATGTGATGAACAGGATGCCCTGGCCCCTCACCATTCACTGTTATATGGCAGGGTAGGGTGACAATACATTCAAACTGCAGTCCTTAAAAAATAACAATTATTGAAATTCAATGCTTGGAAGAATTTTGAATTCATTCATTGTTTTTTGTATTAAACAAATTGCTAAATCGACTAGCATTTAATTTTTTTCCCCCCCAAACCTGCTCAAACAGTGTTGGTCTTCACTTACAAGCCATTACATCAAAAGTGAAGAATACATCTTATTTCTCAGTCGTCAGTACAGAACAGACTGGTTATTCATTTCATAGTAGACCCAACTTAATGTTGAGATTAAAAAAGATGTTTGGTTGCACTGTAGATACTCTACGTCAAATCACTTAAACAATGACCCTAAATTCGGTTATTTTCACTACCCAAATATGTAATTGGAAGATCCACTTTCTACGGTGGTCTAGATATGTCATACTAATTAGTGAAGAAATGATATCGCAAAAAAAGTCTTACGCTAATGATCGCACTGGAAAGTCTTATGCTAATGATCGCACTGGAAAGTCTTACGCTAATGATCGCACTGGAAAGTCTTATGCTAATGATCGCACTGGAAAGTCTTATGCTAATGATCGCACTGGAAAGTCTTACGCTAATGATCGCACTGTAACGTCTTATGCTAATGATCGCACTGGAAAGTCTTATGCTAATGATCGCACTGGAAAGTCTTACGCTAATGATCGCACTGGAAAGTCTTACGCTAATGATCGCACTGGAAAGTCTTATGCTAATGATCGCACTGGAAAGTCTTATGCTAATGATCGCACTGGAAAGTCTTACGCTAATGATCGCACTGTAACGTCTTATGCTAATGATCGCACTGGAAAGTCTTATGCTAATGATCGCACTGGAAAGTCTTACGCTAATGATCGCACTGGAAAGTCTTACGCTAATGATCGCACTGGAAAGTCTTATGCTAATGATTATCCTCTCTGGTCTCCACCTGCTTGTCCTCTTAGAAAATAACCATACCATTTTCTTTCCAAATTCCATACTTTCTATACACACATATTTATATTCTGGATTCTGACACACTCACTCACTCTAATATATCAACTCAGGATTGTTAATTGGACCCGTTCTGGCATTTCTTGACTCCTTGTTTAGATTGTTTGATTATTTGTATATTTGTATTGTATTTGATAGACATTCTACTGCACTAGTAACACAAGCATTTCGCTGCACCTGCTATAACACCTGCAAATATGTGTACCTGACCAATAAACTTTGATTTGATTTAAAGAGTAGCACAACATTGGCTGTGAGGGTCCTCCCTATACAGCATGGACCTACTCCACCACGATGGCTAATATCCCCTAATTGAGCTAAGGCTTTGTGGGAGCGGGTCAGGCAGGAGCGGAGCGGCTTGATACAAACCAGGCGCCCTAACTAACCTGCGGCTCGACCAGCCTTAGCCTCACTTCTCTGTGGTTTGTTTCCCCTTACACCACAAAGACCTATCACGTTTAATTGTCTGTTGGATGAGTCCACCTCTATAGCCCCTTTCCAAAAGAAAGGCCAGGAAAGAAAGGTTCATAGACCGCTAATGCAGCTTAATATTCTTTTAAAAGTGTTCGGGGGGACAATTAAGGTAGTGTCTCCCAGGACTGAGGCTCCTCCTCCTCCCCCCAAGCGGTTCCTGCCCACCTGCACAGCAGATCAGCTGCTTGATAGAGTCTGAATGCATCTTATTGATGGGGGTCAGAGATTAGCTGTGTGGGTGGAGGGAAAGGGGGAGCCGTGCGTGGCCGAACAGGGAGCGAATGCACGCGCACGCATACATGCACTAGCACCGCCTGTACTACAAACTCTTGCGCTAAGCTGCTGCAACGAGTGAGAGTTGTACATGTTCTGTCTCTCTCTCTCTCTCTCTCTTTCTGTCACTCTTTCTCTCTGTCTCACTCTTTTTATATATGTGTGTAAGTAAGAGGGGGAAGAGTGAAAAATGTGTGGTTGTATTTGAGTCTAATAAATGGCATGCCACTTACACTTTAATCCATTTTGTTTCATTGCCTCACAATATGTTAAAAAAAACTTCTGACGAGTTCTTTACTTTTCAGTAGGATACTGTTGAAAGTAGACATGTATTTTTTGCAGGCAAGCCAGTGTAATGGAGTTGTCAATAATCACATACCTTTCTCAATATTGAGGATTACATTTTTTTCAGTTATGGCACATACAAACTTAAGTGTGTTTGTTAGTTTGAACTGCCACTGTCCCCATTAGCTGACGCCTTGGCTTAGTCTTCCAGGGGTCCCATGTCTTGAATGTATTTGAATACAATCCCCCAAACAAGTCTAGAATGGAACGGGCAATGGTATCACCTGAGTAAACCTTACAAACACAGCACAAAAGTAGGCTGAAAGGCCTGTTCCAGTCATGGGATATTTCCCTTTCCTTCTGTCTTGCACTCGACACACTTCTCTAGGGGTGGTCGCCACTGTCACACTCTGCCCCTAGATGTCTCCTGATGTGATCACTGATACTTCTGGGCTGTCAGCCTGTCTCTGTCTGTCTGCACATATCCAGCAAGTCGTCTATGTGGCGGCCACCCTGCTGGCATTTGATCGCCATGCACACGGCACATGTGTGATTGTGAGGTTGCAACATTTAGCAGCAGACACCATGAGGGCTGTGTGTCACTGCAGTCCACAGTCCAGAGACAATACGATACATCCCAGTGATGACACACCTGAACTGCTGCATAATACAGGTGAAATGCCTTTAGCAAACGGATTATGCTGCAACCATTATGCTAGCATAATATTGCAACATTCATTGTAAATGTTGTCTGAATGGTCCTGCAGTGTCATACTTAGAAAAGGTGTGAGTGTTTACTAGGCTTCTCCAGGAGTTGTGTACATTTTAAAGGGATTCTATGGTTGTTTTGCGTCTAGGCTCTAATACATTTTTTTTATTAACCCTATAGTCACTGGGTGTCACTCATATACGATAGTGGAATCCATGTTATGAACGTGCTGTTTTGTCAAGGTGCCTATCAGGGAAAGCAGAGGTAACTTCCTTATGTACTCCTTATCTAAACTCTGGTATTCTGTTGGGTGCTTGTCCTCTAGCAGCACATGGCAATTACAGACGCTCTAGTATGCTAGGAGAGAGTCCACATCCAGCTGCATTTGACCACGCAGCCTGCAGCAATTAGAGGAAGGGTTTCGGGTCAAGGAGAGAGCAAGGTTTTGTTTGCCTCCATCTCATGATTGAATAGCATGCATGGAAGCATAAAAGAAAGGAAACCAATTATAGTACAGAGGGTTTTTATATTTTTTTGTGCGTCTCATTTGTAATTAGGCCCAAGGCTGAAAAATGTACCTATTGGGCTGTTTTGTTGTCAGGCCTATATCATTAGGCCTAAATGATCCACCCAGGTGCTTCAATGGCTGAATATGTTAAGAGAGATGATTAGAAGAAAAACGGCGGTACTACTGTGGGCTTTTAGGCTTTGTGATAGGCCCATATGCTGTGGCTAATACTCGACCATGAGCGGAACCCTCGGTAACACTTTATTTGTATAGTCTATTTGTAGATGCTCTACAGACTTACCCGAGTCCCCTAACTTTAACCCTTACCCTAACCCTTATTCTAAACCTAACCCTAAACGTAACCTTAGCAAGCAGTTGCTTGTCAACAGATAGTCTGTTGATAGTATGGCAATATACAGAAGGAAAATCCAGACTATCCAAATAAAGTGCGATGGACCCCTCATATTTCACCATGTCAATCAAACTACGCTGAACAATGATTAAGCGTTTTTGCGTGGAAAGGATCAAACCAAGACATAGTTCCCCTCATGTGAGGTACTTTGACTGTGATGTACATCCGTGTGATTCTTTTCCATATTGTTTGTGGTCTTTCAAAAAGTACTCCCAAAGAAGCATAATGGTGTTTGTTCCTTGAGCAATTCAAAGCCACTTCAGAGCTTTCTTGGCCTTTGATGTTGTAGAACCAGTAAGTGAATCACACAATGTCCTTTATGTCCTGTCTAATGTAGACACAAGCCAGTCATTCTGAATCAACTTCTTTCTACACCGTACTCAGAAATACTCTGTTGCAGTGGCGTCAGTTGGGTATACCCTAGCTCAATACCAAAAAATGTAAGTGGGCAAAAACACTTAAATCATTCCAATCCTGATTAAAATGCAACGGCTGTTTAGCATATTAAATGGCTGCGGAGCATCGCTTTGAGAGCAGCTGCCAGCCTGTATGCCTTTTCAGTCACTTTTAGAAAGCAGAAAGAGCGGAGACAGTGCTATTTGCTTTGCAGGTCAGCTGTTTAGGCACTGAGCCGATTGCATTGAATTTGATGTCGGTATTTGAACTCAGTCTTGCTAGCTTTTTTTGTAATCTGATAGCCAACGGTTAATTGAATTGAGAATTGGGAGGTGGGGAGCCCTCCTTTTTTGGTGACAATTCGAAACCAAAAGTAATTGTATTGCTATTAAAATATAGGTTGTGATAGGTGTAGGCCCAATTGTTATTGTAATTCATTCTCCCTGTCGCCCACTAGGCTATGTAGGCCTATTGGTATGAAAATAGACACAAAACAACTTGATATTTAGAGCATTTCCCCAAAATACTGTGTATATGTCCTATTTTTGGCTTCAAAGACAATAACAAATGTGCATTTTCATGCAGTGACAGAATGCTAATTTAGATCATGCAAATAATGAATGATTACTTAGATGGCCTAACTTTTTAAAACGTTTTACTGTAGGCCTACTTCATCATCCTCTTCCCTAATCCGTTCCTGTAGCATACCTGCCTCTAGTATAATGCATTTCCATCTATTAGTCTTGCTTGTCCATCATCCTGAATTAGAATGAGACACTCTATCATCAATTTTGCTGGCAAAACGGCATTAAATATTGCTTATTTAGCTATAGTGTGGATGTCTCTGCTCCTCCCGTTGTGGGGTCTGAGACGCCGACGGCTCCCACCATTAGCTCTGACAAATTGAAAACCCTAGTCATTGGCGACTCCATTACCCGCAGTATTAGACTTAAAACTAATCATCCAGCGATCATACACTGTTTACCAGGGGGCAGGGCTACCGACGTTAAGGCTAATCTAAAGACGGTGCTGGCTAAAGCTAAAACTGGCGAGTGTAGAGAGTATAGAGATATTGTTATCCACGTCGGCACCAACGATGTTAGGATGAAACAGTCAGAGGTCACCAAGCGCAACATAGCTTCAGCATGTAAATCAGCTAGAAAGATGTGTCGGCATCGATTAATTGTCTCTGGCCCCCTCCCAGTTAGGGGGAGTGATGAGCTCTACAGCAGAGTCTCACAACTCAATCGCTGGATGAAAACTGTTTTCTGCCCCTCCCAAAAGATAGAATTTGTAGATAACTGGCCCTCTTTCTGGGATTCACCCACAAACAGGACCAAGCCTGGCCTGCTGAGGAGTGACGGACTCCATCCTAGCTGGAGGGGTGCTCTCATCTTATCTACGAACATAGACAGGGCTCTAACTCCTCTAGCTCCACAATGAAATAGGGTGCAGGCCAGGCAACAGGCTGTTAGCCAGCCTGCCAGCTTAGTGGAGTCTGCCACTAGCACAGTTAGCGTAGTCAGCTCAGCTTTCCCCATTGAGACCGTGTCTGTGCCTCGATCTAGGTTGGGCAAAATTAAAAATGGCGGTGTTCGCTTCAGTAATTTTACTAGTATAAAGACCTCCTCCATTCCTGCCATTATTGAAAGAGATTGTGATACTACACATCTCAAAATTGGGTTACTTAATGTTAGATCCCTCACTTCCAAGGCAGTTATAGTCAATGAACTAATCACTGATCATAATCTTGATGTGATTGGCCTGACTGAAACATGGCTTAAGCCTGATGAATTTACTGTGTTAAATGAGGCCTCACCCCCTGGTTACACTAGTGACCATACCCCCCGTGCATCCGGCAAAGGCGGAGGTGTTGCTAACATTTACGATAGCAAATTTCAATTTACAAAAAAAAACAATGACGTTTTCGTCTTTTGAGCTTCTAGTCATGAAATCTATGCAGCCTACTCAATCACTTTTTATAGCTACTGTTTACAGGCCTCCTGGGCCATATGCAGTGTTCCTTACTGAGTTCCCTGAATTCCTATCGGATCTTGTAGTCATAGCAGATAATATTCTAATTTTTGGTGACTTTAACATTCACATGGAAAAGTCCACAGACCCACTCCAAAAGGCTTTCGGAGCCATCATCGACTCAGTGGGTTTTGTCCAACATGTCTCTGGACCTACTCACTGCCACAGTCATACTCTGGACCTAGTTTTGTCCCATGGAATAAATGTTGTGGATCTTAATGTTTTTCCTCATAATCCTGGATTATCGGACCACCATTTTATTGCGTTTACAATTGCAACAAATAATCTGCTCAGACCCCAACCAAGGAAGATTAAAAGTCGTGCTATAAATTCTCAGACAACCCAAAGATTCCTTGATACCCTTCCAGACTCCCTCTGCCTACCCAAGGACGTCAGAGGACAAGAATCAGTTAACCACCTAACCGAGGAACTCAATTTAACCTTGCGCAATACCCTAGATGCAGTTGCACCCCTAAAAATTAAAAACATCTGTCATAAGAAACTAGCTCCCTGGTATACAGAAAATACACGAGCTCTGAAGCAAGCTTCCAGAAAATTGGAACGGAAATGGCGCCACACTAAACTGGAAGTCTTCCGACTAGCTTGGAAAGACAGTACCGTGCAGTATCGAAGAGCCCTCACTGCTGCACGATCATCCTATTTTTCCAACTTAATTGAGGAAAATAAGAACAATCCGAAATTTCTTTTTGACACTGTCGCAAAGCTAACTAAAAAGCAGCATTCGCAAATGGAGGATGGCTTTCACTTCAGCAGTAATAAATTTATGAACTTCTTTGAGGAAAAGATCATGATCATTAGAAAGCAAATTACGGACTCTTCTTTAAATCTGGGTATTCCTCCAGGGCTCCATTGTCCTGAGTCTGCACAACTCTGCCAGGACCTAGGATCAAGGGAGATACTAAAGTGTTTTAGTACTATATCTCTTGACATAATGATGAAAATAATCATGGCCTGCAAACCCTCAAGCTGCATACTGGACCCTATTCCAACTAAACTACTGAAAGAGCTGCTTCCTGTGCTTGGCCCTCCTATGTTGAACATAATAAACGGCTCTCTATCCACCGGATGTGTACCAAGCTCACTAAAAGTGGCAGTAATAAAGCCTCTCTTGAAAAAGCCGAATCTTGACCCAGAAATTATAAAAAACTATCGGCCTATATCGAATCTTCCATTCCTCTCAAAAATTTTAGAAAAAGTTGTTGCGCAGCAACTCACTGCCTTCCTGAAGACAAACAATGTATACGAAACGCTTCAGTCTGGTTTTAGACCCCATCATAGCACTGAGACTGCACTTGTGAAGGTGGTAAATGACCTTTTAATGACGTCAGACCGAGGCTCTGCATCTGTCCTCATGCTCCTAGATCTTAGTGCCGCTTTTGATACCATCGATCACCACATTCTTTTGGAGAGATTGGAAACCCAAATTGGTCTACATGGACAAGTTCTGGCCTGGTTTAGATCTTATCTGTCGGAAAGATATCAGTTTGTCTCTGTGAATGGTTCGTCCTCTGACAAATCAATTGTACATTTCGGTGTTCCTCAAGGTTCCGTTCTAGGACCACTATTGTTTTCACTATATATTTTACCTCTTGGGGATGTCATTCGAAAACATAATGTTAAATTTCACTGCTATGCGGACGACACACAGCTGTACATTTCAATGAAACATGGTGAAGCCCCAAAATTGCCCTCGCTAGAAGCCTGTGTTTCAGACATAAGGAAGTGGATGGCTGCAAATTTTCTACTTTTAAACTCGGACAAAACAGAGATGCTTGTCCTAGGTCCCAAGAAACAAAGAGATCTTCTGTTGAATCTGACAATTAATCTGGATGGTTGTACAGTCGTCTCAAATAAAACTGTGAAGGACCTCGGCGTTACTCTGGACCCTGATCTCTCTTTTGAAGAACATATCAAGACTGCTTCAAGGACAGCTTTTTTCCATCTACGTAACATTGCAAAAATCAGAAACTTTCTGTCCGAAAATGACGCAGAAAAATTAATCCATGCTTTTGTTACTTCTTGGCTCGACTACTGCAATGCTCTACTTTCCGGCTACCCGGATAAAGCACTAAACAAACTTCAGTTAGTGCTAAATACGGCTGCTAGAATCCTGACTAGAACCAAAAAAATTGATCATATTACTCCAGTGCTAGCCTCCCTACACTGGCTTCCTGTTAAGGCAAGGGCTGATTTCAAGGTTTTACTGCTAACCTACAAAGCATTACATGGGCTTGCTCCTACCTATCTTTCCGATTTGGTCCTGCCGTACATACCTACACGTACGCTACGGTCACAAGACGCAGGCCTCCTAATTGTCCCTAGAATTTCTAAGCAAACGGCTGGAGGTAGGGCTTTCTCCTATAGAGCTCCATTTTTATGGAATGGTCTGCCTACCCATGTGAGAGACGCAGACTCAGTCTCAACCTTTAAGTCTTTACTGAAGACTTATCTCTTCAGTAGGTCCTATGATTAAGTATAGTCTGGCCCAGGAGTGTGAAGGTGAACGGAAAGGCTGGAGCAACGAACCGCCCTTGCTGTCTCTGCCTTGTCGGTTCCCCTCTTCCCACTGGGATTCTCTGCCTCTAACCCTTTTACAGGGGCTGAGTCACTGACTTACTGGTGTTCTTCCTTGCCGTCCATGGGAGGGGTGCGTCACTTGAGTAGGTTGAGCCACTGACGTGGTCTTCCTGTCTGGGTTGGCGCCCCCCCCCTTGGGTTGTGCCGTGGCGGAGATCTTTGTGGGCTATACTCGGCCTTGTCTTCGGACGGTAAGTTGGTGGTTGTAGATATCCCTCTAGTGGTGTGGGGGCTGTGCTTTGGCAAAGTGGGTGGGGTTATATCCTGCCTGTTTGGCCCTGTCCGGGGGTATCATCGGATGGGGCCACAGTGTCTTCTGATCCCTCCTGTCTCAGCCTCCAGTATTTATGCTGCAGTAGTTTATGTGTCGGGGGGCTAGGGTCAGTCTGTTACATCTGGAGTATTCTCTTGTCTTATCCGGTGTCCTGTGTGAATGTAAATATGCTCTCTCTAATTCTCTCTTTCTCTCTTTCTTTCTTTCTCTCGGAGGACCTGAGCCCTAGGACCATGCCTCAGGACTACCTGGCATGATGACTCCTTGCTGTCCCCAGTCCACCTGGCCATGCTGCTGCTCCAGTTTCAACTGTTCTGCCTGCGGCTACGGAACCCTGACCTGTTCACCGGACCTGCTTGTTGCACCCTCGACAACTACTATGATTATTATTATTTGACCATGCTGGTCATTTACGAACATTTTAACATCTTGACCATGTTCTGTTATAATATCCACCCGGCACAGCCAGAAGAGGACTGGCCACCCCTCATAGCCTGGTTCCTCTCTAGGTTTCTTCCTAGGTTTTTGGCCTTTCTCAGGAGTTTTTCCTAGGGAGTTTTTCCCAGCCACCGTGCTTCTTTCACATGCATTGCTTGCTGTTTGGGGTTTTAGGCTGGGTTTCTGTACAGCACTTTGAGATTTCAGCTGATGTACGAAGGGCTATATAAATAAATTTGATTTGATTTGATTTGATGTAGGGCAAAGCGTGGCTAATTTGAAGAATCTAAAATATATTTTGATTTGCTTAACACTTTTTTGGTTACTACATGATTCCATATGTGGTATTTAACTGTTTTGATGTCTTCACTGTTATTGTACAACGTAGAAAATAGTAAAATAAAGAAAAACCCTTGAATGAGTAGGTGTGTCCAAACCTTTGACTGGTACTGTATATACTGTATGTAATGAGCACCCAGATAGTGCAGCTACTGCGTAGGCAACACAATAATATCAGACAGAGACAAGCTGGTCCGGGGAATCATTGGCTGCTATGTTGCAATGTCAATATTCTCAGAGTCGCCTTGTTGATACAAAATGTCTCAATATTCACAGAATGTTTCCCTTCCCTGGTGACTAATGCAGACAGGCAAAAGCAAAAATGAGCTGGGAGCACACAGTATGAGGGACATCTCTGAATGCAGAGCATTGAGAGAAAACTACAGTATAAGCAGTTCCACAAGGGTGGCTTCATATAGTCTATAAGCAGGGCATCTGCAACCTGTTTCATGTGTAGTGCCAATTTCCAATTGATCCTACCATTTATAAAGATCTGCGTGCCATTTATGATTTTCAGACACGTATCTTTGGCTACCTAACTGTGCCCCAAAAAATATCTAACTGCCCACAAATGGAATAATTATATAGCTGGCTACTAGAAAGAGGCACTGTCCATTCAGCACCACACCATGCCTACCTGTACCGAGCTCTGTCCATTAAGCGGTGCTGAATCACAGGCACAGCCTTAATGTGTACATTTTCCTTTTGGATTTTGTGATTTTCGTCAGCCTTTGGTCAAGTTTGTTGTCATGCATCCACATAAATTGTAGGCCTAAGTAAGTACTTTGCCTCCATTTGCATCTATTTTATGTTCCACAGTAAATTAGTCAGTTTATGACAAGGTTGAGTACATTTTAGTCATTTAGCAGACACTCTTATCCAGAGCGACTTACAGTAGTGAATGCATACATTTCATAATTTTTTTCTCTGTACTGGTCCCCCGTGGGGATCGAACCCACAACCCTGGAGTTGCAAACACCATGCTCTACCAACTGAGCCACACGGGACCAGTAGTGGTTCACATTGCACACATCATTTCATTGACCTTTAAAATAGATGCATAATGTTTTTATGCCTTTTACATGTATTTTAATGCATGTGTAGGATTTGTCTGGCATAGTTTTATGCACCGGTTACTTTCAAGTTGATGTCAGCATTTAAAGTCGGCCTTATTGTGACTTGATAGTGTGTACTATGCATCTATTTCATGTTGTACTGTATGCCCTGTTCCACAAGTAAATGAGTCAATTTATGATGAGGTTGAGTAGTGGTTCACATTGTACACACCATTCCACAGACCTTTAAAATAGATGCAGAATATTCTTGTCTATTAATGTTCTGTATTATGTCATGTTTCATGTTTTGTGTGGACCCCAGGAAGAGTAGCTGCCGCTTTTGCAACAGCTAATGGGGATCCTAATAAAATACTTAATACCAAACCCAATATTTCAGTGAGGGTCATTTTTGTTTGTTTTAACTGTTCTCAAAATAACATCTTAGAGTTTTTAAATGGTGTAGAAATGCAAAATGTGTGCTATACCCTGTTTATCTGACCTGACAGCGCTGTTCCTTAACCTAGGTTTATCTGACCTGACCCCACTGTTCCTTAACCTAGGTTTATCTGACCTGACCCCACTGTTTACCCTAGGTTTATCTGACCTGACCCCACTGTTCCTTAACCTAGGTTTATCTGACCTGACCCCACTGTTCCTTAACCTAGGTTTATCTGACCTGACCCCACTGTTCCTTAACCTAGGTTTATCTGACCTGACCCCACTGTTCCTTAACCTAGGTTTATCTGACCTGACCCCACTGTTCCTTAACCTAGGTTTATCTGACCTGACCCCACTGTTCCATAACCTAGGTTTATCTGACCTGACCCCACTGTTCCTTAACCTAGGTTTATCTGACCTGACCCCACTGTTCCATAACCTAGGTTTATCTGACCTGACACCACTGTTCCATAACCTAGGTTTATCTGACCTGACCCCACTGTTCCATAACCTAGGTTTATCTGACCTGACCCCACTGTTCCTTAACCTAGGTTTATCTGACCTGACCCCACTGTTCCATAACCTAGGTTTATCTGACCTGACCCCACTGTTCCATAACCTACGTTTATCTGACCTGACCCCACTGTGCCATAACCTAGGTTTATCTGACCTGTGTTACGAACCGGCTCAGAGTTCGCAACAAAAGGGAGACAACGTGGAGACAAGGAGTATCAAAATATATATTTATTAAATAAAGTAACTAAGTAATTAACAATGGTGTGTGTAATCAGTAGTGTAAGTGAGTGTTTTGCATACCTGAATGTAATAACGCAGAGTGTTGAAAGGTGCCAAAGCAAACAACCAAAAAACCACAACGACCACAACCAAAAACAACAAGGTGTTTGGAGAGAGTCTCCCCAATGAATGTGGAAGAGGTGTCTTTATCCTGGGACACACCCGGGCCCAGGTGTTTCACATGTAGCTGACGACCCTCCCAACTCCGCCCACCGGCATCCTAATAAGGAAACAAGAACAAAGAGAGAGAATACGGCAGACAGAGTGGGAGGGTCGTCACACCTGACCCCACTGTTCCTTAACCTAGGTTTATCTGACCTGACCCCACTGTTCCTTAACCTAGGTTTATCTGACCTGACACCACTGTTCCTTAACCTAGGTTTATCTGACCTGACCCCACTGTTCCATAACCTAGGTTTATCTGACCTGACCCCACTGTTTCTTAACCTAGGTTTATCTGACCTGACCCCACTGTTCCTTAACCTAGGTTTATCTGACCTGACACCACTGTTCCTTAACCTAGGTTTATCTGACCTGACCCCACTGTTCCATAACCTAGGTTTATCTGACCTGACCCCACTGTTTCTTAACCTAGGTTTATCTGACCTGACCCCACTGTTCCTTAACCTAGGTTTATCTGACCTGACCCCACTGTTCCTTAACCTAGGTTTATCTGACCTGACACCACTGTTCCTTAACCTAGGTTTATCTGACCTGACACCACTGCTCTGTTGCACTCACCAAACTGTTGTCTTTTGTTTCTCTTTAATAGACATAGGCCTACTCTGTGTGCAATATACAGTATAGAACCCTATTCTAGCGTGAATGCCCATAACTGATCACATCATTAATAGTAGTATTTTGGCTGTCTATAACATTTCAACTGGGTCCACATGAAAATGACTAAACAGGAACTATAGGTATGCGTATCTGGCCAATTAATCAGATATTTTTACCCAATAAACTCTCCACACCCAAACACATACACATGTTCACACCTTCATACATGCACGCACTCACGTGCAAACACACACACACACACACACACACACACACGCACGGTATCACTGACTCTGGGAAACCGTGGGTCCAGCAGCTGTTCTAGTGGGAGGGTTAAGGCAGGGGAGCAGAGAGGGGCATGGGAAGGATTTGTGTGTGCAATGTTATTAACTCACAAGTGACCTGGGCCAGTGGTAAACCCATTATTAATGTGCCACCACACTCCTGGCATCCTACCCAAGGATACATTCCTAGCGTAATGGGCAGCAGCTGGACTGGGGTTTCCAGGAGGACAGCTGAGCGCTAACAGACAGGGGGGCTACCACGAGGAACACCAGCCGCCATTTTCACCTCCTGGAACTACTCCTGAGTCCTGCTACCCCCCTCTCTTCCCTTATACTCCTCTCTTCCTGGTCTGGGTTCTTTCTGAATAAGGAAGTTATTTGGCGATTTGTATTCGTTTACACACCCAGACAGGCTATTTTTGGTGAAATTGTAGTGAACTATACAGGGAATATGACCAGGACCCACAGGGCTCTGTTCTAAAGTTGTGGTCTATATGGGTAATAGGATGCGATGTGGGACTCACTCATACACATTGCTAAATACCTGTATTGTGAGATCGTTGTGGAGTAGGTTTCATCTACTGTAAACCAATGAACTGTACTGTGTGCATTCATTTCATGTTAGATTGATTTATTTGACATTAGGTAGCCACCAGTTGCTTTTGTTCATTGTTGGTGTTAGAATCAATATAATCAATCAAAACAATAGAAAATATAGGATAATTTTGCAGGTCATTTTTTTATCATCTTGTTGATAATATGGAGAACGGTCCCCCCTCTGAACATTTTAGGAACATTTTTAAAAGTAGGCCAATTAGGGGGAAAACATCACCTCTAGTGACAGAAAAAGCTAGTTTAGAGGGAATAAATGAGCTTATTCAATCAAGCAAAACGGTTAAAAGGAATTTTTAATAAGTAGCCCACCAAAAGTCCTAACATTTCCAACAAACCAGTAATGTATTTGAACAAGAACTTTGTCTGGCAAACCACTGAGGGCAAAAACAAGGAAACGCTGTTCATGTATAGAACCACTTCAATGTGCTTCAGTTCTTTTTTAACCTCTCCCCCCCCCTCTCTCTCTCCACTCACCAAAACCAGGGAGCTACAATTTCAATGCTGACTCTAAAATGGCAGCAGTGCGGTTAACTTCCACTTGCCAGGAATATATTTGTTCAAAAGCATCTTCTTTCTGTGTGTACACAAGGAGTTGGGGCTGACACACAGGCCTCAGTGTTGGCTGACAACCAGCGGCCGGACCAGCGTTAGCAGTAAGACCGTGAGAAACAGGGGGGCGACACCCAAATGTCATCACAGCTGCAGAATTGCTGAGCATAAAAGCCTAATTACAGAAGTATGTAACCCGAGGCCTCCCTACAATGAAAACAGAGTCGCATTTGACTGGGCTGTTGCTGCCGGGAGAAGCACAGTGCAACTTGTCCTGCGTTATGTTACGTGGGATTTACTATGAGCAGAGGAACTCCAGAATTCCACAGCTGCTGCCAGACATCAGTGCGCGTGTGTGTGGGTGGTTGTGGGGGAATTGGCATGTGGTCAGGCATTATTATCATACCATGTTATTGTACATTAGGCTACGGTGTGTATCCGTCTTACAATGATGGGGTGCTATATAATGATAAATAGGTTGTTACTCCAAATATGCAAATGATATTGTAATGTCTTATCAAAATGTCATTTTGGGTTTTCCGTAAGTCTGTCTAAGATGTGGTTTAAAAAAGAGACCATGGAAACACTGTGTGTATCCTACACTGACCTCTTAACAAAATGTCTACACTGTGCAAAGTTTATTGAAAGTTGCCGTTAAATTGCTCTGCCATTATTACTGTATGAGGTATTGTTGGTTGGGTTACCTCTGTGCTGTGATGTGTGTTTTATATGGTGTGTCTTCTCTTTTCTCTCCACTGGCTATCTGGTAAACAGGCTACACTCTAGGCAGTCTCTTCTGCTGATGTGTGTGTGTCTGGTAGTGGTACTCTATCTATTCTACCCTTTCCTTTCGGCAGGGTTAATACCTGCCTGGCGCCCGAACAAAATCTTTATATTTACCCCTCTCTAACAATACTGCTACACCGTTAACCCTTGTATTTTGTGGGGTTGCTTAGGACAGGCGTGTGTCTCTCTATCGTAGCTTTACAGCTCATAGGGGCATAATTTTAACCTTGTTATTCTCCAGACCTCAAGGCTGTGTGTGTGTGTGTGTGTGCGTGCGTGCATGCGTGCGCACTGGCGAGCAGAGACATTTTTATAGCAGTTGATGGTTTTTGTGACTGCATTTGAAGAAACTTTCAAAGTTCTTGAAATGTTCCGTGTTGACTGACCTTCATGTCTTAAAGTAATGATGGACTGTTGTTTCTCTTTGCTTATTTGAGTTGTTCTTGCCATAATATGGATTTGATATTTTACCAAATAGGGCAATCTTCTGTAGACAGTACCTACCTTGTCAAATCCCAACTGATTGGCTCAAATGCATTAAGAAGGATAGAAATTCCACAAGTTAACTTTTAACAAGGCACACCTGTTAATTGAAATGCATTCCAGGTGACTACCTCATGAAGCTGGTTGAGAGAATGCCAAGAGTGTGCAAAGCTGTCATCAAGGCAAAGGGTGGCTACTTTGAAGAATCTCAAATATAAAATACATTTTGATTTGTTTAACAATTTTTTGGTTACTACATGATTCCATATGTGTTATTTAATAGTTGTGATGTCTTCACTATTATTCTACAACGTAGAAAATAGTAAAATGAAGAAAAACCCTTAAATGAGTAGGTGTGTCCAAACCTTTGACTGTGTAACGGATCTTCTTAGAGAAGTGGAGGAGTCAGGCGCAGGACACAGGGATGAAGGTAAACCAAAACGTGTTTACTAAAATTATTTAATCCATCTTCTCTTAAAAATACATAATCTGGAGAAAACACCTCCAACTACACTAAACAGACAAACAATCACCGACAAGACAAACAGGAAATGTAGGGGTTTAAATAATGAACATAATTAGGGAAACTCAAAACAGGTGTACACAATAAAGACAAAACCAAACGAACAGTGAAACATCGATCGGTGGCAACTAGTAAGCCGGTGACGTCGACCGCCGAACACCGCCCGAACAAGGAGAGGGGTCGACTTCGGCGGGAGTCGTGACAGACTGGTACCGTAGTTTCTTGCAATAGCCATCTGTGACTTCAAAAAATATGTATCTAAAAGATCTGTCCAGAGATTTGGTCAACTCTATAAGGTTTGTTTAAAATCCTAAATTAATCAGGAATGAGCAGGGTCAGGGTTTATCTTTAGAGGCAACAATATGTACAGTTGAAGTCGGAAGTTTACATTAACTTAGGTTGGAGTCATTAAAACTCGTTTTTCAACCACTCCACAAATTTCTTGTTAACAAACTATAGTTTTGGCAAGTCGGTTAGGACATCTACTTTGTACATGACACAAGTCATTTTTCCAACAATTGTTTACAGACAGATTATTTCACACAATTAATTCACTGTATCACAATTCGAGTGGGTCAGAAGTTTACATACACTAAGTTGACTGTGCCTTTAAACAGCTTGGAAAATTGCAGAAAATGATGTAATGGCTTTAGAAGCTTCTGATAAGCTAATTGACATAATTTGAGTCAATTGGAGGTGTACCTGTGGATGTATTTCAAGGCCTACCTTCAAACTCAGTGCCTCTTTGCTTGATATCATGGGAAAATCCAAAGAAATCAGCCAAGACCTCAGAAATTTTTTTGGGACCTCCACAAGACTGGTTCATCCTTGGGAGCAATTTCCAAACGCCTGAAGGTACCACGTTCATCTGTACAAACAATAGTACGCAAGTATAAACACCATGGGACCTCACAGCCGTCATACCGCTCAGGAAGGAGACGCGTTCTGTCTCCTAGAGATGAACGTACTTTGGTGCGAAAAGTGCAAATCAATCCCAGAACAACAGCAAAGGACCTTGTGAAGTTGTTGGAGGAAACAGGTAGAAAAGTATCTATATCCACAGTAAAACGAGTCCTATATCGACATAACCTGAAAGGCTGCTCAGCAAGGAGAAGCCACTGCTCCAAAACCGCCATAAAAAAGCCAGACTACAGTTTGCAACGGCACATGGGGACAAAGATCGTACTTTTTGGAGAAATGTCCTCTAGTCTGATGAAACAAAAATAGAATTGTTTGGCCATAATGGCCATTGTTATGTTTGGAGGAGAAAGGGGGAGGCTTGCAAACCATGAAGCACAGGGGTGGCAGCATCATGTTGTGGGGGTGCTTTGCTGCAGGAGGGACTGTGCACTTTACAAAATAGATGGCATCATGAGGAAGGTCAATTATGTGGATATATTGAAGCAACATCTCAAGACATCAGTCAGGAAGTTAAAGCTTGGTCGCAAATCGGTCTTCCAAATGGACAATGACCCCAAGTATACTTCCAAATTTGTGGCAAAATGGCTTAAGGACAACAAAGGCAAGGTATTGGAGTGGCCATCACAAGGCCCTGACCTCAATCCTATAGAAAATTTGTGGGCAGAACTGAAAAAGCGTGTGCAAGGAGGCCTACAGACCTGCCTCAGTGACACCTGTTCTGTCAGGAGGAATGAGCCAAAATTAACCAAACTTATTGTGGGAATCTTGTGGAAGGCTACCCAAAACGTTTGACCCAAGTTAAACAATTTAAAGGCAATGCTACCAAATACTAATTGAGTGTATGTAAACTTCTGACCCACTGGGAATGTGATGAAAGAAATAAAAGCTGAAATAAATCATTCTCTCTACTATTATTCTGACATTTCACATTCTTAAAATAAAGTGGTGATCCTAACTGACCTAAAACAGGGAATTTTTACTCTGATTAAATGTCAGGAATTGTGAAAAACTGAGTTTAAATGTATTTGGCAAAGGTGTATGTAAACTTCTGACTTCAACTGTATGTTTTGAGTATCTGTTGTCAACTCCGTCTGATGGAGTCAATATTGTTTTGTCAATATTCTGAAAAAATATTTGAATCACTGATCTGAAACATACAGTATGCTTAAACAATTGAAATATTTGCTGTGCTAGAGCTAAGGGATAATGTTTGCTTTCTAAATGTTTTTTTTGTTCTAAATATAGAATAATATGCCAAAATGCTAATGAAATCAGCCCTGGAGTATTTTATAGTGTTATAAAACAAAATAAAAATTATTTTGGAGATTTGTAATACATATTTGAATAATCGAATGCTATAAGTAAGCAATCAAGGCCTGTAAACACTTGTTGGACAACAGTTGTAAAAGTGAAATTCCTTTTATGGTGTCTGACGGAGTTGACATAAATCCAGTTAGTTGCATTTCGGAAAAATAAAATAAATCAGGTTGTTCCTTTAAAATAGTGTGATAGCTGATACTTTGGCTATCAAAATATATATATTTCAAATGTTGTTAGTATTTAGACAATCATTTGTAGAATAAAAGTTGATTGTCCCGTCTTCCAAGAATCCCCGAGCTCTAAAACAGCAACAAAATCTGTAAAAAAGCATGAGATTAGCTTTAATGCTGCACATTTTTCTCTCTGTCCAATGAAAATTACACTGTGTGTGTATAAGGGTTAATAGGGCAGAATTGTATACTATGAAGATACTATGGCTGAAGACGCGCGCTACAGTGGAACTGAAATGTAATATTGCTGCGTTCTCAGAGACTCCATTCACGGTAAACACTGCATATGTCGGCTCACTTAGAAATTATCTTTCAATTTCAATCACGATGTAGTGCGGATCTTCAGCACTACAGATTGAATAGAGCCCTATTTGTGTGTGTGTATTTCTTTGTGTTTGACAGTGAAATCTGGAACAGACCGTAGGTAGGGTAGTGGTTGTGTCTTGGGTTATGTGTGTGGGGAGGGAGGGGGGCTTAAGGAGGAGGGTGATGAGGAGGATGGGGTGTGAGAGGGAAAGAGAGAGAGCCTGTGCTTGTGCCTGTCAAGGTGTGTTATTTGTTCAAGGCTGTCCAAACATTTACAGACCGCTGGCAGCCCAGGAATGCAGAGGCAGGGCTGGGGCCGCGAGCAGCAGCCGTGGGAAACCACTGCTCTCCTCAACCTCTGCAGACTCGTTCCCCCTCGGGCAGAGATGTGTGGGCCTGATAGTGACAGGTCCCATCAGCGGCCGCACAAACACACACACTCACACTCAAACACACGTACACACGCGCACTCCAAGCGGCACACAGCCAGGCTTACCGCCCCGCTCGCAGCAGACTGACACACATTAACAGACAGAGGCAGAAGCCAGAGGCGCCCAGCTGCTCTCACACACTGTTCATCTGCAGTTCGGACTGCAGATGAACACGAACACACACACACACTCACACACAATCACTAATATACATGCAGGCGTGTTTATACATACACACTCAACAATCAGTGGTTTATAGTTTGCATTATGTTTTGTATCATTTACACTTTAAAAGTCAATCAATTCAACACATCTGTTCAATATTGTATAGATGTAAATTTGAGAAAGCTATAATATTCACCATATTGCCTCCTTCCTATCTATAGGAAATATAGCCAGTTCCCTTAGTCACAACCTGTTTTGGCTCAACAGGTTTAATTGGTATACTTGTGAAGTCTTTATGATCAACATCAAAGCTGTGTTCATAACAGGGTAGGACTGCCCCCTTTAGGGTAGAATGACTGTCCCCTTTAGGGTAGATTGACTGCCCCCTTTAGGGTAGAATGACTGCCCCCTTTAGGGTAGAATGACTGCCCCCTTTAGGGTAGAATGACTGCCCCCTTTAGAGTGGAATGACTGCCCCCTTTAGGGTAGAATGACTGCCCCCTTTAGGTTAGAATGACTGCCCCCTTCAGGGTAGGACTGCCCCCTTTAGGGTAGCATGACTGCCCCCTTTAGGTTAGAATGACTGCCCCCTTTAGAGTAGAATGACTGCCCCCTTTAGGTTAGAATGACTGCCCCCTTTAGGGTAGAATGACTGTCCCCTTTAGGGTAGAATGACTGCCCCCTTTAGGTTAGAATGACTGCCCCCTTTAGGGTAGAATGACTGCCCCCTTTAGGTTAGAATGACTGCCCCCTTTAGGGTAGAATGACTGCCCCCTTTAGGGTAGAATGACTGCCCCCTTTAGGTTAGAATGACTGCCCCCTTTAGGGTAGAATGACTGCCCCCTTTAGGGTAGAATGACTGCCCCCTTTAGGTTAGAATGACTGCCCCCTTTAGGGTAGAATGACTGCCCCCTTTAGGGTAGAATGACTGCCCCCTTTAGGGTAGAATGACTGCCCCCTTTAGGGTAGAATGACTGCCCCCTTTAGGTTAGAATGACTGCCCCCTTTAGGGTAGAATGACTGCCCCCTTTAGGGTACAATGACTGCCCCCTTTAGGGTACAATGACTGCCCCCTTTAGGGTACAATGACTGCCCCCTTTAGGGTACAATGACTGCCCCCTTTAGGTTAGAATGACTGCCCCCTTTAGGTTAGAATGACTGCCCCCTTTAGGGTAGAATGACTGTCCCCTTTAGGTTAGAATGACTGTCCCCTTTAGGTTAGAATGACTGTCCCCTTTAGGGTAGAATGACTGTCCCCTTTAGGGTAGAATGACTGCCCCCTTTAGGTTAGAATGACTGCCCCCTTTAGGTTAGAATGACTGCCCCCTTTAGGTTAGAATGACTGCCCCCTTTAGGTTAGAATGACTGCCCCCTTTAGGTTAGAATGACTGCCCCCTTCCATTGAAGCCACTGAGGTTTAAGACCGACTGCGATACTGCAGGCATTGATAGCAGAAAACAGGACCCCCCATTATAGTGAATGGGAAAATGGTGAACTTCGTGGTCAATCTTTGTTTAAATACCAAAATGTTTTGAAGACAATCATGGCACCAATAATTGCTTCTAATACACCAAATGTATGTCCTTGAACCGAGTATTTTAAAATTACACACATAAGATGTTATAAGGATAATTTAGTCGCTAATGGTAGCTTGCAGTACTGCGGTCGGCCTTCAACTTGAGTTAAGGCATCAGCATGCTTCAGTTCGAATGGTGTCTAGTCGAACCGAACGAGTGTACTCGCATACTCCCTTAAAAGACCTTCGCTTGAAAAACGAGAAAAAAGCGGCAATAGTACTGTTTGTCCATTTTGAGACGCCGTAGCCAGTATACACTTCCTCAGAATAGTCTGAATTAATCTAAGATAACTCAATAAATCTGTCATTAATTTTGACATTTTTGTCGAAGAGATCTTGGCCTGCAATTTGACATTTAACTAAGATGTTTGGGGCAGTATTTTTCTATGAAATAATTTGCATGAAAACGAGTCGTCTCTCATTGAATGACAACAAAGACTATTGAAAAATCCCTACTGTTGACCAATCACTGAACTTCCGCTTGCCTCCAGAAAGAATGTTGTGTGCCTGAACAGCCCTAAAAAAACACACCGAAGGACAAAACGATAAAAAATCTCGTCATAATATATGCACGATCTCTACCGAACAGTTTAGTCTACGAAGTATGCAGATGCCTATACTCAATGAGAGGGGGCAGCACTGAGCAAGTCTGCAATGTCACCTCCTGGAGTAGCTCAAACTGCGCATGTTATGTCTCCATGAGATACCATCCTAATCGACTTCATTTCTCTTCAATGCGCTATTGAGTCTTCACATAGGAATGAATGGTGTCACGTGATCAATGGCGTTGTCCATTCGTACATATATAGTGCATTCAGAAAGTATTCACACCCCTTAACCTTTTCCACATTTTGTTACATTATAGCATTATTCTAAAATTGATTAAATAAAAACAATTCCTCATCAATCTACACACAATACACCATAATGACAAAGCGAGAACAGGTTTTTAGAAATGTTTGCAAATGTATTAAAAATCACAAAAACCTTATTTACATACACTACTGCTAATTGATCATTAGAAAACCATTTTGCAATTATGTTCGTATAGCTGAAAACTGTTGTTATGATTAAAGAATAAATAAAACTGGCCTTCTTTAGAGTAGTTGAGTATCTGGAGCATCAGCATTTGTGGGTTTGATTACAGGCTCAAAATGTCCAGAAACAAAGAACTTTCTTCTGAAACTCGTCAGTCTATTCTTGTTTTTGAGAAATAAAGGCTGTTCCATGCGAGAAATTGCCAAGAAACTGAAGATCTCGTACAACACTGTGTACTACTCCCTTCACAGAACAGTGCAAACTGGCCCTAACCAGAGTAGAGAGAGGAGTGGGAGGCCCCGGTGCACAACTGAGCAAGAAGACAAGTACATTAGAGTGTCTAGTTTGAGAAACAGACGCCTCACAAGTCCTCAATTGGCAGATTCATTAAATAGTACCCGCAAAACACCAGTCTCAACGTCAACAGTGAAGAGGCGACTCCGGGATGCTGGCCTTCTATGCAGAGTGCCTCTGTCCAGTGTCTGTGTTCTTTTGCCCATCTTAATATTTTATTTTTATTGGCCAGTCTGAGATATGTTTTTTCTTTGTAACTCTGCCTAGAAGGCCAGCATCCTGCAGTTGCACTGTATTTCTGATCAATTTGATGTTATTTTGCTTTTCTTTCAAAAACAAGGACATTTCTAAGTGACCCCAAACTTTTGAACGGCAGTGTAAGTATGCAGACCCTTTGCTATGAGACTCAAAATTGAGCTCAGGTGCATCCTGTTTCCATTGATAATCCTTGAAATGTTTCTACAAGTTGATTGGAGTCCACCTGTGGTAAATTAAATTGATTGGACATGAATTGGAAAGGCGCACACCTGTCTATATAAGGTCCCACAGTTAAGAGTGCATGTCAGAGAAAAAAACAAGCTATGAGGTCAAAGGAATTGTCCATAGAGCTCTGAGACAGGATTGTGTCGAGGCACAGATCTGGGGGAGGATACCAAAACATCTCTGCAGCATTGAAGGTCCCAAGAAGACAGTGGCCTCTATCATTCTTATCGGAAGAAGTTTGGAACCACCAACACTCTTCCTAGAATGGCCGCCCGGCCAAACTGAGCAATCAGGGGAGAAGGGCCTTGGTTAGGGAGGTGACCAAGAACCCGATGGTCACTCTGATAGAGCTCCAGAGTTCCTCTGTGGAGATGGGAGAACCTTCAAGAAGGACAACCATCTCTGCAGTACTCCACCAATCAGGCCTTTATGGTAGAGTGGCCAGACGGAAGCCACTCCTTAGTAAAAGGCACATGACAGCCAGCTTGGAGTTTGCCAAAAGGCACATAAAGGACTCAGACCATGAGAAACAAGATTCTCTGGTGTGATGAAACCAAGATTGAACTCTATGTCCTGAATGCCAAGCATCATGTCTGGAGGAAACCTGGCACAATCCCTATGGTAAAGCATGTTTGTGGTGGCATCATTCTGTGGGGATGTTTTTCAGCAGCAGGGACTGGAAGACTAGTCAGGATTGCGGGAAAGATGAACAGAGCAAAGTACAGAGAGATCCTTGATGAAAACTTGCTCCAGAGCGCTCAGGACCTGAGACTTGGGAGAAGGTTCACCTTCCAACAGGACAATGACCCTAAGCACACAGACAAGACAAGACAGGAGTGATTTCAGGACAAGTCTCTGAATGACCTTGAGTGGCCCAGCCAGAGCCCGGACTTGAACCTGATTGAGCATCTCTTGAGAGACCTGAAAGTAGCTGTGCAGCGAAGCTCCCCATCACACCTGACAGAGCTTGAGAATATCTACAGAGAAGAATGGGAGACACTCCCCAAATACAGGTGTGCCAAGCTTGTAGCGTCATACCCAAGAAGACTCGAGGCTGTAATCGCTGTCAAAGGTGCTTCAACAAAGTACTGAGTAAAGGGTCTGAATACCTATGTAAATGTGATATTTCTTTTAGTACATTTTTTATAAATTAGCAAACATATCTAAAAACCTGTTTTTTCTTTGTCATTACGGGGGTATTGTGTGTAGATTGATGAGGGAATTTGTTTTTTAAAACCATTTTAGAATAAGGCCGTAACGTAACAAAATGTGGAAAAAGTCAATCGGTTTGAATACTTTGGTTCATAATGATCATGGCAATCAATATAATTAAGACTATTGACTCACATATGAAGGTGTGGAATAACTTTATTTCCCCCAGAGGGAACTTCATTAACCGCCACCCATAAAAGCTGCCCTCCCTGCCCCAACTAATGCGGTGTGTCATGGCAGCTCATCCACCTCAGCCCACAAGCAGGTGTAAGCTGCCTGGAGGGAACATGTGACAAAGCACAACAAAATGCACAGTCCCAACTGGTTCCCACAGTTCACAATTCATTGTGGGGCTAAGTACTTTTTCTTGATTTCTGCACAATTCTATCTTGAAATGCATTCAGTTTAGTGCCTGTGGTGTGAGAAATGTGCGTTACAAATAAAAATAATAGTTATTATTAGGCCTATTACTCAGACTTTGAGTTAAATAATCCATTGATTGATGTCAATGGAAGATTTGTGCGAAACTTGAGCATCTCAAGTTTGTGCCTGTGTACATTTACAATTATTGAATTATTCCCTGAATAGATGTTTTAAGTATTTTAACAGTACGTTAGGGGTTGGTGTTGATAGTGTCATTATTGACTCTGATGTCCCGTGTGCATTGTATGTGTTGACTGCTGTGACCTTGGGGATCTGGTTGTGGTGAATACTACGTGGGTGACAAAGAATGGTGACAGAGGCCCTTCATTGAGGAACAGACACTCTCATACAGCATTGAGAGTGGGAGTGTCCACAATTGCATTTATGTGTGTGTGTGTGTGTGTGTGTGTGTGTGTGTGTGTGTGTGTGTGTGTGTGTCCGCATTCATTTTTGTTGTGTGTCTGTGTGTGTGAGAGCTGTTTGCACTTGAAGAACACTGTAGAGATATTGACATAGAAACATTTCCTGAAGTAATCAAGGTAAGAAATTAAACTGAAATTAAGGTTGACATTAAAGTTCTCCAGTACATGTTAAATCTACACATTTTATTTAACCTTTATTTAACTAGGCAAGTCAGTTAAGAACAAATTCTTATTTACAATGACGGCCTACCCCGGCCAAACCCGGACGACGCTGGGCCAGTTGTGCACCGCCCTGTGGGACTCCCAATCACGGCCGGATGTGATGCAGCCTGGATTACTGGTCTATTTAATCCAATATGTTTCCTACATTTTAAACAATTAATAACAGTTGAACAATGGCCCTTTGTAGAGATGCTTTGATTTGACAAAACGAGCGTAGACCCATAATGGTTAAACATTTCCATATTGCGTCATGTCAGTGAGTAAGACGACTGTAATCACGTCTTCAGGTGGAAGCCTGCGAGAGCCAAGCATGAGAACCATGGCTTGTCGAAACCCACACCAAGATATGCTATGTGAGTGTGTGCTGGCGCGTGATGAGTTGAGATAGACTGATAACAGTAGTTCATGTGTTGGTTGTAAGACACACAAGGGTTAGGAATGCATCCACATTCCTCTCTGATCACCTGTGCCCCTGTCAGCACTAATGTGAAACCCCAACCTGGGTGATACACAGTGTCCATTTTGAACCAGAATGGACTTTATTTATGTTGAACATTTGAGTGTTGTAAAACATCACGCCTCGACAAGAAAAGCTTTTTTTTCTGTGATTACCAACATGTGAGTTTTTTATGAAGAAAGTCAACCTTGGTTAGGTATGGCAGTCAAATACAATGTGAGGTACTGTTTCCCGTTGATATTTTTTTTATTACTTGTTAATTAAAAGGACAAAACGTAAGGAAGGTTTTAGCTATTTCCCATGGACATACTGTAATTGTCACGCTGGTACAAAAGGTCGGGAGACAGACGCATGAACGCGTAATAGTTTTTTTTGATTTCTTACACAAATTACGGCATGCCGTGTAAAGGCACGGGGACGAAGACCAAACAAACACTATACAAAACTCAGGGTAGAAACCCAAAACAAAAGAGCGAGGAGTACCTCGAATAAATAACACACACGCACAATGATTAACACACGGGATGAGACCCGAAATCATCTGCACAATCCACAAGGGCACGAAAGCTAAAACACACAGCACAGCTACTCACACGCACCAACGGACATTGTAACAATAAATCGACAGAACACTGGTAAACCAAGGGCACACCTATACAACTACTAATCACTGGGAATAGGAGCCAGGTGTGCGTAATGAAAGTTCCGGGGGGATCCGTGACAGTAACAGAGAATGCTATCTTCCTATCCTGCTAGCCTGGATTTGGAATCATAATAGCCATGGTGTGACTAATGTCAATGCTCACCAACACAGTAACCCAACTCAGTGGAGAGGTCTATATATATTCCGACCACGATTAATCCGGCTTCTGGTGGAAGCCATAAAAGGATGCAGCATTATATAGCTACTTGACATATTTTTGTCTTGTCATTGTACAGCAGCTTTCAAAGTGCAGAGTGTAAAGCCATCTGTAGGTAAAATATCCTCTATTGTGTACAGCACTTCAGACCTCAGCTTATGATACAGTATAGTAGATACAGTACCTGCTAGGTAAAGGCCAGGATGTCGTATTGTGGGTATGTTACTTTGACAGGGATAAGCACAGCAATGTGGAGTGAAACCTGCTTGACACACACACACACACAGCTCCTCTGTCGTGCAGCCCAGACTGCCCGACTCTGCTGGGGGGGGTGGGGGGGTTTTGTGTTACACCGATGATGCAACCTCCGACCAATGGGCTGGTGTGAGAAAAGCAAGCGAGTGTGGTGGGAACTCTCCTCCCCTCTTACTCACCTTCTTTACTCTCTCTCTCTCTTACCTGGGAACCAGTGCTGCCTCAGGGAGGGGCAACCTGCAACCTACCTGGTTACTGAATGAACAAAAAACAAGAAACACTCACCAGCAACAGGTTACACAAGTCAAGTTGGGTCCCCCCCCCCCCCTCCCTCATCATTTTTTCCCATTCATTGATGGCACACAGCTTTACATCTCGGCACTATTGACAAAAAAGAGAAAAGAAGGAGAGTGTGTGGGAATTTTTCCTCCTTTGTTTTTTGTATTTATTTCTAAACGCTTTTATAATTATTAACTCTGCTTTTGCAGCTATCTGTGGCATTGCCTCAGTTCATTAACTTTTTAAAGAAATAATCACTCAAAATAAAAAAAATTCAATCGTCAGTTTACTTTAGACATAATACAAAACACATTTAATCTCAGAACGAATGGAAAAATAGCCTACTGTATATTTTGAGCACAAAAAATGTTTGCTACAAAATGTTGTGGTGGTTTAAGGCTTTGTGTTGCCCTATTGAAGAACATTAATAGTGTAAATTAAGTAATATTCTGAATACATTTTTATTTAAAAGTAAAAATATTGGGGGGGAAAATGCCACGGCACTCTAATAATGAGGTAAACGTGGTTAGATAAACAATGTCTTTTTGCCCTCAGATAAACTCGTAGTGACAGTTTCTGAAACAGAGAATAAACCTAATCCCAAACTTTCAATGAAGATTCTCCATTGAGCATACTCATTAGACCACTGAATTGATAAATCACAGCCAACTTGAAAGTATAGTACTATACATGTAGATGATGACTAGGAATCTGCACATCCAACAGTGCCTCCCACTGTGCAAAAAACTGAATTGCTTCTTAGGAAATGAGGAAAAGTGAAATTGCATTTACCATAGTCTAAGTATGTCCTATTGCATGTCCTGTTATTAATGTCTTATTGCAAATGGTTAGATTTACCAGTGGGGTGCCCCTCTGTGCGTACAGTACTAGAAATATGGGGCCAATATTTACATTAATGTGTTTTTAATCTGTCTTGCTGTTTTTGATGTTGTTATTACATCATTTTCTGCCGTTCTGCCCCTGAACAAGGCAGTTAACCCACTGTTCCTAGGCCGTCATTGAAAATAAGAATTTGTTCTTAACTGACTTGCCTGGTTAAATAAAGATAAAATAAACATTTTAGAGTGGTAAACCGAGCAAACTTTTGACCATACTGTGCACGTGTGTGTGTGTGCATGTACGTGTGAGTGTGTGTAGGGAAGGCATGTCACTCATGAGGCACGTCACTCCTCTACGTACCCCTCAGCGCTGCTCCTAAGCAGACACATGCATTGTGAATGAGTGATGACAGGATAGACACCTACGTGTGAAACCCTCTATCCTCCATTTTACTGCCCCATCCACCCTTCCCCAAACGTTTCAGTACCCCATAAACACAAGGAAAAGCCTGACCTTGCACAGTCCTTGTGACAGTGACAGTGTTTGCCCCTCATTCAAGGCCCATACTTAAGCTATTGTGATAAAGAAAGACTTGGCTTTGTTAGAGGGTCATAGTGTTTAAAGCACAACTCCAGACAACAATGGACTTTGTGCTGTTTCCTGGGTACACCGTGTGGTTTTACGTCTTCCTGAAGGCAGGTACATTTTCATGATGATGTCATTTCATATGGGTAAAAAGTAGCACTGGTAGTTACCTGTAATGTGACAGTGACTGGCTTCTATTTTCAACACATTTGTACATTATTTTCAAGTCAATTAAAAGGTAAAGTTAAGTTTACAACCCAACCAAAACCTACCAGTCAATGATTTCCTTAAATAGGCAAAAAATGTAATAATTTGTAAGCACTAATCATTGTGTAACCAAAGATAGATCACATCTTTACACTTCTGAGCATTCAAACACTAGCCATATAAACACATGATCTAATTTGGAGAACTTCTAAATGTCTGTATAGAGCCCATTTACAATGGTGACTTGATTAAGGTTCCGAGGAGTGGATGGAAGTTCCATTTCGAGGTATTCAGGAAGACCATTCACGAGGAGGTGTCAGGTGTTTCAGACAGGTTTTGTTCCATGATCCCCGTGGGGGTAACATAATGGTCCCTCCCAAATGCCACTCTATTCCCATAGGGCTCTAGTCAACAGTATTGCACTATGTGGGGCTGGCAGGGTTGGGTAGGTTACTTTCTAAATGTAATCTGTAAGTTACTAGCTACCTGTACAAAATTGTAATTAGTAATGTAATCTGATTACTTTCCCTTTAAGAGCCATTAGAAGAAGATAAAAATGAAAATTACCAATTGAACGACATCTATTGCTGAATAAATCAATGTTAGAGTTTACATAGCTGGCCATAAATGGATGTTGCATTTTACTTTATGGGTTGGTTATGTAGGCTTCCTCTAACCCAGGTATTCCCAAACTGAGGTACGCACAATGCCGTCGGGGGTACGCCAAATAAAAATGTGATTCACATTAAAAAATCTATATTATAATAATAATTTTTTATAAAAACAAATTTCAAACAGTCCATTTATATTTTCCAACGGGGCTATACATGTGGGTGAGGTTTTTTTCACTGCCAAAAATAAAATGAAACCATCTAGTGTTCAGCGAAATAACAACACAATGTCAAATACAGGTAGCCTAGTCACATAATCAACATCCAATCACATTAACCGTTACTCTCTTGCGGGAATTCCACTAGCGGTCCTTATGTAGCCAAATGCAGCTGCTGCTCATTCCGATTGCTCAAAAATTGATAAATGGTTAAAAAAGTAAGGCCTGCTTCCATAGAGACACATACCAGCTCTACTGGTAGTACTGCTACTACCAGCAGTACTACACCTGCACCTGTCGACAACACAAGTTGTTCTGCTTCCACGAGTACATCCATTGCTAGCGTCAGTAATTCTACATTTGTTGTTAGCCCAGCTAGCATGGACACTGACAATCTGATGCAGCCGAAGAGCTACTGCCCCCTTACTTGGGAAAGCACCGAACAACAGACAGGGACGTTGGACGATCAAAGAGGCGCAAATATGATGAGCACTACATTGATTTGGGCTTCACTTATATTGGGAGTAGTGCCTTTCCTCAGCCACAGTGTGTTATATGTGCAAAAGTACTATCTCACAACTCGATGAAACCTTCACTCTTGCGCAGAAATTTTGAAACAAAACATGCCAATTTGAAAAATAAGCCACAGGAGTTTTTTGAGCGAGAATTAAGACAACTTTCGAGTAGTAAGACATGTATAAAAGCAACAGATACCATTAATAAGAAGGGTCTAGAAGAGTCTTATATGGTGAGCTATCGAGTGGCTAGGACAGGTAAGCCCCATACTATTGTGGAGGACTTAATTCTTCCTGCTGCTGCGGATATGGCTGGGACAATGCTTATGTGCATCCATTCAAGCACACCTGTGGTGAGGTATTCACAATTTTCAATTAACAAATTTATATGTAAGACGGCTAAATAAAGAGCAAAAGGCTCTTGTTGCCAAAGGAATGCCTGACAGCTTGAAAGACGTGAAATGGTTAACTTTGTTAAAGCAAGGCCCCTGAACTCTTGTGTATTTTCTGCACTATGCAATGATATGGGCAGCGACCATGTAACGCTTTTACAACATACAGAAGTGCGCTGGTTATCAAGGGGCAAAGTATTGACACGTTTTTTTGAATTGAGAGACAAGCTTAAAGTTCCTTAATTTTCACTTGTCTGATCGCTTGCATGTTGACGAGTTTCTCACACGACTGGCCTATCAGGGTGATGCTACTCTCTGTTCATTATATATGCATAGTCACTTTAACCATACCTACATGTACATACTACCTCAATAAACCTGACTAACCGGTGTCTGTATATAGCCTTGCTACTCTTATTTTCAAATGTCTTTTACTGTTGTTTTATTTCTTTACTTACCTACACACACACACACACACACACACACACATATACCTTTTTTCGCACTATTGGTTAGAGCCTGTAAGTAAGCATTTCACTGTAAGGTCTACACCTGTTGTATTCGGCGCACGTGACAAATAAACTTTGTTTTGATTTGAATTGATTTGAAATTAACTCAAGCTTACGGACAATGTCAAATGTGATACAGCGAAGCACCTGAGTGAGTTGGGTGCGCAATTACGCAGGTACTTTCCCAAAACGGATGACAGAAACAACTGGATTCGTTATCTCTTTCATGCCCTGCCTCTAGTCCACTCACCGATATCTGAACAAGAGAGCCTCATCAAAATTTCAACAAGCGGTTCTGTGAAAATTGAATTTAATCAGAAGCCACTGCCAGATTTCTGGATTGGGCTGCACTCAGAGTATCCTGCCTTGGCACATCGGTCTGTTAAGACACTGATGCCCTTTGCAACCACGTACCTATGTGGGAGCCACCATTGGAAGACATCAGGAGTTGCTTCAGGGCCTTTTGGAAGGGCTCAGTTCCTTGACGGAATGCCACAACCATGGGTTAAGAGCTATTATGGAGCAAATCAGGGAGTTAGCTCAGAGACTGTCTGCCACCTCTGAAAAACCCCAATCACCCAGTAATTTTTTCCCTATCTGTGGTGAGTATGTACAGCCTATCCCGACTCCCCGTGAACTCCGCTTACCTCCTCCAGAGCGATATTCAGGGAATCCTGGTACCTGCCGGGGTTTTCTTTCTAGGTGCTCGCTTATTTTTGAACTACAGCCATCTTTGTTTTCTTCAGACTGATCGAAGATAGCGTATATAATTACGCTCATGTCGGGAAGGGCGCTCTCCTGGGTTACGGCAGTTTGGGAACAACAATCTGCCATTTGCGGTCATTTGGAGGAATTCATGGCAGCGGTTTACAAAAGTTTTTGAGTCTCCAGTATCCGGGAGAAAGGCGGCCAGCAAACTGCTTGACTTACGTCAAAACCCCCGCAGTGTGGCGGACTACGCGGTGGACATTCACACGTTGGCCGCCGAGAGTGCCTGGAATCCGGAGTCTCTCTTCGATACTTTTCTGCACGGATTATCTGAGGAGGTTAAGGATGAGCTAGCTGCTCGGGAACTGCCGGTGGACCTCGACTCCCTTATTGCATTAACCATTCAAATTGATGGACGCCTAAGGAGTGAGAGTGAGAGGTGGTCTGGTCTCGGGCACGCTTGTGCACCCAATATAGCGCGTTCACCTCTTATGGAATCTGGACGTTTCCGAAGGCAGCTCTTCCGAGAGTAGTCGAAGCCACCCGAGCTCTCTTGTGAATCTATGACGGGTGAGTTGGATACTCCTGAGCCTATGCAGTTGGCAAGACCTAGGCTATCAGTTTGGGAGCGCTCACGGAGGATGAATAATAACTGTTGTCTGTACTGTGGAGGGGCAGGACATTTTATAGCTACCTGCCCTATTAGGAAACCCTATCCTCTAGTGGGTACCAGTACTATGTTGAGTCAGACTGGGAGTTCCCTAATTCCCATCACCTAAACACCCCTTTTTGCTCTTGTGCTGTGGGGAGACCAATCTACGTCTCTCTGAGTGCTCATTGACTCTGGGGCTGATGAAAATCTTATGGATAGCTTCTCTCTGTGCCCATGGATGCTAGGGCACTGGATGGCCACTCTATAGGGGAAGTCACCCATAGTACTGTGCCCGTTCAATTACGGTTTCCTCATGATACCATCTATTTTGTAAAGTGCACCAGTCCCTCCTGCAGCAAAGCACCCCCACAACATGATGCTGCCAACCCCGTGCTTAACAGTTGGGATGGTGTTCTTCGGCTTGCAAGCCTCCCCTTTTTCCTCCAAACATAACGATGTTATTATTGCCAAACAGTTCTATTTTTGTTTCATCAGACCAGAGGACATTTCTCCAAAAAGTACGATCTTTGTCCCCATGTGCAGTTGCAAACCGTAATCTGGCTTTTTTATGGCGGTTTTGGAGCAGTGGCTTCTTCCTTGCTGAGTGGACTTTCAGGTTATGTCAATATAGGACTCATTTTACTGTTGATATAGACACTTTTGTACCTGTTTCCTTCATAATATTCACAAGGTCCTTTGCTGTTGTTCTGGGATTGATTTGCATTTTTCGCACCAAAGTACGTTCATCTCTAGGAGACAGAACGTGTCTCCTTCCTGAGCGGTATGACGGCTGCGTGGTCCCATAATGTTTATACTTGTGTACTATTGTTTGTACAGATGAACGTGGTACCTTCAGGGGTTTGGAAATTGTTCCCAAGGATGAACCAGTCTTGTGGAGGTCTACAATTATTTTCTGAGGTCTTGGCTGATTTCTTTTGATTTTAGAATACACAATTATTTTTCCATATTTTTAAAGTGTTCTTAATTAACTATTAAGTTGTTAATGTTCTTAGCTATATTCTTTGAAAATAGACACGTAAAAAGATTCTGAATTAGATTGAGCAATAAAAGCCCCACTATTGGTCTTCTTCAATTAAACTTGTTTTTGACAGTATGGAGCACAATACCACGGAGGAGTTTAGAACAAACTCCTTCAAAACTTCAATTCAACCATCCACAACAACCACAATCCATTAAGGCGCAAGTACCTTAATGAGAAAGCAGCAGTGTGATTCACATGAACGCGTTATGTAGAAATCAATAATATTAAAGGTGATTCTGATTCTGACTGACCAACATTTTGACCAGAGCCATTCCCCTGCACTCTCAACCCCTGTGGTTAACATGTTGGTCAAATCAAGTTTGACAGGGAATTGGCCTAAGAAGTACTCATCTCTTTTCAAAATGAACTCACGCCTCACCTGATTTCAGCAGGGTCATTGACATGGACGGGAGATGAAGCGTCTGACCAGTTCCACAGTCTCTTTGACCAGGAAAACAGGTCCAGTCCTGTTCAGTCAGATTCCCACATGTCTGATAATGAGAGGAGAGCCATAACCTAGTGACCTGCCTCATCAAGCCCCAAACCAAGAGAACACACACAGTCACACACATGCATGCAGGTGTGCCAGTGACGGACCACCCATTAGGGTATTAGGGGTGGCGTCCCACTTGTGATTGGTAAAATTATAAAATTGATGGATTATGTTTTAAATGCGCATAAAAGGGTGGTCAATGTGTACCTTTTCCTGTTTCAAAATACATTGTTCAAAACAAGCTGTTCAGTTACAGTGCCTTCAGAATGTATGCGCACCCCTTGACTTTTTCCACATGTTGTTCTTACAGCCTGAATAAAAAATGGATTATATTGAGATTTTTTTTGTCACTGGCGTACACAGAATACCCCATAATGTCAAAGTGGAATTATGTTTTTTGAAATCTTTGCAAATCATATAAAAGTTCAAAGCTGAAATGTCTTGAGTCAATAAGTATTCAACCCCTTTTGTTATGGCATGCCTAAATAAATTCAAGAGAAAAACCTTGCTTAACAAGTCACAAAGTAAGATGCATGGACTCACTCTGTGTGCAATAATAGTGTTTATCCGGATTTTGTTTTATGACTACCTCATCTCTGTACCCAACACATACAATTATCTGTTTTTTTTTTTCCAAGACGGCATGGCAGTCAGACGTCCTTTGTCCTCCTCTTGTTGTGTCCCATGTAGATATATATATTTAAATTTTTTCTTCGCATATCTTTTTATATCTTTTTTTCTAAAAACTCAACCTCAAAACACTCTCCTGCAATCCGCCTTACCAATAAAAAAAAAGTATTATTTACCTCAAATCTGAAATCTACAACAGAAGCTAGCCAGAGGTTAGCCAGAGGTTGGCCAGTTCACTGGCAAACGTTGGAGTTCAGCAAGCCACGGTTGGCGGTCATCAGCTATCCCTTAGCAAGAAAAGCTATCGCCAGTTTTGTACAGCGCAACTCAGACCAGAGCATACCGGACCTATTTTTCTCTCCATATCCCCGGATTTCTACCGCAGGCTCTGGATATTTACAACTGGATCTTGCAGCTAGCTAGCTGCTACCCGAGTGACTATCGGATAACGTCGGTCCCGGAGCTAACATCAATTATTCCGGAGCTAGCCAGCTGAAGAGTTCCATCAGCCACTCCTGGGCTACAATCACCTGTCCGGACCCGTTTTACTGCCGATGCGGAGCCCCATCGGGCCTTCATGACTGGACTACCGACGTTATCTGCCCGAGGGAGTTATCCAACTGGCCCCTCCGTCGCGACGTAACCTGAACGCCCATCTGCGGCCCGCTAATCGTTAGCTGTCTTATCGGCTGCTATCTGAATAGGTCTATCGGACAATTTTCTTGGGCCACTGTAACTATAACTATTTTGTCAATTGGACTGGTCCCCCTTACCACACAGAACCCCACTAATATACAGACGGAAACACACGAGGTGGCTAAAAACAGACCTCCCTCCATCTTCTGCCATCTTGCTACCTATGGCCAGGCCAGCTGTCTGAATCTCACGGGACCCTTATGATCACTCGGCTAAGCATGCCTCTCCTTAATGTCAATATGCCTTGTCCATTGCTGTTCTGGTTAGTGTTTATTGGCTTATTTCTGTCACAGCTGTCATGGAAGAGAGAATGGGACCAAGGCGCAGCGGGTTGCGTGCTCAACATATTTATTAAATAAAATGAGAACACCACGGAAAAACAATAAACAAACTAACGACAGGAACAGAGCAGCAGGCTCAACAAACGCAGTGCTCTCAAACAACTACCCACAAGTGACAAACAAAACACACACCTATTATAGGACTCCCAATCAGAGGCAACTAGAAACACCTGCCTCCAATTGAGAGTCCAGCACCCAACCTACAGATAGAAAAACTACCCTAGAACATACACATAGAAATACAAACATAGACCAGTGACCAAAAAAAACCCGTAATACATAAATGAACTACCCTCTGCCACGTCCTGACCAAACTACAATAACAAAATATCCTCTCTACTGGTCAGGACGTGACAATTTCACTGTAGAGCCTCTAGCCCTGCTCATTATACCTTATCTAACCTTTCAGTTCCACCACCCACACATGCTGTGACATCTTCTGGTTTCAATGATGTTTCTAGAGACAGCATCTCTCTCATCATCCCTCAGTGCCTAGGTTTACCTCCGCTATATTCACATCCTACCATACCTTTGTCTGTACATTATACCTTGAAGCTATTTTATTGCCCCCAGAAACCTGCACCTTTTACTCTCTATTCAGGACATCATAGATGACAATTCTTATAGCTTTTAGCCGTACCCTTATCCTACTCCTCCTCTGTTCCTCTGGTGATGTAGAGGTGAATCCAGGCCCTGCAGTGCCTAGCTCCACTCCTATTCACCAGGCGCTCTCTTTTGATGACTTCTGTAACCGTAATAGCCTTGGTTTCATGCATGTTAACATTAGAAGCCTCCTCCCTAAGTTTGTTTTATTCACTGCTTTAGCACACTCTGCCAACCCGGATGTCCTAGCCGTGTCTGAATCCTGGCTTAGGAAGTCCACCAAAAACTCTGAAATCTTCATCCCTAACAACAACATTTTCAGACAAGATAGAACGGCCAAAGGGGGCAGTGTTGCAATCTACTGCAGAGATAGCCTGCAGAGTTCTGTCCAACTATCCAGGTCTGCACCCAAACAATTTGAACTTTTACTTTTAAAAATCCATCTCTCTAAAAACAAGTCTCTTACCGTTGCCGCCTGCTATAGACCACCCTCGGCCCCCAGCTGTGCTCTGGACACCATATGTGAACTGATTGCCCCCCATCTATCTTCAGAGCTCGTGCTGCTAGGTGACCTAAACTGGGACATGCTTAACACCCCAGCCATCCTACAATCTAAGCTTGATGCCCTCAATCTCACATAAATGATCAATGAACCTACCAGGTACCACCCCAAAGCCGTAAACACGGGCACCCTCATAGATATCATCCTAACCAACTTGCCCTCTAAATACACCTCTGCTGTTTTCAACCAAGATCTCAGCGATCACTGCCTCATTGCCTGCATCCGTAATGGCTCAGCGGTCAAACGACCTCCACTCATCACTGTCAAACGCTCCCTGAAACATTTCAGCGAGCAAGCCTTTCTAATCGACTTGGCCCGGGTATCCTGGAAGGATATTGACCTCATCCCGTCAGTAGAGGATGCCTAGTTATTTTTTATAAATGCCTTCCTCACCATCTTAAATAAGCATGCCCCATTCAAGAAATTTAGAACCAGGAACAGATATAGTGCTTGGTTCTCTCCAGACCTGACTGCCCTTAACCGACACAAAAACATCCTGTGGCATTCTGCATTAGCATCGAACAGCCCCCGTGATATGCAACTTTTCAGGGAAGTTAGAAACCAATATACACAGGCAGTTAGAAAAGCCAAGGCTAGCTTTTTCAAGCAGAAATTTGCTTCCTGCAACACAAACTCAAAAAAGTTCTGGGACACTGTAAAGTCCATGGAGAATAAGAACACCTCCTCCCAGCTGCCCACGGCACTGAGGATAGGAAACTCTATCACCTCCGATAAATCCACTATAATTGAGAATTTCAATGAGCATTTTTCTACGGCTGGCCATGCTTTCCACCTGGCTACCCCTACCACGGTCAACAGCACTGCACCCCCCACAGCTACTTGCCCAAGCCTTCCCCATTTCTCCTTCTCCCAAATCCAGTCAGTTGATGTTCTGAAAGAGCTGCAAAATCTGGACCCCTACAAATCAGCCGGGCTAGACAATCTGAACCCTTTCTTTCCAAAATTATCTGCCGAAATTGTTGCAATCCCTATTACTAGCCTGTACAACCTCTCTTTCGTGTCTTCTGAGATTCCAAAAGATTGGAAAGCAGCTGCTGTCCCTCTTCAAAGGAGGGGACACTCTTGACCCAAATTGCTACAGACCTATATCTATCCTACCCTGCCTTTCTAAGGTCTTCGAAAGCCAAGTCAACAAACAGATTACCGACCATTTCGAATCCCACCGCACCTTCTCCGCTATGCAATCTGGTTTCAGAGCTGGTCATGGGTGCACCTCAGCCACGCTCAAGGTCCTAAACGATATCTTAACCGCCATCGATAAGAAACAATACTGTGCTGCCGTATTCATTGACCTGGCCAAGGCTTTCGACTCTGTCAATCACCACATCCTCATTGGCAGACTCAATAGCCTTGGTTTCTCAAATGATTGCCTCGCCTGGTTCACCAACTACTTCTCTAATAGAGTTCAATGTGTCAAATCGGATGGCCTGTTGTCCGGGCCTCTGGTAGTCTCTATGGGGGTGCCACAGGGTTCAATTCTTGGGCCAACTCTTTTCTCTGTATACATCAATGATGTCGCTCTTGCTGCTGGTGAGTCCCTGATCCACCTCTACGCAGACTACACAATTCTGTATACTTCTGGCTCTTCTTTGGACACTGTGTTAACAACCCTCCAGACGAGCTTCAATGCCATCCAACTCTCCTTCCGTGGCCTCCAACTGCTCTTAAATACAAGTAAAACTAAATGTATGCTCTTCAACCGATCGCTGCCCGCACCTGCCCGCCCATCCAGCATCACTACTCTGGACGGTTCTGACTTAGAATATGTGGACAACTACAAATACCTAGGTGTCTGGTTAGACTGTAAGCTCTCCTTCCAGACTCACATCAAACATCTCCAATCCAAAGTTAAATCTAGAATTTGCTTCCTATTTCGCAAACAAAGCATCTTTCACTCATGCTGCCAAACATACCCTGGTAAAACTGACCATCCTACCGATCCTCGACTTCGGCGATGTCATTTACAAAATAGCCTCCAATACCCTACTCAATAAACTGGATGCAGTCTATCACAGTGCCATCCGTTTTGTCACCAAAGCCCCATATACTACCCACCACTGCGACCTGTACGCTCTCGTTGGCTGGCCCTCGCTTCATACTCGTCGCCAAACCCACTGGCTCCAGGTCATCTACAAGACCCTGCTAGGTAAAGTCCCCCCTTATCTCAGCTCACTGGTCACCATAGCAGCACCCACCTGTAGCACGCGCTCCAATTCCTCCTTTGGCCGTCTCTCCTTCCAGTTCTCTGCTGCCAATGACTGGAACGAACTACAAAAATCTCTGAAACCGGAAACACTTATCTCCCTCACTAGCTTTAAACACCAGCTGTCAGAGCAGCTCCCAGATTACTGCACCTGTACATAGCCCATCTATAATTTAGCCCAAACAACTACCTCTTCACCTACTGTATTTATTTATTTATTTTCCTCCTTTGCACCCCATTATTTCTATTTCTACTTTGCACTTTCTTCCACTACAAATCTACCATTCCAGTGTTTTACTTGCAATGTTGTATTTACTTTGCCACCATGGCCTTTTTTGCCTTTACCTCCCTTATCTCACCTCATTTGCTCACATTGTACATAGACTTATTTTTCTACTGTATTATTGACTGTATGTTTGTTTTACTCCATGTGTAACTCTGTGTTGTTGTATATGTCAAACTGCTTTGCTTTATCTTGACCAGGTCGCAATTGTAAATGAGAACTTGTTCTCAACTTGCCTACCTGGTTAAATAAAGGTGAAATAAAAATAAATAAAAAATCTGTAAGGTCCCTCATTCGAGCAGTGAATTTCAAACACAATTTCAACCACAAAGACCAGGGAGGTTTTCCAATGGTTCGCAAAGAAGGGCACCTATTGGTAGATGGATAAAGATTTAAAAAAGCAGACACTGAATATCCCTTTGAGGATGGTGAAGTTGTTAATTACAGTCACTACAAAGATACAGACGTCCTTCCTAACTCAGTTGCCAAAGAGGAAGAAAACCGCTAAGGGCAATTGTGACTTTAAAACAGTTACAGAGTTTAATGGCTGTGATAGGAGAAAACTGATGATGGATCAACAACATTGTAGTTACTCCACAATACTAACCTAATTGACAGAGGGAACATAAGGAAGCATGTACACTACAAATATTCCAAAACATGCATCCTGTTTGCAACAAGGCACTAAAGTAATACTGCAAAAAATATTGCAAAGCAATGCACTTTTTGTCCTGAATACAAAGGGTTATGTTTTGGGGGAAATCCAATACAACACATTACTAAGTACAACTCTCCATATTTTAAGAATAGTGGTGGCAGCATCATCTTATTCTTGTAATTGTTAAGGACTGAGGAGTTTTTCAGGATAAAAAATAAATGGAATAAAGCTACACAGAGGCAAAATCCTAAAGAAAAAAACCTGGTTCAGTCTACTTTCCACCAGGCACTGGGAGATGAATTCACCTTTCAGCAGGACAATAACCTGAAACAAAAAGGTCAAATCTATACTGGAGTTGCTTACTAAGAAGACAGTTGTTTCTTTGAGACTGTGGTTCCAGCTCTCTTCAGGTCATTGACCAGGTCCTGCCGTGTAGTTCTGGGCTGATCCCTCACCTTCCTCATGATCATTGATGCCTCACGAGGTGAGACCTTGCATGGAGCCCCAGACCGAGGGTGATTGACCGTCATCTTGAACTTCTTCCATTTTCTAATAATTGCGCCAACAGTTGTTGCCTTCTCACCAAGCTGCTTGCCTATTGTCCTGTAGCCCATCCCAGCCTTGTGCAGGTCTACAATTTTATCCCTGATGTCCTTACACAGCTCTCTGGTCTTGGCCATTGTGGAGAGGTTGGAGTCTGTTTGATTGAGTGTGTGGACAGGTGTCTTTTATACAGGTGCAGTTAATACAGGTAATGAATGGAGAACAGGAGGGCTTCTTAAAGAAAAACTAACAGGTCTGTGAGAGTCGGAATTCTTACTGGTTGGTAGGTGATCAAATACTTATGTCATGCAATAAAATGCAAATGATTTACTTAAAAATCATACAATGTGATTTTCTGGATTTTTGTTTTAGATTCCGTCTCTCACAGTTGAAGTGTACCTATGATAAAAATTACAGACCTCTACATGCTTTGTAAGTAGGAAAACCTGCAAAATCGGCAGTGTATCAAATACTTGTTCTCCCCACTGTATGCTATGCTCCAACTTTCCCTCCATCTTGTGCCAACATAAGTTGTTTTAAGTCTTGGTTCCAATAGATTATATTTTTTTCTAAGAGATTGTCAGTCAGATATGCTCTCTGCAAGGTTTTGTATATCTTTCCTATCATATGAACATCCATTTCTGACTCAAATAAAATTCCCTCAAGGTTGCTCTGATGTCCAAAAGATTTCAAATCAACGTTTTGTGATATGTAACTTTTAAGTTGCATGTATTTGTACATTGGTCAGTCCAAAATAACTTTTTCATTCTATCATGGAAATAAAGGTATTTCCTGTTCTATGCCTTTAGTTTTCCACGTAGACTAGTTCATCTGTGAATTCTGAAAAGCTATCCAAGGATTGTTCAATAAGGTTGTGTTTTTAGGGAATGATGTTGGTTGTTGTAGAATACACAATTATTTTTCCATATTTTTATAGTGTTCTTAATTAACTATTAAGTTGTTAATGTTCTTAGCTTGATTCTTTGAAAATAGACACGTAAAAGACTCTGGGGATGAGCATGCGGGTCTTCAATATGTACCCATTGTTCCTCTTTAGTGCATTTGTCTATATGTCGCAAATAAAAGCCTTGGGTAGTGAGTTGATACAATTCATAGTCTGAAAGGTTTAAACCAACCTCAGACTGAAGAAGATGTAAAACTTTAATTTTTCTTCTATGAATTTTATTTGCTGTGGAGTTCCAACTGTCATTTCTGGTTATCTCAGTGATGCGCCACAAATGAGTGCATAAACGGTGTGTGGTAGAACTGAGAACTGAAGATACACAGTAGTGAGAAACTGTTCAGAAAACAGCTCAAAGGAGTTAACACTAAAGTGAGTAGCTAATTTGAGATGTTTTATTTGTCTTAGTAACTAGACTAAAGCACATTAGCTAATTTGCCCAGAAGCCACTAGGGCTACCTAGCTAGCTAGGCTTGATTGGTGGCTAAAAGCTATTTACCAAATAACGAAATTGCCTTAAATGTAAGGAAAAACATTTTTACCCCTATCAAGCTTCAAGGTGCCAGCTAACATTTTAAAATATGTAGGCATATGTTGTATTATTGTTTATAGGCTAGCTAGGTAGCTTGTTCCAGTTAGTTTTCTCATCGTGAATGAAGCAGGTAGAGTATCTACCATGAGGTATGGTGATGACAAATGACAATATTTTCTTGCAATATAGAGACATTGTTGATTAATGATTTATGCATTGACAATTTGGAATGGATCACAGACCAACATTACCACCACGTTGGGTTTCAACTGCGAGGGACCACCGCTGATGACCCCGTCACATCCATTGTCCATAACAAACAGGGCAGGCTGGGGTATTGAGGGTGTGCAACTTTTATTTTCTGTTAAATAAAATACATTTTTGGCAAAGATTGGCATCTTTAGAGAAAACGTGTTGTGATTGGAGCTCTGGATTTGTTATGCTGCATTTTTTTTTACAGAAATAGCAGAGATGTGCTTTGGTACGATAATGTTTGCCATTCCGTGTCTTGTAGCCTACTACTGAGTATGATGCAAATGTATGCTTAGACATGTCACTTTCGTGTGAAGAAGCACAATGATTTTCGGTGCCTGATACATCGCCAGCTACAGTAATTTTTTGAAATGTTGCAAAATAGTTTGGATGATTTTTTTGTGGGGGGTGTAAATAAACCAGTTACTTATCTTTGATGATACAGCTAGCTAGCAATATCTAGTTAGCTCCCATGCCAATTTCAAGTCTTTATAAACTAATTTGGAAATATAGCTTTCTCCAGTTAAATGTGTTTTCACTTATTGAATATGCATGCTTGATGCATTCTACCTGGTGCGTTCGTGAGCTGGCTGCTCGTTCTAAATAATATAATCTAATCTGTTCAAAAAAGTAGCAGCATGTGCAGCAGTGGTCATTCGTTTTTTGTCATGCAAAAGTGAAATAGGTGTATGCTGTTCATATATTTTTTCAAAGAAACTACCGGTAGTTTCTGTCAGGCTGCTTTGTTGATAACTCCAAACACCCGCGCCTTGGGTTTTCAGCCAATCAGCGGCCGTCACTGACATGCGCACATACACATACTCATTTTCTCTTGGTTTAATGGTTAAAGTGTTAGCTTTGAGTGCGTAAAATCTGCAGTTTGTTCCCGCCGGTTATGCATAGGCACGCACGCACGCACAAACACAGGTTATCTGAGTGATACCTTATTTTTTCCCAATTTTATCCATTGGGTATATAATCTACTACGGGTACCATGCACTAAGGAAACCATCAATTGAAATGACTGTAATGGCAGGCCGTGAAAATTTTATTTGCTTGCGAAGTGGTGTGGCTAAGTAAGCCTTGTTGTTGTATCAGCACAATTTAGATAAAGGTGTGAGCAAGTAACTTCTTTAAGGGATTTTTACTTTCTAAGCTAGATCTATATCACCCAATCCTGCAGAGCAATAAGAGAAGTGTGACTCCTAGCAGCAATGTATGGTTTGGAACACATGCATTGTTTTCAGTGTGACGACATCCTAAGTAATCCATTAGCACCATTGAGGTTAAATTGGTAGGTGGTAAACATAGCATTGTGTTAAATTGCCTACTTTTTTTTTTATTTTACACCTAATGCTGGTGAGTAGCTGGAGTCTGATGTTAATGGCGAACTGAACTTAGGTTGTCACTGTAAGACTGATAAAATAAAAACAAAACAAAAATCGTACATACTGTGTATCATATTAACATACTCACCAAATTTGGCCTAGGAACAGTTTGAAACCTTGCGATCCGCACTCAATTTGCAAAGTATTTGAGTTCACTGTACCTTACCCAATCACATCCTACATGCTCATCCCTCTCCTCAACCTCTCTACGTTTCCTTATTTTCTGCAAGAACAAGAAGTGGCTCATTGGTGTAGCACAAAAGCTAGCTGCCCAATAAAGTGAGAAGGAGACAGATAAAAGAGAAGAAGAGAAAGCCGGGAGGAGGTGAGGTGCGAAGAAGACGCTAAGGGAGAACGGCTTTACTGCGGTATGCTAATTGAAGCACTTCAAAAACAGAATCCAATATTCCCTGAGGCCTGAAAGGAAAAGGAGAGCTGGGAGCTTGAGGAAGGGGGACGTATGGCTGTAAAACAGCTGTACTTCTCAATGACCCCAGCCCCTCAAGAAAGACAAGGCATTGAGATGAAGGATGTGTTTTGGTTTCCATATAATATTCTGTAAGGCAGAAGACCAAAACTTAGGTTAATCCTTCTTCCTGAAATGTTTGTCACATTTCTAACTGCTCACATTATGTTTCAGTTAAGATTGTATCTCTAGAACATAATTGTTTTACTCACTGTCATATTGGAGACCACCTGTCAAGTTGAATAACTTGTTCAATGCCACAGAACATGCAGTCCACAGTAAATCTGATGCTTGTCGTCACTAGGTTTGTGCATTTGGCAGGCTTCAACATTTGAACCAATCAGCAATGGATTGTTGTGTTTCGCCAAAACATCGCTCATGACTCTTAGGCAAGGATTTCTCAAAACGTCAATGTTCAAGACAGTTGCTTTCCCTCAGAAACCAGCAAACACTTCAGGAGCCAATTTGCAAAGATGGAATACATTTCACACTTGTCAAGTGGGATGATTTCAGTTCGTTTTTTTTTATCTGTCTTTTTTTTCATTTTAAGGTCTCTCTTGAGTCCTGCGTCTTGGCCATTTTTAGACCAGACTTTAATCTCTGGTATCAGTGTTTTGTTCTCCCGCTGGAGGCTGAGTCGTAAGACAAAGAACTGTTTACACTAATGGCCCTGCTAGGTCTTTCACCGCAGAAACAAACTACCCTTGGGAAAAGTCAATAGAATTTAACATTTAGAAATGTTTCCACATGCTCTCAAACTCAATATTGACCCTAAACCCCTGTGTGGCCGCCTTTAGTCCAGAGCCTTGGCATACAAATAGAGCCAATGCAGTTCGAGCCGCAGGCCACCAGTCAAGGGGAGAAGGCAACAATGGCCTTCCCAGGATGGGGCTCTCCCGCCAGGCAGGCAGAGTGGCCACTGTCCCTGGGCTCAAGCTGGTCCACAGAAGCCTGCTCTATGAAAGCCTTAACACCGTCCCGCCTGCTTTAACGATTCAGTCTGAGTGGGCCGATTGTGCCTGTACCATGTGTCCTGCTGGTGGGTGAGGCGAACAAGAGGAAAGGGACAGTGGGGGCACTCACATGTGCAGAACAACCCCATAGCGGGTAGCACTTCTCAAAGGCCACATTACAATCAATTAGAGCCTAATGAGCGGGGAGTTGGACTTGTAACCTGTTGCTCAGGGTGGGTGTTTAGAGACATACCCAGCTGGTGGACACATCAATAATCTCAGAAATAACTTCCGACTGAAGGCTAGGGAGCAGCGGGACGCTCCTGAGTGTGTGGCTGGCTGGCTCTGTCTAAAGTCTTCAACCATGTCACCAACACACTTTCTTTCTGATCTTTGTCCAACTCTATAGACGGAAGCTATGGAAAAAATAAGAATCTACAGCTTCATGCTGCGGACAACCTCACTTTTCTGTTATGGATTGACTAGGGTCAGGGCTTTTTCTTTAGCAAACAGCGGGATTATTGCAGTTTTATGGTGATTGGTTGTGTGGTGATGGTTACGGGATTCATGGTAACAGGGTTGATGGTAATGGATGATGGTAACATGGTTGATGACAGGGGTGAAGTGACACAGGGGTCATATAGAGAGAGAAGACAGAGAGCCTTGGGCCATTAGCCAGGAGAGCATTCATAAGCATGGCAATCAACTGGTTATTCTGTAGTGTGTGGAGTGGGGGTCAGCTAGTTGATCCACAGAGAGGTTTGAACATGGAGAACGTCCTCAGGGCCCTCTATACCTGTGACACCTTTCACTCTGTGGAGGAGTTTCTGCACTCCCCAGGCCACTCCTCTGTAAGGGGGAGGAGGGCTTGAGAAGGTGAAGGAGTGTGACTGGGAAGACAGGCCTGAGGGGTGGCTAGAGAAATGAGGGATCTCCTAAACTGCTCAGAAACAGTATCTCAAACCTCTCTGTGAAATCTTACAGAGCATTTCCCAAACCAAACAGCTTTCATGCAAATTGACGCAACCCCACTCCGCAGGACGATATTATTTGTAAAATTGTATTTAACCAGGCAAGTCAGTTAAGAACAAATTCTTATTTACAATGACGGCCTACCCCAGCCAAACCCTCACGATACTGGGCCAATTATGCGCCACCCTATGGGACTCCTGATCACGGCCAGTTGTGATACCGCCCGGGATCGAACCCAGGTCTGTAGTGACGCCTCTAGCACTGCGATGCAGTGCCTTAGACCACTGCGCCACTCAGGATTTTAAAAGGAATCACTCCAGTAAATCTCAGACCAGATGTCGCCACATGCACCTCTTTTCAAGTGCTGGTGCATTGTGGGAACAGCTGTGCAGACTGGCGGACAGTGATAATATGTGCAGCCAACTTCTTCTTCTCTGCCTGTAGTGTACCAGCGGTCACAACAGCGATGAGGCATTTTAATCAAGTGGGACCCACAGAGAAGCCCAGGACCCCACCCGACACCCCCCTCTCACCCTCTCGCCGTAACCAGCCACTTCCCTCAGCAACCCTACCCTAACAGAGAGAATTTAACAATATTGTGTGGCTGTCCAAGAGCTTCCCCTATAATGTACCCTCCAGCTCTCTAACCTCTTACAACCTCCTTCTAGGGTGATATTACAACACAGTGGGAGTTCTGTGAAAGTAGAGCAGGAAAAAAAGGGTTGTTTGGGAGTTCTCAGGGAGCGCTGGCATTTTCCCAGGCTGCAATGAGGTCAGGTTGTTCTCCCAGCAAGTTTGATTAAAACTGTGAAGGACACTTGTTCAAGTATATGGTCTTTGTTGCCACACCCCACCCCGATCTTTGTCTCACTCTTCAGCCTATGTGCCCACTGTCCACCTATAAGAGGTCACATTCCAAGCTTTGTCACAGAGTAAGGAGGTTGGTTAGGGATCAAACCAACCCAAATAATAACACAACAATGACCTGTTGTGTGGGAAAGAAACCTCGCAAAAGATTTTTCGCAACACATTAGATCTGATTTTCCATGAAATATTCGAAGAGATGAAATAAATGGTTTCATGACATACATCATCGTTGGCTGTGCGTCACAGCGGGGGAAGAAACCCAGATCGTTATGAGAGACTGTACAGACGAGAAGTGTTCTGACTGAGCTTGTGCAGCGGCTAGGCGTTGCTCCGGCTTTCACTAGTGTGTTACAGCCCAGTGCTGCCTGACAATCACAGAAGAATAGGTGAGAAGTTTCAGTGCACCGTGGGATTTGCATGACATCATCGTAAGCAATTCTGCCTTGGAGCCCTGGGGCTGGGAGCTGTTGCTTGGCAGGTGTTTCTTCCTCTTTGCCTGTCTTCTTTACCCTTGTGGTGACTGGGAGTGTAAATATCACATCAAAGGCTCTGGGTTATGGGAAAATGTATTCTCCATGTCTCAGCTGAGAGGTGTATAAGCTAATACAGTGTGCCCCTTGTGAGCATGCATGCACAGTACCCCACAGATTTAGTCTAATGTTTAATAGCTTGCTATTTTTGATAGTTTCTCTATGTACGGTCGGAGCCCTACAGAAAATAAAGCGGTCATTTTCTAAACTCCCCTTTTTGTCACTGCTAATACTTGCTCTGAAAAGGTTTGGGAGCTCAAGTCAGTGGCTGACCTCTGATCACTTCCCTTTGTCACGGCCAATTATTAAGCAGGCGAACACATCGGGCCGCTCTACTTATGACCCTTTCTGTTATGGCAACACCCAAGCAAAATAAGCTTCACCCTGTGTCTTGTTACCAGAGCCCTCCGCTTACCATCAATCCAGTGAAGAGTCTCTTTCCCTGGAGAGTGCTCTCTGCTAGACCTGGGGCTTGAGCTGGACCACTTGTCAGGGACCCACCTTTATTGTCCTGTGAATGGTGGCTGCCTCGATGCAAATTCCTCCCACACTTTCAATTGGGAAAAAAGAAAGAATTGACTGGCTGGCCAGTGTTAAATTAGCTGCCTTTCATGACCACTTGATCGGACCAGGGTCTTATGGAGCTCAATAGAAAAAGAGTGTAAAGCGTCTGAAGGGTTAGTGCAAAGAATGCGCCATTCAGCCTAGCGTCCCAACATTGACTGATGATGGGGAACACACACCTGCATCAATCAACTGGGCCTAAATCAAGCATCATCAGTGAGGTAATGTTTACTAGTGTGGTGGTCCTGTCGCTAGCTACTGATAAGCTATTTTGAGGCCAAATCAACTAGAAGTAAACAATCATGAGGCGGGGTCAAATAGGGCTCAACGCCTGACCTACCAATCCCCTCCCAGTAAACGGGGTGACAGTAAAACCTGATCTGTGATTTGACAGCCCTCTTCGCTTGCAGTCTGAGTTCTGGAGCGGGGATGGGTTTACCCCAGGGAGATCCCCGCTCAGGGCAGCAAAGCAGACACCCACTCTCACCACCACCAGACTGTGACTCAGAGACAGAGGGCAGAGAGAGAGAGTGACACAGACACAGGCCGGTTGACTCATGAGAGCTCCCCAGACAGACACTGTGTTGAGTGTGTAGTGCACTGTACTGTACTGTACTGTACTGTGCAGCACACCTGGGTTCAAAAAATATATATTTTTTTTTTAATACTTTGAGTGTTTGCTTGAGTCCGCCTGGAGGGCCAGATGGACGGGGTTTACACTTTTGAGACTATTCCATTGGTTCCATCCCGTCAAGCAGACTTAATCAAGCACAGCTTAAGTATGTGAAAGAAAACAAATTCTATTTGAACCCAGGTCTGCTGTACTGTTCTGGGGCTGGTTTCCCAAAAGCATCTTAAGGATAAGTTCATCGTTAGAACCTTTTTAGGAGCATCGTTAAATCTCCGAGCTGTTTCCCAAAACCATCATTACTAAAGTGCACTTGAAAACGCTTGTTATTTACCGACTGCCTCAGACCACTCGTAGAAAAGCCAAGTATGTTGTTAGATGCTTTTCTGCCCTTCCACGTCACATTATACATGGAAGTTTTCTGCTAAGCAGAATCAATATGTTTATCTCTCTGTGACATCCCATAACATCACAACAAAGTTGACGACAAAAACAAAGTTGTCAATGTTTCTGCAATTGTTACAAACACATGAAGGATAAAAATATGCTTCAAATCATGATTGCCTTAAGAGATAAATAGCCTACAGCATAGGCCTATATCATTCAATTATATAGAAATCAATTTCATGTTCATTTAACTAAGTTCTATTTTGATCATTTTATGCTACTGTCTGTCATTTTTGCCACAATATACACTGAACAAAAATATAAACGCAACATGTAAAGTGTTGGTCCCATGTTTCATGAGCTTGAAATAAAAGATCACAGAAATGTTCCATACTGTACGCACAAAAAGCTTATTTCTCAAAATGTTGTGCACAGATTTGTTTACATCCCTGTTTGTGAGCATTTCTTCTTTGCAAAAATAATCCATCCACCTGATAGGTGTGGCATATCACGACGCTGATTAAACAGCATGATCATTACACAGGTGCACCTTGTGCTGAGGACAATAAAAGGCCACTCTAAAATGTGCAGTTTTGTCACACAACACAACGCCACAGATGTCTCAAGATTTGAGGGAGCGTACAATTGGCTTACTGACTGCAGGAATGTCAGAGCTGTTTCTAGATAATGTAATGTTAATTTCTCTACCATGAGCCGGCTCCAATGTCGTTTTTTGAGAATTTGTCAGTACGTCCAACCGGCCTCACAACCGCAGACCACGTGTATGTGTGTGGGCGTCGTGTGGGTGAGCGGTTTGCTGATGTCAACGTTGTGAACAGAGTGCCCCATGGTGGCGGTGGGGTTATGGTATGGGCAGGCATAAACTACGGACAACGAACACAATTGCATTTTATCAATGGCAATTTCAATGCACAGAGATACCGTGACGAGTTCTTGAGGCCCAGTGTGAGGCCCATTTTTTTTTAAGGTGTCTGTAACTAACAGATGCATGTCTATATTCACAGTCATATGAAATCAACTGATTAGGGCCTAATGAATTCATTTCAATTGGCTTATTTCCTTATATGAACTGTAACTCAGTGAAATCTTTGAAATTACTGCATGTTGCGTTTATATTTTTGTTTAATATGTTTCATGATGTGTAACATGTGCACAATGATTTACTGCATTATTATAGGGTAAGAATTAGAATAAGCCCCCTTAATATTTGCAGACATAGGTGATAATATCTTTCTAGGAGCTGATCCCTTGTCGGTATTGGAGAAAGCTGATCCCTCGTCGGTATTGGAGAAAGCTGATCCTTCGTCGGTATTGGAGAAAGCTGATCCCTCGTCGGTATTGGAGAAAGCTGATCCCTCGTCGGTATTGGAGAAAGCTGATCCCTCGTCGGAATTGGAGAAAGCTGATCCCTCGTCGGTATTGGAGAAAGCTGATCCCTCGTCGGTATTGGAGAAAGCTGATCCCTCGTCGGTATTGGAGAAAGCTGATCCCTCGTCGGTATTGGAGAAAGCTGATCCCTCGTCGGTATTGGAGAAAGCTGATCCCTCGTCGGTATTGGAGAAAGCTGATCCCTCGTCGGTATTGGAGAAAGCTGCTCCCTCGTCGGTATTGGAGAAAGCTGATCCCTCGTCGGTATTGGAGAAAGCTGCTCCCTCGTCGGTATTGGAGAAAGCTGATCCGTCGTTGGTATTGGAGAAAGCTGATTCCTCGTCGGTATTGGAGAAAGCTGATCCGTCGTCGGTATTGGAGAAAGCTGATCCCTCGTCGGTATTGGAGAAAGCTGATCCGATAGCAGCATTGCCTTTCTTTTGATCCTGTCAGTATTGACTCATGCCTCAACAACGCACTTAGCGAAAGTTCTCACTTTCTGGTGTTTTGGGAAACTCATGTTACATCTTTGTAGCCTACTAGATGTAGACTGACAGATTTAGGGGCTGGTCTTAACAGAGCTCCAGCCCATACGTCATTCTTTTTAGCAAATGTGGAGCAAATCCATAAAATAGACTCTCTGAAAACTCCCTGTAATGGTAATGTCTCAGAGTTTTGCCAGACAGGCAGTTTCGCACACACTCACGCCTAAAGTTGCTTAAACCCTGATGTTGTCATGTCGGCTTATACATATCTAGGCTACACTCAGCTGGTTCACTGAAAGAGTATTATTTTGCCACTGTTCATACATTGGGCAGTAACATGATGAGCGGTTATTTATATTCAAACAGAAATAGTACAATAGAAGGGTGAACAGTATATAAAAAAAATGTATACTATACAAAATGTTTAACTAAACACTTAACTGTCTTTCCTGCACTCATACTCACATTTGTCTTCTCTTTCTAGAGCAGATCTTCAGACAGTGAAAAAGCATATACCTAATTTTACATAAATTATCATAAACTTTTCCGTTAGTTCCCCTAACCGCCAACTACAGTAAATTCTACCCATAATTCTCCTTTATTATTAAGGCACAACAAGCAACCTGTTCTCAGAGAAAGACATATCCCATTGGGCACACCACTTCCTTTCAACGTGGATAATTATGTAATATTTGGTTGAGATGTTGATCAATGAGGTTACAACCTATATTTACCCACTCAAATGGACGGCCAAAGGTTTGTTGAATTTCCAATGTATATCATTGAACTTTCCCCCATTTAAAAGCACAGCGAAGTTCAGGAACACAATGTCAGATATTTTGTTCATACAAAATATTAATTTGCTATCACTGTGTCATATAATAGCAGAACCAAACATGGGTGTAGTGCTGCCGGAGCACACACCTTCACTTTTTAAAAATGATTAAAAAAAATACACAGAGCTGGTAAAACTATTTCTGGAAATGTATTCTGATGAAAACTAAACTAATTATACTGAATTACCACTAAAATGCCATGAAAAACAATAGAATGAAAAAACAAATAAATATGTATAGCAGCCTAGAATTAAGTAAACGGTGGTTTCTTCCCTGTCTTCTCTCTGGCGGTGGTGAGATGAAGAACAGTAGGTTACGAGTGTGAACTGTGGTGGCTTGTCGGAGGCTTGACCACTTTGGCCAATCAGAACTTTGAAAAAAAAAAAATCTAAATTCACCATGATGTTCATAAAACTCCACGGACGCCTCAGTGGAACCCAGAACGATATGTGACCACTTGGTTACGGCGACACTGTTTTGCCGAGGACACCCAAACCAGAGTGGCCACCGCAAAGCCCAAGAAGCCTGACCCTCTCTGGAAGTTGCTGTAGCCCTGTTTGGAATATTTAGCCTACATTGGATATTGGTTGAGACATAGGGCCTATTCTAGGTTGTTATGTCAGGGTGGGCAATTGGAAATACGAATTGGGCCAAGTTGGAGGTAATAATGCATTTAGGTTATTGCTTATTGAGATGCATGAATATGCCACACCAAAAAAGCTTGATTTAAAAGTTGTTTTTAAAACGATTTTCCTTCAATTCTATGTAGTAATGATTTATGTTCACTACTTGGTCAATTGATTAGATAGCACATTAAATCTATACAAATATATTATATGATTTGACAGTGTCACACCCTGATCTGTTTCACCTGTTTTTGTTCTTGTCTCCACCCCCCTCCAGGTGTCGCCCATCTTCCCTATTATCCCCAGTGTATTTATACCTGTGTTCTCAGTTTGTCTGTTGCTAGTTCGTTTTGTCCGTCAAGCCTACCACCGGTTTTCCCCTTGCTCCTGTCTTTTTCTATAGTTCCTGTTTTCTAGTTTTCCCAGTTTTGACCATTCTGCCTGCCCTGACCCTGAGCCTGCCTGCCGTTCTGTACCTTTTGACACTGATCTGGATTACTGACCTCTGCCTGCCCTTGACCTATCGTTACGCCTGCCCCTGTTCTAGTAATAAACTTGTGATACTTTGACACTGTCTACATCTGAGTCTTCCCTAAAACATGATAGTACGAACTGGCCATAACTGACCCAGCAGACTCGGACCAGCTCCGCAACGCCATCGCCTCCCAAAGAGCCACCATCGGAAGGTATGAGGAGTTGATTCATGGTCTTATGGAAGGGTTCCAGACCTTGGCCCAAAGCCATTACTGAGCGTTGAACACATTGCTGGAGCAATTCCGCGGGTTGCCTGTTAGGCAGCCTACCACAAAGGTAACCTCCCAGACTCTCAGTAACCCGGCTGATAGCAGCGCCGCCTCCCCACTTTACCTACCCTGGAATGCTTCGATGGAGAGTCGGGCACCTGTCGGGCATTTCTCGCTATGTCATCGAGCTGCAGCTCTCCTCCTTCCTCTCGGACCGCTCTAAGATAGTGTACCTCATTACGCTGATGTCTGGGAGGGATCTAGCCTGGGCTACGGCAGTATGGGAACAGCAGTTATCCGTACGCTTCAGTCTGGGGGAGTTTGTGGCAGAGGTAAAGAGTTTTTGATGCTCCATTGTCCGGGAGAAAGGCTTCCCAGAAGTTACTCCAGCTTCGAAAAGACTCCCGCAGTGTGGCAGACTATGCGGTGGATTTCCGCACGTTGGCAGCCGAGAGTGCCTGGAACTCGGAAGCGCTGTTCGACATGTTCCTGCATGGAGTATAGGAGGAAGTAAAGGACGAGCTTGCAGCCCGGGAACTACCGACGGATCTCGACTCGCTCAACGCCTTGACCATTCGGATCGATGGACGACTACGGGAATGAAGGAAGGAGATTTGATTTCACTCGCCTGCCGACGACAGCTTTATGAACTTTACCCTGGCATCCGAGCTAGGCATCCCCACTCAGCCCCTCTCCATTCCCATGGATGTTAGAGCGCTGGACAGGCCCTCTATAGGCCGGGTCACCGACAATACCACCTCCATCAACCTACCGGTGTCAGGGAAACACAGCGAGACGATCCAATTCCTGTTCATTAAGTCTCCTCAGGTTCCCATGGTATTGGGATTATCTTGGCTCCAGCAACACAATCCCCTTATTGACTGGTCGGCTGGTGCCATCATGGGTTGAATCCCGTTCTGCCACGCTCAGTGCCTGAAGTCAGCGTAGCCTGCCCCGGGACGTCTTCCTGGGGGCTCGGAAGTTGCCCTGACCCTCGCCGCCATTCCCGGAGTACCAGGACCCCCGGGAGGTGTTGAGTATGGCCCGGGCCACTTCGCTTCCTCTGCACTGACCCTATGACTGTGGAATTGACCTTCTCCCAGTCACCCCTCTGCCTCGGGACGACTGTACTCTCTGTCGGGTCCGGAGACCAAGGCTATGGTGACCTACATTGAGGACTCCCTAGCTGCAGGGTTCATCCATCCTTCTGCCTCCCCCGCCGGCGCAGGGTTCTTCTTTGTGGAGAAGAAGGACAAAACCCTGCGCCCGTGCATCGACTACCAGATTCTCAACGACATCACAGTGAAGAACCGCTACCCGCTACCACTCATCTCCTCGGCCTTTGAGCCACTTCAGGGGGCCACCGTGTTCTCCAAGCTGGACCTACAAAATGCCTACCACCTGGTGCGGATACAGGAAGGGGAGGAGTGGAAGACTGCCTTCTACACGGCCAGCGGTCACTACAAGTATCTGGTCATGCCATTTGGCCTTGGTTAATGATGTTCTCCGTGTGTCATGTTGAACCGGTTCATCTTCGTCTACCTCGATGACATCCTCGTCTTCTCCCACTCCGCCCATGAACATGTGCTCCATGTCCGACAAGTTCTCCAATGCCTCCTGGAAATCCAGTTTTTTGTGAAAGCGGAGAAGTGCAAATTCCATCGCTCCACCATCCCCTTCCTGGGTAACATCATCGCTGCAGGGAGTGTACAGATGGATCCCGGAAGGTGAGAGTGCAGCTGCAATGTTTCCTGGGATTCTACAACTTTTTTCACCACTTTAACCGGGGTTACAGCACCCTGGCTTCCCCCCTGTAGGCACTCACCTCTCCCAAGGTTCCGTTCACGTGGTCCAAAGCTGCTGACGGGGTGTTCCGGGATCTCAAACACCGCTTCACCACAGCTCCCATCTTGGTTCATCCTGACCTGTCCCGCCAGTTCGGGGTGGAGGCCGATGCTTCGGATGTCGGAGTGGGGGCTGTCCTGTCCCAGCAGTCTGCCCTGTACCTCAAATTACATCCCTGTGCCTTCTTCTCCCATCGCCTCAACGCCACAGAGAGGAACTACGATATGGGGAATCGTGAGCTTCTCACGGTGAAGATGGTGTTGGAGGAGTGGAGGCACTGGCTGGAGGGGGCGGAACATCCGTTCATTGTGTGGACCGACCACAGGAACCTGGAATATCTCCCCGCACCACCAAGTGTTTCAATTCCAGGCAAGCTAGATGGGACCTGCTTTTCACCAGGTTCAACTTCTCCCTCTCATACCGACCGGGATCCAAGAATATCAAGCCGGACACGCCGGTTGTGCTGTCGTGCCTCTACAGCCCCACGGCTACAACACTGGAACCCGAGACCATCCTTCCCACCTCGTGCCTGGCGATGGCACTCAGCTGGGGAATAGGGAAGCAGGTTTGTAAGGCGCAGCGTTTCCAGTCGAACCCCGGGGGGGGGGCAAGATAACTGGATGTTTGTTCCTGACAAGGTTAGCTCCTCAGTCCTGGAATGGGTCCACTCCTCTAGGCTTGCCTGCCACCTTGGCTCCCGTCGGACCCTGACCTTTGTGTGACAACGCTTTTGGTGGGCTACCATGATTTCTGATGTCTCGGCATTCGTCGCCGCATGCACGGTCTGTGCACAGAACAAGACTCCTCGGCAAGCTCCGGCTGGTCTCCTTCAACCTCTGCCTGTCCCTCACTGTCCCTGGTCTCACATAGCCCTGGACTTTGTCACGGGTCTCCCCCATCTAATGGCAACACCACCATCCTGACAGTAGTGGATCAATTTTCCAAAGCCTCTCACTTCATTCCTCTCCCCAAGCTACCCTCTGCCAAAGAGACGGCCCAGCTCATGATGCAGCACGTTTTCCGAATCCATGGACTCCCAGTAGACATGGTCTCAGACCAGGGTCCTCAGTTATTGTCCCAGTTCTGGAAGGCATTCTGCACATGGTCAAAACAGGAACTATAGAAAAAGACAAGAGCAAGGGGGAAAACGCTGGTAGGCTTGACAGACAAACAGAGAACACAGGTATAAATACACTGGGGATAATGTGGAAGATGGGCGACACCTGGAGGGGGGTGGAGACATGCACAAAGACAGGTGAAACAGATCATGGTGTGACAGTACCCCCCCCCCCCCTTAGGGGCAACACCTGGCGTCCTACCTGGGCACATACCTGGTTGACCGGGGTGCCAGTGTTGGAAATCAGCGATGTCCCTAGCGTGGGGACCCAGTGCCTCTCCTCCGGGCCATAACCCTCCCAGTCAACCAGGTACTGGAATCTCCTGCCCCGAGGTCAAACCTTCTGGAGACGCCTCACAGTGTACGCCGGTCAGGGGAGAGGGGTGGGCCTGGAAACAGGAGACAAAGGACTGTGAGACATGGGTTTGATTTTAGACACATGAAAAGTGGGATGTATACGGAGCAACAGAAGACGAACAGCAGAGGGGCTACTGACCTTGGAGACGGTGAAAGGGCAGATAAACCAGGGTGAAAGTTTGCGGGACTCCACCCGGAGGGGCAGATCCCGGGTGGACAGCCATACCTGCCCGAGACGATACCGGGGAGCCGGGGAGCCAGGGTCCGGTGGCGGTCCACTTGTCGTAGATACCTGGAGGTCGTCTTGAGAAGGGCCAACCGGGCTCTCTTCCAGGTACGACGACAGCGGTGGACAAACATCTTGCTCAGGGAAGAGCAGGGGCTAATAGCCCAGGGAACACTCAAAGGGCGAGAGACCCATGGCAGAGTAAGGAAGGGTGTTGAGGGCGTATTTGACCCACACTAGTTGCTGCTCCAGGTGGTGGGGTTGGCGGAGACCAGGCAGCGAAGAGTCATTTCCAAGTATTGGTTGGCTCGCTTTGACTGGCCGTTGTACTGGGGGTGGAACCCGGAGAACAACCCTGAGCCTGCCTGCCGTTCTGTACCTTTTGACTCTGATCTGGATTACTGACCTCTGCCAGTCCCTGACCTGTCGTTTTGCCTGCCCCTGTTCTAGTAATAAACTTTTGTTACTTTGACACTGTCTGCATCTGGATCTTTCCTAAAACGTGATAAGTTCATCTCTCTGCTTTATTTTATTCTGTAATAGGGTACATTGTATCCATGTGTTCAAGCTAATCAAACAAAAGTTTATTTATGATACAGCGTGTAAGCTATAAAATGAAATGCTTACTCACAACTAAAGCTCTCCTCGCAAATGATATTAAGCTATGTGTATTTGTATTTACATTAGGCAATAGCCTACAAATAGCTATACCATGTAGTCGTAGGACTATTAGGCTATAGGCCTACTGCTAATTGTTGTTTGGTCCTGAACTGGCCGAATGGCAGAGCTATCCTTCAGCATCACAAGTTGGTTCAACTTCTTTAACATCATTGCACGATCCTGGCATTGTCTTTTTAGCACCATAAAGGGATCTCCAATCGTTTAAAATTACACTCATCAAGATGTTGCCTATGCCTAATAGTCCTACTCATCACTTTATTACAAATAGAAGATTATTACTTCTCACAATGGTGCTCGTTTAGTAAAGTTAGATCAAAGTCGAATCAATGTCTCGCAAGATCATATATTGATTAGTTTGCATTTACATAACAGAACCGAATATGATAGCATAGCAGGCTCATAATGTTGCTGTTACACTAAGAACATTTAATTTATAATGACACTTTAGGATGGTCAGCTGAAGCTGAATAGTCAACAAATAAATGATCATGCATCAAAACTCAAGAGTGTGCCATTAGGCAGGATATATGCTTTTATTGAAACAAAATACAAGAGACTAATAGTTAATACCAACTACTCTAATTTGCTCACAAAACAGTTATTCAAGAATATATAAATGCATATTCCCATGAAACTGATTGAGCTCAATCAAATGATTGGCATGTAGATGCAGTTTGGACATTTCCCTGGTAAAACGTGAATTATCATTCACAATTGACAGTGATTGCCTAACTTGGTTTTTGAGGGTATTAAAAAGATTTGTTCTTTAGTCAATTGATGTGTGGGCATAGGCATACTTTGCAATCGGAGGATTCATTTTATGCATATTCTATAATGATAAGCTATTTAACTGGCTACATCTGTCGGTAGAAATTGATTGAGGTAATGATGACATCATAAAGAAAATGTGCTCTCAACATCACCTAAAAAAATAGCACTGCACCACTGGAACCAAATGACCTGAACTGCAGTTGAGATTACATTAAAAGTACATAGTGCTAGTGATCAATGCCATTCAAGATATTGCTTTGATTATTACAGCAATTGTGAAGATCTCCACAGACCTGCGACGACCTATGCATGCTATCTTGAACATGCGTGGTTTCTATGATTACAGAATACATTTATAGTTAAAGTAACCTCAAAATGTGGCCATGGATGTGTTACTCATTTTAAGGTTGAATGGATTGTTACATTAGTTTGTGAGATAGCCTTATGAAACACATTGCCTTTCTATGATCCGTGGGGGGGAATGCTTCCCTGTGACATCACAGGGTAGATTAAAAGTAAAAAAAATGGTGATTTTCAAAACCTGCAACAAGTTTCTAACCCAAGGGAGGGTATTTTCATCTCATAGTGTTTGAAAATCACTGTATGTCATCGGGTAGAACTTTCTAACTTTTTTTTCTACAAAAATGTGCCATTTTCACATGAGTGATAAAGTATGGTCACATTTCATTGTCTCTGTTAAACCTACCCTTTGGAATGACTTCGATAGCAACAGTGAATCTATATAGTTTTGAAGTGGAGATCTCTCAACAATAATTCTCACAATAGCACATTGGTAATAGCTAGTAACAAACATAAAAGCTAAGCCTGGCTAGGTTCAAATCCTGGATGGGATACCAAAATAACAGCTGTAGATCAATTTTCCAGTAGGAGGTGCTGCCAATCCTAGCGTTTTTTTTTGTTTTTTTTTATCCTAAATTGATTTTCACAAATTTACATGCAGAATAATAAGAATTGCCCTGAGACCAAGTTGGTCAGCCTGTGTAGGTATGCAGGAAGTGACTGACAGTCCTGCGCCCTGTGCCTGGCCGTGCCACTTGCTATTGTTCCCTGTTGCTGATAACCCCGCCGACCCAAGCTCAAGGAAGGAAGGCCATCACTCGGCTGGAGGTGACGGGCTAGTCGACCCTTTGTCATCAGATAACTTATTAACCCAAACAGTCCACCATCGGAGAATGGGTCTTCCCATGGCTCCCAGTATGTTTAACCCAGAGCAAACAGGAGACAGCCCACAAATGATAAGCAAACGAGGTTTGGGAGGATGTTCTTGCTTGCTCTCTGAATCCAATGAATCATTGTCGGCTGTTGCTGCAAACCTCCATAGATCTAAACAAGGACATTGTCTAGTGTTCATCTAATCATTCTCCACACTCAATTTAAATTAATCCTCTGGCAAACACTAACATTGTGATCGCCTATTACAGGTGGCCTGAATGATCAACTATACTGAGCAAAAATATAAACACAACATGCAACAATTTCAACGATTTTACTTACAGTTCATATAAGGAAATCAGTCAAATGAAATAAATTCATTAGGCCCTAATCTATGGATTTCACATGACTGGGCAGGGGCACAGCCACGGGTAGGTCTGGGAGGGTATAGGCCCAGCCACTGGGGAGCCATTTCAGATTTTGTATTTCCCCACAAAAGGGCTTTATTACAGACAGAAATACTAATCAGTTTCATCAACTGTCCGAGTGGCTGGTCTCAGACGATCCCACAGGTGAAGAAGCCGGATGTGGTGGTCATGGGCTGGCGTGGTTACACAATTTCTGGGATCTTATATTTCAGCTCATGAAACATGGGACCTTCAATTTACATGTTGCGTTTATATTTTTGTTCAGTATATATTGTGAAGAAATGGGGTAAGACATCTTAAAACTGACCTGAAATTAGTTAATTCCTTTGTATAGTGCGTAATAGGTCTACCGCTCAGAAATAGATGTTTTCTCCAGGCCGAGCTTATCAAAAGCAGTACAGATGATATACAATACATTGGTACTGTTATGAATGAGTGTGACATTTGACCTTATTATCTTCATTAACAGAGGAAATCAAATTGATTACCATGTCTTAATCTCCTCCATCTCAACAATGTAAGTCACTGATTTCCATGAATCAAGCTGCTTTTTAAAACATTCATTTATTCATAATTCTATCTCAGAGTAGCCAGATGTGTCAGAACATCCCAGCTGTAAAAGCAGGTATAGGAGCTGACTTTGCTGTCTTTCCCTAACAATTAGCCCAGGGCCCAGAGGGTCATGCTTGGTCATGAGGGAGATAGTCATGACAGCAGCGTCCCGAGGGTGTAGAGAGAGATCCCAGTCAGCCAGTAACAACCAGTGTCACGCAGTGACACCCAGGGTCGCCCAACACCTCAGGCATATAGCTGCTGTCTCGTCAGGCAACCTGGACTCAGGAGTAGTTGTAACATAGTAAATGTAAGTGTGATATGTTACATTTCTTATGGTACTATATGTATTCATTTGTGGATGTCCATCATCCATTTCATTTGATAAACAATGGTGACCAGGTGAACAGTTTCACATACTCATGATCATTACACACAGTAAAAAGTCCCAAGTCACTTCCTGACTGGTTATTTTCGGCTGTGCTGGTCCCTGCCGGCAGTAGCAGTTCTGAAACCTCATCTCGATCTGTCGTAAAGAAATGTGTCCCCTTCACTGGATTAGGGTGAGCTGTTTGAGAGCGTTGCTTTGAAAGTGTGCTGTTAGCTGCTGCTGCTGTCTGTGCTCTCCCCTGACAGGCCCGCTCCAAATGTCCAGTCTTCTGGCGCGCTCTGCACTGGAACTCCTTGTAGCGGCAGATCTGCGGTGAATGGCCTGTTCCCAGGCAGCGGAACAGGGCTTCGATATCTCCCCTTTCTGGTCTGACATCCCCTGGGTCCCTCTCGGCACCTGTCGATGTCCCAACAGTTTCCTGTTCAGATGATCTGTTCTCGGCTGCGACGGCATCTGCTGGAATTTATGCATGCTCCGGGCTGTAGACTCAAAATTTGTGACAATGTCCAACACTTTATCCCATGTCAAGTTCTTACCATATGCGACTCTTAGCAGTTTGCCGCGCAGCTCCTTGCAGGAAACTCCATACACTAGCTGGTCCCTTAGCTGCTCTTCTAGTCCAGCCCCAAACTCACACATAGCTGCCAATCCCATCAGTGATGCAATATATTCAGCCAATGTCTCTCCTGATAATTGTTTCCTACTATGAAAACTATACCTCTTGCTGAGCACGTTCCGTTTTGGTGCATAAAAGTCTCTCAGAGCATTCATTAGCTTCTCAAAGCTAGCCTCATCAGGCTTCTTTGGCGCCACCAAGTCTTTCAGCAGTGTAAAAGTCTTTGAACCAGCGACCGATAGAAACACCGCTCTTCTAGTTGGCCTCCAAAAACGGTAAAAACCGGTTCTCACGTGCTGAAACTCTCTTTAGCTTTTTTCGAAGCACAAACCGATCTCACTACTGAACAATTCCATGGCTCTCGCTGGCCCACACGTGCTCACGCAGATTCCAGCTAGCCGCGCAGCTAACTCTCTCGGTTGGTCATCAGCAAACAGGATTTTACCTCAGAGTTCATCCCATCCTTGTCGCCAGTTGTTGCATCTTAGATGCTGGGTTCTTTACTGATGACTCCGAGACTTTGCTAATTTGTAAAACAATTGAGTAAGTTTATTTCACATTCACACAGGTAACACAGCTAGCCATCACTTCTTTGCTGCTTCAGCCCTACTAACCCTACTGCCTTTCCAGGTGACCCCCTTGCCTCTCATTAGCCAATCACACTCTTTGGAGGGCAGTAACCCAATTCCTATTTGTTCATTCAAGCCATAACCCTCTGAGGAATTAATATATGATTGGTTATTCTGAATAATAACGTTTCCAATACACCACAGTCTGCTGTGTTGTTCAATGTACATGTAACCAAGTCAAAAATCCCGACCTACAGTTGGCAATGCTTCCACCTAGGGATATAGAGCCTGTGAGAAAAGCCCTGTGGCTTCAGGCTATTCGGTGTGGAAGAATGGGAAATTGTGGGGATCCGGTGTCCAAGTAGGCTACACAAAGCTATATGTGTGGGGAAAAAAACATCACAGGTTGGTCTTGGCAAGCTTAATGTTCTAGTTCGTAGCTAGCTAGCCTTCACGTGGTTAACGTTAGCGCCGTCATAAAAATGGGCTTGTGGGAAGCCCTACAATATTCATATTAAGTAGTGAGAATGCTTGGGAGCAGGCAATATTGAAAAGTAATATTTTGACATGTTGTACTTTTCTTAAATGCAGTTGTGTAATTGACTAAACAAGCAGACAACAAGAAAATTGCATTTGAAAAATATTATGTTTTTTGCTGTGAGCCAATTGGGTGACCAAGGTTACCACAGGTTGTTCTCTCCACAGGAGGGCAGGGCCGCAACGTTCTATTTAATACCGACTGGGACTATGACTCAACCCATTTTCTCTGTAAAATGCTCTCATGGTCAACAGAGCTGATCATGGACTGTTGAATATCAGACAAAGAGCAGCAATACACAATTGCATTTCAATTGTTTTGTAACTAATTACAGAATACAGTTCACTGATACACTTCTTCACCTTAGAAGCTAAGACATAAAAGAAGATGAAAACAGAATACAATAAGTGTACTGGACAATAATTTATTGGTGGCTCTGCATTAGCATTATAAATTACAATATGTTCAGAATTGTATGTACTGATCATAAATGTATAGGCCAGCCTACCCAAAAAACTGATCAACGTGAACACTCATGAGAAATAAAGGTGAAAAATAATGGTGAGATATCATTTGACATAAAAAAATGTAATCCATTAGCCTAATATAGTACTCTATAGTACTCACCTACAGTACTCTGTGTCACATAAAGGACAAATTTCAACAGTCTAATGTCAATTGTTCGTGTTTCTTGGCCCAAGCAAGTATCTTCTTCTTATTGGTGTCCTTTAGTAGTTGTTTCTTTGCAGCATTTCGACCATGAAGGCCTGATTCACGCAGTCGCCTCTGAACAGTTGTTGTTGAGATGTGTCTGTTACTTGAATTCTGTGAAGCATTTATTTGGGCAGCAATTTCTGAGGCTGGTAACTCTAATGAACTTATCCTCTGCAGCAGAGGTAACTCTGGGTCTTCCTTTCCTGTGGCGGTCCTCATGAGAGCTAGTTTCATCATAGAGCTTGATGGTTTTTGTGACTGCACTTGAAGAAACTTTCAAAGCTGTTGAAATTTTCCCTATTGACTGACCTTCATGTCTTAAAGTAATGATGGACTGTCATTTCTCTTTGCTTATTTGAGCTGTTCTTGCCATAATATGGACTCAGTCTTTTACCAAATGGGGCTATCTTCTGTATACCACCCCTACCTTGTCACAACACAACTGATTGGCTCAAACACTTTAAGAAGGAAAGAAATTCCACAAATTAACTTTTAACAAGGCACACCTTGCATTTCATGGAGCTGGTTGAGAGAATGCCAAGAATGTGCAAAGCTTTCATAAAGCTAAAGGGTGGCTACTTTTAAGATTTGTTTAACGCTTTTTTGGTTAATACATGATTCCATGTGTTAATTCATAGTTTTGATGTCTTCACTATTATTCTACAATGTAGAAAATTGTAAAAATAAAGAAAAACCCTGGAATGAGTAGGCGTGTCCAAACCTCTGACTGGTACTGTATATAGATATATATTTATGTTTTTTGTAAAAAACAATTGCTTACGGCATCTGGTATTCCCAGGCTTTCTCCCATGCCAATACTAACCAGGCCCGACCCTGAACAAGCGTGTTCGGGGTGGTATGGCCACAATCGTATTGTCTTTACCCCGTTTTCTCACCGAATTAGGTCCCTTGGCTCCTAACTCAACTCCTCAATGGGCTTGGGAGAGGCGAAGGTCGAGTCATGACCCGCCTGGCTACCTCCTCCTTATCCCACTGCTCGCTTAACCTGGATGTCAGCCGCACCAACGTGTCGGAGGAAACACTGTTCGACTGGCGACCGGAGTCAGCTTGCAGGCGCCGAGCCATGACGCATGGAGTCGCTAAAGCATGATCATTCAAGCTCTCCCTTACCCAAGACGGCACTGGGCCAATTGTGCGCTGTCCTATGGGGCTCCCGGTCACGGCCAGTTGTGAAACAGCCTGTGATCGAACCCCAGGCTGCGGTGCCGTGCTTTTGATTGCTGCGCCACCAAGGACCCGTTGTGGAAAACATGTAGGGGTTTTAGAGATGGAAGAACAAAAAACATAGTGACTATCAGGTGTGTTACAGAAAATATATATTCAAAGCAGCCACAGTTGCATTAACTAACGCTCCCCGATCCCCCCCAAAATGTTGGCTAACGTGTCAGACTCGTCAGACTCTGATACTTATATTATGGCCAGCGCTTGCAAGATCCACTGATCCACTGTCAATGATGGTACAGCATCCGCCTTCAGTATTAGCTTCCTGGCAAGACCCATTGAATGTTCTCCCTAATCGATAAAGCAACTTCACTCAAAGTTTGCACTGCACATACATGACACTTCCCGCAGCTATGCACATGTGATGGCGGTTTTAGGCTGGCACATATTTAAATGAGTTAAGATAATAAAACGCTACCATTTGTTTATAAAATGTCCAGTTTTATGTGACATTGTATAATGCCAGAAGTAAATCCTTGATATTGCCTGAATCCAAGTCTTTGACACAGAGGGGGGTGGGGATAGGAACCAGTAACTTTATGTTCAAACTTTATCAATGTACCAGCTAAAGTAATTTGAACTGGTTTCGTCCAAATATCATTCAATCTTGTGAAAAATTTTATTTGAACTTTTCGGGACCTTTAAGGTTAGGGTTAGGAGCTAGGTTAAAGGGTTAGTTGTCCGTGATGAGATTCAAACACACAACCTTTGCATTGCTAGACATTCACATTATATGCCCACACACCCGAACAACCAACCACCCTTTCTGTGGGGTGTTTTTTTTGCCTTAAGTAACACACTGTTCAGATGCCGAATTTATGGCGAGTCTAACTGAATAGAAAGAGCGGGCTAGCACGGCTAAGAGCTTTGTTTGATGTACCGATTGGTTTCTTACAACGGCTCCCAACACTGCAGCAGCAGTTTCTATTGGACTAATTCAGGTAGGTCCCTCCCTGTTTCATTCCGTTTGCTTCCGTTTAAGAAACGTTTTGCAACAGAATCGGCCGAATGAATACACACCAGCTCTGGCGCGCTGCATGAAACAGGTGCGCTTCACCCGCAACATGCCAAAAGAGCGGCAGAGGCTGCCGAACTATAGTCAAAAGTCCGACGAGGGGCACTGTATTGTTTCAGACGGCACTCTATCCCCGCTCTTCCAAAGAGAAAGTTACCTTTTTTTTGCGATGCGGTGTTTGAGCTAGGACTAACTCTTTGTCTTATGCAACCATACCAATCATTACATACAGTATAATACTCATTTGAGTGTCCCGGATTTACGTTCACTATGTTGCGTAAATTGCAAATGAAAAAACAGTCAATAACACTAATTTCCCAACATTAAATGTCACATTTCCAAAATTCTGTTATGATTAATATTGGTTGAAATGTTGAACTTGTGAATTCTGACGTTAAATTCACAACCCTGATTTTGTTTTTCAGCCAAACTTGATCACAAATCATCACAGGACCATTGCAGTTTGTAGCCTACCTCTATTCCAAGCAACTGTGCCCACCCAGCTGCAGCTGTTGGATTGCTCCTCAAACTCAGTATCTCTGTGAATCCATTAAGATTTGAAGGCTCTTCTTTGCCATCTTGTGTTCACTTAATGCATTGAAAGGGCTTCCTGCCACTGCCTGTTTTTTGGCTTTTTTTGTAGACTACTGTATTGTAGCCTACTTTTCTTTAGATGGTAGGCCTATCTAGGCCCATTCCACATAAGAGCCTAAAATGAATAGGTTGAGAGTGATGTAGCCTAGCCTGTCGGTTATTCTCTAGGGCAAAATTGGATCCATGTTGTCAATTGAATATCAAATAAGGTTCCGACTTTGATATGGCCTACCTCAGCAAAACCAATTTGTGTAGCCTATTCGCAATCGCAGCCCATTTGATATCGAAGATCTGTGAAACGATAAGTCTATGTGCCAAACTAATTCAACTATTTGTATAGACAATTATTCATTTCAGGGGTCTTTTAACTGTACCTTAAATAAGTGGTATTTCGGCTATCGTAAATCAAACACAGATCTCCTTGAAACTTAAGTTGAGTAACCATTCTTTTTGTCAAAGGGGGTCTTGGCTTACATCTGTTATTAGGACGTGATCATTCCAAAATGCACTGATACCTTGACGTTTTCAGCTGCTTTTGAGTTAAGGACAATAATGTCTGGGTCGTGTTACTCTGCTCAGACGTTGCTGACACATGCCAGATCTTACAACGCCTGGATAGGTATTTTACGTATTAGCTAACCACATCATATGTTACAGCAATTTGGTGCCTGGAGGTACAGACGATGGCGTGGCATTCAACCTTTGGTTGATGCATGCAATGTCTGAGCAGGGGAACACAACCATTGTTTGCAGGTTGATCCAACACGCGGGGTCGCACTACGGGCACCTCACCTTCAGATCCTACGATTGTCTGCATGCGGTAATCACTGTCCCACAGTCCCAACTGTGCTTTTGGCAAGGCGGTCTCTCGCACTGAGGTAGGAAAAACTGTGGGCTAATCTTAGGCCTACATCAAGCTACAACCAAGATGAGACGAGAAGAATTGAAAACAGTCGATGGGTTTATGTGTAGACTATTTTTCTTCGGGAGTCAAGAGGACAAGCAGGTCTACGCATTCGGACAAATCCAGAAATACTGTATGTTGGCCTAGGCTAGGAAGGCTACCTACAGTCGAAAAAGATTTTTAAAAATATATTGAGTTGAGTTCAAGACAGTAGGAAGAGAAAGGCACTCAACCGTACATCTAATTAAATTATCCTGTTAAGGCGCAATCTGTAATTTTAACTGCATGTTAATTGACACTGAGATTGACATGATACTAAAACATCTTTTTTGAAGCTATAGCCTAAGCCTACATGTCTTGTTAACAAAGTCTCAAATGACAACGAAAACAAGGAGGAGCTACACTCAAAAAGCATTTTTCCTTTATATTTTTCAAGAATTGAATGGGTATATCATTCATTGAAATTACCAACCACACATTTTTACATGAACCTTATTGCCTGTACCATGCAGCTAAAACCAATCTGCTCTGGCACTGCTTTAGTGGTTTAAATGGGACTGTGTTGTCTTGCTCACTGTGTTGTCTTGCTCAACTTGAACAAACTTAATCCCCTAACAACATAGCCCTCAAACACCCTGTGAGGCATTTGTAACGTCAAATTGTCAAAACAACCACCAAGCTTCTAAAACAGCCTCTCTTGTCAACTGTTCTGTCATAGTATGCTCCAGACAGAATACAGTGTTCCCCCCTCTTGGTCATAATAGAAAATGTTACTGACTGTGCCACCTGTGAGGTACTTGAGGTGCCACCAACCAAGGCATGCAAGCCAGTGTGGCATATCCATACAAACCCTCTCTGTATTAACCACATCATGTCACTATGTCTGCTCTCTGAATGCCTCTGTTCACAAGACTTTGTTTAATCTATGCTGAATTGCCGGAGGTGACACGGTGAAACAATTAGCACGAACCAACCGGGCTTTAGCTATTTTTAAGTAGTCCAAACAGATTCTGATCTTAATCCCCAAAACTGACTTCATGAGGGCCTAATCCTGTCGATGGCAACAGAATCCCACCCACGTCAAAACAGCCCACTGCTCTTGCCCCAGGTGCAGTAGTCACACACAGGCCCTGGTTTGTCTCTCTTTATGAAACCAGATGCATTGATAGGGCTTTTTTGGGCACAAGGCCCAGCCTGCAGTTTGTTAATTAGGTGGGCTGTTTTCCTATAATTAGCCTTAGTGATGAAAATCAGGGCTCATAATGGCCGTGGTGGCCGTGGTTAGTAATAGAGTTTGTGAATGTGGAGGGTAGATGCAAATCCTGAATGTTTTTAGACGCAAGTTCGGAATGCTTAACAACAGTCTCTCCTCCAAGACTGGAATCTAACTGGTGTTTGTGTGAGCCAACCCTGTGGATGAAAGCGTTTCCAAATGTAGGCTACTCTTCTGACAATATGGTGAACAATTTGAAAGCGCCTTGTGTAAATTGCTTTATGTATCTGAACCCTTTCTAAAGTCAATATCCTTTTCATTCCATTCCATTGCAATCAAGACACATCAGCAGTCTGTTACGCCCAGGTTAAGTGTTGATAATGAGGTCATAAATTATATGCTATCTTGATATCTGTGAAAGTCAATGACATTTTTAGAGCAGGGATAGCCCCATAATCCTATTGTCCTCATTAAATCATCCTGATAGCTGTAAACAAAGACTTAAACCCACCTCAGTTTAAGCCTGGGGCATCTGAATGGCAGACCTCACAGTTTAAACAATGTATATGCAAAAGTTAAGTTAAAGTCACGTAAAATAACAGAATAAGAACTATAGATTGTTGTGAAGATATGGGATGGCCGATATCACCCTCAGGATCACTTCTTTGACTTGTCTGATTTATTGTAGAGTTCAGCTGTTGCTCGCACTCAAACCATAAAAAGGAGGCAAAAAAAATAATACATCCTAATCTACTGCCATGCTTGAAAGAATACAAAAAGTTACATGGCAAAGTTTTTATTTAGCACTTTATTGCACTTTGCACGCCCTGTCACTTTTTGTATTCAGATGAAATAATTGTAGAATTATTCTGTCTCCCACATGGCATAAGCTACATAAGCAGTTGCTTAGGGCCCAACGGTCGCCTCCTAATGGCAAAATATATAGAACTGCAGAAAACTTGCTCTAAAACTGCAACATTTTCTCTATGCTCCATGGCAAAATGTGTAGAAATGCAGGAAATTGACTTTAAAAAGTAAATTGTTCTCTCCACTGTCAAGAGGAGGGACACCATTTTTTTCCCCCCTTGGTGGGGAGGCCCCCTAAACAAATCTCGCTTAGGGCCCCCAAAAGGCTAGAGCTGGCCCTGCATGGAGGGATCAGCTAGCTAGATTCTGGCTGCAACATGGCCTGTGTCAGACGACTCTCACATAAACTGGCATCCATTTTTTTCCATGGCCGCTCCAGCACTCCAACCTTTTCTGGCATTCACTCTGACTGTCCACAGTGTCCAGTGTGTCTAAGGGGAAGATTCAGATCCTCTGTCACCCAGTGACATCATACCAGCGATGTATCAGCTGACTGACTGCCACAAATGACACTCTTCCGTGGGAGTGTGGCCATTGTCAGGAGCATTAGCTGCCTCGCAAGACTTTACTGCAGAAACACCGGGTACAGTTGTGTTATGCCCTGGCTGTTCCATACAACCAATGTTAGAATGAATCTGTCTAATACTACAAGGAAGCAAGGAACCCCAAAAATATAAACTTATACGAAAGACCACTTGCTGTCTAACTGGCATGAAGAAGGTGTGACAAAGTGGGTAAACTACATTAATATCACGTAGACATTCAAGATCTTGTGATCACTTTGTGAGTGTGGCGTCTATTTACGGTGCTGAAACGTTATACCTCTGTTGGGAATGATGGCGAGCGCCAGACTGGAGCATTGCGTGTATTACGTGATAAGAGGCACCGAAGCACCGCTCTATTTATAACGAATCATAGGGCCTGACACATTGCACTCTCACAACATATGGACGGCCGACCAGAGGACACATAGAGAAACAGCATGCCACTGCTGGGACTCCGGAGCATAACACTGCTGGGACTCCGGAGCACAACACTCTATATAGGAGTGGCACAGCAGCAGGAGGCTTAACAGGTAGGACCTTATGGCTGCACACATGGACAATACACTTTCTGATACAGATGTGTGGGGGAGTCCTTTAATAGTTAAGGTCATTTCAAGTAATGTTGGAGTTAGTGAATCTGTGACATACATGAATTTCATGAAAACTATCTTTTTATTTTAGTTAATGATTAAATTGCCCCACCTAGACAGAAGGAATTGCACATCAAGTGGGGGCTCATAGGCCACAACAAAGCATACCATCATGCGTTAGCAGACATTATCTATGAAGGCTTTTTGCAAGGCAGGTCTTAGTTGCTCTCCTCAAACAAGTTTTCGCAATGCACTTGGCAAACGTAGCCAATACTTGGTTGAGACATCATGTGACCTAAACTGATGGCAAACAAAGATTTTCAAGAGTTGACGTTATCTGTCATTTGTTGCAGTAGCATTGTTAAGAATCCCACTTTTTTGTTGAACTCGTTTGAGACTCGAGTATCTTCATCTTCTCAGGTGTCGCACCATGTTTGCTGTGACATTTAAAGCACTGTGTTGATTTATTTCACAGGTAGTGGTGAAACTGTTTTGTAACCCTTCCTCACAATGGATGACTATGAACACAGTGTGCACGTCTCCGAGGGTGACTGGGACTCCTTCTTCCAGGAGTGCGAGGAGTGTGACCTCCACCCCCCCGCGCTGGCTGGATTGGACTCTAGCATTAGTGACTACAGCTTGAGTGACGTTGATGATGCGGGAGGGTCCACTTTCTTAGACAAGGGTCTGCGAGCTGACCTCAAGTCAGATGCTTGGAAGGCTGTCTGCCCCATGGACGGCCCCCGAGATTCCGAGGGTTCTCCCGTGGAGCATTACCTCCACAAGTACGGTGTCGGTAGCTTGGAGAATGTCCTGTCGTGCAGCGAGGATGAAGATGTGCACCTGGAGTCTATCAATCGGTTCTTTGAGAGGCTTAAAAGTCTCCCGGAGGCTGAACAGTTTATTGAGCACAGCCAAGCAACAGTGGGGAAAAGCAGCAAGGTGGCGCAGGGGGAGGTGTGTGGTGATGGGCCACGAGCCAATGACGACGCTTTGCCAATAAACAACCCAGAGTTCAACTCCCTGTCTGTCAGCAGTGAGGCAGCAACTGGCATGGAAACCACAGAGCCAGACAATGCCAACACAACAGATAGGCCTGACTCCAAGATGGTCCCTGAGCTCACAGTCAATGATGCCTCTGAGGGCAAGACTGACAAATCCACCAATCCCAATGTAGAGTTGGCCATCAGAGAGGACGGTTGGTTGTTGGTGCCAGCAAATGAAGCAGGGAGGCAGAAAAGGGAGGGTCAATCCTGTGACTTACTCAAAGCAATTTTGGAAATGACAGCCGAGTCATTAAAGACAACTGCCTCTGGGAAAGTGCTTAACTCAGAGTTAGCTGTATGCAAAAGTGTGGGTGATGAGAGTAATGGGGATATCATGTTAGATAAACCACTTCTTAAGAAAACCTCTAATTCATGCCATAACCCTGATAGGGATTCATCTACAAACCTTGAAGTGATGCAACACAATAAATCAACAGAAGGCAAATACCTTGCTGTCACATCACCAAAGAAAGACCCAGAACAGCAGAGCGTAAGGAGCCCAGATCAGTCTCCATCATTCGCCATTAAAAAGAAGAGAAGGAGAAAAAAAACGGTCAGTATTGTGGAGGCTGGCCAAGGGTACAAGAGGCAGTTCTTTGCCAATCATAGTGACTCTGAGGAGGAGAGAGGTGCACGGGGAATAGAAATGGATGCTCATGTAAGACTAACAACAGATTACACTGCAGTTTACATGAATGAGGCCGGCTGTGAGCATATCAAATCCTCAGCTCACCAAACTCAGAGTTCTCAGTGTCCACCCACACACTCAGAAATACTCCAAGGGAGAACCATAAACAATGTGACACCTGGGCCAACTGCAGTGGAGCATGACGAAGTGAGCCTCAATTTACCAACTCCCCTTCTAAGAGACCGTCAAAGTCAAACGCTAACTGAGAAGAATGAGTTGAGGCCAGTAAAAGCTGAGCCTCTTGGTATGGAGGCTAACTGCAAACAAGCCAAATCTAGCTTGCCTGTAAACAGTGAATGTACTGATAGATCAAGATCCCCACCAGGTCGAGCTGTTGACAGCGGTTTGTCAACACCTAATTATGATGGTAATGTGGCAGCAAATTTACAGCCAAGCAGCGCATTACAATTACAGCCATCAACAGAATTTAAAGAATGTCCTGGATTGCCAGTCTCGATGTCCACCTGTGCTTCTAGTGAGTCATCTCCAGTCACAGAGGAAGCAAAGTTTGGTCCAGATAACATCGCAAAATATCAAAGCGAGTCTGGGCCTCTGCAACTGCACGAAGTGAATGGAAAGACTCGTAACAGGGACGCCTCATCTGAGATTCTCAATACACCACAATCAACAGAACATAACACTGCACTCAGAAAGAACACCTTACTCGTCTCTAAAGGCAGCTGTAGTGTTATTATTTCAAACACATTGCAGCTGCCTGCTCATGAAAACATAGTCCTCAAGATGCACCAAGAATTAAAAAATGTACTCATCCCAACTCTTGATAAGAGTATACCATCAGAAGTGGTCAGCACTAACACTACTGGCAAAATCAATAGTTTCAATGAGCCCTGCTGTTCAAAATCAGATGATGTAATCAGTCAAACAACATATGGAAATCAGACAGTTAAGTCAACTATTATTCTGGATGCAAATACTGAGAGGCCTGTATTAGCAATACCTCTTTTAACTGTCTCTTGTTACTCTGTTATTCCAAAGAGTGCTATGAACTCTAATCAGGCAGATGAAATAAATAATACTTATATAAGTTATAATGTCACTGAAAAAGACCCTTATTCGTGTACTCCAGAGAATGTTCCATTAACTCAATCAAATATTTCACTTCCTAATTCCCCTGATTTAAAAATGGAAGGTAACCAAATTGTTGGGTTTCAGTCTAACAAAACATATATGATAGCACTGCCAGATAAACGTAACACTGACATAGACTTGCCAGTAACGTTATTTGAAAGCTCTGATACACCTGATATTCAAACCAGATTCAATGGTCAAGAAGCAAAACTTTCTGTAGGCAAAGCAACAAGTGAGAGGGAGAGGGAAATGTCTGAAAATGACAGTCAGGATACATCTCAAGATACACCAGAACTCAAGGTTGATATAGAGGTCAAAACAGAAGACACTGTTAGCACAGCCAAAACAGCAGAGTGTGAGGGGATTGAAAAAGCACCTGACGAAACACGTCCTGTGTACGCCATCTCCGCTTTTTGGAATGAGATGGAGAAGCTGACCATTAATGACATTTTGCGACTACGTATGGTCAGCAATGCCCACCAGTCCAGTGTTCTCCCCCAGCCACCAGAGGCTGAGGCAGCCGACAGCTCTGATGCCGCAGACTCAGGCTACTTCACCCACTTGGACGACTCCAAACCTCACCACTCCAGTGGCGACATTTCCACCATTTTTGGTTTTGACAAAGAATTCTCACAAAATCCAAGTGCTGATAATCCAAGCACTGATCCAATCACGAGAGATGAATCATCCAACTCTATTGGTATCTTGTGGGAAAGCGAGCCAGACTCAGTGAGCGTTGGGGCTGGTATATACCCAGAAAATGTTGCCATGCTAAGTTCCGCAAGTTACATCCCCCGACCAATCTTTTCAGGCAGTGCCCCACAGTACTTAAGAAAAATTTGCAAAAACGTCAGCGTGCAGAACCTACTAGCTCTGGAAGTTGAACCACTTTCCCAGGTGTTGAAAGGTCGGCCCTTACCAGCTGTCACATCAGAGGAAGGAGAACCAGAAATGGAGTCCTGCAGTGATGGACATTTAGTGAGGCAACACAGTGGCATGAATTCTTTACCTTCAGCATCTTTTTCGGAGGATGTGTCAACAGAAAGCAATCAGGTCTCTTTCTCTGAGATCATCCAGTACGTCTTTGGAGGAAATAAATCGGAGGCCAGTCCATCAGAAACAGACAACATGGCCGCCTACTATGTCAACAGTGATTCAGTCCCTGATTATGAGCATTTCTACTCCGAGTTTGATGCAGGAAGCTTCTTCTACCCTGTCAGGGAGGCATCAAGCCACAACAAGGATGAGCTGTTGCCCATCTTTTCCCGCGGACATTCGGCCAACAAGAATCTTCAGTTCCCGGAGGCCTACGATCATTTCTTTTCCAGTGACTCGTCTGCAGACTCGGATGAGGAAGATAACCAAGACAGAAGTCCGATACGGGTGATCACGCGGTTTAACCATAAGCCAAATGAGACCCAAGGTGTAATAGTGGCTCCGGACATATATGAGGACTTTTTCACAGACGAGGGTCTAAGTGAGAACTTCTTCTGGAAAAACTCTTTCTCCCTACGGAAGGTCCGCCTCACTGGCTCCACCAGCCGAAGTCAGAGATCTGACTCCTGGTCTCTGGTTCCTGTGGATGAGATCAAGAGTTCATTCCGCAGAAGCATTAGACCCTTCCACACGCTGGGCATCCAAGACAAGCCTTTTCCTGATCAACTGCTGTACAACCTAGAGGGCAGGATCTTCAGACAGCTGGCCGAACAGAAGAGGAGATATCCGGATCTGCAGATGGCTGTTGCTAATCCCAGTAAGGCCATTTTCTCTATTATTATCGCATACATGTTATTATGCACATTCAGCACTTGGAGTCTTCAAGTATTTTACTTTTTTTAATGTATCTAACCTAGCTGGGAAAACTGATACATTTCTTGACATCATGGCCAAGTTGTATGCTGGTTGTAAAAGGATGTTTTTTTTTATCTGGTTGTTATCTGGTTACCTGACGTCTCATCAACCAGACAAGTAACTTACCATGCCAAATTTTGCAAGCTGGCAAGAGGTAGTGCAATCTAATAGTTGATGACAATCACATGTTAGATGAAGACCTTAGTCATAATCCATTACTAACTATTGTGATCTTAACGTGCTCCCTCAATCCAGCTGTCAATGAACATTGACTAGACGCACGTAGTAGTGCTAAGCCAAGTGCCAGAGGAATGGTTGCACGTGATAAGTCTTCCTCAATCACTCTCCGTGTCCTCTCAAGTTGCCTAGTGCCAAGCGTTATTCACGTTTGCCGTCAAATGGCAAATATAAATAGGCTCACAATGGTGGCCAAAGGAGCACCATTCCATCCAGTAAGCAGCTCTAAGACGGAACAGTGACCTTGACCATACATATACACGATAGCACAATATACACACATAGCACAATGTGTTTAACATGGTGATCAACAATGATTCACCCATAGATTTTCCTTAAAGGGAAGTTAGCAAAACACATATCCAAAAACTGTCTGGGAGTCAACAACAGCCAAAGTGGACCTTATTATTTAGTAGAACATCCCTTTAAGGTGCACAGAAATACCTGGGTGCCACAGAGCTGTCCCAGTGTCACATTTTAGATTGTTTGGAATTAGTCCAATTACCGCTATGGCTGGAACCTGATCAGGGCACAGTGTGAAAGAACAGGAAACTTCCTGCCTAATGTAATGAGGCCTAGTCTGTCTGCAGCAGGTATGGGATTTGAGATCAATGATAATTGCACTGATCTCCTCCTGGACATATTCCCTGCGTGAACGTGCATTATCACAATAAGCCCATTTCCTCTGTGCTTCATGGGGACAATTGTACTCACAAGACAGCTGAACAATGCCACGTCCCCACTGATCTTATATTTTAGTTTTGTAGCCAAAGAGCACACAAAGTACTCCAAAGTACTCTCAGACCAACAGTTTCACCTGTGTGTCATCTTTACCATTGCATAGGTATTTGCCATCTATTCTATAATACTTATATAAGTCAAATATCTCTTTCAATCTACTGAGCCAAGCTAACTTGTACTGTGCTGGCCTCATTACGCATCCACCATAGTTGAACAGTAGAGTAGAACAGTAGAGAATGTTCAATCTTGAATGTGATACATTTTGTTTGACTATTTAAACAGCCACATACTGTGTCCTTTCTAGGATTAGATGCCTCCCTTCTACCTCTCAGACAGTCAGACATGTGTTTAGTCTGCATCGCATTTGCCTCCTGGGTGTTGAAGTCCACTAACCCACAAGCTGGAGATGCCTGGAAGGCTGGTATGTACATTCTATAGACCTTGTTTCCCAATATAGGCCTGGTTTCCCAATAGCATCTTAAGGCTAAGTCCATCGTTAGAGCCTTTGTCTGAGCATGGTTAAATCTCCGAGATGTTTCCCCCCCAAAAAAATTTCCCCTGCCGTGTCGCTTTATACATAGAAGATCTCAGCTAAACACAAAATCAAGATGTTTATCGGTCTTTCTGTGACCACCGATGACTTCAGATGTCTTTGCAATTGGTAGAAACTGTTGCAAAGTTTTCAGACCCCTTTTTCCACATTTTGTTACGTTACAGCCTTATTCTTAAATTGATTAAATTGTTTTTTTCAATCTACACACAATACCCCATCATGACGAAGCAAAAACATTTTTTTTTTGTTGCAAATATCACATTTACATAAGTATTCAGACCCTTTACCCAGTACTTTGTTGAAGTCTCCCAGTCCCTGCTACTGAAAAACATCCCCACAGCATGATGCTGCCATCAGCATGCTTCACCGTAGGGATGGTGCCAGGTTTCCTCCAGATGTGATGCTTGGCATTCAGGCCAAAGAGTTCAATCTTGGTTTCATCAGACCAGAGAATCTTGTTTCTCATGATCTGAGAGTTTTAGGTGCCTTTTGGCAAACTCCAAGTGGGCTGTCAATTGCCTTTTACTAAGGAGTGGCTTCCGTCTGGCCTCTCTACTGTAAAGGCCTGATTGGTGGAGTGCTGCAGAGATGGTTGTCCTTCTGGAAGGTTCTCCCATCTCCACAGAGGAACTCTGGAGCTCTTTCAGAGTGACCATCGGGTTATTGGTCATCTCGCTGACCAAGGCCCTTCTCCCCTGATTGCTCAGTTTGGCCGGGTGGGAAGCTCTAGGAAGAGTCTTGGTGGTTCCAAACTTCTTCCATTCAAGAATGATAGAGGCCGCTGTGTTCTTGGGGACATACAAGTACTTGGGAGCATGGCTAGACGTTACACTGTCCTTGTCTCAGCACATAGCAAAGCTGCAGGCTAAAGTTAAATGTAGATTTGGTTTCCTCTATCGTACTAGCTCCTCTTTCACCACAGCTGCCAAACTAACCCTGATTCAGATGACCATCCTACCCATGCTAGATTATGGAGATGTAATTTATAGATCGGCAGGTAAGGGTGCTCTCGAGAGACTAGATGTTCTTTACCATTCGGCCATCAGATTTGCCACCAATGCTCCTTATAGGACACATCACTGCACTCTATACTCCTCTGTAAACGGGTCATCTCTGTACCCATCGCAAGATCCACTGGTTGATGTTTATTTATAAAACCCTCTTAAGGTCTCACTCCCCCTTATCTCAAATCAAATGAAATGTTATTGGTCACATACACATGGTCAGCAGATGTTACTGTGAGTGTAGCGAAATGCTTGTGCTTGTAGTTCTGACCATGCAGTAATATCTAACAAATAATCTGACAAATTCACAACAACTACCTTATACACACAAATGTAAAGGGAGGAATAAGAATATGTACATATAAATATATGGATGAGTGATGCGGCATAGGCAAGATGCAGTAGATGGTATAGAATACATATGAGATGAGTAATGAAGGATATGTAAACATTATTAAAGTGGTGTTATTTAAAGTGACTTGTGATACCTTTATTAAGTCCATTTATTTAAGTGGCCAGAGATTTGAGTCTGTATGTTGGCAGCAACCTCTCTATGTTAGTGATGGCTGTTTAACAGTCTGATGGCCTTGAGATAGAAGCTGTTTTTCAGTCTCTCGGTCCCAGCTTTGATGCACCTGTTCTGACCTCGCCTTCTGGATGGTAGCGGGGTGAACAGGCAGGTGCTCGGGTGGTTGTGGTCTTGTTGGCCTTCCTGTGACATCGGGTGCTGTAGGTGTCCTGGAGGGCAGGTAGTTTGCCCCCGGTGATGCGTTGTGCAGACCGCACTACCCTCTGGAGAGCCTGAGATACCTACTGCAGCCCTCATCCTCAACATACAACACCCGTTCTGCCAGTCACATTCTCTTAAAGGTCCCCAAAGCACACACATCCTTGGGTCGCTCCCCTTTTCAGTTCGCTGCAGCTAGCGACTGGAACGAGCTGTAAAAAACACTCAAATTGGAACATTTTATCTCCATCTCTTCATTCAAAGACTCCATGGACACTCTTACTGACAGTTGTGGCTGCTTTGCATGATATATTGTTGTCCCTACCCTCTTGCCCTTTTTGCTGTTGACTGTGCCCAATAATGTTTGTACCATGTTTTTTGCTGCTACCATGTTGTGCTGCTGCCATGTTGTGTTGCTACGATATTGTTGTCATGCTGTGTTTCTACCATGCTGTGATTTCATGTGTTGCTGCCCTGCTATGTTGTTGTATTAGGTCTCTCTTTATGTAGTGTTGTGTTGTCTCTCTTGTCGTGATATGTGTTTTGTCCTATTTTTATCCCTGCTCCCGTAGGAGGCCTTTTGCCTTCTGGTAGGCCGTCATTGCAAATAGAAATTTGTTCTTAACTGACTTGCCTAGTTAAATAACGGTTAAATACATCTTTACAAAATAAACTATTCTTACTCATATCGATGCCACATGCCGTTTTAAACAAGAGAAGTTGGTTTTAAGGGGCAGTTGACCTTTAAAGCCAATGTTATATTTTGAAGAATATTGTTATATTCTAGTCTAGTATTAAAATATTTAAGTGAGCAATCTATTTGTTCTTATGAGTTATTATATGATTACATTATTATACAATATGTCTCAAACATTCAATTCAATAATAAGAAAATGTAATTAGTTGTTTAGTCAATAATGATGCAGTCATGGTACTGGCTCATGTGATATTTTTTCCCACGGAACATTCCACAGTTCTCCTGGCCAACATAAGTGCGCTGTCTGCCATCCGATACCTGCGGAGAAGAGGCAGGGAAGAGGCATCTGGAGAGAAGCCGTTACGTCAAACACCCTCCATCTGATACAGGGACAGTCACCATGCACAGCTACGCCCTTCCTAACTTTACCCCTTTCTCCCATGGAAACGGAATTCATCTTGGGTGCTTTGACGTTCAGTCCTATCAGGGTTCCTTGGGACGTCCCTACCCTAACCCCTTAACCATTTTACATTTCAACTTCAATGGGGTAGGGACGACCCAAGGATACCGGATAGCATGGAGCATCCTTTGACTGCATGTGAAATCTGTGGTGTCCTCTTGTAAAAATATAGATATTTAAAAAAATTGAGGGATAAAGCTACGTTTTGCTGTGCCTGAAATGTTTGCACTATAACTTAGGAACATCAAGTTAGCAATAAAAAACATGTCCAATCCACTGAAATGGTCAAGATGGTGTGTATGATAATATTCCTGTATGCCATTTTTTAAGAGTGTGTTTGAGGTCTGTTAATGTCATTTGGATAAATAGAACCTATAACAAAGGTTTAAATGACTTGGGTAAGAGATGTATGATATGAGTGTACGAAAAGAGTCAGATATATTGATATTTTATAACGAAGGTACCAAAATGTAGAGAAGAGACATAATATGCCAGTGGGAAGTGCTCTAAGAGACATACACTATCAATGTGTTAGGATGAGGACATGAATATAGTGTGTATGTTTTGGAATTGAATGACAAATATTAGAAAGTAAAGGTACAGAATGGATATAAAAAAATATAGCTGTGTTTGATTATTCAATCAACTTCAAAGTATTTTACTATGTGAAATCATCGCATACCCCAGTACAAAACAAAGGTGTATTAACTATATGGGGTGACAGGTAGCCTAGCGGTTAGAGCGCTGAGCCAGTAACCAGATTTATTTAGGGGGCTACAAATATGTGCCATTGTTTTTTGTTTATACATAATTAAGGCTGTTTTATTTCATGGCCTCTGTTAGATGACTTTCTGTCATTGTATGGTTTGTTCTGTGAACTGTGGATGTACGTTTCAAATATATGGCATTTCAGAGTTGACAGCGGTTTCCTGTGTTCTGTCAGATTTTATACACTAGAGGGCGTTATAGTACCATGTATATACTACCTCCACAATACTATCAATACTGCCAGATTATAAACCACTATAAAGTCGTTTTTTGCTCATAACAACACATTTAACTCCTTCTGGGTCATTTGCATCAGACAGGCACTCCATAGACGTGGGGTTCCAATACAATTGTAGAGATGACTGTGTTACACCAGCAGACAGCGAGGTTGGCCATGAGAGAGAACGAGAGGAGCATCACAGATTCTGATCCTGGGTGAAATAACACCAGCCTACTGGCATGTGCTCATTTTACCAAAGTTATTTTTTTTTTTCAAAACGAAAAACAGTTGACGGACTAGTAAAATGTATTTGTTTTGACTGAATAATACACATTCCTTCAAATGACTGTACTGCATTCCTCTCAGTACATTTGATATTCAATTTGAAGTTAGTATAGGTAAGATTATCTGATTTATCAGCTTCTATTAGTTCAAAGGAGCTCGTCTGTTGTACAGTAGCACTCTACTGTCCGGTAATCTCGGTTAACTGAGAACTAAAGTAATAGGTCAGTACTATTTATGTTTACGTGGTTTGTCCAGGAGAGATGAACTGTCAGGTAACACTTCATAATGACCTCCAGCCATTGTAAATGCATATTCATGTTTAGAAACGTTACAAATGTTTTATAAATTATAATAAATGTTAAATGCTAATTACTTGTAATGCTTATACATCTATATATAGATGTACACTATTTATAAATAGTTTATTCATGCTTATGCAGGAAATGTGTAATAAAGTTTGACCTATTTATATAATGTCTTAGTATGTTTTAGGTCATAATTACTACTAAACATCCATCAAAATAATCACAGTATAATAATGCAAATAATATCAATACTAGTTTATGTTAAAAACTTAAATAAACACCTGAAAGTATGAGAAACAAGCCACAAAGACAAGCAACATTTTGCAGCAGTAACAGAATGGAGGAAGTCCATCAATGTTTGCCTTGTTATTTCAGAACATTAAATAAATTATACTGATGTGTTGCTATTGTTAAGTTTGCTGGAATGCTTTTTACAGCTTACAACCAAAGACATGTTGTCTATGATGCAAAAATATAATAATGATATAACATATGAATCAAAAAGTTTACACAATATAAAAGCATTTAAACAGGACGGCGTTAAAGAAAATGCCCATAAATAATTTTTAAAAGCTCTCAAAATTCAAATGAAGCCAAATGCAGTGCAATGATACAGCAGTAAAAAAACAAAAACATGTTCAAGCGCTCAGGGATAGAAACTATGTACATTTTGCACTTTCATTAATGCTACATTAACAGAGGTAGGCTCAGTTTCCTACATTTTTATGCTGTTGTGTGGGAAAGTGTTTTTGCTGAATCATGTTTATCTGCATTTACATACAGTACACAGTAGTGCAGCATTAATACTAAAAGGTTCCTCTTATCTCATGGCCACTTAAAGCATTCGTTTGACTATCTAACAAATACGTTATTCACACCCTATTCCCTATATAGTTAACTACTTTGAAACGGAGCACACTATATCAGGAATAGGGTGCCATTTGGGGCACAACCATGAAATGCAGTAGTGAGCTTGGGTCACTGAATGGCTCTCTGATAGGGATCTGTTGTTTGCGCATGTCCCGACGAGTGCCGGCCCATTGTTTGTTTTTATAACCATCTCTGCTGATTGTTTGCCATGGCACCAAGGCCTCTGGCCCCAAAGTCTAATCCCGTCCGGTGTGGCGAAATCCCAGACATGGGTTGAATTATCTCGGTATTGCAGTCGTACTCCCAAATGTTGTCATAGTCCATTTCCTGGTCATCTGTCTCAGATGGTTCAAGGTATGAGTTGTGATCTGTTGGGGCGAGAGAGACGCGAATCCCAGGCTTTTAGTTTTCAAAGAGCAGAAGAAGAAGAGTACAAGACCTGGCCCAGATTGGGCAACCAGTTTTGGATCAGGTCCAATGTATACTGTCACTCTCTCATGGTGTGTGTGAACAGCTACACAGTGTTACTGTACTGTAAAACCCGTCCTGTTGCATACCTAACAGCACCACGGTTTGTCCTCTGTTTTGTCCTCGGAATTGTGCAAAGACATACAACTTGAAGTGATCACCTGATAATGCCCTGAGTTATAGGCAATTTTATAGTGGGTTTATATTTGTAGATACCGAGATAACCTCTTTAAATCCCATCCTGTTTTTATATGAGATAAAAGGAGACATAGATATGAGCTAGAGCGAGCGGTCCTAGCCTAGTTGTGAGCTGTCAGTCATGGCTAGCAGTAACCCTGTCTGGAACAGTGTTCTCTTACACTGGGCTTTCCCCCCATGAGACACCTGAACACATGGTATTTAAAGCTGGCCTATGCTCCATTTCATTGGCACATCTGTGCATTTCCTGCACTTTTCCTTAACTTTTTTTGCAAACTGCATGTTAACAGTGACACACCCAGTCCAATATTCCAATGTTTTATATGGTATATTAAACTATCCTGCATGTGCAAATGTGCCCTTTTTCTCCAGTCCCCCTATGAACAGACCTCTGTGTCATTGAGGTTTTTGAAGTAGATTACCAACTAAGGCAGGCTTTGCTTTAAGTGGGATTGTAGTGTGTGAATGACGACGTGACAATGTATTAGACGGGTTTGAAATGGTGTGCATGACAAAAATGCTAAGTACGTAGTAGGTTAAAGGTAACCAATGTTGTTGCATTGTGATGTGCAGTGTGTTGGTTTACATGAGCATGCTTGACATTCTTACCTGCTGAGTAACCATACAGCATCTGGGGGGTGTTCATAGCAGCCATCGATGGGAAGAGCCTCTGTCAAAAGATGAGAGGATAGAAAATTGTTTCACATGTACAAGAACAACAAATAGTACTTTAGAGATTATTATTATAGAGTACAAATGGAGATTATTCAAAAGTATTCGAAATAAATATGATTGAGCCATAATGCATTAACTATGGCCAGGATTCAAGTCTTACACCACTGTCGACTATGTGCCTTTTAAAGGCAATGCTCCTGCGTTTGCGGAGACTGCATTCAAGGTAAAGGCTGCAGATGTCTGCTCAAGCGCTTAATTTGAGCCAGATTGCTACAGCAGGAAAACATGTGAAATATTATGTTGGTTTAATAACTGGACATTTTTTTGTAGGAGTTGATATATTTTTCGTTAGGGCAAATCAAGTCTGACATTTTAAAGTGAAAATGACAAACTTCAGAAGCCTTTTTAAACCTTGAATAGACTACAAGTTTGCATTTCCTGCCGTGCAGGAAAATTCTCAGCAACAAAAGAGTGCTCAAATTAAGATCCTACATCTGTAAGACGTATTGACCCGTAACAATAAATCATTGAGTTCTGATAAAGGATCACCATTCATGCTTTGTGAATATGAGCCATTGAGTGTCCGTTTCCTACCTCCTCTTGCACTGCTTTGGGTGCAGGCAGCAGCCTTAGTCTGGGGACAGCTTCAGTTCTCTGGTCTGCTGGCCCCTGAGGGCCCTCCATCTCCAGCCCCTGGCCTTGGCAGAGCACCAGGCTCCTCCTGCACCGCTTGCCCAGGGGAGGGGTGCGCAGCTGGAAGGAGGAGGGTAGGAGATGAGGGTCCTGCTGCTTCTGTGGTGGTCCTCTCCAACATTGTTGCTGAGAATCAGAGGGTGCAAGCGTTAAAAAGCCAGCAGGTCAAATTTGTAGTCATAGTAATTGGAATTAAAGTGCCTGTCCAATGACAGTCTTGCATATAAAGCCACTGACGAGAAATTGACCTTAAGCTCCCCCATGTGTCAATATGGTGTCTAAAATCTAGACAAACCTAGACAGAAAACTTCAATTCAATCCATTAAATCATGTTTCTCTAAAATACAGGTCATGTACAGGACGTTGCTAGTGACAAGGAATTTAATCTCTCAGTAGTCCACTTCATTATGCATTAGAAATAATCAATAAGTCATCAGCAGCATGCAGCCCTTAGCCTCTGTCCATTGCCTGCGTCAGTACCCCCATGGTCAAACGTTTCCTGTATGCGTGCATGCATGTGCCTGCGTCTATATGCACATGTACCTGATTGTGTGCATGTGTGTACTTTTGTTGTACAGTTCAGGTGTGCATATGTGTTATGTGCGTGTACAGTATGTGTGTGAGAGTTGGTGGGGAGTGCGGTTGTGGTGTAAACTGAGACACAGGGATCCAGTATCGTGGTCGACTTACCGTAGGCTGCTGCCTGGGCCAGCTCTCCTTCTCCTGGGCGTAGGTGTCAGGGGTGCAGGGCTCGTCGTACAGGGGCGACAGGGGCTGCCGGGGGGCGCACATGTCTGAGTGGCGCTGGGGGGTGGAGAGCGATGCGTACTTCGGGGACGTCTGAGGGGTGCTCCAGCTGTTGGACTAATCACACAGTGATTTCCAGGGGTTGTCATTATTCTTCCGAGCCTCAGTCAGTCAGCTGTTCCTTGCAGCACAGTGGGTGAATGGCCATTATCTTTTCTCGCTCTCTCACGCTCCTAGGCTAGCAGAAGCTAATCATTTAAGCCGCACTTAGCGCTGGGATTTGGGGTAGGGTTACCAAGCGGAGAGATGGGTCTAAGCTCGCACATGCTCTACAGAGGGGCGAAGGGAAAAGGGGTGAGGTGGTGGGGGTGTAGTCTACGAGCGTCACATCTGTATGTGTGTGGTGTAGGGAGTGTATGCCACTAGCCTGCTACACTGATCTGTCTTTAGTCTTTTTAATTGGAACCCCCTGACGGCGGAAGGTTACGGTAAGTTGTTTCATGTCCAGCACTTATGATGTAATATCTCCCTGAAGCCACATTTTCTGAATTAAGCTGAAGAGGTACTACCATATACTTCTTTAACTCACAGACCTGTTGCTTTGTGGTACTAGTCTATTTTAGTTCTAGTACCCATGATGTAACGACTAGGTGAAAAATCTGTCCATGTGCCCTTGAGCAAGGCACTTAATCCTAATTGCTTTTGTAAATTGCTCTTGATAAGAGTGTCTGCTAAATGACTAAAATGCCAAATGCAAAGATAAGTCCCAGAGGGAATATTCCAAAATCAAGTTAGCCGCCAGGCTGAAGTTAGTACCTTGATGAGGGTGGCTTTCTCCAGGAATTGCGGGGTGCTGGCGCGGTCACGGTGCAGGCCTGAGTAGGGGGTGTTGTACACGGGGGACATCACCACCGGCCCCTCATGGGGGAGGTAGGAGCAGCGCTGTGACAAAGGTCGGGGGTCACGCTCGTGGTTGGCGGCGTGGGACGTAACGCTGTTACTGCGGCTGCCCAGCCGAGCCGTCTCAGTGGAGGAGGGCCGACTGGAGATGTACTATAAGGACACACAGAGACAGAGGGCAAAGGTCAAGTATGCTCGGTGACATTGCAACAAGCTAGGGTGATGTGAATGAACACTGATACTACTACTCAAGCCTCAATACTTTTTCCATTGAGCAAACTTTTGAGTCAAGGAGTAGGCTTAATAGAGATCCGCGAAACCGGCCCAAAGTGTGCTACTCAAAGAAACTTGGAATCTGGCACACCTGACATGATGATTTTGTTCCTACCCGCCCTGAAAACTTAAGTTGATTCCTGCTTTATTTGAATAAGTCTAGTTTATATTATCTGTTGCCAAAATCTAAGCAAGGAAAGTTGAAGGTTTCAATCATCTGAATTGGTACTGCGGAGATGCAGTTCAGTAGCTTGGAGTAGGCCACACACACACACATACAGTCCATCCATATGACTCAGCTCACTGATACAGATGAAGTGTATTTTAGAAATGACCGTAATGCTTTTGAATCAGCACTTTTAGAGAGCAATGAACTAAAGTGGAACCAACTGATAAATAAACCGGAAAGTAACAAATTGCGCAACTATTGCCATTTTAAACGCACTTTTGGGACTGAACCCTATATACGGAAAGTTTTAACCAAGCAAAATCGAAGCTCTTTTGCAAAATGTAGATGTGGAGTGGCCCATCTCTCTATTGAGACTGGTAGATACAAAAACACTCCCCTAGATAACAGCCTGGTCTAATAGACTAGACGTAACATAGTAAATGTAACTCCTGGAAACCCAAATGAGTATGATATGTTAAGTTTGGTATGGTTACATAGGACAGATGGTTACTTAAGGCAAAACTAAAGTAGGGTCGTTGGTCAGGGTGGATGGGTGGGAGTATAACGTGAATGTCTAGCAACCCAAAGGTTTCGAATTTTATCACGGACAACTTTAGCATTTTAGCTAATTAGCAATTTTTCAAGTACTTACTACTTTTGAGCTACTTTGCAACTACTTAGTATGTTAGCGAATGTCTAGCAACCTAAAGATTGCGAGTTCGAATTCCATCATGGAAAACATTAGCATTTTAACTAATTAGCAACATTTAAAGTACTTACTACATTTGAGCTACTTTGCAACTACTTAGCATGTTAGCTAACCCTTCCACTAACCACAACCATTTTAGCTAACTCTTTCTCTAAACCTAACCCTTTAACATAACTCCTAAACTTAACCTTAACCCTAACCCATAGCCTAGCTAACGTTAGCCAGCTAGCTAACGTTAGCCACCTAGCTACCTAGCTAGAATTCGTAACATATCATACATTTAGCAAATTCATAACGTATTGTATGTTTTCTCAAATTCGTAAAATATTATATAAATTGTAATTCGTAACATATCATACGAAATGGGTGATGGACATCCACAAACTAATACATAACATACAAAACGTAACATATCATACTAAATGGAGTGTGTCCGATTCACATACAGAATAATAAGAAATTCTCTGAGAACAGGTTGTAGATAAACATGTATGTAATTTTTGTAATGATGGTTACACTGAAACTAAAGCTCATGCCTTGCTTTACTGTGTGTTATACAACGATATTAGGAATGATCTTTTTCTTCAGCTCTCCAATCAAAATGAAAATGTTAACAGTCTAAATGAAAATAATTAATTATGTGACATTTTATTTAAATGCCTGCATCAAAGCCTGCCACCTTGTCCTCCAATGGAGACGTTTCTTTATAAGTACCTAATTGTCCTTTTATCGACTGTATTTTGTTTTTTGTTTATGCATATGTGTATAGATGATGCAACATATTGTAGATGACTCCTGTACCATGTTTGACCCAAATTGTTTTTAGTGTCTCAACTCAATTTGAGGGGTCTCTCCACAATGTGGTAAAAAAAAATCTTAATTATGTATCGTTGTGGAGTGACACTTAAATAAATGTTTCTAAACTAAACTCTACACACACACACCAAGAACAACATGTCTTGTGGGCACAGCGCCTTTCCCAGTATAAGCTAATTGGATGAGCGACCAGTCTGTAGGGTCATTCTCTCTTCAGGAAGTCACCTCAAGGTCTTGATAGCGTACGCTACTTCTGCTGAATCTGAAACACTCTCCGTTATCAGGTAACCTATTGATTGCTGAGGCAGCGTGTAAGTGCCCCTCATTTCTCATGGTCAAAGTTATCTTAATGGTGTTATTTCAGAGGAGGAAAACACAACGAATTATCTCGTTTTTGAGAGGTTTAAGGACTTCAGCATTGGCTTGGGTTGCACCAGGAGAGGCACAGTCTAAAACTTGGTTAGTAATTCCCATTTGGAAAATGCTGAGCTCAACTCCACCAAAACAAACACGCGCTTTAATGATATGGAGTCCTGTGGATATCAGATACTATATATACCGGCTACATATAAATGACCACCACAGGGCAGAGCCTTACAACGCCCAACGTCGTAGTGTAAAGGTAAATACATTCGCTTTGAGTGGCCTAGTTCACATGGAAGTAACACACATTCCATTTCACCCTCATTTCTTTGTAGAAAGCTGAACTGGCTCAAAAACATTTCAAATACTTTGACGTGTGCTTAATTTAGCTTACTTTGTCATTTGAATGTGTCTGACATATGTATTTGAAAGTATTCAAGTGCAAACTTACACATAGGGGTTCTGTGTACCCTGGGGACAGAGGGTTGTCCGCGTGTCTAGGGGGAAACTGGAGGTGGTGGGACACGGAACCAGACCCCCGTCCACTGTGGGACTTCCCCAGCCTCAGAGACTCACTCCCAGCGGACTGCCCCAGCCTCAGAGACTCACTCCCAGCGGACTGCCCCAGCCTCAGAGACTCACTCCCAGCGGACTGCCCCAGCCTCAGAGACTCACTCCCAGCGGACTGCCCCAGCCTCAGAGACTCACTCCGGCTCTGGCTCCGGCTGTTCCAACTCCACCTATCAACCTCTGGAGCCTAGTGTGAAAAATACAACTCAACATGTTAAGACCTGACAACAAGGGAATGGACACAGTTAAAACTCAGAAGGGCCTTGTTGTTCTAATCTAATGTCTCACCTCTTTCGCTGTGGGGGTGTAGATGATGTCATAAACGGGGGGTGGGGGGCTGACCACAGGCACATCGAAGGCTTTGAAGTGCTGGATCCAGTCATAGAACTCCCTCTTATCCAAACAGGACACCAGAATAGGGTTTATCATCTTGCCTGTGACGGCAGGGCAAAACAATGGGTAAGGTCCCTCATTGAATGTGCATGAGGCAACGTTCCGTGTCATTAGCTAGATTTGCATTCAATTGGCGACAGATTTTCATGCACATTTTCCCACCAGAGATGTTTCCATCAAATTGACTTGTTGCCGACAAAAGGTTGTGCGTGATGACGTAGTGCACATAAAAATACCTTTTGTGGTGAAATTCCCATGTACCCGAATAAAAAATACAAATGAATTGGGTTTCCATCGCATTTTCAACTCTAGTGATGGTTTTCTCACAAACATTTTTGAGATATAGCAAGTGTGCCCACTCTGGTATTGACATGTGGCTCTAGCTAACAGCGCAACATTGGTATTGACATGTGGCTCTAGCTAACAGCGCAACATTGGTATTGACATGTGGCTCTAGCTAACAGCGCAACATTGGTATTGACATATGGCTCTAGCTAACAGCGCAACATTGGCTAGAGCACACATATAGCCTACATGATGAGATTATTATGGACAAAAAGAGGGAGGTTATTTGTATTTGTGAAACAGAAGACGATGATCACGTCACCAGAATAAGTCCCTCGATATTAATTGGAAAGGAGCATCAAGCTCATCACCTTGCTCTTTCACCACCCTGATAAATTCATCATAACTTATTTCATCTGTAGCCTAATAAACTGCATGCCTTTCGTAGTGGGAGGACCACACACCATGTCATCGCGTGACTCCAAGTTTACTTCGATATGATGGTCATTATATCAATATTTGCGCATAAAAGCGTTTCTTGTTTTGTTGACATTTGGAAATGTCGACAAAACACCGGCCTTCATTCAAATCTATACGTTATAACAGACCTGTGTCATATACATATGTTGTATTTGAGGGGAGGCTTGCACAATAAGTGTGAGATAGTGGTTAATTTACCTTCAATCATGAAGGTGTTGGGCTTGACGTCCTGGCAGGGTGTGGTCACAGTGACCATGTTAAGTGGAAGTTTCCCCTGCAATCATACACACACACACACCGTTATACATACCATTTCACACGCTTCTGATACAAAGACAGATCAGAGAGAAAGGACTGCAAACATGACAAATAAGGTCCTCGAGCATAATTAAGGATATGAGTCACTTACTGTATATGAGCTCTTGGGGTGAGTACATTATGTATAGTACAAAATGTACATAAGAGTTAGCCTGGATGCCAGTCTGTTTGTGCTATCATGCCAATTCCTTGCCACTTTTTGGCATGACAAGGATTTGACTTGATAGCACAAACAGATCTGGGACCAGGCTAGCTAACAGTCTACATCTACAGATGTATTATCTTAATTGTATCACTATTTTGTTGCTGAGAATATTTCTGCACAGCAGGAAGTGAAAACCTGTAGTGTATTTGAGGTTTTAAAAGGCTTCTAGTTTGTCATTTCCATTTAAAATGTCAGACTTGATTTGCCCTAACGAAAAATATATCAACCCCTACAAAAAATGTCCATTAATTATAATCCACATAATAATTCACATTTCCTGTTGTGGGAAGATTATTTTCCTGCTGTAGAAAAATGGCTCAAATTAAGATCCTACATCTGTATGGTTCAATGGGACGAATTAAAGGTACCTTGTAGAAAAGTCCGTGGCTCTCTTCTGATAGGATGATCAGAGTGGCTGGGTACATCACCAGTAGTCTGTCACTCTGCTCCTGTATTAGACACAATAGAAGCAATCAGCTCTCACTGCATTAGCTAATTAATTAAAATGTCTATATCCTGTCAATGTATCTTGCGCTCAGTGTAAGAGTAAGTAATTGAAGTGCCATGTGTTTTCACATCAGATGCAATCAGTTACATAGTTCTACTGGGCTTTCTGTGTCAAATATAGAAGGCCCTTACATTGAAATCTACTGAACAAAAATATAAACGCAACATATGCAGTAATTTCAAAGATTTACTGAGTTACAGTTCATATAAGGAAATCAGTCAATTGAAATGAATTAATTAGGCCCTAATCTATGGATTTCACATGACTGGGCAGGGGTGCAACCATGGGTGGGCCTTGGAGGGCATATGCCCACTCACTTGGAAGCCAGGCCCAGCCACTGGGGAGTCAGGCCCAGCCAATCAGAATGTGTTTTCCCCCACAAAAGGGCTTTATTACAGACAGAAATACTCCTCTGTGTAATGTGTAATAATCATGCTGTTTAATCAGCTTGATAATCATCAGCTTCTTGATATGCCACACCTATCAGGTGTTCTACAGCTGCACTATCGAGAGCATCCTGACTGGTTGTATCACCGCCTGATAGGGCAACTGCTTGGCCTCTGACCACAAGGCACAACGGAGGGTAGTGCATATGACCCAGTACATCACTGGGGCCAAGCTTGATGACATCCAGGACCTCTGTACCAGGCGGCGTCAGGTCTTAAAAATTGCCAAAGACTCCAGCCACCCTAGTCATAGACTGTTCTCTCTGCTACCACACGGCAAGCGGTACCGGAGCGTCAAGTCTAGGTCCAAAAGGCTTCTTAACAGTTTCTACCCCCCAAGCCATAAGACTGCTGAACAGCTAATCAAATGACTACCCAGACTATTTGCATTGACCCCCACACACATTTTTTTTTACGCTTCTGCTACTCACTGCTTATTATCTATTATCTTTGCATAGTCACTTTACCCCTACCTACATGTACATATTACCTCAATTACCTCAACTAACCTGTACCCCTGCACATTGACTCGGTACCGGTACCCCCTGTATATAGCCTTGTTATTGTTATTTTATTGTTGCTCTTTTAGTTTTTACTTCAGTTAATTTAGTAAATATTTTTCTTAACTCTTATTTTTCTTAAAACTGCATTGTTAGTTAAGGGCCTGTAAGTAAGCATTTCACGGTCTAAACCTGTTGTATTCGACGCATGTGACAAATTTGATTTGATCTTGACAAAGGAGAAATGCTCACTAACAGGGATATAAACAAATGTGTGCACAACATTTGAGGGAAACAAGCTTTTTGTGCGTACAGTATGGAACATTTCTGTGATCTTTTATTTCAGCTCATGAAACATGGCACCAACACTTTACATGTTGCTTTTATATTTTTGTTCAGTGTAGTAGCTAAGTACAAGTGGGCTGTTATCTCCCTGACCGTGTGTGTGTGTGTGTGTGTGTGTGTGTGTGTGTGTGTGTGTGTGTGGTGCGCACGCACTTGCATGCCCGTGAGCGTGTTTCTCCGCCCTGCCGAGGGCGTGTCTGGCAGACAGCTGACATTCCAGCTGTGAGGTGAGTCAAGTTGCTGCGTGAGCTAAGCAACTGCCTCTCACACACCCAGTTTACAAGCCCTTCAATCTTCCTTCGAAAGAATTCCATCAGGCTACCGCCAGTTCCCATCAAACGTTAATTGGCAGATTCACCCGCCGGCTACATGAGCATTGCTGTTTTATAGGATTAAGCCTAGTCAGCATCATGTATTTCCTTGGTTACTTTCTCGCTCGGTTAGCAGAGTAACGTCACGCCTTGTAGGAGTGTATGAGACCTAGGGAGTAAGTGTTGTGGTAACTGTAGTAGACTAGTGTTCTGCCCATACACTCCCTCAAGGTATCCCAGCAGACAACAATGCTCACTCCTTACGTTGTGGTGAGGTCATGGTGAAGTTGCGAAAGAGTAAGTGTGTGTGTGTGTGTGTGTGTGTGTGTGTGTGTGTGTGTGTGTGTGTGTGTGTGTGTGTGTGTGTGTGTGTAAGTGTGTGTGTGTGTGTGTGTGTGTGTGTGTGTGTGTGTGTGACAGAGAGAGAGAGCGAGTCAGAGGGCTCCAAGGTAGATGTTATTGATTGATAATGTTACGTTTACTCCTCATTCTCAGATCCCCACTACCTGACTGATAACAGGTTGGAGTCATAACAGTCTAATAGACAATTCCATAAATTATCTGGTTTCACAAAACAAGATAGCAACAGTCAAGACCATGAATACACTCTCTTATTCATCTTTCTTAAAATGTGTCTAATCTATTTATGTGCAATGCGGACTGTATATGCAGGCTTCTTCGTTTGAGTAATATTTGAATATCAAAAAGTGTCTCTACAATCAATAATCAATCATGCTCTAATATCAAAGGATATAATGATTCAGTGACAGGTTATAATTTTCAGTGACAGGTTACAATGTTTCATTGTCAGGATGTAATGTTTCACAATCAGGTTATAATGTTTCAGTGACAGATTATAATGTTTCACTGTCAGGTTATAATGTTTCACTGTCAGGTTATAATGTTTCACTGACAGGTTATAATGTTTTACTGACAAGTTCTAATGTTTCACTGTCAGGTTATAATGTTTCACTGTCAGGTTATAATGTTTCACTGTCAGGTTATAACGTTTTACTGACAGGTTATAATGTTTCACTGTCAGGTTATAATGTTTTACTGACAGGTTATAATGTTTCACTGTCAGGTTATAATGTTTTACTGACAGGTTATAATGTTTCACTGTCAGGTTATAACGTTTTACTGACAGGTTATAATGTTTCACTGTCAGGTTATAATGTTTCACTGACAGGTTATAATGTTTTACTGACAGGTTATAATGTTTCACTGACAGGTTATAATGTTTTACTGACAGGTTATAATGTTTCACTGACAGGTTATAATGTTTTACTGACAGGTTATAATGTTTCACTGACAGGTTATAATGTTTTACTGACAAGTTCTAATGTTTCACTGTCAGGTTATAATGGTTCACTGTCAGGTTATAATGGTTCAGTAACAGGTTACAATGCGCCATAGGCACATCATAAGCCACAGAAAGGTGAGCGGAGGTGGGTGTTGTACCTGGCAGGGGAGGTGCTGCAGACTGACTTTGGTTACGAAAGTGATGGGCCCCAGACTCTCACGCTGAGAACCCTCCCACTCATAGATGGGGTCTTTATTGATTGAGTTCCTCAGCTCCTCTCTCCCCTCCGTGTTCTCCTTTACATTCTGCAGGGAACAGGTAGACATGTTTACATTAGCAAGGCATGGAAATAATCTACCACCAGTTACGAGAAATAAACATTAAACACATACAGAACTTCTCCACAGTATGAGCTATAATTGCTATAATGACGGGGCTTTTCATTCTCTGATAGTGACGCAATCATACTTACATAATATCATACTTCCTGGGCGAGAATACTGTATAACGAATCAACAATTGTTCCTACACTAGCTGTCACTATTGGAAGTGATACAAGAAGAATGTTGCATGAATGATTTTTTTCTTTGCTTTTCAGAACATATGCATTGGGATATACCGTTGGTCAAACCTGCTTGTGTAGATGCCCTATATTTCGTCCACTATTGAATGTGTGTGATCAGCCTTTTCCACACCTGTTGGTGTAGCCATACTTTGACCCAGTGCAGATGTGAGTCTAGTGATGTGGTTGTGGTGCGGCCACAGTCATGACCGCTCCCTGGGAATGGATCATGCCCTCAGGAAGAGACAGCCATGACCTACATGACTCAACACATCCTGTTGATTGATTGCTGTTTTACCCTCAGGATCAACCCAGGGTGTAGCTCCTACTTGGGCCTCCTTAACTGGTCTCTTTAACTGGCCTCCATTTCCGTCATCTGCACTGCCATATCAATGAAACACAGTATTATTTCCTTACCTTAACCCTGGTGTAGGTCTCGATAGGTGCGATGGGGGTGCCCCCGTTGATCTCGATATGTTCTTTGAGCAGGCCGAACCACATGTCCAGCTCCTCCTGGTTGGAGCAATAGACGATGATGGGGTTCAGGCTGACACCTGCAGGGGTCAAAGGTCATGAGGTCAGAGAGGAGATGGCCATCAGCGCTTCCCGCTAAAGCCCTACCCTATCCATTTAAATAGAAGGCTGTACATTATGCAACTGGAAGTTTGTCGTCGCTAGTAAATTCGACTTTTGATTTTACCACTATTTCACGAAGGAAGTATTGTGAAAATACTGTAGATAGGTAGAGCTCTCAGTCATGTTAATTACACGTTCTGTCAAACTTCCTGTAGCCTGATATCCCTTTCAAACTAAGACAAAAACACACCAACTTTAGCATGCCGCCAACTTTTTTACAGACAGCTTCACAGAAATGATTTTAATGCATTTATTCTCTCCATTTAAATGTATGTGGTTCTGTCCTTGAGCTGTTCTTGTCTATTGTCATAGAAATGCCTTGGCATTTGGCCTGGGGGAACGCACACTGCCATTTCATATTTCTTCTTTGACTTTGACGGGTAAATATTTAAAGGCCACTGATATTTAGCTAATGAATGATGGGTTAATATGCATACGTTTCTAACTACGAGCCATTTGTAGTTTATCTGTCTTCAACAAAAATAACTAGGTAGTTTGAAAGGAGAGAGCGCACGATGGTGTGATCACATTGGCTGGTGATTTATTTACTGCAGTATTAGGCCTAATATTTAGCCACTGAACAATGGGTTAATATGAATGAGCTTCTTTAGCTACACATAGCCTCTCTTTTCCAGATGAGCCCATGCGCAATTATGTAAGAATGTCTTGTCTGTTTAATGAACAAAATAACTAACTATTGATTTCATTTGCGTGGCACAGCCACAGTGGTGGAAAAAGTACCCAATTGTCATACTTGAGTAAGAGTAAAGATATCTTAATAGAAAATACCTAAAGTAAAAGTATTTGGTTTTAAATATACTTAAGTATCAAAAGTAAATGTAATTGCTAAAAGATACTTAAGTATCAAAAAATCCTTATATTAAGCAAACCGTTTACGGCACGATTTTTTGTATATTTTTATTTATGGGTAGCCAGGGGCACACTCCAACACTCAGACATAATTTACAAACAAAGCATTTGGGTTAAGTGGGTCCACCAGATCAGAGGCAGTAGGGATGACCAGGGATTTTCTCTTCATAAGTGAATGAATTGTACCATTTTCCTGTCCTGCTAAGCATTCAAAATGTAACAAGTACATTTGGGTGTCAGGGAAACTGTATGGAATAAAACATACAGGAATGTAGTGAAGTAAAAGTAAAAGTTGTCAAAAATATAAATAGTAAAGTAGAGTACAGATACCCCCAAAAAACGTTAAAGTACTTTTACTTAAGTACTGTTCACCACTGCATAGCCATGTAGCCTATAGGCTGCCCAGACCAGTAACGTAATTCAAATGCAAAATATGCTTTTCTTTTGAAAATAAATTGTATTAGTCTTAATGTCTCTTATGGACCTGTCTAAACAAATTAATATTGGATTTCTTCGTAATGGTGTATATTAATGGATTTATTAAAATAGGCCCATCCACATCGACACACCCCTACTCCCACTCGTCAACAGTGCCGGCATGCGCACAGGATATATAAAAGGCTTACGCCGGCAAGAATCTGGTAAATAGATGACTGTTTGAAAGGGGGTCATACAAACATTACCCCAAAAATGTTTTTACAGGAAACATACAGTAAATAATGTGTGAATTAGGTATGACTTACATGTAAACTACTACAGGAGAGAGCTTGCAACCTGGGCCGCTATTCATAGAGTGTCTCAGAGCAGGACTGCTGATCTACGATCAGGTCCCCATGTCCATGCCATCTCATCCGTTGTGGTCTAAAAGGCCAAACCGATCCTAAATCAGCCCTTCCACTCTGAACGCTTGCTACATATGGGCCCTGCTCTCTTTGGCCTCATAACAGCTCTCCTAGTGGGGAAGCAAACCCACCTCCCTCTGGACTTTCTTCCCAACAGGAATGTAGCCTACAGGACCTGAGGTGAATAGAGCTGGAATCTCCCTTTATCAGCCCTACTACACATACTAGAGATAACAGCCTCTTTCATTCCAGCCCACGCCTTTGTCATTGTCCGGAATGCTTGCCTTGCCAGCTGACTGCTTCTCTAATCGGCGGCCATGCTGCTCTTGTTAGTTGATTTTCTTTCTCCTTGTTCCAGCCTTCATTTTAGACCGTGATCATCACACACCCTTGAAGGAGGCATTTTCACATGGTTCACGTGAGGACAGCCAAAGTTAAAACCCAACCAAGGCGTGTCGGGTCGTTACATTTTTCAGGAGCCGAGGCCTATTGTTCTGACCTGTCCACCTTAACTGACGTATGGGAGTGTGAGAGTCTGGACTTCTGAGGCCATTCCTCCTAGAGGCGGGGGTGTGCGGCTCTCACTTTCTTCCCCCTCCGCTACTCTTTTCCTGGCTGTGATACCCTCTCATCTGTCTCATCCTCCTCTCATTTCATATATATCTCTATCAGAATACAATTACAAAAATGTGATGAAAAAATGTTGCGCAACATGACACCAACTTAACCTTGGCATGAACTTTCCAGGATTTTCTAGGGCAGTTTTCAGGACCTTGCGTGTTCCTGGTATGTCATGCTAAGTCAACTCCTGGTCAGTTTACAGTGAAGCTGATTCAGCAGTGTAGCAATGAGGAAGATTTTTACTCAGTTATTGCTGCGCACAATCTCTCACTTCACTCAGAGTTTTGTCATGTTATTCTATGTGTGTTTCCAGTGAAGTCTACTACAGCCTCCCTGCAGGTAAATAAAGGCTCTCTCAGAACAGAGAAAACATCTGAAATACAATAGTTTATTAAATCAGTTTGCTCCGGGAAATATCTATGAATGTGACGTATGTTTTGGCCATGGGTAGCAAAGAAAACGTTTGATAGCGGAGATCTCTTCCGTTTAAAAAAAAATTATGTGAATGATAAAGAATTCTCTGTGACTTGAGCTGGCTTTAGGTGTCAATGACTTTTAATCACAATGTGTGTCATCTTGAATGCAGAGAAATGCCCAAGATCCCCTCATCAAACACATTTAAATCCTAAATACATTCCAATTCTAGCCCGGTTGCCAGGTATGTCTGTGCTTTAGCAGACCCCTCTGACAGTAATTGTCATGCCATAGAATGGACGACAGAGAAGCTGGCTAAGGCACAAATCCATCAACCATGCTCAAATTCATTTTGCAACTACTTCCTATCATCACTATCAAAGATGCAGTCAAGTTAATAATGAAGTCCAGGAACATTTAGAGATCAGCGCCCATATCCACAAAGCCTCTCAGAGTAGGAGTGCTGATCTAGGATCTGTCCATATCATCTTATTCATTAATATCTATAAGGTAAAACTGATCATAGTTCAGCACTCCTACTCTGAGACAGTTTGTGGATATGAGCCCAGATTCTAAGGGGCAAAACTAGCAGGCATTAAGTAGGATGCCCCTGGAATGTGCAATAGATTAAATGTCTTGATAGGGCTTAGAGCGGGCGCTGGCCTTTCTGCCTTGACAGCTGAGCGAGTTCAGGAGCACCTGTCGCACAACAAGAGGGGCCTTCAAGAGCGGCTTGGCCCCCTGACTGAGGGCTGATAGAGGCGACTCTAGTTAGTTTTGGGGTTGTGTGGAGGTGAAAGAGGTCACAGCACTTTTGAGTCACAGGAATGTCGGAATATAGGAAACGCCACCGTTTGAAAATGTTGTGTGGTTGCAGTTTGGGATTGTGAACGTGAATACGGGCTCTGTCTGTCTTTGCTGAGAAAGAAACGAAACTTGAGAACCGTGCGTTTCGTTTTGAGTTTTTGACAGCAATACAAGATGTTTGACAGTCAAGTTATTTCGCACACATCTCAAGTAGCTTTGAGATTGGTTGAAAGAAGAGGGGCATTTAGTCACTACTTAATGCAAAGTAGCTTATACAAATTCCTGAACTAGATTTTCTTTGTTTCAGTCGATGAGAATAGAACCTCGCCTACCACACAGCTGTTACAACTATAAACACACGGTGGTCCAATGCCAACTCAGCACAGATTGGCTATAGTCAATAGAAAACATGAAACTAGTGATTTCAACATCTCGGCGCTCTGTGCTCTGCTATTTATGAATGCCACTACTACCACAAGGAGTAATTTTGTTTTTCCCTTTCAAGTAAAAGGCCAACTAACCGTTGATCCGGAAGGCAAATTCCTGGAGTTGGCTGTGGTTACAGTTCTGCTGCAGGTTGCAGATGGTGAGCTCTTTCAGAGGAAGAGTCCCCTGCACGCACAAAACCCAACTGAAATCTTAGTCATTCAATCATTCCATTTAACCATACAGTTTCATTGTCGTGACCAAAGAAATATACTTTAAAAAAAAGGATGGGTTTCACTGTTTTTCAAGCATGGATAATACCTCATAACTAAATTGTTGACAAATGTTATAGTTTCACATTCATTGAAAGCAGTCACTCCCCTTTATGGACTCTGAACATTTCATGACTCTACGACCAAGAAAACTTATTCAAAATAGCTGAATTGTTTTGATCTTATGACCATCAATGGTCAAATGTGCTTGTTTTTCAGTTTCAGTTTTGGAATTTCTACGTAGGCAAATATCATTATTAATTGGTGTAAAACTAAGGCCGGCCAGGTTGCATGTATGATTGTCTGAGGCCTTACATTTGTCGTCATAATGTCTAATATCCAGTAATGCTCCAGCAGCCCTCCACCCTGTGACTGAGTCTAGTACAAACACGATATAGACAAACACGATATAGACACTGCTTGATGACTGTCTCCTTAACCTGTCTAGTAAAGTATGAACAATCATACACACCATGTTTACCAATACAAAAAACGTTCGCAAGGGACACGGAATCGGTGTATCGGTTATATTCACTTAGACAGGGACACGAGATTGAAAACGACATTACATTTGAGTCATTTAGCAGATGCTCTCATAATACAGAGCTATTTTACAATCAGTGCACTGAGACTACTGTGTCATAGTAAACATTTCCTCTCCATTTGTCATTAATGATCAATTTGTGAATCATTACTCATTCATTTACAACATTCTGAGTACAATCTATCTCCATAAATAACATAATGGCAGATTTTGAAGAACAGTTGGAAAGCCTCACCTGGTAGGTGAGTCCAGTGGTGTTGTTGGAGACAAAATGAAGGTGTGTCTGGAAGAGGTCCAGGTAGCAGTCATGCACATCCTGAGGAGAGAGTGCAAGAGACAGAGACAGAGACAGAGTGAGTGAGTGAGTGAGTGAGTGAGTGAGTGAGTGAGTGAGTGAGTGAGTGAGTGAGTGAGTGAGTGAGTGAGTGAGTGAGTGAGTGAGTGAGTGAGTGAGTGAGTGAGTGAGTGAGTGAGTGAGTGAGTCAGTCAGTCAGTCAGTCAGTGTGCGAGGAAGTGATATGTCTTTATCTGTCTATTATGGTTGTCATTAGGGGAAACAGTCTTTCTCTGATATTCTAAAGGATTGGCTTTGTGATGCAGTGTTACCAAATAATGATTTGGAGATTGATTCATCATGACATGAACGTCCCAAATAGCACCCGATTTCCTATAAAGTGCACAAATTTTGCTGACTGTGAGTAATTCTACATCTGTAGGAAGTGTTGTGCTGGATTTTGATCATAAGGACTTGTTGTATTAGGAGGACGTGTGGTATTCTGAGGATTTATGGGATTTCTCAAAGAGTCACTTGTGATTTACAATCACTTCCTGCCATTTGACAAGACTAGCCCTGTACTTTTTTCAGGTTAAAAAATAGTGAAGCAATACTTCCTCCTCGATTTACTCTCTGTGATGTACTGAGTTACCAAACAATGTGTTCTTTCCCCTATGACACTCCATTCCAACACTCGATTCTTTTACTCCTTTATTGTCTCTCTCTCTCTCTCTCTCGCTCTCTTTGACAGCATGATTTCATCTGTGACAGATAGCGATTCCCACGGTTGGGCGCCGGTATTTTCCTGTATACCTGTTCTTAGATCAGCCCTGAGGTTGTCTCAGAGTTGTTTCCCAATTCCTTCAGTGCCCAGCGTGTTGAAACGCGGCCTGCGGTCCCCTATGCTGAACCCTCGTTTCATTCATCCCCCTCGGTCACCACGTCAACGTTAGCTAAGCACTAGCTAACCGTTTCACAAACCCGCAGAGCTAGGACTACATCCTGTCCCCTCCACCTGTTTATTTGGTTTGCCTCCCATCGGGGGTGACTAACACACTGTTTCACTGTGGGGTTGAGGCTTGTTTAAAGACCTCATTAACCACAATGACTGTGTGGAGGTATATGTTTATTGTGCTTTATTGTTGTTTCATCATTTAGTTAGTCAGTTATCTGAAGTGACTTGAGGTGTTACAGTTCCATCAGAAGATGTGTGTGTGTGCTCGCCTCTCTCTGTGTGTGTGTGTGTGTGTGTGTGTGTGTGCTCGCCTCGTGTGCTTGCGTGTGTGTGTGTGTGTGTGTGTGTGTGTGTGTGTGTGTGTGTGTGTGTGTGTGTGTGTGTGTGTGTGTGTGTGTGTGTGTGTGTGTGTGTGTATAGTTGTTTCTCACCTGGCAGTGGAGAAAGCGGAAGCGGACTTTAGAGCTGTGGACCATCCTGCCATAGTTCTTGACATTGATGCTGCTTTTCTTCCAGCCATTGGCTGGGTCATAAGGGAACGGAAGTTCCCACTTAGTGTTCTCGATCTTCTCCAGATCCTTATGGGTCATCTCCTGCAAGCAACCAATCACATTATTGAATATTAGTCCATTGTGCACAACAAACCCAGGGCGGCAGGTAGCATAATGGTTAGAGCTTTTGACTAGATCGAATCCCCGAGCTGACGAGGTAAAAATCTGTCGTTCTGCCCCTGAACAAGGCAGTTAACCCAGTGTTCCTAGGCCGTCACTGAAAATAAGAATTTGTTCTTAACTGACTTGCCTAGGTAAAAAAACAAACTTAAATTGGGGCTAAAGAAAAAAATGATTATTCAGTTGTCCCTGTAAGATTTTTTTTGCTTCCAAGATTATACATACATGTATCAACATAGTAAGTGTGTCTGTCTGACATGGTTGAGATGAGAGAATTTGTCATAGACATATTTCATGAACACACACAAATATTTTATGTCGTTTATCATGGTTTAGAGAGAGAATGGAAGAGGGAGAGTGAGAGAGATGGAGGGAGAAAGGGGGGGAAAAGGGAGGGAGAGAGTTTTCCAGCGTTCCATACCTTCCTCGGAGTGACAGTGCAGAGAATATTGATGATGCTGTTGGACTTCTCCTGTCCTTCCTGGGGATACTTCTTACGGAACAAGCGGCTGCTGCTCCGGGAGGGAAGGTGGAAAAGAAACTTGTGTTACAACTCACTCTCACATGTTTACCACGCAGGTAGCCTAGCTAGCCTGTCCGTTTGCTGTGCTACCAGCTGGCTTCACAATGGCGGATGAAAACAATGAGTTCAAGATTAATGTGTTCCTTTCTGAGGAGTTCCCTTTTCAGTTTGAAAGGGTGTGGAGTGTAAAGTGAGTGCCTGATTTCGCATTGTAAATCTAGACACATTTGACCAGGAAACCCCTTTGTCAGTTCCCTTCAATATCACCCATTTAAATGAGCAAAACATTCAGGGCTTATGTCTCAGATAGGCAGTGCATGAATAAAGAAATAAAGGCTTCAATCTCCTCCTTTGTCAAGCCTGAACCCCATCTGTTATCTTTAGTGTCACAGCTTCATAAAGAAACATTTCCGGTGCATTGATAACAGAGTGAGTCAACTTTTACAATCTCCCTCGAGTTTCTCTCTATCTCCCTGTGGCCCATCTAAATGACATTAGCAAACAAAGACTTCATCTGAGCTGGTGGCAATCAAGTTCGGATCAGAATGTGAGGACTGACAAATAAGACTGACAAGCATCAATCAATCATCAATAAAGTGATCACTATATTCCAGGTTCTGAGCAGAACAATATAATGTGAACACTGACTGTCTAACGCAATCCAGAAATGTCAACTCTGTAAACTTATTGACTAAGACTGGTATCTGCGAACCTAGTATTTTCTGTGTCACTAGATTGGCATTCACATTATGTCGCTCTACAGGGAATAACTGAGCTGAACCTGGCCCTTTCACTACACAGAGAGAGCATGTGAGACATTGTCATCCTACAAGAAACCTAGTATAGAGGAGTTGGACCCACTAGTTGCCCTCTAGGTTACAGAGAGCTGGTAGTCCCATCCACCAAACTACCAAGTGTGAAACAGGGAAGGGACTCAGGGGGTATGCTAATTTGGTATAGAGCAGACCAAACTCACTCCATTAAATTAATCAAAACAGGAACATTTTACATTTGGCTAGAAATTCAAAAGGAAATGATCAACAGAGAAAAATGTCCTCCTGTGTGCTACCTATGTCCCCCCACTAGAATCCCCATACTTTAATGACATGTACTAGTCTGTGGTGACCTAAATGCCAGAACCGGACAAGAACCTGACACCCTCAGCACACAGGGGGACAAACACCTGCCTGGAGGTGGCAGCATTCCCACTCCCATATGCCCCCCTAGGCACATCTATGACAACATAACCAACAAAAACTACTGCAGCTCTGTCGTAAGCTGGGTATGTACATAGTCAATGGTAGGCTTCGAGGGGACTCCTATGGTAGGTACACCTATAGCTCATCTCTTGGCAGTAGTACTGTAGACTACTTTATCACTGACCTCAACCCAGAGTCTCTCAGAGCGTTCACAGTCAGCCCACTGACACCCCTATCAGACCGAGTAATATTAAGAAATGCTATAGATGGAAGGAATGCAGTTTGGAAACCTATCAAAAAACAATTAGGCAACAACAAATTCAATCCCTTTTAGACAACTTCCTGTACAAAAATGTTCCACTGTAATAGTGAAGGTGTAAACTTGGCAGTAGAAAATATTAACAGTATATTTGACCTCTCAGCTTCCCTATCAAATCTAAAAATCTCAAATAGAAAACCGAAGAAAATTAACAACAATGACAAATGGCTTGATGAAGAATGCAAAAATCAAAGAAAGAAATTGAGAAACTTGTCCAACCAAAAACATAGAGACCCAGAAAACCTGAGTCTACACCTTCACTATGGCGAATCACTAAAACAATACAGAAATACACTACAGAAAAAGAAGGAACAGCACGTCAGAAATCATCTCAATGTAATTGAGGAATCCATAGACTCTAACCACTTCTGGGAAAATTGGAAAACACTAAACAAACAAAAATACGAAGAATTATCTATCCAAAATGGAGATGTATGGGTAAACCACTTATCCAATCTTTTAGGCTCTTTAACAAAGAACAAACGGCAAAACATATACATGATCAAATACAAATCTTAGAATCAACTATTAAAGACTACCAAAACCAACTAGATTCTCCAATTACCTTGAATGAACGACAGGACAAAATAAAAACCTTCCAACCCAAAAAGGCCTGTGGTGTTGATAGTATCCTCAATGAAATGATCAAATATACAGACAACAAATTCCAATCGGCTATACTAAAACTCTTTAACATCATCCTTAGTTCTGGCATCTTCCCCAATATTTGGAACTAAGGACTGATCACCCCAATTCACAATTCAACCCCAATAACTACAGTGGGATATGCGTCAACTGCAACCTTGGGAAAATCCTCTGCATTATTATTAACAGCAGACTTATACATATCCTCAATGAAAACAATGTACTGAGCAAATGTCAAACTGGCTTTTTACCAAATTATCGTACGACAGACCACGTATTCACCCTGCACATCCTAATTGACAAACAGACAAACCAAAACAAAGGCAAAGTCTTCTCATGCTTTGTTTATTTAAAAAAAACCTTAGACTCAATTTGGCATAAAATGCATGTACACAAACAACCCCTGTGTGGTTAAAATAGGCAAAAAAATCACACATTTCTTCCCAGAGGGCCGTGGGGTGAGACAGGGATGCAGCTAAGCCCCACCCGCTTACATATACAGTTGAAGTCTGAAGTTTACATACACCTCAGCCAAATACATTTAAACTCAGTTTTTCATAATTCCTGACATTTAATCCTAGTAAAAATGCCCTGTCTTAAGTCAGTTAGGATCACCACTTCATTTTAAGAATGTGAAATGTCAGAATAATAGTAGAGAGAATGATTTATTTCAGCTTTTATTTCTTTCATCACATTCCCAGTGTGTCAGAAGTTTACATACACTCAATTAGTATTTGGTAGCATTGCCTTTAAATTGTTTAACTTCGGTCAAATGTTTCGGGTAGACTTCCACAAGCTTCCCACAATAAGTTGGGTGAATGTTGGCCCATTCCTCCAGACACAGCTAGTGTAACTGAGTCAGGTTTGCAGGCCTACTTGCTCGCACACGCTTTTTCAGTTCTGCCCACAAATTGTCTATAGAATTGAGGTCAGGGCTTTGTGATGGCCACTCCAATACCTTGACTTTGTTGCCCTTAAGCCATTTTGCCACAACTTTGGAAGTATGCTTGGGGTCATTGTCCATTTGGAAGACCCATTTGCAACCAAGCTTTAACTTCCTGACTGATGCCTTGAGATGTTGCTTCAATATATCCACATAATTTTCCTCCCTCATGATGGCATCTATTTTGTGAAGTGCACCAGTCCCTCCTGCAGCAAAGCACCCCCACAACATGATGCTGCCACCCCCGTGCTTCACGGTTGGGATGGTGTTCTTCGGTTTGCAAGCCTCCTCCTTTTTCCTCCAAACATAACGATGGTCATTATGGCCAAACAGTTTCATTTCTGTTTCATCAGACCAGAGGAAATTTCTCCAAAAAGTACGATCTTTGTCCCCATGTGCAGTTGCAAACCGTAGTCTGGCTTTTTAATGGCGGTTTTGGAGCAGTGGCTTCTTCCTTGCTGAGTGGCCTTTCAGGTTATGTTGATATAGGACTAGTTTTAATGTGGATATAGATATTTTTGTACCGTTTCCTCCAGCATCTTCACAAGGTCCTTTGCTGTTGTTCTGGGATTGATTTGCACTTTTCGCACCAAAGTACGTTCATCTCTAGGAGACAGAATGCATCTCCTTCCTGAGCGGTATGACGGCTGCGTGGTCCCATGGTGTTTATACTTGCGTACTATTGTTTGTACAGATAAACATGGTACCTTCAGACGTTTGGAAATTGCTCCCAAGGATGAACCAGTCTTGTGGAGGTCTACAATTTTCTTTTCTGAGGTCTTGGCTGATTTCTTTTGATTTTCCCATGATGTTAAGCAAAGAGGCACTGAGATTGAAGGTAGGCCTTGAAATACATCCACAGGTACACCTCCAATTGACTCAAATGATGCCAATTAGCCTATCAGAAGCTTCTAAAGCCATTATATCATGTTCTGGAATTTTCCAAGCTGTTTAAAGGCACAGTCAACTTAGTGTATGTAAACTTCTGACCCACTGGAATTGTGATACAGTGAGTTATTAGTGAAATAATCTTTCTTTAAACAATTCTTGGAATAATTACTTGCTTCATGCACAAAATAGATGTCCTAACCGACTTGCCAAAATTATAGTTTGTTAACAAGAAATTTGTGGAGTGATTGAAAAACGAGTTTTAATGACTCCAACCTAAGTGTAAGTAAACTTCCGACTTCGACTGTATGTTTCCCATGCCAATAAAGCCCCTTGAATTGAACTGAATTGAGAGAGAGAGCAGGACACAGAGTATGTGAGAACACAGAATTTTCTTTTCCAAGTGAACAATCAATTCACCTGTGTTTGTGTGTGTGTGAGCGTGCGCTTTCAAGTGTGTGCATGCTTTTAAAGAGGCAATGGTTAGGTGCACTTTGGACAACACTAAACTTCTGTTTTTATTTTAACATAAATTTACTTGGCAGAACCCTAAGGATACCACAGAGAGAGGCTGCCCCCAGAATGGTTAACCATGTGGTAAAGTAGCAATTCATAACAGTTGTACCATCATGGCCCTTGCTTCGCTAAGAGGCTATAAGTAAAAGCATTTCACTGAGGGTCATAAAGTTGATTCATTTTATGACTCTGACAGTACATTAAAGTAGCATAAGCTTACAGCAATACTAATCAACTTCGAACAATCCAAAATAATTATTTCAGGACTAGGACATTGTCAGTTTATGTCCCGGCAGTGATTATATTCTATCCTAACCATTATATTCTAACCATTCTATTATATCCTAACCATTCTATTTTCTCCTAACCATTCTATGGTAACCATTATTTTCTATTCTATCCGAACCATTATATTATATCCTAACCTTTCTTTTGTATCCTAACCATTATATTATATCCTACCATTCTATTCTATCCTAACCATTCTATTCTATCCTAACCATTATATTATATCCTAACCATTATCTTATATCCTAACCATTCTATTCTATTATATTCTATCCTAACCATTCTATTCTATTCTAACCATTATATTCTATCCTAACCATTGTATTATATTAAATTCTAATTTGGGTCAGATACTGATAAGGGAAGGGAACCAGATTATCTGACAAGAAACAAAACTACAGTTTAACAGATGCAAATAAGAGGAAAACAGTAACTGTATCGCACAGTTGGAAATATACCACTGCTCATGTGCTCTCATGTACCCCCTATGTGATCCTGTCTCTGATCCCATAAACCTCCCAACCTCCATTTAAACCGTACAGCTCAAACACTGTGAAAAATACCAGGAATTCCATCCATCTCCGATACCACACCACAACAGACGAGCCAGACATGTATGACATTAAGACTCTGCCTGTGTTGTGAGGGATTGCCCTTCCTTACCTGTTCCTGCGTATGAAACTCTTGCTGGAGAACCTGAAGTTGTGTTGGGGAACACATGACATGCTGCTCCCCATGCTGCTCTACTGTTGTCGGGGCTGTCCGCTCCTCTATAGATGTCCTGTATTATGTTCCTCTGTGTTGGTGACCGTGTAACCCAAAGCAGACGGTGTGGAGGCAGTGTGCTTACTGAAGTCAGGCAGATACTGAGGGAGAAGAGGGCAGGGCGAGGGTTGTATAGGCAGACCAGTGTGGGTATGTGTCAGTGAGAGTGTGTGCGCACAGGGGGCGGGGCTTTGAGTTGTGTCAGGGCGTGTGTGTGCGTGTGTGTGTATTTCACACCCTGCGTGGGATCCCTCTGTTAAAGCCATTCCACAACAAAGATATGCTGGCAGAGCGAAGTGTGTCATTTCTCTACTTCCACCAGCCAAACGGGCCTCATTTCAATGTTTAAATACTATCATGAAAAGACCGGTCACTCTGAATTGATGGTGGTTGACGGTGGTGTCAATCAGAGGGGAGAGGAGTGACCTTCCAGACTGGGACATGTCTGAGCCTGTTGCCCAAAGAAGTATTTATTATTGCCCCATATACATTGAGCACAACGTTGTCACTCTGAAACATAAGTAATGATAAAGGATGTGATATTAAAACAGAGGTCAGTCTCTTGTGGTTGTTCTATATAAATACAGCTTACAAAAAAAGGAAATAAACATGTTTTCCCACATTGTGTATAAAAACATATGAGAACATCAGTTTAAACCCAAAATTAACTGAAATGTGTATATTACATTACATTTTATGAAAATAAGATATCGTCCATGTATAGCATGTCATTGCTGTATTCTACCTGTGTTCGCTGTTTAACACTAGAAAAGTCCGGCCTTGAGCTATCCCGTTTTCAGTCATCCATCATTTTGACTTCAACATTCTAACTGTCTAATAAGTACATTTCATATATGCCGTCGCAAAACTAATCATTTGGTTGTGTTTATGAAGGTCTTGGGTAACATTAGAATACAAAGAAGAACGATTAAGAACACAATAGTATATTCATTTATGTTACTGTAGGCTCTCTCTAAAAACAACAAAAAAAACACCACAATTCAAGTGTTAAATCCATCACAAAGAAATACATTTTCGTTATGGCAGGTTTTAAGAAACATTATGGAACTAAGAACATATATTCAAAATAACAAAATAGCCTATTTTTGGTTATATTATATCATATTTGGAAATAGAGCTAATCTCTTAAAAGGTTAAAGTTATTTGGCAAAGGTAAGTGTTTTGGAAACCTCAGAATTTGCTTTTTTTCATACTATATAGACAACGTTGGAGGACTTGAAAAAGTCACTTTTTGGCGCTCCAGTTCTTTGCCTTTGTGTCAATTCCAAGCTTCCCATGCATTTCTTCTTTTAGGCTACAATTTGACAATTGATAATATTGTCTCCCATCAGTCTATTGTCAATTTAATCTTGTCTTTAGGCTAACTCTATTATTATATGTGTGAAATGAGTTTTGATAGAGTTTAGGTGTAGTTGGGCCATCATCAGCTGCACATGCTGGTGGTGAATGACTGGCGGTGAATGAGGGGCAGGAATTTTGTGATATTAAAATTCGAACAACATTAGTGTGTTAAATATACTTATTTAGGAAAGGTCAAGGACGGAGGTGGGGCATAACTTTAACAATGGTAGAGATAGGCCTATTTCAATGTTAAATTAATACGCCGTGAAAATGACTACTTCAGTGCTTGTAGTGTTAATCATCGATTGATACTTGTTTGCATATGAAAGAGTCCCATGTTTAAATTAAATCTAGTTTCAGCAGGAGGGCAGTCGATATACACAAGCTCCTGTTTGATGACGGATACTAAGTGTTATAACCAAGGATTATATAGTATAGCTGCTGCTCCAGTTTCAACTGTTCTGCCTGAGGCTATGGAACCCTGACCTGTTCACCGGACGTGCTACCTGTTCACCGGACGTGCTACTAGTCCCAGACCTGCTGTTTTCAACTCTCTAGAGACAGCAGGAGCGGATGAGATACTCTCAATGATCGGCTATGAAAAGCCAACTGACATTTACTCTTGAGGTGCTGACTTGTTGCACCCTCGACAACTACTGTGATTATTATTATTTGACCATGCTGGTCATTTATGAACATCTTGGCCATGTTCTGTTATAATCTCCACCCGGCACAGCCAGAAGAGGACTCGCCACCCTTCATAGCCTGGTTCCTCTCTAGGTTTCTTCCTAGGTTTTGGCCTTTCTAGGGAGTTTTTCCTAGCCACCGTGCTTCTACACCTGCATTGCTTGCTGTTTGGGGTTTTAGGCTGGGTTTCTGTACAGCACTTTCAGATATCAGCTGATGTAAGAAGGGCTATATAAATACATTTGATTTGATTTAGTGTTATAGTAACACTGCTAAAATTGTATTTTAAAAAAACGGTCAGATGAATTCCTCTCTTGGTGTTTCATTGTCATCGGGAGCAACAGAGGAAACATTTAACAAAATCAATACACCATGCGGATAGGCCAATATGTCATATTTTAAGACTTATTATAAACTGGGTGGTTTGAGCCCTGAATGCTGATTGACTGAAAGCCATGGTTTATCAAACCGTATACCATGGGTATGACAAAACATTTATTTTTACTGATCCAATTACGTTGGTAACCAGTTTATAATAGCAATAAGGCACTCGGCGTTGCGTCGTACATAACAACAGCCCATAGCCGTGGTATATTGGCCATATACCACACCTCCTCTTGCCTTATTGATTAATTATGACCTAGGCCTAGTTACTTTAGGACTAGGAGCACTGCAAGTGCGTTCACAATTTCTTAAAATCATCATTACAGGTTATTATGAGTAGAGAGGGCACACCTAAAAAACTAAAATGTCCATTCAAAATGAAACCAAAACCGAGATTTGTCTTAATAGACGGTGCTTGTTTCTGATCAAAGAATGAGTCACAAACTAATGATTGCCTGTGGCACATCCCTCATCCCACAGCCTTAATTCCAGTTTCTGTCTATGACTGGACTTTAAACGTCTTGGCCACATTATATGAAATAGACACATTTCCAATAAACTGACAGTTCATCCCAAGCTGCTGAACCATAATGTGCAAACCAATCCACCCAAGGCAATAAACAGTCATCATACTAGTTATACTCAATGGGAGAAGCTCCAGTCTTTAAGAGAGCAATCTAAAGCCTGTATGAAACGCCGCATTTACCATAACAAAGTTGTGTGTTGCTCAAGCGGAGTAATTTAATCAAAAGGTGGAGTGTATAGCTGTTATTTGATAGACAAGCAGCCATGGTACACTACATCAAATCAAATTGTATTTGTCATAAGTGACGAATTAAAACCATTTTTGTATAGACCTTGCTTTGTGCACGGGGGCATTGTCATGCTGAAATAGGAAAGGGCCTTTCCCAAACTGTTGCCACAAAATCAGAAGCACAGAAATGTCTAGAATGTAATTGTATGCTGTAGCATTAAGATTTCCTTTCACTGGAACTAAGGGACCTAATCTGAACCATGAAAACAGACCCAGACCATTATTTCTCCTCCACCAAACTTTACAGTTGGCACTATGCATTGGGGCAGGAAGAGTTCTTCTGTCATCCGCCAAACCCAGATTCATCCGTCGGACTGCCAGATGGTGAAGCATGATTCTTTACTCCAGAGAACGCGTTTCTACTGCTCCAGAGTCCAATGGCGGTAAGCTTTACACCACTCCAGCCAACGCTTGGTATTGCACATGGTGATCTTAGGCTTGTGGCTGTTTGGCCATGGAAACGCATTTCATGAAGCGTCCAACGAACAGTTATTGTGCTGACGTTGCTTCCAGAGGCAGTTTGGAACTTGGTAGTGAGTGTTGCAATGCACTTCAGCGCTCCCGTTCTGTGAGCTTGTGTGGCCTACCACTTTGTGGCTCAGCCCTTGTTGCTCCTAGACATTTCCACTTCACAATAACAGTACTTGACTGAGGCAGCTCTAGCAGGGTTGAAATTTGAGGAACTGACTTGTTTGAAAGGTGGCATCCTATGATGGTGCCAGTTTGAAAGTCACTGACCTCGTCAGTTAGGCCATTCCACTGCCAATCTTTGTCTATCGAGATAACATGGCTGTGTGCTCAATTTTATACACCTGTCAGCAAAAGGTGTGGCTGAAATAGCCGAATCCACTAAATTGAAGGGGTGTCCACATACTTTTGTATATATAGTGTATGTCACAGAGAAGTTGTAACACTGACAGAGTGTGGGTTGTAAAAGTACTGCCAGACATTACAACCTCTGGAGCAGACAAGCGAAAGGGGAGTTGGCGTCACAGGGGAGGTCGGCTCATAATAATGCTGGCTCAGAGCAAATGGAATGGCATCAAACATATGGAAACCATGTGTTTGATGTATTTGACACTATTCTACTAATTCCGCTCCAGACATTACCATGGGCCCACCTAGTGGTTAGAGCGTTGGCCATTAACCGCAAGGTTGCTGGTTTGAATCCCCGAGCTGACAAGGTAAAAATCTGTCGTTCTGCCAGAGCAAGGCAGTTAACCCACTGTTCCCCAGGTGCCAAGACGCGGATGTCGATTAAGGCAGCCCCACGCACCTCTCTGATTCAGAGGGGTTGGGTTAAACGCAGTTTGAATACATTGTTGGACAACTGACTAGGTATCCCCTTTTCCCCTTTCCTCCCAATTAAGATGCCACCAACCTGGCGGGTATATAGCATCATCAGAAGTGATGTCTTGACTGTGCAGTGTGTATGTGTGAAAGATGAGTCTATCATATTGTGTCATGAAACAATGTATTTGCGTGCTTGTCTGCAACTGCACACAAAATGGTGACTTACCTACACTCAAGGCTCCAGTCACACATGCCTATCCTGGAAGGAAGTAGCGCAAGCGGCTACTTGTGAAAATAAACAGTTTGTAGTAATGAATGGGAAGTTTTACTGACTCTTTCTACTGACTCAGATCATTTCGGCTCGTTCAGTCAAAAGAAAGAATCATTCGTCTAATTTTGTTCATTTGAGTCAGTAATGCCCAGAGTATGCAGGACCCTACACCGGCGAATGATTAACTTAAACTAGAAAGAGTCACGATTCTACAAATCTCTTGTTCACATCTCATTCACAATAGGGGTCTTATTGGAGCTGTCATTTGTGACTGAGACATGGAAATGTTTGCTTTAAACAATGTACATTTTGTTCATTGCTAGGCATAGAAATACAATTATTTCTTAATACATTTCAAACGTGGTCTAGTTCTGGCCGCAACCGGACTAGATTTTGTACTCGTGCCTTGTCGTCCAGTCATAAGTGAACAGGGGCGGTCCATCAGGAAGTCCAGGATCCAGTTGTAGAGGGAGGTGTTAAGTCCCAGGGTCCTTAGCTTAGTGATGAGCTTTGAGGGCATGATGGTGTTGAACGCTGAGCTATAGTCAATGAACAGCATTCTCATTAAGGCCTTCCATCTTGTCCAGGTGGGAGAGGGCAGTGCAATAGAGATTGTGTCATCTGTGGATCTGTCGGGGCGGTATGCGAATTGGAGAGGGTCCAGGGTGTCTGGGATGATTGTGTTTATGTGAGCCATGACCAGCCTTTCAAAGTATTTCATGGCTACAGACTTGAGTGCTAGAAGGCAATATTCATTTAGACAGATTACCTTTTTATGCACAGGAACTATGGTGGTCTGCTTGAATCATGTATGTATGTATTACAACCTGGGTCAGGGAGAGGTTAAAGACAAAACAATGTCAGTGAAGACAATTGCCAGCTGGTCAGCGCATGCTCCGAGTACGCGTCCTGGTAATCTGTCTGGCCCCGCGGCCTTGTGAATGTTAACCTGTTTAAAGGTCTTACATCGGCTACGGATAGAGAGATCACACAGTCATGTTCCCACATCGGTTTTCAGAGATTGATGACTCTTTACTTATTCAACATACACTATATACAAAAGTATGTGGACACCCCTTCAAATGAGTGGATTCGGCTATTTCAGCCACACGTTGCTGACAGGTGTATAAAATTGAGCACACAGCCATCTCCATAGACAAACATTGGCAGTAGAATGGCCTTACTGAAGAGCTCAGTGACTTTCAACGTGGCACTGTCATAGAATGCCACCTTTCCAAAAGGTCAGTTCATCAAATTTCTGTCCTGCTATAGCTGCACCGGTCAACTGTAACTGCTGTTATTGTGAAGTGAAAATGTCTAAGAGCAACACCACGAAGTGGTAGGCCACACAAGCTCACAAAATTGGACCGCTGAAGTGCGTAGCGTGTAAAAATCATCTGTCCTCGGTTGCAACAGTCACTACCGAGTTCCAAACAGCCTCTGGAAGCAACATCAGCACAAGAACTGTTCGTCGGGAGCTTCATGAAATGGGTTTCCATGGCCAAACAGCCGCACACAAGCCTAAGATCACCATGCGCAATGCCAAGCTTCAGCTGGAGTGGTATAAAGCTTGTGATGAATCACAACATCCGGCATCCGACGGACGAGTCTGGGTTTGGCACTATTTTACATGGAACGGGCTTGGCCCCTTAGTTCCAGGGAAGGGAAATCTTAACGCTTCTGCATACAATGACATTCTAGATGATTCTGTGCTTCCGACTTTGTGGCAACAGTTTGGGAAGGCCCTTTCCTGTTTCAGCATGACAATGCCCCCATGCACAAAGCGAGGTCCATACAGAAATGGTTTTTCGACCAGTGTGGAAGAACTTGACTGACCTGCACAGAGCCCTGACCTCAACCCCATCGAACACCTTTGGGATGCATTGGAATGCCGACTGCGAGCCAGGCCTTATCTCCCAGAATCAGTGCCCAGCCTCACCAATGCTCGTGGCTGACTGGAAGCAAGTCCCCACAGCAATGTTCCAATATCTACTGGAAATCCTGAAATCCTGCAGCAAAGGAGGGACCAACTCCATATCAATGCCCATGATTTTGGAATGAGATGTTCGTCGAGCACATACTTTTGGTTATGTAGTGTAGTATATCATGTAGTGTATCAAATAACCAACAACCAATTTCACAACGACTTTACATTATTTTGTTTCAAGCGGTTTAATCCTCCTAAACCTAGTCAGGCTGCCACATCTTTTTCAGAGATCAAATAACCAATATTTACTTCTGTCTGGTTTTAGACCCCATCATATCACTGAGACTGCACTCATGAAGGTGGAAAATGTTGTTTTAATGGCGTCAGACCAAGGCACTGCATCTGTGCTCGTGCTCCTAGACCTTAGTGCTGCTTTTGACCCAAAGCAATCACCACATTCTTTTGGAGAGATTAGAAACTCTAATTGGTCTACACAGACAAGTTCTTGCCTGGTTTAGATCTGTTAGAAAGATATCATTTAGTCTCTGTGGATGGTTTGTCCTCTAAATCAATTGTACGTTTCGGTGTTCCTCAAGGTTGTTTTAGGACCACTTTTGTTTTCACTATACATTCTACCTCTTGGCGATGTCATTTGGAAACACAATGTCAACTTTCACTGCGAAGCGGACGACACACAGCTGTACATTTCGATGAAACCCCAAAATTGGCTACCCTGGAAGCCTGTGTTTCAGACATAAGGAAGTGGATGACGGCAAATGTTTTACTTTTAAAGTTGTCCAAAACAGAGATGCTAGTTCTAGGTCCCAAGAAACAAATAGATCTGCTGTTGGATCTGACAATTCATCTTGATGGTTGTACAGTCGTCTCAAATAAAACTGTGAAGGACCTCGGCGTTACTCTGGACCCTGATCTCTTTTGACGAACAAGAATATTTCAAGGACAGCTTTTTTCCATCTTCATAACATTGCAAAAAATCGTAAACTTTTTATCCAAAAATGATGCAGAAAAACTAATCCATGCTTTTGTCACTTCTAGATTAGTCTACTGTCATGCTCTACTCTCCGGCTATCCGGATAAAGTACTAAATAAACTTCAGTTAGTGCTAAACACAGCTGCTAGAATCCAGACTAGAATCCCAACATTTGATCATATTACTCCAATGCTCGCCTCTCTACATTGGCTTCATATTAAGGCTAGGGCTGATTTCAAGGTTTTACTGCTAACCTACAAAGAATTATATGGGCTTTCTCCTACCGATCTCTCCGATTTGTTTCTGCTGTACATACCTACATGTACACTACGGTCACAAGATGCAGGCCTCCTTACTGTCCCTAGAATTTCTAAGCAAACAGCTGGAGGCAGGGCTTTCTCCCATAGAGCTAAATTTTTATGGAATGGTCTGCCTATCCATGTGAGAGACGCAGACTCGGTCTCACCCTTTAAGTCATTACTGAAGACTCATCTCTTCAGTAGGTCCTATGATTGAGTGTAGGTTGGCCCAGGAGTGCGAAGGTGAACGGCAAGGCACTGGAGCGACGAACCACCCTTGCCGTCTCTGCCTGGCCGGTTCCCCTCTCTCCACTGGGATTCTCTGCCTCTGACCCTATTACGGGGGCTGAGTCACTGGCTTACTAGTGCTCTTCCATGCCGTCCTTAGGAGGGGTGCGTCACTTGAGTGGGTTGAGTCACAGATGTGATCTTCCTGTCCGGTTTTGCGCCCCCTCGGGCTTGTTTCTGTGGAGATCTTCATGGGCTATACTTAGCCTTGTCTCAGGGTAGTAAGTTGGTGGTCTGTTGATATCCCTCTAGTGGTGTGGGGGCTGTGCTTTGGCAAAGTGGGTGGGGTTATATCTTGCCTGCTTGGCCCTGTCCTGGGGTATCGTCGGACGGGGCCACAGTGTCCCCTGACCCACCAGTCTCAATGCTGCAAGTCTATGTGCCGGTTGTGCTGCTGCTCCAGTCTCAACTGTTCTGCCTGTGGCTAGGGAACCCTGACCTGTTCACCGAACGTGCTACCTTGTCCCGGACCTGCGGTTTTCGACTCTCTTTACCGCACCTGCTGTCCCGACCCCTAAATGCTCGTCAATTAAATGCCAACTGACATTTACTCCTGAGGTACTGACCTGTTGGAGAAAAAAGGTGGGTAGGGGACGGTCTCTGTCTCTGCTCCACTGCGTGACTGGCTACATAGCGGTGCCTGCGAGTGTGCGCCAGGCTGTAAACTCATTAACACCCACAGGACCACAGGGGACAGAGGGCTACAGGGCAATTGACTTGTGCAGACTGCAGACACATCATTTAACCCACCCTTTAAAACTGTCCACTTTATATGCCCCCAAGAGACATGAATAGGCTTCCATTTGACTCTTTACAGCAGAAACCTCATTAACAGAATTCTGACACGTTGCAGTATACCAGTTCTTTCTAATGGCTAACAGTAAGCTTCATCATTAATATTCACTGCACTGTCTGTGTTAGTGTATTGAGTAGATGTTGAGAGTGTGTGAGTGTGGGAGTGTGTGAGTGTACTCTGTGTGCACAAGCAAAAGCAGCCACAGGTGTGCATACTATGTGACTGAGGTCATGAGGGGTAAAGTGAGAGTGCTCAGCTGTCCACTCAGATCAGTGTGAAAGGAGAGCATGCTGGGACGATACTAAACGATACCGTAGTGGGCATAGCAACACACACAAACACACACTGTTAGCAATGCAACCTTCAACTGAACTTACCCTATGAAGACAAAATGTTGAAAAGACATTGAAAAGTTGTATTTTCTGGGGGAAAGACGTTGAAAATACATATTTCAAACAATTTCTCACAAGATGCTATGTTGAAAATACACTCCATAAACAACCTGGGTCCTCACACCTGAAAGCATCTTTATTTATTTTCTATACAGTGCATTGCTCCATTTCACAATAGTGCAACGTTTCTCCATACATTTTCTCGATAGATATAACAACATATTATAAATAAACTATGCACGTCACATTGAACAATAATGTGTTAACTAAAAAAGCTACAGTCACATTGACAATGCATTCAATCTGAGAATTTGGGTAATTCCTTATTTACATTTGATTCAACGAAATGGAGGCCAAGTTCTTGTGTGGTTGTGTGTAGATTTCACTCATGGTACATTATGAGCTCAGACGAACCCACCGTGTAAAATTTGGCATGGAACGTCATAATGACGTCATTTTCTGGTTGTAAATAGGTTTTCTGGTTGTAGAGACGCCTGGTAAAATACCAGATTACAACCAGCTAAATAAGTATTTTTCTGGTCGCTAAAAATACCTCTTAAAACAATCTGTATACAACCTAACCATGACGTCACAGAAGACATCATTGCAACCACTTTTGCGATTTGGGGACAAGTCACTTCACCATTACTGGAGATAATAATCTGCAAGACCTTACCATTACTGGAGATAATAATCTGCAAGAACTAACCATTACTGGAGATAATAATCTGCAAGAACTAACTATTACTGGGGGTTTTTTCAGTAAAAACAAAACCAGATCAACAAAATCCTTTGAAAAAAGGAAAATAAATAACTTCTCAGAAGTTTTACATTTTATCACACTGCGCTACATAGCCTATTTATTGAACCTAGTTAACCGTGACGAGTCAAAAACTAAATACCAGTTGTGGACCTGTTGTGGTCTATTCTACCTTTGGCTGATACAGCTCTTTAACCTCAGGTACAGTATCAGTATTGAGTATGTAGGAACAGCTTCATTTCCTTAACCAATCAGCCTTTGCTTTGATGTGTGCCATTTTGTGGAACTTCCAAAGAATGGTATTCCAGAGTATCGTTAGAGCTTAGAGTTATACTACATGTTGTCACACGTTTACTACGTAAACATCGGTGTGGTAAGTTTGGATCCTTTTCAACAATACAGGAAGAGGTATTATGAGTAAGTAACATAAAATGACAGCACCATAAGTGTTTCCACATTGACATTACCGCAGCTAGTGTCAAGTATTAAGATTGGTGTTGTGTTAATTTGCCTACACATTACTTGAACCTTCTGCTCTTTAGCCATTTCAAAGCTGTCATAATCGTGACACCCCTGTGTGTTTATGAATGATAATGATCTATACAATGGATTGGGGTCTTCTAATTAGCTAGCAGACAAGCAAGCTTGCATACCATAGCCTTCCGTACAACAGTATTGGACATCAGTTGCCATAACTACTAATGACATCGGTTGTGTCATACATGTGGCAGTGACAAGGCTACTTTTGAAAAATATTTAACATTTTCAGTCAAGGTACCGACCAACAAAAGAATAAACACTGCATGAACAAAATAAACCTCTTTCTTTTAACTGTTGTCCTTTACAAATAATAAAGATATTTCAGTTGACCTCTGCCCGTCTTCAAAATGTGTCTCAGAGTAGGAATGCTGATCTAGGATCACTTTTGCCTTTTAAATCATTATGAATAAGGGGGAACCTAGATCAGCATTCCTACCCTGAGACACTTTATGAAATACGGGTCCTGATATCTTCATCAGTTTAAGAAATACTTATCAATCCTTCACTCTGATATAGTCAACGCTCAAACTGAACAACTTCCCACTTTTGACATCCTCTCTGACACACTTCCATCGATGATATGCACGACGTTAACACAACAAAATAAAAATAATACGGCACTCGAGTCGTAGCAGTGGTCCATTTGCTTTTCACAAAGCAACTTTGAAATTGTCGGAATATATTAGCTATATATTTTTACATTTAATAAATAATTCAACATCATTATCTGTTCTTATATATATTTTTAAAGGAATTAAAACTAATTTACAGTTTCGAGTAACGATAGATCTCGAATGAATAGCTACATTCTTTTTTTTCTCCTTCTTCTCCAGCTGGTTGGTTGAAGTTTTCCTTAGGTACAGATCTAGGATCAGCTTCCCCTCCCCAATACTAACCTTAACCATTTAAGGGGGAAATGCTGGAAAATGTTTAGGGGCAACATCACCCTATTACACAAGGCTCGTCCGTAGGGTAAGATGGTAAACAACATTGCCCGTTAATGCCACCTAGTGTGACACATACAGCTGCACTACTCATTTTAATTCCTGCCTGCCAGGACACAATGTCAGTAAACATGCATGGCAGAACCAGTCGATAGCTACATTCCTAAGTTAAAATTATATATATATATATATATATATATATATATATATATATATATATATATATATATATATATATATATATATATATATATATATATATATATTCAGAGACAGTATTTCAAGCACTGGATTGCAAATGGTGGTATTTTCCAACCTCTTTATCTGAGGAAAACTCTCCTGTGTTCTTCAATAGACTAGAAGCTGGTATCTTTACGGTAATACAGTGAGACTTCAGGGAAAGAGACCAGATCCAGCAGCACCCTCTGTGCATTTCTCTCTCTCCATCTTTCACTCTTCCTCTCACTCGCTCTTCCCATCACCTCTTCTCCCTCTAACTGTACCCCTCCCACTCTCCCTCTCGCTACCTGATTCAAGTACACGCATCCTCTCACTCCCTCCTCTTCACACAGAGCAGTTGCGTCTCTTGCTGGGGCCTGGCTGGGCGGTGGCAACCGAGGCCGAGGCTGAGGTCAGCCAGAGCTTAGCCCCGTGTCAAAGGCTGGTGGAGGACACAGAGAGCGTGGGCGACGAGGGCGGCGGGAAGTTGAGCAGCTCTAGGACGGCCACCCCCACACTGCTGCGCCGCGTGAACATGCAGGAGGCCGCCACCCACTTGTTGCTGCGTGGGTTGTACTTCTCAATAGAGTTGAGGCTGGAGCTACCGTCATTGCCGCCCACCGCGTACAGCCAGCCGTCCATAGCCACCAGGTCGTGGGTACTCCTGTGGGAGGACAGGACAACGTGCAGACTCAGTAATAGCTCAGGCACACCACAAAGACTAACAGCTAAAAGCAGCGGGTGTGTTAGCGATCACCTGCTGGGTGTCGACAAACAGTGGTGATTCAACATGTACAATTGTTCTGTGGTCAGAGGTGACAGGATGGCCACCCACATTCTTCCTATTGGTTCCATTGCAACAGGCAAGCTCAATCAAGCACAGTGTTTCAAATGAACTCAAATAGTATTTTAACCCAGTTCTGATGGCCATTCATTAACATTAACTGATCAATTAGCTATTAGGCAGAAAAGAAAACCAGAATGACTTCCCTGACTAGCCTGTTGCTAAAGACTGAGCTCAATGCAGTGTAAATGGAGGCCTGGGGCGTATTCATTAGTGCACAACGCAACAAAATGTTTTGCCACGGAAAGCTAAAAAAGGTGTTTCTTCTATACAAACTAAGGTAGGTCCCTCCTTTGCTTCCATTTGGTTCCTATTCAATATGACTCTACTGAGACTAGAGCAGGCTCTAGATGAATTTGAGCCATACTACTGATTACAGCAATGGTTTATTTATAGGGCCGGGAGCGTTCACTGTTATCAGGTTCCCTACTCAAATCTCCCATTGTGTGCGTATGTTTGTGTGTGAGTGAGAAACTAATTTCATTTGAATCTTCAAATCCTGGTCTCTGAGGCCCACTGTGTATGCCGGTTCCTTCAGAAACTCAGATAATTTTCTGAAAAAGGGCTGGAATGAAAGAATGAAAACCTGAAACCAGTCATTTATGAGGAGCGAGACAGGTTTGGTTTGCAGACCTTGTGAACAGCAGCCATAATACTTGTGGACATTCTCCTTTCACTAAAGGATAGTTTAACAAATGGATATCTTCTATAATTTTTATTTTTCTGACTATGCAGTTATAGCTACAGGTGGTTGGTAGTAATTGTGACGCGGCTGGCGGTGCCCACCTGCGGATGTTCATGGGCGCCACCCCCTCCCAGGCGTTGGTCTTGGGATTGAATCGCTCCACCGAGTTTAGGCAGCTGGTGCCGTCGTTGCCCCCGGCGACATAGAGCATGCCCTCCAGCACGGCCACCCCGGCACTGCTGCGCCGACTCAGCATGTTGGCGATGGCCGTCCACGCGTTACTCTGTTCCGAACAATCAAAGGGTTGTTGGTCAGTTTTGAGCTGAGGTTGAACTCAAAACTTAGCTTATCCTTTTTGATCTGGGCAAAAGTTCACCTTCATGGTCCGGTTTTAACCAGATTAAGCCTAGTCACGGACTTAAAATATAGCCTGGTGGAACAAGCCTGATCACTATGTTCACCATTCTATTTAACAGAATGGTGAACGCAGCGATCAAATTCGTTCCACCAGGCTACTGAAAATCATGCCTAGTTGAGATTCTTCTATAGGCTTAACCTGGGTCCAGGAAACTGGCCCCATGTCTTAATGTGCATATTGATAGAGATCTGTCTGTTTGTTTATTTATTACCTGTGGTTCATATTTTTCCACTGTTGCTAGGTGTGAGGAGCTGTCATATCCTCCTACTGCATACAGACTGCCATCTAGAGAGAGAGAGAGAGAGAGAGAGAGAGAGAGCTCAAAACTCTACATATCAGCTTGCAAAAATAAAATATGTTGGATGTGGCCCATATTAACTAGGAAGCGAGTGGTAGGCCAGGGACGGGCATATTTGATGGGGGTGGGGGCCACAAACAATTGGAACTCATCACGAGGGGCCGCAGTGGCTCGTGGGTCTGTGTACGCACATCCATACCCACACATGCAGTCAGACCCGGCCCTAGCCTTTTGGGGACCCTAAGCGAAATTTAGTTTGGGGGCCCTCCCCACCTCGTAAGCAAAACATTTTAGCGGTCCCCTCTAGACAGCAAAGAGAAGTTTAAGAGATCATTTCCTGCAATTCTACTCATTTTGCCATGCGGCGGAGACAAATGTTTGCAGTTTTTAACATGACATCTTTTGATCAATGGGGGGCCCCCGGTCAGTAATTCGACCATGATTACTACAAGTTTAGCAGAAAGTTTAGATCGCTAGCTGAAAACGTTAGCCGAAATGGGCTAATTAAATGACTGTCAGTTATTGACATAACACAAAAACTGCTGATGCACAAGCACATTTTTAAATTGCACCATGTATATTGATGTCTGATGTCTAATATTAAAGAGGTCTTGAGGTATTGCTCACCTGAGATAGAGAACCTTATGATAAGTTGTCGACCACACCATCTACCAAGAGAGTTCTCATCTGTATTATTCGTAGCCGTCCATTTACCACCACAAAGCGAAGCTGGCACTAAGACCGCTCTCAAACAACTCTATAAGGCTTTAAGCAAAGAAGAAAATGCACACCCAAAAGCGGCGCTCCTAGTGGCCAGGGACTTTAATGCAGGCAAACTTAAGTTTTACCAAATTTTTACCAGCATGTCACATGTGCAACAAGGGGAAAGAAATCCTAGACCACCTTTACTCTACACACAGAGATGCATACAAAGCTCTCCCCCGCCCTCCATTTGGCAAATCTGACCACAATTCTATCCTCCTGATTCCTGCTTACAAGCAAAAACTAAAGCAGGAAATACCAATGACTCGCTCAATCCGGAAGTGGTCAGATGACGCGGATGCTACACTACAAGACAGTTTTGCTAGCACAGACTGGAATATGTTCTGGGATTCAGCCAATGGCATTGAGGAAAACACCAACTCAGTCATTGGCTTCATCAATAAGTGCATCGATGCCGTCATCACCACAGTGACTGTACGCACATATCCCAACCAGAAGCCATGGATTACAGGCAAAATCCGCATCGAGCTAAAGGCTAGAGCTGCCGCTTTCAAGGAGCGGGAGACTAATCCGGACGCTTACAAGAAATCCCGCTATGCCCTCAGACAAACCATCAAACAAGCAAAGCGTCAATACAGGATTAAGATTGAATCCTACTACACCGGCTCTGACGTTCGTCGGAGGTGGCAGGGCTTGAAAACTATTACGGACTACAAAGGGAAACCCAGACGCGAGATGCCAGTGACGGAGCCTACCAGACGAGCTAAATGCCTTTTATGCTCGCTTCGAGGCAAGCAACACCGAAGCATGCACGAGAGCACCAGCTGTTCTGGATGACTGTGTGACAACGCTCTCGGTAGCCGATGTGAACAAAACCTTTAATTAGGTCAACATTCACAAAGCCGCTGGACCAGACAGATTACCAGGACGTGTACTCAAAGCATGCGCGGACCAACTGTCAAGTGTCTTCACTGACATTTTCAACCTCTCTCTGACCGAGTCTGTAATACCTACGTTTCAAGCAGACCACCATAGTCCCTGTGCCAAGGAAGCGAAGGTAACCTGCCTAAATGATTACCGCCCCGTGGCACTCACGTCGGTAGCCATGAAGTGCTTTGAAAGGCTGGTCATGGCTCACATCAACAGCATCCTCCCAGACACCCTAGACCCACTCCCAATTCGCATACCACCCCAAAAGATCCACAGATGACGCAATCTCAAATCGCACTCCACACCGCCGTTTCCCACCTGGACAAATGCAACACCTATGTGAGAATGCTGTTCATCGACTACAGTTCAGCGTTCAACACCATAGTGCCCACAAAGCTCATCACTAAGCTAAGGATCCTGGGACTAAACACCTCCCTCTGCAACTGGATTTCCTGACGGGCAGCCCCAGGTGGTAAAAGTAGGCAACAATACGTCTGCCATGCTGATCCTTAACACTGGGGCTCCTCAGGGGTGTGTACTTAGTCCCCTCCTGTATTCCCTGTTCACCCACAACTGCGTGGCCAAACACGACTCCAACACCATTATTAGATTTGCTGACAACACAATAGCGGTAGGCCTGATCACCGACAACGATGAGACGGCCTATAGGGAGGAGGTCAGAGAACTGGCAGTGTGATGCCTGGACAACAACCTCTCCCTCAATGTGAGCAAAACAAAGGAGCTGATCGTGGACTACAGGAAAAGGCGCGACGAACAGGCCCCCATTAACATCGACAGGGCTGTAGTGGAGCGGGTCGAGAGGTTCAAGTTCCTTGGTGTCCACATAACCAACAAACTATCATGGTCCAAACATACCAAGACAGTTGTGAAGAGGGCACGACAAAATCTTTTCCCCTTCAGGAGACTGACAAGATTTGGCATGGGCCCCCAGATCCTCAAAAGAGTTCTACAGCTGTACCAACGAGAGCATCCTGACTGGTTGCATCACCGCCTGGTATGGCAACTGCTCGGCATCTTACTGTAAGGCGCTACAGAGGGTAGTGCGAACGCCCCAATACATCACTGGGGCCAAGCTTCCTGCCATCCAGGACCTATATAATAGGCGGTGTCAGAAGAAAGCCCATAAAATTGTCAGAGACTCCAGTCACCCAAGTAAGTTATAGACTGTTTTCTCCGCTACCGCACGCCATGCAATACCGGAGCGCCAAGTCTAGGACCAAAAGGCTCCTCAACAGCTTCTACCCCCAAGCCATTAGACTGCTGAACAATTCACAAAAATCGCCACCGGACAATTTACATTGACCCCCCCCCCCCCCTCTTGTACACTGCTGCTACTCGCTGTTTGTTTGTTACGTATGCATAGTCACTTCGCCCGCATCTACATGTACAGATTACCTCAACTAGCCTGTACCCCTGCACACTTATTTTAGCCTACTTGATAAATATTTTCTTCTTCTTGAACTGCACTGTTGGTTAAGTGCTTGCAAGTAAGCATTTCACGGTAAAGTCTACACTTGTTGTATTCGGCGCATGTGGTAAATAAAGTTTGATTTGGATTTGATTATTCTAACTCACAACAGTAAATTGAGACCCCGACTGAGTTTCCCCAAAAAAATTATCAGCGGCCCTACAAAAAGGGGGCAGCACACCAGTTGCCCATCCCTGCTCTAGGCTAACATACAGTAAGTATATCCTTTCTCAATAGATTACATAATCACACAAGAGGTGGACAACACTTGCTCACCTAGAGTGGCCACACGGACGTATCTCCTTCGGGTGCTCATGGCAGCGATGGAGGTCCAGGTACTGGTGAGAGGGTCGTACCGCTCTGCACTGTTGGGGTGGAGGGGGGCATTCATTATATACAAATGTCATCTCAGTATTTGCATCCGTGACAGTCAAAATGTGTTGTGACAAAGCTCAAAAGTAGTCCAGCATTTTGAACACACGGCTTATAATTATCTATATATATTTTTTTTGTACCTGTTGAGACAGGAAGCTCCGTCGTAACCACCGGCGGCGTACAGGAGGCCGTGCAACACTGCCACGCCCAAACAGCTCCGCCGCGTCCCCATTGAAACCTCAGGCTGCCAGGAGTTGGTGATAGGGTCGTAGGACTCCACGGTGGCCAAATCTGAGGTGCCATCATACCTGAGGGAGACCAGAGTATATCAGAAAGAGAAGTGTATCGAGGCCAGGGTTGGGCCACTGGCGGCCCGCGGATCAGTCAGACTCTTAGAATAATAGAATACTCAAGGAGCCCTTTTGAAAATTGGCTGTGCATCAGCAGTGACTCAATTAGCCATTGTCAGCAAAACGTTTTTTTTTAGAGTTAGTCTAGCTATCTAAACTTCTAGTAAGCATGGTCGAATAACCGATCAGGGTGGGGCCCATTGATCATCAGATTAAAAACTGCTAAAATTTGCTCCACCCTATGGCAAAATGTGTAGAATTGCAGGAAATTAGCTGTAAAATTGCACATTTTTCTCCGCCCCCTGGCAAATTGAGTAGAATTGCATGAAATTTGTTATTTACATTTAAGTCATTTAGCAGACGCCCTTATCCAGAGCGACTTATAAAATTGCTAAATAGCTTTCTCTTCACTGTCACGAGGGGGGCCACTAAAATGTTTTGCTCGCAAGGTGCAGGGAGGGTAAATGGACGTGGTACGCAGACCCACGAGCCACTGTGGCCCCTCATGATGAGTTCTGTTTTTTGGTGGCCCCACCCCCATCAAAGTTGCCCATCCTCTTCTGATTGGCCTAACCATAAGAGGATGGGCTCTGTCGCTAGGGTCTGGGCACATATTCACAAAGGGTATCAGAACAGAAGTGCTGATCAAGGATCAGTTTTGCTTTTTCATCATATAGAATAAGGGGGGGGGGCCCGATCCTAGATCAGCACTCCTAGTCTGAGACCCTTTGTGAATAAGGGACCTAGTTCCGCTTCAGGTTTCTTCCTTTAATCTCATCTCAAAAGGAGGCTTTTTTTGTTAAGCAAGTCTTCACAACTGTACTGTGTTAACAGTTAAATTCAAGAAACTTTCTTTAAATAAAATACATTTGAATTCATTTATTATCTGTTTATCTATTCGATAGGGTAGATGTGCAGGAGTTTGTCATCTAGCTAATTTCCATCAGTAGCACCTGGATAAAACGTTGACATTGCAGACAATGAGAGTAGTGCATCAGATACTATTTTGTTCCATCTTTCTCTTGATTTACAAAGGCATCTGTTTTGTTTCCCTCTCGGGTAGAGAAGACGTGCCTTGGCTTCAAAAGTCGGAATTTGCATAATTACACTTGAGGGGACCGCTAATATTAGTCTTCCAACAGTTTCCTCCTACCACAGTTAACTGTTTATCTTATTAAACCCAATGCCAATAACTCAACGTGTTAGCTTGAATGAGAAATTGGATTACAAGATACTGTATCTCCCCTAATCCTAGTTTCTCTTTCAGACAGATTGTAAACTTGATAACACTTTACTTGACACCCAGCGTCATAAAATGTTACGAGACGGTCATAACCATGTAATAACAGCTGACATACATATACTCCAAAACATGCATCCTATTTGCAATTACGCACTAAAGTAAAACTGCAAAAAATGTGGCAAAGAAATTAACTTCATGTCCTGAATACAAAGCGTTGTTATATTTGGGGCAAATCTAACACAACACATCACCGAGTACCACCATCTATACTTTAAGGCATAGTGGTGACTGCATCATGTTATGGGAATGCTTATCATCAGTACTGAGATTTTTGGGCTAAGAATACAGCTAAGAAAAGGCAAAATCCTTGAGGAAATCCTGGTTCAATCTGCTTTCCACCAGACACTGGGAGATTAATTCACCTTCCAGCAGGACAATAACCTAAAACACATAAATATACACTGGAGTTGCTTACCAAGATGACATTGAATGCTCCGGAGTGGCCTAGTTACAGTTTTGACTTAAACGGCTGCCAAGCAATGTTCAACAACCAGCTTGACCTGTTATAATATGTTCATAACACTGTCATGACATATGTAGACCTGTTGTGACATATATTGCATTTTATGGCTGGTTATGACACCTACAGATGTGTCAAAGCCCACAAAACCTAACACACAAGGCAAAACATTCCATTAGACCATAAACATACTGTTGACACATAGGCAACTGTATGTTATATAAAAAAAAGTAAATTGACCATGTTAAATTATCATTGTGATTGCACACACATTGATGTCAGACAATCACCTACCCCAATGCTCTGGTGCTGATAACTGGGATGAATGCACGAGCAGATTTCAGAAGGACAAGACACCTTCTTTTTGACTGATGACTGACATAAGGGCATGCACGTGATAGGCCTATCTGGCTTATATGATCATAATGCTTCTTGACAGTGTCAAAAAGTGTATTTTCTACAAGTTATTTAAAATATGATGAAAAAAACATGACTGTGAAATATTCAATACAACAAAAACAAAGGATTTAAGAGAAACTTTTCAACGAAAACAAACTTCTTGGCGGGAAAAAACAAATTTGAAAAAGAATTTGGGTAGGTGTCATAATCAGCCATAAAATAACACAATATATGTCACAACAGGTGGAAATACATGTGTCATGACAATATGACAGGTTATGACAAGTTATGTCAGCTGTTATGACATGGTTATGACCGTGGCATAACGTGTTATGACAGTGGGTGTCATGTAAAGTGTTAATGTAAACTTAACCTAGCTATCTCACATAATTAACACTAGTGTAATCTTCCAGTGTTGAGGATGGTTCCATTTCAGTTAGCTAGCTAGCAAGCACGGCATTAGTGATGGCTTCGAGAATACCCGAATCCAGACCATCTAGAGGTAAAAGGATGGTCTGATGAGGTCAATTATTACCCTCCCACCGCGTACAGCTTGTTGCCAATGGCCGCCACGCCCACCCGTGCCCGCCGAGTGGACATGGATGCCACCATGTGCCAGCGGTCAGTCCGCGTGTCGTAGGCCTCGCAGTCACCGTGGATAGCAAACAGACTGCCGCCACCTGGGCAAAACAAACAGACAAAAACAAAGTCATCTAAATATCTGAAGCGGTCATTTAAATACACTATATATAAAAAAGTATGTGGACACCCCTTCAAATGAATGGATTCGGGTATTTCAGCCACACCCGTTGCGGACAGGTGTATAAAATCGAGCAAACCGCCATGCAATCTCCATAGACAAACATTGACAGTAGAATGGCCTTACTGATCTTGAGTAAGTGACTTCAGTAAGATCTTCAGTAAGTGACTTTTAACGTGGCACCGTCATAGGATGCCACCTTTCCAGCAAGTCAGTTTGTCAACTTTCTGCCGTGCCAGAGCTGCCCCGGTAAACTGTAATTGCTGTTATTGTGAATTGGAAACGTCTAGAAACAACAACGGCTCAGCCGCGAAGTGGTAGGCCACACAAGCTCACAGAATGGGCCTGCCGAGTGCTGAAGCGCGTAGCGCGCAAAAATCGTCTGTCCTCTGTTGCATGAGATGTTTGACAAGCAGGTGTCCACATACTTTTGGTCACGTAGTGTATCTATAGATATATGGGTATTAAAACACAGTGGCCAACATTTCACTTTTTACAGGTGCAATGCCCTAAAAAAAAAAAAGACAAATATTTCTAGACATGGTAAGTGCCAAACTTCTTTCGAATAGTTGCTGCATCCAATCTATTTCAAATGTAATTTTTGAAAATGTTATGTTTTATGTATCTGTGAACAAGTTAGATTTTAACTAAGGGCCAAATTCAGGATCTCTGTTTCCTAATGGCGCTTTACAGATTCAGAAATTAAAGAATGTGTATTTGTTGGGTTTGTATAATATACACATTACAGTATGTATGTATGTATGTATGTATGTATGTATGTATGTATGTATGTATGTATGTATGTATGTATGTATGTATGTATGTATGTATGTATGTATAGTGCCTTCAGAAGGTATTCACACCCCTGGACTTTTTCTACAATTTGTTGTGTAACAGCCAGAATGTATTACATTGAGATTTTGTGTCACTTGCCTACACACAATACCCCAGAATGTCAAAGTGGAATGATGTTAATAAAAAATGAAAAGCTGAAATGTCTTGAGTCAATAAATATTCAACCCCTTTGTTATGGCAAGCCTAAATAAGTTCAGGAGTAAAAATTTGCTTAAAAGTCGCATAATGAGTTGCATGGACTCACTCAGTGTGCAATAATAGTGTTTGACATGAATTTGGAAAAGACTACCTCATATCTGTACCCAACACATACAATTATCTGTATGGTTCCTCAGTCGAGCAGTGAATTTCAAACAGATTCAACCACAAAGACCAGGGAGGTTTTCCAATGGTTCACAAAGAAGGGCACGTATTGGTAGATTTAAAAAAAGCAGACATTGAATATCCCTTTGAGCATGGTGCAGTTATTAATTACACTTTGGATGGTGTATCAATAGACCCAGTCAATACAAAGATACAGGCGCCCTTCCTAACTCAGTTGCCGGAGAGGAAGGAAACTGCTCAGGGATTTCACCATGAGGCAAATTATGACTTTAGAACAGTTACAGTTTAATGGCTGTGATAGGAAAACATTGTAGTTACTCCACAATACATGACAGAGAGAAAAGGAAGCCTGCACAGAATACAAATATTCCAAAACATGCATCCTGTTTGCAATAAGGCACTAAAGTAGAACTGCAAAAAATGTGGCAAAGAAATAAACTTTATGTTCTGAATACAAAACGTTATGTTTGGGGCAAATCCAACACAACACATCACTGAGTACCACTATTTATATTTTAAAGCATGATGGTGGCTACAACATGTTATGGGAATGCTTATCATCATTACTGAGATTTTTGGGATAAAAATAAAAATAATAAAGCTAAGAAAAGGCAAAATCCTTGAGGAAAGCCTGGTTCAATCTGCTTTCCACCAGACACTGGGAGATTAATTCACCTTCCAGCAGGACAATAACCTAAAACACATAAATATACACTGGAGTTGCTTACCAAGATGACATTGAATGCTCCGGCGTGGCCTAGTTAGTTTTGACTTAAATGACTGCCTAGCAATGATCAACAACCAACTTGACAGACCTTGAAGAATTAAAAAAGAATAATGGGCAAATATTGTACAATCCAGGTGTCCAAAACTCTTAGAGACTTACCCAGAAAGACTCACAGCTGTAATCGCTGCCAAAGGTGATTCTAACATGTATTGACTCAGGGGTGTGAATGCTTATGTAAATTAGACATTTCTGTAATTAATTTTCAATACATTTGCTAAAATCTCTAAAAACATGTTTTCAATTTGTGAGAAAAAAAACATTTTATCCATTTTGAATTCTGGTTGCAACAGAAAATGTGGAATACATCAACGGGTATGAATACTTTCTGAAGGCACTCTATGTATGTGTGTGTGTGTGTGTGAGTGTGAGTGAGTGTATGTACCCTGGTGGGTAACCTCGGGGGCACACTGACCAACGGCGAAGAGCACGGGGCTGGCGCCCTCGCAGCGGCGCGGCCGGGTGCGGCTGTTACTCAGCACACCCCTCTGCTCGGGCATAAGATGGTACTTGAGGGCCTCGATGAGCAGGTCCTTGCACTCAGAGTGGTGGCGCACCAGCAGCTCCGTGTCCACGTTGCTCATGAGGAAATCCCTCCGCAGCAGGGGCAGACGCACGCACTTCATCAGCTAGAGTGGGGAGGGGAAGGGGGGCAGACGCACGCACTTCATCAGCTAGAGTGGGGAGGGGAAGGGGAGCAGACGCTTTCATCCAAAGCGACTTGTAGTAGTGCGCGTATACATCTTGGTACGGTGGCCTCAGCAGGAATGGACACAAACAATCCTGACGTTGTAAGCGCCAGGATTCACCAACTTAACCACACAGCTGCACCTCTAAATCTTACCCAGGGAACGTGCTGCCTGCGCCCATCTATGTCGTGTTTGACCCAGCTCAGCACGGCCCGGTATACCTCCTCTTCTGACGGTACGTTCAGGTTGTCACTGGAGATCAGGTCCAATACCTTCACAGAAAGAGAACGAGAGAACGAGAGAACGACACTCATCACATGGGCCACCACAGTTGGCATGACACAAAAATTAAACATACCTTCACATGTTCATTTTGAAATGACTTGAAAAAAAGGTCAATTTCACTCCCAACTATTTTTAGAATGAGCCGAGGTAAATATGTGCATGAAAGCAATTGTCATGGTGAAAAGAGCTATGAATCATATTCCCAGCACCACAGCGAGAGACAATGTGGTGGTGTATCTAGCCTAGAGTAGGAGTTCATAACGTCTCTGTACCCATATAACTGTAGCTATGGGTAAGGGTGTGTCCTGCTATATTAGATCGTGACTATCAAGTGCGCGGGTGTACGCTTCAGTGTGTGTGTGTGTGTGTGTGTGTATTGCAGAGAGGCTAGCACTGTTCCCAGACTGGGGCTGGGCCGTAGTGGCCAGCTGCTGCTGAGATCAGTCGAATAGCAGCCGCCTCAGAGGAAGAGCATCAGCTAATCCACAGGAACTACAATCCACACAGCACAACACAGCGCAGTCCAGTCAAGCACAGTACAGCACAGCACAAAATGAACAGCCTCCGTTCGTTCCTCTAGTTGTAGTATTGCCCTGTATCCCCTTCAACATAACACATAGGCTACTGTAGCATATACAGACACAACGTGTGTGTGTGCGTGCGCATGCGTGTCTGTCTGACATGTAAAGTGTACCTGTCACAAGTGGGTGAGCGAAATAGCAAAAGACAGTAGCTACACAACAAATGTCTGCGTACATCAGTCATGACGACAATGTGTAGTAGAATATGACCAGGAGGTCCAGGCAGAACAGTTGCCAGTCCCCTCGTCTAAAAGGAGGAAATCACGAGTTTCACAGCTCTGTGAGCTCAAAGATGCTGAGCAGTTGGTTAATAAATCCTACCCTGCTGCAGAGCTCTGTGACGGGCACATAACAGCTGCAGAGAGAGGAATAAAAGAGAGAAAGGCAATGAAACTAAAGAGATGGAGAGCGTGAGAGAGAGGGGAACGAGAGAGAAGCCCCACAGCTGGCTACCCTGCAGCTCTGTTTCAGACGTCACCTAGCCATTTTACTCTTGGCTAATGGTCCTGTGCCCAATAAAATGTCATAATGGCGCGGTTCTGAGACTTGACAATCTGGGAGAGACATGCTGTGTTTACACTCATGGAGGGGATCCACCCTATTCATATAGGGATTGGTTTGTTTGAGGTGAGGACGTAAAACTGATGTCATCGCTCTCGTAGTTAGTAGCTACCCTATCAAAACGGTTTGATTTTATTAAGTTCAGGTCATCATTCATTTCCCAAGCATAAGCTGTGAGGGGTTGTCGTCTCTTTGTGCACTCTCAAGAGAGACAGGCGAGTAACATTAAGATGGTAGGGAATGAAGGAGTATAGTATAGTGTAGAGTTCTGATCAGCTCACTCAAGACAAGTGAATGAAAGAGGGTAGTGTAGTGTTCTGGTCAGGGAGAAAAACATTTTATAGCCCCTGCCTAACAGCTGGTGTCGTCACAGCTGTCACATATCCTAACCTTGAGTTCCCCAACTGGTGGCCCAGGTGACTTTATTTGTCCCCCCCAAATTTTCTGAGCAAAAAAATAATATAATAATAATAATTAAAAGAAAAAACATTGGACATAAAACACTCTAAAAACACCAGCAAATGAACTCCAAGTGATTTTAATTTTGGGAATCTGATCCAAAGTATAGTCACGCTTAATAGAGAGAGATACAGTGAGCTCCAGAAGTATTGTGACAGTGAAACGTTGTTGTCGTTTTGGCTCTGTACTCCAGGACTTGAAAGGGTACAATGACTTTCATCCAAATCAGGTGAACCGTTTAGAAATGATAGCACTTTTTGTAAATAGTCCCCCCCCCTATTTTAAGGGACCAAAAGTACTGGGACAAATTCACTTATGTGTATCTAAGTAGTCAAAAGTTTAGTATTTGGTCCCATATTCCTAGCACACAATGATTACATCGAGCTTGTGACTATAAAATCTTGTTGGCTGCATTTGCTGTTCCTTTTTGTTGCGTTTCAGATTATTTTGTGCCTTATAGAAATGAATGGTAAATAACATAATGTCATTTTGGAGTCACTTAAAACAAGAACATAATATGTTTCTAAACACTTCTACTAATGTGGATGCTACAATGATTACGGATAGTCCTGAATGAATCGTGAATAAATATGAGTGAGAAAGTTAGACGCACAAATATCATAACCCCAAGACATGCTAACCTGTCACTATTACAATAACAGGGGAGGTTAGCATTTGTGGGATGAAAATGGATGAAAATGCCCTCAAATTAAAGCTGACAGTCTGCACTTTAACCTCATAGTCATTGCATCATTTAAAATCCAAAGTGCTGGAGTACAGAGCCAAAACAACAAAACATGTGTCACTGCCCCAATACTTTAGGAGCTCACTGCATTTGATCGTATACAAATGTAAACAAGGTTTGAAAAGATAACATTTTAGTAAAATTTCATACAGTATGTGGGCTTCTTGCAATCAATTTGCAGTCTACAATATTATTTGTAATTATCTTCCGGCCCTCTGATCATCCACTCAATATTTTTTTTTTTTTTTTTTTTTTTTTAAACGGCCCACGGCTGAATCTTTGTTGATGATCCCTGGCCTAACCTGTCATGTCTGACAACATCTCTCTAAACGTCTTTTCACTAATAAACACACCTAGGTATGCCTCTAAGACCAACTCAGACCCTAACAGACTATTGACTTCAACACCTCAAATCTTCCCAAAGGATCCATGGAGCGTTCTTTTCTTTCCACATGATGCTAGGTTGCTAACTGTCCCATTCACTTCTAATGGTCTCCTGGCATCTTGTAACAATACATACACCATGGCTGTGTTCCAGGCTGACTACATTGCAGACGCATGCCAGATCTCACAATGCCTAACTAGCTAACTACTTCGCATGACATAGCAATGAGATGCCCGACTGTGCAGTCGATAACATGACAAGCAACCATGGGTAGCGAGCAACGTCTGCAATGTAGTCGGCCTGGAACACGCCCATCTTTGGAAGTTCTCTCCCTGATTACCATTTCAAGGGTATGACCCTCAACAAGGCTGTCATTGGACAAGTCCAGACGCTGAGTTGACGTGACATAAAACTAGTACGGGTCAGGGAGGCGGAGATCACGACGAGTTAAACTACAAGAGACATTGATTGACAAGGAGCTGAGGATTTCTGTCTAGTGAGTGTTGAAAGGGCACTACGCACTTGTCTGTGCTGCTTGCTCTTTGAAGGCCCTTGAGGGGGTTGAGGAAAGGTTAGAACACGACCAGATGTCCTCCTCTTTTTGCCGGAAAAGGGGTGAGAGTGTCAGAGAAGGAGAGTCGGAGAGGGAGGAGACTAATGCTAAGCTAACCTATCTCAGTGTGTATTTCAATTACTAACTACCAGAGAAGTGGACAGCACTCACCAGAGCTATATACCTAGTGTGTCTACAGCTTACAGACTCCCAACATCAGTGCGCAAGTCAAAGTGCACCAAAAGTGCAATTCCAATGCAACTCATTAGCTAAAGGAGATCCCAACGCTGCCACCAAATGCAACATCAAGTCGTTCTGTGAGGAAAAGCATATAACATGCTATTTCAGGACTCTTTCTGGCCCCTACCTGCTTTAGCGGCAGCAGCATGAACTCCTCAGTCTTGGACACCTCCACAAAGTGCTGCAGGACGTACTTGTGCGCAGACTTGAGCAGGTCGCTGCAGGAGTGCGTGTCGGCAAAGCTGCGGATGCCCAGGCAGTTGGAAGGGTCCAGCTGGCTGAGGAGGAACTTGCAGCAGGCATCCCTCACCCCGTTGAGCTGCAGCAGGCTGGCTGCTGGAAGCAATGTCTGGAAGCAGAAGAGGATGGAGTGATATAAAACATTATGTAGAATGTGGCAGAATTATATGGGATGGGATGTGAGGAAGAGTATAGGATTGTACAGTACAGGGTAGGTTTATGGTGTGATGGGAAAGGATGTGACAAATGGGATGGGATTTCAAGGTACTACAGTTGAAGTCGGAAGTTTACATACACCTTAGCCAAATAAATTTAAACTCAGTTTTTCACAATTCTTGACATTAAATCCAAGGAAAAATTCCCCAGCTTAGGTCATTTAGGATCACCACTTCATTTTAAGAATGTGAATAATAGTAGAGAGAATTATTTAATTCAGCTTTTACTTCTTTCACCACATTCCCAGCGGGTCAGAAGTTTACATACACTAAATTAGTATTTGGTAGCATTGCCTTTAAATTGTTTAACTGCGGTCAAACATTTCAGGTAGCCTTCCACAAGCTTCCCACAATAAGTTGAGTGAATTTTGGAACATTCCTCCTGACAGAGCTGGTGTAACTGAGTCAGGTTTGCAGGCCTCCTTGCTCGCACACGCTTTTTCAGTTCTGCCCACAAATGTTCTATAGGATTGAGGTCAGGGCTTTGTGATGGCCACTCCAATACCTTGACTTTGTTGTTTTTAAGCCATTTTGCCACAACTTTGGAAGTATACTTGGGGCCATTGTCCATTTGGAAGACCCATTTGTGACCAAGCTTTAACTTCCTGACTGATGTCTTGAAATGTTGCTTCAATATATCCACATAATTTTCCTTCCTCATGATGCCATCTACTTTGCTGCGTGTCCCATGGTGTTTATACTTGCGTACTATTGTTTGTACAGATGAACGTGGTCCCTTCAGATGTTTGGAAATTGCTCCCAAGTATGAATCAGACTTGTGGAGGTCTACAATTCTTTTTTTTTGGAGGTCTTGGCTGATTCCTTTTGGTTTTCCCATGATGTCAAGCAAAGATGCACTGAGTTTGAAGGTAGGCCTTGAAATACATCCACAGGTACACCGCCAATTGACTCAAATGATGTCAGTTAGCCTATCAGAAGCTTCTAAAGCCATGACATCATTTTCTGTAATTTTCCAAGCTGTTTGAAGGCCCAGTCAACTTAGTGTATGTAAACTTCTGACCCACTGGAATTGTGATACAGTGAATTATAAGTGAAATAATCTGTCTGTAAACAATTGTTGGAAAAATTACTTGTGTCATGCACCAGGTAGATGTCCGAAACCAACTTGCCAAAACTATAGTTTGTTAACAAGAAATTTGTGGAGTGATTGAAAAACGAGTTTTAATGACTCCAACCTAAGTGTATGTAAACTTCCGACTTCAACTGTATATAAAAAAGGGTTAGGAACATAAATACTTCTACGAAGTAATGTACAGTGCATTCAGAAAGTATTCAGACACTTTGACCTTTTCCACAATTTGTTACGTTACAGTCTTATTCTAAAATGGACTGAATAAAAAAAAATCCTCATCAATGTAAACACAATACCCCATAATGCCAAAGCGAAAACAAGTTTTTAGAAATGTTTGCAAATGTATTAAAATTATAAAACAAAAACCTCAGACGCTTTGCTATGAGACTTGAAATTGAGCTTCTGTGCATCCTGTTTTCATTGATCATCCTTGAGATGTTTCTACAACGTCATTGGAGTCCACCTGTGGTAAATTCAATTTATTGGACATGATTTGGAAAGGCACACACCTATCTATATAAGGTCCCACAGTTGAAAGTGCATGTCAGAGCAAAAACCAAGCCATGAGGTCGAAGGAATTGTCCGTAAAGCTCCGAGACAGGATTGTGTTGACGCATAGATCTAGGGAATGGTACACAAATATTTCTGCAGCATTGAAGGTCCCCAAGAACACAGTGGCCTCCATGGAAGAAGTTTGGAACCACCAAGACTCTTCCTAGAGCTGGCCGCCCGGCCCGAATGGAGCAATCGGGGGAGAAGGGCTCCAGAGTTCTTCTGTGGAGATGGGAGAACATTCCAGAAGGACAACCATCTCTGCAGCACTCTACCAATCAGGCCTTTATGATAGAGTGACCAGACGGAAGCCGCTCCTCAGTAAAAGGCACATGACAGCCCGCTTGGAGTTCACCAAAAGGCACCTAAAGACTCTCAGACCATGAGAAACAAGATTCTCTGGTCTGATGAAACCAAGATTGAACGCTTTGGCCTAAATGCCAAGCGTCAGGTCTGGAGGAAACCAGGCACCATCCCTATAGTGAAGCATGGTGGTGGCAGCATCATGCTGTGGGGATGTTTTTCAGCGGCAGGGACTGGATCGAGGGAATGATGAACGGAGAAAAGTACAGAGAGATCCTTGATGAAAACCTGCTCCAGAGCGCTCAGGACCTCAGACTGGGGTGAAGATTCATCTTCCAACAGGACAACACCCCTAAACACACAGCCAAGACAACGCATGAGTGGCTTCGGGACAAGTCTAAAATGTCCTTGAGTGGCCCAGCCAGAGCCAAGACTTGAACCTAATCGAACATCTCTGGAGAGACCTGAAAATAGCTGTACAGCAAAGCTCCCCATCCAACAGAGCTTGAGAGGATCTGCAGATAAGAATGGGAGAACCTCCCCAAATACAGGTGTTCCAAGCTTGTAGCATCATACCCAAGAAGACCCGAAGCTGCAATCGCTGCCAAAGGTGCTTCAATTAAGTACTGAGCAAAGGGTCTGAATACTTATATAAATGTGATATCAGTTTTTTTATTTGTAATAAATTAGCTAACATTTCTAAAACCCTGTATTTGATTTGCCATTTATTGTGTGTAGATTAATGAAGGGGGAAAAAACGATTTAATCAATTTTAGAATAATGCTGTAACAAAATGTGGAAAAAGTCAAGGGGTATGAATCCGAATGCACTGTAAGTATCAGTATCTTATTGTGGAATACTTTAAAGGTTTTGAAGGGCAATTATTTAGCTCCAAATGACTTCAGAGCTAAGAAGACAAAGATATTACAACAAGAGTCAAATATATCTTAAACCCTGATTTTGTGCCTTCCACAAACTTCTGAGTAACTCTGACGCTAAACCCTTCGCTAGGTACCAGTGGTCAGAGAAAAAGATACGCTTCAAGAAAGTGTTCAAGACTACAATTTAGAATGATGATGGTACATTTGGGCTGCGTCACAAATGGCGGTCTTCCCGACATACTACTTTTCACCAGAGTACTATGCAATGCACATAAGTAGTGCACTCTATAGGGAATAGGGTGTTATTTTTGATACTTTTCTCCCTACCTGCACGTTGCCCTCCCCCACCACGATTTCTGCTGTGTAGGCATACTGAACCAGCTGTTCCAGCGCCTGGGGGTCAATGTCATGCAGGGTCACGTGGGTCTGACGACTCTCCGACATCTCATCTGCGTGACCAGAGGCAGACAGAGTTTTCCACTTAATAAAGTCTGCAATACATGTGCCTGTGTCTGTGCGGACAATCCAATACAACACTCATCTCTACGTACATTTAACTGAAAAGAAAAGAGAGAGAGTGTGTGTGTGTGTGTGTGTGTGTGTGTGTTTAACATGGTATACTCTAATTGTCACATACAGTATATCTCACATAGAGCACTTCTATCTCCCGAGACACACATTCTTATAGGGCAGTCACTGCATAGCACTCATTTGTAGCAGTCTGTGATCAATTGTTTTGACTGTCAGACAATATTTGTGTAATTCTGATCCCTGGATCTATGCAGCACTTGCACTAAAGCCAAACGCTGGTGAAGAAGCATGATTACAGCAGCATGGAAGGGAGTTCAATTGTGCCAACAGATCAAAAGAGCCATCACACACACACACAGGCACACCAGCGTTTTGGTTATATTGATTAGATTTGTCGGCTATATCAGCAGATTTGCATAGGCCTAGGTTTAAAGCATGGTCAGTTGAAAAGAAGCCTAGTGGGAAGTCTTAACGCCTCTCTCTCCAGGGACATACCCTCACAAAGCTCTAGTCTGAGCTGCAGGATGGAGGAGGAAAACTGGGACACACACCTCACCTGGTGACCTATGACCCCAACAGGAAAGAGAACGCACACAGACAACAGGGAGGAGGAAGGAAGTGGTCACTGGTGAGGAAGTAAGAGCAAACAAATGAGGTGTTGCTCACAAGGTGAGATGCCACTCACACATTGAGCGAAATGTAGCACAGTTCAAAGCACAATTCATTTAAGCATCAACCAAGAATCGGCAAAAACATGTCACACACATGGTTCTAATAATTTAAACACATCCAATTTGTTTATATTCCGTAGCAATGGAGAATTGTGCAAGCTTCAATAGTGTAATGAGGCGTGGAAGAGAGACAGGGAAGGGTAAAGAGTAAGACGGTGGCTAAAAGGGGGTGACTAACACAAGTGGTGAACACTTGCGAAGGCGTGGAGGAACGGAAGAGCAGTCTCAGTAGCAGGGAGAGCGAACTCCGCGGAGGGATACTTACTTGTAAACATGGCATGGAAGTAGGGACTGCAGGAGGCCAGCACCACCTTGTGCGCCTTGATCTCCTTGTTGGAGACGTGCAGCACGATGTCGCAGAGCAGGCCACGCTGGCGCATCCTGTTCATGGACACGAACGAGTCGTGGTAGTGGCGCTTGGAGTTGTGCGAGATGCTGTGGCCGTCACGGTTCAGCAGCTGCATGCCTCCCTCCATCATGGTGCCGTGGTCAGCAGCAGCCGGCTCCTGCCTGGGCCTCACTCTGGGCGACTGCAACACACAAGAAGAGCCATTTTGGTTTATTCCATACAAATACAACGCAATTCAATTGACCCCAATTTGATACAATTACCCCCTGGCTGAATTATTATTATTTGATCTACTAGGCTACTGATTGTGTCATAGATCAGCAGATTGTGTAAATGTTGTCACGATACCAGAATTTTGTCTTCGATACCGGTACCAGGTTTAGTATCACAATACTCTATACCAAAACGATACCACGGTGGCATAAACAAAAAAGCCATATTAGCCACAGTCACAGAATGGCACTTGATGCAGACAGATAAACTCAGCTACTGCTATGTTCAATTGTTTGGCATCTTCAGTATCATTATATTACATTTTCTTCAAGTCAAAATTCTTCAGAGACAGCCATGTATGCATTAATGAATCAATTTGACTTTGTTTTTACCAATATAACAACATAATGGTAATCATTTATTTGCATGGTAAATCTCTATAGATGAGAATGGCGCTGCAATGGACAGCTGCCGTTTTACAGGCTCCTGATCAATTCTGCTATTTTGTGAGTATTTTTGCGCTGATCTTAACTTTTTTTGTACATGATGTTTCCGCCATCTTTTCTTCTGACTGAAAAGAGCTTCTGGACATCAGAACAGTGATCACTAACCTCGATTTGGATGAAGATTTCTACTTCAACAAGTCGGCAGTGCACGATAAACTGCTCACCTCAGACAAGGCCCTAATCCCTGAGACTCGGAAAAGGAAGATACTGTGTTAGAGAGGCCGACTTGCAGGCAACCTGACAAAACTACGTTGGCGAGTAAATAAACCGCCTTTTCCATCCATTCTATTGGCAAAAAAACTAATCACTGGAGAACTGTATTATCCTGTGTCTCGGAGTCGTGGCTGAACAAAGACATGGATAATATACATCTAGTTGGTTTTCTATGCATCAGCAGGACAGAATGGCTGCCTGGGGTAAACTCAAGGGGGAGGGGTGTCTCTTTGTTAACAGCTGGTGCGCAATCTCTAATATTAAGTAAGTCTCGAGGTACTGCTCACCCAAGTTAGAATACCTCATGATAAGCAGTAGACCAGGGATCATCAACTAGACTAAGATGTTTTTATTGAGTGGATGGTCGAGGGACTGGAACATAATTACAAATAATTTGTAGACTGCAAATTGACTGCAAGAAGCCCAAACAGAGATAATTTTTGTGGCGTAGTGGTCTAAGGCACTGCATCTCAGTGCTTGAGGCGTCACAACAGACACCCTGGTTCGAATCCAGGCTGTATCACAACCGGCCGTGATTGGGGAGTCTCATAGGGCGGCGCACAATTGGCCCAGCTTCGTCTGGTTTGACCGTTGTAGGCCGTCATTGTAAATAACAATTTGTTCTTAACTGACTTGCCTAGTTAAATAAAGGTTACATGTAAAATTAAATATATACTTCACTGGAAAACGACAAAGAAAATAAATAATGTAAATACTTTTTATTGTATGTGGACACTTGCTTGTCAAACATCTCATTCCATAATCGTAACCATTAATATGGAGCTGATCCCCCCCTTTGCTGCCATAACAGCCTCTGCTCTTCTGGGAAGGTTTTCCACTAGATGTTGGAACATTGCTGCGGGAGTAATGCCACAAGAGCATTAATGAGGTCGTGCACTGATGTTGGACGATTAGGCCTGGCTTGCAATTGGCGTTCCAATTCATCCCAAAGGTGTTCAGTGGGGTTGAGGTCAAGGCTCTGTGCAGGCCAGTCAAGTTCTTCCACACTGATCTCGACAAACCATTCCTGTATGGACCTCGCTTTCTGCACGGGGGCATTGTCGTGTTGAATCAGGAAAGGGCCTTCCCCAAACTGTTGCGGTGAAGTCAGAAGCACAGAATTGTGTAGAATGGCATTGTATGCTGTAGCGTTAAGATTTCCCGGCACTGAAACTAAGGGGCCTAGCCCGAACCATGAAAAACAGCCTCAGACCATTATTCCTCCAGCACCAAACTTTACAATTGGCACTATGCAAAAGTAATCGGGAGGTAGTGTACTCCTGGCATCTGCTAAACCCAGATTTGTCCGTTGTACTGTTAGATAGTGAAGCGAGAGTCATCACTCCAGAGAACGAGTTTCCACAGCTCCAGAGTCCAATGGCGGCAAGCTTTACACCCTCCAGCCGACGCATGGCATTGCGATCTTCGGCTTGTGTGTGGCTGCTCGGCCATGGAAACCCATTTCATGAAGCTCCCGATTAACAGTTATTGGCTGTTGCTTCCAGAGGCAGTTTGGAACTCGGTAATGAGTGTTGCAACCAACGATTTCTACGTGCTACACGCTTCAGTGCAGGGCGGTCCCGTTCTGTGAGCTCGTGTGGCCTACCACTTCAGGGCAGAGCCATTGTTGCTCCTAAACGTTTTCACTTCAAAATAACAGCACTTACAGTTGACCGGGGCAGCTCTAGGAGGGCAGGAATTTGATGAACTGACTGGTTGGAAAGGTGGCATCCTATGACGGTGGCACATTGAAAGTCACTGAGCTCTTCAGTACAGGCCATTCTACTGCCAATGTACCCTACCGTTTAAAAGTTTGGGGTCATTTAGAAAATGTCCTTGTTTTCCATGAAAAAATACATGAAATGAGTTGCAAAATGAATAGGAAATATAGTCAAGACGTTGACAAGGTTATAATGATTTTTAATTGAAATAATTGTGTCCAAATAATAATTGTGTCCTTCAAACTTTGCTTTCGTCAAAGAATCCTCCATTTGCAGACCTTTGGCATTTGTTGAGATAATCTGAAGAGATTTCACCCCATGCTTCCTGAAGCACCTCCCACAAGTTGGATTGGCTTGATGGGCACTTCTTACGTACCATATGGTCAAGCTGCTCCCACAACAGCTCAATAGGGTTGAGATCCAGTGACTGTGCTGGCCACTCCATTATAGACAGAATACCAGCTTCTTCCCTAAATATTTATGGCATAGTTTGGAGCTGTGCTTTGGGTCATTGTCCTGTTGTAGGCGGAAACTGGCTCCAATTAAGCGTTGTCCACAGGGTACGGCATGGCGTTAAAAAAATGGAGTGATAGCCTTCCTTCTTCAAGATCCCTTTTATCCTGTACAGATCTTCCACTTTACCACCACCAAAGCACCCCCAGATCATCACATTGCCTCCACCACTCTTGACAGATGGTGTCAAGCACTCTTCCAGCATCTTTTAATTTTTCTGCGTCTCACGAATGTTCTTCTTTGTGATCCGAACCACTCAAAATTAATCTGTCCATAACACTTTTTTCCAATCTTCCTCTGTCCAGTGTCTGTGTTATTTTGCACATCTTAATCTTTTCATTGGCCAGTCTGAGATATGGCTTTTTCTTTGCAACTCTGCCTAGAAGGCCAGCCTCCCGGAGTCGCCTCTTCACTGTTGATGTTGAGACTGATGTTTTGCGGGTACTATTTAATGATGCTGCCAGTTGAGGACTTGTGAGGCGTCTGTTTCTGAAACTAGACAATAATGTACTTGTCCTCTTGCTCAGTTGTGCACCGGGGCCTCCCACTCCTCTTTCTATTCTGGTTAGAGCTAGTTTGCGCTGTTCTGTGAATGGAGTACTACACAGCGTTGTACGAGATCTTCAGTTTCTTGGCAATATCTCACATGGAATAGCCTTCATTTCTCAGAACAAGAATAGACTGATGAGTTTCAGAAGAAAGTTATTTGTTTCTGGCCATTTTGAGCCTGTAATTGAACCCACAAATGCTGATGCTCCAGATACTCAACTAGTCTAAAGAAGGCAAGTTTTCAGCTGTGCTAACATAACTGCAAAAGGGTTTTCTAATGATCAATTGGCCTTTTAAAATTATAAACTTGGATTAGCTAACACAACGTACCATTGGAACACAGGAGTGATAGTTGCTGATAATGGGCCTCTGTACGACTATGTAGATATTCAATTTAAAAAAATCTGCCGTTTCCATCTACAATAGTCCTTTACAACATTAACAATGTCTACACTGTACCTCTGATCAAGTTTATGTTATTTTAAATGGACATAAAATGTGCTTTTCTTTCAAAAACAAGGACATTTTTAAGTGACCCCAAACTTTTGAACGGTAGTGTATGTCTATGAAGATTGCATGGTTGTGTGCTCCATTTTATACACCCGTCAGCAACTGGTGTGACTGAAATAGCAGAAACCACTAATTTGATGGGGGGTCCACATACGTTTGACCAAGTAGTGAATTTACTACAGAACAAACATAAGAGGATAAAAACAAAAGAATAACAATAAAAAACTTTAAAAAAAGCACCCTAAGGAAAAGCAAAGCTAAGAAGGTGTGTTTTAAGATCTCTTTGAAATATGTCCACAGTTTCGGCCCCCCTCAGGTTCTCTGGCAGGTTATTCCTGATGCAGGGGGCATAGTAACTAAAGGCTGACTCTCCATGCCTCTTGGTCCTAGGCTTTGGGAAAGTTAAAAGGCCAGTGCCAGAGAACCTGAGGGACTTACTGGGTACACAACTCAACAGCATGTCTGATATGTATTGGGGTGCACAATCGGGGATTGATTTAAAAACCAACTAGATAACAGTAACACGATCTTGCTTTGGATCTTCATGCCTGATAACCTAGGGCCTACACTTTAAGAATCCACTATCTATGTGTGCTATAGATTCCATAGACTCTATGGAGACGTTGTACTAAATATATCAGTGTAGGATGCATTAGTTTTAACTGTACAGTGCACAAAAATATCCTTTAACAAATTCATTGTTTAACCATAGACGGAGAAGCGTGTCAAATGTCACCACTGCTGCATAGGGCTTGTGTCACACACATACACACACACACACACACACACACACACACACAGAGAGAGACAGAGACAGAGACACACTAATACAGACATGTTCTAATGCCCAGGGCAAATGGCTGGCATCAGGCTATTTTGCACATTGATACTTTGCAAACGTTAAAATGACATTTAAGCAGCGGAGGCTCCTTGGGGGAGGACTATCCCCCTCTGAAGAATTTCAGTTTTTTTTAAGTTCCTTTTAAGACAACACTATACTAAATATATTCATGTCACAAAATAATTGATTAAAACACATTGTTTTGCAATGAAGGTCTACAGTAGCCCCAACATCACTCTGCTGGGTAGCACCATGTTGTAGCCGAAGGACAGCTAGTTTCCATCCTCCTCTGGGTGCATTGACTTCAGTACAAAACCTAGAAGGCTTGTAGTTCTCACCCCCTTCCATAGACTTACACAGTAATTATGACAACGTCCTCCAACCCATCTTGAGCTCTTGCAGCATTAACTGACATGTCCACCCAATCAAAGGATTCTAGAATGAATCTAGTACTGAAAGCATAAGCTACAGCTAGCTAGCACTGCAGTGCATAAAATGTGGTAGCAAGAGAGAGAGAACTAGTTATATTTAAAAAAAATGTCACTTACTTAGCTAGTGAATGCAGCTAGCTAGTTTAGCCTACTCAAACACCTGGCTCAAACAGTGAGGGATGCAATGTTAGCTAGCTGCCTATAGCTATCCAACACTTGAAGTCTTCCAAGTCAAGGTAAGATTTTGGTTTTTTAATTTATTGCCACTGGAGCATGCCAGTGCAACTGCTAAACTATTTGCTGACTGTACACTGTACTGCATGATTGTAGCGGGTTTACTAACACGTTAGATCTAGTAGCTATGTTTACTATGGCATTATAATATGGTGACAATGATGTAGGCTGTGTGTAGCGGTTAGCAGTTACGATATGAAGGTTTGGCTTGGAAGGGTTTTTTCGCATGGTCACAAACTGCTGATGTGTTGTGCACTGAAGTCCACAAGCGAAGGGAAAAGGTGAGGGAGAAGAGCGCGTAGACACGAGAAGAAATTATACAACAATCAAAGAGATCATCCTGTGGCGCATTCAGCGACTATTGTAGCGGTTTCAGGGGTTGTGTTGTGGATGGACGGTATGTGCCTGCGAGGTTTCTGTGTTTTCTGGCTGCCAGGACCATAGACAGCAATGGGAAGTATTCCCCAGAGGCAGGACCATGGTCAGCTCAGAGGAAACTTCCAGACTGCAGCAGAACAGCCACACCTGTCTCCAGTTGTATTTAGCGACTAAACTGCAGACAGGTGAAACGAATCAGGGCCTCTACTTAAACACGCCCTGGGTTTTTTTTATTTGACCCCAGCGGGTGAACGAACAGGAGGCTATTGGAGAGACTGAGCATACGGTGGAGAAGGAGGTTTACCGGAATAAAGGAACTGATGATTTCAACACGGAGTGAACCCCCAAAGACCAAGATTGGAGGACCTTCCACTGGTAACGATGTATTTACTTTGCTTGTTTGAGTTTTGTATATCACGAACTCTGCCGGTACCTGATAAAAAATAAACCGTGTCAACCATTTACGTGGACTGGTGGTATGTGTTTGTATGTGTAAACCCTGCCTTGCAAAGATCATGGCGCCAAAACCGCCACAGTATTCAGACCCCTTCCCAATTTCCACATTTTGTTACGTTACAGCCTTATTCTAAAATGTCCACAATCTACACACAATACCCTATAATGACAACGTGAAAACAGGTTCAGAGATTCTTGCTAATGTATATCAAATAATGATACCTTATTTACATAAGTATTCAGACCCTTTGCTATGACACTCGAAATTGAGCTCAGGTGCATCCTGTTTCCATTGATCCTCGATGTTTCTACAAATTGATTGGAGTCCACCTGTGGTAAATTCAATTGATTGGACATCATTTGGAAAGGCACACCTGTCTATATAAGGTCTCACAGTTGATAGTGCATGTCAGAACAAAAACCAGGCCATGAAGTCAAAGGAATTGTCCGTAGAGCTCAGAGACAGGCTCGTCTTGACACAGGTCTGGGGAAGTGTACCAAAATATTTCTGCAGCACTGAAGGTCCAGGAACACAGTGGCCTCCATCATACTTAAATGGAATTAGTTTGAAACCGCCAAGACTCTTCCTAGAGCTGGCCAAACAGCCAAACTGAGCAACCGGGGAAGAAGGGCCTCGGTCAGGGAGGTGACCAAGAACCTGATGGTCACTCTGACATAGCTCCTCTGTGGAGATGGGAGAAACTTCCAGAAGGACAACCATCTCTGCAGCACTCCACCACTCCACCAATCAGGCCTTTATGGTAGAGCGGCCAGTGGGAAGCCACTACTCAGTAAAAGGCACATGACAGAAGGCACCTCTGGTCTGATCAAACCAAGATTGATGTCTTTGGCCTGAATGCCAAGCGTCACGTAGGGAGGAAACCTGGCACCATCCCTATGGTGAAGCACGGTGGTGGTAGCATCATGCGGTGGGGATGTTTTTCCGCTGCAGGGACCGGGAGACAAGTCAGGATCGAGGGAAAGATGAAAGGAGCAAAGTACGGAGAGATCATTGATGAAATCCTGCTGCAGAATGCTCAGGACCTCAGTCTGGGGCGAAGGTTCACCTTCCAACAGGACAATGATCCTAAACACACAGCCAAGACAACGCAGGAGTGGCTTCAGGGACAAGTCAATGTCCTTGAGTGGCCCAGCCAGAGCCCGGACTTGAACCCGATCGAACATCTCCGGAGAGACCTGAATATAGCTGTGCAGCGAAGCTCCCCATCCAACCTGACAGCGCTTGAGGATCTGCAGAGAAGAATGGGAGAAACTCCCCAAATACAGGTGTAGCACCCAATCTTTCACGAGGCTGTAATTGTTGCCAAAAGTGCTTCAACAAAGTACTGAGTAAAGGGTCTGAATACTTATGTAAAATTTCCGTTTTTTAAAATTCTAAAAACCTGTTTTTGCTTTGTCATTTTGGGGTATTGTGTGTAGATTGAGTAAAAAAAAACAATTCAATCAATTTTAGAATAAGGCTAACTTAAAGTCAAGGGGTCTGAATACTTCCCGAAAGCACCGTTTGTGGCCGCTATGAAGTGAACTGTTTGCGTGTGATTAGGGATGTATTCATTCCGCCGATTCTGTTGAAAAACCGTTTGTTAAAACGAAACGGGCTGAATATACCTGACTGTTGGACTAATGATTACACCCTATATCAGTTAGATGCAGTCAATAGTGTGCAAGTCGTTATCTGTGTCAATGTTTGCCACCTTGATTACTCACATTTCTCTCGACCTATGAACATTGCGTACGTTGTAAACTTTCATTCATAGGCTAGGTTGTAGCAACTTCATGATAGGTTTAGGTGGATTTTCCCTATGCCCATCTATGTTTCATTGAGCTGGGTGAATATGGTGTAATATAAATAAGGCTATTTTATTTTTTTTAAATCAACTCGTCCGCCACTGCATTCAAGACCATTGTATTTTTAACGCATACAAGTTTTCCACCTATGAGAATGCATTTAGTCACTGCAGTAAAAGACACACCGACTGCATTATCCGCGGCCATGCAACACAAAGCTATTCCACATACACATTTCCTTTTTCTGACTCATTCAGCATTCTGGATGGCTGCTAGACATACGGCTTCAATTTATGCAGGCCATTTCCCCGTTGTGACCGTCACCATCTTTGTTCGTTTAACAACATGCATGCTGTCATCACGCCTTCCCACTTGAGCTTGTTTCTATTCATTTATATTCCTAAAGATGTGGTACTGCACCCCAACTCCCACACCATCTACTTCGAATAGCAGTGTCATCAGCAAGAAAATGCAAAAAAAAATCCAATTACCGGTGATAAACGTTGCAGTTTCGTCGCCCCTCTTCACTGAAATGATGGGGAACGTGAAAACAACACGAGATGCATCCAAATGGATCAACTCTACTGCCTGTCTCGGTCCATATGAGTAAAGCATACGACATAAAGAAAGCCTCTATTCAATCATGTTGTTGACGTACGTAAATGCAAACTGCATGACCAATGAGTGACATCAAATGTTAAGGTGGACCTGAAGAAGTGATGCTTAGATACCTTGTCGCGTAGATAAAACGAAACCTAGGTAGGAAATGTTTGTTGGCTGTGTAATTGTAAAACGCGTTTGTGACGTTCATAAATTATAACTACCTGTATGTCTAAGATGCTATCTAGACCACCTTAAATCGACAGTGCTGCTGCAGCCCAGTGAGCACCGTCCGACGCTAACGTCCATAGACATTGCGATTTGGTCCGTCCACCCTTGCCTTGATTTCAACGTCTACAGACGTCGTTTTTTTCCCGGCCTCGAGTTGGCCCAAACAGACTTCTATGATTGGTTCAGATTTGGTCTGGTCCAACCAAATGTGGTCTTTTTTGGGGATGGAGCTCATTACAATAATATCCAGCATGCTTTGCAAGAGTTAATTTACATTTACGGCAGATGCTCTTATCCATGTTTATTCTATTCTACTGAGCCATTTTATGTCCGTATTCTTATATTTTATTATTTATAATTGTTGAAGGAACCTGCAAGTAAGCAATTCGTTTGTTGGTATATACTGTACATATGACTAATAACTTGAAACATCTATAAAAGACTACTTTTTAATATCATTTTGCTCACTGGGAGGCTACTCTGGACCTTCTGGCCACTCAACAAGGCACAAAACATAACCTCCAGCAAATGATCATCCTCTATCAAGTCCAGTGGTATTGAAAGTTTTCAGTGGGGACCCAGTCTTTTCCGGAAGAATTTCTGTATACACCAAACCCTACCCCAAATCTAATAACCATAAAATTGGTACATAAACATATTTTACCTGCGTGCTCAGTCCCCTCCTGTACTCCCTGTTCACCCACAACTGCATGGCCAGGCACAACTGCAACACCATCATTAAGTTTGCAGACGACACAACAGTGGTAGGCCTGATCACCGACAACGACGAGACAGCCTATAGGGAGGAGGTCAAAGACCTGGCCGGGTGGTGCCAGAATATCAACCTATCCCTCAACGTAACCAAGACTAAGTAGATGATTGTGGACTACAGGAAAAGGAGGACCGAGCACGTCCCCATTCTCATCGACGGGGCTGTAGTGGACTAGGTTGAGAGCTTCAAGTTCCTTGGTGTCCACATCAACAACAAACTAGAATGGTCCAAACACACCAAGACAGTTGTGAAAAGGGCACGACAAAGCCTATTCCCCCTCAGGAAACTAAAAATATTTGGCATGGGTCCTGAGATCCTCAAAAGGTTCTACAGCTGCAACATCGAGAGCATCCTGACCGGTTGCATCACTGCCTGGTACGGCAATTGCTCGGCCTCCGACCGCAAGGCACTTCAGAGGGTAGTGTGTACGGCCCAGTACATCATTGGGGCTAAGCTGCCTGCCATCCAGGACCTCTACACCAGGCGGTGTCAGAGGAAGGCCCTAAAAATTGTCAAAGATCCCAGCCACCCCAGTCAGACTGTTCTCTCTACTACCGCATGGCAAGCGGTTCCAGAGTGCCAAGTCTAGGACAAAAAGGCTTCTCAACAGTTTTTACCCCAAACCATAAGACTCCTGAACAGGTAATGAAATGGCTACCAGGACTATTTGCATTGTGTGCCCCCCCAACCCCTCTTTTACACTGCTGCTACTTTGTTTATCATATATGCATAGTCACTTTAACTATACATTCATGTACATACTACCTCAATTGGCCTGGCTAACCGGTGTCTGTATATAGCCTCGCTAATGTTATTTTCAACTGTCATTTTACTTCTTTACTTACCCATTGTTCACCTAATACCTTTTTTGCACTATTGGTTAGAGCCTGTAACTAAGCATTTCACTATAAGGCACACGTGACAAATACAATTTGATTTGACTTGATTCAATTCATTACACTTCTCTTATCAAAATGAAAATAAAACAAATTACTCAATAAAATTGTATTTTTCGAATTCATCTTTCTTAAAAACGTTTGTATATTGTCCCATAAAATAAGCTGTACTTTTTTGGGGTTTTGCTGACCCCACTGCACTTCCCCCGCGACGCGACCCCAACTTTGAATACCACTGGTCTAGACAGACAAAAACTTCGATAGACCAGTGACGCAATCAGGACGTCCGATCCTATATAGCCGATTTGTCAAGATCACGTTCCAACAGAAACGAGTCTGGTTTCCCACGAGATTAACATTAAAGAAACTAGACTAGTCTTCCAGATGGCTAGCTAAAGGTTTCTCCTTTCATCTGTGGCTAAAGCATAACTAACATTGATATTGCTGCAATAGCTATCTTCTTACCTAGCTGGCGAGACACCGGCCGCCTTGACAAATGACATGGGATTCAGCTAGTTAGCTTGCAATCAAGACTCACCAGCTGTCGTCTGTGTCTCAAGGACAGCACAAATGTATTTCTATTTGTAACCTTTTCCAGTTGCTCGCTAACACAACAATATGGTGTAGTCCAAAAAGTGCAGCATGCAAGAGATTCAATTTATCAGTCTTGGATTGTTAATCATCACTTCAACATCCCATGTCGCATCAAAGCAATGCGTTTTATCTATAAGTCTACAGTATATCGCTGCACACACAATTGACACCGACAAGTAACGTTACTTAGCCTGAAAGGGGAAACTAGCTAACGTTAGATATATGCATTTTAAAACCGTTTTTATATCGTGCAAAAACACAGAAAGTGAACTGATAGATGTTGTGCTATTGCTCATGATAACGATTGAGAAACTGAATACAAAATCTATTTAGATTAACAACCTCTGCAAAATCTACTGGATTTGCTAAAATAATTTAATGTAACGTCACATAACATGCGTCAGATTGGTGGCGTTCGAGGTCGTATTGTTTGGTTGTCACGCTGCGCAGACTATCAGTCTCACAATGACTGGGGAAATAATGTAATGCCTCAAGAACCACATTCATACAATACAATCAATGTGAACGAACATGTGGGTTGCAAACCCGGATGTCATGCCAGAGGAGCGCATAAACCTGCTAAACCATTGCTGAATATTAATACATCCGAGCCTCCTGACACAACGACAGTTTCCCCACCGAGGACGACTAACAATTTCAATCGGTCCAATTAATAGTCAGCGTGGCATGCCCAAATTTCACCTACGGGGCTACAAACTCACATACAAGGGACAGTTTGAAGAAATCGAAATGTATCGACTAGGGGAGCAGTCAACACAACTCTCTAGGTCCCAGCAGGCAACTGATGCAAGGCATAATAATAACCCGAGTGTGGTCACCAAACCACCTCTGTTACCATTTGATCTTGTCCTCAGGGTAGACCACACAGATATGTTGTATCCCAAAATTACATATCGCGCCATTGTCTTTTCAACAGGAGCGTGTCCACCTTGCCACCTGTACTTGTGTGCGAGAGACTCATCGGAGTCACACACACAGCTCCGCTGTGACGATCAGTGTTTGCACCAGCGTCTCCTGCCCACCAGAACGGTATTTATTTTCACAAACTCTTCTGGTAAATTACTCATGCGAGCATGGTCATCAAACCATCTGTCTACAGCAATTTGACACTGGTGTGCAGCGCGACATAAAAAAACGAGCTGGAACGCCCCTACAGACTAACACCATTGCATTGTGGGAACCGAAGTGGTAGTCACGTTTTTGATCCAGCATGGCAGGAAAACAGAAAAGCAAAAGGTAAGTTGCTCATAGTGAAATATAGGTACTGAACACATTTGTTTTATGAAATAACAACGTAGCTAGTTTCTCTGTGTATTGTACATGTCAAGTGTTTTGTGTCGTTCTTTATTTGCCTTGGAATGTTAAAAGTGGAGTTGATAGCGCACTTGAAATGATCGTTAGCCTTAGCTAATAGTTAGCTAGTTTGCTTGGTTAGAAATGGTTGGCATGCTCGCTAACCAAGTTAGTTGAGTGATCATCATGTTACTCCCCCTGTTCAGTTTTCAAGTTTGTTTTGGCATGGCTTATTGAAATGTAATGTTAAACGGATCAAACTAGCTAGCTAATTTAGCCAACTAACTTTACTCGCCATCATAGTCACTGCAGAGAGACTATTGTAACGTATCTGATAAAACTCGCTAGCTTGTTTAAATATAGCTAAGTAACTGATCTTTGACTTTGTAATTAAATATCTTAATGTTTGCTAAATTGTCTGTTTTATTGTTTCTATGTTGCAGGAAGTTGGAGGACCTCAGTGTGGACGAGTTCCTGCTGTCTGGCTTTGACTCGGCAGGTGAGGCTGATTCTGAGGATGACACTCCTACACGGAATGGACAGAATTCGAAGAAGAAAGCAGGGCAATCTGCAGCTCAAGACAAGTAAGTGTTTCTCATTTCTTCAGTCAATGTCTGCCCCAGATACTTTAGTATACCCTAAAAATACAAATGTCCTCCCAGGTCACCTGGTCGAATGTTACCTAATACATTAGTATTTCCTGTCCTGCAGGGGTGATGACAAAAAGAAAGGCAAGGCATCTCAGCACAAAGACTCACTGTCAAGGCTAAAAAGTAAAGATCCAGAGTTCTATAAGTTCTTGCAGAAGAACGACCAGACCCTTCTCAACTTTGACGACACCGACAGCTCCGAGGATGAGGAAGAGAGGAAGTACCACACGCTGCCCAAACAACTGGAGGTACCAGGACTTTGACAAATGTTTCATGATCTGAAAATGTAATTCAAAGGATGTATAGAGTGATTTTTCTGATCTAAAATGGTAGCCTATGCTTGACTTAAACCAGCAGCATTGGAGAGGAACATCTCATTTTACACTTGTAAATGTCAAATTTGAGGGGATGCGGATTTTACACTCAACATGTATTTGTTCATTTTCATGATTTATATTCCTTAGCGTGTTTTCTTTGTCTCTATAATGCCCTTAACCTTAAAATTAACATTCTGAAAAATGTAATGTGTGACTGTAGGAGGCCAGTTCTGATGATGATGAGGAACAAGGAGAGTCCACCAAGAAATCCAAGAAGACAGCGGATGTTATCAAAGTCACAGAGAAAATGGTTGACGAGTGGCAAGCCGCAATCAAGGTAACACTTACCTACAGGCTATCCGCCTAGCATAGACCTCAACCTTTTTCCTCTACCAGACTTTAGGTGTAGTCATTGTAAACAGACGACACCAGGATGCAGGTTGCATAATGGTCCTTTTCAATAACCAACGTTTGACGCATATTTTCTCCCTGCAAATAGAATAGGGCTTTGTCCCATCTTCCACCTCTCAAACCTCTGGGTTAACTACTGTCCCATGAGTGTCGTGATTAAAAAACAATGCCTACCAGGCAGCATTAATTCGGAAGGAAAAACATAGTATTATATGAAGTCGAGGCTTTTGTTTCTACTGTACCACAATACCAGTGCTTTTGCCCTTCATTCATGTGTCTTTTCTTGCCTCCATCCCTTTGTCTTCAGGATGAGCCTACACCTCGCCTCTTCAGAGAGATCACACAGGCCTTCAAGGCTGCCGTGGCGACCACCAAAGGAGAAGGGGGAGATCCGTGTCGATACAAAGTGGCCGACAGTTCAGGTAGGGATCATACCCCCCCATGAGTGTGTATGATCCCCTCTTTAGTAGTGTCAACATACTTTAGCCCCAAGGACGATGATGTAATTTGTGGTGTGTGTGTTTTCCAATAGTGTTCAACGCCTTGGTCCTGTTCTGTATCCGAGACGTGTACGTGGCTCTGCAGAGGATGCTCAACCTAAAGCCAGATAAAGACCAGAAGAAGTAATAAATGGAGACCTTTCTTCTTTACATAAGCTTTAACCATGTCCCTGATACATAGTTTTGAGTAGAAAAATTGCTAAACCGATTAACCAACGAGCCAATGTATTTTATTATCTGTGTCAAGGTGATTTAATTTTTTTTAGGTGTATCCATTTATCCATTTCGGCCTTTCCCCTCTCATTTTCTCATCTTCAGGCCAGTGCTTCCATCTTCCAGTCCTAAGTGGCAGAAGAACCAGGTGGACATCAGGATGTATCTCAGTGGAATCGTTCAGGTTTGTCCCGCTATTTATTTCATCCTCCCTCCTATTTTCCCTTCTTTTTTCCCCCCTCTTGTCTGAATTGTCACTGATACCTTTCCCTTTTCTTGCATACGGTATTTGTGTTGGATGTACCCTAGTGTTTTTTAAAATGTTTCTACCATTTTTACTCTTATCGAAGATGTGTTTCAATTGATGTACCTCTACTTACAACAGCAAATAAATGGAACTTTAACTCTCCTCCTCCCAGCTCTTGTCCTGTCTCACAGAGGCCACCGTCATCAGTGCAGTTCTGAGGCACGCCAACCAGCTGGTTCCCTACTACCTGTGTAACCCCAAACAGTGTCGCCACCTGCTCAAGGTAACTTCCGGATACCACAGCAACACCTATATGTAGGCTGACCAAACTGCATGATGATCATCGGGGGAATTAGGCAAATAATGTTTCTGTAATGTAAAGCCGTTATGATTTAGTTCAAAGGATAATAACCCTGCAGAGGTAAACCACATTAATATCGGTTGAGTATATAAACGGTGTTGTGCAGCACTGGAGGATCCCTTCCTAAGAAATGGCCTGTTACCGCTGCCAGAACCGTGTAACTCCATTTTGTCCCCGTATAGTTTATTTTATTACATTCATTGAAAGTAGTAGCGCTGACATTTCATAATTGTATTTTCATAAATGGTCAAATATGGCTGTTTTTGTCATTTCCTGAAAAGCTTTTAACGATGCAAGATTTCAGACAGCGACTCTATGCTCTGGACTGGTAGCCTTGCTATTGGGACCTGGGTCCTCCATTCCCGACGCTAGCTCTCACATTCCACCTCTCTCACCTTTTTCTTTCTAGCAACTGATCAAGCAGTGGAGCACCGGGGAGGAGACGAGCCGCGTGCTGGCTTTCCTGGCCCTCAACAAGATCTGCCGACACAAGCAAGACACCTTCCTCAACCCCATCCTCAAGGTATGTCCTCTACGTCTCTCTCTGCTCCATCCTCTGGGGAGGTGAGACCATCATGGGTGAAAAATGCTTCATTCATTTGGCTCACGGTAGTTAATACCCTTCAGGGGTGAGTAAGTAAGGTGTATGTCTCCACATCTGCATTAAAAGTGCTAAGCAAATATCGCTTCCCAGTTAGTGGCAAATGTCTGCACATAAAAATTCCTGGAAGGTGGCACATAGCAGTACAAAGTGGAAGGTGTAAAGTTGCCTGCACAACTGTTGGAACTCCCCAAAATGGAAAATTTGTATTATTTTAAACCGAACTCGGACACCCTTTAACCTCTTGAATGTCTCTTCCCGTTAGCGGGATCATTTTCCAGCGAAAACTCCTAGCGACATTAGCATAACGAAATTCAATATTTATTTTTTTTCAAATATAGGGCTGTCTCATATCGTTTTATAGATACACCTCTCTTGAATCGACCCTCGTTGTCCGATTTCAAAAAGGTTTTACAGGAAAAGCACAATATTAGATTATGTTAGAGGAGTACATGGTAAAAGTCGCATCATATGAATTTTCCGAGCAAGCACACCCATCACATATAACCAAAAAACAGCTAAATGCAGCACTAACCTTTTACAAACTTCATCAGAAGACACACCTAGGACATCATGTTACACACAGCATGCAATCTTTTGTTCAATAAAGGTCATATTTCTATATAAAAACAGCATTTTACATCGGCACCTGAGGTTGACTAACTATTTTCCCATATAATGCGTCCCGGGAAACAATGCTACAATTTTATAAATTACTATTCGAAAACGATTTTTTTAATATATATTGTCAATCTAAGATTTATAGATGAATATCTCTTGAAAACACCTGTCAAAACAGATTTTAAATTAACTTTACAGGGTAATCACACTTTGAGATCAAATGGGATGCGATACCCAGAAATTGAGCTCGAAAACCTAACTCGGCGCCACCTGTGAAAAATAGCACGTAACATCTGATATTGTATAATATCGCCAATAATCCCTCACCTTTAGTTGTCTTCATCAGAAATCCCTTCCCGATGTCCCAGGTCCATGACAAATGTATTTTCGGTCGAAAAAGTCCATGCTTTATGTTCCATTAGCTTCCTCTTGTTAGCGCGTCCTAAGGCTGTAATCAAAAGTCGATCCGTGGGCGGCAGCTGTCTAACGCAAAATGACTGTTTACGGTAAGTTAGGGTCGTTCAAACATGTCAAACGTTGTATCAAGACATCGTCAGGGCCTGTTTCAACAAGAAAGCCAATCAGATTCAAGTGGGACGATTTCATTGTGTTTCAAAAAACTTCCAAAGGTGGGGGCAGACACGGCCGCCAACGTCACAATGCTCATGGCCCTCCGACTGTGACCAATTGCCACATCGTCTCTTTCACTGAGTTTCTACCGTAGAACCCTCAAAACACTTTGTAAAGACTGGGGACATCTAGTGGAAGCACTGGAAAGTGCTCAATTTTCATTTTTTTACGTTGTGATTTATAGGTAAGGCTGTGAAGTCGAGTCCACAATTCAGATTTCCACTTCCTGGTTCAATCGGTCTCGGGGTTTTGACTGCCATACGAGTTCTGTTATACTCACAGACACCATTCAAACAGTTTTAGAAAATTTAGGGTGTTTTCTATCCATATAAAATAAGTATATGCATGTCTTAGCTTCTGACTTTGATTAGTAGGCCGTTGAAAATGGGAACGATTTTTTTCCAAAATGCGCTGTGGCGCCCCCTATCCTAGGGGAACGGCAAGAAGTTAACCTCGTTTTTTTCCCCCTCAGCAAATGTACATCTCGTACGTGCAGAACTGCAAGTTCACGTCGCCCACCGTTCTGCCTATGATCAACTTCATGCAGCGGACGCTGACGGAGATGTACTCGCTGGACACACAGGCCTCCTACCAGCACGGCTTCATCTACATCCGCCAGCTGGCCATCCACCTGAGGAACGCCATGACCATGAAGAAGAAGGTTAGCAGTTAGTCGCACATCCATTCATACACTAGGGCCTGAATTCACAAAGTGTCTCCAAGTAGAAGGGCTGATCTAGCATCACGTGCCCCTTTTTATAATGTTTTAAAAGGCGAAACTGATCCTAGGTCAGCACTCCTACTCTGAGATGCCTGGTGAATTTCGGGCCCTGGATGTAGGAAATAAGGATAAGGAAATGATGTAGGTTACCAGGAAGTACAGCTGATGATGATGATGATGATGATAATAATAGAAGGAATAATGTTAACTATAAAGGTTTTTATACTGGTCTGTGATATTCTAACATCGGAGCTAAGCGTTCCAATATTGGTCTATCTCAGTGGTTCCCAAACTTTTTTTATAGTCCTGTACCCCTTCAAACATTCAACCTCCAGCTGCGTACCCTCTCTAGCACCAGGGTCAGCGCGCTCTCATATGTTTTTTTTTTTGCCTTCATTGTAAGCCTGCCACACACACACTATGATATTTTTATTAAACAATAGAATGAGTGTGAGTTTGTCACAACCCGGCTTGTGAGAAGTGACAAAGAGCTCTTATAGGACCAGGGCACTAATAATAATCATCATTTTGCTCTTTATTTAACCATCTTACATATAAAACCTTATTTGTTCATCAATAATTGTGAATAACTCACCAGTGGTTAATGAGAAGGGTGTGCTTGACAGGATGCGCATACCTCTGCAATGTTGTATTGGAGAGAGTCTCAGTCTTAAATAATTTTCCACACACAGTCTGTGCCTGTATTTAGTTTTCATGCTAGTGAGGGCTGAGAATCCACTCTCACACAGGTACGTGGTTGCAAAGGGCATCAGTGTCTTAACAGCGCGATTTGCCAAGGCAAGAAACTCTGAGCGCAGCCCCATCCAGAAATCTAGCAGTGGCTTCTGGTTAAATTCAATTTTCACAGAATCGCTTGTTGCAATTTCGATGATGCTCTCTTGTTCAGATATTGGTAAGTGGACTGGAGGCAGGGCATGAAAGGGTTAACAAATCCAGTTGATTGTGTCGTCCGTTTCGGGGAAGGTCCTGCGTAATTGCGCACCCAGCTCACTTAGGTGCTTCGCTATATCACATTTGACATTGTCCGTAAACTTGTTCATTTGCACACAAAAAGATCATACAATGATTGGTAGACCTGTGTGTTGTCCTTGTTAATGTAGACAGAAAAGAGCTCCAACTTCTTAATCATAGCCTCAAATTTGTCCCACCCCACATGTTGAATATAGTTGCGGAGAGTCCCTGTAATCCTAGAACCAGATCATTCAGGCGAGGGGAAAAAACATCACCCAGATAGGCCAGTTGTGTGAGAAACTCGTCATCATGCAAGCGGTCAGACAAGTGAAAATTAAAGAACTTTAAGCTCGTCTCTCAATTCCCCTCCCAAAAAACGTGTCTATGCTTTGCCCCTTGATAACCAGCACACTTCTGTATGTTGTAAAAGCGTTACATGGTCGCTGCCCATATTATTGTATAGTGCAGAAAATACACGAGAGTTCAGGGGCCTTGCTTTAACAAAGTTAACCATTTTCGCTGTAGTGTCCAAAATGTCTTTCAAGCTGTCGTGCATTCCCTTTGCAGCAAGAGCCTCTCGGTGGATGTTGCAGTGTATTGGGAGCAACTGCTTGCACGCGCATTACCACTCCACTATGTCTTCCTGTCATGGCTTTTGCGCCATCAGTACAGATACCAACACATCTTGACCACCAAAGTCCATTTGATGTCATAAAGCTATCCAGTACTTTAAAAAAAAATCCTCTCCTGTTGTCCTGGTTTCCAGTGGTTTGCAGAAGAGGATGTCTTCCTTAATTGACCCCCCATAAACATAACGGCCATATACCAGGAGCTGTGCCAGGCCCGCCACGTCTGTTGACTCATCCAGCTGTAACGCATAGAATTCACTGGCTTGTATGCGAAGCAGTAATTGTTTCAAAACATCTCCTGCCATGTCAGTGATGCATCGTGAAACGGTGTTGTTTGAAGAAGGCATTGTCTGTATAGTTTTTTTTGGCCTTTTCCCCCACCATTGTCCCAGCCATATCCGCGGCAGCTCAAAAAACTCCTGTGGCTTATTTTTCTAATTGTCATGTTTCGTTTCTAAATGTCTGCGCAAGAGTGAAGGTTTCCCGTGAGCGTAATGGTTAATGTATTTAAAAAATAATTTGAATCACATTTTTATTTGGCGTACCCCCGACAGCTATGTAGCCCTGGGGAACCCCAGTTTGGGAATACCTGGTCTAGACCATTGCTCGTCTAACTGTAACCACCAGCAATTGCATGTAGATCGGTGCTGATGTTAAATGTGATGTACTTTAAGGTGTGTGTGTGTGTGTGTGTGTTTTTGATCCCTGCAGGAGACATACCAGTCGGTGTATAACTGGCAGTTTGTCCACTGCCTGTACCTGTGGTGTCGTGTGCTCAGCACCCTGCACCCCAGCGACGTCCTGCAGCCCCTCATCTACCCACTGTGCCAGGTCATAGTGGGCACCATCAAGTGGGTACACACACACACACACACACACACACACACACACACACACACACACACACACACACAGACCTATGGGCTTAACTTGGGATCATACAGTTTCATGGGCTCTGCTACTGTTGAACACACTACCAGGATGTCACACAGAGATCTATGGGGAAGGAGAATACATCCCTTTTCCGAAAGTGTAACATGAATATAAAGCTAAACCATCTGTTTTTCACCTAGTTGTTGTATAGATCAGCAATAACACGTGCTTTAGTATGTATACCCTATGTTAGGGTAGGATGGCTAGTTAGCATGATACGACCAGCCTATGGTCTCTGCAGATTTTCTATTGGTTTTCTGTCTTTGACTTGAAATACAATCACATAACATAAAAACGTATACAGACTAAGCCTAGATTAAAAAGCATGCTCAATGGGGGGGGAGAATTTGGTCCATGACTAGGCTTAATCTGTCTGTGAAACTGCACCAAAAAGTTTAACTTCGCGCCTTCACCAGCAGGTGGTAGTGTTGACCGCTGTTGTGAATCTGTATCTGTCTTACTGTGCAGGCTGGTACCCACTTCACGCTACTACCCTTTGAGGATCCACTGTGTGCGAGCCCTCACCCTCCTCTCTGGCAGCACCCACACCTTTGTGCCCGTTCTGCCCTTCCTACTGGAGGTAAGACCCCTTACCCCCTGCCAGAGGTGCTCATCTCCTCCCAGAGCAATACCCTCATGGGCTTATATTTACCAAGCATCTCAGAGTAAGTGCTCTGATCTAGGATAGGTTGGGGCTTTTTTTTTTCTTGATAATGAATAAGAGTACATCGACAGCAGGACCTGATCATAGATCAGCACTCCTGCTATTTGACTCTTTGTGAATAGGGATCCTGCTGGATTTGGCTCCCCACCCTACTGTAGTTCAACTAGTTCAGGGCTCTCCAACCCTGTTCCTGGAGAGCTGCAGTCCTGTAGGTTTTCACTCCAACCCTAATCTAGCACACCTGATTCTAATAAGCAGCTGGTTGATAAGCTGAACAGGGTTAGTTACACCTGGGGTGGGAGTGAAAACCTACATGAGGGTAGCTCTGCAGGAACAAGGTTGGGGAGAACTAGTTCATCGCTAACCAGGACATTGATCAGCTGAGTCCGGTATGTTAACTTACAACAGGGTCGGCTCAAAACTCTGCACGCATTCTCAGTAGCTCACTAGGACGAGGGTTGGCCACCCCTGCCGTAAGCACTTGTGTGGCCTAGATCAGAAAAGGTTGAATAGATGTGAGCAATATGGCGAGAGGACAGCATTGGGCGACAGACCCAATGGAAACACAATGTAGGAGTGTTGTAACATTTTGTAAGGTGTCAGTGGAAAACAGTCTGTAGGTCTCAACAGCTAAACACGGTGTAGGTTCTGAAAGATGAGGGGGAGGAAGTAAATCTGAGTGGTTTGTGACATCAACCTTAACCCCTGCACTAGTCTCTTCCTACTAGCAGACTTTGCTGATAGCTTCTTTATTGAGGGAAAGTGGACTTACTATGTGATACGTGGTTGTCTCACCTAGCTATCTTTAGATGAATGAACTAACTGTAACTCGCTCTGGATAAGAGCATCTGCTAAATGACTAAAATGTTAAATGTTAGACACCTTTGTTATTAGTGCTGGTCCCAAACTGTCAACGTTTTCAGTTTGACTGCGTGGGTTGGTTTGGCGTGGGTTGGTTTGGCGTGGGTTGGTTTGGCGCGGGTTGGTTTGGCGCGGGTTGTGTGCATGCGTGTTTGTCAGGGTTTCCATTAGCCGGCAATTGAACGGTACGTTCGCACCGCGAACAGCCCATTCCATCTCATCCCAAGGTTCTCTATTGGGTTGAGGTCTGGGGACTGCGCAGGCCACTCAAGTAAACTGAACTCACTGTCATGTTCCAGGCAATGTTTTTCCACTCCTTAATTGTCCAGTGTTGGTGATGGCGTGCCCACTGGAGCCGTTTCCTCTTGTTTTTAGCTGATAGGAGTGGAACCCGGTTTGGTCGTCTGCTGCAATAGCCCATCCGTGACAAGGATCGACGTTCAGAGATCGACGTGTACTGGGCTCTAATTTGCCTGTTTGTGGGCCCGCCTGTTAGCTTGTGCGATTCTTGCCATTCTCCTTTGACCTCTCATCAACAAGCTGTTTTCTCCCGCAGGACTGCCGCTGACTGGGTGTATTTTGTTGTTTGTCGCAACCTTCTCAGTAAACCCTGGACACTGTCGTTTCTGGACACCGTCTGTTTCTAAGATGCTGGAACCGGTGCACCTGGTGCTGACGATCCTACCACGCTCATTTTTAACGTTCAATCAAACTGTAACTGGATGCCTCTGCCTGATTTTTATATGGCAAGCCACGGCCACTTGACTCACTGTCTGTATGAGTGAACCATTTCTGTGAACGGGGTGGTGCACCTAATTAACTGGCCACTGAGTGTACTGTTAAGTGAAGTGTCCTAGTTGGGTGTTGTGACAAACAATGGATGTTATTAGGGTGGGAATTGCCTGGGACCTCGCGATACGTTATTAACACTGTACTTAGGTGCCGATACGATATGTATTGCGATTCGACGTTCAAAACATATCGCTCACAAGATGTCTGCTGCAGAGGGACAAGGGAGAGCATGAGAAAACAAGCTTTCATCAGTCATGGAAATAAAGGTTCTGAAAAAGTAGGAGAACAAGCTATAAAGGAAAAATACTGCCGTTTTGTTGCAGGTACAGCCAACTAGTGCAAAATAATGTGATATCTCAATGATACCTCGTCAAAAATAATATCCCGATATGTAACTATCGATAAAACATTATTTATTTTTTCCCCCCATCATTAGATGCTACGGCCAAATGTAAAGCAAGTGCCGTGCTACGAAGGTTCAACTCTGGTAACGTTACTGCCCTTTAGCGAAGCCTGTGAAATCTGGTGCGTTATATTTCATCTTTGCAAAGGGTGTTCCTCAAACTCTGGGGCAGAAAACACATAGCCGGTTACAAAGCAGTGCTACGCTGTGTGATGTACGGGTTGTCAGGGACTGGGCCAAATTCCCTTTGCGCCACCCCCATTTAGCCAGCTAAGTAGCTGTGTGAGAGTACTTGATGCCGTTCACTGAGGGTTAGTGGGATCCTTGGGATGACCCTACGCTAAACCTTAACTCCTAACCATAACCCTTAACTTCAATGGGGTAGGGAGGGTTCCGGATAGCAATGACCGTTCACTTGGGGGCGAGAGGCAGCGCTGTGCCAGCGGCAGATTTTGTGATTGATGGGTTTTTCTTTCAAGTGACAACTACCAGAATTCAGTGGCTACAGCCCTACAATCATTGAAAACTTTGAAATTGTGTCCTACGTCGTCGTTTTCCAGCCAGCTCAGTCTTCAGAGCCTAGGCACGTTTCTTTCTGGAATCAGAATCAGTGCTTCTACATTTTTATCTGGCCCTTATATTAATGTTCTTTTCTGAAATTTAAGAAATCAGCTTTCTGAGTATCTTTTGTAGGGCTTTTTTTTTTTTTTTTAGCACAATCCAGAAAGAAAAAGTACAAATGTTTAATTCCAGCTATAATAAAAAAATATTGGTAGATGTATCGGTTATTAGTGAATATTCTCACCAGGGGTTGGAACTTGGATTCTTTTCTCTTTTTCGTTCCACTGATCTGACCAGCTAAATAAAGTTTGGAACCGGTTCAAACCCCAAAAAGGTACTGGTTTTGTTCTTGTCTGTTCCTTTTTAAACCCCAGACTAATATTTATTTAACTTTTTTAATTCTACATTAAATCACTTCACCCATCATGCAGTGCAGATCTAGCAGGCAAGCTACAGCTCAGTGAGTTATTTACATGCGTTTACTACACGTCTTATCTTTTTTTGTAGTTAATAAATCCAATGTGAAATGTGGTAACTAGTATTCCTAACTAGCTTTGAAAAAGTTTTGGGTTCTGTTCCCTGAACAGGTTCCAACCCCTGATCTCTAGAATCGAAACCAAAAATCTGCTATCGGTTAGCTCTCGTGTTTGTCTGTCAGTGGGTGTTAGCCTGTGGTGGGGAGTCGACTCCAAAATAATAGATGCCTTGCCCGTCGACTCCCATTTCTGTGTCAAGCTTGGATCCCGCTAGGAATCGACTCCTAAGATTCGGTATTTTTGCAACGGAGTAAACTGATTACCGTAGTCTACTTCGAGAACACAAACTCTTGCATCTTTCTCAGCAAAGAAAGAGCCAGCTAGCGAGGGAGAGCAAGAGATGGAGGGGCGCAGGAAGGCAAGTCAGCCATCAGGCAGCCTGCCAGAACCACGCATCGGTAATTGAAAGACCTAGGCTATCGCAGTGCTGTATTTCGCAATGTCTCGCACAGATTCACTAAAGCAGAGGTAATCAATGAGTAGGCTGAGCTATTCTACAAGCAACAGGCCGAAGACCAAACGCACACTAGTGTTTTTATAGAGAAGAGAAAGAGCAGCAGGCGAGGGAGAGAGAGGATCGGGGGAGGCAGAGAGACGGTCAAAACAGTGCGCATAGGTTATATCTTGGTAATCTGTATCTAGCAATGCCTCGTAAATTCACCTAACGTATATATTAAGCCATCACTGAGTATGGCTAAGCTATTCTTCATAGTGCCAGTGAATTGAAGTTGAACATGGCCAAATGCATCAGTTTAATTAGGCCTAAATGTGCAATAAAAAGTATTTAATGAAAACATACAGACTGGTACCTCTCCACGAACAGGGTTGGAGAGCCCTGTGCTTGGCAATAGATCGCAAAGCAGCATCCCCGCTAAACTTTTAGAAAAATGGCAAGTTTACTTTCTCATCCATAAATAGTCAAGTGCAAGTACGGTTCAGCAGCTCAAATCAGCAGGATGTGGGGCATTGTTATTAGGAGGGACGTCTACCATGGATGGATCGCTAAAATAATGATTGTGATCGCACTTCATCAATTTAAATATTATGGGGAGCCCTATACATTTGGCAGGCAAGCACGTGTTATCAGTGTGTGGCCTATTATCGTCTAGACGTGATGTTGAAATATCTTCGCCTACGTAAGAGGCGATTCAACTTGAAAAAATGTGGAATTACAGGATGCAGTTTTAGAAAAACGAATCCTATGTGAATCGTCCTCTGGAATAACGCACATGCTTAGATAATGTCACGACCAACGTCTCTAGTAATACCCGTCCGAATAGGGCTGTAACATGGGAAAGAATAGGCTTATCAGCCTGGAGTGAGCCGCATCATCCCGTGGAATCCGTCAAGGCTGCACACAGCAGAAATATCACGGAAATATTCTAGTTCCTACACATCACCTTCTACACTCAAACAAAGTAGGCTTTTTATAGGCAAATGGGCAGCGTCAAGCTCCTGTCAATCCTCTAGAACGCAAATGTAGTCTTTTTATAATGAGGTGGTGTGTTTGTGTGTGCGCGCATCCGTTTCAGCTTGTTTTGGGAGTCGAGCAAGAGTCAAAATATCCTGGACTCGTGCACCACTAGTGGTAAGCTAGCGTGAGAACGGCAGTATGGAAGCGACTGCTTGGCCTTGTGGGAGTGGTCACCGTGTTGTGTGGACGGTTTGACCAGAGCGATGAAGACAAGGCTGTGGTTTACGCTCTGCTCCTAAAGCGCTCTGCAGACCACATCCTTTCTGCCTATGGCGCAGCCGTCCCCCCACCCCAGCACACACACACACACACACACACACTCCAAGACCCCCTAGCAGCGCACAGTGTTTATTTGTGACACACTCCATTTCCTGTCTTCTTTTTTACTGTTTTCCTCGTTAAAGAGAAAAGCGAGGCTGAGGTGCTCGCTGCTACTGTTTTAATTGGAGCAGCAGAACCAACCACGATATGCTCCTCCGTGTTTGTCTGCTGTGGGCGGACGGCTGCGCCATAGGCAGAGAGGATGTGATCTGCAGAGCACGTTAGGAGCAAATCGTAACCACATCGTAACCATAGGACAAGCTGTTGCCTCCATACTGCCATTTTCATGCTAGCTTACTACAGGAGGTCAACACTCACTAAGACACGCGCACACACCATGTACAATAACACAAACCACACACACGTCCATGCACACCACACATACTCGTGTGTGTGCGCGCACGCTGCTCCAAGGGGTGGGGGTGGTATATGATTTGGTGCTTCCTGCTCCAGTGGCTCCCTCTGTATCAGGGCTGACCCATGCCTTCCCACTTCCCCCCTGGCTCCCCCGCAGACTGCCACCACATCCGATGTTTGTACAGACAGACTGGGCCAAGAGCGCTCCACTCACCTGGTACCAACGACCTCACACACACACACACACACACACACACAGCAATACGTAAAAACACAAGATAATATACAGAGCTAGGCCTATCTGTCGCACCTAAACACGCACACTGAGATGTACAAAATATAGGTAAAAACACAAATATACACTTACATACTATGCTTTTTTTTTCAAGCTTTACTTTGGCTATATCTTTCCATTGAACATTTACTAGTGTCTATTGTCAGGAGTCTGAATGATTTTCCATGAGACAAGGCATGGAATGATAACCAAATGATGCTGGGGTCTGGCTTGTGTGTTTTGAGGGCACTGTCGCTGCTGTGTAAGCTGTGTCATGACTTTGCAAATGTTGCATGATTTCTGAACGCACTAATTTTGTGTTCATTGCTTGTTTAGATCATCCATCAGGTGGACTTCAACAAGAAGCCTGGCCGGATGAGTGTGAAGCCCATCAAATTTGATGTTATCCTGAAGCTCAGCAACACCAACATGCAGGAGAAGGCCTACCGGGTGAGTACTGCTAGCTTAGCATGCCAACTAACTAGGCTTGTCTGCCACAGGAGAAGACTAGCTTAGTTAGCATGTATTATTTGCGTCAGGAGTAGCCTTAGAACTGGGTAAATCCATTTGAATTCAATCACTTTTTGACAGCACCTCTTTTGATTTGAACAAAACCTTACATATTTACCCATTTGTACAAGTACTCAGAAAGTGACTTTTTGGACCTGAATGCCCAAACATTCATGAGATTAAGGTGCTAAAAGTTGACCCGTTTTACATACCCCACCATACCATGAGACATGCATGGTCTTTATCACTGAAAAGATAATCGGGTGTGATTGATATCATTTTAAAAGCTTACTAACAGCGTTGTCAAACTATTTGATGATTTCTGGAAAATGTATTTAAAAACTTTTTTTTTAACCTTGAACATCAATTATCTAGAAACGTATAAATGGAAATCTTAATTTCAAATACAGTGCATTCGGAAAGTATTCAGACCCCTTGACTTCCACATTGTTACATTACAGCATTATTCAAATGTACACACAATACCCCATAATGACAAATCGAAAAACAGGTTTTTAGAAATTTGTTTCACATTTATGTAAATAAGGTATTTCTGTTTCTTTATTTTAATAAGTATTCAGACCCTTTGCTATAAGACTTGAAATTGAGCTCAGGTGCATCCTGTTTCCAGTGATCATCCTTGATGTTTTTTACAACTTGATTGGTAAATTCAATTGACTGGATATGATTTGGAAAGGCACACACCTGTCTATATAAGGTCCCACAGTTGATAGTGCATGTCAGAGCAAAAACCAAGCCATGAGGTTAAAGGAATTGTCCGTAGAGCTCCGAGACAGGATTGTATTGAGGCACAGATCTGGGGAAGGGTACCAACATTTTTCTGCAGCATTGAAGGTCCCCAAGAACAGTGGCCTTCATCGTTCTTAAATGGAAGAATTTGGAACCATCAAGACTCTTCCTAGAGCTGGCCACCCGGCCAAACTGAGCAATCGGGGAGAAGGGCCTTGGTCAGGGAGGTGACCAAGAACCCGATGGTCACTCTGACAGAGATGGAGATGGTAGAACCTTTCAGAAGGACAACCATCTCTGCAGCACGTCACCAATCAGGCCTTTATGGTAGAGTGGCCAGACAGAAGCCGCTCTTCAGTAAAAGGCACATGACAGCCCGCTTGGAGTTTGCCAAAAGTCACCTAAAGGACTCTGACCATGAGAAGCAAGGTTCTCTGGTCTGATCAAACCAAGATTGAACTCTTTGGCCTGAATGCCAAGCGTCATGTTTGGAGAAGCATGGTGGTGGCAGCGTCCTACTGTGGGAATGTTTTTCACAGGCAGGGCCTGGGAGACTAGTCACGATCGAGGGAAATATGAACGGAGCAAAGTACAGAGGGATCCTTGATGAAAACCTGCACCGGAGACCAGAAAGCAGCTGTGCAGCGAAGCTCCCAATCCAACCTGACAGAGCTTGAGAGGATCTGCAGAGAAGAATAGGAGAAACTCCCGAAATACAGGTGTGCCAAGCTTTGTAGCGTCATACCCAAGAAGACTTGAGGCTGTAATCGCTGCCAAAGGTGCTTCAACAAAGTACTGAGTAAAGGGGCTGAATACTTGTTAAATGTGAGATTTCTGTTTTTATAAAAGCAAAAATGTACAAGAATTGTTTTTTCCTTTTTCATTTTGGGGTGGATTGAGGGGGGGGGGGAATACTATTTAATTAATTTTAGAATAAGGCTGTAAGGTAACAAAATGTGGAAAAAGCAAAGGGGTCTGAATACCTTCCGAGTGCACTGTATGTTGTAGCTTAGACCCTATTTTACATCATCTAAGGTTTTGTGTTGTGCCCGCCATCGGTGCTCTTGAATACAGGGTGGGTGTCATGTTTTTGCTCATAAATGTACTAAAATGGGAATAATATATCTTATAATTCAACTTTCAAGTGGTACCACAAAGTTGGTTGAAGGTCCACACATCAGAGAATGTTGGCTTGAATGGGAATATCTGTTTCAAATGATACTGTCAAGCCTCCATAGGAAACCTATTGAAATCATAGAAATATAGATAATAGAACAGACATGACCATTTTAGGTTGACATTCAATGGTGGGTGGACCCTTTGTGGTAGTAATTAGAAGTAAACATTTTAATTGAACTTAAATTGAAATGGTGTACCATCAAAATGTTACTGGTCTGAAGGGATGGGTCACTTCTATTAATTTTATTTATATGATTGAAATTACACCCACCCTGTTTGTAAGAGCATTTTTAGGTAATTGACATTAAAGGTTTAAAATGACATTTTGATGATAAATTAAAAATATTTTTCAAGAAATAATAAAATACTTTGACAACTGTTTGTAAGCTTTTAAATGATGTCAAACTCAACTGTTGATCTTTTCCAATGATGAAGACATGGATGTCTCATGGTATGGTGGGGTATGCAAAATGGGTCCCCTTTTAGCACCTTTATCTACTGAATGTTTTGGCATTCAAGTCCAAAAAGTCACTTTCTGACCACTTCTTCCATGGGCAAACATGTATGGAAAGTCAAAAAGTGTTAGGGTCAATACCTTTTTGAGTTCTATTACGAGATTCATATGATATTGTTAGTCTTTAACGGGTAGGTGTAGTTCTGTCCTCAAGCACCTAGTGGTCAATATAGTATCTTCTCATGCCACTTTACGTCTTGATACTTTAATCATCTCAATGAAGACTTCAATTAGGCTCCCACTAATTAGGCATGCGTATTGTCTGTGCACCTCTCCTTTAACTGGGTTATTTCTGTGACTTGTTTTGGAAAGCTTAATGGTGATGCACCTGTTTTCCAATGGTTGCCGAGATTGTGGAAGCACCTACAATGGTGTGGCTTGGCACCTTTAGTACAAGGATGGCTGGAGGTCAGAGGTCATGAATATCTCTTAGCCCTAGCTATTTTAGGGTGTTTTAGAGAACATGTGTGACTAGCTTAGGATGTCTATTGTAGGAGTGGCCTAAGTCTACAGGTTGAAAGTAGCATGTCCTTCAAAGATCAATCTGCAGGAGAACTGTGAAAGTGTGTCTTGTTGTCCTGCATCAGCACATTAGTTTGACATCTTTGCTGTCTTGGTTGTAAATCCTAGACGGCTACCTTGCCTAATCAGTAAGAATCGATTTAGTATTACGGCTAATATGCAATTCCCTTTAATTCCACCCGCCCTCAAATAAAACAAATATATTGGGAATCATACCAGATTAGATTACGGCGCACTACTTGACCTGTTGGCTGTGTCACTGTAATAGAATAACGATGGCATTCTAACGCGTGGAAACGAGCAGCTGATCAACTCCATGTCTAGGCCCTACTAGTTAATGTGTATTTTCACACTCCTCCCGTGTGTGCATAAGGGGATTGAGGGCAGCGGGCAAAAGCCGACGTAAGGGGCTCTGACCAAGCCAAGAGGATTGCCACACGGCCCTCTGGGATTATCCCTTGCGCTCCGCTGGTCAGGACTGGCTTTCGGTGCTGTTGCCAGGGGCAACCAACGCCACCGGCTCCACCAATTGCTTCTACCGTGCAGTCGGTGCCTGGTGACCCACCCTTGCTACTGCCAGACATGGCTAAATTAACACCTGTCTGACCATTAGACCAAGTAGAGTGTCTGACCTACAGTACAGAAATTAGCGTTATTACTATAGTGTAACTGAAATGGATAGAACATTCTCTCATATCCTTTTTTGCTTTGCTTCTGTAGCATTCCATGTTATTTCTGCCGTGTTGGCGGACCCATGCCAAATCGTTTAGAATCGAGGACCGTGTCTTTGGATGAGCTGGTGGTGATGTCTTAACTGGGGGTCAGGGGTTAAGTGTGGGTGTGTGGCCAGTCCCGTATCCACTGGGGTTAGTACAGAGCCATGGGGGATACCACACGTTGGCAGCACCAGGTGGCAGACAGCACCAGGTGGCAGACAGCAGGTGACCGCTTAGAGATAATCGGATACGTCAGGTAAATCCAGTCTGTACTGACGGCTGTACTCACATAAATAGCTGCGATCTGTAAAGTGTGTGTTTGAGACTTAACCTGAGGTGTGGCGTTAGTGCGCTGAGGTGTCTCCCTGTAATCTAGCTCGATGTTTGCACGCGTCTTCTCACAGACCAACTCCCCTCCTTTCTCCCAACAAGCCTCTTGAATGTTAATGTGAATATCACATTGGTGTGTGTGGTCCCTTCAGTTTTTATTTTCTGATTTGTATACTTTTGTGTTGTTTCAGGATGGGCTGATAGAGCAGGTGTATGACCTGATCCTGGAGTACTTCCACTCTCAGGCCTGCTCCATCGGCTTCCCAGAGCTGGCCCTGCCCACCACCATCCAGGTAATACCAGCTCCTTCTCCTCTTCTCTCCACCCCTAGTCAGCTAATAGAACCACTTCACCAATTGATGCAATGGCACAATGTCCATACCCTAAGCCAGGGATAGGCTACTGGCCCTGGAAGGCAAAAACAAGTTTTGATTCTCTTCTCCTGATCAGCGACTGATTTCAGATTTTCAGACATTTTTATTCTACACATTTGGTAAATGATCAGCTATTCAACCAACTAACTAAAACGTCTTGAGGTGTTGACTATCAAGTAAAAAAAAAAAATCTTAGCTGCTAGCCTTTCTCTACTGGAAACACAAGGTGGCAAGAAACTTGACTTGGTCTTATAGTGAGTAGGCCAGATGGAAAAAGAGTGCGAGAGAGAGGGGGATGAAGAGTAAAGTGTGTCTGTGCTGACCTTTAATGGTTCCACCGGCTTGCTGTTGTTTTTACGGCCCTGTGACCAACCACTGAGCCCACTTCCTGTCAGAGACAGCCAGCGGTGGGTGGGTGGGTGGGTGGGAGGCGAGCTCCTCTACAAGCTATGCCGAAGGACCAATGAAGCAATAATCTGCCCTCAACAAAGCAAACAACGCATGACTTTTCCTCTTCTACTCCAGTTTTTACTGTTGCCACACACACGCGCGCTGGGCATAAAGTAGTGACGGTCCAGAGGGGAAAGACAAGCACCAGACTAGGTGATTATATACCGTTTTTCACTCTTCCTCCCTCGTTACCTCCTCTGCTGCTCCACAGCTGAAAGCGTTCCTGAAGGAATGCAAAGTGGCCAATTACTGCAAGCAGATCCGCCAGCTGCTGGAGAAGGTACAGGAGAACAGCGGCCACATCACAGCCCGGAGACAGAGGGCCGCCTTTGGAGTGGCCGACGCGTCCGCCGTGGTGAGTTTGGCTGTGTGTGTGTGTGTGTGTGTGTGTGTGTGTGTGTGTGTGTGTGTGTGCCCGCCCGTGAGCAACTGAGCCTGTCTTCTGGGCTGCTGTTCCAGAGCCCTCATTTCACCTCTTCAATGTGCACACGCTCGCAGGCGCGCACACACATACACCCCTTTCCCATCAGTGCCTCTGCTTCCCCAAATATATAGACATGTACCCAGTACGTACATAAGATTTCATGATTAAATAGAGATTTTCAGCAGCCAGCAAGCTGAACTTCAACTATGTGATGGATCATCAGCAGTTGGTTGTTGGATTCCAACTTATTGTTTTTTTTACACACACACACACCGGTGTCTGCTGGGGAGCTGCCTGGAGCAGTCCCACCTCCTCTTAACCCCCTGTACACCCCCTTCCCAAAACACATGCACACGCCATCCTGGGCGAGCTCCCGTAGGACGTGCCTGTGAAGGTCTCCACCAGCCTAGAGCGTTTAACCATCATGTGCCCTCTGACCCTTAACCCCCTGACCTCTCCTCTGGCTGTGTCTTTTACACACACAGACAGTGGGGAGATAAGAGCCTAGGCTACACACACTTAGTGGCTGCTGCAGTGAACCCTGAGTAGGAAGCCAAGGGAGGGATGCGGGAGGAGACATCCCTAGGTGAACACTGTGGCGCTAGTTAAAGGACAGCGCTGTGGTCATTAGACCTTCCTTTATAGGTTTGAACCAGCCTCACCGCCTTAATGAGGGGACATTATTGGAGGTGTGTGTGTGTGTGTGTGCGCGGCGGAAATATCCTTTCCTGTGTGTGTTTTTCCTCTCACCGTATGCACTCCACCTGCCACACCAAGCACACACCCTTCCCAGGCTGCATTGCGCCTCCGATTCTGGCTGAGTGCCTCGCACCCGTGCTAAAGATTTAAGAGTGAAATGAAAGAGGGGTTGTCGCTGTGTGTAATTTAGCCTGGGAGAAGTGTGTTTGTGTGCGCACGCTGCCAGAGACTGAGAGACGGACAGCGTGGCACCGGAGGCAGCGCCTGTCGCCACGGCTCCCAGCCCAGAAGGAGCCTTTCGCCATGGCATCTGTCCCCATGCTGCACGGCCGGGGTAGAGGCCAGCCCCCGTTCCGGCTGCAGCGGGCCCCAGACACCCAAACACAGATCACATTTCAATGGGCCTCAACTGAAGCATAAAGATCTATTTTTCTTGGTAGGCCTATGCTTCTTTTATATTTTTTTTTCCAGTTTTGAGCGAAAGGTTTTTTCCGTCTTCTAGAGTAGGTAGGTAGGTGGGAACAGCTGTGCTAAATACTCAACCCGAATCCGATAGCATTGTTTTCTCTGGGTTTGAAGTGTTCACAAAAGCACTGGGTCTTTCTGCTCACGTCCTGTCCTCTCCTCTTTGTGCTGGGGCCCAGCCTAATAACCGCCACTGCAAATTGTCGTAAATAGGTTTAGCTAACCGACGAAGGAAGCTGCGGTCTATACGCTCTATTGGATTTGGAGGTCAGATAATCCTATTGGGCCTGATCAATACCATCCGCAAAGACCTTTAGGGGAAGGGCTGGCGTAGATTCTCCAGTCTCCTCTTTCAGCTTCTCTTCTCTCTCTCTCTCGCTCTGTCGCTCTGATCACTTCTCCAGTGTCCATCGAAGGTGAGCATTTGCCGAACTGCAATTAGGTCAAGACCCTGGTGAGGATGACTAGCACGCAGGCGAGCTTCCCTGAGGCAATTTCTGACAGTTTGTGCGGAAATTCTTTGATTGTGCAAACCCACAGTGTCATCAGTCCGGGTGGCTGGTCTCAGACAATCTCGCAGGTGAAGAAGCCGGATGTGGAGGTCCTGGGCTGGCGTGGTTGTGAGGCCGGTTGAACGTACTGTCCAATTCTCTAAAAAGCCGTTGGAGGCGGCTTATGGGAAATGAACATTAAATTCTCTGGAATCAGTTCTGGTGGACATTCCTGTAGTCAGCTTGCCAATTGCACAATCCTTCAAATCTTGAGACATCTGTGGCATTGTGTTGTGACACAACTGCGCGTTTTAGTGGCCTTTTATTATCGCCAGCACAAGGTGCACCTGTGTAATGATCATGCTGTTTAATCAGCTTCTTGATAAACCACACCTGTCAGGTGGATGGATTATCATGGCAAAGGAGAAATGCTCACTAACAGGGAAGTAAACAAATTTGTGGACAACATTTTGAGATATAAGCTTTCTGTGCATATGGAACATTTCTGTGATCTTTTATTTCAGCTCATGAAACATGGGACCAACCCTTTGCAAGTTGCATTTTATATTTTTGTTCGGTATAAATTGAAGTGAAAGTACACAACAATACCCAGACATTTAGATGAAATCAGATGTCAATACGCCTCGGAAAGGAATAAACTGAGATCCGTCTCCTCAGTAATGGCTCGAAACCCGTCTTCCTTTATTATATTAATACTTGAACTCCAAGTATTGATTTTAAAAAAGGGTGGGGAGTGGGGTTTCTTCTAGGTAGTGTTAGCTAGCGCTAGTCGGCTGAACCTGCACCAAAAAGGCTGTATTTTTCATCCTAACGCTTTTTCGCCATCTTTTTAAATAGTGAGTCATGTTTTAAGCACTTATGTCCCTGACTGATCAAAATGTGTTTTCTCATGCAGACATATAGTGATCAATATGTCTGGAACATCAAATTGCAATAAAATCGCAGTACATATAGAACTGTGAGAATCACAATACATCATATCGGTATCTTAAGTATCGTGAGGTCCCTGGCAATTCCCAGCCCTAACACACACACACACACACACACACAAATACAGAGTGGCTATGTAACAAGTGTGTTTCATGGTTGTGTGTGCAGGCGAAGTGGGAGAAGCAGACTGCGGAGGAGGGGACGCCCCTCACCAGGTACTACAGCCAGTGGAAGAAGCTAAGGGAGAAGGAGATCCAGCTGGAGATCTCTGGGAAGGAGAGGGTAACTATCACACACACACGCACCTACATACCAACTGTTTTAAGTTAAAAGGGTTTTCAGGGCATTCATCCAAATTCAACAAACGTCCCCATCCTATTTTACAAACGATACATGTAACTTGAAGGTTTGAGTAAGATAAAGCATTGATGTCAGTGGGAAATTGGCGGAAATGTTCAAGGTTGCACGCAAACATTTTGGAAGAATTTGACCTCGTTATTCGTTTGTTATTTTTCAATGGGGGCTGTTCCCAGTTTCCAGTGGTTTTTAGGAAATAAATATGGCCTAAATGTTTGTAAAGTGTTTTGTAAGTGACTTTGCTGCATCTTCTGGATCTTGATCAATGGTCTCATTGTCATGTGGTCCCAAATCACCTGTTTTGACAAGAAGTTTTCCATAACACTACATTTTGAAGTGGAGCTGCATATTGACATTTCCTCTCTCATTTAAGATGGAAGACTTGGACCTCCCTGAGATCAAACGCAGGAAAATTCAGGAGAAGAAGGCTGTGGACAAGAAGGAGTTCAAGGATCTCTTTGAGTCCGACAGCGACTCCGATGACGACGGAGGACTCAAAGTCAAAGGTAACCCCATTTACATACACAGCTGGGTCCTGTTCATTACACACCAATTGGAAGGATAACATTTCAAAACCAAGAGCGATGACTTGGCCCTGTCCCGTAAGAAACACTCATTTTGGTATCCCGTTGCCAAATTCTCTCACTACATTTCCTGTTAGAGTTGGCCAGTAAAAACTCCCAGTAGTGTCCCTCACCTGACGATGCGCATGCTTGAGGGTCCTATGCATGTCTTGGCCATTAGGAGGCTGCAGTGAGTTGCACAGAGTCCATCTACAGCAGGCATCGTCAACTAGATTCAGCCATGGGATTGAGCGGATGGTCCATGTGCAGGAACATAATTACAAATAATGTTTATACTGCAAATTAACCGCAATAAGCCCAAACCGATATAATTTGACTTAAAACCAAATCATTTCAAACCTTCCTTATATTTGTATACAATCATGCGTGGGAATACTTAGGAACACATTTTTTAAATTCAAGTATCTTGGAGCTAATTTCCTGGTGTTTTTACAGTCTTATGTCCAACAATAAATAATACAAAATAAAAAAAGTTTACATTTTTTTTTATCACTCAGAACTTGGGTGCCACATAAAACCACCAGTTAGGGAACCCTGATCTACAGACTGTTGGCCAACAGCACAGAAGCACACACTCACACACTGTAGTACACAATTAAGCGCCTATACGGCAAGGAAACAGCTCTTCATCCCTTTCCGGGGTGAATTTTTGGCCTCGCTCTTCTTGAGATAGTACGTTACTTCTCTAATCTGAGTGTAAGCTGTATTGAAGTCGGTGTTCGTGAATCCTGATCCCATCAATGGCTCATTCTGAGGTAATGTACAACTGACCTCAGTGTAGCCATGCTGCCCTCCCAGCAAGACATGCTCTATCCAATTAGTTGGAGTCTACTTATCTCTCTCTCTCTCCTATATTTCTTTCTCTCTCCTATATTTCTTTCTTTCTCTTATATCCTTCTATATTTCCCTCTCCCTTTCTCGCTCTCAGCTGAGTGCGGCTGTCACTCCTATCTTCCTTTAAGCCCTGTGTGTCTGGCCCTCTGCTCTGGGTCATCCACAGGACACAGGCAGGAGTCCTCTTTTACAGCTTTACAGTTGGACACGCTCGAGGGAGGGGGGGGGGGGCCTTAGAGGTCGGAAGGAGAGAGTGAGGGGGTGGTAGGGGGTTTTCTTTTCATCTGGTCCTTATTGTAGGGAGAGTCTCCGCAAATGGGCGGGCAGCTGCCGGCGAGCCGCAGGCCCGCCTCGCCCCGGCGGCCCGTCCCCTTGCTCCCTCTCTCGCTCTCAGGAAGCACAGGCTTGGATCCCGGTGGGGGTTCCTAATTCAAACCAGCCCACCGGAACAGCCAGAGGTGGCCGCTCCCCAGTACTTCCCCTACTCCCCCCTCCGCTTCCCTCCAGCTCCCAGGGCTTAACTGGCTGCCCCCGCATGTCCTCCGCACACACCAACCAACCCACCCTCCAGCCCTTGACAACCTTCCAACCTTTGGGCAGCTTACCAAACTGTGGTTGGTTGGAGTCAGCTGAGATGCCCCAGTGGTGGAGATGTAGAGGAGGAAAGTTTGAGTGGAGGAGAAGACTGGTTAATATGAATGTCTAGTTCTTATTGTGGGGTGTCAAGTCCTTCAGGTTGTTTGGGGGCAGACGGGCATGTAGATCCTGCTGTCCCTCACAACCCCAGTCTAGGTCGAAAATATACGGGTTAAGACGAGGATTCTAATATCCCAAGAATTCTAAACCATTGTACCAGCAATGCGAGCGAAAATGACTGGAAGTGAATGTTAGCAGTACGGAACGTTTTCCATCAAAGTGGAAAAATAAATGCAATCGTAGTGAAGTTCAGCTAACTACTCAACAAACACACAGCGTAACTATTTTCCTGTCGTTCTATTCATTTAAACATTTTTGCTGATCTGCTTGATTTCCCAACTGCTGGTCACATTTTCAACCCTTATCCTGTAGCAACAGCGCAGGTCCCATGAATTTTGTTTTGTTTATTTTCAAATGCTTCCGTGTGGAATTATGACTTTTTCCTAACCTGTATATGTTTGACCTCAACCCCAGTCAGGGGGTGGGTGGGTGGGTCGGCTGGCTGGCTGGCTGGCTGGCTGGCTGGCTTTTGGACGATAAAAAAAATAAACAGAAAAGTCGATATACTATTTCCGCCGGCCAATTGTCCAGGAGAAGAAAGAAAATCCATTGCGAAATAGTCTTTTTTTTTTTTTTTGCCTATTCGTTGATTGAAATACCAATAAATACATTTTGACTGGTCATTCTAGGTGTGTGTGTGTGTGTGTGTGTGTGTGTGTGTGTGTGTGTGTGTGGTAAATATGCTCTTAGTAGTAAGTGTTGGGAGTGTAGCAATTGAAGTGTCTGCCTCTCTCCTCTTGGCTACCAGCATCTTATCAAACCCTACTTTAAAGCTCAGGGACCACTCTGCAGTGGCCTCTGCTACACACAAGACAGACTCGCCCATTTTACAGAAGGAATTTGTAGCTGTCTGAAGTGAAGCCTGCCTGCTATCTCCATTTTATATATTTAGGCAGCAACTGAGTGTAAGATGTGTGAAATTGGCTGTGGTAAACTGTCATGAGTAATGTATTCTCAGCTCCATCACCATGCAGGTAATAGGCAATTCCAAGGTGGTTAGATGCTACCTAACTGCCTGCATGTGTACACTTCTGGGCCCATATTCATAAAGCATCTCGGAGTAAGCAAGCCTGATCTAGGATCAGGTCTCCTCTGTTCATGTAAACGTATTAATTATGAGCCAAAAGGAAAACTGATCATATATCACAACTCATACTCTGAGATGCTTAATTAAAAGGATACTTCAGGATTTTGGCAGTGACGCCCTTTAGCTACTTCCGCAGACTAAGTTGAACTCGTGGATACCATTTTTTTTTTTTTCATGCAGTTTGAAGGAAGTTGCTAACTAGTGTTAACGCAACTTCTAACTGGCGTAAGCACATTGACTGGAAGTCTATGGTAACTGCTAGCATGCCAGTAGATACGATTAACTTCCAGTCATTGTGTTAACACTAGTTAACATTGGCTCATGAAACTACCTCCCTTTGCCAATGGGCACATTTTTATTTTATTTTTGTTTGGCATAATAGACTTAGAACACCAGGAAATCAGCTCAAAGTGATTTTAAGAAATCTGTTCCCAAGTATTCCCACACATAATAGAGAGAAACAAGATCGTATACAAATGTAAGCAACGTTTGAAATGATTGACTAAAACAAACATTATACTCTATCTGTTTGGGCTTCTTGAGGTCAATTTTCTATCTACAAATGATTTGTAATCATGTTCTGGCCCCCAAACCATCTGCTCAAGAAAGAATTGGCCCGCGGCTGAATCTAGTTGATGATCCCTGGCGTACAGCATACAGATATTGAGCCTTTGAGTAGAAAATGTGTCAGACAGCACAAGAGCTGCTGCAGCATCTTGTGGTGCTTTCAAGACAACTGGGAAAGAAGACCGAGTTCCCGAGTTGGATGACCGTTCAAAAAAAAAAAAAGTTCAGTCGGAGCTATTTTTATTTTCCTGTTGAATGCACTGAAGTCGTAAGTGCCCCTTTTTCTCCCCCATTTCTTGATATCCAATTTGTGGTTAGTCTTGTCCCATCGCTGCAACTCCTGTAGGGACTCTGGAAAGGCTAAGGTCGAGAGCCATACGTCCTCCGAAACACGACCCTGCCAAGCCGCACCTATGTGTCAGAGGAAACACCGTCCAACTGGCGACTGTGTCAAGGACATCCCGACCGGCCAAACCCTCCCCTAACCCAGACGCCGCCTCATGGGTCTCCCGGTCGCGGCCGGCTGGGATCGAACCTGGATCAGCTGCGTCACCCGGAAGGCCCTCGAGTTCCCAGTTGTTTTGAACGTGGCATCAAATGGCAAGGGAAGGCAGTCTTCATCAGCGCGTCACACCACATTGCAATGAGCTGGAGGCAGTATGCATTTTGAAAACATACTTAATTGTTTGAAACCTGAACGTTTTAATACATATTACGAGGCATGTCTTACCTTGCTTCAAAGTAGCCTATTAGATCTTCTGTCTTTCTAAACTGATATTTTCATCAGTCGCACGAAGCTGCTCGCTTGTGCCATGCCCTTTTGACAATGGTGTTTTCCCGCTAATTGCGTTATGGAACAAACATTTGTGTGTAGTCTACTACCTTATGCGCATTTCTGCGCTTATAATGTGAATAAATAATAGTTTATGAAAAAAAGAATTGCTAAACGTTCTGATCTATTGCATCAGATTAATTGCATTTTTTATTTTTTTTTGATATGTACTGGTTGTATGAATTTTGGATGTGTCGTCCCACAACTGTCCCAGAGTCTGTTTGGAATAGGCTTTTTCTTTCTCGACTAACTGACCAATAGAATAGGTAGCCTAAACTTTTCTAGTAGATTGACAAAGACTAGTGATTTTGCTGTTTGTTACTTGTCTTGTTGGCTGAGGCTAAGTAAATGTGGACAGTTATTCTAACATGTTCAAAGTGCACATCCGAATTCGCTAAGAAGGACCGCACATCATTGAATCCTCAACTTGCATGTTCTGTTAATGAGTAACCATAATCTTAATGTGATTTCTGTCATTCTGATTACCGTGGGTGGAACCCCTAATCAGGTTCCATATTGGTCCGGTAAATTAAATGTTGTCGGTCAAATATCCGGCAGCACATTTTCCTTACGGAAACCTTGATCTGAATAAAACCAAGTCAAAGCTAATGAGGAGCATTAACTGCTATTTCATATTCAATTTCTTTCTTCTTGCCAGACAAAAAGGGAGGCTCTGACGAGGATGATGACGATGATGATGATGCTGATCTTCTTCAAGAGCTGTCTGACCTGAGCGACGATGAGGGGGTGGGGGAAGACCGTGATGGTGCTTCAGGTTTGTGGACTGGCTTCTCTCACAGAGCAGGACAAATGTGTGCTTTTCACACTACTGAACCAAGCTGTACTGGACTGGCCTGGTTACGCATCCACTGTAGTTTCTGGAACTGTGATGGAAAGGCTAATGTGAAAATGGAACATGCAAGTCAGCGGAGTACGGTTTGGTTCGGGTCTGCACGCTAGTGTGAGTGTTAGAGGACACATACAGGCCTGGTCCAGAATTGATCTCCAGCCTCCTACCACTTTTGAGTTGACAGATCTGTAAGGAATTTGATGGGGTGTAATCAAAATGGTGATGGCTCCACCTAGCCTTCCAATTGAACTGAGGGGAGCTTCCAACATATTGTTCTCTCCTTCTAAAGGGAACCTGCCATATTCTCCACTCAACCTCATTTTGGGCAGAACTAATCCCAATCACATTCCAGACCAAGCGATTTACATACATTGCTACCTGATATTGTCTTGTTTTCTACATGTTTAAAATGATCGTATAACATCAGTATAAAAAACCAAAATAATTCTAACTTGGTGTTCCAGACAGTGATCACTCCTACTTAAGGGGCAATCAGGGATTGGTACATAGGCCCAGACTTTGGCATTGTTGTTTGAATCCCAGATTGTCCCTTTAAATGAATCCCTCTTTCATGTTCTTCTTTCTCCTGTCTCTATAGATGGTGGTGGTGATGATGATGATGATGATGATGATGATGATGATGATGAAGAAGAAGAAGAGGGGGCTAAAGCCTCGAAGGCGCCCAAGCAGCTGTCTAGCGTGGCTCTGAAAGAGTTGGCAGAGGGAGACGAGGACTTGGTGGAAGACCTGGAGCTCTCCGACCAGGACTGACACACAGTGACGCGCGCGTACACACACACACACACACACACACACACACACACACACACACACACACACACAACGATTGGGGGTGGAGAGAAGAGTGTTGGCTTGGAGCTCATCTTTCCGTACATTCAATCATTACTGCTTTCCCTGTGGACTCCTTTCTACTATAATTCGTTTCAGTTTGCTCCATCAATGTGTACAGTACAAACATGTTTTTAATACAATTGCACATTACAAACTGACCATGCAATTGTACAAAATAAAAAATAATTCCTAGACCTATTTGTTTGTTTCTTAGTGAGATACCCTACGTATGTATGCATTGTTCATTTCAGTGTACAGGATTGTGAATGAACAGGTGTGGTGGGTTGTAGCCAATAAGTGTGTGCTTGTGCAAGTACATGAGCACTTGCATTTACTAGGGTTGCCTTAAGTAAAGGTAATTTGTTAGAAGAAAGGGCTTGACTATACTGTAGCTGTGCTGTGCTATCCTATGGTGGGCTGTACCAGGCTGTGCTGGGTATGGGGGGAGGGGTTCCAGCCCCAGGGCAGCAGTGTGCCAGGCAGGCACGGCCATGTCTGATGTCTTGCCAGTCATCTCTGCACAGGTGGTGAAGCAGGAACACAGACTGTCTGTTTCCTTGCCAACTAACACACACACACACACACACTTAATCCTCTTTTTTTGCACCATCACTACATTTGCTTCCCTCGTCCTTCCTCTGCTTCTTCAGACTGCCTCTCATTACTCCTCTGCTCCTTCAGACTGCCTCTACATCATTACTCCTCTGCTCCTTCAGACTGCCTCTATATCATTACTCCTCTGTTCCTTCAGACTGCCTCTATATCATTACTCCTCTGCTCCTTCAGACTGCCTCCATCATTGCTCCTTCAGACTGCCTCTATCATTACTCCTCTGTTCCTTCAGACTGCCTCTATATCATTACTCCTCTGTTCCTTCAGACTGCCTCTATATCATTACTCCTCTGCTCCTTCAGACTGCCTCCATCATTGCTCCTTCAGACTGCCTCTATCATTACTCCTCTGTTCCTTCAGACTGCCTCTATATCATTACTCCTCTGTTCCTTCAGACTGCCTCTATATCATTACTCCTCTGTTCCTTCAGACTGCCTCTATATCATTACTCTGTTCCTTCAGACTGCCTCTATATCATTACTCCTGCTTCTTCAGACTGCCTCTATATCATTACTCTGTTCCTTCAGACTGCCTCTATATCATTACTCCTCTGCTTCTTCAGACTGCCTCTATCATTACTCCTCTGCTCCTTCAGACTGCCTCTATATCATTACTCCTCTGTTCCTTCAGACTGCCTCTATATCATTACTCCTCTGCTCCTTCAGACTGCCTCTATATCATTACTCCTCTGCTCCTTCAGACTGCCTCTATCATTACTCCTCTGCTCCTTCAGACTGCCTCCATCATTGCTCCTTCAGACTGCCTCTATCATTACTCCTCTGTTCCTTCAGACTGCCTCTCTATCATTACTCCTCTGTTCCTTCAGACTGACTCTATATCATTACTCCTCTGCTCCTTCAGACTGCCTCTATATCATTACTCCTCTGCTCCTTTAGACTGCCTCTATATCATTACTCCTCTGCTCCTTCAGACTGCCTCTATATCATTACTCCTCTGTTCCTTCAGACTGCCTCTATATCATTACTCCTGCTTCTTCAGACTGCCTCTATATCATTACTCCTCTGTTCCTTCAGACTGCCTCTATATCATTACTCCTGCTTCTTCAGACTGCCTCTATCATTACTCCTCTGCTCCTTCAGACTGCCTCTATATCATTACTCCTGCTTCTTCAGACTGCCTCTATCATTACTCCTCTGCTCCTTCAGACTGCCTCTATATCATTACTCTGCTCCTTCAGACTGCCTCTATATCATTACTCCTCTGCTTCTTCAGACTGCCTCTATATCATTACTCCTCCTTCCTCTGCTCTCCCCCGCCACTCATTCCCTCTTTCCACTCTCCTTCCTTCTGGTAGTGAGTGTATCAAGGTAACATTGGAACATTCATTAACAACCCCTAGGCACTTGTGTAGATCTGAAAGGACTGGATAGGTATGAGCAATATGGCTAAAATTCCACCTAAAGCCTAGCAGCAAGACATTTGTCTCGTGGTTTCTCTTTTTTTTTAAACCAGACAAAAGAGACCGTTCCTTGATAAATATCTCGTATTTTTTGCAGTGTATCTATAAGACCTTTTTAAAGGGTGTGTACATAACCAGGGTTTCCATTAGGAAAATGTGGCGCCCGAGATTTGATCAGCGTTTTAATTTACTGGACATTTTGAAACATTTACCGGACCCATGTGCATTGGATGCATAACCTGATTAGGGCGTCCACCCACGGTGCTCAGAATGACAAATCACATTTACATTATGGTAATTCATATTAACCGAACATGCAAGTGGAGGATGGAACGATTTTAGAATTTTTTTAAAATTTCATTTAACCTTTATTTAAACGGTCCTTAGCAAATTATCATGAGCACTTTGAAGATGTTAGAATTGTCGACATTTTACTTTTCCTCAGCCAACTAGATGAGTAACGAACAGCAGAATCAATAGCCTATTACAATCTAACGTTACTATCCCCCATAGTAGAAAAGTTGATATATTCTATTAGTCAGCTTGTCGTGAAAGAAATAGCCTATTCCAAACAGATCAGAATGTTTAGCTTAAAATGTTGCTAAACTATTTATTCACCTAAGCGCAGCAATGTGCACAAGACAGTAGGATATGCGCCAATGTAAATTCCATAATGCAATTAATGGGAAAACAACATTAGCCTATCACAGCGCACCGCACATGCTAGCAGTTTCATGTGATAGAGAATAAAATATTTGTTAGAAATTTAGCAAGATGGGAGATCTAACAACAACTAGCATGGGTTGCTAATATTATGACGATTGTTCCTTTGGTTAGGCCTACTGGACAATGAAAGAAAGTTTATATTTACTGAACAAAAATATAAATGCAACATGCAAAGTGTTGGTCCCATGTTTCATGAGCTGAAATAAAAGGTCCCAATTCTCCATAAGCAAAAAAAGCTTATTTCTCTCAAATGTTGTGCACAAATGTGTTTATATCCGTGTTAGTGAGCATTTGCCCTTTGCCAAGATAATCCATCCACCTGACAGGTGTGGCATGTCAAGAAGCTGATTAAACAGCATGACCATTACACAGGTGCACCTTGTGCTGGGGACAATAAAAGGCCACTCTAAAATCTGCAGTTTTGTCACACAATGTCACAGATGTTTCAAGTTTTGAGGGAGAGTGCAATTGGCATGCTGAATGCAGGAATGTCCACCAGAGCTGTTGCCAGAGAATGAAATTTTTATTTCTCTAGCATAAGCTGCCTCCAACGTCGTTTTAGAGAATTTGGTAGTACGTCCAACAGGTCTCACAACCACAGACCACGTGTATTGCGTTGTGTGGCCGAGCGATTTGCGGTTGTCAACATTGTGAACCGAGTGCCCCATGGTGGCAGTGTAATTATGGTATTGGCAGGCATAAGCTACGGACAACGAATGCAATTGCATTTTATCGATGACACTTGGAATGCACAGAGATACCATGACGAGGTCCTAAGTACCATTGACGTGCCTTTCATCCGCCGCCATCATCTCATGTTTCAGCATGATAATGCACAGCCTCATGTCGCAAGGATCTGTACACAATTCCTGGAAGCTAAAAATGTCCCAGTTCTTCCATGACCTGCATACTCATCAAACATATCACCCATTGAGCATGTTTGGGATGCTCTGGATTGACTTGTGCGACAGCGTGTTCCAGTTCCCGCCAATATCCAGTAACTTCAAACACAGCCATTGAAGAGAAGTGGGACAACATTCCACAGGCCAGAACCAACTGCCTGATCAACTCAAATCGAATGAGATGTGTTGCGCTTCATGAGGCGAATGGTGGTCACACCAGATACTGACTGGTTTTCTGATCCTTGCCCCTACTATTTTTAAGGTATCTGTGACCAACAGATGTATATCTGTATTCCCAATCATATGAAATCCATAGAATAGGGCCTAATGGATTTATTTCTTTTTGAAATTATATTTTTGTTCAGTATAAAATAATTGCCTCCACAGATATGGTCTGATTTTGGCTAGGCTATTTTGAAGCTAGGTTTTACCTCAATATGTAGTAAAACTTTCCAGTTTCAAACAATTAAGTAAATGTTTTCAAAATGCAAACTGCCTACAGCTCATTGCAAAGTGTTGTGTGACACGCTGATTAAGCCTGCCATTCGTTGCCTATGCATTTGCTGTTTGATATGCTGTAGCAGCAGGTCTGATACTGTCTGACAGATTTTCCGCTCAAAGGCTCTGTATCTGTGTGCTGTATACGTGTGATAAGATGCATAACGAATCTAGACTACTATACATGTGCCAATTTAATTCCACAAAATTATTAAAATTAACCTGTAGACCAAATAGCATGACAAGTCAAATGTATTTACATCGACTGGCATTTCCATCAAAGAATAGGCTAAAAAGCATTATTTCGAAATAGATTTTTTTTCTCCTTCTCCGGGACAATTGGTCAGTGAAATCAGCTTTTCAGACATCTGAGTGATTAAGCGAAATTATGGTTCTTTTTTTTTTTTTTTTTAAACGAATTGACCAGTTCGTTTGTTTTTTACTGGGAGCTCAATGCACACACTGCACATTTTCTCTAGAGATAAATCAGATCCAGCTGAACTGTGCGATGTAGTAGGGTGTTGTAATTTCCAACAGGCCAATATCCTACATGTGGCAATTAACCACAGTAACCGGGTTTCCATACAACCTTTTTATGCGAGTAAAGAACATGTCAGATAAAAACATGTAACGACAGGCCTGATAGAAACAGAAGATTTGTTGGTCAACTTTCCAAATGTCGACAACAACAAAAAATCCTATAAGGTGGGATATTTTTGTGTCTGTTAAATTAGTTATGCGAGAAATGTAGGTGGAAAACTTGGAGTCACGCAATGACATGTGGTCATTGCAGGCTACAGATTAAGTAAGTTATGATGCTTCATCTGGAATGCTTTTCCAAAAGTCTTGAAGGAGTTCCCACATATGCTGAGCGCTTTTGGCTGCTTTTACTTCACTCTGCGGTCCAACTCATCCCAAACCATCTCAATTGGTTTGAGGTCGGGTGACTGTGGAGGCCAGGTCATCTGATGCAGCACTCCATCACTCTCCTTGGTCAATTACCCCTTGCACAGCCTGGAGGTCTGTTGGATCATTGTCCTGTTAAAAAACAAAGTGCAAACCAGATGGAATGGCGTATCCCTGCAGAATGCTGTGGTAGCCATGCTGGTTAAGTGTGCCTTAAATTCTAAATAAATCACTAACAGTGTCACCAGCAAAGCACCCACACACCATCCCACCTCCTCCTCCATGCTTCACGATGGGAACCACACATGCGGAGATCATCCGTTCACCTACTCTGTCTCACAAAGACATGGAGGTTGGAACCAAAAATCTCAAATTTGGACTCATCAGACAAAAGGACAGATTTCCACCGGTCTAATGTCCATTGCTCGTGTTTCTTTGCCCAAGCAAGTCTCTTCTTCTTGTTGGTGTCCTTTAGTAGTAGTTTCTTTGCAGCAATTAGATCATGAAGGCCTAATTCACGCTGTCTCCTTTGAACAGTTGATGTTGAGGTGTGTCTGTTACTTGAACTCCGTGAAGCATTTATTTGGGCTGCAATCTGAGGTGCAGTTATTTGGCAATTTCTGAGGCTGGTAACTCTAATGCACTTGTCCACTGCAGCAGAGGGAACTCTGGGTCTTCCATTCCTGTGGCGGTCCTCATGAGAGCCAGTTTCATAGCGCTTGATGGTTTTTGCAACTGCACAAAGTTTTTGAAATTTTCCGCAATGACTGACCTTCATGTCTTAAGGTAATGATGGACTGTCGTTTCTCTTTGCTTATTTGAGCTGTTCTTGCCATAATATGGACTTGGTCTTTTACCAAATAGGGCTATCTTCTGCATACCACCCCTACCTTGTCAGAACACAACTGATTGGCTCAAACGCATTAAGAAGGAAAGAAATTGCACAAATTAACTTTAACAAGGTACACCTGTTAATTGAAATGCATTCCAGGTGACTACATCATGAAGCTGGTTGAGAAAATGCCAAGAGCATGCAAAGCTGTCATCAAGGCCAAGGGTGGCTACTTTGAAGAATCTCAAATATAAAATATATTTTGATTTGTTTAACACTTTTTTGGTTACTACATGATTCTATATGTTATTTCATAGTTTTGATGTCTTCCCTATTATTTACAATGTAGAAAATAGTAAAAATAAAGAAAGAAAAACCCTTGAATGAGTAGGTGTGTCCAAACTTTTGACTGGTACTGTATATATATATAATTTCTTTGTCTTTGGAAATTGGTCTCTAAAATGGGGGCGACCCGCAGGCCACCAGTTGCCCATCCCTGATGTAGGCTGTATCTTCAAGCTGAGGGCACACTCGCTATATAATGCAATTTTGGGGGGGGGGGAGAAAACCCGCAGTCGAGTTGACAATGCAATGGAAACACATTTAACTTTTATTCAGTACTTGGGAATTTAACCAGAAAATGTATTTTTATGTGCACTATGTCATCACACACAGCTTTTTATCCTCAACAAGTCAATCTGATGGAAAAATGTGCAAATGGCTTTTATGGTGATTTAAGCATATTCACATAAATCTGTTGCCAATTGGATGGAAACCTAGTTTGTGACCATAATCCACTACACATCTACTTGTCTGGTCTGTTTTTTTTTACGCCTTCTACGGAACAGACCGAAGAATGGCTGATATTGAGGGGTTATAGAGAGCAGCTGTTGCTTCGCGAGTTATCGCTTCCTGAAAATACGTGATCTAAGTGATTCATTGTTGGTATTCAGCAGTCATACAAGTATGCCTTATTTACTTTGAAGAACTACAAAATAGTTATTTTTGTCAGGCCGCATATGTCGTAGCTCTATAGAGATGAGTTGATGACTTGGAATGAAAAAATAAAGATATCAAATAAATTAAATGTAATATACACAGCAACTGAAATATTTTATTAAAGTAATGTGAATAAATGATGGTTAATAAGGAATAAGCAGTAATGGGCAGTCACTACCATCATGAGACTTTTATTAATTATTTTATTCTGTGATACAGCATTCAACCCAAATAATTAAAACCGAAATATAAAACCGTGATTCTTTTTTCAATAATCTAAATGAAACCGAACCAACTTCAAAAAGCACAAGTCACTCAGCACTATAAATTATCGTCCAAAAGCGGCTATTAGGCCTACCGGCTAATGGAAACCCTGTTGCATACAGTACCTGCACACAATAGCAACCAGTTGAGTAGAGCTGAAGACCAAGCCAATGAAATCCCAGCAGAAATCCCAGCAGTGACCAATACATGTCAGTTTGACAGCTTCAGTGGAAACTGTTTTCTTTGAAGGATAAAGGTGGGTGTGAGTGCTCGCGTGTGCACTTTTCTTTTTTGTGTGTGTGTGTGGAAGGGTCAGGTTTATCCCCACAGGCAGGGAGGCCTTGGCCTGCGGCAGAACCTCACACTCTGACAGCTGGTGTTGACCTGAACCATGCCCCCAGGAGTCCACTCTCCTACAAACACACACCATCCAACAGTCAGAGAAAACACTACAAAGAGTATTCACTGACTACTACTATCACTGACTGCTAGTATTCAAGTGAGGAGAGAAAAAAGTAGTTGAGCGTTTCTGACAGTTGGATGGCTTATCTTGGCAAAGGTGAAATGCTCACTAACAGGGATGTAAACAAATTTGAGCTCAACATTTGAGAGAAATAAGCTTTTTGTGCGTATGGAACATTTCCTGGATTTTTATTTCAGCTCATGAAACAAGGGACCAAAACTTTACACGTTGCGTTTATATTTTTGTTCAATATATATTTCCCGAGCTTTCTTATATCTCCTGTATATAGGACAGACACTTCAAACTTATTCCTTGTTATAAAATGTTTTGCTGTCTTTTTTGCCATTTATGTATGTGTTATTCAACGCGCTTCTATGGGCTATAGTGGTAAAGGCTAAATTCAATATTTTATCAAATAATGAAAAAAAAAAAAATTGGACCTAAATTGTAGGTCCTAAAATTAAAAATCAAATAGCTAAATTATCCATGGTATGACCATCTTAAAACAATTCCAGTTTCAATTCTAGTTTAGTATCCCCCTCCCCAATGGCTTAGACTTTGTCAGCTTTTTTTTTTACCGATCTACCAATCAGTGTCCTTCTTTGCGGACCATTGGAAAACCTCCATGGTTTTTGTGGTTTAATATGTGTTTGAAATTCACTGCTCGACTGAGGGACCTCACAAGTAATTGCATGTGTAGGGTACAGAGATCCCAGGAGGCTGGTGATAATGGCCGTAACGGCGCAAATGGAATGTGTTTGACGTATTTGTTACCATTCCACTAATTCTGCTCCAGTCATTACCATGATCCCGTCCTCCCCAATTAAGGTGCCACCAACCTCCTGTGACAGAGATGGGGTAGTCATGGCCGTTACTACATATGAGGACACAGAGGTTTAGACCTCTGTCATTTTTTCTAATTTGAAAAAAATTATAACAAAAATATATATTTTGTACACAATAAAGAAAATCAGTTACGGGTCAAAATCTAATTATTGCATTGATCAAAGCTCAGAGCGCTTATATTATTGATCTGACAATTCTAATCACACTGCCTCTTTGGAAATGAGTGGAATCGTGAACAGCGGTTTGTTCGTTATGTTCTCTTGTGTCCCCCTGATTTGCCTCCCTGATTTGCCTTTTTAGGGGGCCTGAGACCTGAAACGAACTACCCCAGCTCGCAGCTGGCTCAAGTAGCCAGCTAGAGAGTCAGAGATGCTGCTGACAGTGTATTTGCGAGATGCTGGACAAAAGGCAGTTTTAAAACCGTCCCACGACTCCTGCTATGTCTACAGACATCCCCCAAACAAACAAAAACTGACTCTTGGAGAATGAGTGCACATCTGGTAAATACTTGATTATAGATTATGTCAGTCAGTCAGGTAGTTGTCTGCCGGCAGAGACTTTTATTCAAGTAACGTTCAAGGGCTCTGGTTACTATTGCTGAGCCAGCTAGAAGGATGAAATAAGAAGCCAATGTTAAACGGAGCCTACCTCAGCAGGAGTAAAAAATACACTACTAAGTTCTCGTAATAACTTTGCTTTACAGAGAGTAGGCTACTGAGACAGGCAGTGATGTAGCGCTCAGTGGTGAGGCTAAGGCAGGCTGCAATGCATGCAGGAGGAAGCAGAGGAGACCGAGAGAGAAAGAAAGCAAGCAGAGGTTAGTACAGTGGTTTCCAAACTTGGGGTCGGGGCCCCATGTGGGGTACCCTGAGAACATCTGTACTAATCTTATCAAACAAGTTAGGAATGAACTAAAACAAACAAAAAATATATATGTTTCAATGAACATCTCCACATGGCCTATATTCCCTATAGGCCTACATTAAAATGCACCAAAAAAAAGCAAACTATACAGTTTTAAAAATGTTAAATGTTTTTGTTTCGTCACTGCTGCTACGTGTCAGTGTAAATAATTTCTCATATTTCTCCCCATTCAGGGGTATGACGTTACAATTGTATAGATAATAGGCTATGTGTTGAATTTACAGCCACCAAGGTGATAATGGCTGGCGTCATTTTTGTTTGTTATTACTGTTCTCCAAATATAATTTACATTGAAAAAAAAGAAACTGGTTATGGCCCTGGGGGTAGTCATTTAAAAATCATGTTAAACACTATTATTGCACAGTCCATGCAACTTATTATGTGACTTAAGCACATTTCTACTCCTGAACTTATTTTGGCTTTTCATAACAAAAGGGTTGAATACTTATTGACTTGACATTTCAGCTTTTCATTTTTAATTAATTTGTAAACATAGTTCCACTTTGACATTATGGGGTATTGTGTGTAGATCAGTGACACAAAATCTAAATTTAATCCATTTTAAATTCAGGCTGTAACACAACAAAATACGTAAAAAGTCAAGGGGTGTGAATGCTTTCTGAAGGCACTGTACATCAAAAGTCCTAATAAATATTATTCCCTCATATTTATCTGCTGAAGTAGCATTCAAGATTGGGGCTTTCTTTTAATAATATACAATTTGGAGAAAATAAAACGGCCAACACAAACGTTCGTAAGAAAAGTACCACCAAAAGTTAGCGAGTCACATTTTGTTCAGTCATAAAGAAAACGTTATTCGTGCAACTACATTTAATGAACCCCCCAAACACGTCTGTAACCTTATTTCCATCATAAGCATCATTCTGTACAATTCAGCGTGTTTGTATCTCCCACAGTAGTTAACAGGATTTTACAATGACATTAGCTCTACGAGCCGAAGCCACCGTTTCGTCACCATCCCATATCAGTAACATTTGGCCCTTTTTATCAGGGCGTGTCAGAGAAAGAACTCAGCGTAGACTCTTGGCTTATGGGCACAACACTGTGTTGTGTACCTTTGTCACCTTTCAAAGAGTCCCCCTTGTCTCTTAAAGACAGTTATATGGTACCTGGCCCACTGTTCTCCTTAATGTACCACACCTCCCTAAGACTACACATTTTTCCCACAAAGCAAAAACAAAACTAAATAAAACACCAGAAACAAACATGAAATATCGTCCTGATTCCACACATCCGGTAATCTTTGGTTTTGGACTGTGGAATGCATAGTTGCAATAATGAGGGGGGTTTGGAGTCCTTTCGCTCCAGCCTCCAGAATTCTCAGTTCCTCTGAGCTGTTTGGGCTCCTGAGACTGGGAGTGGGGAGAAAAGGGACTGAGAGAAAAGAGGGAAGAGGCGTCTTCCTTTTAAGTGCTGGGCGCCGCCGGGTGTGTTGGGGAGCAGAGAGAGAGAGAGAGCGAGAGGAGGGGGGGGGGGGCTTCCTTCAGCCCAGGAAGGAAGCGTTTCCGTTAGCGTCTGTCTGTCTCACTCAGAAGAATGTCGTAGTTGTGGCGCTTCGCTCTTTTTTTTGGCAATCTGACTGAGACCAGCTGTCTGCTCCCTCCCTCTCTTTCTCGTTCTCTCTTTCTCTCTCTCCCTCTGTCGCTTCATGATGTCTCTCCCTCCAGCCCACTGTCAGTCACGTCTTTGGATTCTGCTTGGCTACAGCCACAGTGGAACTTGAAGTTGAAGTCTGTTCAGTTCATTTTCTTTAGTTGTAGTTTTTTGATATTTTACAGGAAATGGGGACAATTCATTGTCTGTTACAAGGGGTTTCTCTGAACCCTCCATACACCCCTCCTCCTCCTCTACAGTTCATGTTCCCTGTGCAGCCAGTTGAGTCCTAGGAGGGCGTCTTGGCCCCCTCGTAGACCCCTGACGCGGAGCCGTTCTCCTGCTTGGGGGAGGAGTGACACGGGGGTGGAGGGCCGCTGTAGGGAGAGGAGCTGCTGCTGGCGACGGAGGGGGGTCGCAGTGGGACCGCCAGAGGGGTGTCGGACAACAGGGGGTCCCTGTCCGGGGGACGCAGGGCAGATGGCGGCACCGGGAGCGCCAGCGGGAAGCTGGTCATGTAGAAGAGTCTGCCAACGCGCCGCGCCACCTGAGAGGGAGAGAGCGAATGCCACATGCCGAAGTTAGAGCCGCTCAGCTCACCATGTCACAGGCCGCGTCGCAAATGGCACTCTATTCCTTATATTGTGGCCTATTTATTACCAGAGCCCAGAAGTAGTGCACTATGTAGGGAAGATGGTACCGTTTGGGAAGCAGCCTAGTGTTCTACTGTACCACCAGCCTGAGAGAGAGGAGAGGGGTAAGGGCTATGGTACGGTATGCCTGACAATCTGTGTTCTGACAAATAGACTCACTTTTAGGGGCTACACTATCTATCTGCTTTGGCTAACTCTATGATAGACCACTAGCTTCCAACACACACACACACACACACACGCACGCACGCACGCACGCACGCACGCACGCACATACACACACACACACAAACGCGCGCACACACGCGCACACACACTTGAGGTTTACTCACGCAAGAACAGTCTACACATACACACACATTTGGACTTTGTTGCCATTCAGTGGTGTGTACCTGAGAGCGTATCTTGAGCGCAGGGCCCAGCTTCAGTCCCATGGTGTTGAGCAGGTGCTCCTCTGTGAGCAGCGGGAGTGTCTCTCCGTCAATGGCCTGCTCCCGAAACACCTTCAGGAGAGACACAGCCACTTCAGCCAGGGCCCAGACAGACACACACACATGCACAAACACACAAACATGCAATCACCCGCTCACTCATACACTCACTAGCACTCATATACACACACACACACTCATGAATTCATACACACACAAACCCACACTCATACACACACGCTCACAGAGCTTGCACCAACAGTGACGTGTGTGTGTATGAGTGTGTATAACATTGAGCGGGCCGTGGTGCTGTGAGAGAACAGTGGTGTTATAGCTATATAATCAAATAGTAGTAAAACTTCTGATTGAGGTGACAATAAAATATACTCTACCCTACTCTTCCACCAGCCCGCCCTGACCCCTCTCTCCCCCTGTCTCTCTCTTTCTCTGGTTGAAAGTGTGGATAAACCAGAATCCTGATCTGGTTCTTACCTGGGTGTACTCCGCACAGCCGGCCAGGCCTCCCACAAAACCACACACCTCCTCCACACTCCACTTGCTTATGTCCTCCACCGGAGGCGCCGCAGAGTCCTCACCATCCATTAACAGACCTCCCATACCGCCTGGGTGAGGAAGTGGGGGAAAGGGGTTGTAAATCACCAAGTCTTATTCTAAGGGCACACCGTAGCAAAACTTGCAATGGGCAATGAAAATGAGCAATCCCTATTGGACAAGTTCAGGTAGTTCTCTCCTTGTTTCTGTCCGTTTTTCTTCAGTTTGGTGCCTATTGAACACTACCCAGGACTGACCTTGACAAACAGCTAACATATACCCAACAGCGCTTCTCCCTTTCTTTCTCAATATCTAATTCTCTTTCACGCACACACTTTTTCTCTCTCGCTCTGACTCTCTCTTTGTCCTGGTGGCTGTTTGGCAATTGTGTGAATAGACGTAATATTTAATTGCATTTAAGAATGTGATTCATTATCTCATGTTTAAAAGTGTACTTCATCCGTGTTTTCTGTTTCTCACTATTGTTGTGCCCCTCCCCCTCTCCCTCCATATGGCTGTGGTGATAACCCTGTGTGTATAGAGGTCAGTGGCAGGGCCCCTTCCAGAGGGAGGTCTCCACGCTCATTACTTTCATGTGCCTGCCCAGGGCCGTGAGAGTGTGTGTTAGTATGTGCCTGTGTGCGTGCGTGTACGTGAGAGTTGTGTGTGTGTGTGTGTGTGTGTGTGTGTGTGTGTGTGTGTGTGTGTGTGTGTGTGTGTGTGTGTGTGTGTGTGTGTGTGTGTGTGTGTGTGTGTGTGTGTGTGTGTGTGTGTGTGTGTGTGTGTGTGTGTGTGTTCTGGCCCCCACTGTGAACCTGGCCATTTTGCCTCTGGTTCCCTAAGCAGTTTCTGTCTGTGTTTTCAAACGTTCAAATGTCTCTTTATTTAATGACAGTCATTATACATAGGCAACTGTAACCAGGTATCTAATTAACCTAAAAAGAGTTGCTCTAAGGTCAAGGTACAATTCTGTGTGTATTTGCGAGTTTAAGCTACAGTGAATTCAAATGGGACAGTCTGCAATACTACATAAAAGGGAAGTCCAGGGGTTCCCAACCTCTTTTTCTCTGTGGAACGGCATGTAAACTTGAAATATTTTTCGCGGACCGGTGGATAGAGGGGGGGGTATGAGCTTGTGGCTTGTTTGAGTATTAGCGGCCCCCAGCTCAAACCCGACCAAGAACAAGCACATCTACGGTATTTCTTCTGATTTCAGAGGGCACGTTGGTAGGCTGCAAACAGACAGTGGCACTACTTTTCATCTGGTATGCAATCCAAATTGCCATCTAGCAAGCAACCTTCACTTTGGAGAATTCTAAGGGACCGCTCACAAAATGAATGGGGAAACATGTCGTTCAGTACAAACCAAACTGAACGCATCCCTGCCTTCATAGCACCACAACAATACCACTTATGCTGTTTGGACAATCACTAAGATTGTATTTGACTGCTATCGTTGCATAACACTCCTCTCGGATGCAGCAGTTGTTAGTTAGCATGCTAACGCCTGTTGAGATTGTCTGGTAGCATGGCTAGCCAAATAGCATTTACAGGTTGCAGTTGGGAGTGACTTTTAAGTATCATACAGTTGATTGGTGAGGATGTTATAATGCATGTGTATGTGTTACTCACCAGTGTGGAAGTAGGGGCTTGTGTAGGGAAATCCAAAGGGCAGCGACTGGCCGTGGAGCCCTGGCAGAGGCGGCATGGCGCCAGGTGGAAAGTGGTACTTGACATCGCTCTTGCCCAGCCCCGGGGTGAAGAGGTGATGACTGGGTGGTGAATCTGCACCCGCCGAGCTACAGGGGGCACTAAGCCGACCCGAGCCCTCGCCCGCCTCTTTGGCACCGTCACACTCCCCCTTCCCGCCGCTCTCTTTCCCCCTGTCCCTGTGAAGCCCATGCCAGTCGGTTGCCTTGGCAAACAATCCCTCATGCCTATCCTCGCCCATCTCCGTCTCGCTATCCGAGTCCTTCATTTCTTCATCCTGCCCATCTGCATCTCCGTCCCTCCCTCGGCCCTCCCTCTCTTGGTGGTTTCCCCCCCTGGGTTGCTGGGGGCCTTTCCGGGAGCCCCCCTTACTCAATCCGGCCCCAGCCCCGGAGTCTTGTCCCTGGGTATCTTTGGGCGTTGTGGACCCCGAGGGCCCCTGGTGGTTGAGGGAGAGTAGGGGTGTGCTGGTGTGTCGGAGCATCAGCATGGCGTTTTGGCGTCGGCTGAGCTCCTCGTGGAGGGGGTGTCCCTCGGGCAGGTGGTGGAGACTGCGCAGGGCGGGATGGTCCGGAGGGAGGCCGTGGGGCAGGCCCATGGGGTCAGAACCCCCCAATGCACGCTGCTGCTGCTGCCTGTGGAGACTCTCCAGCTCCTTGTGTCTGAGCAGCTCTGCGGACATCTCCAACCTGGGACCGGACATAGAGGAGAGAGGTTAGGGCTGGTGGTACCACACACACGCTATACACGGAATGTTACGATACAGACACACACTACTACAGCATTAACATCACACACACACCCCATCACAGCACTGACAGCCACACATACACATGCACCACAACATTAGAAGACAACGACAAACCTGGCCAAGTTCTGCTTCCGAAGCATTTCCTGTTGCCGGGCAAACATTTCAGCTTGGGCAGGCTGGAGGAAACCATAGCCTGAGGAAAACACACACACAGAAAACACACATCGATAAGCACACACCCCAATTAAGAGATTTCTGACATACAGTTTACATGGAGTATTCAAATGCAATGACCCCCTGTGTAATATCAATGCCTCACAAAGAATCAGATATTTACCAAGTAAATGACATTATTTAAAACATAAATGTTAGGATTGATTCATGATTCTCTATCAAGACGGTCAATAGGCACATTCATTCCATAGAAAATGTTCCCATTTCCCAATTTTGGTTTGCATTAGCATCTAACTCGCCATTCATAAGTGCAGGCTGTGGTTAGCCTGCTAGCATTAGCATCTAGTTTATCATTAGGTGTAGGCCCCATATTCATTTCTGTAGTTAGCCTGCTAGTGTAAGCATCTGATTTACCGGGGGACTGGCACAGGGCGGAGGGCATGCCCAAGAAGGGGGGCCGCAGGTGGGGTCCCAATGTGATGTGAGGGCCGTTCTGGGTGGACAGCAGAGGCGGAGGATGGGACATCTCCCTGCGGACACACAAACAAAAACACACCACATTAAAACCAACAGAAATGAACAGTAAAAACTATAAACTGTCAAAGAAATTGCTGAGATTTTTTCATCGGAATACTCTGCGATTACTTTCACGTTAAATGCACACATTCAGGCAGATTATAGAACAGTTCGTCAGGCCCAGAACGAGAGCAGACTCATTCGTAGACTGGGCTGGCTAGTTGGTTTCGTAACAGTACTATACAGTATATTAGAAAGCACTGAGTATAAAACTGGTTTGAGGTGAAAGCCTGTATCTACTATAGTGGGTCTCCAGGACCCGGTTTGTGGTGTGTTTTGGTGACTGGCGCTGGCCACGCACACACACATGCATACTCACCCTTACACACACATGCACACACACATAATGAGGGCTGACTACACAATGGGAGTGTGTCAGGCTCCGACAGCTGGGGCGGCCCCTGCGTCTCGACCGGGGCCACGGGCTGAAGGACCTTCTAATTAACACTAATCCTCCTCTCTTCTCTCTTTTTTTTCTGCCCCTCCCTCTCTCTCCCTCTCCGGGCCGTATTGAGCGATTGAAAAGGCGGCCGTGTCCTGCAAACCCTATTTATGAAAAGGCCTCTCTATTATGTGCTTCTCCTTTTGTCCTTGTTCTGAGAAAAGAAAAAGCTCCTCTCTCTTTCTCTCCCTGCTCTGTCAATCGTCCCAAAGGGGCAGGGGAGACAGGGGAATTTGATGTAAGAGGAAAAATTTGCGGTTGGAGAAGAAGAGACATAAGAATCTGTTCTTCAGCTTGGTGTGTTTCAGGGAGCATGTGGAAGTGTCACTGGGTACGGGGGTGTGTGGTGATCTGCTGATTGTCTATGTGTCTTCTGGCAAAACCATTTAGGCCTTTTCCTGCACATACGCACGCACACACACAAACGCACACACATGCACACACACACACGCACGCACGCACGCACACACACACACACACACACACACACACACACACACACACACACACACTTTCTCTCTCTCTCTCTCAATCGTGCAATTGGGCTAAATATCATCAGTTTGCTGCTTTGGAGATATGCAGCACACATAAGGACATCATGATGGTGAATACAGCCAAATTACACCATATTTGCGTGGGACCACGGCTATTGGTTTGGAACATTTGTGTTGAAAATCAACTAGCGTCTGCATGTCTCTGTCCTTACACATACAGCAGAGAGAGAGAAAGAAATACAGAGAGAAAGAGAGAGAGAAGGGGAGGGAGAAAGAGAGACAGGGAGGGAGAGAGGGAAAGAGAGAGAGAGCGAGAGAGAGAGGAAGCGAGAGAGAGAGGGGGAGAGACAGGGAGGGAGGGAGAGAGAGAGAGAGAAGGAACGAGAGAGGGAGTGAGAGATGGAGAGAGAGAAACGGAGGTGGGGTGGTGGTGAGAACCATTTATTGATCGGCGTCCCGTCTATAAAATGTTCATGCAAATCGTATAACTGCTCTCTCTGGCGGTGCCTCGCACTCTGGTGGCAGCTCCAATTAATCTTGGGGAAGGGCCGGGGCCGTGTGACCCTGTGGCCCACTAGCCAGGGCCCCGCCGCTGCTTATGTAATTACACCGCCCAGTTTGTAATCACCTGGCCTAATCCCTTAGGACTAGCAATTAGCCTGGGCCGCGCCGCTGTGCTACGGACACAGTAGACTAGGGCCCCTGTATGCCAAACCTCCATTCATTTCACCCCCTCCCTGTGTCGCCTAGCCTAGCCTAGCATTAGCGCTAGCCCGCAGATGAATAACGGTCAATTAAAGCTGCATGACTGAGGCCACCAGGCGTCCGCTACACCATAATTAGGCCTAATCACAATGTGGGAAGGAAAGGGGAGAGACTGAGGGAGGGAGCGAGACAGAGGGAGAAAGGTGGGGGAGAGGGCGCCAGACGTGCTCTCTCTCCTTTTATAGGAAGCAATTTGGGGGGAAGGTGGCGGCTACACAACATGACCAAAAGTATGTGGACACCTGCTCGTCCAACATCTCATTCCAAAACCATGGTCATTAATATGGAGTTGGTCCCACATTTTCTGCTATAACAGCATCCACTCTTCTGTGAAGGCTTTCCACTAAATGTTGGAACATTCAGCCACAAGAGCATTAGTGAGGTCGGGCACTGATGCTGGGCGATTGGACCTGACTCCCAGTCGGTGTTCCAATTCATCCCAAAGGTGTTTGATGGGGGTGAGGTCAGGGCTCTGTGCAGGCCAGTCAAGTTCTTCCACACCGACCTCGACAAACCATTCTGTATGGACCTCACTTTGTGCACGTGGGCATTGTCATGCTGAAATAGTAAAGGGCCTTCCCCAAACTGTTGCCACAATGTTGAAAGCACAGAATTGTCTAGAATGTTATTGTATGCTGTAGCATTAAGATTTCCCATCACTGGAACTAAAGGGCCTAGCTCGACCTATGAAAATCAGCCCCAGACTATTATTCCTCCTCCACCAAACTTTACAGTTGGCACTATGCATTGGGGCAGGTAGCGTTCTCCTGGCATCTGCCAAACAGAGGAGAGACGATTTTTATGCGCTACGCATTTCAGCACTTGGCGGTCCTGTTCTGTGAGCTTGTGTGACCTACCACTTCGTGGCTAAGCAGTTGTTGCTTCTAGACATTTCCACTTAACAATAACAGCACTTACAGTTTGCCGGTCAGCTCTAGCAGGGAAGACATTTGACAAACTGATTGGTTGGAAAGGAGGCATCCTATGACGGTGCCATGTTGAAAGTCACTGAGCTCTTCAGTAAGGCCATTCTATTGCCAATGTTTGTCTACGGAGATTGCATTCCTGTGTGCTCAATTTTATACACCTGTCAGCAATGGGTGTGGCTGAAATAGCCCATTCCGCTCATCTGAAGCGGTGTCTACATACTTTTATATATATATAATGTATGTTAATACATTTTGCTCTGCTTGTCTGTGTAGTTTACTGTGCATTCTGTTAAGTGCGTCACAAACTCCCATATAACCAACCATAAACATATGTTTCTTATTTTATCAACAATATATACACTGAGTGCACAAAACATTAAGAACACCTTCCTAATATTGAGTTGAATGTCTTTTGGGTGGTGGATTTAAAACTTCTTCGGGATCGGTGTCCCTTTTCACAAACATTTAACAACACAATACAACATTTTGCACACACTTTCACAGTCACAGAACACAATATTACATTAAGCAATGTCTCTCTCTTCAATGTGCGTCTCTCTCTAGCTAGCACTAGTAACATCCCAAGTCTCTCTCTCTCTCTTGCTCTCTTTCTCTCTCTCTCGCTTTCTCTGTTTCTCTCTCTCTCTTGCTTTCTCTGTCTCTTTCTCTCTCACTCTCTTACTTCTCTGTCTCTCTCTCTCTCTCTCTCTCTCTCGCTTTATCTGTCTCTTTCCTTCTCTCCCCACCCTCTCTCTTTCTTTCTCTCTCTTTCTCTCTTCCCGCCTGCAGAGAGGCCAGGGGCTCCTGGGGATTCACTCATGTGTGACGACCTGTCAGAGTGGCGACAGCGGCCCCTTCCCACAGCGGGACAGTGTGTGTGTGTGTGTGTGTGTTTAATAGTAAATGGCTGCATACTGTGTGTGTGTGTGTGTGTGTGTGTGTGTGTGTGTGTGTGTGTGTGTGTGTGTGTGTGTGTGTGTGTGTGTGTGTGTGTGTGTGTGTGTGTGTGACAGGGCTGTCCTTAATGACGGGAGCGTGGGGGGATTAGGAGCGCCGCGCGGCCGCCTTCGGCTCTCGCTCCACGGAAACACATTTACACAGGAAGCTCATTAAAATGGATGAGGCTTCCCCTCTCTCTCACTCCTTCTCCATCTCTCTGTTTCTCTCCCTGCTTCTCTCACGCTCTCTCTCTCTCTCTGCTCCTCTCTCCATCTTGCTCCTTCTCTTTAGCCTTCTCTCTTCCTCTCAAACTCTCCTTCTCTCTTTCTATCTCTTTCCCTGTCTCTCCTCTCTATCCTATTGCCTTTCTCCTATCTTCTTTTCCCTGTCCTTCGCTTTTCCCTGTCCCTCGCTTCCTCAACCTCATTCTCTTCTTTTCCTCCATCTTTCTCCCTCTACCTTTCTATACCACCATCTCTCTCCCTCTACCTTTCTATACCACCATCTCTCTCCCTTTACCTTTCTATACCGCCATCTCTCTCCCTCTACCTTTCTATACCACCATCTCTCTCCCTCTACCTTTCTATACCGCCATCTCGCTCCCTTTCTATAACTCTTTCTCCTCACCTTCTCCTCTCCCCCTGTCCCTTCAAGTGTCTCCACCCATGTCAAACACTGGGAATTGCCCTGCCGATAGCAAGTCTAAATCTGTGTCCCAAATGGCACCCTATTCCTATTCCCAAATGGCACCCTCTGGTCAAAAGTAGTGCACTATATAGGGAATAGGGTGCCGTTTTGGACAAAGGCCAGACAAATGGGAAAGCCAGGCTCTAAGTCTATCGACCCGCCTAATGATTTGTTTTTAACAATGGACCCTAATGGGCCTCAGATAATCAATGATGGGGGGTCGATGGAAAGGTGAGATGCCTAGAGGGATGGCTTTGGTCTCCTCTCCTCTTTATCTATTGAATGTAATGAGAGAGAAAGATTTAAAGAGACGTGGAAGGGTATGGAAGATGAAGAGAGGGAGAGAGAGATAGAGAGGAAGGAAGTGGGATGGATGGAGGGAGAGGGAGAGCGAGGAATAAATGGATGGAGGGAAAGAGAGAGAGGAAGGAAGGAAGGAAGGAAGGAAGGAAGGAAGGAAGGAAGAAAGGAAGGAAGGAAGGAAGGAAGGAAGGAAGGAAGGAAGGAAGGAAGGAAGGAAGGAAGGAAGGAAGAGAGAGAGAGGGGGATTGATAGAGGGTAAATGGATGGATGGAGGGAGGTAGAGAAGTGCAGAGGGCTAGTTAACATCCCCGGGTCCTGTGTGGCTAATTACTCTCTATGCAGGCGGAGAACCGTCGCGGCTCACTGACCACAGCTACACTGCACTGCTGGGCCACACACACACACACACACACACACACACACACACACACACACACACACACACACACACACACACACACACACACACACACACACACACACAGACACCGTCTACACACATACATGCATGCACTCACATACACAGTCTTTAAACACACATACACACACATTGCACAAATACACACACACATAGGACTCTAGGCTTAGAAATAGAACCCGTACAACCACCACTTCCCTCACACACACACCCTTCCTTGGGCCGCTCCGTTTCCTGCTTAATTCACTCCCCCCCCCACACACACACACACACACACTTCCCCTGCGCCCCCTTGCCGCCGCCCCGCCGGCCCATTATCGATCGCCCGCCTCTCCCCGCGCCACATAAATAATCGACAAGCAATTACCCGCCCACTCCCGCTGCCCCTGGCTTTGTTTGGGAGGCACAGCGGCCAGCGCCGGTGAAGAGGGGGGAAGGAGGAGGGGAAGAGGAGGAGGAGGAGGAGGAGGGGGAGGAGAGGGTTGCAGCAATGATTTTTAGTGGGGTCCTCGTTCAGCCACATATACACACACACGTGTATATGTATAGGCTACACACATGCATGCACACAAACACACACACAAACAACCCACACACACACAGTATATTGTACAGTAAAATACCAACATCAGATCCAAGCGAAGGGGAAAGACAGGAGTATGGAGAGAGAGGGGGATGGAGAGAGAGGGGGATGTAGAGAGAGGGGGATGTAGAGAGAGGGGGATGTAGAGAGAGGGGGATGTAGAGAGAGGGGGATGTAGAGAGAGGGGGAGGGAGAGAGAGGGGGATGTAGAGAGGGGATGAGAGAGAGGGGGATGGAGAGAGAGGGGGATGTAGAGAGAGGAGTAAGGTGAGAGAGGGGGAGGGAGAGGAGGATGGAGAGAGAGGGGGGTGGAGAGAGGGGATGAGAGAGAGGGGGATGTAGAGAGAGGGGGATGTAGAGAGAGGGGGATGTAGAGAGAGGAGTAAGGTGAGAGAGGGGGAGGGAGAGGAGGATGGAGAGAGAGGGGGATGTAGAGAGAGGGGGATGTAGAGAGAGGGGGATGTAGAGAGAGGAGTAAGGTGAGAGAGGGGGAGGGAGAGGAGGATGGAGAGAGAGGGGGGTGGAGAGAGAGGAGTAAGGTGAGAGAGGGGGAGGGAGAGGAGGATGGAGAGAGAGGGGGGTGGAGAGAGGGGATGAGAGAGAGGGGGATGGAGAGAGAGGGGGATGTAGAGAGAGGAGTAAGGTGAGAGAGGGGGAGGGAGAGGAGAATGGAGAGAGAGGGGGATGTAGAGAGAGGGGGATGTAGAGAGAGGAGTATGGAGAGAATGGGGGAGGGAGAGGGGGGTGGAGAGAGAGGGGGGTGGAGAGAGGGGATGAGAGAGAGGGGGATGGAGAGAGAGGGGGATGTAGAGAGAGGAGTAATGTGAGAGAGGGGCAGGGAGAGGAGGATGTAGAGAGAGGGGGATGTAGAGAGAGGAGTATGGAGAGAATGGGGGAGGGAGAGGAGGATGGAGAGAGAGGGGGGTGGAGAGAGGGGATGAGAGAGAGGGGGATGGAGAGAGAGGAGGATGGACAGAGGGGGGTGGAGAGAGGGGGATGGAGAGAGAGGGGGTGGAGAGAGGGGGATGGAGAGAGAGGAAGATGGAGAGAGGGGGAATGGAGAGAGTATGATGGAGAGACATGGGGAAGGAGAGACATGGAGAAGGAGAGACATGGGGAAGGAGAGACATGGAGAAGGAGAGACATGGAGAAGGAGAGACATGGAGAAGGAGAGACATGGGGAAGGAGAGACATGGAGAAGGAGAGACATGGAGAAGGAGAGACATGGGGAAGGAGAGACATGGAGAAGGAGAGACATGGGGAAGGAGAGACATGGAGAAGGAGAGACATGGAGAAGGAGAGACATGGAGAAGGAGAGACATGGAGAAGGAGAGACATGGGGAAGGAGAGACATGGGGAAGGAGAGACATGGAGAAGGAGAGACATGGAGAAGGAGAGACATGGAGAAGGAGAGACATGGGGAAGGAGAGACATGGAGAAGGAGAGACAGGGGGAAGGAGAGACAGGGGGAAGGAGAGACATGGAGAAGGAGAGACATGGAGAAGGAGAGACATGGGGAAAGAGAGACATGGAGAAGGAGAGACAGGGGGAAGGAGAGACAGGGGGAAGGAGAGACAGGGGGAAGGAGAGACAGGGGGAAGGAGAGACAGGGGGAAGGAGAGACAGGGGGAAGGAGAGACAGGGGGAAGGAGAGACAGGGGGAAGGAGAGACATGGGGAAGGAGAGACAGGGGAAGGAGAGACAGGGGGAAGGAGAGACAGGGGGAAGGAGAGACATGGAGAAGGAGAGACATGGGGAAGGAGAGACAGGGGGAAGGAGAGACAGGGGGAAGGAGAGACAGGGGGAAGGAGAGACAGGGGGAAGGAGAGACAGGGGGAAGGAGAGACATGGAGAAGGAGAGACATGGGGAAGGAGAGACAGGGGGAAGGAGAGACAGGGGGAAGGAGAGACAGGGGGAAGGAGAGACAGGGGGAAGGGATGCAACGGTGGTAATGCAAACTAGCACAGCCTGTTGACTTCACTTTCCTTCCCCTCTTTTCACCATTTTTGTTCTTTTTTTATTCCCTCTCTTTAGTGCAGAGTTCAGTTGTGTGTCTCAGGAGGAGTTAAGATATGCAAGAAAAACATTTTGATGACACACTTGGAACGATGAACACAAGTGTGTAACAGTACAAATATAAGCACCTCCAACTTTGGTTTGAGAAGTGGGGGGGTCACCATTTTATTTATATTTTTATATATATATATATATATATATATATATATATATATATATATCAGGTCGGATAAACACTCCAAATAGCCTACCCGACCGCTCAGAGGCGTCTGCATGGTCCTAAAGCACACCGTCCCCTGGTTTTGTATCCCACTCCAATGATAAAACTAGGGGAGGAATGCCATTTCAGAATGTCACCCCCGGCCCCAGTGAAAGCTGTGCCCCTGCACACACACATGGATAGGAACATACACCCAGATAGAAACACACACACCACAACCCAACCGCCCTATCTCCCTGGCAGCACCACCACTGCCCTGTAAATAACAGGAATATTCCACATTCAAAAATAAAGCTTACATCCTCCTCTATACATACTGCATGAGCCCCAGTGTGTGTATGTGTGTTTCTGTGTGTATGTTCCTGTCCGTGTGTGTGTGTGTGTGTATAATAATAATCATTTGGGGGTGCTTATATCTGTTCTGTTACACACTTGTTTTCATCCTTCCAAGTGTGTAATCAAAATGTTTTTCTTGCATATCTTAACTCCTCCTGAGACACATGCAGGGAGTAGGGTCGTGGCCGGTGTCACCAATGTCCCCCAGCGCCCCGCCTTGTTGGCTCCAGGAATCGAACCAGCAACCTTTAAGTTATTGCCCCAATGCTCTAACTTGAAGGCTACCATTGTGTGTTAGCCAGGCCTACCTCTCAGTGTAGTGGGCGTCTCTGTGCTGGGGCAGGCCCTGCTTGCGTCTCTGGCTGGACGTGCTGCCTGCCGAAGGGAGATGGGCCTCCAAACCTCCTGTGTTCCTCACTGCTGCCAGGGCCTCCTGGCGCACTCGCAACAGATCTAGAGAGGGGAGGGAGGGAGGGAGGGAGGGAGGGAGGGAGGGAAAGAGAAAGTTCAGCATAACTGGGCATAAGCAGTTCTATGTTCAACTCAAGGGAAAGAGAAAATCACAGCTATAAATTTCATTTCCTACAGTTTATATCTCATCCTAAAAGTGTGTTTTTCCCCATTTCATTCGAAATGCATGGAGAGTGTTTAAGGTTTAGCTGAAAATGGAGTAGTGCAGTACAATGTGCTTTCTTTTGTGATATAAGTAGAGGATATGTATGAACGGGAGGTTTCTATAATGTTCTGCAGTTATGTGGAGTGAATGGCTGTGTCCCAAAATGGCACCAACAGGGCACCTCCTGTTCATAACCTGACATTCTAGAAACACACACACACATGCGAGCACAGGTCCACAAGTACACTACATACTGAACAATAGCACACACACACAAAATAAAGAGACACACTGAGTACCTAAATACTGGCACACTCATCGGAAAACACTCTCAAAACAGAGACACGCACGCACACAAACTTGCTTTTTCCCCTCTCTCTCTCTTGCTTCCACACATTTACATAATTTTTTTGAGCCATTCAAAATGAAGTTATATCTGGTTGGATAGAGAGAGAGAGCAAATTATATGGAGAGAGAGAAAAGGAGATGGATAGAGAGAGTGCTACTACCATGGAAAACCGGAATCTCAGGCAGCTGGAACCAGGAAGTCTTGGCCTTTGTTCCATGTTAGGACAGGGGAACTTCCCACATGGCCAAGAGGATCCCTATTCCCATGTATCTCTTCTCTCTCTCTCTCTCTCTCTCTCTCTCTCTCTCTCTCTCTCTCTCTCTCTCTCTGTCCCACTCTCTTTCTCTCTCTCCATCATTATCAGCCAGGCCAGGCCCCACCACGAGACAGGGCCTCTAATGAGAGGCTGTTAAAGAGAAAATCCATCCTGCTCTCTCCCTCCATCTTCACCCCCCTCTATCTATCTCCCTCTCTATCTCCCTCACCTCCCTTTTTTAATTAGATCCCGTGGAAGCCAGGGGCCATTTCCGCCGCCGGTGTGTGTGTGTGTGCTGGGGCGTAGAGCGGGTGCTAGGGTCGGGGGTGGAGTGACAGATATTAATGTGGCCCAGCACAAGAGTATCGATCTGCTTGCTGCTGCGGGGGACTCAACTGGCGGCAGACTTCACCTCTAGATATAGGTCCCTCATGTTGACAATGGTCACCCAGTCTCCATCGATACTGCCCGGACTCTACCAGTCCCTATCTACACTGTCTGGACTCTACCAGTCCCTATCTACACTGTCTGGGCTCTACCAGTCCCTATCTAAACTGTCTGGACTCTACCAGTCCCTATCTACACTGTCTGGACTCTACCAGTCCCTATCTACACTGTCTGGACTCTACCAGTCCCTATCTACACTGTCTGGACTCTACCAGTCCCCATCTACACTGTCTGGGCTCTACCAGTCCCTATCTACACTGTCTGGGCTCTACCAGTCCCTATCTACACTGTCTGGGCTCTACCAGTCCCTATCTACACTGTCTGGGCTCTACCAGTCCCTATCTACACTGTCTGGACTCTACCAGTCCCTATCTACACTGTCTGGACTCTATCAGTCCCTATCTACACTGTCTGGGCTCTACCAGTCCCTATCTACACTGCCTGGACTCTACCAGTCCCTATCTACACTGTCTGGACTGTTACATAGAGACCTAGGCTAAGGCATTTTTCTTTCTTTTTTTAACCTTTATTTAACTAGGCAAGACAGATAAGAACAAATTCTTATTTTCAATGACGGCCTAAGAACAGTGGGTTAACTGCCTTGTTCAGGGGCAGAACGACAGATTTTTATCTTGTCAGCTCGGGGATTCAATCTTGCAACCTTTCGGTTCCAAGTCCAACGCTCTAACCACTAGGCTATCTGACACCCCATTATTCACAGTAAACACTACATATAGGACCCACCTACACTGCTTGTCACCGAAAACCCTTGCTAACTTTTACAGATGCACAATTGAGATCATCCTGTGAGACAGTATCACCGTCTGGTACGGCAACTGCACTGTCCACAACCGCAAGGCTCTCCAGAGGGTGGTGCGGTCTGCACAATGCATCACCGGGGGCAAACTACCTGCCCTCCAGGACACCTACAGCACCCGATGTCACAGGAAGGCTAAAAAGATCATCAAGGACAATAACCACCCGAGCCACTGCCTGTTCACCCCGCTTCCATCCAGAAGGGGAGGTCAGTACAGGTGCATCAGAGCTGGGACAGAGAGATTGAAAAATAGCTTCTATCTCAAGGCCATCAGATTGTTAAACAGCCACCACTAGCACAGAGAGGTGGCTGCCTACCTACAAACTTGATATCTTTGGCCACTTTAATAAATGGAACACTAGTCACTTTAATAATAATGCCACTTTAAGAATGTTTACATATCTCGCATTACTCATCTCATATGTATTTCCTGTATACTGTATCCTTCACTATCTATTCTTTACTATCTATTGCACACTATTAGCCACACTGCTCATCCATATATTTATACTTATATATTCTCATCCCATTCCTTTACTAGATTGTGTGTATTAGGTTTTGTTGTGGAATTTGTTAGTTATTACCTGTTAGATACTGCTGCACTGACAGATCTAGAAGCATAAGCATTTCGCTACACTCGCAATAACATCTGCTAACCACGTGTATGTGACCAATAAAATGTGATTTGATTTGACCTAATTATCTTATTATATGTCGGCTCAATCTGGAATTACCTTTAAATGTCAAGCGTGCTATGATGCTGATCTACTACTGATCGGATTGAATCCCTGCCCTAGGCAGGGCTGAAGAAAAAGCCTGCATATCCAGGAGCTCTCCCAATCCCACCCCTCTTTTTTTTTCTGTTGAGGCAACGGGCAGATATAAAAGTGGGCAGAATCTCAATTTCTCTCTCTCTCTATCACTTGCTCGTGCTCTCTCTCTCTCTCGCTACATTATTCTCTTTAATGTAGGGTAGAGTAGGGTCACCTGGGGATATGCCCTCCAAGGGGGAACCAGCCAACCAAAACTATACAATGGAGAGGGGAGGAGGGGTAGGATGGGGTACAGAAATGGAACAGAAATGGAGAGAGAGAGAGAGAGAGAGAGAGAGAGAGAGAGAGAGCGAAAAACAGACGGACAGACACATAGACAGACAGAAAGGGAGACACACACTCACTCAATGACAAACACAGACATGCACTGACACACACCCACACAGTTATTTTGGAAGGTCCCACTCTGGACCCATCCCGCTTATCAGTCTTTTGTCCCATCCCAGTTTCCCTGCATCTTTTCACAAATTAGGCACAAATCCCATCCATTAAGCTGTTCTCCATGGGAGAGTTATTCCCGTTATTCCTGTGAAACAGCCCAGCCAGGCTTATGATGAATTTGGGACTGCCAGGTATACTAAATCATGTGTGTCCCAAATGGCACCCTATTCCCTACATATGGGCCCTGGTCAAAAGAAGAGCACCATGTAGGTAATAGGGTGCCATTTGGAATGCAAATCAGGGTTTTCCTGCTTCCTAAGCCAATGGATAAACAAGTAGATGTAGTGATGGAAAAACAAGAGCCAGAGGAAGTGAGTTCCCCAAGGCTGTTGACTATGGGCATTTGGAGATGTGTTCCAACCATGTGATCGTAACGACTAGATGGTAGACAGTGCAGCCCCACTTGGAGAGAAACAGAAAGAAGTTCAGGAGAAACAAAACATGAGGCCCTCTTTCATCTTCCATGTCTACGTCCTCCTACTTTCTCTCCTCCAAATCTTCCTTCCTTTATTTTCTGTCCTTTCATCATAACAGAGAGAGAGAGAGAGAGAGAGAGAGAAAGGGGGAGGTGGAGCCCCCCCTGGCCACTTCCACTGCCCCCCTCCACCCTGTCAGGTCTAAGGAGAGCCCCCCGAATCAACACCTTATGCACACACACACACACACACACACACACACACACACACACACACACACACACACACACACACACACACACACACACACACACACACACACACACCATTCGGCTCCATCTGGCCCCCTTCACACACACACTTTCATTTTCAGTGGCCTACACTTCAAATACATGAAAGGATGGTCTGCGGGGACCAAGGCGAAAGAGAAAGTCATAGAGAGGAAAAAAAAGAAAAGGAGGCGAGGGGGTGAAAGGGAGAATATAAAAGCAACCCGTGTGCTTGGAGAGGGAGGTGTGTGAGAGAGGGGGGTGGGGGCAGGAGAGGGAGGGAGGGAGGGAGGGAGGGAGGGAGGGAGGGAGGAGGGTTACAGGGGCCCAACGGAGCTCAGGTCAATGTCAAGGGGGCTCTCACTGGAGCGATTCAGATCAACCTCTCCAGGAACAAACAGGGCCATCCCTCCATCCATCCCTCCCTCCATCACACCTCCACTCTATCCCCTCAGAGGAGAGAGACAGAAAGAGGAAAGGAAGGGGGAGGGGGGCGTGGTGGTACAGTGTCAGGATGCGCGCTCCCCTGTGCGACGAAGTGAGTTTTTTGGGGGTTTTTTTTACAAAAAAAGTAGGACTATACTCAGGGAAAACCAATTAGTTGCTTAATTAAAAAAGCTTGGGGGAGGGGAGAGAATAGTTTAATATAACAGAGCGAAATAGAAGAGGAGGGATGGACTGATATAGGTGCTGTAGGGTCGTAAACTTGGCAACTCAGAAAAATCTGTTTTCTCTGCCTAACTTGGGGGGAAAGAGGCTTGTGCGTGTGTGTTTTAAATGGCACACATATATGTATATAATTTCCTGGTTATTACTGCCAAACGGCAAACACATCATTAATGAATCATCAACATTCACCCTGTGTTTTTTACTTGTTGTCTTGCGCTAAGGAAAGGCAAGTCTACCTCTTTCACTCATCTCTCCCCATTCTCTCCCTCCTTAAAATCTTGTTTTCTCTCTCTCGCTATTTATTTATTTTACACCTGGAAGGACTTCAGTAAGTCTGACTGTAGACAAAAGGGAGTGTGAGCAGAGGGTAAAGGATTCAAACTCTGAGGAGTGAGAGAAACCAGAGGGAGGAGGAGGAGAGAGCGAGCGAGCGAGAGAGAGAGAGAGAGAGAGAGAAAGAGAGCGAGCATCCCCACGAGACGTCTGCATTGCGCCACAGTGTCCGCCTTTAAAACAGGGAAGGAAAAACGAAGAATACTGCACCTTGGGCCATTAAACCCCCAGAATGCACTACACATCAGCCCTAATTCTTCTCAGATGCAGGGGAAGGCAATTAAAGCCTTTATAGGCTTCACCCCTTAGATTTGCAACCTGCAATTAAATATCATTACTAATCAAATTAAAATAAAAGTAGCTCAAACTATGATTGGGGTTGGGATGTGAAATTGGTTAGATTTATGCTACTGCGATGGGGGTCGTAAAACCTGGCGGCAATTAACCTTTTCACATGTGAGTTCCAAATATCTCTAACGGTCGCTCCAGCGCGAGTTGTTTTATGCGTGTGATGCACTCACTGTTCCAAAATTTGATTGTTCCGCAACAGGACAGTTAACCCGCACTGCCCTCAAACCAAGACACGCTGCCTGCTAATTATCTATAGGCTATGTTTCAACTTGTCTTTTTCAAATGATTTTTAACAAGTTTTATTTTCTAACAACAGTTTGAATTGAGGCTCCTCATTAATTCATATAGAAGTAGCCCATTTCACTGTTGTGGACAATTTATGTTTGAGGCTTTACTGAGCCGAGAGAACATCTCTCTTCGAAGAGAGCCCAACTTTTTGCCCCTGGCACATTTTCAGTCTGGCGCTCGCATGGCCTTCATTGTTGTTTTCCTTGCAAATAGCTAATAACTTTGGACATGTGTGCGTTCCTATCAAAGTGCCTTATTTTCTGTATATCGTGTTGTCTTTTATATGGTAGCATACCGTATGTATGTATGGAGCATAGTGTATTTACTGTTTTATTCACATGTTTTCAAGTACTGGTAACAAATCATGCATTCTGATTCTTGCGTAGATTGTAATGGATACATATGATGTGTGTAAAATACTTTTTTTTAAGGTTGTACTGATTATGATGAGCTAATGCTAAGCTATTTGCCAGCTATGTGTGGCACCATGTTTGTTGACATTATAAAATGCATTCTTGATGTCACGTAAACATCTGTCAGACCAAAGATGTTATGTACAAAATGAGGTGAAGGGAGGGTTCACTCATCTTTCGAGTAAACTTCCAGAAGTGAATGAAGGGAAGTGAATGATGGTAGATAACATACCCCCTTCAACATGCATACTGCAAACAGACCAAACTCATCTTGTCTCCTATTCTTATCTTTGGTTGACGCGAAAAAACAAACATGGCGGCGGGCACAAACTACCCATCGTTTGATTACCTTCAATTTTTAGGAAGTATTTTACTCAATTATTTTGGTCAATGGTGAGCTCACCCGTGATGTGATGAATTGTAAATAGTAATTGCTATTAGCCAATTTATATTATGGTTACTGTCAGCCGAGAGTTAGCTAAATATTACCACTTCTGTTACATCAATCTTTCCTCAGTTAGCGCTAGGACTAATGTAACCTACATTTTCCGGTTTGGATGATTGTGTTATGCTGTCGCTACTTCTGTGAATGTCTGAACATTGCATTCATAAATAAACTGGTCACATTCAGGACATAACTTTGTAAGGACTGTGTTTGTGCAAAATGTTTCTGTGAAAATACAGTGTGGCCAGCTCAAACACTGACTGTTGCGTCATTCGAAACTGGACGTTCTAAATAAGCATTCTAATCCCACCGGTTTGAGCATACGCACCCCTATGTTGAGACGTGTCAAAAGGTTAATGACACATTGTTTTAAAAATGTAGGAAAGGTTAACAATCGATGCCCCGCAAGTTTAAAGGGGCAGTGAAATGAAAATACACCCCGTCACATAAAAAATACAATTAGGGGACTTTTTTATTTTTTGAGGTGATTATTCTTCTTTATGAGGATTCTTCCATCTTTCCAGTTCCAACCCAGTGAATTCATTGTACCATAAGTTAGTGCCTTTTACATTTCAACCTCAAAACAAAAAGAAAGAAAAAAGATGCGTGGTTCCTATGGAGATTTACAAGGTTGGCTGGCAGCCAATGAGTGAGCGGCGGATCAATAGCGGCGGCGTCCGTGCATGCTGGTGGGGAGCATTGTTTACAACGGAACGCAGCGTCGGTCACAAATCACCCAGAGTGACATTGGGTGGACTGGCACCCCAAATAGAAATGTCAGCAGTGTCCATGCTGGAGATTTACACTGGGAGGGTGGCACACACACAGACAGACGCCACACGGGAAAGTCTACAACCCCAGGGTTACTAGTGGTAGTGGTCGAGTAGGGTTAGGTGTGTGTCAGGCCAAGATAAAGTGTGTGTCGTGTGCAGTTTAGTACGCTGACTGAATCCTGAAGTGCTGATATAACAAACCCTGTTTTAGAGGATGACCAGACTCTGAGTCGGATAGCATGTCACTCCCCCCCCCCCCCCCCTAGACACACACAGTTATTTTGGGAGGGCCCACTCTGGGTCTTGGTCAAATGAAGTGCACTACTGTATGTACTGTAGGTAACACACACGAGTCTTACCATGGCTGGGCAGGCCCATGTTGTTGGCCAGCTGGTAGAGGCGCTGCTGCTGCTCCTCGCCCTGCTCGTTCAGCGCTGACATCATCCGCCTGTAGTGCTCCTCCGGGGTCATGTGACTGTGGCCGCCCCCCTCCAGCACAGGGGTGTGGGATTTCTCTGTAGGGGGGTCAGGAAGAGAGTTAGCTTACCATCTACATTTGAGTCATTTAGCAGACATTATTGTCCAGAGCAACTAGGGTTAAGTCAACAGACTTTTCAACTAGTCGGCTCAGGGATTTGAACCAGTAACTCAACACAATCTCATTACCTTGCCACTAACTCGCCACTGTCACACTACTAAGTCATCACTATCTCATTCGCTCATCATTATCTCACCATTACCTCACCACTAACACACCACTGGCTCACAACTATATTACCATTAACCCTTTACACTCGTGGAAATTGGCCTATATGGATAGGGTCAAATTGAAATGTTTCTAACAAAATAAATATAGAAAGTATATGCAAAATCATGGTAGCAATTGAAAGGGGAACCGTTTGGAGATTATGGGGAAATTATCAGACCAAAGGTGAGGACAAAACAGTTCACCTGACATGAGACTGAATCCAAACATTAAACTGTTGAATTTATGTGCATTTTTTATATACTGTTATTTATGCCGCATTTGTTTATAATAAAATGTGAAAATACTTGGGATACATTCAGTAACATAATACGAATATTAACAGAAATTTGGGGGTAGGTGCAACATAAGAAAAAATTATTTTTTGTATTTTTTGTACACTGCTGCTACTCACAGTTTATTATCTATGCATAGTCACTTCACCACTACCTACATGTACAATTTACCTCAACTAGCCGTACCCTTGCACACTGACTCGGTACCGACACCCCTTGTATATAGCCTCGTTATTGTTACGTTATTGTTACTTTTTATTATTTTTTATTTTTTACTTTAGTTTATTTGGTAAATATTTTCTTAACTCTTCTTGAACTGCACTGTTGGTTAAGGGCTTGTAAGTAAGCATTTCAAGGTAAGGTCTACACTTGTTGTATTCGCCACATGTGACAAATAAAGTTTGATTTGATTGTAGTTTTTTGTTTGGAACACAGCCCTGCGTCCTCACATCACACAATTACTGTTTCCCCAAACTTTCCATTATAAATCACAATCTGGGTCAGGTAGACATCATTTGAAAGCTAATTCTATTACCAACCTGACAAGTTAAGTTATAAAATACAATCTTACAGTGTTAGGCTTTCACAAGACACTTCAGACAAACAGATTGTAATTTTGGTGCACATAAAATGGAGTCATGTAGTGGTGTAAAGTACTTAAGTAAAAATAGTTTAAAGTACTACTTAAGTTGTTTTTTGGGGGTATCTGTACTCTACTATTTATATTTTTGACAACTTTTCTTTTACTTCACTACATTCCAAAATAAAATATTGTTGTCACGCCCTGACCTTAGAGACATTTATTTTCCTCTAGTTTGGTTATGTCAGGATGTGATGTGGGGTGGGCATTCTAGTTTTTCTATTTCTTTGTTTTGGCTGAGTGTGGTTTCCAATCAGAGGCCATCGTTGTCTCTGATTGGAAACCATACTTAGGCAGCCCCTTTTCCCTCCTTGAGTTGTGGGATCTTGTTTATGTGTAGGTGCAAGTTATACACGCCATAACGTCACGTTTTGTTTCGTTTGTTCTGTATTGTTTTGGTGAGTTTCCTTTATTAAACATGTGGAACTCTATGCACGCTGCGCCATGGTCTCCTCATTCTTACGACGAGCGTGACAGAAGATCCCACCACAAGAAGACCAAGCAGCGTGCGCCTACGGGGAAGACGAGGTGGACATGGGAGGATATCCTGGATGGCAAAGGATCCTACACGTGGGAGGAGATCCAGGCCGGAAGGGATTGCCTCCCATGGGAACAGGTGGAAGCAGCGAGGGAGGAACAGCGACGAGATCGGGAGGCACGGCAGCGAAGGAAGCCCGAGAGGCAGCCCCCTGCGCCAGTTCTGCGCACTGTGTCGCCAGTTTGTCCTGTGCCAGCACTCCACCCTTGCCGGGCTAAAGCAAGCATCCAGCCAGGATGGGTTGTGCCAGCCCTAAGCTCCAGACCTCCAGTGCACCTCCACGGCCCAGAATACCCTGTGCCTGCTCTGTGCACCCAGTCTCCAGTGCGTCTCCCCAGTCCGGTGAGACCTATTCCGGCTCCACGTAGGAAGCCTCTAGTGATGATCCATGGCACGAAGCCTCCAGTGATGAACCATGGCCCGGAGCCTGTAGGGATGATCCATGGCACGAAGCCTCCAGTGATGATCCATGGCCCGGAGCCTGTAGGGATGATCCATGGCACAAAGCCTCCAGTGATAATCCATGGCACGAAGCCTCCAGTGATGATCCATGGCCCGGAGCCTCCAGTGATGATCCATGGCAGGAAGCCTCCAGTGATGATCCATGGTGCGGAACCTGTAGTGACAATACATGGCACGGAGCCTCCAGCGACGTCCCCCGGTCCGGAGCCTCCAGCGACGGTCTGCAGTCCGGAGTATTCAGCGACGGTCGGCAGTTCAGAGCCTACGGCGATGATCCACGGTCTGGTTCCTCCGGCGACACAGAAGCGGGGGGATCAGCGGGCGGAGTGGGGGCTACGCCCTTAACCAGAGCCGCCACCAAGTATAGATGCCCACCCGGACCCTCCCCTATAGGTTCAGGTTTGCTGCCGGGAGTCCACACCACGTTGGGTTGGAGGGTACTGTCACGCCCTGACCTTAGAGATGTTTATTTTCCTCTAGTTTGGTTAGGTCAGGGTGTGATGTGGGGTGGGCAATCTAGTTTTTCTATTTCTTTGTTTTGGCTGAGTGTGGTTTCCAATCAGAGGCAGCTGTCCATCGTTGTCTCTGATTGGGAACCATACTTAGGCAGCCCTTTTTCCCTCGAGTTGTGGGATCTTGTTTATGTGTAGGTGCAGGTTATGCACTCCATGACTTCATGTTTTATTTGTTCTGTATTGTTTTCGTGAGTTTCCTTTATTAAACATGTGGAACTCTATGCACGCTGCGCCTTGGTCTCCTCATTCTTACGACGAGCGTGACAATTGTTCTTTTTACTCCATACATTTTCCCTGACACCCAAAAGTACTTGTTACATTTTGAATGCCTAGCAGGACAGGAAACCGGTTGAATTCACATACAGTTGAAGTCGGAAGTTTACATACACTTAGGTTGGAGTCATTAACCTCTACGGGCCACGGGGGCAGTATTGAGAATTTTGAAAAAAATATGTGCCCATTTTTAACTGCCTCCTACACCAACTCAGAAGCTAGGATATGCATATTATTAACACATTCGGATAGAAAACACTCTGAATTTTCTAAAACAGTTTGAATGGTGTCTGTAAGTATAACAAAACTCATATTGCAGGCAAAAACCTGTGAAAAATAGATTAAAAAAAATGAGAATTTTGTGACTGTACTATTTAGTGTCATTGTTTTAAAGATACCACAGTGAGAAAGGATTCAGTTCGCAACTCCTAAGGCTTCCACTAGATGTCAACGATCTTTAGAAAGTTGTTTGAAGCATCTGTGATGAATACAGACCGAATTAGAATGCTTACAAGTTGACACGTCATCACTTCATTTTTTGCGCCAGCGCATGAATCTGAGAAGAGTGTCTTTGTCATAATCGTTTATTCTAGACACTTGATAGGTTGTGTGAAAATATTACTGATGTTTACTGATGTTTCACGTTAAAAATGGACCAAAAGATTAATGCTAAACAACGTTTGACATGTTTGAACAAACATAAATAGATTATTTACTAGTTTTTTTTTAGCTTTTCGGCGTGACTTTACACTGCCCACCTCATTTTGTGGGAGTCTACTGAACGCTAACTATTTGGACATAAATTATGAACTTTATCAAAAGAAACCACATTTGTTCTGGACCTGGGATCGCTGGCAGCGCCTTCTGATGGAGATAATCAAAGGTAAGGGGATATTTAGAATGTTATTATCGATATTAGATGATGCTAATGCTAACGGTATAGCTTAGCTTAGCTTATAGCTTAGCTTATGTTGTTAGCATAGTACCCAGTTTATAGCAAAATGTGATTTCCCAGTAAAGTTATTTGGAGATCTGGCCATTCGGTAGCAATTACGAGATGATAATATATTATTCTTTGAATGACAATATTATAATTTACCAATGTTTTCGAATAGTAATTCCGTGATTTGTAATGCTGGATTCACTGGGAGCATTCGAGCCGAAAAAAATTCTGAATTTCACCGTGACTGTAAATGCTGTTTTTGGATATAAATATGAACTTGATGGAACTAAAAATGCATGTATTGTCTAACATAATGTCCTATGAGTGTCATCTGATGCAGATTGTCAAAGGTAAGTGCATAATTCTAGCTAGTTTTCTGTCTGTTGATGCCCTTCTTTGAATTGGCTAAACATTACACGCAGCTATTGTCAATGTACTCTCCTCACATAACCTAACTTTATGCATTCTCCGTAAAGCCTCTGAAAATCGGACAGCGTGGTTAGATTTAGGAGATATATCTTTCAAATGGAGGAAAATAGTTGATTATTTGATTATTTGAAATGATTACTCTTGCAGTTTTGAATTCCCCGCCATGGTCACATGACAATGAATCCCAATACCGGGATAAGATCCTGCCCCCTGGCCTCAACAGGTTTTAAAACTAGTTTTTCAACCACTCCACAAATTTCTCATTAACAAACTATAGTTTTGGCAAGTCGGTTAGGACATTTACTTTGTGCATGAAACAAGTATTTTTTTCCTACAATTGATAAAAAGGGGAGACTTGCAAGCCGAATAACACCATCCCAACCGTGAAGCAAGGGGTTGGCAGCATCATGTTGTGGGGATGCTTTGCTGCAGGAGGGACTGGTGCACTTCACAAAATAGATGGCATCATGAGGCAGGAAAATGATGTGCTTCTACACCTGCATTGCTTGCTGTTTGGGGTTTTAGGCTGGGTTTCTGTACAGCACTTTGAAATATCAGCTGATGTAAAAGAAGGGCTACATAAATAAATTTGATTTGAAATTTGATTTGATCGCAACAATATCTCAAGACATCAGTAAGGAAGTTAAAGCGTGGTTGCAAATGAGTCTTCCAAATGGACAATGACCTCAAGCATTCTTCCAAAGTTGTGGCAAAATGGCTTAAAAACAACAAAGTCAAGGTATTGGAGTGGCCATCACAAAGCCCTGACCTCAATCCTATAGAAATGTTGTGGGCAGAACTGAAAAAGCGTGTGCGAGCAAGGAGGCCTACAAACCTGACTCAGTTACACCAGCTCTGTCAGCAGGAATGGGCCAAAATTCACCCAACTTATTGTGGGAAGATTATGGAAGGCTATCCAAAATGTTTGACCGAAGTTAAACAATTTAAAGGCAATGCTACCAAATACTAATTGAGTGTATGTAAACTTCTGATCCACTGGGAATGTGATGAAAGAAATAAAAGCTGAAATAAATCATTCTCTCTACTATTATTCTGACATTTCACATTCTTAAAATAAAGTCGTGATCCTATCTGATCTAAGACAGTTTTTACTAGGATTAAATGTCAGAAATTGTGAAAACTGAGTTTAAATCTATTTGGCTAAGGTGTATGTAAACTTCCGACTTCAACTGTACTTATGAAGAGAACATCCCTGGTTATCCCTACTGCCTCTGATCTAGTGGACTCACTAAACACACATACTTCGTTTGTAAATTATGTTGGAGTGTTGGAGTGTGTCTCTGGCTAGCTGTAAAAAAAGATAAAAAAGAAAGTGGTGATTTTACTTTTACTTTTGATACATAAGTATATTTAAAACCAAAAACTTTTACTCAATTAATATTTTACTTGAGTAATTTTCTATTAAGGTACCTTTACTTTTACTCAAGTATGAAAATTGTGTACTTTTCCCACCACTGGAATCATGAGCGCGTCAAGTGTATGTTCCGCTACTAATTTTCTTCACAATGCGACAAACATTGGCTCATTCTGTTCAGGACAACCCAGGGTATGACACGTCATTCCTTGTAACTGTACGTCAAACATTGCGATCATAAATGTTGATGCTGTAAATTAAATGAGTTTTCAAATATGGAAATGTGAAGTGCACATTTGGACTCACGGTGTGTGGTTTGCTTCTATGACATCAAAGTGGTATTTATTACAATCCTCAAAGTCTCATCTTTAAGAACACATCGACTCATCTCGATTAACAGCATTAACGTATCCCAGTTAGCGGGAGGGATGGGGGCATCTTTTTGTTGCGTGTGGTACACACTTTTAAAATGGCTGTCAGTTGAATCCCACACAGTGCTGTAAAGTGAAGAGCCTGAGCTCTGACTTCATATATAGTAAGTTACTGTATGTCACTGTACAGCCACTGAGTTACAATTTAGGTGCTTATCAGTGACCAAATCTGCCATTTTCAAACTGTATACGGGATGACAGGGTCTGTGAGTGTAAAGGGCTACCTCACCACTACCTCACCATGAACTAAAAACTCACCACTATCTCATCATGAACTAAAAACTCACCACTATTTCACCATGAACTAAAAACTCACCACTATTTCACCATGAACTAAAAACTCACCGCTATCTCACCATGAACTAAAAACTCACCGCTATCTCACCATGAACTAAAAACTCACTGCCATCTCACCATGAACTAAAAACTGACCACTATCTCACCATGAACTAAAAACTCACCACTATCTCACCATGAACTAAAAACTCACCACTATTTCACCATGAACTAAAAACTCACCGCCATCTCACCATGAACTAAAAACTCACCGCTATCTCACCATGAACTAAAAACTCACCGCTATCTCACCATAAACTAAAAACTCACCGCTATCTCACCATAAACTAAAAACTCACCACTATCTCACCCTGAACTAAGAAAATACCAAAACAAGGTGCTCAATCCAAAGTTATCTTTCTTCAAAACAAAGACTCTTCATAAATAATTATAGTCCATCAACAAACAATGGGTCAGACAGTCACCAAATATATATCAAAAAGGCTTACTATGTACTCAATAATATAATGCAACCCACTATCACAAATTATTGGGAAATAGACACAAATAACTAACGCAAAAATTTGTGACAGACACACGAAAAGAAAAATGACGTGTGTCCACCACATGACTTTGCATACAGTGCATTTCAATCACAGATGAAGGCAGTAGGTTACTTAAGACGGAAACGATAGGAGGGAGGTTAGTAGGGGAAGAAGGGTGGGCGTATAATGTGAATGTTTAGCAACCCAAACGTTGCGTGTTCGAATCACATGATGGACAACTTTAGCTAATTTAGCAACTTTGCAACTACTTACTTCTTTTGAACTACTTAGCTAGCATGTCAGCTAATCCTAAACTTAACCCTTTAAGTACTTAGCTAGCATGTTAACTAAACCTAACCCCTAGCCCTAACCCTATCCTTAACCCATAGCCTAGCCACCTAGCTAACCTAAAAAAAACGTGTGTGCCTGTCACAAATTTCGACTAGATTATTTCACGATAATCTGTGACAGTGTGCTGTATAATGAGCTTGGTGAGGGGTAATGTAGAAGTCACTCTGATCTTATATAAATACATAGTTGTTTCTTGAGTATAAATGTATGTATGTGTGTGTGCTTGTGTGTGGTGTGATATCGCTGTACTTTGGGTGTAAAAAGGGGCTGTGATGTGCGCTATCCTCTCTCTGTCGCTTCTTTTTTTCTCCTCTCTTTCCTCTCTCCCCCATCTCTCTCTTCCCCCCTCCACCTCCTTCCCCACCTCTCTCTCTCTCTCTCTCTATGATACTGGGAGTAGAGGAAAAGAGGAGGAGGTAAAGTGGGGGGGGAGGGTGGGGGGGAGAGAAGAAGGAAGGGGAGGGGGAAGAATAACTCCGCCAATAACTCTGCCAAGTTCCAACTATTCCACCCACCCAGGGACCCTAAGGTGTGTGTGCGGGCGGGCATGCAAACACATTTGTTTATACCTATGCACAAAGTGTTATTTGCATGATTGTCTTAGTATATTAGTGCCTGTATGATTGTGTCTTATGACGCAAGTGTGTGTGTGTGTGCGTGTGTGCGTGTGTGCGTGTGTGTGTGTGTGTGTGTGTGTGTGTGTGTGTGCAAACTACTTGTCTCTGCCCGTCTGCATTTCTCTCTCTATAAGCTCTGCTCAGGTGCCAACTCCGCCAAAGACAGAAAAACAGTCAGTGTGCCAAACCAAAACTCCGTCTCTCTCTCTTTCTCTTTCTCTCTCTCTCTCTTTCTCAGCCCCCCATCTATCTCTTTATCTCTCCGTTTTCTGTTTCCATGGGTCATTAATGCCTTATATTCACCCTTCAGGTGAGACACACATAAACACAGACACACACACACGCACGCACGCACACACACACACACACATACACACACACACACACACACACACACACACACACACACACACACACACACACACACACACACACACACACACATAGAATCACACCCTCACACACACTCCCTCCCACACGACCCTGTGCGGCGTCAGTGTTTGGGTGTGGATGTGGCTCAGAGGGCTGAGACATTAGCTCAGCAGTGTTCTAAATCTTAGTTAATCCACCTCTCCTGATGCAGAGTAAAACACACACACACACACACACACACACACACGCATACTCACATACATGCACATGCACGTTCACATGCACATGTACGCACACTCATACACACAGAGTGGCTGTAGTGGCTGTAAGTGGAGGCTCTAATTGATGTGGCCTCAGTCAGGGCTTTGCTAGGTCAGAGGTCATACAGAAGGCAAAGGTCACCGAACACGGCACAGAAATCCACTCTACTCAACACACACCTCAACATCACATTGACGTCCTAAATGGCATCCAATTCCCTATATAGTGCATTCCTTTTGACCGGGGCCCATAGGGCTCTGATCAAAGGTAGTGCACTATGAGAAGGGCTCCATTTGGGATGTAATATTACATTATGTCAAAATAAATATTTTTTATCTACTCAATGACACAAGGTCCTTTCTAAGTTTGAAGCATTTACATTTTAAAGTTATAGCTAACTAAGATCGTTTTGCACAGTGTGTGTGCATGTGTGCATGTGTGTATGTGTGTGTGTTGCGCTGTTTCTGTATGTGCGTGGCATGTGCTGTCTTCTCATGTGTGCATGCATGTAATTTGTGGCCCCCTAGAGATGTTGCAGGATAGGAGTGGGCTGCCCTTGGCTTTGCCTGCTGTACAATGCATCAGTGGCTGAGGAAGTCTTCCCCAGGACCCCGGAGACAAGACAGGGTGAACATGCCGGCTCCTCACAGGGATCCCAGTTTCATTCCACACAAGGGAGAAATTAAATGGGAGGGAAGCGGCTGGATAAGAGAGGAAAGGAAGTGGCAATTCCTAATGGCATTCCCAACTCTCACTGACTATGGTGAACACACAGACTGTGTGTGTGTGTGTGTGTGTGTGTGTGTGAGTGTGTGTGTGTGTGTGTGTGTGTGTGTGTGTGTGTGTGTGTGTGTGTGTGTGTGTGTGTGTGTGTGTGTGTGGCTCGTGAATGTATGAGAGAGCAATGGGCTGAGTGTGATAGGGAAACTGAGAATGTGTCACGTGTGTGTGCACATGTACTGTGTGTGTGTGTGCACACGGCGGCTAACCTCACTGTAACACTGACCCCATGCTGTCACTCAACACCAGCTCACACTTTCTGTAAATCAATGAAGCTCCACTCCTCCTCTCCCTCTTCTCCTCTCTATCCCTCCTCTCCTCTATCCTTCTCTCACGTTTCTTTGTCCGCCAACCTTCCTTTTAAAAGAAATTGACATATTTCAACACATCGGTAACATCACACACACAGTGCAATCTTACCTTTGGGGGAAACGCTGCGCGACTTCTTGATGTCCGAGGGGCACTTGCTGCTGCTGTTGGGGGAGTAGGCTCTCCTCTTGCCTAGAAGGTTATCTGTGAACAGTCACGCACACACATAGTGGTCAGTTAGGGCCTCCAAGTACACAGAGGTTTACCTATCTGTCTCCTGCTCTTTTCTTTACGTACTTGAGTTGAGAGAGGTGCGTATGTATGCGTGTGGGGAGAGGGAATTATGTTGCTCTTTCGCTCTTTCTTCCACACTATTCCTATTCCTATTCCTAACATTCTATCTTGTATTCCCTCTTTTCTGTCTCTCTCTCTCCCCCCATCTCTCTCTCTCTCTCTCTATTGCTCACGTCAGTCGTCACACAAAGCCTTTGGTTGCGCTATTACTTATTAGAATGAATGCTCCAAACCTCACAGTCAAAGAGGAGCAGTCAGAGTCGAGGGAAAGTCAAGCTTCCGTCCTCCTTTCATCACAAATCTTAGTTAGCCTTCGTTCTTCTTTAGTTCAGTGCATCATGTCTCTGCCCTGCATTTTCCCATCTCTCTCTCTACTCTCTTTCACAGAAACACAAACACACTCTTCCTCTCACTTCACCTCTCCTTCCCTCTCTCTCTCTCTCTCTACCCTGTAGGTACGTTTGAACACTACTCCCATCGGAGTATGGGGGAGTTTTCTCGCCTCGCGTTAACACCCACTCCCTCCTCTTTACCCCCTCCCTCACACCGCTCCCCCCCCCCCCCCATGTCGCCAGAGAGGAGAACATCTAGTGTACAATTACAGCACCAACCTCCTCTACTACCCTCTTCCTCCTTCTCCCCTCCTCCTCCTCAATCCCCCCCATCCCGGCCCCAAACAAACCTCAAATCAATATCCGCCTAATATGAGTGGGTGTTGATGCAGAGCGCAACACATGCGGTGCGAGCAGGAAGGAAGAAGCCTTTTGTCATTGCTCTCTCTCTCTCTCTCTTTATGTCTCTCTAGTCCTCTCTCTCCTTCTCATTTACATTCAAATGGGCTTTATTGGCATGGGAAACATGTTTAAATTGCCAAAGCAAGTGAAAGAGTATCAAAAGAAAAGAGGCATTTCAAATGTTATATTGTTGGCTGTGTACAGTGTTGTGACAATATGCACATAGTTTAAATACAAAAGGGAAAATAAAGTGAACAGATAAATATAGGTTGTATTTACAATGGTGCTTGTGCTCCAATGCTTGCCCTTTTCGCATGGCAACAGGTCACAAATCTTGCTGCTGTGATGGCACACTGTGGTATTTTACTTAACAGATATGGGAGTTTATCAACATTTAAATAGCTTTACAATTATTTGTGGGTCTGTGTAATCTGAGGGAAATATGTCTCTCTTCTATCGTTGCACAATTGGCAGAGGTTAGGAGGTGCAGTTCAGTTTCCACCTCATTTTGTGGACAGTGTGCATATAGCCTGTCTTTTCTCGAGAGCCAGGTCTACTATCTATGGCAACCTCTATGAACAGCAAGGCTATACTCACTGAGTCTGTACATAGTGAAAGCGTTCCTTAATTTTGGGTCAGTCAGAGTGGTCAAGTATTCTGACACTGTGTACTCTCTGTTTAGGGCCGGACAGCATTCCAGTTTTTGGATTCATTATTTCCAATGTGTCAAATCAAATCACATTTTATTTGTCACATGCGCCGAATACAACAGGTGTAGACCTTACAGTGAAATGCTTACTTACAAGCCCTTAACCAACAATGCAGTTTCAAGTAAAATAAGTCTTAAGAAAGTATTTACTATAATAAACTGAAGCAAAAAATGAAAAAGAAGAAAATAGAAAAATAACAAATAATTAAAGAGTAACAATAGAATAACAGTAGCGAGGCTATATACAGGGTGTACCGGTACAGAGTCAATGTGCGGGGTCACAGGTTAGTCCAGGTAATTGAGGTAATATATACATGTAGGTAGGGGTAAAGTGACTATGCATAGATAATACACAGAGAATAGGTAGGGGGTGGGGGGGGTCAATGCAAATAGTCCGGGTAGCCATTTGATTAGCTGTTCAGGAGTCTTATGGCTTGGGGGTAGTAGTTATTAAGAAGCCTTTTGGACTTAGACTTGACGCTCTGGTACCGTTTGCAATGCATTAGCAGAGAGAACAGTCTGTGATTAGGGTGGCTGGAGTCTGGCAAGGGTGGCTGGAGTCTGGCCATGCAGTCATGGGGAAACAGGGAGTACAGGAGGGGACTGAGCACGCACCCCTGAAGGGCACCTGTGTTGAGGATCAGCGTGGCAGTGTAATTCTCTTTTTGTTTTCTCATAATTTGATTGGGTCTAATGGTGTTGTTGTTTTGGGGCTCTGTGGGTTCTGTTTGCATTTGTAAACAGAGCCCCAGAACCAATAGGGAGCTCTTCTCTCTAGGTTAATCTCTCTGTAGGTGATGTAAAGTTTGGCTGTTGCTTCCTTTAGGTGGTTGTAGAATTTAACTCTCTTTTCTGGATTTTGATAATTAGCGGGTATCGTCCTAGTTCTGCTCTGCATGCATTATTTGGTGTTTTACATTGTACACAGAGGATGTTTTTGCAGAATTCTTAATTAGGTGTTTGTCACATTTTGTACATTTTTGGTTGGTGAGTGGACCCCAGACCTCACAACCATAGAGGGCCATGGGTTCTATGACTGATTAAAGTATTTTTAGCCAGATCTTAATCGAGATGTCAAATTTGATGTTCCTTTTGATGGCGTAGAAGCCTCTTCTTGCCTTGTCTCTCAGATCATTCACAGCTTTGTGGAAGTTACCTGAGGTGCTGATGTTTAGGCCAAGGTAAGTATAGTTTTTTATGTGTTCCGAGGCAACGGTGTCTAGATGGAATTTGTAGTCCTGGCAACTGGACCTTTTTTGGAACACCATTATTGTTGTCTTGCTGAGATTTACTGTCAAGGCCCAGGTCTGACAGAACCTGTGCAGAAGATCTAGGTGCTGCTGTAGGCCCTCCTTGGTTGAGGACAGAAGCACCAGATCATCCGTAAACAATAGACATTTGACTTCAGAGTTGAGTAGGGTGAGGCCGGATGCTCCAAACTGTTCTAGCGCCCTAGCCAATTCATTGATATACACTGAGTATACTAAACATTAGGAACACCATCCTAATATTGAATTGCTACTTACCCCGTTCAAAGGCGCTTTTTGTGTCTTTCAGTCTTTCAGAGGCTGAATGGCACACATACACAATCCATGTCTCAATTGTGTTAAGGCTTAAACATACTTCTTTAACTGATTGAAGTGGATTTAACAAGTGACATCAATAAGTGATCATAGCTTTCTCCTGGATTCACTTGGTCAGTCTATGTCATGGAAAGAGCATGTGTCCTTACTGTTTTGTATAATCAGTGTACATGTTGAAGAGGGTGGGGCTCAAGCTGCATCCCTGTCTCACCCCACGGCCCTGAGGAAAGAAATCTGTGTGTTTTTGCCAATTTTAACTGCACACTTGTTGTTTATGTACATTGATTTCATAATATTGTATGTTTTTTCCCCTAACACCGCTTTCCATCAATTTACATAGCAGACCATGGGGGCCAAATTGAGTCAAAAGCTTATTTTTAGCATTTGTTTTTATTTATTTATTTGTCAATTACGGTGTGCAGGATGAATGCATGGTCTGTCGTACAGTAAATTGGTAAAAAGCCATTTTGACATTTGCTCAGGACATTGTTTTCACTGAGGAAATGTAGGAGTCTGATTTGAATGACAATGCAGAGGATTTTCCAGAGGTTGCTGTTGACACATATTCCACAGTAGTTATTGGGGTTTAATTTGTTTAAAAAAATAGGGATTGCGGAGATCAGTCCTTGGTTCAAAATATTGGGGAAGATGCCAGAGCTGAGGATGATGTTAAATAGTTTAAGTATAACCAGTTTGAATTTGTGGTCTGTACATTTGATAATTTCATTTAGTATACCATAAACACTTTAGGCCTTTTTTGGTTGGAGGGTTTGTATTTTGTCCTGTAGTTGGTTATGGTAGTCTTTAATAGCTGATTCTAAGATTTGTAATTGATTATGTATACGTTTTTGCTGTTTATTCTTTGTTATAGGGCCAAAAAGATAGGAGAAGTGGTTTATCCACACATCTTCATTTTGGATAGAAAGCTCTTCATGTTGTTGTTTCTTTAGTGTGTTCTTATTTTCCCAGAAGTGTTTAGATTATATGGCTTGTGAAATTCCATTGATCTGATTTCTGACGTGCTGTTCTTTCTTTTTTCTTTGTGTTTTTCTGTAGTGTTTTAGTTTTTCACAATAGTTAAGGTGTAGGTTCAGTTTTTTTATGTCTGTGTTTTTGGTTGGATAGGTTTCACAATTTCTTTCTTAGGCTTTTGCATTCTTCATCAATTCATTTGTCATTGTCTCTCACTCTGTGTCTCGGTCTCCTCTCACAACGATGGTCAAGCTGCATGCAACTGCTTCCTTCCTTCCTTCCATCCATCTCTCTCTCTCTTTCTCTCTCTGTCTCTCTCGCTCTCTCTCTCTTCTCCATGTATATTTTTATGGGCCCGGTGGTTGGAAGAAGAAAACCATGCTTTTTTTCTATCAGGTGAAGGGCTCGCTTCTGTTTTGGTATTTTGCATTGTTGAAAAGGGTCAAAGTGGACAGGAAACAAGATCTGGTGTGAATCCTTGAGAATGGTTTTGGTGATCCATATTATATCTTCAACTGAGTTCATTCCCTTTTATTGATACCTTGACAACAAGGAAAGATCCTGAATCGAGGGGCCAACCTTGAACGGAGACATTTTAACCCTTGACCCCTAACCTTTCTACTCTCTTTAACAAGAAAGAAAGAGAGAGACAGAGTAGGAGGAAAATGAAGAGATAGTGCAGAGGAGAGAGAGGAATAAAGGGTGAGAGAGAAGGAGACAGAGAGAGATGGAAGAAAGCATGAAATAGTGTTTGGAGTGGCAGAGTTGGGGTCTTGGAGGCTTTTGTTTGGTTTGTGGAAGAGAGGAGCCCTAGTGTCGGAGGAAGGAGGTTTACTAATGATCCCCCCGTTTGATGTTTTCTCTCCGGGCATCTGGAGATCCACTCCCTACCCCTCCCCAGAGACGGAGAGATCGAGAGAGAGAAAGAGAGAAAGAGAGAGAGAGAGAGAGAGAGAGAGAGAGAGAGAGAGAGAGAGAGAGAGAGAAAAAGAGGGAGGGTGGGGGGGCACTGTGCAAGTGCAAACACACACACACACATATAGATTCTCTCTTTCTCAATGTCTACTTGAATGAAAGGAGTAAGCTCCAGTGTCTATTTTCTTCTTTCTCCTGTCTTCTCCTCTCTCTATTTCTAATACATGTCCAACTACTGGCCTTTAATGTGTGTAAATGCACAACCAGTAGTATAATATTCTTGATTATTTTAACCATGATTGATAAAATATTTAATACATTAGCCTATATCAGACCTGAAATAAAATACTGGGATTGCCAAGCTTCCATACTATTTGAACCCTGTTAGTGGAAATAGGCTTATAGAAAGACAGGGCTGATATTCACAGGCACACACACACACATGCACACACACACACACATTTCTCTTGGGCCGACTTCACAGAAGACAGTGTCTCTCCTGAGCCATTGCCTGGGGGTCAGAGATTTTAAGGCGGAAAGCTTTTAAAGCCAAATTTCAATGCCTTCAGAAAGTATTCACACCCTTTGACTTTTTCCACATTTTGTTGTTACAGCCTGAATTTAAAATGAATTCAATTGTGGGTCAACAAGTATTCAACCCCTTTGTTATGGCAAGCCTAAATAAGTTCAGGAGTAAAAAAGTGCTTAATAACTTGCATGAACTATGTGTGTGCAATAAAAGTGTTTAACATGATTTTTGAATGATTACCTTATCTCTGCACCCCACACATACAATTATCTATAAGGTTCCTTAGTCAAGAAGTGAATTACAAACACAGCTTCAACCACAAAGACCACAGAGGTTTTCCAATGCCTGACAAAAAAGGGCACCTGTTAGTAGATGGGTAAAAAAAACAGGCATTGAATATCCCTTTGTGCATGGTGAAGTTATTAATTACACTTTGGATGGTGTATCAATACACCCAGTCACTACAAAGATACAGGCACTCTTCCTAACTCATTTGCCAGAGAGGAAGGAAACCACTCAGGGATTTCACCATGAGGCCAATAGTGACTTAAAACAGTTACAGAGTTTAATAGTTGTGATAGGATTGCATCCTACCTGGCAGGTCGCTCCTACCAGGATCTGTGTCTGCACCAAGTGCTCTCACTACTGGTGGGGCTCGGTTCTAGGCCCTCTTTTCTCTTTACACAAAGTCACTCGGCTCTGTCATATCCTCACATGGTCTCTCCGATCATTGTTATGCGGATGACACTCAAGACATCCCAGCTTGAATGTCGGCCCACCACTTCAAGCTCAACTTCGACAAAACTGAGCTGCTCTTCCTTCTAAGAAAGGCCTGCCCGCTCCAAGACCTCTCCATTACGGTTGACAACTCCACGGTGTCCACCTCCCAGAGTGCAAAGAACCTTGGTGTGACCCTGGACAACACCCTGTCGTTCTCTGCAAACATCAAAGCAGTGACTCCCTCCTGCAAGTTTATGCTCTACAACATCCATAGAGTATGACCAGGAAGCAGCGCAGGTCCTAATCCAGGCACTTGTCATCTCTCATCTAGAATCCTGCAACTCTCTGTCGGCTTGGCACCCCGCTTGTGCCATCAAAACCCTGCCACTTATCCAAAATGCCACAGCCCACCTTGTGTTTAACCTTCCTAAGTTCCTCCATGTCACCCCGCTCCTCCGCACACTCCCCTGGCTTCCAGTCAAAACTCGCATCATCTTCAAGACCCTGATGCTTGCCTACGAAGCAGCAAGGGGAACTGCACCTCCCTACCTTCAGGCTATGCTCAAATCCTATACCCCAACCCGAGCACTACGTTCCACCACCTCTGGTCTCTTGGACCTCCCACCCCTCTTGGCCCTCCCATCTCCCACTCAGACCAGTCAAAGCTATTCTCTGTCCTGGCACCCCAATGGTGGAACAATCTTCCCCCTAAAGTCAGGAGAGTCGAGACCCTGCCCATCTTTCAAAAAAGTCTGAAAGTATCTTAAATAACTCATGACGCCTCCATAAAAATAATAATAATAAAATAAAAAATTCCACTTCTCTTTTCCCACTAGCACGGACTATACTGATAAATACTTTGTTGAGGGAAAATGTACTTGATACAGTTGTGATGTGTTGTTGTCTCACCTAGTTATCTTAAGATGAATGCACTAATTTGACATTTCTGTGGATTAGAGCGTCTGCTAAACTACAAACATTTTAAACGTAAATGTGATAGGAGAAAACTGAGGATGTATCAACGATGTTGTAGTTACTCCACAATACTAATCTAAATGACAGTGAAAAGAAGGAAACCTGTACAGAATACAAATGTTCAAAAAAATGCATCCTATTTACAAAAAGGCACTAAAGCAATACTGCAAAAAATGTGTCAAAGCAATTGACATTTTGTCCTAAATACAAAGTGTTATGTTTGAGGAAAATCTAATAGAACACATTGCTGAGTATCACTCTCCATATTTTCAAGCACGTTGGTGGCTGCATCATGTTAAGTGTATGCTTGTAATCCCTAAGCACAGGCAAAATCTTAGAGGAAAACCTGGTTCAGTCTGCTTTCCACCAGACACTGTCACAACTTCCGCCGAAGTCGGTTCCTCTCCTTGTTCGGGCTGCGCTCGGCGGTCGACGTCGCCAGTCTTCTAGCCATCGCCGATCCACTTTTCATTTTCCATTGGTTTTGTCTTTGTTTCCCACACACCTGGTTTTCATTTCCTAATTACTGGTCATGTATTTAACCCTCTGTTTCCCCCATGTCTTAGTGTGTGATTGTTTATTGTTAAGGTCGGTACGTTACCGGCTGTTTTTTTCCGGGTGCCTTTTTCACCCGTGTTTGGTGGCAACCGTCATTGTTCGCACATTGGTATTGTTACTTTGTGCTATTTTCTTGAGTAAAGTGCGTTGTTCACTCATCTCTGCTCTCCTGCGCCTGACTTCATGCACCAGCTACACCCACCGTCTGACAGAATCACACACCTCAGTCGTCATGGAGTCAGCAGGAGCAGGTACTCCTGTTATTGGGGTCGAGGAGCGCGTCCAGGAGCAAGCGGCGATGCTCCATCATCTCGGCGCCACCATGGATCGCGTCCTACAGACTATGGATCACTGGGAGAGAAAGGAAGGTCCTCCAGCACCTCCGCCAGCGCAATCAAGGTCTCCACTACTCGCCCCTCTTTCACCTGGTCCCAGTGGGATTCGTGTGGCCCTCCCTAGGGAGTATAATGGGACGGCTGCACAATGTCAGGGTCCACCCGGCGCCTTCGAACCGAGAGAGGGTGCCCCCTGGAGTGGGCCAACGCCATGTGGGAAGAAGGAGATGCGGTGCTGGACCACTTCGAAGATTTCACCTTTCGCTTGCGTGGGATGGAACGACAGGGCCCTGATCGACCACTATCGTTGCAGTTTGCGCGAGGACGTCCGTCGGGAGTTGGCCTGCAGGGACACCACCCTCACTTTCGATCAGCTGGTGGACCTGTCCATTCAGTTGGATAACCTGCTGGCTACCCGCAGAGGTCCAGATCGGCGTCTGTCGGTTCCATCCCCCAGCACCACAGCTCCGACGCCCATGGAGCTGGGAGGTGCTGCACTTAGGGAGACCGGAGGAGGTTCCGTTTCATGCACCATCTGTGGCCGCAGAGGGCACACTGCCGGTCAGTGCTGGGGAAGTTCCTCTGGGAGTTGAGGCAGCAGGCAGGGCACTCTCACGTCACCCCAGGTGAGCCGGCACCATGCTCACCCAGAGCTCTCTGTTGCCCACATGTTTTTGAACGTTACTTTTCGTGAGTTTTCCCCGCATTCCCAGCATAAGGCGCTCGTTGATTCAGGCGCAGCTGGGAATTTCATTGACAGATCATTTGCCCATAGATTAGGGATTCCCATTGTTCCAGTGGATATGCCCTTCCAGTTCACGCCCTAGACAGTCGACCATTAGGGTCCGGGTTTATTAGGGAGATCACCACACCCCTGGGCATGGTGACGCAGGAGGGTCATAAGGAGAGAATCAGTCTCTTCCTTATTGATTCTCCTGCGTTTCCCGTGGTGCTCGGCCTACCCTGGTTCGTCTGTCATGATCCCACTGTTTCATGGCAACGGAGGGCTCTCACGGGGTGGACACGAGAGTGCTCGGGGAAGTGTTTAGGGGTTTCCGTTGGTGCTACTACGGTGGAAAGTCCAGACCAGGTCTCCACCGTGCGCATCCCCCCTGAATATGCTGATTTGAAGGCGACTCAATTACCACCCCATCGACAGGGGGATTGTGCAATAAATCTCCTGGTAGATGCCACACTTCCCAGGAGTCACGTGTATCCTCTGTCACAAGCGGAGACGGCGGCTATGGAGACATATGTCTCCGAATCCCTGCGTCAGGGGTACATTCGGTCTTCCACTTCACCCGCCTCCTCGAGTTCCTTTTTTGTGAAGAAGAAGGAGGGAGGTCTGCGCCCGTGTATTGACTATCGAGCTCTAAATCAAATCACGGTGAGGTACAGTTACCCACTACCTCTCATCGCCACGGCGATTGAGTCAATGCACGGGGCGCGCTTCTTCACGAAACTAGATCTCAGGAGTGCGTACAACCTGGTGCGTATCCGGGAGGAAGACGAGTGGAAGACCGCATTTAGTACCACCTCAGGGCATTATGAGTACCTCGTCATGCCGTACGGGTTGATGAATGCTCCATCAGTTTTCCAAGCCTTTGTAGACAAGATTTTCAGGGACCTGCACGGGCAGGGTGTAGTGGTGTATATTGATGACATTCTGATATACTCCGCTACATGCGCCGAGCATGTGTCCCTGGTGCGCAGGGTGCTTGGACGATTGTTGGAGCATGACCTGTACGTCAAGGCTGAGAAATGTCTGTTCTTCCAGCAGGCTGTCTCCTTCCTAGGGTACCGCATTTCCACCTCAGGGGTGGAGATGGAGAGTGACCGCATTTCAGCCGTGCGTAATTGGCCGACTCCCACCACGGTAAAGGAGGTGCAGCGGTTTTTAGGGTTTCCCAATTACTACCGCAGGTTAATCCTGGGTTTTGGCCAGGTGGCGGCTCCCATTACCTCACTGCTGAAGGGGGGGTCCTGTACGTTTGCAGTGGTCAGCTGAGGCGGACAGGGCTTTTGGTCACCTAAGGGCTCTGTTTACCTCGGCTCGGGTGCTGGCCCTGTGCTTTCTTCTCAAAGAAACTCAGCCCGGCGAAGCGGAACAATGATGTAGGGGACTGAGAGTTGTTGGCTGTGGTGAAAGCCTTGAAGGTGTGGAGACATTGGCTTGAGGGGGCTAAACACCCTTTTCTCATCTGGACTGACCACCTGGAGTACATCCGGGCAGCGAGGAGACTGAATCCTCGTCAGGCAAGGTGGGCCATGTTTTTTACCCGTTTTGTGTTTACCCCTAAGGTCGGTACGTTACCGGCTCGTTTTTTCCGGGTGCTGTTTTCACCCGTGTTTTGTAGCAACCGTCATTGTTCGCACATTGGTATTGTTACTTTGTGCTATTTTCTTGAGTAAAGTGCGTTGTTCACTCATCTCTGCTCTCCTGCGCTTGACTTCATGCACCAGCTACACCCACCGCCTGACACACTGGGAGAAGAATTCACCTTTCAGCAGGAAAATAACCTAAAACAAAAGACCAAATCTACACTGGAGTTGCTTACCAAAAAGACAGTGAATGTTCCTGTGTGGCCGAGTTACAGTTTTGACTGAAATCTACTTGAAAATCTAAGGCAAGACCTGAAAATGGTTGTCTAACAATGATCAAGAATTTGGAAAAGTATAATAGGCAAATGTTTTCCATGTATGGATGTGTTGTTCAATGCGTTTCTATGGGCTATACTAAAAAAATACCAAATTCAATATTGTACCAAAAATTAAACAAAGGGGTCCTAAAATTCAAATAACTAAATGATCCATGGTATGACCATATGTTAGTTTAGTAGAACCCACCCCCAACAGCTTAGACTTTTAGAGGTTTAAAACATTGGTGCTTCCATTTAACACCAAACCCGCCTTAAACCAGTCTGAGCTCTGTTAGCTCAAATGCTATCTCCTTAACTCCCACCACCAATGCTTATAACCAAGTTTGCTACTTTGCTAATTCTCCTGCTTGTTTTCCCTCAGCCATCCATTCAAAACTCCAAAACTCCAGGGAGCCTTGTCCTGTTCTGCCCTCTGGCCAACTGTATAGGAAACCCACACACTTCCAGGAGAATGAGGGATGAGAATGGTGTATTTGGAAAGAAAGAAAGGGAAACAGCCTTCAACAGAGGAAGAACCAGCCTAGGCACCTTCATAATCTACCACAGAAGCCGTCAAGCAACCACAGGGACATCCTCTGTCTCGCTCTCTCTCTTCTCATCTCTTCCTTTCATCCTCATCCCTTCTTTCTTTCTCCTCTTTTTCTCTATATTTTCTTCCCGTGGAGGGCCCGCTGACAGCTCAGACAGCCAGACTCCTTAATTCCCCCTCTTATTCCGTTAATCTGTCATCTTTATCAGGCTGGGGGGGAAGTGGAGTGGGGCTGGGGAAGGGGGGGGCCTGGAGCCATGGCCCCCGATCAATCTCCACATTACAGCTGACAGAATGGTGCTAATGACTTATTGATCCCCCTTCTGTGAGCTGGGCCTCCGCCGGCCCTGAAAGCCCCTCATTGATTGGCTACGGACCGACGGGGGGTAGGGGGAGGGAGGGAGGATCTTCCGTTCATACTGAGAGAGGGTTCACCACCGCCACTGCCGCGCCACACACACGCATTAACACACACGCTGTTCCTCTCTCCCACAGCTCAACCCCAGGGGAGCAGAGATAGATGGGGGGGCAAAGGGAGAGATGGATAGAGATTAAGGAGTGAGATGATTGAAGAGGAAAAAATGTAGCTAGAATAACCCATGAATTTATAGGAGAGGGCTGGGTTCACCCACTGTATATCAGTGATGTGTGTGTGTGTGTGTGTGTGTGTGTGTGTGTGTGTGTCAAAGTTTTGATACCCAGAAAAATGTATCACAGTGGTGCATAAGTTCCATGGTGGCATGATGGCTGCAAGATCAAGAGTCCTCTGAGTAGTTTCCAGTCACAGAGTGAAGCAAGGCTGTGTTCTAGCACCAACTGAGATCCAATTCAACTACCGCTTTGATGGGGGGCTGTTCAACCTGAGGAGGATGCATGCCAAAAAAAAGGTTGAGGCGGTGCAAATTAAATGGCAAGGTAGCTAGCTAACTAGCTGGCTAGTTTGCTTTGGCTAGCCCAGAATCTGACAGAATGTTTGCTGTCCGGTTTCTAGTTCCCCATATGGCCTCTGCTTGTTGACGAAGTTAACTAGCCACCTTGTCATTTGCATAAAGAGTGAACAGATAAATCAGATGTGTGTGGCAATAGCTAACTAGCTAGCTATCATATTAGCTCGCTAGTTAGGTTTTTGCTCTAGCACTACACAGCTGATTGAAATAATCAAAGCTTGATGATGAGTTGGTTATTTGAATCAGCTGCACTCCAATGCTCTCTCAATGTGTGTGTGTGTGTGTGTGTGTGTGTGTGTGTGTGTGTGTGTGTGTGTGTGTGTGTGTGTGTGTGTGTGTGTGTGTGTGTGTGTGTGTGTGTGTGTGTGTGTCTAAATTCAGTTTTTAGCCCTATAAGCACATCTGTCATATAGTGAAACATCTCAGTAAGCTTTTTGTGCTTACTGCGATGTGCTTATATAGCTACTAGAAATAAGTTAGTGGCACAACCGAGGGGGGGAGAAAGGGCCAGCCAAGAACATAAAATACACTTCAAAGAGGAAAGGAGAGGTTCGGAAGAGGAGGATGGAGGGTATATCCTACCTTGACAGGAAAAAGATGATTGAGTTGTCTATGGCAATTGATATCTGCACTGTTTGATTATTTATTACTTACATGGTTCCTACCTGAATACCTACCTTGATGTTTAATTCCATTCGGAAATGTGTCTGATTTGCATACTAGTAACATAATTGTGTAACAATGTGTGCTGAGAGTTGGGAAGCAAGTTCAGGGAGTGAGTGTTTTAATAAATAAATGAAACCAACACGTAACACGAACAACGCACAGACATGACCCAGGAACAGAAACAATGATGCCTGGGGAAGGAACCAAAGGGAGTGACATAGATAGGGAATGTAATCAGGGAGGTGATGGAGTCCAGGTGAGTCTGATTATGCGCAGGTGCGCGTAACGATGGTTACAGGTGTGCGCCATAACGAGCAGCCTGGTGACCTAGAGGCCGGAGGGAGCACACGTGACAGTACCCCCTCCCTGACGCACGGCTCCAGCTGCAGGACGCCGTCCAAAATTACGATCCCCGGAGATCAGGAGTGGACCGGTCCCCTCTGCTGAGGCGCAGGAAACCTGTCTATCCGACTGAGACACGGGAGCATGGTGACCTAGAGCGCCGAAGAGGGAGCACACGTGACAGTATCCCCTCCATGGCGCGTTCGACTCCAGCTGCAGGACGCCAACCAAAGGGACGATCCCGGGGATCAGGAGCAGACCTGTCACCCCTGCTGATGCACGGGAACCTGTCACCGGCTGGGGCGCGGGAACCTGACAGACCGGTGGAAGCAGGGGAGCCTGGCGATCTGGCTGAGGCATGAGAGCCTGTAGCGGCTCCCGGACCCGACATCATTCCCACCGACACACAAAAAAAAACACTCCCTGATGCTTCCGTTAGGTGAGGCGTTATTCTGTAACGATGTGCGCTGAGAGTTGGGAAGCAAGTTCAGGGAGTGAGTGTTTTAATAAATAAATGAAACACAAACAACGCACAGACATGACCCAGGAACAGAAACAATAATGCCTAGGGAAGGAACCAAAGGGAGTGACAAATATAGGGAAGGTAATCAGGGAGGTGATGGAGTCTGTTACTAGAACTATGAGTCCAGGTGAGTCTGATGACACGCAGCTGCGCATAACGATGGTGACAGGTGTGCGCCATAACGAGCAGCCTGGTGACCTAGAGGCTGGAGAGGGAGCACACGTGACAGATTGATAGTGAAATGTCGATATTGATTGTTTGACTGTCGTAATACTTACCTGATCCTCCTTGATACATTCTGAGTAAAAAGTGAAACATCACCCTTGGTGTTAAACTTTTTAGTAGGCTACGCATTCACCATGTACTTAAAATTATATTGTGAAATACATTTTCATTCATTCTATTGAAATTGTGAAATTATTCCAATGTCTCAAGTACCGTTTACTTTTTTATGAAATTGAGTACAGTAGCTAGGTTTCCATCCAATTTGCGACAGATTTTCATGCAAATACTATAAAATTCGCATTACGAAAATATGCACATTTACCCTCCAGTGATGTACTTCCACCAAACTGACTTGTTGCAGATACAAATCAGTGTGTGATGACATAGAGCACACAAAATTTACATTTTTTGCTTAAGTTTTCATGTCCCGAATAAAAATGTAATGTTCAATGACTTTTTTCATCGCATTTGCGTTAAATAGCAAATGTGCACATGCGCTCTAGCCACCAGCTCGCAGATACAGTGCGGGAAGGCTAGTCTGCATGATGAGATTATGGATAAGAGCAAAAATGTTTTTATTTGTCAAAACAGCTGTCAAGCATCGATCATCATGTCACCAGAATAAGAACCTCAACATTTATTGGAAAGGAGCATCAAGCTCATACCATGCACTTCCACCACCCTGTGAAGTTCATCATCATTTATTTAATATGTAGCCTAATTTTAACTGCATGGTTTCCCGAATCGTAGTGGGAGGACCACACACCATGTCATCGAGTGACTTCAAGTTTACTTCGATATGATGGTTATTAGATCAATATTTGCGCATAAAGGCATTTACAACCCCATTTCTCGCATAATTAATTGTACTGACACAAAAAGATCCCACTATGTTGAACGAACAAATGATCTGCCGGCATTTATGAAATTGTACCGAAACATCCTGTTTCCATCAAAGCTATCGTGATTTTTATATACGGTGTGACTTTACTCATATAAAAACTGTGGATGGAAACGTGGTTAGTGATAAATATTAAGTCAACTGTGAATACAACCGTAATTGAAACTGTACAGCCTGTCAGTCTTCATTAGAGACTACCTGTGCTGGAGGACATCTGCAAGATGGTGCTGGCAGGCTTAAGTAATAAATGAAAGTCAAATCAATTGCACCAAGCTGTTGTTCTTTTTGTTTGCTGTCACCATTTACCATAAGGTGTAAAAAATGTCCTAACTAAATTTGGAACTAGTACTTAAGTCGTTTTCTGACCGCATAATTGTTTACTTTTACTCGAGTAGTTTCATAAGAGGACTACTTTTACTATAGTAAATTACAATCTAAGTAACAGTACTCTACCCACTTCTGCTGCGACCTCTTGTCTGCAGACCACTAGCTCCTGGCTCACAGGCTGATCAGCAGATCCTCATGGACAACTTTTCATCAGCCTTACAATCAGTACAAAGAAGACCGAAGTTATGTACCAACCTGACCCTGGTAATCCTTTATGTGGACCCAACCATCTCTGTGAAAGGTCAAAAACTGTCAGCTATGCAGCGGTCTAAGGCACTGCATCGAAGTGCTTGAGGCGTCAATACAGCCCCAGGTTCGATCCCAGGCTGTGTCCCAGCCGGCCGTGACTGGAAGACCCATGAGGCGGCGCACAATTGGCCCAGCATTGTCCGGGTTAGAGGAGGGTTTGGCCGGCCAGGATTTCCTTGTCCCATCGCACTCTAGCAACTCCTTGTGGTGGGCCGGACACCTGCAAGCTGACTTCGGTCGCCATTGTACGGTGTTTCCTCCGATACATTGGTGCGGCTGGCTTCCGGGTTAAGCGAGCAGTGTGTCAAGAAGCAGTGCGGCTTGGCAGGGCCATGTTTCAGAGGATGCATGGCTCTCGACCTTCGCCTCTCCCGAGTCCGTACGGGAGTTGCAGCGATGGGACAAGACTGTAACTACCAATTAGATATCACGAAATTGGGGAGAAAAGGGGGCAAAACTGTGGACAAATTCACCTACCTTGGTAGCACAATGTCCTGTGCTGTTCACATAGACAATGAAACAAACATCAGGATCCCCAAGGCTAGTGCAGCCTTTGGCCATCTGCGAGATTCGGTGTGGGAAAGAACAGGCATCAAACTGGCAACAAAACTGAGGGTTTACCAGGCAGTTATATTACCGACCTTTATTTATGGCTGCAAAACTTGTACAGTCTACAGTACCAACGCCATACCAGGACACTTAATCACTTTCACCTGAACTGTTTGAGGACGCTACTGAGGATCAAGTGGCAGGACAGAATCCCAGACACTGAAATCCTCAGCAATGCCAAATTGACGAGCATTCCCACACTGCTTATGAAAGCACAGCTCAGACGGGTGGGCCATGTGACCAGGGTGCCTGCTACCCGTCTCTACTTCGGATCTACTTCTCTAGATCTACTTCGGAGATATGAAGAATGGGAAGCGAGCACAAGGTGGGCCCAAAAAAATGCTTTCAAGACACCCTGAAGGCCTCCCTCAAGAGCTTTAACATCGATCTAAACTAATGGGAAAGCCTTGCTCAGGATCGTCCCACCTAGCGGAATCTCATCCAGGATGGCGCTACCACCTCTGAAACCAGCAGGACCAAAAATGCTATGGTGAAGAGAGAACAGAGCAAGACCAGTCATAACAGAGCCGTCGGTCAGGAGACTCTACCAAAGTACCATGTCCAGTGTGCCAAAGAGTGTTCCGGGCTCAGATTGGTCTCATCAGCCATCTGCGCACTCACCATACCCCAGACTCAACCCAATGAATCGTGTCATAGTCATCATCAACCTATGATGGACGATCAAGAAGGTGTGTGGGGTTTAATAGGAGTATGATGGACCAAGATGGTACTAACACTCCTTTTGAGGCAAATAATACCCTGTTAAAAAGAAATTCGGCCTTTTAAACACACAAACACAAACCTCCCTGAACCCCCACCCCCCTCCCCGACACACACATCGTCATCTCCTCTATAACTACGTCTGGAAGTCTGAACGAAGAGAAAAAAAAGTGATTAAAAAAACACCTTATCCGCCCGTTAGTCTTTCTGGTCTGACCGCAGAGCCAAGGTTTACAGTTTCCACAGGCAGCCAGACGCTAAGCCCGGCGCCCCTGCTCTCTCCCATCCTCCTCCCCATTCCCTCCCTCCCTGCCTCCCTCACTCTCCCTCCCACAGCCCCAGAGTAGCCAGAGGCCTGGGAGGCGTACGGTGGAGGGAGGAAGGGAGGAGAGGAAGGAGGAGGGGGGGAGTCAACCCTCCTGTCTGTCCCTCAGATTTAATTAACGGCCCACTCCGGCGCGGAGACGGCCCAGCAGCCTGCTTCCCTTTCCTTTGACGCACACAGACACACGCACACACTCACACACTCACACACTGCCGCCACACCCGCTGTCTGCCCTCCCCTGATACCGGCACCACACTCATTCATCGCTCTCTCTCTCTGTCTCTTTCTCCCTCTGTCTTTCTCCCTCTCCAAACTTTTCTTCCGCTACACCTATCCCCTTCTCTCTGCCTTTGTCTCTCTTTCCTTTACTTCTCTCTGTCTCTCTCTCCCTCTTTACTTTTTCCTGTTTCTCTCTCCCTCTTCACTTCTCTCTGTCTCTCTGTCCCTCTTTACTTCTGCCTGTTTCTCTAACCACAGGCCTGTTATGGAAGTTAGACAGAGTGGGGAGTGAACTGAATAAAATAACTGATGCTACAACAGAACAGAGAGCAGTTAGTACTAAACTATAGTATTACAGAGGTACAGCACTAGAGTCAGAAGTAATGTCTGTTTGGGGTACATCTCAAATGGCACCCTATTCCCTATATAGTGCACTACTTTTGAGACCCTGGTCATATAAGGAATAGGGTGCCATTTAGGGCCCAGTCTGGGTCTCCTCTGATATCGTCGCAATCCCACCACAGCCAGAGTCACCATTGAAATAGTTGATATAGAAACAAACGTTCACACCATGACATGATAGCTACAGTGCATTCGGAAAGTATTCAGACCCCTTTACTTTTTCCACATTTTGATACGTTCGAGCCTTATTCTAAAATGGATTAAATAGTTTTTTTCCTCATCAATCTACACACAATATTTTTTATTTATTTAGCAAATCTATGAAAAATAAATCAAATTAAATATCACATTCACATAAGTACTCAGACCTTTTACTCAGTACTTTGTTGAAGCACCTTTGGCAGCAATTACAGCCTTGAGTCTTCTTGGGTATAACACTACAAGCTTGGCACATCTGTATTTGGAGAGTTTTTCTCATTCTTCTCTGCAGATCCTCTCAAGCTCTGTCAGGGTGGATGGGGAGCGTTGCCGCACAGCTATTTTCAGGTCTCTCCAGAGATGTTAGATCGGGTTCAAGTCCGGGCTCTGGCTGGACCACTCAAGGACATTCCGAGACTTGTCCCGAAGCCACTACTGCGTTGTCTTGGCTGTGTGCTTAGGGTCATTGTCCTGTTGGAAGGTAAACCTTTTCCCCAGTCTGAGTCCTTAGTGCTCTGGAGCAGGTTTTCATCAAGGATCTCTCCGTACTTTGTTCCGTTCATCTTTCCCTCAATCCTGACTGGTCTCCCAGTCCCTGCCGCTGAAAACATCCCCACAGTATGATTCTGCCACCACCATGCTTCACCGTAGAGATGGTGCCATGTTTTCTCCAGACGTGACTCTTGGCATTCTGACCAAAGAGTTCAATCTTGGTTTCATCAGACCAGAGAATCTGGTTTCTCATGGTCTGAGAGTCCTTTAGGTGCCATTTGGCAAACTCCAAGCGGGCTGTCATGGGCCTTTTACTGAGGAGTGGCTTCCATCTGGCCACTCTTCCATAAAGTCCTGATTGGTGGAGTGCTGCAGAGATGTTTGTCCTTCTGGAAGGTTCTCCCATCTCCACAGAGGAACTCTGGAGTTCTGTCAGAGTGACCATCAGGTTCTTGGTCACTACACAATCCTGTCTCGGAGCTCTATGGACAATTCCTTCAACCTCATGGCTTGGTTTTTGCTCTGACATGCACTGTCAACTGTGGGATCTTATATAGACAGGTGTGTGCCTTTCCAAATCATGTCCAATCAATTGAATTTACCACAGGTGGACTCCAATCAAGTTGTGGAAACATCTCAAGGATGATCAAAGGAAACAGGATGCACCTGAGCTCTATTTTGAGACTTAGAGCAAAGGGTCTGAGTACTTATGTAAATAAGTTATTTCTGTTTTATATTTTTAATAGATTTACAAAAATGTCTAAAGCCAGTTTTCACTCTGTCATTATGGGGTATTGTGTGTAGACTGGTGAGGAAAACATGTAATGTAATACATTTTGAATAAGGCAGTAACGTAACATAATGTGGAAAAAGTCAAAGGGTCTGTATACTTTCCGAATGCACTGTATAGCATTTGAAACGGTTTATACCATCATGACAAGAATGGTCAAAAAAAGATTCAAAAGTTTACCTCAAGTATTACAACTTTTCAAAACTCACCATATACATCTACACTCACCAAAACTGATCTTACCAATAAGGTGTGTTCATTCTCTGTCCTATTACCTCCATGTGTCCCAGTGTTTGCGTTTGTGTGTGTGTGTGTGTTTATGTGTTTGTGTGTGTACTTGTTTGTGGAAGTGTGTGTGTGTGTGTGTGTGTGTTCGTGTGTGTATGAGCACACATCCCCGTGTGTGTGTGTGTGTGTGTGTGTGTGTGTGTGTGTGTGTGTGTGTGTGTGTGTGTGTGTGTGTGTGTGTGTGTGTATGAACATGCACTACTGTGTATGTGAGTGTGTCTCTCTCTAATTTCACCGGCAGACAGAATGTGAGCCAGTGGCTGATGGGATTGGACTTGTTTACAGACACAGATCGAGCCGCTTAGCCACCCTGTTAAATCTCCCTGTAATGCTCAAACTGACAGATTTTAGGCCCAGGCCCCCTCTGGCGCAGGCCACACCGCGCTCAAATCTCCCTCCCTCCCCCCTCATATCCCCCCCCACCCATCCCTTTGTGTCTTTCTCCATTAAGATTACCATTCACGAGCTGATTTCCCCATTAAGCTTAGCAGCCGATTAGACAGGTCTTTTTGGGAAATCCGTCCCAAACAGGGGTCTAAAAACACTGGGCGTCTGAGACTTTAACACCCCCGTGTCCCACGCAAATGAGGAAGGATAGGCAGACACCCCTCCATGCCCTCGTCCCTCCACACCTCCACCCCTCATCCCTTTGTATTAGCAAACTGTATGGGCAATTAAGCTACTAGAGGGATGAGCTCGGAGAGATAGTGTAGAGGACGAGGTGTTGGATTTGTGGGATGATTATGCTACATGTATGACCCTCTGACTAATGGGATGAAGAGGAACAGACCGTCCACGGGGGATAAGGATCTGCACTCTGAACACTGTACTACTTGACCATGGTAAGGGTACTTCTTTATGGGTTAAATCTGTGGTTGGTCAACTTTGTTGGTAGCCCTTGATAAGTTTGTATTGGCTGTTTTAAAGGTAACCAAACCATGGGTTACAGTTTCTCCTGGCCCATAGACTACTTTAAGAGTGAGGAACCATCTAACCTCAAGTTGTAGAATCCTGAACTTCCCTTTTAAGATGACCTTTATAAAGGACATTTGACACTAAGGTAAGGGGGATACCTAGTCAGTTGCACAACTGAATGCATTTAACCAAAATGTGTCTTCCACATTTAACCCAACACCTCTGAATCAGAGAGGTGCGGGGGGCTGCATTAGTCGACGTCCAAGGCACCCAGAGAGGAGTTGTTGTTGGAGGTTAACGGCCTTACAGCAGAAGTTTCACCTTGCCGGCTCAGAGTTTCCACCCAGCAACGTCTCGGTTACTGGCCCAATGCTCTTAACCACTAAGTTACCTGCCACCCTTAACAAATGTAACATTGCTGTCAAGTTTTACCACTTCTTTTTTATTCTGTGACTCACCTCCAGCCTTTAGATTTTTCTTGTGACAAACTGTATAAACCGAAACTCTTGGGTCAGCTGGTCTAAGCCTATTTTTAACCCGCAAACCAGCAGGTCCCCACCTAACCAACATGTGGGACATAGTTTGGATTAAAACAGTATATCATTGTCAGTTTAAAAGTACAGTATGTCCTTGCAGTGAAACAAGGCCCTTCCAGACACCTCTGACTACTAAAACAGTTGGGGACTTCCGACATGGCTAATCCCTATTATTGGTAGTGTATGTCTACTGAATAGAAAACACACACACACACACACAACCTAAACACACATATGCACAAAGCATGATATGTAAGGACAAAAAAACTGAAAAGGCAAAATACAACACACAACAGCTAGAGTATCTAAATACCAATTAACTCGATCGTGTCTAACTTTTGCCATGTTACCCAGAAATATTACACACGTATCTACCTGAAAGCATAAATAACCAACATTCAGTCTCTTTCCGGACTAAAACAGTCTAATTTCGAACTAAAACAATCTGATTCAGAACAACTAAAACTAATGAAACAGTGGCTGGTGTTAGGGGTGTTTAACCGTGGGCCTGTAAGCTGTTAGAAGGCTCTTAGCTTAACACACACCATGGTTCCTTTATGCCCATGAAACTGGATTAATGGTAAACAAAGCTATTAATTTAGTGGTAATTTAAAACAGGGGGTTAAGGAAAAACCTGGAGTGCAATAGAAAAGGCAAAACAATTACATTTAGTAATTGACTTGAGAGCCACCTTCAGGAATCAGTAATACGCTTACAGTAAATTCCCCAATCAAACAAATTACAGAAAATTAAGGGACTAATGCATAATAGTGATTAATTACTCATGCTAATAGAAGAATACGCAACCTCATTACAAATATAAGGAATACGGAGAGAGAAAAATAGAGAAACACACATGTATCCTACCTGTGTGTCCTGTGTTGGTGCTGAGGTCGGTGGCGGGCTGGCTCTCGGGCATGCCGTGCTGTCTGGTGTGGTGGAGGTTGGAGATGATCGTAGAGAGGTCACTGTCACGACTGAAACAGAGTCAGGGGGTTAGCAACACACATTGCTTTACATGACACATTAAAACACAACAAGGCACACACACATAGTAACACAACATAGCAAAAAGCACACAAAAAAAAGCCCCACAAAACTCCAACAGGGAAAGACACAATGTACCATAACATGGCACAACACAACAGCACATAGCTACAGCTACAGTTAATGAAATGTGTCACATGACAACTCAAAACAGCTCCATTCTACCTCGTCACTCATAACACACTTCATCCTCAGAAGAAGAATCTACTACAGAATTATAACCAAAAGTAATGCAGGAAATGGAGAGTCTGATCTATAGCATACGAAAGACCACACAAATGCAAGCGTATATCCACACACACAAATCCACCCATCACCACATACAGCTGGGTGCGCACACATATACACGCTCGCGCGCACACACACGCACACACACACACACACACACACACACACACACACACACACACACACACACACACACACACACACACACACACACGTAAGCACACACACATGTAAGCACACACACCTATACTGACCAAGAACCTCTCATCTACCCACTGTATTTCTGTATACTGTAGCAATTGGAATTCAAACAGACTTCATGAGTGGCTAATCAACCTGTGTGTCTATTATTCCCTTGGCTTTGAGGTACAGTGCATTCGGAAAGTATTCAGACCCCTTGACTTTTTCCACATTTTGTTACGTTACAGCCTTATTCTAAAATGGATTAAAAAAAACTGTGAGACCAGTCAGGATCGAGGGAAAGATGAACGGAGCAAAGCACAGAGAGATCCTTGATGAAAACCTGCTCCAGAGCGCTCAGGACCTCAGACTGGGGCGAAGGTTCACCTTCCAACAGGACAACAACCCTAAGCACACAGCCTAGACAACGCAGTAGTGGCTTCGGGACAAGTCTCTGAATGTCCTTGAGTGGCCCAGCCAGAGCCCGGACTTGAACCCGATCAAACATCTAAAAGGTCTGAGTAAAGGGTCTGAATACATATGTAAATGTGATATTTCAGATTAAATGTTTTTAGATTTTTGGAAAATTTTCTAAAAACCATGTTTTTGCTTTGTCATTATGGTCTATTGTGTGGAGATTGATGATGGAAAACAATATTTAATCAATTTTAGAATAAGGCTGTAACGTAACAAAATGTGGATAAAGTCAAAGGGTCTGAATACTTTCCGAATGCGTTGTATGTATGACACCCCAATGACAGACTCCTAAGCACCAAGCACTTTTTGGTCTCATCCCTACTCATCTTGAACCTTACAGTAAGATACTTTATTCAACACATTCAGAACTCAACTAAGTCGCTTAAGAGCTTAAAATTAGATTATTGTTCCCCCAAATTCAGATGGGAGAAGAGACCAGTTTGTAGTCTCTGTCTAGATACACTACAGGGATTGTATTTATGTATGTACCTCATTGTTTAAAACATTCAAGTAAAGTTAACTGCAATAGGCCAACTGGAATACTGATCCTCAGTCAGTCTGATTCGCTAAAGGACAGACAGTTCAAATAGTATTTTGTTTACTTCAAATACTTTAGCTGCATTCGACTGAGCTTTCCTGGTGCAATGGAACCAATAACATAGTCCCAAAAGTGCAAAACCTGCCCATCGGGCACTCCAGAACTCAGTGAAAATGTACCTTATTAGGTTACAGGGACGATGCACATTTAGCAACATTTCTGTAAATGTGCCAGTTTGCTAATTTTGAACTGAATTTTGCTGAAAGTATTTGAAAGGAAACTAAATGCCCTCTCTCTCCCACAGTGACACCACTGCCCTAGCCTCTTGTCGAGACCAAACCAGAGGAGGGTTTTAGTGGTTAGGGCTGCCTAATTCCCCACCAACTCCCTCTAACCCAGCAGCAGCAGCCATGGACATAAGTGTGTCATGGAGGTACTTCCACTCATCTGATTAGAGCTCTGATCGCATTAAACAGCATAATGATGGAAAATAGGCGCTTAGCATTTGAGGGAATATCCCAGACAAATTTCTCTGTCGCTATATGGCAATGGGCAAACATTTTGGTTCACTAAATGTTGAATTGGTTGTTCAAGAGTGACAGCCTCAAGTGTCTTCTTTATTATAGAAAATACAAAACACAGATAAATCAGATACAGATACAGCTCATTAAATTAAATCGTTTTTCCCTGTTTCCTTACATTTGGAGCATCAACTACAACTGAATATGTCCAAATCAAGTTCAGTGAAGATTCTAGTTACAGTATAACTTTGTTTAACATGAAAACAGGAGCCATGGAACATGATTGCTAACCAGGAAGAGACAGCAGAGGGTGTCATGGTAACGAGGCAGAGTGGCTGGGGATGGTTCTGATTGGTCAGCACTCCGAGGAGGCCACATGGTTTGCGGGTGCTGGATTCTGCCTTTTTACAGCACAATGATTATAGGCTCCAGCTCCGTAATGCCAGCCTGTCGTGCTCCGAGCTGTTATCCAAATTGTACAGAACAGATGCGGGGGAATTTATTTTGTCTGATTCTGACCACGTTGGGTTACCAGTCACTTCTCAGTTAACGGGAGTCAGTGAGTCAAACTCAAAACAAAACCAAACACATATATAACATCCTGTCTGGTTGCTAAGCAAGCGAAGATGCTTTTGTTGTGCCGGGACATCACACTTTCGGTGACACTAGTCCGACTAAGCCCTAGACCTAAATCCAAATACTTACAAGTTGTAAAGAATATAACATTTTAGTTTTTATTTTAGTTTTTATTCCACTCAATTCAGAGGTCTACTTTCTTTAGGTTCATAGTCAGACTGCTGGCCAACTCAGATTAGCCATGCAACTCAGGTCCGCACTCATCCAAAATTGAGATCCCGTAACTAGCAACTAGCAACAAAAGCCCCACCTGCTCCCTATCACTCAAAGTGATCGTGATAATGTCACACTGAACTTCTCACTGAGGCTACGGGGTTATTATCCCGTGGTAAAGTAGCGGCGCTAAGCTGTGACAAGCAAGGACATCGTTAGCGTTGGTAATTAGCACACTTTTCCTGCTCTGTCCATTGTGGTTGGCTAAAGAGGGACAGCCCCTACCCCACCCCACATGAGTGGCCAGGTCAAGGTCATAATCTGTGCCTAGGGCTATAGGGGATGAACATGGGGAGATGTGGCTGTAAGGGGGGCTGGGCGGGGGGGGGTTAAGACCTAGCCTCCTTACTCAGCTCTCCCTCATGAATTGGGGGGGGGGGGGGGGGGGGTGTAGCTAAGAAGGACATGAGCTGCCGTCTTATCACCCAGGCCGCACACTGGAGACAATCATCTCATCCTCGGCTCATCCCTAAACTGCTCAATACCCCCCTAATCATCTTCAGTTGGTCCAGCCCACAGGACAGACAGACTGACAGACCAGCAGACCGACAGACAGACAGACACCATGACCCAGATGCTACTACTATAATAGCCAGGCCCTAATGCAAGGTAACTTTGACATGGATTACTATGGACACTACATGTATTCATAAACAGCATAGAAAGGAGGTTATTTTCATTGCTTACTGTTTGAGAATCTGAGAATCAGAAACTGGATCCATTTAATCCAATGAGCTTCGAAATCTACTCATCAAAAGATAAATACAACTTTTAGAGAACATTGTTGTGAGTTTAGCCAGTAGCTAGGTTTCCATCAGATTTTAATTTGGATATTCTAAAATAAAAACAATATGCGCATTTTCCCACCAGAGATGTGTTCCAATCAAATTAACTTCTTGCGGATAAAAGGATGTACATGATGTACATGATGATGTACTGCACATAAAAATACATTTTGCGGTTAAATTCCCATATACTGAATAAAAAGTTTCCATTGCGTTTTCAACTTTTTATTTGTTGCTTCATATAGCGAGTGTGCCCACTCTGATATTGGCATGTGCGCTCTAGCCAACAGCACTGTCTGCGCGCAGTTGGCTAGAGCGCACCCAAAGCCTACACGATGAGATTATTACTATGAACAAAAGGGAAAGATTATTTTTATTTGTCAACTGGCAGCCGAGTAACAATGAATAAATCACCAGAATATGACCCCCAATATTTATTGGAAAGGAGCTTCACTTTTACCACCTTGTGAAGTTCATCATCATTTATTTCATCTGTAGCCTAATAAACTGCATGCCTTCCCGAGGAGTCGTAGTGGGAGGACCACACCATGTCATCACGTGACTCCAAGTTTACTTCAATAGGATGGTTATTATATCAATATTTGCGCATAAAAGCTTTTCCACCGACATTTTCTCGTATAATTTCTTTTACCAAGACAAAAAGATCCCACCTTGTCTAGCATATTTAGTTTTGTCAACATTTGGAAAGTTTACTTAAAAATGTTCTGTTTCCATCAGGCCTGTCATGACATTTTTTATCCGATGTAATTCAATTGCATAAAAAGGTTGGATGGAAACCTAGTACGTATAATGCTCTATAACATCCTTTATAATGACTTATAATGTGGTATAACACTGACCATAAGCATTAATAATAACCCATAAGCTGTTATAAAACTCATGAACTACAGCAGGACCCAAACAGAAAATAGCTCCCATAGAAAAGGCTCAATGGGAAAGTTACTGGAACTTCCTCCAAAGGGAGATGGCAGCTGCTGCTCTGACATTACTTCAGGAGACACTACTCACACTCTCCAAATGCCATGAAAAGCATCTTCGCCTGGCATGGGACCAGAATAGCGGAGGGTGACCCCCACGGTGCCACGCTGTGACATTGTCAAAGAGGAGCCGAGGTGACAAAGCTGGAGGGCATCGTGAGAGCTGGCACTGGCTGGCACGGGTTGGCAGTCTGGGCACCCCGATGCTATGTCTGACACCACGACTGAGACCGCATTGACAGGCAGGGGTATTGGGGGTGTGGGGGTGGAAGGGGAACGCGCACAGCTGCCATGGTGGGGCAGAGGAGTTGTCACGCAGGTGTAGAGAGAGGCAGCTTGCATTCAAAATAGCACCCTATTCCCTATATACTGTAGTGCACTACTAGAGCACTTTAGTCAAAAGTAGTGCACTCTACAGGGAATAGGGTGACATTTGGGACACACCCGGAGAGAAGACAGCCTGCTTGGAACAGCTGGTGCCTGCAGGTATGCTGCTACTGCAGCGCCCTCCCTCCTCCTCCAACCTCAAGACAACAAACAGACCACACAGCCAGCTCCAACCTGCAACTGCAGGTGATCCACAGCCCTTACTCAAGCCAGCCCTGACTCACTTTTAAATATTACCATGTGATATAGGCTCATGCCAATACAAAGGGAGAGTTCAAAAGGAGACCGCTTTAATAACCATTGCTGAATTATCCTCATTCTCTGAATGTAAATAAGATATTTTCTTGAGAGAAACTAACAATTGTGAAAGAAACTTAGGCTTAATGCAAAAACATGGATTTCGACAAATTGTATGTTTTGTTTTCAGACAAAGACATGTGTTCGTATACTGATCACATTTGGATGGAAAGACAGCCTGCAACTGTGGCATAGCAAGAAGAGGGAGTCATAAATAAATCCAGAAATAGATACATAAATAAATAACAACAGGGCAGGATATCTCTTGGGCTTTCCCTGTTGTTCCTTACAGAAGCTGATACGGGGTCGATAAGGCTGCAGAGAGAAAGGAAAGTACAATGAAATAAAAGAGTCTGCCATGTGGTTTTCTACCTAGGCTAAACTGAGCCAGAAAATGGGGTCTGAATCTAATCTCAATGTTTATTGAAGTAGATGTATGTTATATCATTGATCAAAACAAATATTCTCCCAAAGGTCCTATGTGATATCAGATGTTGTTTCGATTATGATCTATTATGATCTATTATCTAATATTAACTATAGACTGAGTTGTCGCTTTGTGCAGAGGCGATATTACGTTTTACAAAGTAAACGTATGAGTCCAATGACCATGATCATTTGGGATTCGATTAAGCAATTCTTCAAAACAGGGACATAGATTCAAAACAGAACAAGATTCTTTAGGACTTAAACCCTAAAAAAGGCACGAGGGTAGGTTTCCTATAGTACATAATCAAACAGCGTTTTTGAACAGCCCCCTGTTTAAGGTACTTCCCTCCATATGTTTAAATGGAGAGACAGTGACTCCTGAGCATCTTTTGCTTGCCCCCCCACCCACACACACACACACACAGCAAGCGCAGTAAGAAGACAAATTCTCAACTTCCATGTGTGGAAAACTCTGTTCTTGCTACAAACACCTCCTAATCTGTCATTGGATTGTTGGAACCCTGTTGCCATGGAGAAGCGGTGTGAAAGGAGCAAATAAGTCTTCAGCCTTTCTTCAGAAAGCTTGAAAAAACTTTATGTTCACTAATTAGTGCTTTCGGTGAAAGCCCTTTTCAGGAATTCTTCTGTCGCCATAATGTCCCCTTGCTGGCTTTAACCTTAGACACAATTCACCAAGAACACCATAAGAGGAAAACTTCAAAGGAGTAAGAGAAAGGTTAACCCTAAGCATTTGTTAGTTGTACGTATGTCATACGTGATACAATGTCAACATGAACAATACAGTACTATTATAATATTCATAGCTTTTGGTTTAGGAGCAAATATCTGTCTATAAGGAGAGGAGCAGACACAGGCCAACCTCTATTCATGGACTAAAAAATGAAACTTAAGAAAACTGTCTGGACAATTCTAAGACAATGCTATAACTGAGTATAGGGCTCATACCTATGTCTGCCCATTCCTCCACTACACAACTGTAAACACACATCTTTCAGTCTCACCTACTGGTTTTAAGAAATGCTACCTCCAACAAACTTTATCTTTGCGGAGCTGAGGTTTACCCCTCAGCGAGCATTATTGTTGCATCTACATAAATAAATTCACAACAATTACATTTTCTCTTTCTACAATACTAAAAAATGACATAAGACAAAATTCTAATTTATGCAGTGAATAAATTCCACTTCAGTACATACCAGCCTTGTCAGGTATCGTTATGCTAGTAGAGGTTGTGCAAGTTGGCCCTCCCCCTGGGTTCAACCTCTAGCACCTTGCACATGAAAAGTTATCTCTGCTATCCAGAGAGGGCCTGGACACCTTGCAGGAACTAGTTCCACCTACACAGAGTCACAGCGTAATGTTGTGGTGGCTATGTTAGCATCCGGCAGTTCGCGGAAGGCTATGCCTGGTGGAAATGGGTATGGCAGCTTTGTACAGTTACCTCTCTCTCTTTGTTCCCCTGCGGAAGGGCCTGCCACAACCACCCTCATGACAGCCTCCCTCCTCCCATTTCCTCCCATGTAATCTACTTAGACATTTATACTACACAAATAATACTGCTCTTTTCCCTTCAATAAGAAATGGGGGAAACGTTTTGCTTTTGAAATAGGAATAATTGTATCGTTGTATATATGAAATAGAAAAACATTACATAAACGCACGACTTAGTGAGATTTCCAGGGCTATAGACGTATGTGTTGTGTGGCTTTTTTCTCCTGAGGGTGCCACCTAAAAGCCCAACGTCAGCAGGTGGAATTTATTTAACCCTCTCCCTCAGCATTTTGGAGTCAAAACCTTGTTATCTACACGACGTCCAACTCAAACAATACTCAGGTAGGCTTTGTTTTCCCTTGAGTATAAGACACCTAAGCTACCACCGTCAAATATTTAGTGACGAATTTGATTACCGATTGCCTCGATACACTTGCAAGCCACTCCATGCAACAACAACAAAAACGATTGAACATCTGACTAATCATTAAACACCTTTGTCTCGCTGTATTGGAAGCTTCTGTTTCTATGGTATTTGTTTTCTGATCAGAATCTAGTCTCCTCCCTATTCCCTGGTTGTGTCTTTGCAGTTTGAGTTAAGGGAGAGAGGGACTACCCCACACATCGAAGACATTTAACTTTTTTTCCAGATGCGTCGGGTTGGACCATTAATCATTGAGTGGGTTCCCCCGGTTTCTCTGTCCTGGTTCAATCAAGCCTCAGGGGGTTTGCCGGGTTCTAAAGTGGCCCGGGCACGCTTTGCTTACTCAGCAGGAACGATGCGCAGTTCTCCGCACTGTTCTGGTGGGTCTACTGAACTAATCACCTGTAAAGCCGATGGCCATTAACATTAATCCGGTTAAAAGATATAGAGCTCTCTAATGAACTTGACAAGTCCTCTTCGAGGATGACAACACCTCCGAAGACCTTTCTGACAACTAGGAAATCCTGTTACTACGTAGCCACAGTACCGTAGCCTGATCCAAGAGCCTATTCCTCTGTGTTATAGCACGTCCACGCGGTAACATCCAAACCATTTAAAAAGTGCTAGGTCCATATCTGATTGTTTCAAATATTTTTGTCATTTTGAAAGGAAAATATGAATGAACGTTAAATGGTCTATAGGTCGAAGGTATTTCACTTTAATATTCTTTTAACCTTGACGAAGCAACTTGGCAAGGGAGTTGAGGTCACAAAAACAGTAAACTCCTGATGAAACCCTAAATTGATGTACAAGTGGACCATACCACAATGTTTTTCAATTTAATCAGGTATTTTTCTGCATCAAGATGAAAATAACATAGTATAATTATCACAACTGAATATGTTGCAGGATGTACCCAAGTGCGATGTGACACAATGTTAGCGAGAATCCTGATGATGTGTGAGGTAGAGAATAGATGAGGTAGAGAATAGACACACTCACACGTATGGACAGCATCCTGTATTTTTCACCATCCATTGACCAAATCCAATTTGTTAAGACCCCTCTACGACTCACTTACTGGGTCTGTGGTCAATAGAAATCAGATTTCCTTGATTGGACATCCCATTATCCCTTTTGCTCAGACCCATTGCATTTGGAGTAAAGTAGGGTTGAGACGGATGCCCGGGACAGATCGGAGCTGTGGCTCCAGCGAGTCCGCCGTCTTTTAAAGGGTAAAAGCCTGACATATTAGTCATAAGTGTTCTTTAAATTCATTATCATCTTAACACGCGAGCGGCGCATGTGTCAGGGGGGGAAATAAGCCTCTTTAATGAGGTTAGTGGATCCATTTAAAGCTTTACAGTTGCTGTGCTGTCCTCCATGTCACACACCAGTCTCGAGAAGGCAGCAACAGCAACATCCTCTCCTTCAATGAGATTGCACAAGTCGCTTCTCATGCAGTGAGCGTTAAAATGAGTTTCACTGAGGAAGTCAACGAGCAGATACTATTAACATTTCTGACAAGCTTGGCTGGCAACAAAACGATACAAATCTCTTTGTGTTCCTCATATTTGCATGCGCCAAAAAAAACACACACACATTTTATGTGGATAAAAGTTAAAAACAGGATTTTGGGATTTTTATTCCCAATTCCTTTTATTCTATTTGACTAGCATAGCACACACAAAAGTGGAGTATGTCACCTCACCTGTGCTGGTGAGATATGTGAGCCTTTTCAGGAAAATAGGCATATGTTGCACGTCACTACTTCACAGCAGAGGCATTTGAACGTAATTATTATTTTTTTTTTCAAAATGCGTTTTTTGGAACCTTAATACCAACTTGTATGCCATCTGTAAACACAAATGAAATTGTTAAATTAAGAGCGTAGTTGGTTTAGCCATGGAAAAAGACAGGAAGCTTCCCGCTAGCCATTATTAGCTGAGATAATGGATGGGCTGGACATGCCGAGGAGTTCGGATTGGTCTGCCATGTAGCGTGCTTCTGTCTATAACATGAGCTGCTCAGTATGTGTAGGTAATCCTTTCTACCGCTACTTTTTTGAAAGATATCATGAAGAACGGCAAAAGTGTTGCTACTGTTCGTCACTTTCTGGAGGATGATCGTGCCATGCTGATTCTCTCTGACTCTGAAAAGGAATCAGACGACGAGGAAATCCCTGATTTAGGTACAAATATTTTAATTGAACCATAAATTGTAGTTTTCTGAAACGGCGATCAACAGTGTTGTTGTCACGGAAAAAGACTTGAAATCAGTGGAATTCCCGGTGGAAGCAGAGTATGATAGCTAAGAAGATGGAGAAAATTCTGGCATTTGATTGCAAATATGCAGAGGGAGTCGAAAAGAGAACACACCGAAGGCTGTTGTATAAAACACCTGTCTCCAGATTACATCTTCAAACTAAGGGCAACCATGGCATTCGTGATAGAGAGAGAGAAGCGTTCATCCATGTATACGGGTAAGGGAGTCTAGCTAATTTCATTTTCAGATATTATAAGTTTCTAATTTTGTCAGAAAGTTATTTTCATTGCAAATGAAAGCATACTGTTAGCTAGCTAGCTAACATTAGATCACTGGCTCGCTAGCTAACATGCATGGTGGCTAGCTATGACAATCAGTTTGTATTGTTAGTAGTATGGGTTGGGATTATTGCCGCATTCAAAACAACTGAACTTAGAACTGGGAACTCAGAAATCTCCGACTTCAGTGCGTTCAAAAAAACGAGCTCCGACTGGGAAAAATAGTTTTGAACGGTCCTCCAACTCAGAATTCCAACTCGGGAACTCAGACCTCTTTCTAGAGCCTCGACTTTCCGACCTGAAGATCACTGACGTCATGATTTGACCTCATATTTTTCCAAGATCCCAGTTGTCCTAAAAGCACCATTAGGTTCATTGTTTAGCTCGCTACATGTCGAAAATACCAGATGATTACCTGACCCATCATGTTAGCCAGGTGTGTCTGTGGGTGATTACAATCTATTGTATTTCATGAACATGTGTACATGTCTAGACAATGGTGACCCATCCACTTAGGTACATGTGGCTGGGCCTACTACTTTCACCCCTTTTAGTCTTGAAATATTTGGTTGTTTACTACATTACCTTACTCTGTTTAGCACATGGCCTCACATGTGAATCCTTAAAGAGATGGGTGGGGCTCAGGCTTTAGAGGGTGTGAATGAATCTGAATGGGTGTAGACAAAGAAGAGCTCTCCCACATCTATCGATGTGCCCTTGGGCACTTCACCCTATTTGCTCTGCATAAGAGCATCTGCTAAATGACTGGAATGTATGTGAATCCCGTCATTTTACAATGTTAATTAAATATTTGCTTTTGATACAGACAATTCTTAGTTCTTGCTTGTCCTTTCTATTACTGTAGCTCAGCTATAGTCTCTTGCATATTGCTAAATCACTTTTATGGAGTCAGATAATGAATTTAATGGACTTCGTTAATTGCATAGTCTTATTATGCGTTGCAGGTGAGGTGTATATAATATGTGATATGTGTATATATAAAATATTACCCCACTACACACTCATTTGGTTCATCTTAATGGGGTGACTTCCCCACGAACCTGACTGTGTGAGTGTGTGTGTGTTTGTGTTTGTATTTTTTCGGATGAGCGAGTGGGTGTGCATGTGCGTGCATTTGAGTGAGTGGCCTACAGTGTGCGATGACAACCCAACTCTAATTTAACCGCCAAACACCATCCGCCATTACCCAATATTAGGCTCATAACTACTCCCCCACTCACAGCTAAGGAACATTTCAGCTTTGAAAAGTAAATTGTTGGTCTTTGATCCACATTCAAAACAACGTGCTTCAATGTATTATCTGTCATTTTGAAACAGTTGCATCCAAAAATATATATTTTTTTCCATTCCCAGCTCTTATTTCTTATATCTTATTTCACCTAATGCAAATACATCAAGATTTCCTTGTATACAGTAAATAGTCATTTGTAAAACAAGGTATCTGATGTCAATTTCATTACACAATACAACAAACAGATTACTGACCATTTCGAATCCCACCACACCTTCTCCGCTATGCAATCTGGTTTCAGAGCTGGTCATGGGTGCACCTCAGCCACGCTCGAGGTCCTAAACAATATCTTAACCGCCATCGATAAGAAACAATACTGTGCAGCCGTATTCATTGACTTGGCCAAGGCTTTCGACTCTGTCAATCACCACATCCTCATCGGCAGACTCAATAGCCTTGGTTTCTCAAATGATTGCCTCGCCTGGTTCACCAACTACTTCTCTGATAGAGTTCAGTGTGTCAAATCGGAGGGCCTGTTGTCCGGGCCTCTGGCAGTCTCTATGGGGGTGCCACAGGGTTCAATTCTTGGGCCGACTCTTTTCTCTGCATACATCAATGATGTCGCTCTTGCTGCTGGTGAGTCTCTGATCCACCTCTACACAGATGACACCATTCTGTATACTTCTGGCCCTTCTTTGGACACTGTGTTAACTACCCTCCAGACGAGCTTCAATGCCATACAACTCTCCTTCCATGGCCTCCAACTGCTCTTAAAACTAAATGCATGCTCTTCAACCGATCGCTGCCTGCACCTGCCCGCCCGTCCAGCATCACTACTCTTGACGGTTCTGACTTAGAATATGTGGACAACTACAAATACCTAGGTGTCTGGTTAGACTGTAAACTCTCCTTCCAGACTCACATCAAACATCTCCAATCCAAAGTTAAATCTAGAATTGGCTTCCTATTTCGCAACAAAGCATCTTTCACCCATGCTGCCAAACATACCCTCGTAAAACTGACCATCCTACCGATCCTCGACTTCGGCGATGTCATTTACAAAATAGCCTCCAATACCCTACTCAATAAATTGGACGCAGTCTATCACAGTGCCATCCGTTTTGTCACCAAAACCCCATATACTACCCACCCCTGCGACCTGTACGCTCTCGTTGGCTGGCCCTCGCTTCATACTCGTCGCCAAACCCACTGGCTCCAGGTCATCTACAAGACCCTGCTAGGTAAAGTTCCCCCTTATCTCAGCTCGCTGGTCACCATAGCAGCACCCAACTGTAGCACGCGCTCCAGCAGGTATATCTCTCTGGTCACCCCCAAAGCCAATTCCTCCTTCGGCCACCTCTCCTTCCAGTTCTCTGCTGCCAATGACTGGAACGAACTACAAAAATCTCTAAAACTAAAACCCCAAATAATAAAACCTCACTAGCTTTAAGCACCAGCTGTCAGAGCAGCTCACAGATTACTGCACCTGTACATAGCCCATCTATAATTTAGCCCAAACAACTACCACTTCCCCTACTGTATTTATTTATTTATTTTGCTCCTTTGCACCCCATTATTTCTATTTCTACTTTGCACTTTCTTCCACTGCAAATCTACTATTCCAGTGTTGTACTTGCTGTATTGTATTTACTTCGCCACCATGGCCTTTTTTGCCTTTACCTCCCTTATCTCACCTCATTTGCTCACTTTGTATATAGACTTATTTTTCTACTATATTGTTTTACTCCATGTGTAACTCTGTGTTGTTGTATGTGTCAAACTGCTTTGCTTTATCTTGGCCAGGTCGCAATTGTAAATGACAACTTGTTCACAACTTGCCTACCTGGTTAAATAAATGTGAAATAAAAATAAAATAAATAAACACAAATATTGTAGCCAGATGCCAATAACCATCAACATTATCCAACTGACACCTGTCACCAATACTAAACAATACTAATAACAACAATACTACTACTAATCCCTACCGCCTATTTTATGAAATTAAGCATAAAATAAAGGATCAAAAAAAGAATAGCTGTGACTTTTATTTCCCTATGATGTATGAGATTATTGAGATTATTCCAAACGCTGAGAAACTAGTGCAACAGCACAACTGGCGTACTGTGACAGACTGGATTATCTGCTCATTTTCTACCCGGTCCTGGCATGAGTTGAAAAGAGAGTGATGTACAGCTTTGGCACCAAGAAAAATCCTCACTGAGGTGAAACTACCCATAACGTCTGTTTGAGATGACTTTCCGACAATTATCTGAAGCTCCTGTGGTACTGATGTCTGAAACACAGTTTATGGCAAAGGTATTCAGTCTTTGAGATTTTCGGGACAAGAAGTGTTAGAAGAGACGGCTTGATATAAGTCTTTTTCTCATACTGTATATGGACAATACTGACAACAGCAGTAGCAGCAAAGCAACATCATGGTCTCATAAGCGGTAGCTAACGCTTTAGAGCTCATTCCTGCCTCAGTGCTGTATTTTCCTTTCTTCAAGCCCTACTTTACCCTAATCGTTGTCATGTAAAAGACCACACCGTCTCCATCCACCATCAGAAGGGGCTGGTTCTTTAGTTATTTCTGGTTATCACGCGGCCATTTGTATGCACTGAGTGTACAAAACATTAGGAACACCTGTGGAACGCTTTCCACACCTTGAGTCCATGCCCCAACGAATTGAGGCTGTTCTGAGGGCAAAAGGGGGTACAGCTCAAAATTAGGAGAACATTAGTTATTTTATTGCACTCACTTTATCCTGTACTTTAGAGCATTATTAGTATTATAAAGGGTTATTAAGTATATTCAACTCTATGAAGACCAAAATACTGCACAGCGGTGGGAAGTGTTTCAGTGACTCAAACATTGCACTGTAGACTGAGCAAGGAAGATAAGCATGAAAACATACATGTCAACACAACACTTTCTGTAAGCACAGAGCTTGTACACCACTTAAAGCAATGAATTGAGACAGGTTGGGAATGGACAGATCATAGGTGATGAGTTCTTTATATATCTCAACATCATTCAGACACAGGAGTTCTTCCAGACCTTACCTCTTTCTCATGATACTGTAATGCAGCTCATCCTCCTGCTTGATGTGGGCATGGTCTCCGCTGGCGCGGTCGCTGCCCTCGCTGTCATCACTGCTAAAGACGGAGGAGAGCTCCCTCTTGGGCACACGGTTGGGGGGCAGGGGGATGGTGCGCTTCTCCGCCAAACGCCCGCGATTCTACAGGAAAATGGTTAAAGAAGCTCTTAGAGATGCGGTTCTCCAGTTTGTTGCTAACAGCATGCACGTGCTAACATGCTAACATTAAGCACTTGCTAGCATGCTAACACTAACCACGTGCTTAATATGCTAACAATAAGCACGTGCTAACATGCTAGTAGCTAGCGTTCGAAGCACTCCTCCACTCTAAACATCTGACTTGGTGTGCAGTGGCCACCATAATATTCCCCATCAGTCATACACAGAAATCAATGCTACTGCTGTCACGGGCACAATAGCATACATTTATACTAGGAGTGATCATTATATGAGATTAATTTGTTCTACAATACATACATTTTCCTAAACAGCATTTAGCATTATTCAGAGGCAATACTAAGAACGTAGAAAGTACCACAACTCAAGCTCCATAGCTGAACATAACAGCTTTATTGGTCATTTGTATGACCGGAATATTCCAATAACTTATTCCAAAATGATCATTATTATTATTAAGTACAAATATCGAGGCTATTCATGAAACAAAACTACCAAAGAAAAATTAACACCTTAAAAAAGCCACCATGATTAGACTGATTAAAGAAAGACGATGTCAAAGGATAAGAAAGTCATTTATTGCTATCTAATATGGGTGTCAATAAGTACTTACTTTTCAAGGGGGAGAAAAAAGTGATAAATGTACTATTTTTAAAGGAAAACTCCACCCCAAAATTACCTTTTGGTATTTGAAATGGGAAACCTGGCACGTGTGATCAACGGTCCTCGCAATGTGCTTGAATAATCAAGCCATTACTGGTGCACAAGCCCACTGAAATGTGCTCAACTGACTAAAAGTAGGATAGACTCCATACAGGAAACAAGGGAAAAACTACTCTCCAAAATCATATGCTTTTCCTGAAGAATAGGCTTCATGTTCTGGCTGAGACACCGCTGACACATATATAGGCCTACTATATGATATTTTTTGTAACTATAGATGTGAGCAATGACACAGAATATGTTTCAACTTACATTATACCCCAATACAGACATACTTATCAAATTTACCACAGAAATCCTAATAGGGGGATTGCCTAAACAACCATTGTTTACCATAGCCAGAGTCCTAAGTGATAAGGGGGTCATGCAAAGGGAGGACAGGAAATGATTATGCTTGGTGTGTTCAGCGCTTTTGGGCCACAAAGCTCTAATGAGCGGAGCGAAAGGAAAGGAGGAGTGTGGCCCTGAGGGGTTCTGGGAGTGAAGCTGGGTGACCTTTAATGTGACCTGAAGAGGTCACTGCAGATTAACACGGCTCTATAGAGATAAATATGGGGGGAGAAAAAGAGAAAGAGAGAGAGGCAGAATGGGAGGAAAGGGGGAGATAAACTGAATAGGAGGAAAGAAAGAGATAATTGAATTTGAGTAAAAGGAGAAAAGGCAACACAGATAAACACAGAGAGAGTGGACATAGCTTTGAAACACTATAGCTCTCTCTATCCCCACCCTCTCGCTCCCTCTCTCTGTCGCTCTTTTTTTCTCCCTCCCTCTCGCTCTCAGTGCCTACATCTCCACTCTACTCTCCCGGACGCCTCCGAGCCCTCCAGCTATCCCTTCCACCACATGCAAACGCCCCCCCCTCCCTCTCTCCCTCCATCCCACAAGGGGCGAAGACATGAGTGGCAGGCTGGGGCAGGGGCGCCTAGCCAAGAGGCAAACAGGTGCAGCCCCTCTGGAGGCTCTCAAGTGGCAGACATTAAAACGAGTGAGGGGGGAAAAGGGAGGATAAAGATAAAAACATCCCTCAGGATGAGCAGGGCCACATAGTTCTGCAACAAAAAAAATATATATTTTTCTGTCTTACCGAAAGAGTGTTTTTCCTTTCTTCTTTCCACAGGCAGATCTGTGAAGAGCAGTACCTTTGTATAAGTTCTTCTCAACTGCGTGAGGACAGTGGAGGAGTTTTCTTCTATTCCCGCACGACTTCCTCTGACTTAGCTACTTGGACTAGAGGTATGGAGTATGCTCTCTCTCTCTGTGGATTTCTCTCACTATAAGACAGACACACACCTGTCTTGTGAACTCACACACGCTCTCTCACACATACATACACACACACACCTGTTCATGGACACACATACCACACCTGTTCCTGCATGTAAAGAGGGGTTTTACTTAGCGGACATCGTGTGCTGGTCTACTGGAATATTCTGCCTAGGAAGAAGCACAGAGATTGTGGCTTCGTGTGTAGACAACCACCCACATGGCCCTGACATACCCAGACCGCCAGCCCTGGAAACCCCCTCTCCTTTCTTTAGCAGCACTGACGCAGAACTGGGGGTGGGCTCCCACTGTTTCCGGCAACACTTCCGCATCGCGGAGGAGGGCCCTCTAAAACAAAACACACCCCTGGCAGTCCACGTAGGAGTGTAAAAAAAGACACAATCATAATAAACACACACAAAAACACACACATCAACAGGAGAAGTAGTAGTGAATACACACATGTATAAACATATATGTTAACACACACATACATACTGTAAAAAAAAAAAAAAACTAGTTGTTTCAAGTAATTATTATTAATAAGTAACTGGTTCCACAGCCTTTTTTGTTTACTCAACTTTTCAGTCAAAGTGTTACCTAAAAAAAAGTGTTGGCCCAAACTTAGCTCCAACGTTAAAAAAATTCTGTCAACTACAAATTGTGTTTGCTCAAGTTGTCTCATATGTTCATCCACCAGACATGGTGGCGTAGCAGGAAGATCGGAATGCCGCGAGTTCAACTCCCAGGTGAGAACATGTTGAATAATAATTACTGTACAAAATGAACATGCACAATGTAATCATGTGTGTCAAATACAGCATGTAAATTGAAAACATTGTATGTTAAAAGCACTGTGTGTAACTAGTTCCACTGCCTTTTTTCGGTAAGACGCCCAAATAATAATTCCTCGTGAATAAACATACGAGACAAGTTGAGAAAAATATTTTTAAGTTGACTGAATTATTGCCTCGTTTTTTCAAGTTAGAGCTCATCTTGTGCCAACTAACTTGCTTTAGTTCGAGTATCACTTGGACCGAAAAGTTGAGTAAACAAAAGAAAGGATCTGGAATAATTAGTTGAAACAACTACATTTGTATTTATTTTAAGTACATGCACACACTCAAGGCGGCCTTACTGTGTGGTCAACCCTCTGTTGGCCATGGAAAAAAGTATTTCATAAACAATACACTAAAAGCACCTCTATGAATATCCCCTCCTACACATTCTGTCTGACGGTCCAAGTCCGCCAGCCAAGAAATCTGTATTTCACATCACACACCAACAACACACACACACATTCGCGTGAACACCGACAGAGAGACACACTCACCCACAAACACACAGGTTAGGCTTCAACAAAGTAGGAGTATCATATACCACAACTGTGGCTGGAATTCTTCCCAAAAAGCTTTTGTAATTTCACTAAAACCACTTATCCGACCAAAGTGTGTGTTTAACTGCAAGCTGGCGTCGGCTATCCACCGCTGCACCACACACACACACACACACCAGTCTCTTTAGTAACATGGGCTGTATACATTCATAAAAGGAGAGAATAACTGTTCTAAAACTACAGAAAGATCCTGTTGTTATTGTTGTTGTTTTATCAAAACCCCAGCCTATATTTAATGCCAAACAATACTGACAAACAGTAATGCTGTATTTTTTTATTAAGCTTATTCCAGACCTTAAATGAAGCCTCTGTGGAAAAGGCTATTAATGTTATTTTTTTCTCCCTGCCTTATTTCCTAAAAGGTGCTGTACCCTGCCACTGGCTCAAACCAGCATGCACACACACACACACACACACACACACACAGTGGTAGCCGCCCGCGACATTCCTGCAGCTGCAGCGGTCTCTCTCTCTCTCTCGCACGCGCCCCCCCAGCGTTCTCCCTGGGGGATGAATGCCTAATGAGTCACGCGCCTGTCTGCCGTTACCTCTCGGCGTGTGTGTGTGTGTTTGTGTGGGTGTGTGTGTGTTTGTGTGTGTGTGTGTGTGTGTGTGTGTGTGTGTGTGTGTGTGTGTGTGTGTGTGTGTGTGTGTGTGTGTGTGTGTGCGCGGAGGCAGGGGGGACTTGGCGCACGGACTGGCAGAGGGGGAGGGGGAGTTAGGAGATGACAGGGGGTTGAGGGAAAGGGAACGAGAGAGAGAGAGAGAGAGAGAGAGAGAGAGAGAGAGAGAGAGAGGGGGGGGGAAGGAGGAAAGGGCCGTCATTGCCACGCTCACATAGGTCCAGTGAAAAAAAGAGCCAAACAGACTCCTTTTTCTGTTTATGTTGACCTCCACTCTGTCTTACTCACCCACTCACTAAAGTAAGCTACAATTCTGAAGGTACATTACAGACTTTAGAAGCTACATTAGAGACACATTATGAGGGAGGGATTTCAAATCATACAACCCCTCCCACAAATCATACAACCTCCTTTTCACCATATTGTACATACGGCACATCTATAAATGCTTAGTCGCGGACTATATTTAATAGTGGAAAAGACTGTGTGATAAAAGTGTGTGTCTGTGTGTTTGTGGAGGGGGGGTACGTAGTGGCAAGGCAACACTTGGTTTTCATGGCCAGAATAATATTTTTTGGGGGGGAGAAAGCACTGTGGGAAGGACAGGCATGCAACCAAACACCCCCCTCCCCACCTCACACACATACCGTCCTCCCTTTCCTCTCTCTGCCCCCACCCCTCGGCCCCCACACGCTGAGCTGAACGGGCGGTTGCGGCCCAGTGGAGCAGGACGAGGGACGAGTGGGAGGGAGGGAAGGGGGTCTAGGAGGGCGAGAGGCAGCGAGGGGGAGAAGGGACGGTGGTGGGAGGTTAGTGGCGGTGCAGCCAGGTGTGCCAGCGCCTCTCTCTTGTGTTTGGATAGGCCCGCCAAGGCAGCCGTGCGAGAACTTTAGACAGGTAACGACTCTGCCATTCTCTCCCCAGACAAAATCAAAGGGAGGGGGAGAGGCAGGGAGGGGGGTGTCTAAGGGAGATAGAGAGAAAGCCGAGTGCAGCAAGGTTGAGTTTTGCAGAATAAAACAAAAATATATGTCTGAGAAGGCTTCATATCCGCCCCAATGTCTGTAATTTTGTATACAATCAAATTACGCAAAGCTGTATTTATAGCATTATAGCATATATCTTTCATTCAATCACGCTACTCTGTGTGTGTGTGTGTGTGTGTGTGTGGCATGTGTGAAACACTGAGTTGAGTGACTACACTCTTGAAAAGCAAGGTGCTATCTAGAACCTAAAAGGGTTCTTCGGCTGTCCCCATAAGAGAAACATTTGATGAACCCTTTTGGGTTCCAGGTAGAACCCTATTGGGTTCCATGTAGAACCCTTTCCCCAGAGGGTTCTACATGGAACCCAAAAGAGTTCTACCTGGAACCAAAAAGTGTTCTCCTATGGGAACAGGCGAAGAACCCTTTTGGAACCCTTTTTTCTAAGAGTGTAGCGTCAGTGAAGAGGCCCCACAGAAAGAGGAAGAGACCCCTCGACCACTATGCTATCATATGAGGGCAGACGTCTGTACATATACTGGGAGGAGAGAGAAGTTCCATAAATATCTCTGCTGGCTATGTCATCATCAGCTGCAAACAACTGATAGACGAGTAGTCCACCTTATTTAGCTAACTCCATCAGTCCCACCGAAAAACACATACACATGCACACACACACAGACAAGACAGGAGAAAGGCAAGGTATATAGGGGCTCTGATCGAGGCCAGAGACTTCACTTTCCCTGTCAATCTCTGGTCCTGTCATCTAGCCTCTTACTGATAGTGCAGGCTAACACAGGCTAATGGCTAATTCACTGGCTAATGGCTAATTCACTGGCATAATGGATCATTGCAGACGGAATTATTCATAGATATATAAAGTGGCTATGTTGAGTGTATGTGTGCGTGTGTGTGCACGCCTGTGTGTGTGTGTTTGTGTGTGTGAGACAGAGGGAGGGAGTGTGTTACAGTACTTGTAAGCCTGCCAATAAGTTGCACTTTTAGTATTGATTGCTAACACTAAGGCTACCCAAAATGCAAGGCCCCTAGTGAATAAGCAAATCATTAGAGACTCAGTTATTCTCTAATTTGGCCAATTGACTAAGAAACACACTAGAGTCCTGAACCATGCATCACTCCTTCCCTAAAGACGGATACTGTGGTTGCCATGGTAGCATAGCCTTAGTGCCATGTGGGACACACACAGAGACCCACACACACTGCACACACACACTGCACACATACAGCACCACCACACTCACGCCAATACATACACACATTTGTGCAAATGCACGCACACACACACACACACACACTCCAACCCCCTGCGGGGAGTGAGCTGTTCAGGGACACAGAGGCGTCAGCCCTGCTTATCCCCAGCATCACAGTGGCACCCAGCCAATAGAAAGTCCCCGACAAATGGCCATATCAAAGCAATAACCAAGGGTGCGTTCAGCAGGACGCAACGTTTTGGAACGTTCAAATATAAATATGCTATGTAGAACAAACATGTCTCTCCGACATAGAATAAGGAATCACGTCGGCTCTCTTCATGGAATTTCTATCTGCAACGTTCGAGAACGTTTTGCAACTGAACATGGCCATGCTTCGTACAATATCTACAGCAACTTATATTGGTATTGTACTGGTAACTTCCTGTTCTTCCTGTCTTATATATAAGAAAGGCACTAATATGGATCACTCCCTAATAACTACGGACTCTAGTCCATATATCAAATGAATGTCTACTGCTACGCCTTGGCAGTGTCACACTGGGTTACAAGCATTTCTCTACACTCGCATTAACGTCTGCTAACCATGTGTATGTGACCAAAACATTTTGATTTGATTTGATTTGGTTACAATGTGCAATACATTGAAATATACACAAAAATCACACCGGAAATCAGATTTTGAAATGGGAACCTATGGCTCTTTGAGTTTCAACCAGCTTAAAATGACTGTTGTTGGAGGCAGGGATGTATAATAATAATAATAATGAGTAATCTCCCCACAACCCCCTAACATGGATGTGCGTGCGTGTGTGTGTGTTTACGTGTTTGTGTGTTTACGTGTGCGTGTGTGTGCTAGTGTTTGTGTGTGCATGTGTGTGCATCTGTGCGTGCGTGTGCATACAATGCCTTCAGAAAGTATTCACATACTTTTTCCACATTTTGTTGTGTTACAGCCTGAGTTTAGAATTGATTACATTTAGATTGTTTTGTCACTGGCTTACACACAATACCCCATAATGTCAAAGTGAAATTTTTACTAATTAATTACTAATAAAAATATGAAATGTCTTGAGTCATTAAGTATTCAACCCCTTTGTTATGACAAGCCTAAATAAGTTCAGGAGTAAACATTTGCTTAACAAGTCACATAATAAGTTGCAAGGACTCACTCTGTGTGCAATAATAGTGTTTAACATTATTTATGAATGATTTCTTCATCTCTGTACTCCACACATACAATTATCTGTAAGGTCCCTCAGTCGATCAGTGAATTTCAAACACAGATTCAACCACAAAAACCAGGGAGGTTTTCCAATAACTCGCAAAGAAGGGCGCCTATTGGTAGATGTGTAAAAATACAAATAAAAGCAGACATTGTCTATCCCTTAGAACATGGTGATGTTATAAATTACACTTGGGAGGGTGTATTAATACACCCAGTCACTACAAAGATACAGGTGTCCGTCCTAACTCAGTTGCCGGAGAGGAAGGAAACCTCTCAGGGATTTCACCCATGAGGCCAATGGTGACTTATGGCTGTGATAGGAGAAAACTGAGGATGGATCAATTGTAGTTACTGCACAATACTAACCTAATTGACAGAGTGAAAAAAGGAAACCTGTACAGAATAAAACATTTCCAAAACATGCATCAGGTTTGCAACAAGGCACTGAAGTCATACTGCAAAGAATGTGGCAAAGCGATTACATTTTGGTCCTAAATATGAAGTGTTATGTTTGGGGCAAATCCAATACAAAACATTACTGAGTACCACTCTCCATATCTTCAAGCATAGTGGAGGCTGCATCACGCTATGGGTATGCTTGTAATGGTTAAGGACTGGGGAATTTTGGGGATAAAAAAGAAACCGAATGGAGCTAAGCACAGGAAAACCTGGTTCAGTCTGCTTTTCACCAGACACTGGGAGATGAATTCACCTTTCAGCAGGACAATAACCGAAAACACAAGGCCAAATCTACACTGGAGTTGCTTACCAAGAAGACAGTGAATGTTCCTGAATGGCCTAGTTACAGTTTTGACTTAAATCTACTTGAACATCTACGGCAAGACCTGAAAATGGTTGTCTAGCAATGATCAACAACCAATTTGACAGAGCTTGAAGAATTATGAAAATAATAATGGGCAAAGGTTGCACAATCCAGGTGTGGAAAGCTCTTAGAGACTTACCCAGAAAGACTCACAGCTGTAATCGCTGCCAAAGTTGCTTCTACAAAGTGTTGACTCGGGTGTGTGAATACTTGTGTAAATGAGATATTTCTGTATTTTATTTTCAATACCTTTGTTACAATTTCTAAAAACAAGTTTTCACTTTATCATTAAGGGGTATTGTGGGTAGATGGGTGAGAGACAACAATCAATTAAATCAATTTTGAATTATGGCTGTAACACAACAAAATGTGGAATAAGTCAAGGGGTTTGAATACTTTCTGAAAGCACTGTATGTATGTGCGTGCGTATATGTGTGCATGTGTTTTGTTCTTTCTTGCTCTGTGGTCAGGATGCAGGAGAGGGGGAGGCCCCTGATTGGAGGAGCTCTTTACGAGCCGGAGGTAGAGAGTGTACTTTCCTCCTGGCCTCCGCCGGTTCCGCTGGAATAACAGAGCGCAGAAGGCCCGGTTCTCCCTGGAGCACACACATGCGCACACACACACACCACTTAACCCTCTCTCAAACAGCGACCACACACACCGGGTACACGAAGAGCACAAATCTACAGAGCAGTTAAACGCAGAAGCTGATTTATATAAACCTTGCTGTCTGTCTCTCCTACATTTGCAACATTGTTTCAATATTCAATCGGATCTTCATCTGTCCCTAGTAATGCACGTGTTGGGATGAGACAGACAGCCGGGCAGCGTTTCTCAGCCAGTCCGAATCATGAATCAACTGGCATCATTTTTATGGACATATACAAAGAAATGTCAATTGAAAAAAGGTCAGTTTGAAGTAATTGTGTTAGCGGTGTTGTTGGCTAGCTCCTCTGAACAACAGTGTCCTGACGAGTAAGCACATTTTCTATGCCAGGCGAAACCGCACCTCATTAGCTCATTGTTATGGATGTATCCAAAAAAATGTCTCTAGAAAACAGCTTAAACAAATGCAAGTGCAGCTACTTTGCTGTTATTCTTGCTGCACTTTTTGACATGACTAAGTTAGCCGTAGTTGGCTAGCTAGCAAGCAAGGGATAAAAACGTTGCCAGCCAGTATGGCAATGGAACATTTAGAACGAACAACTGGGTCGCGTCCATAGATACAGAACAAAAAGACTGAAAGACTGGGTCGCGTCTCTGGCAACCGAACTAATAGAACGAACGACCAGCCGGCTTGGGTAGCAACACTAGATTTGTGTCCGGACTATATATTGTGGAAGGATGAAATAGTATGAATAAATTCATCAAAATATATTTTTTTTATGAAAATGTGTCAATCATTATTTAAGTATGTTGGTAACCCAGTTAACAGTTACTATCACCATTGAGATATATACAGTTTTTGCATGGAAACACTGTGTGTACTGTAGATGAGACAAAAGTGTATGTTGATAAAGTGATAATGCCCTCGAAGCCGGTGTTTGGAGGATATATTGACATGGTTTGCCAGACCTCGACTTCGTCTCAGGCCTAACAATGGTGACAGTAACTGTTAACAAAACAGTATACTGTATTATAGGCCTAGTATGGTAGAGCATAACACAAAACAATGAAAATGGCTCAAAATTGCTCAATTGTTACAGTGTGAATATGTACAGTAGCTCTGTATTAGTGTGGTGTGTGCGCGCACACCCGCATGTGTGTGAGATCATTTTCTATGCCAGGCGACTGGGTCGTTGCCACACTCTCATCACAGAGAGAGTGCTAGTGTGTACCATTCGGCGGAGGGCGGCACGGGGGAGGAAGACGCCGAGATAGGCGAGACAAGCCCCGCTGCCTTCCCTTCTCCTCCACACCTCTCGTGAACCCGCCGACGCTATGTGCTGTGCTGTGCGCTTGCGTTTGTTTATTCACTAGGGTAGCCTCTGTAGCTCTACCTCCCGAGAGAGAGAGAGAGAGAGAGAGAGAGAGAGCGAAAGCGAAACTGGAGAAAACTATAGGTTTGGACACACTCAGCACAACAGTACCATACTGTCATCCAACATTATCATGGCTTTTCAACCTGTGCCACTTTCAGCTACTTGAATGCCAAACAGGAGGCTGTCTACCATGTATTACCTTCTGCTGTGCCAAGGGTCCCAGAAATAAGATGATAAGATGTTCATTTGTGAGATACAGTAAGCCTACAATGTGTTTTTCAGCAGTAACTTCAGACCTGTTGAAATCCCAGCCTTGGTTTGTGAAAACAATTCACAGGGACCCGCACTGCTCATAAACAATAGATAGAATATAACCAACCATCACAAGCCATCAGACAAGCACATCTGTAGAGAAAAGCCTGCCATTTCTGGCTAAGCCAACAACAGGCACTGACAACAGAGAGGTGTGCACACTGCTATAAACAGTACGATTACAATAGGCTTTTGTGTCAGGACTCAGAAAGCCAACTCCTGGCAAGTTACTTGAGTCATGTCACTCTATGACTGTTCATTTACTGTCAGTAGAAATGACAAACATTTTTTTGGAAAGAAAGGCAATTTGCAGACAATATTTATTGTGCCACTGTTCAGCTGCATCTACTTATGTATTCTCCCCGAAACGGTCTTTTTAGCCAATGCATTCCATTTCATTTTGTTTTCCGTGAACCCTACGTGGTAGTTGCGTGTATCTGTATTCTTGGCTGTGAAGAAAACGTCACCAGTTTACCTGTATCACTCAAACACCTCCAGCTTATCTAAACCGCTTTTGCCTTGCGTGCCTCACAAACAAAAATCAGCAGTAGCCACGCTCAGTAGCTCGCTAAGCCTCTTACGCCCTCAAGATTAGAGCTTTGGAGCGATGACAGATGCACTCCGTAGTGATAAAAAAAAAACACACACACACACACACACACACGCACTGCACCTGTGTGAACAGACTCGGCGACAGTGAGTCGGCGACGGTGAGCCAGCGACGTGCTCGCTCAAAGCCAGCACACTGGCACAGACACCACACCTGTGACGCCTCACAACCTGCATGGCATAATGCCATTAGCTCAGCTGAACGGGGACGGCATGGCAAACACAGCCCAGTGAAACAGCTAGGAGAGGAACAGCAGCAATGGACAGAAGAGCCATGAGAATGAGATCAATCTAGCAAAAGGGAGCCTGACTAGTCACCCATTCATATTACTTATTAACTTGGACTAGATTGCGCCTTTCAATCTTGGCTTCATGTTGTGGTTTGAGCCAGTGTTGATTTCAATGTCATGTAAATATCTGTGAATAATGACATAAAGAACTCAACCAACCATACTCAACCAACAGAACAAAAACTTCAGGCCAGGCACCATACCCTCAAATGGTGTTTTTCCCCCTTAATAATATCGCAATCAACTTTTACCAGTTGAACGTAAACACACATATAATCATTTTTTGTATTACAATTCTTCTGAAATATTGTATTAAAATATGAAAAATTGGCAAAATCTCTTTAAATATGTGCAATAATAGTGTTTAAGATGATTTTGGAATGATTACCTCATCTCTGTACCCCACACACATACAATTATCTGTAATGTCCCTCAGTCATGCAGTTAATTTCAAACACAGATTCACTACAAAGATACAGGTGTCCTTCCTAACTCAGTTGCCGGAGAGGAAGGAAACCACTCAGGGATTTCACCATGAGACCAATGGTGATTTTAATAAAACAGTTACTGAGTTTAATGGCTGTGATAGGAGAATACTGAGGATAGCTCAACAACATTGTAGTTACTCTACAATACTAACCTGAAAAAAAGGAAGCCTGTACAGAATAAAAATATTCCAAAACATGCGTCCTGTTTGCAATAAGGCACTAAATTAAAACTGCTAAAAATGTGGCAAAGAAATTAACTTTTTGTCCTGAGTGCAAAGTATTATGTTTGAGGCAATCCAACTACTCTTCATATTTTCAAGCATGGGGGTGGCTGCATCATGTTATGGATATGCTTGTCATCGACAAGGACTAGGAAGTTTTTAAGGATAAAAAGAAACAGAATAGCGCTAAGCACAGGCAAAATCCTAGAATTTAACCTGGTTCAGTCTGCTTTCCACCAGATACTGGGAGACAAATTCACCTTTTAGCAGGAAAATAACCTAAAACCTAAAAGGTCAAATATACACTGGAGTTGCTAACTAAGACAACATTGAATGTTCCTGAGTGTCCAAGTTACAGTTTTGACTTAAATCGGCTTGAGAATCTATGGCAAGACTTGAAAATGATCAACAACCAATTTGACAGAGCTTGAAGAATTAAAAAAAAGAATAATGTGTTACAATTGTACAATCCAGGTGTACAAAGCTCTCAGAAAGACTCACAGCTGTAATCACCCAAGCATTGAGCATTATAGACCAATATCATTCTGAATAAATTCTGTCACAAAAGGCAGATTGCTTAAGACCAATGCTGCTTACTCTGTGTCTCAATAAAAATAAAATGTAGTTTAGAGCAAGCTTTTAGCCCAGTCGTCATCACAGACAATTGGAATCAGCAATGCAACATACAGTTTTAAACCAATGATAAAGCAAGGAAAACATATGTAAGAATTGAAATGCTGATGAAACCATAATCTTACCACTGGAGACGAAATTCGACACCCAGGGCAATCACAGATTGGAGGATGTACCTGTAAGATTCCTTTGGACATAAGGGTCTTTAAACTTTTCCCTGAGAGAGAGAAAGGGTGAGAGAGAGAGAGAGTTAGAAGGAGTTATAATACAAAAATAAACCATACTTATACAGGACCCATTGATATCAGCAACTTTAAATCAATGATATGTAATAACCTACACATGAAGGTGATTACAAATGACAGGACCTTCAATAGCTTTATATAGGCCGATATATTTGTCTAGCGAACATAAGACTATGTTAACAGAGTCTATACATAAACATCAATAAAACAGTTTGTGCAACACAAAATGTGGATAATTGTTGAATAATCAAGCATCCAAAACTAAAACATAAACATTACATTTGGAATCGCCAGTTTTTCAAACTAAATGACCTTGTTTCACCGATGAGTTGTAGTTGAGCCCCGTGTGTTAATAAGATACATGGCAGTAGGCTATTGTCATTGTATCTAATCTCAGATATGAAACTATCTTTTATCAGGCTAGCATGTTTTGCCCGAGGGCAACACCCTCTCCCAACAGAACTTGGGGTGAGGTTCTAAAATAAGTGCGCACGCGGCCAGCGCAATAACGGGTAATTATTCAAATAGGCCCAAAGTTAGTCAATAATATTCATTGTTCTAATAAGAAATCAATTAATAAACATCTTCTGAGACGTTTGTTTTGTCTGAGCCAATGTATAACTTTTCAAACCAAAATAGTAGCCAGACAATAACATCATTATTTTGGATAGTTGCAACGCAAACATAATCTACCCAAAATAACCAAAAGAGTAAGGAATAGCCTAAAACTTCAAGTCAAATAATTTCGTTCCCTCTCTCCAACATCATTCTGGTCTTTTGAGGTGTCAACACCCATTTAGCCTTCTGTTATACCCAACACTCAACGGAATGATACCCGCAACGTCCATCAACTGCCATATAATGTTTAAACAATTCTGTACCCAAATATGAACGTATTTCACCTTAGTCCACGACTCCTTACGCCCCGTTTTGCGAATGGTCGCTGCCTGTGAAGATACAGTGAGGGTATGTGCCTTTTCTCATCTCTCTTCTTACGCGCTGTCGTTGGTGTACTGCTGAGTAACCCTTTAACTACGAAACGCAGAACCAAACCAGGGAAACCGAATTTCCACTCACAAAACAATGACAAAAACCTTAAATTGGGTATCCTCCTCAAAATGAACATACTTAAAAAAAGGTATACATAATGTTTTATGTTGCCTACCTTTGTGCCTTATACTTCGTTTCCAATCTTTGGCGGTCTCCCTTCCACTGACAAACTGGAACTCATTCGGGGTGAGCCACTCGCCCCGGTATTTGATTGAGGGTCCCTTACTACCTTGGCACAGTTTGTTAATGTATAGTAAAGCCTTGTTCTCCCCGCACTCCACCTCGATGCATGGTTCCCCGTTCTCAAAAAACGGCTGAAAGTCGGGGATGGAGGAAAACCTCTCCAGCATTAAGTCGTCCGGGTGATGGTGAAGGTGCTGGTGATGCAGTGCCGAGTCGTGGAGCCCCAAGTACAAGCGGTGATGGCCGAAAATATGGTCGTACTGCGGTGGGTGCGGGGTCACCACAGTGATAGCGGTGTCATTTAAAGGGGGCAGGTATTCGGACTGGTTGAAGGCAGCCAATGCCAATACGTCCCCATCCAGTCTCTCCTTTTTGATGGCAGGCATGTTACTGGGAGCGAAGCGCCGGTAACAAGTGATTAGCAGCTAGTCCGACCCAACTTGTGTGTCCTCTTTTCGGAGTTGGTCAGCCGCCCCAGACTTGAAGACGAGACACTTTGTTTTAGGCAGGGCTCCGGTGTCGCTCCGTGACACTCTGTTGAACTTCCCGGACAGATTGCCATTCACTAGTTTCCAGCTCTCTGTAGTGGCCGCGCTCTCTTCCGCCACACTCCACCACTCACCACTCGCTTGACGGTTCTCGCCGCGCTCCTGCCTACCACCCGCGCTCCTGCCTACCACTCGCGCTCCTGCCTACCACTTTTAATCGGACTTGCGTTACTAATACCTGACACGTTGGAGTGGTCATACCTTAGCCATGGACATCACGTTATCCACAATGATCATTGACACTTCCCCACATGTCTCTTCAGTTTAGTATTTTCTAAACAGTAGGCCTATTGTTATGGTGTTGGTTTCTCTTATTTTACCTGCCTTTATTTATTGCAATTAACAGGTTCACAGTCATTGTGCCTTCCAATATGCTGGTATTACGCAAGACCGTCTCTACCTGAATAATTAACAATACTAGGCTATATAACGTCTTGTTTGATGTATTAGAAGTAGTACAAAAGATGCAAATATAGGTTCCTTTGCTACATACTTTCCATATGCCATAAAACTAGAGCCTATGGCTATCTGAGCATTGCAAACTTCCCTATTTTTCAAGATATTTCAACGTATTTGCGTGGAACAAATTCAACTGATGGGACCTTTGAAATAGTTGTTTTTTAACCCTGTGTAGGCTATATCGTTAAAGTCACGGTGAAGTTCACAGACCCAGACCAAACAAGATTTGCACTCTCCGCCGCTTCTCAACTTGGCCCATTTAAACAGCCGAGGTTTTGCGAGCGCGAAAACTTGAAGGGGGGTGCGCGACGGACGTCATTATTGCGCAAAATATAGCCTAAACACAGTCACATATTCCTGACACATACTGTAGCCTACGGATTATAATATTTCCCTCTTCTTAAATGATTATAATATTCATGTTCATATATCAGCAGGTACATATAGCCTACAACAACAATACATACCGAAACAACAAAATTCAAAGTCAGTTGATGATTAGGCCTACCAAGGTAGGGATACATTTTTTGATAGGCTATGCTAACATAGAAGTAGGCCCCATTGTCTCGCAACAACAAGCAAACACGTACAGGCCTATAGACTATATTCCATTAAATTCAACAACAGCTTTGAACACATATATGTTCATTCTCTTTAATTGGTCTTTGCTCATAGTTCTACCCTTCATAACCTCGGAGGTTCAGAATGTGGTGGGTGTTCTCTGTTGTGCCCTCAGTGCTTGAAGTCAATATTTTTCTTGTACTCTTTGTAATCATCTTCCCACTACTCTAATGATCTCTCTCCTTTGAGAAAACTGTGGCCATTTTAAAAATCTGGAAAGGATATCATAAAGAACAGAAGATTTTATTCATCACATTTGTTAAGTCAAAATATCAGCAATATCTCAAAATCTGCCTGCATTTGTGAAACTTCAAATCAAACACGCCATACTAAATGTTGTGTGTTTGACCTCACCAAACTTATATTACCTTAAAAATACCAATTGCATACAAATCTAATCCCACACAGGTTGTTGTGAAATGAACAAAGGCATGAGTGGAATTAGATAATGGATAGAAAGACATGTACGTGCTGTTGGCCTTCACCTAGTCCCATAGTGGTAATATCTTCCATTGAAGAGGGCAAGGGCATGATCCAATGGACCTAACAAAAAAAATCAGAGTAGAAAGTCACATCAGGAACGGTACTCAAAGCTGATCTAGAATCAGGTCCCCCTGATACATATATTCTTATTGATACATATATTCTTATTCATTATGATCTTAAAGGCAAAACTGATCCCGGATCAGCACTCCAGGCTCTGACCCGTCAACTTATCACCACCCAGGTTTATCCATCCTCCACACCACCACATGGAATAGCCATTCCACAGCAGAGGTTGGGCCCAGGGTCCTGTGTGTCAGACGCATATAAATCACACCGAATGCCCCCTGTCACGCACAGGAAGGAGCTATGCACTGCAAAGGGGCCCGAGCGCAGAGGGCCATAGATAAAGCATCGCTGGATAGCCCTACTGCTTGGGTTATACACCTATAAGCAAAAACATGCATGCACACATATGTACCCATATACTGTATACAAACACACACACACACACACACACACACACACACACACACACACACACACACACACACACACACACACACACACACACACACACACACACTGAAATTCTCTGGTCCCTGATTCATTCAGGTCAACACAACAGGTTGAATGAGGGAATGAGCAGCATGGGCGCTTTCATGACATGGTGGAGGGAGACCATTCTCACCATCACTTCTGCAAAGCTTTATGAACCATCACCTTGTTTACTGACATTAAAGGATATACACTATATATACAAAAGTATGTGGACACTCCTTCAAATGAGTGGATTCGGCTATTTCAGCCACACCCATTGCTGACACGTGTATAAAATTGAGCACACAGCCATGCAATCTGCATAGACAAACATTCGCAGTAGAATGGCCTTACTGAAGAGTTCAGTGACTTCCAACGTGGCACTGTCATAGGATGCCTCCTTTCCAACATGTCCGTTCGTCAAATTTCTGCCCTGCTAGAGCTGCCCTGATCAACTGTAAGTGCTGTTATTGTGAAGTGGAAACGTCTAGGCCCAACAACGGCTTAGCCCCGAAGTGGTAGGCCACACAAGCTCGAAGAACAGGACCGCCGAATGCTGAAGAAATCGTCTGTCCTCGGTTCCAACACTCACTACCGTGTTCCAAACTGCCTGTGGAAGCAACGTCTGCACAATAACTGTTCGTCAGGAGCTTAATGAAATGGGTTTCCATGGCCGAGCAGCCGAACACAAGCCTAAGGTCAACATGCGCAATGCCAAGCATCGTCTGGAGTGGTGTACAGCTCGCTGTCGTTGGACTCTGGAGCAGTGGAAACGCTTTCTCTGGAGTGATGAATTACGCTTCACCATCTGGCAGTCGACGGACGAATCTGGGTTTGGCGGATGCCAGGAGAACGCTACCTGCCCGAATGGATAGTGCCAACTTTAAAGTTTGGCGGAGGAGGAATAATGGTCTGGGGATATTTTTCATGGTTCAGGCTAGGCCCCTTAGTTCCAGTGAAAGGAAATATTAACGCTACAGCATTCAATGACATTCTAGACAATTCTGTGCTTCCAACTTTTTGCCAACAGTTTGCAGAAGGCCCTTTCCTGTTTCAGCATGATAATGCCCCTGTGCCAAAGCGAGGTCCACACAGAAATGGTTTGTCGAGATTGTTGTGGGAGAACTTGACTGGCCTGCACAGAGCTATGAACTCAACCCCATCAAACACCTTTGGGATGAATTGGAACGCCGACTGCGAGCCAGGCCTAATCGCCCGTCTCACTAATGCTCTTGTGGCTGAATGGGAGTAAGTCCCCGCAGCAATGTTGTAATATCTAGCGGAAAGCCTTCCCAGAAGAGTGGAGGCTGTTATTGCAGCAAAGGAGGGACCAACTCTATGTTAATGCCCATGAGTTTGGAATGAGATGTTTGACGAGCAGGTGTCCACATACTTTTGGTCATGTAGTGTATGTCTTCTGTTAGCGGTGGGTCAAGTTATAAAGCCGGGATTCAATCTGATCAGCGGTAGATCTGCGTTATTGCGCTCTTGACATTTAAAGGTATCTTCCGGTTGAGCCAACCTAAACCACATGGACTGTTTGGACATATTCCAGTCCAACAGGCGGTACCGATGCATCAAGGCTCAGACCAACAGACTCCTAAACAGCTTCTATCCGCTGGCCGTAACACTGTTAAATGGCAAACAACTACTGCTCTCGCTCTCCCACAGACTGTCCACACTGACTCTATGCCCATCCACAGGTCTCCACCCACTCACAATCACAGAATTTTTGGGAAAGAGCTCTCAATGTAAGAATTTCACTGTACTGTTTTACACCTGTTGTATCTTGTGCGTGTGGCGAATAAATGTTGAAACTTGAAATATATGCAGCCTTTCCGTGAATGCGGTCTCTGCGAACGTGGGAGCATTTCCTTTAAAAGGGTAGGCCTAAATAGTCGACAAAGTGCGATTGGATTGAATCCCGGCCTAAATCAAAAATGCCTTTTAACTAATCTGAACCATAGATGACCGTGATGATATCTGATCTGTAAAGACTGTAGATATCATGCCATAGTTCATAGCAATATTACAAAATGGTGTGGTAGGCTAATTTCTCCAATGTCTCTCAATGTAGGCTACATCTAATCAACCAGGGTATTATGGTAACAGGCAGGAACAAAACCTTTCATATGCAACGGAACTTCAAAGTAAAATGAACAACTGTTTCTAGGAAGGCGACTTAGTAGGTGAACGTTTTATTTTAATTCTCTCTTTTCGCCCCCGTCACCTCAGAAACACCTCTGCGGAAATGTGGGCTCCGGTGTGGATAAGTAGGTGCTGGGGCGGACCTTTAGGGGAGCCCTGGGGAACCCTGTCATCACTGTCATATCGGGGATACCCATGCCCCCTCACACCCACTCCCAGCCTGTGACTCATTGGCTCCATTGCATTACTGCACCCAGACACCCACCATGGAGGGGTTCCCCCAAACTCCGACTGACATGGCAACATCTCGGCCTCCAGCAGTTCTCTGAAGAGGGTTGGCTGTTATTGGGCGTATGATTTCGTTATTGTTTCGACCACCACCACCCTCTTGTTCTTTCTCTTTCATCCTATATCCTTGTGTGGACATAATTAAAACATCACTTTTGATCACATGTGGTACTAGGACACCCTCTTTTTTCACAGAAAAAAATGGGATTCAATTATATTTTTGTTCAAATAGAAATGACAATAAAATTCTGTGTTTTCTCAATAAAATATTCAGCGAATGGCGTTCTGTTTATTCACTCCACGTCGGCCATACAGATCCCCCCTAATGACACCCCTGCCTCTGCGCGGTTGTTGGCAGCGGCCCCAGAGCCGCTGCGCTGCCGGCGGGGGAGAGAGGCAATAAATAACCCGGGGAGAGGAGCGGAGACCCCCGGGCGGTGCACAGTCTGACCTGACAAATACTCACTGGAAAACCATCACAGAGTGAGAGCCCACCCCTAGTGCTTAGAGCCAGCCTTTCAGACATGAGCTGCAATATAGGCCTACCCCTATTGGAAAAAGCAGCGTCTCTCCCTCCATCTCTCTCCCCAATCGATAGCCAGACACTGTCTGAGACACGGCGTCAGTAATTAACTATTTAGAGAACTGTTTTGAATTTCTTGCTTGCACAATTTTATAAGCCTCTTATCTTATTGCCCCCACCAAATAAATGTGCCCCCCAGACTTTAGCACCAATTTGAGCTTGATAGGTTCTTGTCCTGGTTCAAATAGGCAAGGTCATAAGTGTCCCCACAAGGTAAACTATTAGTACGAAAATAGGTAGAATGTTTTCTGTGTGTGTTTCCTGGCTGTCCTCATAAAACATACATTTTTACCGCCTTTGCCTGAAAGCTCACTGATTCGCTCTTCCAAAGACATCCAAAATGTGGTTTCAGATTAAACTGACAGTGGCACCAAGAGAGCTCTTTGACATCCAATATTTCAGCACAGCGAGCGGACGCTGTAACAGTACCCGCAGAGGCTCATGGAGTTTTTGCTGTCGTGCCGGCGCCTTTCGTTTCTCTCGCAGGATCTGAAGGGTCAGGATGCTGCCTGTGTGATCCCACACGGCTGCTCTTCCAAATGGATTTATTTCCTTTCTGGACGGCCAGGCAGGCAAGCAGCCCAGGAGGATACTCATTTTAGACCAGAGTCTGTAGCTGTCAACGCAAACAGAGGCAAGGACACCCAACCTTTTTCCCGTGGAACCCCCCCCCCCTTCCTCCTGCAAGAACACACACTCAAGCGTGCCTGTATGAACACACATACACCTACCACACACACACAAATCAAATTCAATTTTAATTGTCACATGCTTCATAAACAACAGGTGTGGACTAACAGTGAAATGCTTATTTACAGCCCTTCCCAACAATGCAGAGAGAAAGAAAATAGAGAAATAATAGAAAAGTAATAGCACATAACAATACAAATAATAATAAATACACAATGAGTAAAAATAGCTCGGCTATATAGAGGGGGTACCAGTACCAAGAAATGTACATATAACTAGGAATAAAGTGATTAAGCAACAGGATAGATAATAAACAGTAACAGCAGTATATGTGATGAGTCAAAAAAAGTTAGTGCAAAAAGGGTCAATGTAGGTAGTCCGGGTATCTATTTCGTAACTATTTAACAAACGATTTAGCAGTCTTATGGCTTGGAGTTAGAAGCTGTTCAGGGTCCTGTTGGTTCCAGACTTGGTGCATCAGTACCACTCCCTATGCGGTAGCAGAGAAAACATTCTATGACTTGGGTGGCTGGCATCTTTGACCATTTTTAGGGCCTTCCTCTGACACTGACTAGTATAGAGGTTCTGGATGGCAAGGAGCTCAGCCCCAGTGATGGACTGGGCCGTACACACTACCCTCTGTAGCGCCTTGCAGTTGGATGCCAAGCAGTTGCCATACCAAGCGGTGATGCAGCCAGTCAAGATGCTCTCAATGGTGCAACTGTATAACTTTTTGAGGAACTGATGGCCCATGCCAAATCTTTTCAGCCTCCTGAGGGGGAAGACGTGCCCTCTTCAAAACTGTGTTGACGTGTGTGGAGTGGACCATAATAGATCCTCAGTGATGTGGACACCGAGGAACTTGAAGCTCTCCACCCGCTCCACTACAGCCCTGTCGATGTTAATGGGGGCGTGCTCTGCCCTCCGTTGCGTGTAATCCACAATCAGCTCCTTTGTCCTGCCAACATTGAGAGGTTGTCCTCCTTGCACCATACTGTCTGACCTCCTCCCTATAGGCTGTCTCATTGTCGTCGGTGACCAGGCCTACCACAGTCGTGTCGTCAGCAAACTTAATGATAGGGTTGGAGTCGTGAGCAGCCATGCAGTCGTGGGTGAAGAGGGAGTACAGGAGGGGACGAATAACGCACGCCCAAGGGGCCCCCGTGTTGAGGGTCAAGGTGGAGGATGGGTTGTTCCCTACCCTCACCACCTGGGGGCGGCCCCTCAGGAAATCCAGGATCCAGCTGCAGAGGGAGGGGTTCAGTCCCAGGGTCCTTAGCTTAGTGATGAGCTTGGAGCACACTATGGTGTTGAACACTGAGCTGTAGTCAATGAACAGCATTCTCACATAGGTGTTCCTCTTGTCCAGGTGGGATAGGGCAGTGTGGACTGCAATAGAGATTGCATCCTCTGTGGATCTGTATAATTGGAGTAGGTCCATGGTGTCTGGGATGATGGTGTGGATGTGAGCCATGACCAGCCTTTCAAAGCATTTCATGTAAGTGCTATGGGGCGATGGTCATTTAGACTGTAGTGTTCTTGGGCACAGGGACTACGGAAAGGGGGATACCTAGTCAGTTGTCCAACTGAAATGTATTTTCCGCATTTAACCCAACCCCTCTGAATCAGAGAGGTGGGGATGCTTTAATCGACATCCACATCTTCGGCGCCCGGGGAACAGTGGGTTAACTGTCTTGCTCAGGGGCAGAACGACAGATTTGCACCTTTATCAGCTCGAAGGATTCGATCCAGCAACCTTCCCAACGCTCTAGCCACTAGGCTACCTGTTCCCCCCCATGGTCTGCTTGAAACATGTAGGTATTACAGACTGGGTCAGGGAGAGGTTGAAAATGTCAGATAGGATATGATAGCAAAATGTGTAGAATTGCAGGAAATTAGCTTTAAAACTGCAACATTTTCTCTCAGCCTCATGGAAAAATGTTTACAATTGCAAGAAATTTGCTCTAAGTGCACATTTTTCTCTTCGTCTATGACAAAATGTGATGAAATAGCATTATAAAACTGCACATGTTACTCTCTGCACCATGGCAAAATCAGTTTCCCTCCCCTCATTTTGTTGTTGTTGTTTCCCTCCCCCCAATTTCCTACAATTCTAAACAATTTGCCATGGCGGGGCCCCCTGGAGTATGGTGCCGTGGGGCCCCAAATACGGTAGTCTGGCCCTGCGCACGCACATACACTCAAGCATGCCTGCAAGAACACACATACTGTACACACTCACTCAAAAGCATGCAAGAACACACACACCAAATGTATCGTATGAAAAGCAACCATAGAATTAAACAAGTTTAGAGAAAAACAAACTTGTAAGGAGGTTAAGTGAAATCTTTGTAGATATTCTAATCAATGATCAAAATGTCAATAGTTTGTTCTATGATTCTAAAAATTGACCTTTCCAGTCTTTATCATGCACAAATCACCATGGCCTCATGTGTCCTCCAACCAGCCCCTATTGGTATAAAACACAATATGTTCCCTTTCCACCTCAGTAGAAGCTCCGTTAATAATTTGTGCAGTAAAATATAGCGTGCCTCTCTAAGTTTGTGGGAGTTATTGACACAATATTCCCCACACAGGAGGTTGGTGGCACTTTAATTAGGGAGGATTGGCTTGTGGTAATGGCTGGAGCGGAATTAGTGGAATGGTATCAAATACAACTATGTGTTTGATGCCATTCCATTCGCTTCTTTCCGGACATTTTTATGAGCATTTCTTCTCCCTTCAGCAGCCTCCTGTTATTCCCCTCGATATTTGTGCGAGGCAGTGATAGGAACATAAATTATTTCTTATCTCTTCCCGCAATCCATTTTTCAAAGGGTTCACCATGTTTGAAAGGTAGCAGCGCCATCAGCCAACCCCAGATAATACTAGGCTAGCCTTCAAGAGACTCCATTTACAGATGTGAAATTAAAATATATTTCAAATATTGGAATAACCCTCATTAAAATGGTCAGTCCTTAGGTCTATTCAACAACCAATAAAACCAAAATAAGGTTATGGCAAACAAACATGCAATGTCTCACTTGTTTCAAATAGCCTATGAATGGTTGCCAAGATAGCCAATCAACAAGGAAATAGACATCCTTGGACTTCTTCTAGCAAATATGCCCCCAACCAAGAATCACCATAACGTTTGGCATTTTCTTGCCTAACTAAAATGTTATAGGCTAGCTCTGGCTGTAAACAAACAAAAGCTTCAAAATATGCTTCATGAGGTAGTCACCTGGAATGCATTTCAATTAACAGGTGTGCCTTGTTAAGAGTAAATTTGTGGAATGTCTTTCCTTCTTAATGCGTTTGAGCCAATCAGTTGTGTTGTAACAAGGTAAGGGTATACAGAAGATAGCCCTATTTGGTAAAAGACCAATTCCATATTATGGCAAGAACAGCTCAAATAAGCAAAAAGAAACGACAGTCTATCATTGCTTTAAGACATGAAGGTCAGTCAATCTGGAAAATTTCAAGTACTTTGAAAGTTTCTACAAGTGCAGTTGCAAAAACCATCAAACGCCTTGATGAAACTGGCTCTCATGAGGACCGCCACAGGAAAGGAAAACCCAGAGTTACCTATGCTGCGGAGGATAAGTTCATTAGAGTTACCAGCCTCCGAAATCGGCAGTTAACTGCACCTCAGATTGCAGCCCAAATGCTTCATAGAGTTCAAGTAACAGACACATCTCAACATCAACTGTTCAGAGGAGACTAGGTGAATCAGGCCTTCATGGTCGAATTGCTGCAAAGAAACCACTACTAAAGGACACCAATAATAAGAAGAGACTTGCTTGGGCCAAGAAACATGAGCAATGGACATTAGATTAGTGGAAATCTGTCTTTTGGTCTGATGAGTCTGAATACTGGAGTCTCCTGACCCCTCCTGTCTCAGCGTCCAGTATTTATGCTGCAGTAGTTTATGTGTCGGGGGGCTAGGGTCAGTCTGTCACATCTGGAGTATTTTTCTTGTCTTTTCCGGTGTCCTGTGTGAATTTAAATATGCTCTCTCTAATTCTCTCTTTCTCTTTCTTTCTCTCTCTCGGAGGACCTGAGCCCTAGGACCATGCCTCAGGACTACCTGGCTTGATGACTCCTTGCTGTCCCCAGTTCACCTGGCCGTGCTGCTGCTCCAGTTCCAACTGTTCTGCCTGCAGCTATGGAACCCTGACCTATTCACCGGACGTGCTACCTGTCCCAGACCGGCTGTTTTCAACTCTCTAGAGACAGCAGGAGCGGTAGAGATACTCTCAAAGATCGGCTATGAAAAAGCCAACTGACACTTACTCTTGTGTTACTGACTTGTTGCACCCTCGACAACTACTATGATTATTATTATTTGACAATGCTGGTCATTTATGAACATTTGAACATCTAGGCCATGTGCTGTTATAATCTCCACCCGGCACAGCCAGAAGAGGACTGGCCACCCCTCATAGCCTGGTTCCTCTCTAGGTTTCTTCCTAGGTTTTGGCCTTTCTAGGGAGTTTTTCCTACCCACTGTGCTTCTACACCTGCATTGCTTGCTGTTTGGGGTTTTAGGCTGGGTTTCTGTACAGCACTTTGTGATATCAGCTGATGTAAGAAGGGCTATATAAATAAATTTGATTTGATAAGTCCACATTTTTTATTTTTGGTTCCAACCGCCGTGTCTTTGTGAGACGCAGAGTAGGTGAACAGATGACCTCCGCATGTGTGGTTCCCACAATGAACCATTGAGGAGGAGTGTGTGGGTGCTTTGCTGGTGACACTGTCAGTGATTTATTTAGAATTCAAGGCATGCTTACCCAGCATGGCTACCACAGCATTCTGCAGTGATACGCCATCCCATCTGGTTTGCGCTTAGTGGGACTATCATTTGTTTTTCAACAGGACAATGTCCCAAAACACACCTCCAGGCTGTGTAAGGGCTACCAAGAAGGAGAGTGATGGAGTGCTGCATCAGATGACCTGGCCTCCACAATTACCCGACCTCAACCCAAATGAGATGGTTTGGGACGAGTTGGACAGCAGAGTGAAGGAAAAGCAGCCAACAAGTGCTCAGCATATGTGGGAACTCCTTCAAGACTGTTGGAAAATCATTCCAGGTGACTACCTCATGAAGCTCGACCCTACATTGTAGATGTGTACATGTGTGCTAAACATGTGTACATGTGTGCTAAACATGTGTATTTGTGTGCTAAACATGTGTATTTGACCAATGATATATGATTTGAGTTGAGAGAATGCCAAGAGTGTGCAAAGCTGTCATTAAGACAAAGTGTGGCAACTTTGAAGAATCTCAAATATAAAATATATTTTGATTTGATTCCATGTGTTTTTTTCATAGTTTTGATGTCTTCACTATTATTCTACAATGTAGAAAAGTGTAAAAATAAAGAAAAACCCATGAATGAGTAGGTGTGTCCAAACTTTCGACTGGCACTGTACATATATCTAAATACGTAAAATAATTGAACAATCCCTTTAACAATTGTGTCTTTAAATAAGACAACACCTTTAATGTTGTTCAATGCATATGCTGCTAGTGTCACAAAGTTTGTCTTGGAGTGTTGTAGAAAGACCAATTAAATGTACTGTTCACACCTGAGCGCCTCCAACCTACAACAAACATCAAATCGGCTTTGTAAAGAGTTAATATCTGCTTGCAAAGAATACATTTCCGTGCGATTTGAAACCAGCAATCAGCACTGCGGTTTGAAATAGCCCTGAAACCGGAGCCAAGACGTCGATGAGTCGCCGACACGTTTCAATTAGAGAGCCGCCCTGGCCGATCTATCCCCCGGGGCGTCACAGCTCAGCGGTCACGCCCCACACTGACTCCATACGAGAAGAAGTTTAGAGGCTCAAGGAGTTTGGAAAGCATTGGTAAAACCTTCTTAAGTGTTTTTAATTGCACATCATAACTGTTGTTTTCATAACGATGCTAGAGGATTAGAGATGGAGGCATAGTTGCTTGTTTGTAGTGCTTGGAATCGTTTTTAATCCACAGTAATTACCAAGTAATAAAAGCCTTTGAATATTCCTTTAGGTATTAATGAAAACACGGTTGGTTTCAATGTGAAAACCACATATATTTTATAACCTGAGTAGTCTGCTGAATTTGTGCAAACAACATTGAATCCCTTGAGATAGTTCTATGAAAAACCCTTTTTTCAATATTTTTTGGCTGAATTTGGCCTCCATAAACCTAAACATTACACAAATTATTTCTGATATGCCTAATCCTGTATGTAAAAGTACATTTCACTGTCATAATGGTCAGTTTAAGGAGGAAGTTCAGTATTTTACAACTTAATGTTCGATGGTTCCTCACCCTGAAAGTAGTTCTGTAGAGAAACCGTAATGCATGGTTCGGTTTTCTTGAAACAGCCACTACAAACCTACAAACTTTAGCTAACTTTAGTCACTCTTAGTTAATGCCATATTGGCGTTTTAAGCTGTATAATTTCCAGACCATTGAAGCAACATGTGTGGTATGAGAAATTCATAATTCTAAAACCTTTAATATATGCTATCTAATGATAATTTCAGCTGTAGCCAGCTACTTAATTTGGTGCTGGGATCAAAGGCTTTTAAATTTGACTAACGAGTAGCAGACAAGTTCAAAACCCAGCCCATCCCCTTCTGAAAAGTCTAGTATACAATCCACCCAGTCATACCATACCACCACCTCATCTAAATCATGATTTGCCAAAATAATCAGTGACACCAATCCACCACACTGGAAGATATTTTTCTCCCATTTATGAGATGTGCATATGAGAATGGAATTTTATTCCAATTTTTATTTGTAGAATTGTCGCTGTAGTATAGATCTTAAAGTTTTGGTGCATTAATTCAATGATTCAATACATTTTTTAGAGAGGAAAATGACTGCATAATTGGATCTTGCGTGTGCACTGTGTCGAGATGTGTGTGTGTGGATGTGTGTATGTGTGTGTGTATCCTATGTGTGTGTGTATATGCGGTGTGCAATATGGATGCGAGGCAGCCTTGGGGTCAGCACTATCCCTGCCCTTGAGCCAAGATGCACGGCTCTGACAGTCCTCATCAACAACAGTAGACTGCACATTGTGGAGGAGTGTGCAATGGGGGCTGGGGGGTTACGGGTGAGCCACGGGGGCTCAGCGACAGCTCACTACCACCATACCCCCCCACTGCCCGCATCCCCCCCTCCGCCTCCGGCCTCCCACTCCTTGGCTGGATTGCAGCCCTGCATCAGGCTCACTGCAGGCGCTGCTCGCCTTCCCCACAACCCCCATAACCTCCCCATCCCCCGACTGCCCAATCGATATGGCTCTTCGCCTTTCATCTGACCAGAGCTTTGGAGGAGCCGCACTTCCTGGAGAAAACCCAATACAGCACTCACTCTCGGGGTAGCTTACTGTTTATGTGTGTGTGTGTGTGTGTGAGTGTGTGTGCGTGCGTGCGTTTGTGCGTGCGTGTGCATGTGTGTGCGTTGTCTGCGCACGAGCGTGTGTGTGTACTGTGTCTGTGTTTGTGTGTGTGCGCACGCAAGCACGTGTGTGTGTGTTCGAGAGCTATAAATCAATCAACACAACACGTTTAGATTCATACCTTTTATTACTGTCAATACTATTTTCTCTTTAAATAAATGAATGGATGACGGAGTGCCTGATTTAAAGAGATTTAAAGACATGAAGTTCTCAGGACCAGCTGACGGTTAACATTCATCAAGATGTGTGTTGTGAAAATGCCCAATGGCTATTAGAGTAACATGCTAACATGTACACTATCCTCATGTTGACGATCGGTGCCCTGATTCTGATCACACAGTACGTCTTACAGGTGTTGAGGTTTGCTTGTTGACGAGAGGTGGCTTAAGAGAGGTGAGGTGTAGTGTGGTAGGTTACTGAACTAAGCTCTCACGATGAGTCACCTTGCCTTAAAGCTATAATTCACTCCTAATCTCAGCGCTCTAACTCAGTCTTTAGTCACACAATCACACATGTATGGTATCACTGTTTATGGTCATCATTATTGTATTTTATTATACAATTTAATTTTATATTGTATTTTGTACTCTCTTAAGGTTTCATGTTTATGTTTTGTACTCAGTTATCATTTCGAAAAAGAGATCACGGATCTCAATAGGATCTCCTGAATATTTTTATTTTTTTAATTATACTGAAACACTCAGAAATGTATTAAGACTGGTTTCATAAAGGTGTTATGATAGTCTAATGTGTACCCTGTATAGTAAAGTGTTACCTAAAAACATACTGTTTACACTCAGGTGTTCCTCTGAGCTACCTTGGGTAGCTTCATACTATACTGCGTATAATAGTGTTACTCCCCGAGAGGGAAATTCACCGTTAAAGATCCTCCTCATAAATACTCCAAAAGCTGGAGAGACAGCATAATCCATATCTCTTCCCTGCCTCTGCAGACAGTTTCCTGACTCTTGTTTGGGAATTCCTAGCTCTGCCTTCCTGTATTAAAAGACACAGGCTGTGTCCCAAATGGCACCCTATTCCCTATTTAGTGAACTTCTTTTGACCAGGGACCATAGGGTTCTAGTCAAAGGTAGTGCACAATGAAGGGAAAAGTGTCCCATTTTTTACGCTGCCGGAGACTGATCCTCTTCACTCCACAGCAAAGTGCTAAACAGGGGGAACTGGATTGGTCAGGTCACACAGAATCCAGATATAAACCAACCAAGGAACATTCTTCTGGAGGAGACAGAAAAAGTACACTTCTGCAGGACTGCAGAACAAAACACTTGGATCCCAAATGACACCCTATGGGTCCTGGTCAAAAGTAGTGAACTATATAGGGAATAGGGTGCCATTTGAGATGTACACTTAGAAAGTCTATTGCTCCGATGCAATACATTCATTACAGTAATTAGCTAAGCTGCCTTCATCAGGGTTTAACATAAACCAAGGAACAACCACAGGGAACTAGGGTGAAGCACAATTGAAAGGGCTCTGTGCAGAACCTGTATATTTATAAAATATAACTCAAATCCCATGGTGTTGAATTAACATGGTGGTCATGTATCCTGCTCTTTGTATAGAATGAGTAGATATTCTGGGAGTCCAGGTATTATTTTATTATAAATGACCTCTAAGTGGTTCAACCCTCTTCAGGTCCTGTGTGTCTCAATTGGTAGAGCATGGTGCTTGTAACTCCAGGGTCCTGGGTTCAGTTCCTGCTCGGACCATTTATACAAAAATATATGCGTGCACTTCTGTGAGTTGCGTTGAATAAAAGCCTCATCTAAATGACATATATTTTCACTTCCTGTTGAGCTGATTCTGGATGGGGTAGACTATAAACACACGCGCAGAACCTCAAGGAGAAACTACAGTCAAGACGCTGTCCAAACAGATGTTTAGTCTGCCCAAAGCGGAGCGGCCCACTGCCTCTTGTTTTTATTTGCCGCCCTGAATCATCGCCTTTCGTGTAACCATAGAGGCTCTGTCGCGAGGGTCAGCTCTTTCAACCCCACATGGCAGCACAGAGATGTGGCGGCAGCATCGAGACAGTGAGGAGGAGGAGGAGGAGAAGGGGGAGGAGGGCCACAGCTGCCAGACTCATGGGGACCGACCGAGCCCTGGCCGGCCCTATAAACATGACGCAGTGTGGCCATCAGGGACTTGTCTTTAAAAACGTCCCTCTGGAAAAAGTCTGCACCAGAGTGACTCACCGTCCGAAGAGGAGGAGGAGAGAGAACATGAGGGGGAACTGTCCCAAACATTTCCAGACAATCGAAAACAGGCACGGTTTGTCCCTGACTGATGGTAACCAAATGTTGAATTAAGGGTAACGTTTTGCTGTTGTGTTGCCATGACAGAATAGAAAACCAAAGCTTCTTTATAAGCTCACGTGACCAGGGATAATGAATACGTGATGAACATTTTTATTCAGCATTTACATACCATGGGAGTTGGTCAAGTGACGGGATGGGATTTCATTGCAGTGTGTGGGTGTTCCCTGTGGTCAAGAAGTGGTTTGTGTGAACCACTTCTTGCTCCAGATTGAATAGAACTCAAATCCTATGGAACACTATCCCCACTTTAAAAAAATATATAAATCCCAACGCACTGTTATTAAAACACATGAGAATGTAACACATATCCAGCTCCCACATTTCACTAAAGAGTTTCTCTAAACAGTATTGACAACCGGCTTCCGTTCCTAACATCCAAATTAGTACCAATAGCCTACTAATGGGGATAGAAACACATGGCTCTACGCTGCTAAACTGTTACACAGAACCAGACATTAGCCCTGCTAATTCCCAGTCAGTATACAATATGTCTGGTGTGAGTTAAGGAAGCTGGTGCTCCCTGTGGTCAAGGGGGAGCGGTCGGGGAAGCGCTACAGAAATGTTTATTTATTTTATTTATTTCACCTTTATTTAACCAGGTAGGCTAGTTGAGAACAAGTTCTCATTTGCAACTGCGGCCTGGACAAGATAAAGCATAGCAATTCGACACATACAACAACACAGAGTTACACATGGAATAAACAAAACATACAGTCAATAATACAGTAGAACAAAATTTTTAAAAAGTCTATAAAAGTAATTACAATATAGCAATTACTGGAATGGTAGATGTGCAGAAGATGAATGTGCAAGTAGAGATACTGGGGTGCAAAGGAGCAAGATAAAGAAATAAATACAGTATGGGGATGAGGTAGGTAGATGGATGGGCTGTTTACAGATGGGCTATGTACAGGTGCAGTGATCTGTGAGCTGCTCTGACAGCTGGTGCTTAAAGCTAGTGAGGGAGATATGAGTCTCCAGCTTCAGAGATTTTTGCAGTTCGTTCCAGTCATTGGCAGCAGAGAACTGGAAGGAAAGGCGGCCAAAGGAGGAATTGGCTTTGGGGATGACCAGTGACATATACCTGCTGGAGCGCGTGCTACGAGTGGGTGCTGCTATGGTGACAAGTGAGCTGAGATAAATGCTCGGTGAGGCCGCTGCCTTGGCAGGTAGATGAAGTGTGGATCACACAGGGCGGCGTAGGGGTGATTCATGCGCAAGGGAATGCACTGTAAAGAAAACAACGCCATAAATCAGCCCGCCCAGCTGCCATGCTAATTGTAATTGAAATGAATTTGTCTCCCGCCCAGTGCCGGGAATTGCAATTGGTATTGACCAAAAAAAGTCCACCGGTGGTTGTTGGGAAATGAAACAGTGATTTGTCTCAAATGGCACCCTATTTCCTGTATAGTGCACTACCTTTGACCAGAGCCCTATGGACACTGGTTAAAAGTAGTGCACAACATTGGTTTTGTCCAAAATGGGAGGGCTATTCCTTAAGGAGCACGCTAAGAGCGATGTGGGGCCTAGCATTAGTGATGTAAATAAAAGGAGGGAGGGAAGGAGAAAAGAGGGGGGAACATGTAACAGGTGAGTTACGGTTGTGCCTTGTTTGTGATGATGTGTTCAGTCAAAGTGTGATGTCTTTCTTTTCGAGGGATATCAGAGGTTGTGCTATGGCATAAAACGTAGCATGGCTTATTGCATCTCACTTAGGCCAAGGACAGGTTGCATACTGAACATACACTATGCCTCATGACAAAGGTCTACTGTTACTATGCGCTTTTGGTTTAGTTTGAGATTGACCTAATACCTTGATTTTCACACGGTAGTAGCCAAATGTGGTCTATGAATTATGATTTAACACGCTTCTGTTTACAAAGAATTAAAAAAATAATGATTATTAAATGATGAATATTCATATTGCATTGGCTGTTTACCTGGCAATAATTTTACCTGATTAAGTCAAGCGCAGGTCCTATGTGCATCATTTTAGTGCAAACAACCCCCCAGTCCCCATCCCCCCTATTGGCCGGTTCAGCCCTATGGGCTCTTGTCAAAAGTGGTGCACTACCTAGGGCAAGGAAGGCTGTTCAATTCCAGTCCTGGAGGGCCAAAACACTTCTGTTTTTTGTTTCTACCTGGTAGTTAATTGCACTCACTTGGTGTCCCAGGCATGAATTAGTCCCTGAATTAGGATGAACAGCCCTGACCTAAGGAATGGGTGCCGTTTGGGATGTAAAAATTATGACTTTTATATGCCAATATATTGAGATTTGTCTGGTTCTGGCTCACACCACACATAGCCAGGTACTTATTCATTAAATCAATGTCTCGCTAGCTAATTGGGATGTGAACAGACCTGTGTGTGGACTGGAAATCAGCTAGAAGAGAAGAGTGAAAGGAAACATATCCTAAATAGGATATACAAATATTTCATTGGATATTTTGGGACAAGGTTTACAAATTTGTGCAGGAGACAAGCCACAGATATCCAGAGATACAAATTTCACTACCAAATGCATAGGACCTAGAATCAACAATTCAACAGTGTACTGTTATAGTGTGGAGCAATTGACTAGGTTTCCAGGCAGTATTTACAGTTTTTACTTCTGTATTCAGCAGATGGGACCAACAGTATAATAAAATAGTGCATTGTTTATATGACAGATTTTTGGACAGTTCAGATTTTTGGACATTCTCTCTGTTGCAATGACTATGGATGTGATAGATAAACCAGTTATGAAAGCTACCATGCCCCAAAATGACAGAACGCTTCCAACGTGAAGCCCAGAAGACTCCACACAGTCGGAGGAGAAGACCACAGGCTTCTCTGCTCCACCGCACCCCCTCCCTCTCCGGCAGGCAATCTATATTTCATAAGCGGGCTGTGGAGCTCCAGTGCCCAATTATCAACAGATAAGGCACAGGAAGCCCTGCAGCGGTGGCAGAGCTATTTAGACAGGGGGGAAAGGAGGGAAGGCAGGCAGGGACTCAAACCCCCAGGGGCATTTCACCCTCCCACCCTCCCTCCCTCCCTTCCTTCCTTCTCTGACAGCCTCCTCCCTTACCTTACTGCAAGGGTTCAATTAGCTGCGGCGGCGGCTACACTAGCACCCCAAGCCCTCAGCCAGGGAGCAGGGAGGGAGCCATTATATCACCGCCACCACCACCACGCAACGCTGAACTCAACCTTTACCCAGCAACCTCAGAGTAGGCTCTGGGTTGATCTCCCACACACACTCTTACAGGAAAGCTTTGGCTTCCTCAGCCTGGAAAACAATAAGGTCATTCGTACAAACATGAACTTAGCACTGAGGAGAATGTGTAAAAAAATCTACAAAAGACGAGGATGGCTTGTCTTTATGATTCATAAACCTTTATTTTGCAGTCGACAGCAAAAACAACACTGTGGCCTCATAGTGACTGACTCTGGAGTCAAATTGTATCCCGTTTTCTGAGGCTTTGACCTAAATACCTTGACCTCACATTAAGTAATTCCTGTCTCTGACAAAGTGCTTCCTGTGAACTCATTTCCTAAATAATACAGCGTCATCGGCTTTATCAGTTAAACACTTTAATGTCAGGGTTTTTCACCCCCCAAAAATGAGTCAAGAATAAATGACTTTGAACCCAGAGTTGATTAGTTTGAGGTAAAGCTCTATGCCGCGTTGGCGTCACGCTTTACTTTGCCTCTGTCTGCTCAGGAGAGGAGCTCCAGGAACTAGTGCTGTGCAAGGTCGAACAAAGATCAGGCACGACTCATGGATACGAGACAGATATCGATTTGGAGGGACAAGCGACACACACACACTCACTCCGCAGGGCAGGGCAGCCCATAGATCAGCCAGGGACAGGATGCAGGCTGGGTCAGAGAGGAGGGTGTGTGTGTGTGTGTGTGTGTGTGTGTGTGTGTGTGTGTGTGTGTGTGTGTGTGTGTGTGTGTGTGTGTGTGTGTGTGTGTGTGTGTGTGTCAGTGCGCACCCACATACACTACCAGTGAAAAGTTTGGACACACCTACTCATTCAAGGACTTTATTTATTTTTACTATTTTCTACATTGTAGAATAATAGTGAAGACATCAAAACTATGAAATAACACATTTGGAATCATGTAGTAACCAAAAAACTGTTAAACAAATCACAAATTAACTTTTAACAAGGCACACCTGTTCATTTAAATAAGCTGGTTGAGAGTATGCCACGAGTGTGCAAAGCTGTCATCAAGGCAAAGGGTGGCTACTTTTAATAATTTCAAATATAAAATATATTTTGATTTGTTTAACACTTTTTTGGTTACTACGTAATTCCATATGTGTTATTTCACAGTTTTAGGTGTGTCCATGAGTAGGTGTGTCCAAACTTTTGACTGGTACTATACATGCGTGCGCACGTGTGTGTGTGTGTGTGTGTGTGTGTGTGTGTGTGTGTGTGAGAGAGAGAGAGAGAGAGAAAGCGAGAGGCCAAAGCGAAAGAGGCCAGGCAATGCTCACGGGCTTGGAAAGCAGGCCAACTCCACCCCCCACTACAGAGACACTCCAGACTCCCTGCTGAACGGTCATGTCGAGGTACCATCTCGCTCTCTCTCACACTCTCTCGCCCTCTCTCTCGCTCACTCTACCTCCCTTCCCCTCCAACCTATCTTCCCACATGAAAAAATACTATAGTATACTATGGTATAAATACTATAGTATTCACTGTAGTGGTTTTGCGGATTGTAGTATACTGTATTATTTACTGTAGGGTTTTTGCAGAATATAGTATACTGTACAATTTACTGTAGGGTTTTTGCAGACCATAGTATAGTGTAGTATGTACTGTAGTGTTTTTTGCAGACCATAGTATAGTGTATTATTTACTGTAGTGTTTTTGTTTTGTTATCTTAGACATAGAAGTGGAAACCTACTGGTGAAATACTAACAGAGCACATTTTCCACAACCTCTAGGTAGGTAGGACTGGGGTCTGAACGGATATTTCAGGGTATATTCAAATTAAATACTGTAGTTTTTTCAGACATTACTGTAGTATTTACTACAGTGTTTTTATATATACACTAACTGGACAGTTTCTTAGGTACACCACCCTGTTCATGAAAATTGACAGTGAGTCACGTGGCAGATAGGCATCGAGGCATTCAGTTACTGTTCGATTGAACGTTAGAATGGGCAAAACAAGTGGCCTAAGCAACTTTGAGCGTGGTATGATCCTCGGTGCCAGGCGCGCTGGAAACGAACGCCCTCCTTGGGTTTTAATGCATGACACTGTCTAGGGTTTACCGAGAATGGTGCAACAAACCAAAAACATCCAGTCAGCGGCAGTCCTGTGGGTGAAAACAGTTCGTTGATGAGAGAGGTTGAAGGAGAATGGCAAGAATCATGCAAGCTAACAGGTGGGCCACAAATAGACAAATAACGGCACAGTACAACAGTGGTGTGCAGAACGGCATCGCGGAACACACAACTCCTCGATCCTTACCACGGATGGGCTATTGCAGCAGACAACCAAACCGGGTTCCACTCCTATCAGCTAAAAACAAGAGGAAACAGCTCCAGTGGGCACGCCATCACCAACACTGGAAAATTAAGGAGTGGAAAAACATTGCCTGGAACATGACAGTGAGTTCAGTTTACTTGAGTGGCCTGCGCAGTCCCCAGACCTCAACCCAATAGTTCGCAGCGCGAACGTACCGCTGTCCAATCTGCAGCAACTGCGTGATGCCAATGCGTCAGCATGGACCAACATCCCTGTGGAACGTTTCTGACAACTTCTAGAATGCCTTGAAGTGGGGTCCGACCCGGTACTAGATGGTGGTAACTAATAAACTGTCCGGTGAATGTGTATAGTAAAATAAATTTTTTTATAGTAAGTACTACACATGATTGTGGGATACTACAATGTGTAATATAATTCCGCAGTATACTACAGTTTACTGCAAAATTCTATAGTAAACTGTAGTATTGTTTCATGTGGGTTTAGCTCTCTTTCTCAATAGATTGTCTGCGATCTCTTAACTGCCTAGTGCTCAAGCCGTAGCCTTTCACAGAGAGAGAGATTGAGAAAGAGCAAGACAGAAAGAAAGAGAGCAAGAGAGAGAAGTTTCCCTTTTTTGAAGTGCATGTTCCATTGCGAGAATACCCCGGCAGCGGCAGCCCCAGACATCTGGTTAGAGTTAACACCGTGACGCGTTTCCTGTGCCAAACCGGGCCACGGTTCACGAATAGCTATTTATAAACCCTCCGACATAAGCTGAGGTCTTTGGCTTTGGAGACCACTTTAACACTTTCAAAACACTGTTCCAAAGTACGAGTAAAACCCATGATAACGCCATCACAGGAAACGTATCTAGAAGTACAACTAGAGATAACAGGAGATGCATCATACAGAGTGTTACTCTGCACTTTGAGTATGATCTTGATCAACCACTGAGAAACTGAACACATTATCAGTGTCACTCAATTCCAGTCACTCTATTCCCGATACAGATGATACTGATAAGTCATACTACATAGAAAATTACTAATGTCATGAAGTAATGACTCTCCATAGGCTTTTTTAGTCCAGGACTAGGCTTAATCTGTGTCTGTGAAACCAGCCCCAAATAATCAGTTTGCAGATCAGTGTTAAGCAGATAGGTCCTGCGTTATAGTCTTTATGTGAGATGAAGGAGTGGAAAAGTGTGAACCCAGAGAGTAGTGGTGGAATGTGTAACAGAGGTGAGGGTTGAACCCACACACAGCCATGCTCTACAGGGAAACCCTGTGTGCTGTGTGGGCCACACCGGGGATTGTGGGTAACGAAAGCGAGAAATGAGGGGGAGAGACCCAAGTCAGAGAACTGAAAAAGCAAAGAAGCGGAGGTAGAGAGAGGGTATAGGCCTTAGAAGGGATTTCCTGCGTTGGAGGGACACCATTTAGACAGATTTTCTTTTCTAAATAACACGAATTTCAGTAACCACAAAAGTAAGGGCACTGTTGTAGGCTACTTCTCAAAAGAGAGGATGTTCTTGAATTCAGTTGGAAAGTTCATACTCCATACACTGAAAAGACAAAAACGTAAACAGAAACGTATCAGTGTATTATTGCCTACCGAAATCCTTGTGTCATAAATTGTGTCATAAATTCTCATTCTAATGTAGTGTAGCATCTGAGCTTGACTCCTGAAACATCGCTTGGATTGTTAAAGGGTCAGTGCAGTCAAAAATGTGATTTCTGTGTTTTACATCTATTTCCACACTATGATGTTGGAATAATACCGTGACATTTTGATAATGCCCTTTTAGTGTAAGAGCTGTTTGAAAAGGCCGCCTGAAACTTCAGCTTGTTTTACAAGGACGGAGTTTTGGGCTGTCTGGCAACATCACCAAGAGGTATAAGTTAGTAGACCAATAACAAAGAGCGTTTCAAACATTTCTGCCAATAACTAGTTTCCAGGTTACATATCACTCCCGTTACTCTCCGATTAGGCTCCTGCAATTGTGCCCCTCACTCAGACCATTACCAGACAGTCCTAGCAAAATTCTTGCTTGAGAAATTGCTTTTTGCTAAGAAGCTATTTTGGTTTCTTTTTGACCATATTCATTGAAAACAATCAAAATAAGGGTACCCCAAAATAGTTTGATATTGAGATAAAAACGTCTGCATTGGACCTGTCGTACCCATATACGGGTTGAAAATGGAAGATTTAGACATTGATATGTGCCTAAATTGGAACGCAGTGGCTATACATGACGTCAGAGCTCAGGGTCTCCGCTTCACAGCTCTGTAAGGGTTTTGACTGACAGCCGTTCTGAACTTGAGCACCGCGCACGACAACTAGTTGCCCCCATCCCTCCTGCTAATTGGCCAACTTTTGCACATTTTCTGCTGTCTGAGTGAGAGAAAGGCTGTAAATTACGAGGACTCTATGTATTTTGAAAGATGAGACGTTGAGGATTATAATAAATACCACTTGATGTCAAACAAGCGAGACAAACGCCCGTGTCCAAATGTGCACTTCACATTTCCATACCATAAAACTCATGTAATATACAGCGTCAACATTTATGATCACTATGTTTGACGTACATTTACAAGATGACATGGCATTGTTCCCTGGGATGTCCTGAATAGAATGAGCCTGTTCTTAGTATTGTGAGCTTATCTGAATGCACTCAAGACTCCATTTTATGCGCACCAAAATTACCATCTGCTTATCTGAATTGCCTTGTGATACTTAATACTGTAAGATCATATTCTATCATTTATCTAGTCATAGAACAAGCTTTCAAATTATGCCCACCTGACCCAAATTGCGATTTATAATGGACTGTTTTTGGATTGCTTAAACAACAACAGTAATTGTGTAATGGCTGGGAGGCAGGGCTGTGTTCAAAACAAAACAACTACAGGTGTGCTTGCTCTAATTCCTCAACGGCACAAAAGAAAAACTCCTTATAGTTCAAAACTCTTCTTTGACTCATAAAAGTGCATTGATATTACGTAGGAACTGTGCAAACTTTGGAGAGGTGTGTAGCCACTTGGAAACACCAGTTAGACCTCTCACTCAAACAATTGTCATTTGTTTTGTCTTATGTTGCACCTACCCATAATGTTCCAATAATATTCTTATCATGTTACTGAATGTATCCAAAGAATTTTCAAATTTCGTTATCAACAAATGCGGCGAAAGGCACATAAAATCAACAGTGTAATGTTTGGATTCAGTCTTGTGTCAGGTGAACTGTGTCCTCACCTTTAGTCTAATCATTTTCCCATAATCTCCAAACTGTTCCCTTTTAATTGCTGCCATAGTTATGCATATGCTTTCCATATTTCTTCTGTAAGGAACATTTCAATTTAGCCCTATCCATATAGGCCAATTCCCACAAGCGTAAGAGGTTAAGGATTCAATCATCCCACTCAAATTCCAATATTCCAATAATTGCCTAGAGATTTAAAGGATATCGAGTGGAGTAAAGGGTTCTAACCAATCCAATCTGAGCTGAAAATACATGTTTAGGTTTGCAGTTGAATCAGAAGACGGCAAACGAGGACAAACGAGGACAAATGAATGTTTAAGGAGAGTGTTGATCTGTGTGAGGGTCACGGTGAGGTCAGCGCTATCTGGTGATAAATGAAAGGGTCCTCGGCGTGGACAATCACCTCCTGACCCACTCTACCTTTACCGGGGCGAATGACCCACAGCTACACCTGCCCGCCGCACAGGATGCATGTGGGTGACTAAGACATTTGACTAAGACATGTGACTAAGACATGTGACTAAGACATGTGACTAAGACAGTGGAGCTAGCTGACGCTTTATCGCTGGAGCTAACTGATGGCGCTTTTCAATCCTACATGCACTCTTGTTTGTCTCTGTCTTTCTCTCTCTGTCTCTCTCTCTCTCTCTTTCCATCCTGGTCTCTTCTTCCCACTTTAATTATCCCTCTCTGTCTCCTTTTTTTTACATTCCTACCATTTCTCCCTCTCTACTCTCTCCATGCCTCATCCACTCCCTTCCTCCCTCTCTCCCTCCATCCCTCTCTCCGAGGCAGGCGGCAGTAACCGCCCTCCAGCATAATATCCTGCAGGTGCCCTCAGGTTCTAACCTGTCAATAACCCAGCGTTTTAGTATTTGTGGCACAAATCCCATTCAAGTCATGGTACCGATATTAGCATTTTTTCGGGCCATTTGTGACAAAACCAGGGACCTTCCGTCCATCAGCCAACCCGCAGCGCCGATTAAGGCCTGTTCTCAGTTTACTGCTGAGTTAGAAACATGGTATGATGGGCAGGTCTTGGAACAGTCATAGGAATTATGGAACTGGAAATGGAACTGCAGGAGTAGAGTGAAAGCTTTTGGTTGAAGTTTGAGTGAGAGCCAATTGGATCTGCAACCACTAAATGTTTATCTATATACATTTCAGTGAAATACACAATCTATGTTGTTTATTTGATTTGGGAGTAAAAATAAACAGGAAGAATGACTGCCCTCTCTCATTGAAGCCACGGAGGTTCAAGGCCGACCACCGTACTGCAGGCATTGTTTGCAGAAAACAGGATCCCCATTATAATGAATGGAAAAATGGCTATCTTCATAGTCAGTCTTCATGTAAAAACAATTATAAAAAAACAGACAAGGTACCAATAATTGCTTCTCATATACCACAATATAATCTTGAACAGATTAAAATCGCACACAGAAGTTCAAAGGATAATTTCTCATTGAGATACTCAATGAGAGGGGGCAGCATTGAGATAGCCTGCAACGTCATTTCCTGGAGTACCTCAAACTGCGCATGTTACAGTATGTCTCCATGACATGCCATCTTACCCAACTTCGTTTGTTTCAATGCGCTTTTGTTAATTTGTGGAATTTCTTTCCTTCTTAATGCATTTGAGCCAATCAGTTGTGTTGTGACAAGGTAGGGGTGTTATACAGAAGATAGCCCTATTTGGTAAAAGAACAAGTCCATATTACGGCAAGAACAGCTCAAATAAGCAAAGAGAAACGACAGTCCATCATTACTTTAAGACATGAAGGTCAGTCAATGCGGAAAATTTCAAGTACTTTGAAAGTTTCTTCAAGTGCAGTTGCAAAAACCATCAAACGCTATGATGAAACTACCTCTCATGAGGACCACCACAGGAAAGGAAGACCCAGTGGTACCAGCCTCAGAAATCATCAATTAACTGCACCTCAGATTGCAGCCCAAATAAATGCTTCACGGATTTCAAGTAACAGACACATCTGAACATCAACTGTTCATAGGAGACTGCATGAATCAGACATCCAGGTTGAATTGCTGCAAAGAAACCACTACTTAAGGACACCAATAAGAAGAAGAGACTTGCTTGGGCCAAGAGACACGAGCAATGGACATTAGACCGGTGGAAATCTGTCCTTTGGTCTGATGAGTCCAAATTTGAGATTGTTCGTTCCAACCGCCGTGTCTTTGTGAGACGCAGAGTAGGTGAACAGATGACCTCCGCATGTGTGGTTCCCACAATGAAGCATTGAGGAGGAGTGATGGTGTGTGGGTGCTTTGCTGGTGACCCTGTCTGTAAATTATTTGGAATACTGCAAGGCACACTTAACCAGCATGGCTACCACAGCATTCTGCAGCGATACGCCATCCCATCTGGTTTGTGCTTAGTGGGACTGTCATTTGTTTTTCAACAGGACAATAACCCAAAACACACCTCCAGGCTGTGTAAGTGCTATTTCACCAAGAAGGAGAGTGATGCATCAGATGACCTGGCCTCCACAATTACCTGACCTCAACCCAACTGAGATGGTTTGGGAAGAGTTGGACCGCAGAGTGAAGGAAAAATACCCATCAAGTGCTCAGCATATGTGGGAACTCCTTCTGTTGGAAAAGCATTCCAGGTGACTACCACATGAAGCTGGTTGACAGAATGCCAAGAGTGTGCAAAGCTGTCATCAAGGCAAAGGGTGGCTACTTTGAAGAACCTAAAATCTAAAATATATTTTGATTTGTTTAACAGTTTTTTGGTTACTACACGATTATACTTTTGTTTCAAAGTATATTTGTTTTTAACCCTTATTGTATATAGTATTTAGTATTTATTACGATCCCCAATTAGTTGCTGTCGAGGCAGTGGTTACTCTTCCTGGGGTCCAAACAGGAATCAAAACACAACAAATAAAATACATAAAATGCATAATATACATAGCTCTACATTTACATCACAATTTAGCCATTCAGCAGGTGCTCCCATCCCAGAGTGAACCACAGCTAGTGCATTCATCCCAAGATGACAACCCAAGATGACAACCCCATATCAAAGTTGTATCACAATTATACATATCACATCGCTACATAATACAAAACATAACACAATGCAAAATGCAATACAAAATACATAAAAATGTACTGTGTCTCTTCACAGTCCCCGTTGTGCAGTAAGGTGTTCTTTCATCTGTTTCCTGAATCTGGTTTTATTGCTTGCTTGAGTTATCCTGGGTGGCAGAGAGTTCCATGCACTCATGACTCTATTTAATACTGTGTGTTTCACAGCCTCTGTTCTGGACCTGGGGACTGTGAAGAGACCTCTGGTTGCATGTCTTGTGTGGTACCGATGAGTGTCTGAACTGTGTTCCAACTGCTTGGACAGACAGTTTGGTACCTTCAACACATCAACACCTCGCACTAACTAAGACCAATAGTGATGCAGTCAATCTCTCCTCAACTTTGAGCCAGGAGAGATTGACATGCATGTTACTGACATTCGCCCTCCGTGTACATCTACGTGCGATACGTGCTGCTCTGTTCTGGACCAACTGCAGCTTACCTATGTCCTTCTTTGCTGCACATGACCACACAACTGGGCATTAGTCCATGTGTGACAAAACTAGGGCCTGTAGAACCTGTCTGGTCGACTGAGATTGTCAAGAAAGCAGACCAACACCTTACCATGGACAGACCTCTTCCAATTTTAGAGACCATTGAGTCTATAAAGTTTTGACCATGACAGCTTGCTATCTAGGGTTACACCCAGCAGTTTAGTCTCCTCAACTTGCTCAGTTGCCACATTATTCAATAATAGATCTAGATGAGGTTTAGGGTTGAGCGAGTGATTTGTCCCAAAAAACGCTACTTTTTATTTAGCGCCAGCCTATTGCTAGTTACCAATTCTAAAACTGACTGTGTTAATGGTGTTAGTTAGTTATTTTACTGCCGTGGCCGACGTGTATACCGTTGTCGTCGGCGTACATAGACACACAGACTATATTCATTTACATTTACGTCATTTAGCAGACGCTCTTATCCAGAGCGACTTACAAATTGGTGCATTCACCTTATGATATTCAAGGTCAGTGGAAGGTCATTAGTAAAAACAGTAAACAGTAACGGCTCGGAGCCTCTACAGAGGCACTATCTGGACAATCCAAATAATGTCTGACCCAAACTGTACACACTGAGGACACACAAATGAAGCATGGCACTAACAGTCTTGTGAGGGCCTCTCTCCAGTCTGGTATGAGGGTCCTCCCCAGGCCACACAGTACTGTAGGTGTGTGAGGACGTCATCCTGATCCCAGCCGTAGCATGTGGCAGCATTAGTACAATCCTCTCCTAACTGGGAGGCAGCGCGCATTTCTCCTGTGATCTCCTGTTACTGCGGTCAGCGGCACAGACCTCATGAAAATTGTCTCCTCTCTACTGTCGGGTTGCCATTTTGCGAGCGGTGGGGCGGCTTGGCAGCGGCTTGATCTACAGTGCCTGCCTGCGTCATCCCCCAGGCAGAAGCATTCAGAGTAGCACTACACCATGCCATCCCCTCCAGGTGCAGGTATGATTTAAGTACCCGAGTACGCCCCCTCCCTCTCAATCACTATACACTCATTGTAAAGGGTTTACTGTGAATTTAACAGTAGCTTATAGACAGCTCGGTGGCAAGTAAAATTCTGTATTTCATTTTACAGTACAACTACTGTAATATAAATACGGTATCAAAGCAAGTACTGTGTAATGACACACCGTAAAACTGACTGTATTTTACTGTGAAAGAGTAAATGCTACCGTAATCGGAAACAAATTAATGGATGAAGGGGAGGGGTTTGTACTTCACAGTATTTTACTGTAATTACAAGAGATTGGTGCAAGCAGGTTGGCTGTTAGGGAAAGTGTTTACACATTACAGTATATTAATGAATATTTGGTGTTTTATATCACTTGCACTTCCAGAGGCCTTAACAAAGGCTTGCAAACTGGAAGCGGCTACAGAGCAAAACAACACAGCAAAATGCTCGTGTTTAAGGTTTTAGACTTGCTGCCACTCCCATCTGTCACCTATATAAATTGACAGGGCACTATAATCACATAAGAGTTAAATTAGTACAGCATTCTCACTCACAGTGCAACAAATACAGCCTCTTACAAAGCACGCCTCAAAATATGTTAATGATCTAGAAACAATAATACCATTCACCCACAGTGGTTGAAAGTTTTTTTGGCGCTCCAAAGATACGATAAGGTACTGTATTCTGTGGGGTGGAATTACACTACCATTCAAAATACAGCAATTCTTACCCTACCCACAACATTTTCCCACAATGTACTATCGTTTACAGTATGCTGCAGTAAAACGTTTCCGAGTAATTTACTGTTGATAATAACCCAAATTACTGTATAATTTACAGTTTTCCATTACAGTGCTCTCACACTCTCTTAGGCTTTGCAATTTACTAGAGATCTGTATTGAGTGAACCTGCTTCTTGCTTTACTTGCCTGAAAATGAATTAGGGCAGTTGATGGCTGTAATTAGTGGTGTTTCCATGATTCCGTTTCAATTGCATTGTTATTGAATGTTTTATAAGCTGCTGCTCTCCTGATTTTTGCCACACTTACAGACTGGTCTGCCCAATATACCACAAATCTGTGCTATAATGTGTTCCCCAAACCTGCTCAGTGGGTCATCTTTCATTGTGTCATGGCCGCTTCCATGGAACAGATCATCCTGGAGAAGCATGGGGGAGGTTGTTGTTTGGTCGTCCCATTGAGGTGAGGTGCACTCGAGGGTCAGCAAAGAGGGGACCCTCTAACCGCGGCGAGGGTGCGATGGCTCTCCCGCTCAGCGTGGAATGGAATGGCACTCATGAATGATGCATGGGGGACATCTGCCACCACTGAATTATAGATCTGTGGAGCCCAAGCATATGGGAACAGCCTAGCATGTGTTAATGGATGTGGCATGTGGCAGATATCATGTCAAACACATACAGTACATATCCATGGTGAATGGAAATAACCAAGACATCCCACATTGTAGTCTACTGTAGTATTTACTGTCGTGCTTTTGCGGATTGTATTATTTACTGTAGTGTTTTTGCAGACTCTAGTATACTGTAGTATTTAATGTAGTGTTTTTGCAGACATTACTGTAGTGTTTACTGCAGTGTTTTTGTTTTATAATCTTTGACATAGAAGTGTAGGATTTCTCTTTCAGGAAACACACTGGAGAAATACTAAAAGAGCAACCAGTAGGTAAGTAGGGAGGTAGGACTGGGGTCTGAATGGATACTTACGTATGGTCTATACTTGTTATGTGGGTTTCTCTCTGATGTGTGGCAAACATTGCGATATGGGGGAGGGGAATGGGCAGGGTATATGCAAATTAAACACTGTAGTATTTACTATTGTTTAAAAAGTGTAGTGTTTTTGGGGACTGTAGTGCTTTTGTGGACATTACTGTAGTATTTACTACAGTGTTTTTTTGTGGATTCTACAGTATACTACAACATAATATAGTAAGTAGTACAAATAATCTCGGAATACTACAGTACAGTATGTAGTATAGTATTCTACTGTATACTGCAGTTTACTATAGAATTGTTTCATGTAGGAGTGAAGAAGATTCTACTGTATAAACCAGGTCCAATGGCAAGAGCAGTGGTGCAGTGGAGGGTAAAAACACTTAAACACACATAAACAAAGTAATTGCCGTTTGCGCACCTTATTTACCCAACTATCACAGGAAAATGGGACCATTATTTTCTTCACAGTGAAAGGCGGTCAGTGTAAACCCACCTATATTTTTACCACTACGTCACTGGGCAGAAACATTTACAAAATATTGGATGTGCCAATGTAAAATGTACAGGTGGTGATGATGCATTGCGTTTGGTTTGACATTTGCTCAAAATCATTGACCCAATCTAAGGGATATGACTCAGTGAATACCAGGGATGGACTGGTAAACAGAAATTACAATTACTATTTAAAATTTTCTTTCACAGAGAATCTTTGAGGAAAATTGGAATTGGAATTTCAGTTTGGTTCCTACAATCGGCTGAAGTCCAATGGAATTGACCCCAACTTAAAAAAACGACCTCCAATTTCCTCATGCTGGGAGTTTGTAAAGGTTAAAATGATGGAGCTAGTCTTCTAGGCATCCCTCACGCTCCTTAACTCAGGCCTGCTTGAATAGCCTATACTCTCTGCTTACAAATCCGCCTGTCTTTTAAAGAGGGCAGATTTTCTTTAAACATTTCAACTCTATGTCTGACATGGTACAGGTGTCTTCTTTTGTTTACGCCCATAACCATGTGTGTGAGGTGTATACTTTTGTTTCAAAGTAGATTTTTTTTAAACTACCAAGAAATACCTTGTCTGACCCTGACTTAGCCCACTGCAGTAAAAGGTTAATTAACCAGAACCTCGCTCCAAACCACCCACATCTCACTCAGACGTCTTTTAGCTCAGCTCTACCGGAGTAAAAGGCGAGTGATCAGAAAAGGGCAAAGTTGACATCGGTGTAGTAGATGAACTGAAAGTTGCATCATACGGAACCCCCTCACACATATCTACACCACAGGTTTCAAAGGGAATCCTCTCGCCCACCACTGTTCCATGGCGACTCACTCTGTGTGTGCGCGTGCGTCCCTGCGTGCTTGCGTGTGCGCATGCGTGTGAAACTGTGCTGCCACTCACTCACCAACTATTTTCATGGCCATTGATGCCTGCTGATACCAGACAGTGGAAACAGGCGTAGGGTGTATGGCGTAGGGCGTAGGGTGTAGGTGGGAGATTGGTGGTAGGAAACACCAAGAATTCCTCTGAAGATCAAAGCACGCGGAACAGAATGGAATCAGCCCTGTCCCTTCTCACAGCCACATCTCTGTCATGTGTATGTCCTTCTATGTATGTACTTAAAACATTGAATAAAACTAAATACTGATAAACTTGTCTTTCTTGCACTCACACTTGTCTTTTCTTAAAGGGAGAATCCACTCAAACTATTTTGGGGTATTTCTTTTCATTAGTCCACTGTTAATACAGTCCCAAAATGTTTTCCATGTCAGCAGTCAATTGTTTTTACAATACATTTGGCATTTTAGTAACCTAGCAGACACTCTCATCCAGTCAGTGCATTCAGCTAAAACAACCACATATCACAGTCATCGCAATAAAAGGTCAAATTCACCCAAAAATTATTTTGCATTTTTTTCCATGTCAGCAGTCATGTTTTCAATATATTGGACTTTCAAGAAGCAGTATCACTGGCCAAATCATCATGATGATACAAAATGCATCACATGATGCAAAAAAGGTGTTCAGAGTCAGAGATGGCCCAATAGTTTTGTACACACCTACAGCGGGCTAATTATCTGGCTAATAGAATCAGCGAGCATGGGGTCAGCTGAAGGCGAGTGTGAGCGCGCTGACTGCTGCAGATGAAAAAGATGGAGGGTAGAGAGGGAGGAGGGTAGGCCAGAGCATTTATACATTAGCAGGCCCCGGCACACTAATTGCTTCTCACTTAGACAAATCTCCCGCAAATCTCCTGCAAATCACAGCTGCACCAGCAGCGCTGCTGGGGCCCCCCGGGACTGGAGACGGCAGGCGGGTAGAGGAGGAGAGGAGGAGGGAGGAGTGTAGGAGGAGGAGGGGATGGGGGGTGGTTGCCGAGTGGAGCGTGTGCACCAGAGGCGCCTCGGAGCAGGAGGAGAGGAGGAGGGAGGAGTGGAGGGAGGAGGAGGGTTGCTCCCCTGAGAAAGTGGAGAGAGAAAAAAAACTCCAACACTTCAAGAGCACCTCTCTCTCTCTTCTTCTCTCTCTCTTCTTCTCTCGCCCTCCGCTCATGAACAGTCCAGGCTGCACGCGCCCCACCCCCTCAACCCCTAACCTCCCCTATCCTCAGAACCCCCACCACTTCTCCATTCCCCAACCACCCCTTCCACGAGCTCTCAGATCTCTGCCCTACCCCCATGCTTAGCAATCCTCTCTCTCTCTCTCTCTCTCTCTCCATCACTCCTCTGAAAAGAGCGGAGAGTGGAGGAAAGACGAAACTCTACAAAGAGGGAGAGAGAAAAAAAATCAATAACACAGATGGATAGCCGGATAACAGGGTCCGGCATGCTCCGGCAGTGAGGCAATCCAGAGGGTGCCCACACAACTTCCACACAGGCGGAGAGACGAGGAGACGAGAGGAAAACAACGTGCTGTGAAGAAGGTGGTGGTGATCTGCTGAGGGCTATATAACACACACACAAACACAAACGCACACACACACACATGCACACAGAAGCAAACACACACAGTCAGACACACACACACAAGCACATAGACACACACACGCGTGCGAACACACACACACACACCGTTTTAGTACCCATTCAACCTAATCAGTGAAAATGATGTACAGTACATTAGCGTTAACTGGTCAAATGAATGGTTACCTTATAAAATGGCAGTGAAAGAAAGAAACCATTCGGCCTGCCAACTGACTCTGGAGGTAATCTGAAATACTGAATGGCTGGTGGCAAGAGCTTTCTGATCGTCTGTAGTATACTGTACATTGTACACATACAGTGTACTCGCTGAGCAGTACCTATTATGACAGCGCCCACACTCATCAAACTCATTTCTGCTTTTCTGATATCATTTATATTTGTCACATTTGAAACATGCATGGCAAGCTAACTACACAAGGAAATGTATATACTGATGTGACGTCTTGTTATAATACAGCATGTTAAAATCTAGACCTATAACTAAAGGTAATATACTGGGAAGGGACATTTGTACGTGAACAAGTGGGAGATTAGTCTAAAGAAGGGTTTCCCAAACTCGGTCCATAACTTTGATGATGCTGCCCTCATGTGGAAATACAAGATACCCAACGAACGCGCAATGTATTAATCATGTGAGGAAGGAAAGTGCAGTCATCGCCTTAAAAAAAGAATATTAAGAATGAATTTCATATGGCGCTAAGCCTACGACTTTCTTTAGCCTCTTTCACAAAAACACTGCTAGGGCCTAAGAATATCTTAGCATATGAGGCTGTATGGACATGTACATTTGCCTACATGTACACAATAAGAAAAGGGTTCCTCAAGGGTTATTTAGGAAGGGTGATGGTTCTATGTGGAACCATAATGAATCAAATAACCCTTTGAGCACGTCAATGGTTCATTGTAGTTCACAAAAGGGTTCTTTGCTCTTTTAGTGCTAATTTAAATTTAGTGGCGGCAGAATATTTTGGGGCGTGGTTTGAGCACAGCTCTTTTTGTGCAACCCAGAGAGAGATTGTCATTCTAGTTTATCCCTTTAAAAATAAATAAATTAGGAACTCAGTCTGGGTTTTAATTTACTTTAGCGAGTTTGAAAAGTAGAATATACAAAGTGCAATTTCGAAATTTGGTTGAGCATCACCAATTTTTCTCTTGTTATGTCAGCACAGCCTGGCCTCATAGACTAGACGTAACTTAGTAAATGTAAATCCACAACACTCAAATTAGTATGATATGTTATGTTTGGTGTGGTTAGTTGGGGTGGGGGGTGTATAACGTGAATGTCTAGGAACTGAAAGGTTACAAGTTCAAATCTCATCAAGGACAACTTTAGCATTTTAGCTAATTAGAAAGTTTTCAACTACTTACCGCTATTCAGTTACTTTGCAACTACTTAGCATGTTAGCTAACCCTTCCCCTAACCCAAACTTGAACCCTTTTAGCTAACCCTTCCCCTAACCCTAACCCTAACCTTAACTCTTTAACCTAACTTCTAAACTTAACCCTAACCTTAACCCTAACCCTAACTCCTAGCCTAGCTAACTTTAGCCAGCTAGCTACCGTTAGACACCTAGCCACCTAGCTAGATTTCATAGCATACCATATGTTTTGCGAATTCATAACATATGTAACATATTGTACATTTTGCAAATTCATAACATAAAATACAAAATGTACTTTGTAACATATCATACGAAATGGGTGATGGACATCCACAAATTAATTCATGCCATTCGAAAAGTAACATATCACACTAAATGGAGTGTCACGGATTCACGTACAGAATAACACAAAATGCTCTAAGACCAGGTTGTTCAGCAGGACAGTTGCTTACCAAGTAGACACTGAATGTTCCTGAGTTGCCTAGTTACAGTTTTGACAAAGTCATGATGTTTTTATAAGTTATACTAATCAAGAATCAATGGGTATATGTCATTCATTTTAAAGGATGTATGAGATGTATAGATTTTATTGGCGACAGCTATTCTTCCTGGGGTCCGACACATGACGAAAAAAACATTACAGACAAAAATACTACAATTTACATACATTTCAAAACATGAACATAGACATTACAGATTTACACACATAAATACATTACTACATATACATATGCCGTAACTAGGTTAACTGGGTTAGATAGGGGAGAGGTGTGTTGTGTGGTGTCGTTTAACTGTTTTTTAAAGCTACAGTGAGCTCCAAAAGTATTGGGACAGTGACAAACATGTTGTTGTTTTGGCTCAGTACTCCAGCACTTCGGATTTTGAAATGGTACACTGAATATGTATTAAAGTGCAGACTGTTAGCTTTAATTTGAGGGTATGTTCATCCATTTCAGGTGAACCATGTAGAAATGATAGCACTTTTTGTACATTTTAGGGGGCATAAAGTATTGGGACAAATTCACTTATATGTGTATTAAAGTAGTCAAAAGTGTACTTTTGTCCCATATTTCTAGCACTCTACAAACTTGTTGGATGCATTTGCTGTTTGTTTTGGTTGTTTTTCTGATTATTTTGTGCCCAATACAAATGAATGGTAAATAATGTATTGTGTCATTTTGGGGTCACTTTTACTGTAAATAACAATATAATATTTCTAAACACTTCTACATTAATGTGGATGCTACCATGATTATGGATAATCCCTGACTGAATCGTGAATAAGGCTGAGTGAGAAAGTTACAGAAGCACACGGGAAGGGGGGGACAGGAGGGGACGGGGCACGATATTTATGCCTCTGTAACGTTTTTTTTAACCCTTATCGTAGATATATATAATATGGAGAGAAAACAGCTAAGCACGAAAATAACATTGTTCGTCTAATGCTTTCAGTTTAATTGCACAACAAGCCTCTGTACATTTGTAACAGGTAATAGTCCTCCCATTGCAACCGTATATGTTTAAAATTGTTATTATAACAATAACATATATGCTTGTGTTTTTCATTATTGAATGAGGGGTCCAGAGGCTTGGCAGCTTAATTTTGCCCCCTAACAATGAGTGAATTATCAACAAGTATAACTCCTACACTGCATAATGAAAGTCTTCACATCTTGTGCACAGTTGTCACATATTGCTGCCTTATATTTAATTCTAAAAAGGGATTAAATGGGATTTATTTTCTATTTATCTACACAACCTACTGCATATTTACAAACTAAAAGAACAATTATTTACTAACTGAGCAGTATTCGGGAACAGATCTGTTATTTTCAACTCTTGAGAACTGTTTAGTAATGTTATTTTTTGCTGCAAAATAAACCATGATGTCTAGCATATAATTCTGTAATTCGGTGAAGTTGTAATGATACACTAAAAACAAAAATAGAAACAGAACATGTGAAGTCCCATGTTCCATGATCTGATATAAAAGATACCAGAACTTTCCAATATAATTTCTCTTAAATTTTGTGTCAAATTTGTTTACATTCCTGTTAGTGAGCATTTCTCCTTTGCCAAGATAATCCATCCACCTGACAGGTGTGGCATGATCATTACACATGTGCAGTTTTGTCCCACAATTCCAAAGATGTCTCAAGTTTTGAGGGAGTGTGCAATTGGCATGCTGACTGCAGGAATGTCCACCAGAGCTGTTGCCAGAGAATGTAATGTTAATTTCTATACCATAAGCCTCCTCCACTATTGTTTTAGAGAATTTGGCAGTACGTCCAACCGGCCTCACAACCACAGACCACATGTATGGCGTCATGTGGGCGAGCAGTTTGCTTATGCCAACATTGTGAACAGAGTGCCCCATGGTGGCGGTGGGGTTATGGTATGGGCAAGCATAAGCTACGGACAACGAACACAATTGCATTTTGTCGATGTCAATTTGAATGCACAGAGATACCGTGATGAGATGCTAAGGCCCATTGTCGTATGATAATGCACAGCCCCATGTCACAAGGACCTTTAGACAATTCCTGGAAGTTGAAAATGTCCCAGTTCTTCCATGGCCAGCATACTCACCAGACGTCACCCGTTGAGTACGTTTGGGATGCTCTGGATCGTGTAAGACAGCGTCTTCCAGTTCCTGCCAAAATCCAGAAACTTCGGACAGCCATTGAAGAGGAGCGGGACAACATTCCACAGGCCACAATAGACAACCTGATCAACTCTATGCAAAGGAAATGTGTCTCGCTGCATGAGGCAAATGGTGGTCACACCAGATACTGACTGGTTTTCTGATCCAAGCCACTACCTTTTTTTTTAAACAGATGCATATCTGTGTTCCCAGTTATCTGTGTTCCCAGTTATTTATGGCTCCCGAGTGGCGCAGCGGTCTAAGGCACTGCATCTCAGTGCTGGTGGTGTCTCTACAGACCCGGGTTGTATCACAACCGGCCATGATCGGGAGTCCCATAGGGCTGCGCACAATTGGCCAAGCGTTGGAGGGAGGGTTTGGCCGCAGTAGGCCATCATTGTAAAATAAGAATTTGTTCTTAACTGACTTGCCTAGTTAAATAAAGGTTAAATAAACAAAACATTATTGAAATCCAGAGATTAGGGCCTATTACATGTCTGATTTCCTTGAAATCGCATGTGAAATGTCACATGTTGCGTTTATATTTAAGTTCAGTATAGTAATAGCCTAAACACAATCCAGTTCACTGCTTCAAGCCAAGCCCCCTCCATGTCCACCCCTTTCTCCTCTCTCCCCACCGGTGAAATTTCAGTCACATCTCGTGCCTGCACTTATCAGACCAATCAAACACTTAAACAACTAGTGTACGCGTTCATAGCAAGCTCATTTAGCTGTGCTAATGGGTCGAGTAAATTAATTTGCTTTTTTGTAAAAACTATGTTGATTTCACAGATTAAAAAATAACTAAAAAGAACAATATGAAGCGTTACTTTTTTGGGGTTCGAACCAGTTAATTTTCTCGTTAGAACACTGGAACGCAACATAAAAATAAGGGTTCTGGAAAATAATTTCGGTTCCAACCACAGGTGCCAACCATGGCTCAGTCTCCACTTTGAAATTCTGGGGGAAAATGTAAGTTTCTCTCTCCTCCAGAGGAGGCAATATTGTGAGTAAATTTTTACAGAGAGAGGTATTTTGGATCTAAACTGTCATTGGCTGCAAATAGTTAGATTTTTTTTCATTTCTAAGCACCTCAGTTGAGCACGTGACAAGCTCTCTTTTCAACTTACCGCATTTGTCATGGTTGTACACTGTATAAGAGGCAAATATATCTACCAAAAGTATCTTAAAATTAGCAGATAGTATGTAGGCTACTGTAAATGTATTAAACATTGCATCTTCTTTTGTCATTAGAGGGATCGGTGGAGAGTATGGACAGTCTCATGATTGTGCTGCTGGGGAAGTTGGGAAGAGTGCCACAGGAAACACCATCCTGGGAAGAGAGGTGTTTATTGTGGATGTCGGTGATGGATGGGTCACCAATGTGTGTCATAAGGAGATGTCTGAAGTCAATGGGAGACACATTACTGTGATTAACATTCACATGCAGTCAGCATGCTGTTTGACACAGACATTGGCAATGTGGAGATCAGGAAAGAGATCTCTATGGCTGCCACAGACCCCACATTTTCCTCCTGGTCCTAACTGTGGGAGCATGCTTCACTCAAGAGGAGAGAACAGCTGTTAAGATAATCAAGAACATGTTGTAATACCGTTGTACTATTCACTAGAGGAGATGACCTGGAAGGAACGAGCAGCAGCATACAAACATTTGTTGAAAAAGCAGGACACAACATAAGGTAAATAACTCAGAAATGTGGGAACAGATAACATTCATTTAACAACAATTACAAAATAAATCACTCTCAGATCAGGAAAGGGAAGAAGAGAGAATACTGAAGGAAAGGGAGGAAGATAGAACAAGAGAAGGAAGAGTTGAAGGTCAAACAAGAGGAAGAAAATGCAAAAATGAAGAGAATCAAAAAATATCAGGTTTCAGGTATGACCCAGATGCAGACAGTGTCGAAGAAACAAAAGTTTATTTATAGTACAGGGGCAGGCAAACGACAGGTCAAGGCAGGGTGCAAAAGGTCCAGAACGGCAGGCAGTCTCAGGGGCAGGGCAGGCAGGGGTCAATAATCCAGTGAGGTGGGGCAAGGTATTGAACAGCAGGCAGGCTCAGGGTCAGACAGAACAGTCAAAACCGGGAAGGACTAGAAAACAGGCGCAAGAACAGACAGGAGCAGGGGAACAAATGCTGGTAGGTTTCACAAAACAAAAGGAACTGGCAACAGACAAACAGAGAACACAGATATAAATACACAAGGGATAATGAGGAAGATGGGCGACACCTGGAGGGGGGTGGTGACACGCACAAAGACAGGTGAAACAGATCAGGGTGTGACAAAAAAGCAATACGTGAAAAAGAGAAAGCTTGTCTTGAGAGGAGTACTAAGACAGAAGCAAGAAACCAAGCTGTAAATTAATTTAGTGCAAAATTAGAGTAAGAATTTGCAAAAGCTGGAGCGCAGGGGTATAAGGATACACAATCTAAACTACTATTAGTTGGACAAATTGCGGGATTCACTTATGGTGCTCCAGTAGCAGCTGTTGAGGAGCTGAGCAAGCAGATTTTAGAAAAAGAACAACAACTACTGACTTGCATGCATAAGATATTAAACAAATGATGCATAGGATATGCAATCTCTCTCTTTCACTAATTGATTGTACAATTGACGCAGATATTATTTCAGTTTGTGTGATATGGGGGTTGGAGACATAGAGAGAAAGAAAAACTTTTATAAACAATGGCAACACTGCCATGTTGATCTGTGCCTTGCTGTTAGAAAGCCAAATTAGTGTCTGACTTTCTTCTGTCGCAGTAGCACCTCCCCCGACTTCACTCCTCAACTTTCGTCTACAGTCGGTTGCTTGAGCGTTACCACTTGAGCGCCCAATGCCTCTGAGGGTAAACATTATTTCTACTCAAACGCAAGCACTGAATGCCACCGCTCCCATTCAAACTCGAAATCCAAATCGGAAGTTCGCCAGACTTCCAATAGTCGAGTGTACGAGACCAGATTTTGGAGGCTGGCTACGCAAGATAGACAAATCAGTTTGCATCCACGTTTTAGAAATGTTCACTCAGAAAAGGGAAATAGGAAATACAAATATCAAGAGTCAAGCTGATAGGAGCCATAAAGATTCCTCTGAGGAAGAACTTTAGGCCAGTTGAGTAAAATAAAAGAAATCTGTACAAGAGAAACAGCATACTGTGAAAGGCATGTTAGCTAAACAGAATGGTACACAGGCTAGCTTTAAGCCTGTAGTCATAGCCCCAGGAATGAACCTCATTACTGTATACAGACATGTAAGCAGAAAGGCATATGGGCTATACTCTTTGCAAATGATGTTATTATAAGGGTTATTAAATTGTTATTATAAATTATAAGCTCCGATATTTATTATAACAAAGGGAGTAGGCAAAGGCAGGTCGGGGACAGGCGAGAGTTCATACAGTACCAGGGAACAGTCCAAACAGCACCAGACGATAGGCAGTCTCGAGGTCAGGCCAGGCTGGGGTCGGAAACCAGATCCGAGTCCAAAAACAGTACAAGGGGATAGGCAGGCTGGTAGTCAGAACAGGCAGAGTGGTCAGGCAGGCGGGTTTGAAGTCAGGACAGGCAAGGGTTGAAACCAGGAGGACTAGAAACAAACAGAGACTGGGAAAAATAGGAGCAAGGAAAAACGCTGGTTGACTTGGCAAACAAGACGAACTGGCACAGAGGGACAGGAAACACAGGGATATATACACCGGGGATAATAAGCGACACCTGGAGGGGGTGGAGACAATCACAAGGACAGGTGAACCAGATCATGGTGTGACAGTTATAGTGCCCCTGAAACTCAACTCTTGACCTCGAAGCCAGTTCCAGTGCGTTTTTTTATTGTTCCCCTTTAATCAGCTATGGATTTAGACCTAGTTTATTTAGTAAATATTTGTATTTATTTTTCTTAAAACTGCATTGTTGGTTAAGGGCTTGTAAGTAACCATTTCACTGTAAGGTCTACACCTGTTGTATTAGGCGCATGTAACAAATACAATTTGATTTGATTTTAAATGGTATTACACTGTAGTTACGTAGGTCTGTTACTGACATCTACAGGCCCAAGGTGGTAAGGCAGGACAAACAAGTATCTCTATGGCAGTTATTTCAGTTAATGTTGAAGTCAGCATATATCACAGACAATCTGAGTCAGTCGCCACATTTTAAATGTGCCCCTACAATCCCCCCCCCCCCCCCCCCCCCCCCACACACACACACACACACACACACACAGACTTGTATAACTAACCTTGTGGAGACACACAATTCAGTCCCATTCCTAGTTTCCCTAACCGCTAAACCTAACCCTATTTCTTACCCTAACATTAACCCAAAAAACCTAACCTTAACCCTAACCCTAGCTCCTAACCCTAAAACTAACCCTAGCATTTGACCTTGTGGGGATGAACAAAATGTGTTTGTTTACTATTCTTGTAGGGATTTCTGGTCCCCACAAATATAGTTAAACATGTCTACACACACACACACAGCCTGACAGACTGACAGCCTGACTGACTGACTGACAGCCTGAACTGGCCTGACTGACAACCTGAACTGGTGCTCAGAACCAACCATCTGTCAAGGTCGATATCAAACTGTCCACCATTTACATCTTCACATACCTGTCAGCTTCCAGAGGTAGGCCCATTGTGGTTTACGAAACTTGAGGTTTGGTCTCTAAGGGCCACAGCGAATGACACAGGGACAGAGGAGGCATCAGAGCCAGGAGGATTGAGGAGGAGTGAAGCTGCACAGAGGACTGAACCTTCTCTCTGTAACCAAAGGTGGGAGTGAGAAGGTGAAGGCAGGTGGTGAAATGATGGAACCACAATGTCCCTCACATAGGGAAACCCCTGAACCCACTATGCCACGTTTTGACCTGAAGGTCTTCATCAGGCTGAAGTCAAGTTCATACCTGCTCTCAGTCCTGCCACAGGGGGTCCCCAGGCCGGGATTAGAGCACCCCCACCCCATCATCCTGAAAATACACAGGGTAGGATTCTGTTATGATTGCCAGTGTCGCCATATATAAACTCAATGTATGGCAATGTATTAAAACAGTATTAAAATGCTTCACAGATTTATAAACTATATATAAATATGACTTAACATGACCTTGCCCAAAGAAATACATATAGAATCATAAATCATAGAATCTCTATAGCCTTGCCCCTCCACCACTGAGCCAGCTCCTTTACCAAAGGGAGAGGGATAGCAGGATAACAAGAGCAGCCACCAGAGGGGACTCTTGTTGGATAAATCTGACACACAAATCATTCTCACCAACCAGCATCAGTTTCCTAATCACTGAAGGACTATAAACCATAACTCACCATCTACAGCATATTTATGTCTGCCTGTCTGATCATATCTTGTGATATACTGTATGTCCTGTGATGTATGCTATTGGAAGTGATGTGTATGCAAATTTCCCTAGTGGGACAAATATTTCTTATTTCCTTCCTTTTCTCCTTCCTTTTTCCCCTTCCTTCCTTTCTCCTTTCCCGCCTTGCTTCATTTCTTGCTTCCTTCCTTCCTTCCTTCATTCATTTTACCACCAACTACTGAAACACTCTGCCTACATAAATAATAGGCTGTTCTAACTATGACAATTTTAAACACAAACTGAAGACATGCCTGAAAGCAAATCAACATTGTAATGATGACTAGTTTGATCCATGCATCATTTTTATAATCTGTCTGATTTAACCTGTCCAGTGGCTATATATGTTAATTAGATTCCTAGAAGAAAGAAAAATAAAACATAACAGTTTATTATTATTATTAGCAAGTCGTTTTTGGCGATAACTAATTACCCACGAAAAGTGAGTTAAATATGTAACACGGGAACTAGTTATGTAGATGTTAAATATGTTGTCAGACCGTGGTGCATGGATTTGTCTTCAACGTGCTCCGGCTGGCTTTGGAAGTAGTTCCGGTGGTTTAGCAAGAGAACGGAGTCAGGAGACGCGGCGGGATCCCGTTGTTGGAGAAGCAAAATCGAATAGCGGGATGAGGAAGTCTCCAATTCATGGCACACAATTGACCACAGTACCGGTCAATGTGACACGAGTATTGCATGGGGCATGCAACTTCAGTGACAGCCCTAGAAGGTGAAGAAGCTCAGTCCCCGGAGGAAATGTTCAAGTGCAGCGCTGGAACCGCTGAACCTCTGTAAAATTTTAACCGGTTCATAACCATCCACCCGCGTAAGTAAGCTGAAGAATTGGGGAATGTCTGTAAGCAAGGCCGGGAGAAAATATCTCACATAGGCAAATACATTTAATTGAGCTTCGGGGTTGCATTGCGTAAAGGCCTTGACAGGTTTTCTCTCCCTGTCATGCATATAGACAGCCCGTGTTATTTGAGGATAGCTTTGAATTAAACTTCCACAAGTTTTTTTCAGGGTGATCCTGGGTCGTGCTTATCTGATTGATTGTGTTGTTTAATTGCCTTGCAAGGAGTAGAATGACTTTGACAATGAATTTAGAAATTGAACGAAACGGTTGCGCAAACATTCAGACATGTATGCATCAATGCATGCACTATAGGCTACTTTTTAGACATGCGTGAACTTCTGAAGTGGTGACATATGGTAGGGTCCATATTTATTTACACCCTTGATAAGAAAAAGGATCAGAATTGACTACATAAAATAAATAATTCAAATACTGAGCTATTTTGTATGCAAAAAAAAAGGGAAATTATATTATTTTATACTTTTTTTCTCTCAAAATGGTAGGGGTAAAAATGATTGACACCCCTGTTTTCAATACATTTCAATACCTCATCTTGTTTTCATTACCTTTCAATAACTCACCATTTTTTATGAGCTGGAAAACACATGGGGAGGGATTTTAGACCATTCCTATATACAGAATCTTTCCAGAACCTTGACATCCTTCATCTGCGCTTATGGACTGCCCTCTTTGATTCAAACCACAGTATTTCAATGGGTTTCAAATCCGTAGATTGTCCGATTATTCTGGCTGTAATTAATTGGTATATGCAGGCAGACACATTGGGGTGTAAATGTTCCTTACAAGCCAGAATATTTCATAAACTTACATTTAAACTTACTCCAAAAAAAGGTCTGTTCGGTTCATCCTTCAGACGCTCAACATTTAACACGAAATATCCACAGGAAAATATTGTTTACCCGACTTTTTAGAGAGCCGGTAGGTATATGGTTCTGTCGGCTTGTATTTCCGGTTTGTATTTTCAATCTACTGACGCATGCTTTGCGATGGTAACACTTGCACAATATGTAAATCATAAACATAACTGAGCATAACCAGACCATAGACTAAACGTTGCTCGCATTCAGCTGGCAGTGGCAAACCTACCGGCACTCAAAAGTCTGGTAAACAGTACTTTCCTGTGGATATTTTCTCTCAAATTTTGAGTGGCTGAAAGAAAAACTGCACAGACAACCAGTAGAGTAAATTTCAATGTAATTGTATTAAACATTCTTACTTGTAAGGAAAATGAACAACATTTTGCACTCCAATGTGTCAGGCTGTATATACCAATTAGTTGTGTATGACAGCGTGATTAATCAGACAAGTCCGGAGACTGAGATGGCCATGACAAAATTTAGATTTTGTGGCCAATTAAACAATTTTCTATGTGGATTTTGATGTGTTATTGGGGTCATTGTCTTGCTGTTTAAGCCTTTTGGCTTATGCAACCATGTTTTTGGCTAAAATATCCTGGTCACTGGCCTACACACAATATCCTTTAAGGTCAAAGTTGAATTGTGTTTTCAGAATGTTTTGAAAAATGTATAAAAAAGGAAAAGCCGAAATGTCTTGAGTCCATAAGTATTCAACCCCTTTGTTATGGCAAGCGTAAATAAGTTCAGGAGTAAATATTTCCTTAAGAAGTCACATAATAAGTTTCATGGACTCACTCTGTGTGCAATAATAGTGTTAAACATGATTTTTGAATGACTACCTCATCTCTGTACCTACCGTTATCAGTAAGGTCCCTCAGTCGAGCAGTGGATTTCAAACACAGATTCAACCACAAAGACCATGGAGGTTTCCCGATGCCTCGCAAAGAAGGGCACCTATAGGAAGATGTGTAAAAAACAAAAAAAAAAAAACAGATATTGAATATCCCTTTGAACATGGTGAAGTTATTGATTACACTTTGGATGGTGTGTCAGTAAACCCAGTCACTACAACGATACAGGCGTTCTTCCTAACTGAGTTGCCGGAGAGGAAGGTAACCGCTGAGGGATTTCACCATGAGGCCAGTGGTGACTTTAAAACAGTTAGAGTTTAATGGCTGTGATAGGAGAAAACTGAGGATGGATCAACAACATTGAAGTTACTACACAATACTAACCTAAATGACAGAGTGAAAAGAAGGAAGCCTGTACAGAATAAAACATATTCCAAAACATGCATCCTGTTTGCAATATGGCACTAATGTAAAACTGCAAAGAATGTAGTAAAGAATTTAACTTTTTGTCCTGAATACAAAGCGTTATGTTTAGGGCAAATCCAACACAACACATCACTGAGTATCACTCTTAATATTTTTAAGCATGGTGGTGGCTGCATCATGTTATGTGTATGCTTGTCATCGGCAAGGATTAGGGAGTTTTTTATTTGGATAAAAATAAACGGAATAGAGCTAAGCACAGGAAAACTCCAAGAGGAAAACCTGGTTGTCTGCTTTCCAACAGACACTGGTAGACAAATTCACCTTTCAGCAGGACAATAACCTGAAACACAAGGCCAAATAAACACTGGAGTTGCTTACCAAGATGACATTGAATGTTCCTGAGTGACCTAGATACAGTTTGACTTAAATTGGCTTGAAAATTTATGGCTGTCTAGCAATGATCAACAACCGACTTGACAGAGCTTGAAGAATTTTAAAAATAATCATGTGCAAATATTGTGCAATCCAGGTATGGAAAGCTCTTAGACTTACCCAGAAATAATCACTGCTGTGATCGCTGCCAAAGGTGATTATAGAATGTATTGAATACTTATGTACAGTGAGGGAAAAAAGTATTTGATCCCCTGCTGATTTTGTACGTTTGCCCACTCACAAAGAAATTATCAGTCTATAATTTTAATGGTAGGTTTATTTGAACAGTGAGAGACAGAATAACAACAAAAACTTCCAGAAAAACACATGTCAAAAATGTTAGAAATGTATTTGCATTTTAATGAGGGAAATAAGTATTTCCCTCATTAGAGGTCATGGATGGCAGGCAGCTTAGCCCCAGTGATGTACGGGGCCGTACGCACTACCCTCTGTAGTGCCTTGCGGTCAGAGGACGAGCAATTGCCGTACCAGACAGTGATGCAACCAGTCAGGATGCTCTCGATGTTGCAGCTGTAGATCCTTTTGAGGATCTCAGGACCCATGCCAAATCTTTTTAGTTTCCTGAGGGGGAGTAGGCTTTGTCGTGGCCTCTTCACAAGTGTCTTGGTGTGTTTGGACCATTCTAGTTTGTTGTTGATGTGGACACCAAGGAACTTGAAGCTCTCAACCTACTCCACTACAGCCCCGTCAATGAGAATGGGGGCGTGCTCTGTCCTCCTTTTCCTGTAGTCCACAATCATCTCCTTAGTCTTAGTTATGTTGAGGGATAAGTTGTTATTCTGGCACCACACGGCCAGGTCTCTGACGACCTCCCTATAGGCTGTCTCGTCGTTGTCGGTAATCAGGCCTACCACTGTTGTGTCATCTGCAAACTTAATGATGGTATTGGAGTCGTGCCTGGCCATGCAGTCGTGGGTGAACAGGGAGTACAGGAGGGAACTGAGCACGCACCCCTGGGGAGCTCCAGTGTTGAGGATCAGCGTGGCAGATGTGTTACCTACCCTCACCACCTGGGGGCGGCCCGTCAGGAAGTCCAGGATCCAGTTGCAAAGGGAGGTGTTTAGTCCCAGGGTCCTTAGCTTAGTGATGATCTTTGAGGGTACTATGGTGTTGAACGCTGAGCTGTAGTCAATGAATAGCATTCTCACATAAGTGTTCCTTTTGTCCAGGTGGGAAAGGGCAGTGTGGAGTGCAATAGATATTGCATTATCTGTGGATCTGTTTGGGCGATATGCAAATTGGAGTGGGTCTAGGGTTTCTGGTATAATGGTGTTGATGTGAGCCATTACCAACCTTTCAAAGCACTTCATGGCTACGGACGTGAGTGCTACGGGTCGGTAGTCATTTAGGCAGGTTGCCTTTGTGTTCTTGGGCACAGGGACTATGGTGGTCTGCTTGAAACATGTTGGTATTACAGACTCAATCAGGGACATGTTGAAAATGTCAGTTGGTCAGCACATGCCCGGAGCACACGTCCTGGTAATCCGTCTGGCCCCGCAGCCTTGTGTATGTTGACCTGTTTAAAGGTCTTACTCATATCGGCTACGGAGAGCGTGATCACACAGTCATCCGGAACAGCTGATGCTCTCATGCATGCCTCAGTGTTGCTTGCCTCGACGCAAGCATAGAAGTGATTTAGCTCGTCTGGTAGGCTTGTGTCACTTGGCAGCTCACGGCTGTGCTTCCCTTTGTAGTCTGTAATAGTTTGCAAGCCCTGCCACATGAGACGAGCGTCGGAGCCGGTGTAGTATGATTCAATCTTAACCCTGTATTGAAGCTTTGCCTGTTTGATGGTTCTTCGCAGGGCATAGCAGGATTTCTTGTAAGCTTCTGGGTTAGAGTCCCGCACCTTGAAAGTGGCAGCTCTACCTTTTAGCTCAGTGTGAATGTTGCCTGTTGGGGTATGCACGTACAGTCACTGTGGGGGGGTGTCCTCGATGCACTTATTGATGAAGCCAGTGACTGATGTGGTGTACTCCTCAATGCCATCGGAAGAATCCCGGAACATGTTTCAGTCTGTGATAGCATAACAGTCCTGTAGTTTAGCATCTGCTTCATCTGACCACTTTTTCATAGTCTGAGTCACTGGTGCTTCCTGCTATAATTTTAGCTTGTAAGCAGGAATCAGGAGGATAGAGTTGTGGTCAGATTTACAAAATGGAGGGTGAGGGAGAGCTTTGTATGCGTCTGTGTGTGGAGTACAGGTGATCTAGAATTTTTTTCCCTCTGGTTGCACATTTAACATGTTGATGGAAATTTGGTAGAACTGATTTAAGTTTCCCTGCATTAAAGTCTACGGCCACTAGGAGCGCCGCCTCTGGGTGAGTGGTTTCCTGTTTGCTTATTTCCTCTGTACAAACAATAGTACGCAAGTATAAACACCATGGGACCACGCTGCCGTCATACCGCTCAGGAAGAAGACGCGCTCTGTCTCCTAGAGATGAACGTACTTTGGTGCGAAAAGTGCAAATCAATCCCAGAACAAAAGCAAAGGACGTTGTGAAGATGCTGGATGAAACCGGTAGAAAAGTGTCTATATCCACAGTAAAATGAGTCCTATATTGACATAACCTGAAAGGCTGCTCAGCAAGGAAGAAGCCACTGCTCCAAAACTGCCATAAAAACGGCAGACTACGGTTTGCAACTGCACATGGGGACAAAGATTGTACTTTTTGGAGAAATGTCCTATGGTCTGATGAAACAGAAATAGAACTGTTTGGCCATAATGACCATCGTTATGTTTGGAGGAAAAAGGAGGAGGCTTGCAAGCTGAAGAACACCATCCCAACTGTGAAGCACGGGGTGGCAGCATCATGTTGTGGGGGTGCTTTGCTGCAGGAGGGACTGGTGCACTTCACAAAATAGATGGCATGATGAAGAGGAAAATGTATGTAGATATATTGAAGCAACATCTCAAGACATCAGTCAGGAAGTTAAAGCTTGGTCGCAAATGGGTCTTCCAAATGGACAATGACCCCAAGCATACTTCCAAAGTTGTGGCAAAATGGCTTAAGGACAACAAAGTCAAGGTATTGGAGTGGCCATCGCAAAGTCCTGACCTCAATCCCATAGAAAATTTGTGGGCAGAACTGAAAAGGCGTGTGTGAGCAAGGAGGCCTACAAACCTGACTCTGTTACACCAGCTCTTTCAGGAGGAATGGGCCAAAATTCACCCAACTTATTGTGGGAAGCTTGTGGTAGGTTATCTGAAATGTTTGACCCAAGTTAAACAATTTAAAAGCAATGCTACCAAATACTAATTGAGTGTATGTAAACTTCTGACCCACCGGGAATGTGATGAAAGAAATAAAGGCTTAAATAAATAATTCTCTCTACTATTATTCTGACATTTCACATTCTTAAAATAAAGTGGTTATCCTAACTGACCTAAGACAGAAATTTTACTAGGATTAAATGTCAGGAATTGTGGAACACTGAGTTTAAATGTATTTGGCTAAGTTGTATGTAAACTTCCGACTTCGTGTGTGTGTGTGTAGTCCGAGTTACCTTCGGACGTGTCCCATGACACCTGTGGGGGTCGTAGAGCAAAACAGAGAACAGTCTTTCCATAGAGGAGTCATATTAATTTGTAGGCCAAACCGTACAGACGTTTTCGTGAGTAGACCGATTTTCGAGATGTCTCCTGGTCTGACATATCGATGTTGCTCAGTCACCTTTGATTGCAGATGCGGAAGGTCGACATCGGCGGATGCGCTGGATTGAGACACAGCCCATGCAAAATATCTCTAGTTTAAACAGACAGATTTTTTTACTAATATTTTTTTATTATGCGTCGAGTGGAGCATGGGAGGCCTCAAGCAGTAAAATCATTTTTATGTTATTATTTATAGTTTTTTTATCCTCAGCTCATGAGGACCCTTGATGATGTGAGGCCTGAGGCAATTGACTCTTCTGCCTAATGGTATTTCCGCCAGTGGATTTATCTTGGAAGACAGCTGGAGGGGGGCTGGTCGTTTTCTTGTTACAATTTAGCAATGTACGAACTCCATGGTTGCATGTGACATAGGCCTAGGTCTACATTATTATTTAGTCATTTTGAAAGCATCTTAAACTAAGCACAAGGAAGGAATGTGAAATACAAGAATGATGATGCAATTGTGAAGTGTAGGCTATTCACTGGTAGCCTACTCAAGTCCATGACAAGCTAACATCTGTAGCCGACAATAGCCTATATTGGCACGTTTTTGTTTGAACAATGACCAATAGCATATTCAGTCCATGGCTTGTATGTCTGCCTTTGAATACAGACCCTACTACTGAAATCATATTGCATTAGGCTATTTCTTTAGAACTGCATTTGGTCTATGGGTCGTAAAACGAGCCTTGTTGGGTTTTTTTATGTTAAAAAAACCTTACATGCGTTTGGTGTTGATGCATGTATTTAATTCTGAGAAAATCCAGTTTGCCATAGGAGTCATTCCCAACTCCTCTATCATAACACACTGCAGCTTCCAGCTACAGTACTGTGGAGACCCACATGATATATCATTGAACATAGGTCTACTGAAAGAATGTCATGCTTAATCTTAACAGAACATTAAGTGAGAGGTTGAAAGATGCCTGGTTCCTGATTTGGATGCGTCCCAAATTCCTATCAAGATGAGAGCTGTCTGAACAGATTTTTCTCATCATTATTTGTGCTGAGATTTACATTCGGTCTTAAATAGTGTTGATTGAGGGTAATTTGGCGTTTTAATTGCAGAACAGCTGCCACTCTCTCTCTGCTGATTGCCATTGTAGACATTCTCAATAGATCACTCATAGACCCTTAAATGCCTCATTAAAATATGTTATGCAGATTCCCATTAAACTTTCTAAAAAGCAACCTTCATAATGTTTTCTGATTTCTATTTTATTCTCAGAGGTCATTATAATCACTGTCAATGTCAGCAAATGCATCACCAAGAAATTAGGGATGCAGAATCAACCTACTTTTATTAAGTGAAATTGGAAATTATGTTTTGTCTTTGGGCAAATCCACAGTAATGGAATTGTGCTGAGACTTATATTTTTCAGTTTAAAATGTATGCTAAACAAAAAACATTGATTTTGAAGTTTAACAAACCATACAACTTTAACAATTTCCACTGAACATTTTACAAAAACACATTTACAGGAAGAACTGTGCAGATACAAAGTTTGCATCTGCACAGTTTTTCCAGTAAATTAATGTATTTTTTTTATACATAGAGTTGTATGGTTTGTTAAACTTTTAAAATCAAACAAACCATACAACTCTATGAACAATGACTACTTTGAACACTTTACACAGTAAAAAAAAAAACATTAATTTACTGGAAAAACTGTGCAGATGCAAAATTTGTATCTGCACAGTTCTTCCTGTAAATGTGTTTTTGTAAAATGTTCAGTGGAAATTGTTAAAGTTGTATGGTTTGTTAAACTTGAAAATCAATGTTTTTTGTTTGGTTTACATTTTAAAGTGAAAAATCAGTCTGTGTAATTCTGTTACCATGGAATTGCTCCCTTTGCAGGTCTATGAATTGAAATGGCAAGTTCCTTTTTGTTTTGCTAGGCGTTGGGAAAATTATTAATTAACTATAATTTATTATTTACTTTCCATAATCCCATTAATACTATAGAGCTTTGTGAGGAGAAAGGGTGACATCCCTGACTGAGGCTCAAACAGGTTCAAAGGCAGTGCCTGTAACCATTGCTTCAATTATCAGTCTTATGAACAGCAGATTTGTTACACTATCCCCACCAAATGGGAGATCGTATCCAACACTTCTCTATACTAAGTTCCTCATGTCTACATGCATCGCTGATGGCTATACCAGAGTGGTATACTACAACGCAAGCTAGATCTACTCAGGCTTTTATAAAGCTAGCCAGCTTCAGTTAGCTAGTTTCAGTTAGCTTCACATTCCAGGTCAGGCTTCATCCGTACTACGACAGTGGATATTGCTCATCCGCTAACTCTAGCAGGCTTGTAACTGCGCGTCCATGTCGCACATGGCTAATCGTACGCCGAACTCTTCATTGAGATAATGCTGAAACATCAACCAATGGGCGAGTTAGTGCCACATTTTCATTTGTGCTGAAATCAAAATGAAACAAAAGTTATCTTGAAAATTCAGCAGGCTATGGTATGAAATAGGCTTTTAGAAGTGGCGTCTTTATTTTATGACTTTATCGTTAATGGTGTGCTTATCAATGCACAAGCACCTTTTCCCTCGACTATTGCTCCTTTTCTGTGGAACAGCTTGTTGTGGCTATAGACATTTACAGTGCATTCGGAAAGTATTCCGACCCTTTCACTTTTTCCACATTTTGTTACGTTACAGCCTTAATATATTTGCCTCATCAATCTACACACAATATCCCATAATGACAAAGCGAAAACAGGTTTTTAGAAATGTTTTCAATTGTATTAAAAAGAAACAGAAAATACCTTATTTACATAAATATTCAGACTATTTGCTATGAGAATCAAAATTGAGCTCAGGTGTATCCTGTTTCCATTGATCATCCTTGAGATGTTTCTACAACTTGATTGGAGTCCACCTGTGGTAAATTCAATTGATTGGACATGATTTGGAAAGGCGCACACCTGTCTCAATAAGGTCCCACAGATGACTGTGCATGTCAGAGCAAAAACCAAGCCATGAGGTCGTAGGAATTGTCCTTAGAGCTCAGAGACAGGATTGTGTCGAGGCACAGATCTGGGGAAGGGTACCAAAACATTTCTGCAGCGTTCAAGGTCCCGAAGAACACAGTGGCCTCCATCATTCTTAAATGGAAGAAGTTTGGAACCACCAAGACTCTTCCTAGAGCTGGCCGCCCGGCCAAACTGAGCAATCGGGGGAGAAGGGCCTGGTACCAGTGCTGGTGTACGCCTACATCAGCATGTTTCTGCAACACTATCTATTAAATCCAAGAGGAATAGGCAAAGCATGAATATGTTAGCTAGCATTGGCTAGCTACGTGAAGTCGGAGAGGAAGAAGTGAAGCAAGAGGAATACCTGGGCCCAATATCTTTTTTTTCTCCAGCAGGTGCCTTTTTAAAGAAAATGTTTTGCTCACCAAGCGAGGAGTTTATGTATGGTCAATGAGTGTCGAATTTGAACAAAAAATGTAATGTCTTATTTGCTATGTGTGGCTTATTTGATCGAACAGAGGTTTCCTAGTGCTTAGGTTGTTATAAGTGTACTGATATATGTAGAACACGTGACATCCTGGCAACTTTGGAAAAAACACTTTATATCAGTATTGTGCTTGTTGTTCACACGCTTATCTGCTTTCTCATTGGCTAGAATGGTCCCAGCTGATCTTGCCTCCTCCCGACTGTCTTCCATTTTTTAAGACATTTATTTTCATTGTTAGAGCGGTCACTTGAGTATCTGTTCAATATCATGGATAATCTGTGATAAAGTAAGAGAAAACATGTAATGTAACATCTAATTAGGGTCCCCTGGGAAACACTGACCAGCAACACTTTGGTTCCTACATTGTCCCATTCATTTCTCCCTGGTTTTTAAATTTGTTGTCATATCAAACTACAATGTCTTCAATGTGCTGCCCACTATATTCCAACTATAGAATTGGAATCATGGAGATAGAATAATCATTCTAACAGTTCACAATTAATTAGGCCCCGCTGTTTTGCCCATATCATGCAGCCCTATGCGGCACAAGTGTGGAAATGATAAAAAATGAATGCAGAAATTGATTAAAGTTGGACTGAACAGTATAAAACAATCCAAATGGAGAATGCCCCATTGAAATCCCTTATAAGTTATGTGTTGCCACCCTAGGCTCATTAAGTACTCATAAAACATGTTTAGAACTTTTATTATAAAAAAACAAAACACTGTGAAAATATCATATGATATTTTGGCCATGTCGCCCAGCCCTAGTGTGTGTGTGTGTGTGTGTGTGTCTCTGTCACCAGATCTCAACCCAATTGACAGGAGTGGGAGATTCTGGAGCAGCGCCTGAGAGAGTGTTTTCCTTCAACAAAATGCCAAATGAATGAATTTCTATTGGAAGAATGGCGTTGCGTTCCTCCAATAGAGTTCCATTCACTAGTAGAATCTACGCCAAGGCACAATGAAGCTGTTTTGGTGGCTCGTGGTGGCCCAATGCCCTGTTACGACACTTAATGTTGGTGTTTCCTTTATATTGGCAGTTCCCTTGTATATGCTTAGTTCAAGTTTAGTTATTTGATTACAGTGCCATGCATTGAAACGAATAAGATATCCTGATAAGCTCCAGCTCTTTGGTCGAACTGTAATGCTGTAATGCTGACTATATTATTTGCATAGGAGTATAGATGTCTGCAAATTATACATTTAAATTACAGCTCCGTATCAGACGACACGACTATGAAATTGTGCAATCGTTTCTCCAACCACATTAATACGAGGGAATGTTCCCACCATTGCATACCAATTTGATCATTTGGAATTCCAGTCCTTTATCCCTGAAAGCATTACTAAATGCTCCCCTTGTTAAAGCGATTATTCAAATGACCTGCCATTAGTTGAAGTAACAGACCCCTATAGCTAAATTGACTCCAGAACAAGCTCAATGTGCTTTCAAGTCTCCATTCTGCTTGGGCTATTCCCAACATGTACTCTTATCATGGACCTTTTCACAATCCATCCATGCCTAAAGTGCTGTACCTATTGAAATATACAGTACCAGTCAAAAGTTTGGACACACCTACTCATTCAAGAGTTTTTCTTTATTTTTACTATTTTCTACATTGTAGAATACTAGTGAAGACATCAACACTATGAAATAACACATCACAATCATGTAGTAACCAAAAAAGTGATAAGCAAATCAAAATATATTTTTGAGATTCTTCAAAGTAGCTACCCTTTGCCTTGATGACAGCTTGGCATTTAACCCTAATTTCTCCTGTAAGTCGCTCTGCATGAGAGTGTCTGCTAAATGACTAAAATGTAAAATGATGAGGAAATTATATTACTAGCAGTGTGTACATTTATATTATTGTTCTATGGGTGCTGCAGTTGAGACCAAGGACTTCTAGATGGATCTGAAAATCCATGCTGTGATCATGGTCAGGGCCCTAACAAACTGTTGCACATCACCAGAATCCAAATTGTTGAAGCACTTTTTAACCGTGGGGTCTCCGACCTTTTCTAGCATGAGAGCTACTCATTTGTTTTAAAGCTTTCAAATAGGCACATTCTTCTCCTCTCCCTTCAACTCCTCCCCAGGTCCTTAGTGTACAAGAGAAAGTAGTGCACTATGTTTTCTGTCAATATACCTGGTAAAATAATGGTTAATAAACAACTAAGGGGGTCCTATAAAATAATTTTTTTCTCAAATTCTGTTTTATATTTTCCCAAATGTATTATGTTTTTTCAGTTAATGTTCCTGGTTTTAGATTTTTGTTTTTCATTCTCAAAATGACAACTGTTCATAGATAAAATAATTACAATGAAATAGGATGTTCTGAGTCCATGTACAGTAAATGCTTAAATTACATCAGAAGACCTTTTTTAGTGTAATTCCCCTTTAATTGCGCATCTGGCCCTTTAATTGTGCATCTAGCAAGTGAGGAATGGGCCGGTCTAACAATGGTTATGCAGGCCTACTGCTGTGCTCATTTCATGGCAAAGTTTGCAAATAACAAATAATATATACAAATTATATACTTATGATATACTTCTGCCAGGTAAGCCTACTTTGCAGTTAACATTTAATTAAGAAGGTTTTTGGGAAAGTATGTCTGTCAACCCACAAGGCGGTTATCACATCAACTGGCTACACACAGAGTGATAGACAAACTTGTGCACTACATAGACAGACAGACGGGCAATATTGCTGGAAATTAATTGCCAGATATTTGTTTTAAGTTTGGCTTTTTAAGCCAATAGTGGCTAAACCGGGGTGGGATAATGTCAATGTTGCGTTGATTAGTTAGTAGCTGGGAGCTTGCGGTGTCTAACACTTTGTTAATGAGATTTGTTTATGACAGTTTGAGGTGGAAAACATGAATTGCGTGTACTTTCAGAATTGTTTGGCAAGCTACATATATGTAAGCCAGTAGCTCGCGATTGGCCTGTTGGAGACGGCTGTGTTAGAAAGACCTTTTAATGATTTATTTTGAAAAATGTGTTCTGTCATTTCAAATTTAGAGAAAGACTTCAGATAAGTGTGACTCATTAGGTTTAAATGTCTAGTGTAGGAGAACTGAACTGGCATTTGCAAACTTCTTCGTGCTGCCAACACCCTATGTAACTAGTGAGAAGAACACAGGCGCTCCACTTCTGAACTCTGTGTAAAACCTTGGGTTGACAGTAGTGTACTATTGCATTGAACTGGTTGTTTTTTAATGAGGAACAATTGTCAGCCTATTTGCATGTAAAACAATGTAATTATAAACAACCATCAAAAAGATGTAATACTTCTAAAACATGTAAATGACTCCCCATTATAAAGTGCAACAAAACCAAAGCCATTCCTTCAAGCGAATGCCTCAAGGTTTTGGGGGTTGTTCCATTATTAATGCTATCCAGAAGCCAAACTTTTAGGTTGGCGCAGTTGGGCATTTTTAATCTATTTTTGCTGTAAATCAATGAATTTTTAAAGAGGCCTTCTGAATATTGGTGGATGTGGGAATGCAGTTGATTTTCTTGGTGAGGCAGTGCTTTAGCCTTTACTGTGCTGAGCCTAAGTTCATAAAGAGCGTCCTTCCCTCTCCTGGGACCTCTCGTAGCACTCCCATATTTTATTTATGGTAAAAGGCGCCTTTTTAACTTTTTTCCGTTCTCAGGATTTCGAGTTGCGATAGCTTTCTCCTTGTTCTCTGTGGTAAGTCGATGGGTTGCAACCTCTTCTATCGTGATATGTTTTTAGGCGTTACTGTGTATCTGTGTAGGCTAGATATTTGATTCTAAGTTCTCAAAAGGCCCAGTGTGTCTTAAACTACTGGTTGAGACCATAGCACCGCCTGGAGTTAGCTAAACGGCGTTGGCACTTGTGTTGGAACCTGTGCTATGGTCAGATGACATGAAAATAGAGCTCTTTTGCCACACATACGAGTGGTGGGTTTGGTGTCGAAAAACTGAAGCATATTTAGAAAAGTACCTCATACCTACTGTAAAATATGGTGGTGAATCTTTGATGTTATGGGGCTATTTTGCTTCCACTGGTCTTGTGGCCCTTGTTAAGGTCATCATGAACTTTACCAAGTACCAGGACATTTTTAGCCAAAAACCTGGTTGCCTTTGTCAGGAGGTTGAAACTTGACAGCATATGGATCTTCCAGCGAGACAATAACACCGAGCGCACATAAAAATCCCCAAATAAATGGTTAATTTACCACAAAATCTACATTTTGCAATGGCCGTCTCGTTCTCCGGACTTGAACCCAATTGAAAACCTGTGGTTTGATTTGGAGAGGGCCGTCCATAAGAGCAGACGAAGGATATCACGGATCTGGAAAGATTCTGTATGGAGGAATGGGCTAAGATCCCTTCCAATGTGTTCTGCAATCTCATAAAACATTTTAGAAAAAGGCTCAGTGTCATTATCCTCACAAGTGGAGGGTGCTAGAGTATTAAAACAGGGGTGCTAATCTTTTGTAGATGTTTTTTTACACTTATTAAACAATCTCTTTCTGAGTAATTGTATTTATTGCGCATACAATATAGCTCAACATTTGTAGTATTTATTTTAGTGTTTTTTTGCTGATCTTTATCAAGAGTGCCAATCATTTTGGACATCAGTGTACAGTACCAGTCAAAAGTTTGGACACACCTACTCATTCCAGGGTTTTTCTTTATTTTTACTATTTTCTACATTGTAGAATAATAGTGAACACACACAAATCTTGAAATAACACATATGGAATCATGTAGTAACCAAAAAAGTGTTAAACAAATCAAACTATATTTTATATTTGAAATTCTTCAAAATCGCCACCCTTTGCCTTGATGACAGTTTTGCACACTCTTGGCATTCTCTCAACCACATATGTTTTGATTTCTAAGACATTCTAAGGTTTGTATCATCCACAACTAGTGATGCATCGATATTACATTTTTGGCGAATACTGATATCCAATATTTGCCTTGCCAAGAAAACCGATACCGATAACCAATATTACATTTTAAGCATTCTAGTACAGTTAGATAACAGACAGGCACTGCATCTCAGTGCAAGAGGTGTTACTACAGTCCCAGGTTCTAATCCAGGCTGTATCACATCCTCCCGTGATTGGGAGTCCCATAGGGCGGCGCACAATTGGCATGCGTCATCCGGGTTTGGCCAAGGTAGGCCGTTATTGTAAATAAGAATTTGTTCTTAACAGACTTGCCTAGTTAAATAAAGGTTACACACACACACACACACACACACACACCACACTGACCCAAAAGTTATTTTGTTGGCATTTACGTATGTCCCCATTTCCAGTAAAACATAATCAAAACCTATTTATTTCACTTACTTGCTGTGCTGTTTCGTTCATTTGTTCAGTCGTTTAATTCTCAATCAGGATTTCTATGGAACATTGTTTGGGTCTTTGCATGTCAAAAAAGATACACGTCAAATAACACTATTTGATATGTCAATAACTTTGTTGACCAATCAGGACCTTAATATGACTGCATGTCACATAATAATTGAACGCGTTCATAAATGTTTTACGTAGTTATTACACATTGATTACACTATCACTCATATTTCATATGTCACAACAATTCATCGATACGTATGCTATGATGCTGGTAAAGTTGTCTCGCACACCTACAGTGTTGGTCATAAAAAAAGCTAGCTAACTCATGGATGCAAACAATGTTCTTCCCCAAAAACATAGCAAAACGACAATCTGTCTCAGTAGCTATAGTTAGCTAGCTAACTATATAGCTAGGTGTCATAATCAAAAATAACCCTAATTTATAAGACAGTTCTTATTTGATTAATGGTGGTCAGACCTATCTATGTGAAGCTAGCCACAATAAGGATTAGCCACAATAGTGGACTTTGCAGTTAGCCTTCAAAATCAAAGTATGTAATTGACAGTGATGCAAATGAATACAAATAGTAGAATTATGCCATAATGGAATACATCATGCTAAACGAGGTTGGAATGTTATTTAAAAATCAACAAAAGACAATAATTTGTTAATTTGACAATCTGTTGAAATCAGACTGGATGTATTATAAACTCAGCAAAAAAAGAAATGTCCCTTTTTCAAGACCCTGTCTTTCAAAGATAATTCGTAGTAATCCAAATAACTTCACAGATCTTAATGGGAAACCGTGTTTAAACCCTTAACCTGTTGGGGATAGGGGGCAGTATTTGCACGGCCGGATAAAAAACGTACCCGATTTAATCTGGTTACTACTCCTGCCCAGTAACTAGAATATGCATATAATTATTGGCTTTGGATAGAAAACACCCTAAAGTTTCTAAAACTGTTTGAATGGTGTCTGTGAGTATAACAGAACTCATATGGCAGGCAAAAACCTGAGAAGATTCCTTACAGGAAGTGGCCTGTCTGACCATTCCTTGAGCTTCTTGACTGTTTATTGAAGACTGAGGATCTTTGCTGTAACGTGACACTTCCTACGGCTCCCATAGGCTCTCAGAAGGCGGGAAAAAGCTGAATGATGTAATTCCAGCCCCAGGCTGAAACACATTACCGCTTTTGGCAAGTGCTCTATCAGAGGACAATGGGCTGAGGCGAGTGCACGAGTCGACCCCATGTTTTTATTTTCTATCGTCGTTGAACCTAAACTCAGATTCCCGGTCGGAATATTATCGCTTTTTTACGAGAAAAATGGCATAAAAATTGATTTTAAACAGCGGTTGACATGCTTCGAAGTACGGTAATGGAATATTTAGAATTTTTTTGTCACGAAATGCGTCGTGCTCGTCAGCCTTATTTACCCTTTCGGATAGTGTCTTGAACGCACAAACAAAACGCCGCTATTTGGATATAACAATGGATTATTTGGGACCAAACCAACATTTGTTATTGAAGTAGAAGACCTGGGAGTGCATTCTGACGAAGAACAGCAAAGGTAATAACATTTTTCTTATAGTAAATCTGAGTTTGGTGAATACCAAACTTGGTGGGTGTCAAAATAGTTTGCCCGTGATGGCGAGCTATCTACTTAGAATATTGCAAAATGTGCTTTCACCGAAAAACTATTTTCAAATCGGACATAGCGAGTGCATATAGGAGTTCTGTATCTATAATTCTTAAATTAATTGTTATGTTTTTTGTGAACGTTTATTGTGAGTAATTTAGTAAATTCACCGGAAGTGTTCGGTGGGAATGCTAGTCACATGCTAGTCACCTGCTAATGTAAAAAGCTGCTTTTTGATATAAATATGAACTTGATTGAACAGACATGCATGTATTGTATAACATAATGTCCTAGAGGTTAAGTTTGCTGAAAATTAACACAGTTGACAGTGAGAGGACATTTCTTTTTTTTGCTGAGTTTACTTTAGAATTGCATTGGGGGCATACTTATTTCACTGTACAGCCTTACCTATGGATTGTGGATCAATGACATGGGGTATCAGTCTACTCAGTGACACCCAGAAAACATTAGCGTCGCAGCTCTTATTGCGAGACTCGAGCCACATTTATTGTCAACCTATGTGTATTGATCACTATTCCAGAGGAAAAACAATACTGCATGATGATTTGAAGTCTGATAACTCTGAGCAGGATGTTGGGAAAAAATATCTTGGGTATTGAGTAGACTGATACCCCATTTCATTGATCCCCAATCCTTAGGTAAAGCTGTACAGTGAAATATGAATGTCAATACACACAATAGGCTGACTGGGGAAGTGTTTTCACACAGTCAGTCCCGCAATAAGAGCTACAATGCTAATATTTGTGTTAACTCTTCAGTTGTGTTCTGTGGGTGTCACTAAGTAGACTGATACCCCATTTTATTGCTTCACATTCCAACCTTGTTTAACATTATCTAGTCTAAATATGGCCTGATTCCACCAAGTGTAACCTTCTATATCACTTTCAAAGAGTTACTTTTATTTTGAAGGCAAACCGTAAATTCCACTATTGTGCCTAATCCTTATTGTGGCTAGCTTCACAACACATAACCCGGTCTGGTCGAGCATCAATAGTCAGATGAAGCTAGCTGGCTGCTTATAATGTTAGCTTTGGGCAACAGGGTTAAGTAGCAGGCTAGCTATTTATTTTCATGAACCTGAAATACAATTTCAATAGGTGAACAAGAAGTGGCTACCTAGCTAATACTTACAAGGATTCCTAAATCATTGCAAAGAATAATGAAAATGACTGCAGTTTCTACTGGTCATTGTTTTCAGGCTGGTTGTATTGGTGCTAGCTAGGTACCAAGCTAAAGCTAGCTAGCTACCCCAGAAGTTGTGGTCAAACAAATAATGCTTTATTACCAATGCGGTATTGTAAACACATCGTTCGTGGCCAGTGTTTGCTTGTTTGCAGACTTTTTTTGTACAGCTTTGACAGTGCTACTGATAGTAGTGATGGCGCTTGGCTTGCACGTGCAAATTCGGAACTGTGTTATTTGATGTGTCAAATTAAAAGCTTATTTAACGCGTCAAATAGTGTTCTTGTCAAATAGTGTTATTCGACATGTAACGTTTTTGACACGCAAAGACCCAAATGGCATTCCATAGTATGTTGTGAAGCTAATAGCAGTGACGCTATTACTGTGTAACTCTGGTAGGGCAACATCTGAAAAATAGTGCACTTGGTAATATGTACCGGTGCTCGACCAGTTGCGAAAGCCAACATCACCCACAACAGAGAACGGTGGATTGTTAAGGGCAATGAATTCCATTATCTTGGCGTTAATGGAGTTCGCCTTTGTCTTGCTGAAATGTTGTTACTTTTTCAAATGACTGCTCGATCCACACAGCAGACATTGTGGGCTAGGTTAGGAATGCTGTGTGGCATGTGTTGCACAAAATGTTGTGGCGTCATTACGTCATGTACCTACGTTATATAGGTATGCACGTCAGCTTTGACATCGGTTTTGCACATCGGCGTTAAACTAGACATCGGGCCGATACCGATGTTGGCATTTTAGCTAATATTGTCAGATTCCGACATGTTCACCGATATATCGTGCATCCCTATTCACAACTAAAGTTGCCAAATAACTCTAAATCTAGCGTATAGGACCTGTTTCAAATGATCACTTTTACACTCAACATGGCCACTTCTTATGCGCACTCCCCATAAAAATCTATCAGTTAAGCTAGAGAGATGTTTTTTGCATTGAATGTGTCTCACTTCCACGTCTGCGGTGAATGGTGACAGAGCTAGAGAGCTAGATGCCTCGGTTTGTTTGTCAGACCGAGACATCATGAAAATCAGTCTTCTCACAAAATCGTCTGTAGTGTCCGAACGCTACAAACTATTATTACCCCTCTATGAAAAGATGAGACTCTCACGAACATTTATGTTGGTTGTTTTGCTCTAGGACGTTCACAGGCCTCACGAGACTGAAGGTCCCTTGGTACCAGGACTAGTTGTAAAAATTTCCACTGCCAATTTTACAAAAATAAAGTTTGGTAACAGAATGACATTAGTGTTCTAATTCTGTTTCCAAACTTTGCATCTGCACTATTCTTTGAGTTAATATAGTTTTGTAAAATTGTCAGTGGAAATTGTTCAAACTAATCCTTGCACAAATAGTTATGTGGTTTGTTTAACTTTGCAATCATTGTTTTTTGTTTGACGTACAGTTGAAGTCGGAAGTTTACATACACTTAGGTTGGCGTCATTAAAACTTGTTTTTCAACCACTCCACAAATGTCTTGTTAACAAACTATAGTTTTGGCAAGTCGGTTAGGGAATCTACTTTGTGCATGACACAATTCATTTTTCCAACAATTGTTTACAGACAGATTATTTCACTGTATCACAATTTCAGTGGGTCAGAATTTTACATGCACTAAGTTGACTGTGACTTTAAACAGCTTGGAAAATTCCAGAAAATTATGTCATGGCTTTAGAAGCTTCTGATAGGCTAATTGACATCATTTGAGTCAATTGGAGGTCTACCTGTGGATGTATTTCAAGGCCTACCTTCAAACTCAGTGCCTCTTTGCTTGACATCATGGGAACATCAAAAGAAATCAGCCAAGACCTCAGAAAACAATTGTAGACGTCCACAAGTCTGGTCCGTCCTTGGGAGCAATTTCCAAATGCCTGAAGGTACCACGTTCATCTGTACAAACAATAGTACGTAAGTATAAACACCATGGGACCACGCAGCCATTACACCGCTCAGGAAGGAGACGCGTTCAGTCTCCTAGAAATGCACATATTTTGGTGCGAAATGTGTAAATCAATCCCAGAACAACAGCAAAGCAGCTTGTGAAGATGCTGGAGGAAACAGGTACAAAAGTATGTATATCCACAGTAAAACGAGTCCTATATCGACATAACCTGAAAGGCCGCTCAGCAATGAAGAAGCCACTGCTCCTAAACGGCCATAAAAAAGCCAGACTACGGTTTGCAACTGCACATGGGGACAAAGATCGTACTTTTTGGAGAAATGTTGTCTGGTCTGATGAAACAAAAATGGAACTGTTTGGCCATAATGGCCATCGTTATGTTTGGAGGAAAAAGGGGGAGGCTTGCAAGCCGAAGAACATAATCCCAACCGTGAAGCACGGGGGTGGCAGCATCATGTTGTTGGGGTGCTTTGCTGCAGGAGGGACTGGTGCACTTCACAAAATAGATGGCATCATGAGGAGGGGGAATTATGTGGATGTATTGAAGCAACATCTCAAGACATCAGTCAGGAAGTTAAAACTTGGTCGCAAATGGACCAAATGGACAATGACCCCAAGCATACTTCCAAAGTTGTGGCAAAATGGCTTAAGGACAACAAAGTCACGGTATTGGAGTGGCCATCATAAAGCCCTGACCTCAATCCCATAGAACATTTGTGGGCAGAACTGAAAACGCGTGCGCAAGCAAGGAGGCCTACAAACCTGACTCGGTTACACCAGCTCTGTCAGGAGGAATGGGCCAAAATTCACCCAACTTATTGTGGGAAGCTTGTGGAAGGCTACCCAAAACGTTTGACCCAAGTTGAACAATTTAAAGGCAATGCTACCAAATACTAATTGAGTGTATGTAAACTTCTGACCCACTGGGAATGTGATGAAAATAATTCTCACTAATATTTTTCTGACATGTCTCATTCTTAAAATAAAGTGGTGATCCTAACTGACCTAAAACAGGGAATTGTTACTAGGATTAAATGTCAGGAATTGTGAAAAACTGAGTTTAAATGTATTTGGCTAAGGTGTATGTAAACTTCTGACTTCAGCTGTATGTTTTAAAAGTGAGAAATCTGAGTCTCAGCATCGCTCTGTTCCTGTGGAATTGCCCATGTGCAATCAGCAGTGGGTTGTGTCCACTCCGGTAGAGTACACAGCTCCGCCATAAAAACACAATACATTTTTGTCTATGTGGCATGTATCAAACAGTTCATTTCAGTTATATTAAAACCAGGGAAATCTGGAGTCTCCTGTAGATTACAGACCCATACATTTAATAAATTGTGACCAATAAAATAATAACAAAACTCATAAGCAACAGAATGGCAAAAGTATAACCAGACTTGATACATATTAACCCAACAGGTTTTTATTAAAAATAGACACAAACAAATACAAGACCATGTTTTAGTACAATATGCTAAAAAACAAGATGTAGACTTATCAATAATGGCTCTTGATGCTGAAAAGGCTTTCGACCGTTGAGTGGCTTTTTCTATTCAAAACTTTCCAGCTGAAATAATAAATGTTGCAAAAATATATACAAGCGGAAAATGGCGCCAGAGAGGATTGCTGACGTTTTATATGTTCCTAACCAACTGTGCTATTTTGTTAGCTATTTTGTTAGTTTTTTTGCGTTGTTTGTAACTTATTTTGTACATAAAGTTTTTGCTACCGTCTCTTATGACTGAAAATAAGTTATGGACATCAGAATAGCTATTACTCACCTCAGACTGGAAGAAGCTTTTTCCTTTAACGAGTCTGACGCAAATTATTTACTTCTTTCTCGGGAACAGTCCCAAATCCACATCATTTGCGTCAAGAAAAGACTGAGAAAAAGGGGGCGGAGGTCGGGCTGAATTCTGAGGATTCGTAGGCGCGCGAGTAAACCCCCACTGCCATCCGTTCTGTTGGCCAACATGCAGTCATTGGAAAATGATTGCCATCGGGACATAAAAAAACAACAACAGGACATTAAAAACTGTAATATCTTATGTTTCACCGAGTCGACGACATGAATAATATAGAGCAGGCAGGATTTTCCATGCACCGACAAAACAGAGAACCTACGTCTGGTAAGATGAAGGTTGGGGGTGTGTGTCTATTTGTCAATAACAGCTGGTGTGCGATGTCTAATATTAAAGAAGTCTTGAAGTATTGCTTGCCTGAGGTAGAGTACCTTATGATAAGCTGTAGACCACACTATCTACCAAGAGTTCTCATCTATATTATTCATAGCCATCTATTTACCAGCACAAACCGATGCTGGCACTATGACCACACTCAACCAATTGAATAAGGCCGTAATTAAACAACAAAATGCTCATCCAGAAGCAGTGCTCCTAGTGGCCGGGGACTTTAATGTAGGCAAACTTAAATCCGTCTGACCTAAATTCTACCAGCATGTCACATGTGCAACCAGAGGGAAAAAAACTCTAGACCACATTTACTCCACACACAGAGATGCATACAAAGCTCTCCCCCATCCTCCATTTGGCAAATCTGACCATAATTCTATCCTCCTGATTCCTTCTTACAAGCAAAAACTAAAGCAGGATGTACCAGTGACTCGCTCAATACGGAAGTGGTCAGATGATGCGGATGCTACGCCACAGGACTGTTTTGCTAGCACAGACTGGAATTTGTTCCCGGGATTCATCCAATGGCATTGAGGAATATACCATCTCAGTCATCGGCTTCATCAATAAGTGCATCGATGACGTCGTCCCCACAGTGACCGTGCGTACATATCCCAACCAGAAGCCATGGATTACAGGCAACATCTGCATCGAGCTAAAGGCTAGAGCTGCCTCTTTCAAGGAGCGGGACACTAATCCGGATGCTTATATGAAGTCCCGCTATGTCCTCAGACGAACCATCAAACAAGCAAAGTGTCAATACAGGATTAAGATTGAATCCTACTACACCGGCTCTGACACTCGTCGGATGTAGCAGGGCTTGAAAACTATTACGGATTACAAAGAGAAACCCAGATGCGAGCTGCCCAGTGACGCGAGCCAACCAGACGAGCTACACTGAAGCATGCATGAGAGCACCAGCTGTTCTAGACGACTGTGTGATAACGCTCTCGGTGGCCGACGTGAGCAAGACCTTTTAAACAGGTCAACATTCACAAAGCCGTGGGCCAGACGGATAATCACGGCATGTACTCAAAGCATGCGCAGACCAACTGGCAAGTGGCTTCACTGACATTTTCAACCTCTCCCTGACCAAGTCTGTAATACCTACATGTTTCTAGCAGACCACCCGTGTCCCTGTGCCCAAGGAAGTGAAGGTAACCTGCTAAAATGATTACCGCCCCGTAGCACTCACGTCGGTAGCCATGAAGTGCTTTGAAAGGCTGGTCATGGCTCACATCAACAGCCTCCTCCCGGACACCCAAGACTCACAGATCCACAGATGACGCAATCTCAATCACACTCCACACTGCCCTTTCCCACCTGGGCAAAAGGAACACACACCTATGTGAGATTGCTGTTCATTGACTACAGCTCAGCGTTCAACACCATAATGCCCACAAAGCTCATCACTAAGCTCAGGACCCTGGGACTTAACACCTCCCTCTGGAACTGGATCCTGGACTTCTTGACGGGCTGCCCCCAGGTGGTAAGGGTAGGCAACAACATGTCTGCCACTCTGATCCACAACACTGGGGCCCCTCAGGGGTGTACTTAGTCCCCTCCTGTACTCCCTGTTCACCCACGACTGCGTGGCCAAACACGACTACAACACCATCATTCAGTTTGCTGTTGACACAACAGTGGTAGGCCTGATCACCGACAACAATGAGACAACCTATAACGAGTAGATCAGAGACCTGGCAATGTGGTGCCAGGACAACAATCTCTCCCTCAATGTAAGCAAGACAAAGGAGCTGATCATGGACTACAGGAAAAGGCGGGCTGAACAGGCTCCTAGTTGAACTATTAATTGTAGAAATTCATATACAAATATTGAAAGCATTTAATGAGAGAACTAAAAGATGTGCAACATGAAAATATTGTTATTAACATTAGGTTTTTGACAGTTCTTAAATACTTGTGAGAAGATGGCCCTGCAGTGGATAGAAGCCACTTTACCGGGTTTTTTGTGGGGGGTTTTTACGCCTATCCTAACTTTTTTGGTATAATCTCAGCCATAATTTCCTATTACCGAACAGTGATCACTAACCTCGATTTGGATGACGATTTCTACATCAACGAGTTGGAAGCTCTGGACGTTCTGCTTACTCCGGACGAAAGCCCTAATCCCCGGACTCGAAAGAGGAAGCAAGGGCACAAAAGTGGCAGACGAGCTGGTATCCTAACGAGACTACATAATCTTTGAAATGCAAGATATAGGCCATTATATCATTGAGTCTAGGCGCAATTTAGATTTTGGCCACTAGATGGCAGCAGTGTATGTGCAAAGTTTTAGACTGATCCAATGAACCATTGTAGAACATTTTGAACAGTAATATCAAGTCTGCCCAAATGTGACTAATTGGTCAATTGATACATTTTCAAATACATAACTGCACTCTCCGCAAGCAATAGCATGGTATTTGTTACATTTTACATTTACATTTAAGTAATTTAGCAGACGCTCTTATCCAGAGCGACTTACAAATTGGTGCATTCACCTTATGATATCCAGTGGAACAACCACTTTACAATAGTGCATCTAAATCTTTTAAGGGGGGGGGGGGGTTAGAAGGATTACTTTATCCTATCCCAGGTATTCCTTAAAGAGGTGGGGTTTCAGGTGTCTCCGGAAGGTGGTTATTGACTCCGCTGTCCTGGCGTCGTGAGGGAGCTTGTTCCACCATTGGGGTGCCAGAGCAGCGAACAGTTTTGACTGGGCTGAGCGGGAACTGTGCTTCCTCAAAGGTAGGGAGGTGAGCAGGCCAGAGGTGGATGAACGCAGTGCCCTTGTTTGGGTGTAGGGCCTGATCAGAGCCTGAATGTACGGAGGTGCCGTTCCCCTCACAGCTCCGTAGGCAAGCACCATGGTCTTGTAGCGGATGCGAGCTTCAACTGGAAGCCAGTGGAGAGAGCGGAGGAGCGGGGTGACGTGAGAGAACTTGGGAAAGTTGAACACCAGACGGGCTGCGGCGTTCTGGATGAGTTGTAGGGGTTTAATGGCACAGGCAGGGAGCCCAGCCAACAGCGAGTTGCAGTAATCCAGACGGGAGATGACAAGTGCCTGGATTAGGACCTGCGCCGCTTCCTGTGTGAGGCTGGGTCGTACTCTGCGAATGTTGTAGAGCATGAACCTACAGGATCGGGTCACCGCCTTGATGTTAGTGGAGAACGACAGGGTGTTGTCCAGGATCACGCCAAGGTTCTTAGCACTCTGGGAGGAGGACACAAGGGAGTTGTCAACCGTGATGGCGAGATCATGGAACGGGCAGTCCTTCCCCGGGAGGAAGAGCAGCTCCGTCTTGCCGAGGTTCAGCTTGAGGTGGTGATCCGTCATCCACACTGATATGTCTGCCAGACATGCAGAGATGCGATTCTCCGCCTGGTTATCAGAAGGGGGAAAGGAGAAGATTAATTGTGTGTCGTCTGCATAGCAATGATAGGAGAGACCATGTGAGGATATGACAGAGCCAAGTGACTTGGTGTATAGCGAGAATAGGAGAGGGCCTAGAACGGAGCCCTGGGGGACACCAGTGGTGAGAGCGCGTGGTGCGGAGACAGATTCTCGCCACGCCACCTGGTAGGAGCGACCTGTCAGGTAGGACGCAATCCAAGCATGGGCCGCGCCGGAGATGCCCAACTCGGAGAGGGTGGAGAGGAGGATCTGATGGTTCACAGTATCAAAGGCAGCAGATAGGTCTAGAAGGATGAGAGCAGAGGAGAGAGCGTTAGCTTTAGCAGTGCGGAGAGCCTCCGTGACACAGAGAAGAGCAGTCTCAGTTGAATGCCCAGTCTTGAAACCTGACTGATTAGGATCAAGAAGGTCATTCTGAGAGAGATAGCAGGAGAGCTGGCCAAGGACGGCACGTTCAAGAGTTTTGGAGAGAAAAGAAAGAAGGGATACTGGTCTGTAGTTGTTGACATCGGAGGGATCGAGTGTAGGTTTTTTCAGAAGGGGTGCAACTCTCGCTCTCTTGAAGACGGAAGGGACGTAGCCAGCGGTCAAGGATGAGTTGATGAGCGAGGTGAGGTAGGGGAGAAGGTCTCCGGAAATGGTCTGGAGAAGAGAGGAGGGGATAGGGTCAAGTGGGCAGGTTGTTGGGCGGCCGGCCGTCACAAGACGCGAGATTTCATCTGGAGAGGGAGGGGAGAAAGAGGTCAAAGCACAGGGTAGGGCAGTGTGAGCAGGACCAGCGGTGTCGTTTGACTTAGCAAACGAGGATCGGATATCGTCAACCTTCTTTTCAAAATGGTTGACGAAGTCATCCGCAGAGAGGGAGGAGGGGGGGGGAGGGGGAGGAGGATTCAGGAGGGAGGAGAAGGTAGCAAAGAGCTTCCTAGGGTTAGAGGCAGATGCTTGGAATTTAGAGTGGTAGAAAGTGGCTTTAGCAGCAGAGACAGAAGAGGAGAATGTAGAGAGGAGGGAGTGAAAGGATGCCAGGTCCGCAGGGAGGCGAGTTTTCCTCCATTTCCGTTCGGCTGCCCTGTTCTGTGAGCTCGCAGTGAGTCGTCGAGCCACGGAGCAGGAGGGGAGGACCGAGCCGGCCTGGAGGATAGGGGACAGAGAAAATCAAAGGATGCAGAAAGGGAGGAGAGGAGGGTTGAGGAGGCAGAATCAGGAGATAGGTTGGAGAAGGTTTGAGCAGAGGGAAGAGATGATAGGATGGAAGAGGAGAGAGTAGCGGGAGAGAGAGAGCGAAGGTTGGGACGGCGCAATACCATCCGAGTAGGGGCAGAGTGAGAAGTGTTGGATGAGAGCGAGAGGGAAAAGGATACAAGGTAGTGGTCGGAGACTTGGAGGGGAGTTGCAATGAGATTAGTGGAAGAACAGCATCTAGTAAAGATGAGGTCAAGCGTATTGCCTGCCTTGTGAGTAGGGGGGGGAAGGTGAGAGGGTGAGGTCAAAAGAGGCGAGGAGTGGAAAGAAGGAGGCAGAGAGGAATGAGTCAAAGGTAGACGTGGGGAGGTTAAAGTCACCCAGAACTGTGAGAGGTGAGCCATCCTCAGGAAAGGAACTTATCAAGGCGTCAAGCTCATTGATGAACTCTCCAAGGAATCTGGAGGGCGATAAATGATAAGGATGTTAAGCTTGAATTGGCTGGTAACTGTGACAGCATGGAATTCAAAGGAGGAGATAGACAGATGGGTCAGGGGAGAAAGAGAGAATGTCCACTTGGGAGAGATGAGGATTCCAGTGCCACCACCCCGCTGGCTCGATGCTCTAGGGGTATGCGAGAACACGTGGGCAGACGAGGAGAGAGCAGTAGGAGTAGCAGTGTTATCTGTGGTAATCCATGTTTCCGTCAGCGCCAGGAAGTCTAGGGACTGGAGGGTAGCATAGGCTGAGATGAACTCAGCCTTGTTGGCCGCAGACCGGCAGTTCCAGAGGCTGCCGGAGACCTGGAACTCCACGTGGGTTGTGCGCGCTGGGACCACCAGGTTAGAGTGGCAGCGGCCACGCGGTGTGAAGCGTTTGTATGGCCTGTGCAGAGGGGAGAGAACAGGGATAGACAGACACATAGTTGACAAGCTACAGAAGAGGCTACGCTAATGCAACTGACCTCACAACCACATGTAACCGTGCCACCCCAGGACTTCCACATGCTGCTTCTTTACCTGCAGGATTGTTTGAGACCAGCCACCCGGACAGCAGATTAAATTGTGTGTTTGCACAACCAAAGAATTTCTGCACAAACTGTCAGAAACCATCTCAGGGAAGCTCATCTACGAGCTCGTTGTCCTTACCAGGGTCTTGACCTGACTGCAGTTCAGCGTTGTAACCGAATTCAGTGGGCAAATGCTCATCTTCGATTTTAAACAGCGGTTGACATGCTTCGAAGTACGGTAATGAAATATTTAGAAATCTTTTGTCACGAAACGCGCCATGCGCGTGACCCTTATTTACCATTGGGATAGTGTCTTGAACGCACGAACAAAACGCCGCTGTTGGAACATAACTATGGATTATTTTGGACCAAACCAACATTTGTTATTGAAGTAGAAGTCCTGGGAGTGCATTCTGACGAAGAATACCAAAGGTAATCAAACTATTCTAATAGTAAATCGGAGTTTGGTGAAGGCTAAACTTGCTGGGTGTCTAAATAGCTAGCCCTGTGATGCCGGGCTATCTACTGAGAATATTGTAAAATGTGCTTTGACCGAAAAGCTATTTTAAAATCGGACATATCGAGTGCATAGAGGAGTTCTGTATCTATAATTCTTAAAATAATTGTTATGTTTTTTGTGAACGTTTATCGTGAGTAATTTAGTAAATTCACCGGAGGTTTGCGGGGGGTATGCTAGTTCTGAACGTCACATGCTAATGTAAAAAAGCTGGTTTTTGATATAAATATGAACTTGATTGAACAAAACATGCATGCATTGTATAACATAATGTCCTAGGGTTGTCATCTGATGAAGATCATCAAAGGTTAGTGCTGCATTTAGCTGTGGTTTTGTTTTTTGTGACATTATATGCTAGCTTGAAAAATGGGTGTCTGATTATTTCTGGCTGGGTACTCTGCTGACATAATCTAATGTTTTGCTTTCGCTGTAAAGCCTTTTTGAAATCGGACAGTGTGGTTAGATTAACGAGAGTCTTGTCTTTAAAATGCTGTAAAATAGTCATATGTTTGAAAAATTGAAGTTTTCGGATTTTAGAGGAGTTTGTATTTCGCGCCACGCCCATCATTGGATATTGGAGCAGGTGTTCCGCTAGCGGAACGTCTAGATGTAAGAGGTTTAACATGCATGAACCCAAGACTTTTATGGTTACAGAAGACAACAAATGAGAGTGCCTGGGGACACAGGGCCTGGGCTAACCTCTACATCACCAGAGGAACAGAGGAGGAGTAGGGAGGAGGAGTAGGTTGAGGGTACGGCTCAAGGCTATAAGAACTGGTCGTTTAGTGCGTTGGGAACAGAGAATAAAAGGAGCAGATTTTTTGGAGTGGTAGGATAGAGTCAGGGAATAATGTATAGACAAGGGTATGGTAGGGTGTGAGTACAGTGGAGGTAAACCTAGGCAGTGAGTGACGATGAGAGAGGTCGCATCTCTGGAGGCGCCAGATATGTAATAACCTGTAATCTGGTTCAGGTTATTAATCAACCTACCAGGGTGTTTACAACCACTACAGGAATAAGATCATCCACATGTATCTATCACATTTTTACTTACTGTAGAACTTTGTTCTAAAGCTGTATCCGTACCCATTGGATGCAGTGATCACAATATAGTGGCTATATCCAGGAAAGCCAAAGTTCCAACAGTTGGGCCTAAAATAGTGTATAAGAGATCATACAAAAGATTTTGCTGTGACTCTTATGTTGATGATGTTAAAAATATTTGTTGTTCTGATATGATTGAGGAGCATCCAGACACTGCACTTGATGAATTTATGAAATTGCTTCTTCCAATTATTGATAAACATGCACCTGTTAAGAAACTGACTGTTAGAACTGTTTAGGCTCCAAGGCTGGATGAGGAATTTACAAACTATATGGTTGAAAGAGATGGGGCAAAAGGAGTGGCTAATAAGTCTGGCTGCACATCTGACTGGCTTACTTACTGCAAATTGAGAAATTATGTGACTAAACTCAACAAAAAGAAGAAGAAAATGTATTATGAAGCCAAGATCAATGATATAAAACTTGAGTACTTTAAATTAAATTATGGGCAGAAAGACAAATTCAACTCCATCTTTCATTGAATAAGATAGCTTATTCCTCACGAAACTATTTGATGTTGCCAATTATTTTAATGATTATTTCATTGGTAAAGTGGGAAATGCCAACAATGAACAGTGAGCAATTGTATTCATACATAAAAAAAATTATAATGAAAGAAAAGCATTGCAAGTTTGAATTTTGTAAAGTAAGTGTGGGAGAGGTGGAAAAACTATTGTTATCAATCAATAATGACAAACCTCCTGGCATTGACAACTTAGATGATAAGCTACTGAGGATGGTGGCTGACTCTATAGCCACTCCTATCTGTCATATTTTTAATCTGAGCCTAGAGGAAAGCCAAAGTAATTCCGCGACCCAAGAGTGGTAAAGCGGCCTTTACTGGTTCTAACAGCAGACCTATAAGCTTGCTGCCAGCTCTAAGCAAACTGCTGGGAAAAATTGTGTTTGACCAAATACAATGCTATTTCTTGGTAAACAAATGAACAACAGACTTTTAGCATGCTTATAGAGAAGGGCACTCAACATGTACTGCACTGACACAAATGACTGATGATTGGTTGAAAGAAATTGATAATAAGAAGATTGTGGGAGCTGTACTGTTATATTTCAGTGCAGCCTTTGATATTATTGACCATAACCTGTTGTTGAAAAAAAACATATGTTATGGCTTTTCAACCTTTGCCATATCGTGGATTCAGAGCCATCTATCTAATAGAACTCAAATGGGTTTCTTTAATGGAAGCTTCTCTAATGTCAAACATGTAAAGTGTGGTGTAACGCAGGGCAGCTCTCTAGGCCCTCTACTCTTTTCTATTTTTTACCAATGACCTGCCACTGGCATTAAACAAAGCATGCGTGTCCATGTATGCTGATGATTCAATCATATACGCATCAGCAACCACAGCTAATGAAGTCACTGAAACCCTTTAACAAAGAGTTGCAGTCTGTTTGGAATGGGTGGCCAGTAATAAACTGGTCCTGAACATCTCTAAACCTAAGAGCATTGTATTTGGTACAAATCATTCCTTAAGTTCTAGACCTCAGCTGAATCTGGTAATGAATGGTGTGGTTGTTGAGGAGTCTAAATTACTTGGCGTTACTTTAGATTGTAAACTGCCACGGTCAAAACATATAGATTAAATGGTTGTAAAGATGGGGAGAGGTCTGGCTGTAATAAAGAGATGTTCTGCTTTTTTGACACCACACTCCAAAAAGCAAGTTCTGTAGGCTCTAGTTTTGTCTAATCTTGATTATTGTCCAGTCGTGTGGTCCAGTGCTGCAAGGAAAGACCTAGTTAAGCTGGAGCTGGCCCAGAACAGAGCGGCATGTTTTGCTCTTAATTATAATCAGAGGGCTGATATAAATACTATGCATGCCAGTCTCTCTTGGCTAAGAGTTGAGGAGAGACTGACTGCATCACTTCTTTTTATCAGAAACATTAATGTGTTGAAAATCCCAAATTGTTTGCATAGTCAACTTACACACAGCTCTGACACACACACACACACTTATCCCACCAGACATTCCACCAGGGGTCTTTTCACAGTCCCCAAATCCAGAACAAATGCAAGAAAGCACACAGTATTATATAGAGCCCTAATTGCATGGAACCTCCTTCCATCACATATTGCTCAAATAAACAGCAAACCTGGTTTAAAAAAGCAACACCTCGCGGCACAGCGCCTCTCCCCTATTTGACCTAGATAGTTTGTGTATGAATTGAAATCTAGGCTACGTCAATCAAATCAATCAAATGTATTTATAAAGCCCATCTTACATCAGCTGATGTCACAAAGTGCTGTACAGAAACCCAGCCTAAAACCCTAAACAGCAAGCAATGCAGGTGTAGAAGCGTGGTGGCTAGGAAAAACTCCCTAGAAAGGCCAGAAACTAGGAAGAAACCTAGAGAGGAACCAGGCTATGAGGGGTGGCCAGTCCTCTTCTGGCTGTGCCGGGTGGAGATTATAACAGAACATGGCCAAGATGTTCAAATATTCATAGATGACCAGCAGGGTCAAATAATTATAAATCACAGTGGTTGTCGAGGGTGCAACAGGTCAGCACCTCAGGAGTAAATGTCAGTTGGCTTTTCATAGCTGATCATTCAGAGTATCTCTACCGCTCCTGCTGTTTCTAGAGACTTGAAAACAGCAGGCCTGGGACAGGTAGCACATCCGGTGAACAGGTCAGGGTTCCGTACGTATGCCTTTAAAAAGAATGATGTATTTCTGTCCTTGAGCTTTTCTTGTCTATTGATGTGATGTATTGTTTCATGTTTTGTGTGGACCCCAGGAAGAGTAGCTGCTGCTTTTGCAACAGCTAATGGGGATCCTAATAAAATACCCTAAAATACCAAAACTGAAACACTCTGGGCAGAGAGAAAAAGGTGTGATCCCAAAGAGGATTAGATTAGCAGGACTTTGGTAATTGCATTGATTCCTATTATTCCTTATTATCCTGACTTTCAATATTATATAATTTGCCTGAAACTAAAAACAGATATGCATATTTTGGTGAATGAGATTAGGGCCCGTAATATGTTCCTTCCCCTGCTCAAAATATAGTGACAAAAACCTGTCTGCCACACAGGTCTGGTGCCTTCAAGAGGGAATAGTGAGCAATAGGGCCATTTTAGATTTTTTTGCAACTTTTAGCCTCGACCTAAAAAACATGAGCAGTAACAGAATATGATGAAACATTTTTTTGGGGGGGGTTTCAGTGACTTTAAACATTATTTGTACATCTTTCAAAAAGCCCTAAAATTAGCACAACTCTGTGAACTGGTTATGAGACTCATAACTGGGCATATTGTCAATTTTTAGAAGAGTTTGGGCCTGTGTGTTATTGTTATTGTATTCACCCATTAGACTTTTGTGGCTGGGATGCACTCACTCAGATGATTGCATCGCTAACAGCCCCCCGCTGCTCGCCAGGCTTTTAGACCGAGAGTGGCTTTACACTTCTGCATTTTAATAGGGACTCTGAATGGAGTGAGAGGAGGAATCCAAATATTTTCTATCGGAAGAAGGCGAAGTAATGACAACCCCCGAGTGTGATGAGCTGACGGGGTTTCCGAGGAAGACTGTGTTGTGTGGCTATGCTAATGTTTCAAAAGGAGCCTGTCGGCACGCCAAGAACTGTCATGTCTGGGAGTCCTGGGCATTGGAAAGAGGGAGAAAAAAGGTCCAAAAGGGCAAATCCATGTTCATAATTACTTTCCGCCTCGATGCCAGACGACATTCCATCTGAAAAAAGTTCAATTATAAAATACTGAGGCAAAGCCGATGCCTTTATTTGCGGGTTCTTGCTCATCTTTCAATAAAATTGAGTTAAGCCCCATGTTTAACTCCTGGAGAAGAGAGCTTGATAATTACATCTCTAAGATCTGTGGGCGTGGTTAGCTGTCATTCCACATTGATATATAATATCATTCACTTCAGCTATCTGATCTGGTTGGATGTATTGTTAACGCTCATTTTACTCAGTCTCAAGGCTATTCATGGGGAACACTTAACCTATGGGTTTTCCTTACATCCAGGATTCATATTCAGTATCATACATTTTTACTATGGCTCTTTGCTAAACATCATTTTGTCTTGTGTCAAACTTTATTTTGCAGGGAGCGCACAGAGTTATTTCAAAATATACAGTAGCTATCTTCTGCAGGGACAAGGGTGCATACAGTATAATTCATGATCCACCTATATTTATCTGACGATATTCATCGTTACTCATTGTCACTTCATTCTTAAGTTCTGCGTGCAATGCATAGTCTTTATAATTCATTGTATTGTCATTTGTACAGGTTAGGCAATCATATTCACTCATCATGAGGCTATGACATTTTCGTGTCGATCTAGCACGGCCCTAGCGCATGTTTGCAGTCTAGGCTTTATGTTTGGTTTCAGGTGTGTAACCCACGGGCCTACTATTTCCCCTTAACATGTTGTGCCGTTTCATCTCCACTCGCTATCGCTCTCTCCTCTCTACTAATTCAATTAGAATGTATGGAACGGCATATAACACCAGCACGTGCTGTTTACAGCTACACTGAGTGTACAAAACATTAAGAACAGGCTCTTTCAATGACAACTTTCACCTGGATTCACCTGGTCAGTCCCTTATTGATGTCACTTGTTAAATCCACTTCAGTCAGTGTAGATGAAGGGGAGGAGACAGGTTAAAGTATGATTTTTAAGCCTTGAGACATGGATTGTGTATGTGTGGCATTCAGAGGGCTAATGGGCAAGACAAAAGACTTCAGTGTCTTTGAAAGGGGTATGGTAGTAGGTGCCAGGCACACCAGTTTGGGTTTTTCTGTGTGTATTAAGAATGGTACAACACCCCAAAAAAATCCAGCCAACTTGACAACTGTGTGAAGCATTGGAATCAACAGCCCTGTGGAGCACTTTCAACACCTTGTAGAGTCCCTGTCATTTTGGAACTAAACTATTCATTCAATACATACAATTGTTTCGCTATAATGAATAATGAATTATAGGTCTAATGAATGTCATTTGACACAATATTATGGCCATAGATGAGAAAAGTAACCCTGGTATGTATCAAATTACATTTTAAAACAGTTTACATGTAATTGTACAATTATTTTCTCTGCTCTGAGTCTCCGATATGATTTTGCATAAGGAAAATTTATGGTATTTTTCTATTATTTAATATGGTGTTGTATTTTTGCTAGAAATTGAATATAATATATTCTATTTTCTAGTGTATGTGTTCTACCAGTAATCAACATATTGTTCAATGTAAAAAAAAATATATATAAAAAAAATGAAAGGCCAGTGTTTATTCTTTGACTTTAACTAATACGATTTTTTGATGTTGTTGCTAGGAGCATACCACACTGCATCCCACTGCTGGCTTACCTCTGAAGCTAAGCAGCGTTAGTCCTGGTCAGTCCCTGGATGGGAGACAAGATGCTGCGGGAAGTGGTTTCAGAAGGCACTAGGATGCACTCTTTCCTCTGGTAAAAGAAAATATATGCATCCCAATACGCAGGGCAGTGACTGGGGAAAATGCCATGTGAGGGGTGCTGTTTTTCAGATGGGATGTTAATACGGGCCACTAAAGATCCCTTGGCATTTATCGTAAGAGTTAGGGGTGTTAATCCCAGTGTCTTGCTAAATTCCCAATCTGGCCCTCATACCATCATGGCCACCTAATCATCCCATGCTTCAAATTGGCTTATTCATCCCTCTCCTCTCCCCTGTAATTATTCCCCAGGCTGTTGCTGTAAATGAGATCAGTCAACTTACCGGTTTTGTTTTTTTGCCGCGGTATCGAGTATTGTTTTGGTATTGCGTATTGTTTTGGTATCGTATATTGTGATAATAAACCTGGTAACAGTATCAAAGTCAAAAATCTGGTATCGTGACAACACCACTCGGTACTGGTAAGTTATCATTTTTCTCTCTACATTGTTGGGAAGGGCCCGTAAGTAAGCATTTCACTGTTTGTCTACACACCTAACATCAGCAAAGACTTGGGAGTTTTTCAGGTATTTCTAATAGGTACTAACTCAGGAGGTTGAATACTTATCTAATCAAAGTATATTAGTGTTTTATTTTTCATTAATCTTCCACTTTGACATTAGAGTATTTTGTGTAGATCATTGACAGCATGTGAGAACTGAAAATAGTTAGTGCAAAAAGGGTCATTGTAGATAGTTAACCGAGTAGCTACACAGACTATTTCGATTTTAGTCATTTAGCAGACGCTCTTATCCAGAGCAACTTACAGTAGTGAGGGCATACATTTTCGTACTGGTCCCCTGAGGGAATCAAACCCACAATCCTGGTGTTGCAAGCGCCATGCTCTACCAACTGAGCCACACGGGACTACGATGGTCAAAGTGAGCCGCTGTTGTTGGGAAGTCAAAACTGTCCAACTTCTTGGAGCAGCTTGCAATGGTCATCAGTTTCATTACTTTGTCCTCAAGAAAGAGCAATCTTCCCCTTTCTGTTTTTCCCGACCGTGATTTACCATTCGGATAGTGTCTAGAACTCATGAACAAAACGTCGCTGATGGAACATAACGATGGATTATTTGGGACCAAACCAACATTTGTTATTGAAGTAGAAGGCCTGGGAGTGCATTCTGACGAAGAACAGGAAAGGTAAGACCATTTTTCTTATAGGAAATGTGATTTTGGTGAAGGCTAAACTGGGTGGGTGTCTAAATAGCTAGCCCGTGATGGCTGGGCTATGTACTTAGAATATTGCAAAATGTGCTTCATCCGAAAAGCTATTTTAAAATCAGACATATCGAGTGCATAGAGGAGTTCTGTATCTATAATTCTTAAAATAATTGTTATGCTTTTTGTGAACGTTTATCGTGAGTAATTTAGTAAATTGTTAGTAAATTCCCCGGAAGTTTGCGGGGGGTATGCTAGTTCTGAACGTCACATGCTAATGTAAAAAGCTGGTTTTTGATATAAATATGACCTTGATTGAACAGACATGCATGTATTGTATAACATAATGTCCTAGGTGTGTCATCTGATGAAGATCATCAAAGGTTAGTGCTGCATTTAGCTGTCTTCTGGGTTTTTGTGACATTATATGCTAGCTTGAAAAATGGGTGTCTGATTATTTCTGGCTGGGTACTCTGCTGACATAATCTAATGTTTTGCTTTCGCTGTAAAGCCTTTTTGAAATCGGACAGTGTGGTTAGATTAACGAGAGTCTTGTCTTTAAATAGCTGTAAAATAGTCATATGTTTGAAAAATTGAAGTTTTCGGATTTTAGAGGAATTTGTATTTCGCACCACGCCCATCATTGGATATTGGAGCAGACGTTCCGCTAGCGGAACATCTAGATGTAAGAGGTTAACATCAGAATCCTCCTCCCTAAGTTTGCTTTATTCACTGCTTTAACACACTCCGCCAACCCTGATGTCCTAGCAGTGTCTGAATCCTGGTTTAGGAAGGCCACCAAAAAATCTGAAATTTCCATCCCCAATTACAACATTTTCTGTCAAGATTGCAACTCTGCCCCCTTTAGCAGTTCTATCTACTGCAGAGAGAGCCTGCAGAGTTCTGTCATACTATCCAGGTCTATGCCCAAACATTTCGAGATTCTACTTTTAAAAATCCATCTCTCCAGAAATAAGTCTCTCACTGTTGCCGCTTGTTATAGACCCCCCTCAGCTCCCTGCTGTGCACTGGACACCATATGTGAATTTATTGCCCCCCGTCTATTGTCAGAGTTCGTACTGTTAGGTGACCTAAACTGGGATATGCTTAACACCCCGGCCATCCTACAATCTAAGCTAGATGGCCTCAATCTCACACAAATTATCAAGGAACCTACCAGGTTCAACCCCAAATCCGTAAACATGGGCACCCTCATAGATATCATCCTGACCAACTTGCCCTCTAAATACACCTCTGCTGTTTTCAACTAGGATCTCAGCGATCACTGCCTTATTTCCTGCATCCGTTATGGGTCCGCAGTCAAACGACCACCCCTCATCACTGTCAAACGCTCCCTAAAACACTTCTGCAGCAGGCCTTTCTAATCGACCTGGTCCGGGTATCCTGGAAGGATATTGACCTCATCCCGTCAGTAGAGGATGCCTGGTTGTTCTTCAAAAGTGCTTTCCTCAACATCTTAAATAAGCATGCCAAAATGTAGAACTAAGAACAGATATAGCCCTCGGTTCACTCCAGACTTGACTGCCCTTGACCAGCACAAAAACATCCTGTTGCGTACTGCACTAGCTTCGAATAGTCCCCGCGATATGCAACTTTTCAGGCAAGTCAGGAACCAATATACACAGTCAGTTTGAAAAAGCTAGCCTTTGCTTTTCTAACAGAAATTTGCATCCTGCAGCATTAATTCCAAAACGTTTTGGGACACTGTAAAGTCCATGGAGAATAAGAGCACCTCCTCCCAGCTGCCCACTGGACTGAGGCTAGGAAACACTGTCACCACCGATAAATCCACGATAATCGAAAATTTCAACAAGCATTTCTCTATGGCTGGCCATGCTTTCAACCTGGCTACCCCTACCCCGGCCAACAGCTCTGCACCTCCCACAGCAACTGGCCCAAGCACCCCCTGCTTCTCCTTCACCCAAATCCAGACAGCAAAATTTGGATCGCTACAAATCAGCTTGGCTAGATAATCTGGACCCTCTCTTCCTAAAATTATCTGCCGCCATTCACCTCTCTTTCGTATCGTCTGAGATTCCTAAAGATTGGAAAGTGGCCGCGGTCACCCCCCTCTTCAAAGGGGGAGTGCACTGGGTCTAGAGTGTCTAGACCCAAACTTTTACAGACCTATATCCATCCTGCCCTGCCTTTCTAAAGTCTTCGAAAGCCAAGTTAACAAACAGATCACCAACCATTTAGAATCCCACCGTACCTTCTCCGCTATGCAATCCGGTTTCCGAGCTGGTCACGGGTGCACCTCAGTCACGCTCAAGGTCCTAAACGATATAACCGCCATCGATAAAAGACAGTACTGTGCAGCCGTCTTCATCGACCTGGCCAAGGCTTTCGACTTTGTCAATCACCGTATTCTTATCGGCAGACTCAACAGCCTTGGTTTCTCAAATGACTGCCTTGCCTGGTTCACTAACTACTTCTCAGATAGAGTTCAGTGTGTCAAATCGGAGGGACTGTTGTCCGGACCTTTGGCAGTCTCTATAGGGGTGCCACAGAGTTAAATTCTCGGGCCGACTCTTTTCTCTGTATATATCAATGACGTCGCTCTTGCTGCAGGTGATTCTTTGATCCACCTCTACGCAGACGACACCATTCTGTATACATCTGGCCCTTCTTTGGACACTGTGTTAACAAACCTCAAAACGAGCTTCAATGCCATACAACACTCCTTCCGTGGCCTCCAACTGCTCTTAAATGCTAGTAAAACGAAGTGCATGCTCTTCAACCGTTCGCTGCCCATACCCGCCCGCCCGACTAGCATCACTACTCTGGACGGTTCTGACTTAGAATATGTGGACAACTACAAATACCTAGGTGTCTGGTTAGACTGTAAACTCTCCTTCCAGACTCACATTAAGCATCTCAAATCCAAGATGAAATCAAGAATCGGCTTCCTATATCATGCTGCCAAACACACCCTCGTAAAACTGACTATCCTACTGATCCTTGACTTTGGCGATGTCATTTACAAAATAGCCTCCAACACTATACTCAGCAAATTGGATGTAGTCTATCACAGTGCCATCCGTTTTGTCACCAAAGGCCCATATACTACCCACCACTGCGAACAGATTACTCTCTTTTTGGCTGGTCCTCGCTACATATTCGTCGCCAAACCCACTGGCTCCAGGTCATCTATAAGTCTTTGCTAGGTAAAGCTCCGCCTTACCTCAGCTCCCTGGTCACCATAGCAACACCCACCCATAGCACACGCTCCAGCAGGTATATTTCACTGGTCATCCCCAAAGCCAACACCTCCTTTGGCCGACTTTCCTTCCAGTTCTCTGCTGCCAATCACTGGAACGAATTGCAAAAATCACTGAAGTTGGAGACTTATATCTCCCTCACTAACTTTAAGCATCAGCTGTCAGAGCAGCTTACCAGTCGCTGCAGCTGTACACAGCCCATCTGTAAATAGCCCATCCAACCAACTACCTACCTCATCCCCATATGTTTTTGTTTTTCTGCTCTTTTGCACACCAGTATTTCTACTTGCACATCCTCATCTGCACATCTATCACTCCAGTGTTAATTGCTAAATTGTAATTACTTCGCTACTATTGGCGTATTTATTGCCTTACCTCCTTACTTCATTTACACACACTGTATACAGATTTTTCTATTGTGTTATTGACTGTATGTTTGTTTATCCCATGTGTAACTCTGTGTTTTTGTCGCACTGCTTTGCATTATCTTGGCCAGGTCACATCTGTAAATGAGAACTTGTTCTCAACTGGCCTACCTGGTTAAATAAAGGTGAAATAAAACAACATAAAAAAACAGGCGCTGGTTACATTAAGAAGCTTCCTCTTGAGCGGACAGCTTGATGAAAACCAGTCAATATTCAGGTCCCCAAGAAAGTAGACCTCTCTGTTTACATCACATACACTATCAAGCATTTCACACATATTAATTAGATACTGACTTTTGGCACTTGGTGGCCTATAGCAACACCCCAAAAGAAAAGGCTTTAGATGTGCTAAGTCAACCTGCAACCACAACACTTCAATAACACTTGACATAAGATCTTCTATAAGCATTACAGGGATATGGCTCTCAATATAGTTGAAGTCGGAAGATTACATACACTTATTACATACACTTCACAAATTTCTTTTTACCAAAGTATAGTTTGGGCAAGTCAGTTGTGTCATGCACAAAGTAGATGTCCTAAGTAGTTTTTTGAACAATTGTTTACAGAGAGATTATTTCACTTATAATTCACTGCATCACAATTCCAGTAAGTCAGAAGTTTACATACACTAAATTGACTGTGCCTTTTAAACAGCTTGGAAAATTCCAGAAAATGATTAATGGCTTTAGAAGCTTCTGATTGACTCAAATTATGTCAATTAGCCTATTGGAGGTGTACCTGTGTATGTATTTCAAGGCCTACCTTCAAACTCAGTGTCTCTTTGCTTGACATCATGGGAAAATCAAATGAAATCAGCCAAGACTTCAGAAGAAAAAAATTGTAGACCTCCACAAGTCTGGTTCATCCTTGGGAGCAATTTCCAAATGCCTGAACGTACCACGTTCATTTGTACAAACAATAGTACGTAAGTATAAACACCATGGGACCACGCAGCCGTCATTCTGCTCAGGAAGGAGACGCGTTCTGTCCCCTTGAGATGAATGTACTTTGGTGCGAAAAGTGCAAATCAATCCCAGAACAGCAGCAAAGGACCTTGTGAAGATGCTGCAGGAAACCAGTAGAAAAGTATCTATATCCACAGTAAAACGAGTCCTATATCGACATAACCTAAAAGGCCGCTCAGCAATGAAGAATCCACTGCTCTAAAACCACCACAAAAAAGCCAGACAACGGTTTGCAACTGCACATGGGGATAAAGATTGTACTTTTTGGAGAAATGTTGTCTGCTCTGATGAAACAAAAAATAACTGTTTGGCCATAATGGCCATCGTTAAGTTTGGAGGAAAAAGGAGGAGGCTTGCAAGCCGAAGAACACCATCCCAACCGTGAAGCACGGGGGTGGCAGCATCATGTTGTGGTGGTGCTTTGCTGCAGGAGGAACTGGCATCATGAGGAGGGAAAATTATGTGGATATATTAAAGCAACATCTCAAGACATCAGTAAGTTAAAGCTTGGTCACATGTGTCTTCCAAATGGACAATGACCCCAAGCATACTTCCAATGTTGTAGCAAAATGGCTTAAGGACAACAAAGTCAAGGTATTGAAGTGGCCATCACAAAGCCCTGACCTCAATCCTATAGAAAATTTGTGAGCAGAACTGAAAAGGTGTGTGCGAGCAAGAAGGCCTACAAACCTGACTCAGTTACTGTCAGGAGGAATGGGACAAAATTCACCCAACTTATTGTGAGAAGCTTGTGGAAGGCTACCCAAAACGTTTGACCCAAGTTAAACAATTTAAAGGCAATGCTACCAAATACTAATTGAGTGTATGTGAACTTCTGACACACTGGGAATGTGATGAAAGAAATAAAAGCTGAAATAAATCATTCTCTCTACTATTATTCTGACATTTCACATTCTTAAAATAAAGTGGTAATCCTAACTGACCTAAAACAGGACATTTTTACTCGGATTAAATGTCAGGAATTGTGAAACTCAATTTAAATGTATTTGGCTAAGGTGTATGTAAACTGCTGACTTCAACTGTATAGGCAATGGCTTCTAGACTGGCAATCATTTGTGTATCTTTTCAAAGAATATATAGAAGCATGGGGTCTTTAGATGTGAGTGCTGTGATCATAGCCGTGTGAAGTTTTTTTGTTGCTGAGAATTTGTTGTCGAAGGGGGGCGGCTATAACAGTCAGCTAATACAAGGCTGGTAAATGCCCAGTGCACTACTTTTGTGAGAACATGTTTCTTTCAAAAACAATACAAATAATTTTTCAGATTTTGTTCAGATCTTTCAGGGGGTGCTGCAGCACCCTCAGCACCCCTACTTCCCGTGGCTATGCTTGTGAATGTATTGGTGTCATTGCTGTCACCACAAGGAGAACGAGAGAATCCCTCTGGTGTGAAATTCATTGGAGGTTGTTATTCAATATTTGACATTAAATATCAATGCATTTTATTAGATGTTTGTTTACATTTTAGTCATTTTAGCAGACACTCTCATCCGGAGTGACTTACAGGCGCAATTAGGGTTAAGTGCCTTGCTCAAGGGGACATGGACAGATTTTTCATGTAGTCGGCTCAGGGATTCAAACCAGCGCCCTTTCGGTTACTGGCACAGTGCTCTTAACCGCTTGTCTACCTACCTGATTGCCCCTTTTAATGAATCTATTTGCAGACTTGGCACAAGCCCCTTCTATCCAAGGTATCAGGGTTCCCACAAGTCTTCCTGTTTTTGCCTGTAATTACTATGTGTCAAGTAACTCTCATGACAGGCAATTCTTCTATGGATGGCTGTGGTACAAGTGGTTACATTCAGATATTTGATTTTGGAGCTTGCTTCATCATGGCTGAGCCGTGGTTACAGAAGCTAAATACCTCAGTGATGGTATTAACACACAACCACAAATCAGAGACAAGCTCTGAACCCTGTGTATCAATTGAGCCTGTGCTACGGAACTCAATGCTTCAAAAATAGCTAGCCTATTTAACTGTTTTACTCTGGAAAGTGCAGTAAGGCGTGCCTCTGCAGAATTGAAGGAAACAAATGAACTGTAACGGCACACTTGCTTCAGATACAATAGGCGGAGCGCTTCCAGGTATATGGGTTAGGGCAGTCACTGTGGGACTTGTTGACTGGGTAATCACTGTCTTTGGGTGTTCGGTCCCCTTTTTCCCAGAAGCAGTGTCATGCCCCCTCTGTTCTAGTGTATTACTCATCCTAGCGCCTCGCTATGCTAACGCTATGCCATCACAACAGTCAAGCCCACGCTCTAAACTGCAACAACAACAGCAGCAGCAGCAGCAACAGCACAGCAGGTCGGGGCTTGTGGCAGCCTGATTTGCAGCTAAAGCCTACTCTTAATGAGGGGAAAAGAATAACTTGTGTTGGTTTTTTTTCCCTTCCCCATCCCCCTGCAGCAAAAAGGTGGACTAATTAAGATGGCTTCCTGGGATTGGGGTTCTGGCTCTGCTTTCTCTCACAGTGCCACTGTCAAGGGCCTTCAGGAAGAGACGGGGGTGGCGGTACAAAAGCTCACCCAGCATTTTCCCAGCATGTTTGGCTAGATGAATATGCGTTAAACATTTTGTTTTTTCAACTTGTAATTAAACTGGTTTGCGGGCAGAGTATTGTTTTCGTTTTCTTCTCTTGTATGTTGCTCTCGAGGGGGATCTGCAGAAACCGAGAGTTTTGTATTCCTGGTAGACCGCCTTAGAAGTTTCAGGAGATCATAGTGTGTGTGTGTGTGAGATTGCGTGGGCTGGTGTGTTTGTCTCTGTTTAAGGACACTTGAAGGTTGTATGGGCTCAGAGATGTACAGGTATCCTTTGGAGGCTTAGCTCTACTACTGACCAGGTTTTAGCCTGGAAATTGTATTTTCAGGGTTCAAGCAGGACATTGGTCCACACTGAAATGATCCTATACTCTGAAATAGATATTTTAGATTTTTTTAATATATGAAGTGTTATTTTATCATGTTATTTGTGTACAGCAACATTTAGCCCTGCTTGTGTACTTCTACATACCTTTGCGGATTATGGTACTGTGTGGATCTACAAAAATAGCTGAAAACAAATTAAAAGTAGGAGCCTTCTCTTCTGAAGCACTCTGGTTGTTTGTGGCAGAAGCGCTACTACCTTCAGGTCTGAAACTGAGAGGTGGGCCTGGACTTGACAGCAGAGCGGGGCACGTCGACAGAGAACAGTGGAGATTCTGGGTTTTAGGGTTCCTCTGGGGAGTTGGAATTCCTCCCGTGCTGTTCCCCCATTTGGCAGGCAGTTCCGAAAAAAATTCCCAAGCTTTTAGTCACTACGCAGATCGAGTTGCCATTTCTACTTTGTTGGAGGGAGAATGACAGAAGCAAGCCAGATAGACAGAACTCCAACAGTGTTGCTGTTGTGGTGGGTGGCTTTGCGATAAAGTAATTTTTTTGTCACTAATGAGTGTTGTCAGCCAGGACTTGACAAACTCCCCTTTTGTGTGTGCTTTCTGTGTTACAGCATTGGCGCCTCAATGAGGAGCGTATGAACATGCACCATAGAAGGACTACTCTACCTTTCGGTTCAGTACATTCCACAGATGCTTGAGCCAGAGAAGAGATGTAAAGAAACTAAAACAGTAAGACTTTGCTCAAATTTACCTCAAATTACTTTGTTTGCTGATGCCTTTGTTTCTTTATGGTTAAATGTACAGCTTTGAGTGAAGTTGAAACTTAGAGGAAACAGTTTCTATGTAAAATATATGTTTGATATTGAGGGAGGCTATGACTGACACAGTATTTGCTGTGCTGAAATCTGGACCATTTCATGAAAAGAATCAAGAGCACCAAATCCCTCTCCTGACCATATCTGATCACACACATACACTATCATCTCCTGACACTTCTATTCATCTGTAGTCCAGTCAGCTGCAGTGCATACCGTGTCATATCTGTTCATTTCTTCCTAATTTTTCTTTTGTTTAGCAAACACCCTACTTTTCTTCTAGAATTCAGCCGGTGCCGCTGTGCAACAGCAATCCAGTGAGCGAAAGGAGAGCATCTCCCCACCCTTCCCCTGAGTCCCCCAACCCCTCACCACCATCATGACCTCTGAACTAGGGAGCAGCCTGACCTCCATGGACTGGCTTCCCCAGCTTACCATGCGGGCGGCCATCCAGAAGTCCAATGCCGGGCACCAACACCACACCCACGGGTACCCCCACGGGCATCATGGCCACGGGCTGGGAAAGAAGAATGCCCCACTGGACCAGGGAAACATGCTGGACCAGGAGGAGGTGGCCCAGCATAGGGATGGCAAACCACCCTACAGCTACGCCAGCCTAATCACCTTCGCCATTAACGGCTCGCCGCACAAGAGGATGACCCTCAGCGAGATCTACCAGTGGATCTGTGACAACTTCCCCTACTACCGGGAGGCAGGCAGCGGCTGGAAGGTAGGAGGTGGATATGGAAGTGTGTATTAACGGGATGGTTCACTTCAGATTCAGTTTGTTATTCTAATGGAATTAGGTGGTGCTCATCTTTCCTATTAGTTTGGGATTGAGGTCTGCATATTTTTCTGACTGCATGATGTGGGATCTATGTAACCCACTTTTGAGGGATACGAATGTCTGATAAACGTACATTTTTGGTAAACTATCCCGTCAGGTACATTTTTATACCTGTTGCAGTAACGGGTCTTGTTGTGAGGACAGGATCTTACACGTTCAATTAGCAGACTTGGTCTGACATAGTCCACCGTTTTATCATCTTCTAAATTCAGTATAATGTATATTATAATCTGGGTAGTTTGGGTCCTAGATGCTGATTGGCTGAAAGGTGTGGAATATCAGACAATATTACACGAGTATGACAAAAACAAAATGTTCTAATTACTTTGTTAACCAGTTTATAATAGCTCCTCTGGGGTTTCTGGTATATGGCCAATATATATAAGAACATCCCTAGGCCATATACCATAAATCCTCAGGCCTTATTGCTTAAATAGAGATTTCAATGTGATAAACAAATACATTGAATAAGTCTGAACCAGTTTTGACATTTTGTTTGAATGTTTGTTTCACATTTAATTGCTGCGCTGGTCTTGACTTTACAACATGCCTCGGATGTATAAGGAAATATTACTGGTGACGGTCAGTCATTGCGACAGTTGTCAGGTCCAACAGCAGAATGTGGAAAGGCTTTGTGGACGGCAGTGAGTGACCGACTGCATGTTCCATTCAGGTGGCGTTAACACATCTTTAATGGTGCAATCTGCGATTTGTACATTCATTAAAAATGTTTTTACTTTAAATGTATTATATATGGATTGCAGCTTTCATGTAAATGGTATTGTATGAATCTAGGCAATATGACATGACATGCTTATTTTACTTGAGAGGTGAGTGGAATCATCTGGAATCTTTTGGTTTAGTCTAGGGAATACCTCCCATTATTAATCACATGACAGAGGCTGTGCTTTTTCGGAGGAGGCTGCCTGGCTTCAATGTCCCAAGTAGATGTGTCCCAAATGGCACCCTATTCCCTACGGGCCCTGGTCAGAAGTAGCACACCGTATAGGGAATAGGATGCCATTTGGAACGAATCCACAACAATCTCCATTTAATCTCTTTTTTTTTTCTCAGTGAGTGAAAATATCTTCCCTCTCCGTGCTCCGTTCACAAACCTATGTTTATTCTCAGGATTTAATCTTCCTGAGCTAAATTGCATGCCAGCAGCTCAAAATGGTTTGCGATAAAAGTCTGTTTGTTTTGGTAGGGTTCCAAGCTTGTTGGCATGGTCATGAGATATGTTCTGTAGATTTCTTCTTTCATTTGCTCACAGAAAACCAAGATAAATAGATTTTCTAGACCTTTCAGGCATTGTGATTAGTTTTTTCTTGAATTGTCAGTGGTTTCTCTCTCAGTTCAGGCGGTTACCCCGTCATATGGGCAATATAACTCAGTCTTAAATAGGATAGGCATAATTCCCTCCATTAATACGTATAGTACTGCAGATGTTTAAGATCTGTAAGCTTTCTCTGATGTGCTTCTAAGTATTTATTTAAGTACCAAGAGTGGTATGTCTTCCACACAACAGTAATAAGTAGGGTTGACCCCAAATATTCTATTATATTCCGATTCTATTAGAAATAACTGAGTTTTGGCGCAGATACAGTGACTAATACTAGCTAACGTTAGCAACCACAGCTACTTAGCTGACATTTGTGAATTGTGGATTTGACGGATAACGTATTTGTTGTTAAATGGCAAATCGGATTCAAACCTCAAAATTGGGATTCAGGGACAGCTCTAATATTAGGGACGTTAATACAGACATCAATACTAAACTGAATCTATTGATCAAAGATTTGTATTTATTATTATTGTCTTTTAACTTTGCATTGTTGGGAAGTACTCGTAAGCAAGCATTTCACAGTTGTCTCCACCCGTTGAATTTTGTGCATGTGACAAATACAATTCGATTTTTTTATTTTATTTTAGTTAGAAAAACACTTTTTCAGTACATTGGCCCTCATGGGTATTATAATTGTCCTTGCATTGACAAGCTAGATGAATCACACATGTACTTACATGTATAAAAAGGCTATCCACCATCAATGTAAGAACCATCCTGAGGATTTTAGCCTTTCATTTCCTCAAGACCAAACTAGACATCCTAGGAATACTCCAGATGATGAGATGCACAGAATAATCTGGCACGAGGACTGTTGAGGACTAAAAGGCCCACTGCATACATGGCTCAGCCTCAAGCTGTAAACATTTAATCCCGGATGTACCTGGCCCAGTGCAGAGATGTTGTGGTTGAAACGATGATCTGCATCAAAGGGAACGTGAGCGAATTCATTACAGTCAAGGTGATTACTGTCAGCTGCAAACAGTGGGAGACAGACATGGAGCCCAAGCAGTGTCTGGATTCCTTGATTTGGAGACTATAAGGTTGATGCTCAAGTAAAATAGCTTGTATAACACGCACGCACGCACACTCACACAGACACACACACACACACACACGAGTGAGTGTGTGAGTAAGAGAGACTCCCACTCAGGTAGGCATACGTGTGCAGTCTACAGATTACAGTAGAGCTGCTCAGCCAGAGGAGATGGGTAGTGGTGAGTTTACTACCCAGCACACGCACGCGTCTGCTCTGTATGATAATGTGGATGCACAGGCAGCAGAGAGGCCAGGTTGAAACCAGGCCAACGCTAACTCCTCTCCCATTTTGAACACAAGCGCATTAGCCACAGGATACACTGAGTGTAATCAGATAACTCGTCAAGGTCATAACACGTCCACATGGTATGAGGGAGCAGGACATGGGATGCATCCCAAATGGCACCCTATTCTCTTTCTAGTGCGCTACGTTTGACGGGGGCCCACGTAAACCTCTCACTCTCATTGGTCGATAACAGCATTTCTCATACACATAGGGCTCTGGTCAAAAGTGGTGTCCTACAAAAGGAATCGGGCTCCATTTGGGACATGGCCTCTGGTCAAAAGTAGTGCACTATAAAGGGAATAGGGTTCTAATTTGGAACAAGGGCCCTGTTCAACATTTGTGTGCTATATAAAGGCAATAGGGTGTTGTTTGGACTAGAGGTTGGCAGAGGTTGATTCCGGCAGGAATGGGAGAGAATTTCTAGTCAAGTTCGGAACAGGACCGGATTCCTTATTGATGTCACTTGTTAAATCCACTTCAATCAGTGTAGATGAAGGGGGTGGGGACAGGTTAAAGAAGTATTTTTAAGTCTTGAGAAAATTGAGACATGGATTGTGTACGTGTGTACCATTCAGAAGGTGACTGGGCAAGACACAAATATTTAAGTGCCTTTAAACAGGGTATGGTAGTAGGTGCCAGGTGCACCGCTTTGAGTGTGTCAAGAACTGCAACGCTGCTGGGTTTTTCACGCTCAACAGTTTCCCGTGTGTATGAAGAATGGTCCGCCACCCAAAGGACATCCAGCCAACGGCAGGCCAGTGGTCGAAAAAAACGGGTCGTTGATGAAAGAGGAAAAGGAGGCTGACACACATTGTACAGAGCAAGTTAGTCAACTGACAGTTCAGTAGAATATTGCTGCCCAAAGACCCATAAAATAATGCACAACTTGTTGTACCTTGACATGAATGGCTTATGGCAACCAACTTAAGTTCCACTTCTTTCAGCAAAAAACAAGAAACTGCAGGTTGCATTGGGCTCAGGAACGAAAACACTGGACACTGGAGAATTGGAAAAACATCCCCTGGTCGGATGAATCCCAGTTCCTGCTGTTTCATGCTGATGGGAGGACTAAGGTATGGAGAGAACCACATGAGTACCTGCATCCATCATGCCGAGTTTCAACATTGCAGGCTGGTGGTGGTTTGAGGTGTGTTTTCATGGCACACATTGGGCCCCATCATAAAAGTGGAGCGTTCATTTGAATGCTACAGGATATCTGAACATCACTGCCAATCAATCCCTTCATGGCAACAGTGTATCCATCTGCAAATGAATTTTTTCAGGATTTGAATGCCCCATGCTAGGGTTTTCCAGGAATGCTTCCACGAACATGACAGTGCATTCAGCTTACTGCAGTGGCCTGCCCAGTCACCAGATCTCAATCCAATTGAGCTTCTGTGGAATAAGATGGAACAAGCTATTCTGAGTAGAGATCTACTACCAGCCAACTTGACACAACTGTGGGAAGCATTGGAGTCAACATGGGCTAGCGTCCCTGTGGAACTCTTTCAACACCTTGTAGAGTCCATGCCCTGACGAATTGAGGCAGTTCTGAGGGCAAAAGGGGTGTAGCTCAATATTAGGAAGGTGTTCCTAATGTTTTGTAAACTCAGTGTAGTTTAGTTAAGAAAAAATTATAAGAAGAAAATAAATGCTAATTTCCCCCCTTCCGTCAACTCACTCTCATGCCTCGCTCCAGTTGTAGCCAGTCACTACTTTAACTTATATGCACGCGGAGACCCACCGATACACATGCCCATATCCATGAGTTCATCCGACTCTGGGTAAGAGGAAGGGCTGCCTTCATTGCCCAAATCTCGTAATGTGGTTGTTATTAGCTGTGTGTGCAGGCAATGGTCTCGTGAGCGCTGAGCAGCAGCCAAACGAAGCAGTTGCTATGGCTACTCACAACCCAAGCGGGAGACAGACGATTTCCACTAGATGGCACAGCCACAAAGTCTAAATTGCCTGTACTGTAAAAATGCATGAACACTGAAATGAAATTTTAGGTTAGGGTTAGGCAGTGTGATTAAAATTAGGTGGGGTTTATGACTTTGTGACTGTGGTAACTAGTGATGACCGGGACAAACAGACAGCAGCTAATGGAGGAAGTTATTTCTGATTTCCGCTTGTAAAAATGGGCCCGGGAGGGATTTTTATCGGGATGGGACAGGAACATTTCAGGAGTTACAGAACTGTTGCGGGATCAGGACTGTACAGGGATTTTTTTGTTTTTGTTACCGGACAAGACGGGACAGGAATACATTTTCATTCCCGTGTCAACCTGTAATTTGACATCCCAACTGCTATTCTGATACCAGCTGCAATGGAAAGAGGTGCTCTGCTTTATAAGCAGTAGGCCTAATATAAATGTGTGTTTTATGTCACGTTGAGCTATGATATAATGGGTTTACATGCATACCCACATATGTACTGTGTTTTATAGAGCTTTTATAAACTTCTGAAACTGTGGTTTTGAGTCAAACTGTTGTCTGGTCTTTTCTCTTTGAAACCTTTTGTGAAGTGCACATATGCTCATCAATTGAAAAGCATATGATCAGTGTTGCATCCCGTTAGAAAACCGAGAAATCGGATTTGACTAGGCAATGTTTCAAATTTTTTTTGCTATTTTTTTTGTTGCTATTCAGTTGTCGTTAGGTGGCATCATATGAACTGGACTTGTAGCTCCCATGCAGATTGCCTCATTTCTTATTTGCCCCTGGTGTTCCTTCTAGATAACATATTGGGGCGCAGTCTTCCGCCGCCCGATTTCTCATGTTTTTTTCTCTCAGCCCCGTCCTCCTTTAGATTCCATAGTGCCTGGCTCTACTTTCTCATGCCCTGTACTCTGCCCTTGCAGCCCTTTCACATCGCCGTGTCCTTCCACCCCACACAGCCTAGGCCCTCTTCACGAGAACACGTAATCAGTGCCAGTGGAATTCACCACAGGCATTTCCTCTCTTCTCACTAGTCAATATTAGTGTTTCTCTTACCATTATTATCATCAGCGGGCATGAAACCCTGCTGAAGGGACTAGGCTGAAAACGAATATGCATCAAATACTAACCTTAAGTTGGAATTGAAACTGTAAGAACACAAGTTTGCCTACAGGCTGACTTGATAATGGTATCCTTATGTAAATCTAGATGTAATGCTGCTGTGCCTGCCCTTGTGGTCCTGCTGCCTGCCCTTACAGCCAGATAATTGGCTCTGAATTAGCGCCCCTAATGTGATGGTGCAAAAGGCAGCTCTGTGATGGCCTTTGGCCCCTCGATGGACGCCACGTGTCACACCCAATGATATAAAATGAGCAAGGGTCATGGATTTTTTTCTGGATTTTATTTTCAACGGTTGGTCTTAGAATAATGGGGATGAATGCATCAGTGATTTTTGCGCTCATGGGACTACTTTTTGGGTCTGGGGGCAAAGGACACTACAGTAAAAACGTTGTCTTTGATTGATCGTGTGTGTGTGTGTGTGTGTGTGTGTGTGTGTGTGTGTGTGTGTGTGTGTGTGTGTGTGTGTGTGTGCCTGCGGCAGAGTGTCTAAAATGCATATTTTGTAGGTGACAGAATAGTCTATATGGATATTTTATTGTGTTTTTCTCTTTTGTCTTGTTTACTCTCTGTTGCCTGGCAACGCAGACATAGCTGTAGCCTCTTGCATGCATCCCAGCATCCCCTGTTAACATGTTACGCATGTCCTGTCTGCCAGCCAGATGTGTGTGTGTGTGTGTGTGTGTGTGTGTGTGTGTGTGTGTGTGTGTGTCCACGCACCTGTTCCTTAGGCTCCATTGTCAACCTTTCTTGGCTATTCCAGACTGCTACACATGGTCTCCTGTATAGTAGAAACATTTGCACCCATTATTAGAATGTAGATAAGATTTTTATTTTATTGTGGATGAGGATGAATTTGTGGTGGCTCCTGGTTTACCTATGTTACGTTTATGTGCTTGACAGACATGCGGCACACCGTATTATCATTGCGGCTGTTATGACCACCGTAACTCTTGTTGAACAGCGGCCTTAAAAGCACTGTTTGTTAAATCTGTCCCTCTATGTGCCCAGATTTCATTCCCAAATATTTCATACTAATCAGTATTATCAGTCTGTATTTATGTTGTAATTAGAAGTGTGAGGTATTTCCCTGCTTCTATTCACAGGAGGGTAGGCATACGTCCAATGTCATATTTCCTTCATTATTCACCTAGGGTTGTTATTCTCTGATATGGCTAATAATAGGGGTGGTGTTGATTTCAAAAGGGGCTGGAATGCAACAATTACAAGGCTGCATCTGGGATTTGGCATAGTTGATAGAGTATGTAGTATGTCATACCTGTGCAATGTTAACGACCCTCTGCATTGCAAGGTGAATAAGGGTTTTTAATGTAATTATATTGCATTAAATTGAATATTATTCTGATGACAGTGGCATCAGTAAGTTGGGTCTTCATTTTGTTAGGAGGTAGGGGGGATATGTTTGTCTGCATGTGACGTTAGGGTGTTGAAATACTTGATGCAGCACAGAGGAGTTTAGGCAGTAGGATCTGATTCATTAAAACATGTATGTACAACCACTGATAGGTGAGACGACTGGATAGACAAATTCACTTGGGAAAAGAGACAAGGAGTTAATGAAAATATACTATTTAGGCATTCTATATTTAGGGCCCAATGAAATCTGTTGTATCTTTTGACCAATTCTGTATTTTTTTTTTCTTAAAAAATTCAGTTTTCTCCATTTTGTTTTTCCAGGTTTCAGATTCTTCCAAGTTTTACGGGATTTTGCTCTCAAAATTACATTTAAAAAAATAAATAGAAGAACAACTAAATTTGGTGTTCTAAGTCCACAATCATTGCCTAAACTACATCAGGAGACCACTTTTGAGGTCTAGGAATTTTTTTGGAAAGATTTGGGTGTAGATACCCTTTAATTCAAGTGTGTACCAGCAAGAGACTTTAAGTAGAACACAGGTGATGGCAGAGTTTGTTTAACAAATCACCACTGGATTGATGCAAATAATAATGACTACTTTTGTAGTTAACATTTGATTGAGGAATTTTTGGGAAAGCCTTTCCATCTACCAGAAAATGGTTGTCATTCACATCATTGCTAACGACTGCACAAAGTGGTAGACAAACGCTGCGTCATTGCCTCTTGAGAAAGTTGAAGGAAAATACAAATCCCTTAAGCATTTTGTCTTATCATGTCTTATCATAATCTTAAGAAAATGTTATACATGTTCTAATAAGCTCACTGTCCTTAACGTCTTTGTATTTTTATTTAAAGAACATCTGGAAAACAGAACAAAAAAAGTTATCTTTTTGGGGTGGCTAAAACTATGATTTGGTCAAACAGTAAATTCCTGCAATCAAACTAGTGTCTGCTCTGCCCCTGTTTCGCTGCCCCTGTACCTGTTTCGAGCTTTGATGAGGGAGCCGCACTGGTTCTTCCAACGGGCGCTACGAGTAGATAGAGAAAAAAAGTGTTCTGATTGGCAGCATTTCAAAATGCAATAGCAGGAAAACTGTTACAGTTAAAGAGCGGCGGGCCTCAGCTTTCTGTACGTACTCAGTAAATCAAGTATAGTTGAAATCAGTGTTAAAAAAATTGGGTTAAATTGACTCTACTGGGAGTTATCTTTAACACTCGAGAGTGATATGCTCCCTCAAGTCAGTGTTGATAACTGGAGTTCATTGGGAAGCAGGACTTTTAACTCCATTAAAAGTAACCAGAGACAGGGAGTTAAATCTATGGAGTTATCCACAGATGTGGGAGGAGCTTCATCATTATTATATTTCCCAGCATGCTCCGTTGCAGGCAGAGTTTTTTTTATTGTTTGTTTCAATGTCTGTGTTTTTGCATTTACATTGATTGGTTTTGATCTTATGCAACACAAAAATAAGAAACATATATTTTTCTATACTAATCCAGTCTGTAAATAGTCGGATTCATAGCAACCATTAGTGAGATAGTTGTTTCAATTTACATGATGTAGGTAGTCTTCATGTATTGTACGTTTTTCCCTACTCTTACACGCATTCTAAATGCAAGCTGTGAGCAATAATTTCAAAGTGCTAGGTATTTTCCTGCAACATAGTTTGTATATCACATTGAAAACCACCAAAAGTAAAACCTTAACAAATATTCAAATAAGGCTTTACACCCTTATAACTCAAAATAAGTAAACTGAAAGACAAATGTACTCTGCTGTAGTTGATTCTTAATTCAAAACGCCACAGAAAAGACTAAAATTGCACGGGAGTGGATTAAAAACAACATTGAAACGTGTAGAAAGGCAATTTGAGTTAAATTTAAGCAACTCTCTGAGAGTTGGATATTTACTCCAATTAGTGTCGTTTTAACTCCAAAAATATCAACACCATGACCAGAGTAGTTTTAACACAAAATGGGGGTGGGACCATATAAAACCTAAAATAGTGTTACATTTGACTTAATAGGAGTTGAATTAACTCTTGCGATTTTACTGCACATTTAATTTTTTTCCCTCAACTCTCAATATTGAGCCTTCTACCACAGTTTTACAACCAGTCATTTGTATGGCTTTGAGATACAGCGCACAGGAAGCACGAGACTGCCGCTACCCAATGATGACTATATAAGCCTATGAAATCACTGCCAATGGCAAAGTTTTTTTTAGGACATTCAATTTAGTGTTAAATAAATCAATTACACTGCTATTTTTTATTTTTTATTTTTTTATTTTATTTCACCTTTATTTAACCAGGTAGGCAAGTTGAAAACAAGTTCTCATTTACAATTGCGACCTGGCCAAGATAAAGCAAAGCAGTTCGACAACATACAAAAACACAGAGTTACACATGGAGTAAAACAACATACAATCAATGATGCAGTAGAAAAAAATAAGACTATATACAATGTGAGCAAATGATGTGAGATAGGGAGGTAAAGGCAAAAAAATGCCATGGTGGCAAAGTAAATAAAGTATGGCAAGAAAAACACTGGAATGGTAGATTTGTAGTTTGAAGAAAGTTAAAAGTTAAAATATAAATAATATGGTGCAAAATAAATAAAATAAATAAATACAGTAGGGGAAGAGGTAGTAGTTTGGGCTAAATTAAAGATGGGCTATGTACAGGTGCAGAGATCTGTGAGCTGCTCTGACAGCTGGTGCTTAAAGCTAGTAAGGGAGATAAGTGTTTCCAGTTTTAGAGATTTTTGTAGTTCGTTCCAGTCATTGGCAGCTGAGAACTGGAAGGAGAGACGACCAAAGGAGGAGTTGGCTTTAGGGGTGACCAGAGAGATATACCTGCTGGAGCGCGTGCAACAGGTGGGTGCTGCTATGGTGACCAGTGAGCGGAGATAAGGGGGGACTTTACCTAGCAGGGTCTTGTAGATGACCTGGAGCCAATGTGTTTGGCGACGATTATGAAGTGAAGGCCAGCCAACGAGAGCATACAGGTCGCAGTGGTGGGTTGTATATGGGGCTTTGGTGACAAAACGGATGGCACTGTGATAGACTGCATCCAGCTTGTTGAGTAGGGTATTGGAGGCTATTTTGTAAATGACATCGCCGAAGTCGAGGATTGGTAGGATGGTCAGTTTTACGAGGGTATGTTTGGCAGCATGAGTGAAGGATGCTTTGTTGCGAAATAGGAAGCCAATTCTAGATTTCACTTTGGATTGGAGATGATTGATGTGAGTCTGGAAGGAGAGTTTACAGTCTAACCAGACACCTAGGTATTTGTAGTTGTCCACAAATTCTAAGTTAGAACCGTCCAGAGAAGTTATGCTGGATGGGCGGGCAGGTGCAGGCAGCGATCGGTTGAAGAGCATGCATTTAGTTTTACTTGTGTTTAGGAGCAGTTGGAGACCACGGAAGGAGAGTTGAATGGCATTGAAGCTCGTCTGGAGGGTTGTTAACACAGTGTCCAAAGAAGGGCCAGAAGTATACAGAATGGTGTCGTCTGCGTAGAGGTGGATCAGAGATTCACCAGCAGCAAGAGCGACATCATTTATGTATACAGAGAAAAGAGTTGGCCCAAGAATTGAACCCTGTGGTACCCCCATAGAGACTGCCAGAGGTCCGATTTGACACACTGAACTCTGTCAGAGAAGTAGTTGGTGAACCAGGCGACGCAATCGTTTGAGAAACCAAGGCAACTAAGTCTGCCAATGAGGATGTGGTGATTAACAGAGTCAAAAGCTTTGGCCAGGTCAATGAATACGGCAGCACAGTATTGTTTCTTATCGATGGCGGTTACGATGTCGTTTAGGACCTTGAGCGTGGCTGAGGTGCACCCATGACCAGCTCTGAAACCAGATTGCATAGCGGAGAGGGTGCGGTGGGATTCGAAATAGTCTGTAATCTGTTTGTTGACTTGGCTTTCGAAGACCTTAGAAAGGCAGGGTAGGATGGATATAGGTCTGTAGCAATTTGGGTCAAGAGTGTCACCTCCTTTGAAGAGGGGGATGACAGCAGCTGCTTTCCAATCTATGGGAATCTCAGACGACACGAAAGAGAGGTTGAACAGGCTAGTAATAGGGGTTGCAATAATTTCGGCAGATAATTTTAGAAAGAAAGGGTCCAGATTGTCAAGCCCAGCTGATTTGTAGGGGTCCAGATTTTGCAGCTCTTTCAGAACATCAGCTGAATGGATTTGGGAGAAGGAGAAATGGGGGAGGCTTGGGCGAGTAGCTGTGGGGGGTGCAGTGCTGTTGAATGCAGTAGGGGTAGTTAGGTGGAAAGCATGGCAAGCCGTAGAAAAATGCTTATTGAAATTCTCAATTATAGTGGGCTTATCGGCGGTGACAGAGTTTCCTATCCTCAGTGCAGTGGTCAGTTGGGAGGAGGTGTTCTTATTCTCCATGGACTTTACAATGTCCCAGAACTTTTTAGAGTTGGAGTTGCACGAAGCAAATTTCTGTTTGAAAAAGCTAGCCTTGGCGTTTCTAACTGCCTGTGTGTATTGGTTTCTAACTTCCCTAAAAAGTTGCATATCGCGGGGGCAGTTCGATGCTAATGCAGAACGCCACAGGATATTTTTGTGTTGGTTAAGGGCAGTCAGGTCTGGGGAGAACCAAGGGCTATATCTGTTCCTGGTTCTAAATTTCTTGAAAGGGGCATGCTTATTTAAGATGGAGAGGAAGGCATTTTAAAAAAAATAACCAGGCATCCTCTACTGACGGGATGAGGTCAATATCCTTCCAGGATACCAGGGCCAGGTCGATTAGAAAGGCTTGCTCGTTGAAATGTTTCAGGGAGCGTTTGACAGTGATGAGTGGAGGTCGTTTGACCGCTGACCCATTACGGGTGCAGGCTAACTAGCAGTATATTATATTTAGGGATTTAGCTAGAGAGTTTTGAGTTTTCACTTCGTCCGATGGTGAATTAGCCCCTTTGTGTTATTAGTACACACAAAAATATGTAAACAAATTAATCTGTATTGAACTAAAGGATTTTGGAGCCCTATTTTGATATAGCAACAACAGCCTGATTGTCAACCCAAAATGTATGACAATCACTGGTTTAGGTTGCAAATATCTTGAATTATCCATTCCTGCTGCATATTATATGAAACAACTTATTTATTGAACCATACTATCTCAGTAGCGCTGTGCATGAAGATGATTGCAAATTTTTTCTATTGTGTGACGCCATGGCAAAATGTTGGCGTGGCCAAATCATGGGCTGGTGCCACTAAATGAATATGTTAGTGGCACTAATGCCACCAGGGGAAAATGTTAGTCTGGAGCCCTACCCTAACCTTAATTCATTTCAACCCCTATACCTTACCTTAAGTTTCCGTTCTGCCGGTTGAATATACACCACCTACTATTTTAGACTGTTGGGACACAGCCATGTGCTTTGGCAACACTTTGTGTCCCTGTCCCCATTCTCCACAGAGAAACCCGGTACTGACAAGACCAGTCACTTTGCTGCAGCACGGGGGCTGATATGCACTGGAAGGAGCCAGTCGCCATGGCCTACCACTGGCCCCTTTCCCTATTCAATTTCTAGTTTCTACTATCTTGGAAAAACCAAAGTTGGGATCAATTCCCTACCAATCCAAGTCAGGTTAATCCAGCAGATACGTTCGAATGAAACCAACAAACTGAAAGATTTCCACTGAAAACGGCACCTGCTTTGCTGCACTATAGTGTCTGTATATAGATGTATGCAGCGTGCGCACGGATCCTCGCCAGGTCCCCAGGGACACTGGCAGCTCAGTCTCCTGAAATCTCTTTGTGCCCATCACTCACACAGTGGGCTCCAGTTACAACAGACTTCCCATTCTGCACTAAGAGGGTGGGGTGGTGCTCCATCAAATGGAATGATAATGTATTTGGTTGCATTTGAAGCAGTGAGTCGTATTCAACCCCCTCCTCATACAGGATGTGTCGATCACTGTCTCTGCTTAGACCTGTAGTTAAGGTGTCCCGGTGTTGTCTCTAGATCCCGTGAGATATTTAGACGTGACAATGCAGCTCCCCGTCCCCAGACTCCCTACCCTTCTCTCTTCCAACACTATCCTTATCTATCTCTCTTTATCTATCTCTCTCTGCCTGTGTCATCCTCTCTCCTAACCATTTGTTTACCATCTCTCTCGCTCTCTCCCTCTTTGTTTCTCTCGCTCTGTTTCCCTCAATCTCACTCTGTTTCCTTCTCTCTCTCTCTCTCTCTCTCGCCCTGTGACAGTATTGCAGCGACCTCTGGGAGCCCCAGGACAAACATGCTGAAACTCCAGGAGAGTTAGTGGAACAACAAACACTCCTCAGTATTGCTTCTGACTAGGGCCGTCTGTGTGGGAGCTCAGCAGTTCCCTATACTATACACACCCTATCACACCACCCCCCAGTCCCCTCTTTCTCAGCAGACCTCACCTTCTGACCTCAAGTCATTTCTGTTGCACCCATAGCTTTAACATTATCCACACATGTTACTCTGGCATATATCTACTTCAACATTAACCATTACTCTGTCCTATATCTTCCTCAACATTATCCATATGTCTTACCCTGTCCTAGATCTTCCTCAACATTATCCATATGTCTTACCCTGTCCTAGATCTTCCTCAACATTATCCATATGTCTTACCCTGTCCTAGATCTTCCTCAACATTATCCATATGTCTTACCCTGTCCTAGATCTTCCTCAACATTATCCATGTCTTACCCTGTCCTAGATCTTCCTCAACATTATCCATATGTCTTACCCTGTCCTAGATCTTCCTCAACATTATCCATGTGTCTTACCCTGTCCTAGATCTTCCTCAACATTATCCATGTGTCTTACCCTGTCCTAGATCTTCCTCAACATTATCCATGTGTCTTACTCTGTGCTAGATCTTCCTCAACATTATCCATGCCTTACCCTGTCCCATATCTTCCTCAACATTAACCACCATCTCACTGACTATTTCAGTCTGACCTTTATCCCCTGTATTTGCTAGGCTACATCTCCCTGTAATCTCACTATCTCATCTAGACCCTTTATCTTCACCATAGCCAACACATCACACTCTCTGACCTATATATCCAGTGCTCCTACTCACGTTAAACGCTCTCCATCCCCAACAGCACTCACACAGATCGCACTCTGAGCTAATATCTCCAGCACGGTTATGTCACCTTCCGGCCTATATCCTCTAGTGATCTCATTCTCTCTACCTCTTTTTCTATGCATTTCTGAAACCCCAGATTTTGGCTCATGTCATGCTTATTCCGTGTAAGCCTGTGCGATATTACACATCAGAGATATTACTAAAGCAGAGCGCTTACTAATAATAGCCACAATGATTATATAATAAATGCCTGCATCCTTAAGGCAAAGTAAACCGTCTAATTTCAAATCCCCCAAATCGTCTAAGAACAAGGAAGTCAAATTTGACAACCTCCTTTCCACCGTATGCCGCCTTCCAATGAGATTAATTTAGCGCTGGGCAGCAGCAAAGCCCCAGCTGTGCCCAATAAGCTTGTTAATCATCCAACGCCATCAAACGAGTGGGTGGACGCGGGAGCGAATCGCATTAGCTCCGTTCACGTCGCAACCACTCAGTGCATTATTGTCAATGCCATCGCATCGAGCTATGACAAATTCAGCCCATTCAGTGAGAAAGGCACTATCTCTCGCCGTGGTAACGACTCTCCGTTGGTTTATGGCCCGATACAGCTGGCAGGGCTTACTATAGTAACTGGTAGAGTCGTCATTGTGGAGCGATGTTCTCAGTCTTCAGCCGTCTACATCGGTCTTCTGGGGGACCAATGGTAGCACCACTGGGAGTACTAGACAAAGACTTGGTCTTGTGAGTGAGAGGCCTGGTGGTTTTTATACAGGGATATCTCTCTCTCTGTCTCTCTGTCTCTCTGTCTCTCTGTCTCTCTGTCTCTCTGTCTCTCTGTGTCTCTGTGTCTCTGTGGCATCTGCCTGCAACTGGTCTGTGTTCGGTGTGTGTTTGTTGCGTGTGTGTGTGTTTTTTGGTTTATGGTTTGGCCTCTTTTTGAAAGAACGGTGCAGCAGGATGCCATGGCCATAAATGAATTATTAATGTATTTGTCAGGTAATGACTCTTTGCATTAGCTTGCTGTATTCTCCTCCTCCATATTCTGACCATGGGCTATGAGCTCACAAGATAGATTGAAAAGTAGGAGAGAGGATGGAGAGGGTGAGGAGCAAATGAAGAGATCCTTTTGAAGAAAGGGATATCGAGAGGGGGGGAAAGGGATATCGAGGGGGGGGGGGATATCGAGAGGGGGGGAAAGGGATATCGAGAGGGGGGGAAAGGGATATCGAGAGGGGGGGAAAGGGATATCGAGAGGGGGGGAAAGGGATATCGAGAGGGGGGGAAAGGGATATCGAGAGAAGGGGAAAGGGATATCGAGAGGAGGAAAGGGATAGAGAGAGAGCAGGACTCTCTTCTCCCCTCCTCAGTGGTATTAATTAGGAGCTCCAGATGAGTGGAGGAGCCCTGAGGGGGAACACGGTTCATGTCAGGCCAGGTGTACTGGAGCTTTACTGTATGGTATAGGTAGAGGAGCTACAGTCAGACAGGCTGATAGAGGCTCTTATCTCCATGGATTTCCACGATGCAATTACTTAGTGCTGCTAGCCATGGAATTACTTTTGTTTAAGACTGCTAAATCACATATCACAAATGTCTCCATTGCAAAATTAACCACCTAATACAGGTCTGGATAGTTTTTTCCAGACCCAGATTAAGCCTAGTCTTAGACTAAAATGCCGTTTTAAATGGAGGCATACTCTGCATCCGGCAAACCGGCTGTTCAACCTTTCTTGAACTGTAAAACAATAGAGCATGGTGAATGAACAGATGATGCAGGTCCTGACTGTATCTAATTCTTACTAACAGGTGCCTGGGAGGTTGTGGTTGTCTGGTAGTTTGCGCAAAAGTATAATATTTAATCTTACTCATGGAGACCAAGTGAAAAGCTAACGGTCCTCTACTTTTTATGTATTGAAAAATGTAGATTATTTTCTATGCTGTCATGATGGTGTTAATGAAAACATGTCTAACAGCACCCCCCCCCCCCTTCTCTCTCTTTTCTCCCAGAACTCAATACGGCATAATCTGTCCCTGAACAAGTGTTTTCTCAAAGTGCCTCGCTCTAAAGACGACCCTGGGAAAGTAAGTATTTCCTGACCCTTATAGTCTGAGTACATATTTAACACGAGAACCGCTTGGCCTTGAGGGACCCCCCTTCAAGCTAATGAGCAGTCATTCTGACAGTGTAATTAATACATTCCATATATGCTACGCAAAAAGGATTGTTTGGTTGGGTTGATGAAGGTAACATTAGAATACGAAAAATATATTTCAAATAACACTAGAATTTTCATTAGTTTATGTAAAAAAAAAATATATATATTCAAGTGTTCAATGAATTTTATTTGTGAAGTGCCTTTGTTACAGCTATGAAACAGAAAGCATATGTGTAGGAATGCGGGAACAGCTCATTTTTATAAAGATAAAATAAAAAAACCTAACCACCAAGACACACAGTCAAATGATGAAAACCCCAGTAGCCTAAAAATCAAACGCTAAGTGTGCTTGTTAAACAGTGAAAATGAGCACACAATCAATAATTTTACATTTACATTTTAGTCATTTAGCAGACGCTCTTATCCAGAGCGACTTACAGTAATAATGGTGGCATAATGAACATACAATAAGTGTGGATATGACAGCACTCAAAAATAGTCAATTATTGTCAGCTCGTGCTTACATGGTGTGCATCTTCACGTAATGGCATCAGTTGGAGCATGTCCATGTCACATAATGAAAGCTGGTGAGTGCGTCGCTGATGTTGTTTTTTGCTTGGGGTCTGCTCTCTCAGTGATAGGATTTTGTGCTGATAATCGGCCGCAGCATTGTCACCGGCTTGATCCATCTAAACAGTGCCATGCCTCCTTCGCTCCCGTCTCACCGTTTCATTTGGTGGTGGCGCTGGCACCTGCACAGTGCGCACCATTCTGACTTTGTTGCGCTAAGGCCTCGGGGGTGTACAGTGCCTTCAGAAAGTATTCTTACCTCATTTGCGCACACTGTATATAGATTTTTTCTATTGTGTTATTGACTGTACGTTGGTTTATCCCATGTGTAACTCTGTGTTGTTGTTTTTGTCGCACTGCTTTGCTTTATCTTGGCCAGGTCGCAGTTGTAAATGAGAACTTGTTCTCAACTGGCATACCTGGTTAAAAAAAGGTTAAAAAAAAAAATAAACATTCATACCCCTTGACTTATTCCACATTTTGTTTCATTACAGTCTCAATTCAAAATTGATTAAATAAATGCTTTTGCTCACCCATCTACACATAATACCACATAATGACAAAGTGAAAACAGGTTTTTAGAATTTTGGCATATTTATTGAAAATTACATAAAGAAATATCAAATTTACATAAGTATTCACACACCTTTGCTATGACACTACAAATTGAGCTCAGGTGCATCCAATTTCCTTTGATTATCCTTGAGATGTCACGACAACTTCATTGGAGTCCACTTGTGTTCAATTGTTTGGACATGATTTAGAAAGATACACCTTTCTATATAAGGTCCCACAGTTGACAGTGCATGTCAGAGCAGAAACTATACCATGAAGTCCAAGGAAGTGTCTGTAGATCTCTGAGATATAATTGTGATGAGGCATATATCTGGGGAAGGGTATAAAACAACTTTTAGAGTGTTGAAAGTTTCCAAGAGCACAATAATCTCCATCATTGGGAAATTGAAAAAAAAAATGGAACTACCCAGACTCTGCCTAGAGCTGTCCGTCCAACTAAACTGAGCAGCCAGGCAAGAAGGACCTTGGTCAGGGAGGTGACCAAGAACCCAATGACCACTGACAGAACTACAGAGTTTCTTGGCTGAGATGGGAGAACCTGCCAGAAGGACAACAGTCTCTACAGCACTTCACCAATCTGGCCTTTATGGGAGAGTGGCCAGACGGAAGCCACTCCTGAGAAAAAGGCACATGACAGCACGCCTGGAGTTTACAAAAAGTCACGTGAAAGACTCTGAGAGCATAAGGCAAAAGATTTTGTGGTCTGATGAGAAAAATATAACTCCTTGGTCTGACTGGTGCAAAGATTTACTTTCCAATAGAACAATGACTCCAAGCATACAGCCAAAGTAATGCTGGAAAGCTTTAAAACAAGAATGTAAAAGTCCATGAGTGGCATAGACAAAGCCCAGACTTGAAACCCATTGAAAATCTGTGAAAAGACTTGAATATTGCTGTTCACTGCCTCTCCCCATCTAACTTTACAGAGCTTGAGAAAATCTGCAAGGAAGAATGGGAGAACATTTTCAAATCCAGATGTGCAAAGATGATACAGTACAGACATACCCAAGAAGACTCAAAGCTGTAATCGCTGCCAAAGGTGCTTCTACAAAGTATTGACTCATGGGTGTGAATACTTATGTCAATTAGATATTTCTGCAATTCATTTTCAATACATTTGCAAACATTTCTATAAACAAGGTTTCACTTTGTCATTATGGGGTATTTAACAGTGTTGTGAAGTACTTAAGTAGTACTTTAAAGTATTTTTACTTAAGTAGTTATTTGGGATATCTGTACTTTACAATTCATATTTTTGACAGCTTTTACTTCACTACATTCCTAAAGAAAATATAATGTACTTTTTACTCCATACATTTTCCCTGACACCCAAAAGTACTCGTTACATTTTGAATGCTTAGCAGGACAGAACATGGTCCAATTCACGCACTTATCAAGAAAATATCTACTGCCTCTGATCTGTCGGACTCACGAAACACAAATGCTTCATTTGTAAATGATGTCTGAGTGTTGTAGTGTGCCCCTGGCTACCTGTAAATGAAAAATTATTCATACTTTTACTTTTGATACTTAAGTATATTTAAAACCAAATATTTTTAGACTTTTACTCAAGTAGTATTTTACTGGGTTACTTTTACTTGAGTCATTTTCTATTAAGGTATCTTTACTTTTACTCAACTATGACGATTGTGTACTTTTTCCAACACTGGTATTTAATCCATTTTGAATTCAGGCTGTAACACAACAAAATGTGGAATAAGTCAAGGGGTATGAATACTTTCTGAAGGCACTGTAGATTCAGGCTGAGGCTCAGAATCAGAAGAATAATCATCATAGATGTCATGATTAATTTCTTCCCGACCATTTGAATTGTTTTCATTATGATTTAGTAGCATCGCTAACACAGCATGTGCATCCAATCATCTTGATCTTCTTGCCGTTGTAAATTATGCACGTTCTCACTGTATACTCCGAGATGGGCAGAGTAGACAGATAGGACTGCTTGGATTCGGTCGACTGATATAGGGTTTACCATTTTGAGATTATAATTAGAATAGATCAATACAATATAATAGGCCACCCTGTTCTTCATTCACAATTGGTGATTACCCAATTATGCATCGTTCGCCTCCCCTCGCTCATCAACTCACCCACTTTCCCCCCTTATCCCCCTCTTTCTCCCCATCATACTTTCCTTAATTTATTTCATCTGTTATATGTGTGAAATTAGTTTTGGTATAGTTTAGGTTCAGTTGAGGCAATTATCGGGGTGATTATCAAATGTCCACGGCACCTTTGGGGTGATTATCAACTGGGCATGGCACCGGGGCAACCGTGGAAAACCATTCAAAAAATGACATGCCCTCCTAAAACTCATTAAAACACTGTCAAGGACAGAGTGGGGAATGACTTAAAAATGCGCAGAGTAATATATATATATTTTTTTTTATTCATGAGCTGTCCAAATGACTGTTTTTCATGGTTCCAATTTTAACTTTGAATAGCCACCTGTTTTGGTATGAGAAAGCAGAATCTGTGTTTCAGTGTGTTTTCATATCAAATTGACTACCAATGAGGTTGAAAATTGTTGATTAGACTTAATGTAAAAACAAACAATTAATGAAACCCTTTTTTACGTGAACATATTTTTGTAATATTATTAAGTGTACTGTATCTGTGTCGAGTGAATGTAATAATATTGCAAAAACAATTCTACCTCCGACTTAGCCTCAAATCCCACGTGGTCAATTGCTGATTTATTGATTATGCCTAAAGACTTGGTCATCTGGTTGGTTGAAGGGGGTGCAATTGCTGACACATTTTGCATAATGCCCCTCATTAAACATATAGGCAAAAATTGTTTCAATGAATGCATGGCCAGACTGAATCAGTGAAGTTTAACAATGGTGAAACAAAAATTCTATGTTCAATCTGGATTCCAGGCTACCATTCTTTTTCGGTTTTGCCAATATTCTTTTGACCAAAGAGTGTTGAGCTCAGCCATAGGGATATGAACTGTTTGAAAAATGAATTGACTCAATAATTCAACTGGAATCCTCAGCCGAGGCCGGTAGTTTGACACAAAAAGAGAGGTTCTCACCTGATTTCGCTCTACTTGGACCTGGCCAGAGCCTAAACTCGGGGGAGACCCACTGTGTAAAACAAGGGTAGCAATACATCTCTCTTGTTACTGTGATTGGCCACCTTAGAGACATAAATATAGCTAAATCATGTATGTACTCACATTATCAACTTGTTTAGGGTTATGAAACTGAGAGCGCATGATCCATGTGTGTGTGTTCCTATTAGGGCTGTCAGAGTTAATCAGTTAACTCAACTTTTTGTAATTTTGGGGGCACCAATTTTTTTTTTTTCCCCTCAAGTGTTCAAAACACACTGAAAACAACATCAAAAATACATAATCTATACAGCTAAAAACAACAAAGCGATGTCAAAATAAGTTGACATTGAAGTTAGAGTTTTATCAAGTTACCAGATTTTGCTTAAGTGATAACTTGTAAATGCCGCATGAGCTCAGTTCAACCCCATCAAACCCAAAATATAAGCTTGTTTTACGCCAATGTTTGTAAACCATGTAAATGTAAACAAACACTCTATAACCTCAAAACATGGTTAAAACTATCATTTTGATAAAAAATTGTACAGTATGGTCAGAATGATTACATTTCTCCAGGCCCATCTCCGCTTTTTACCAAAACAGAGGCGGGTTGCCTGCTTTGTTATTGTTTCAATTAAAGACTCTAGCTTTAATTGTAAATCATGCCATTGTTGATGAGATGCTTTTGTAATTAATTAGGCTATTTTCTCTTGAACCTTATGGTCTATCCACTAGACTAGAAACTATTGTAGTGTAATATAGAACATCACCATCAACTGGATGTCACAATTTTGTTTGGTGGAAATGATCTAACCATTATGTAGGTTGGTGGAAATCCCCATCAACTGAGGATGAGGGGTCTCCATTATGTAGATGTGTAAAAATGATGTTGAATAATAATAAACTACATTTATCAATCTGACTCCAATAACTATGTGAAGGCTATAGGCCCATAATCGTATCCTGTGGGTATAGCCAAGGTAAGATGCACATGTCTAGGTTTACCGTTATGCGAGTATTAAGAGGCTAAGGAACAAGGAAATAATATCTTGCAATTGTTGTCTTAGCATTCAATTATTGCGTTAACCTTAGCTCAGATATGCACAGAGAGACTGAGTATACGGTGCATTCGGAAACTATTCAGACCCCTTTCCACATTTTGTTACATTACAGCCTTATTCTAAAATGGATAAGAAAATGTTTTATCATCAATCTACACACAAATCTACATGACAAAGCAAAAACAGGTGTTGTATACATTTTTACATAAGTATTCAGACCTTTCACTCAGTACTTTACATTTACATTTACGTCATTTAGCAGACGCTCTTATCCAGAGCGACTTACAAATTGGTGCATTCACCTTATGATATCCAGTGGATCAACCACTTTACAATAGTACATCTATATATTTTTTTTTGGGGGGGGGGGGGGGTTAGAAGGATTACTTTATCCTATCCCAGGTATTCCTTAGAGGTGGGGTTTCAGGTGTCTCCGGAAGGTGGTGATTGACTCCGCTGTCCTGGCGTCGTGAGGGAGCTTGTTCCACCATTTGGGTGCCAGAGCAGCGAACAGTTTTGACTGGGCTGAGTGGGAACTGTGCTTCCGCAGAGGTAGGGGGGCCAGCAGGCCAGAGGTGGATGAGCGCAGTGCCCTTCTTTGGGTGTAGGGACTGATCAGAGCCTGAAGGTACGGAGGTGCCGTTCCCCTCACAGCTCCGTAGGCAAGCACCATAGTCTTGTAGCAGATGCAAGCTTCAACTGGAAGCCAGTGGAGTGTGCGGAGGAGCGGGGTGACGTGAGAGAACTTGGGAAGGTTGAACACCAGACGGGCTGTGGCGTTCTGGATGAGTTGTAGGGGTTTAATGGCACAGGCAGGGAGCCCAGCCAACAGCGAGTTGCAGTAATCCAGACGGGAGATGACAAGTGCCTGGATTAGGACCTGCGCCGCTTCCTGTGTGAGGCAGGGTCTTACTCTGCGAATGTTGTAGAGCATGAACCTACAGGATCGGGTCACCGCCTTGATGTTAGCGGAGAACGACAGGGTGTTGTCCAGGGTCACGCCAAGGCTCTTAGCACTCTGGGAGGAGGACACAATGGAGTTGTCAACCGTGATGGCGAGATCATGGAACAGGCAGTCCTTCCCCCGGAGGAAGAGCAGCTCCGTCTTGCCGAGGTTCAGCTTGAGGTGGTGATACGTCATCCACACTGATATGTCTGCCAGACATGCAGAGATGCGATTCGCCACCTGGTTATCAGAAGGGGGAAAGGAGAAGATTAATTGTGTGTCATCTGCGTAGCAATGATAGGAGAGACCATGTGAGGATATGACAGAGCCAAGTGACTTGGTGTATAGCGAGAATAGGAGAGGGCCTAGAACGGAGTCCTGGTGGACACCAGTGGTGAGAGCACGTGGTGCGGAGACAGATTCTCGCCACGTCACCTGGTAGGAGCGACCTGTCAGGTAGGACGCAATCCAAGAGTGAGCCGCGCCGGAGATGCCCAACTCGCTGCCAAAGGTGTTGAAGCACATTTGGCAGCAATTCTTCTTGGGTAGGACACTACAAGCTTGGCACACCTGTATTTGGGGAGTTTTTCCCATTCTTCTCTGCAGATCCTCTCAAGCTCTGTCAGGTTGGATGGGGAGTGTTGCCGCACAGCTATTTTCAGGTCTCTCCAGAGATGTTCGATCGGATTCAAGTCCGGGCTCTGGCTGGTCCACTCAAGGACATTGAGACTTGTCCCGAAGCCACTCCTGCATTGTCTTGGCTGTGTGCTTAGGGTTGTTGACCTGTTGGAAGGTGAAATTTTGCCGCAGTCTGAAGTCCTGAGTGCTCTGGAGCAGGTTTTCATCAAGGATCTCTGTACTTTCCTTCGTTCATCTCTCCCCTGATCCTGACTAGTCTCCCAGTCCCTGCCGCTGAAAAACATCCCCACAGCATGAAGCTGCCACCCCCATGCTTCACCGTAGGGATGGTATGGCCAGGTGATGAACGTGCCTGGTTTCCTCTAGACGTGACGCTTGACATTCACTCCAAAGAGTTCAATCTTGGTTTCATCAGACCAAAGTTTCTCGTGGTCTGAGAGTCCTTTAGGTGCCTTTTGGCAAACTCCAAGCGGGCTGTCATGTACCTTTTACTGAGGAGTGGCTTTCGTCTGGCCACTCTACCATAAAGGCCTGATTGATGGAGTGCTGCAGAGATGGTTGTCCTTCTGGAAGGTTCTCCCATCTCCCCAGAGGAACTCTGGAGCTCTGTCTCCCCCGATTGCTCAGTTTGGCCGGAGCGGCCAGCTCTAGGAAGGGTCTTGGCGGTTCCAAACTTCTTCCATTTAAGAATGATGGAGCCCACTGGTCTTGGGGACCTTCAATGCTGCAGACTTTTTTTGGATACTCTTCCTCAGATCTGTGCCTCAAACACAATCCTGTCTCGGAGCTCTACGGACAATTCCTTCGACCTCATGGCTTGGTTTTTGCTCTGACATGCACTGTCAACTGTGGGACCATATATAGACAGGTGTGTGCCTTTCCAAATAATTTACAAACAATTGAATTTGCCACAGGTGGACTCTCAAGCATGATCAATGGAAACAGGATGCACCTGAGCTCAATTTCAAGTTTCATAGCAAAGGGTCTGAATACTTATGTTAATAAGGTATTTTTTTTAAAGATTTTTATAAATTTGCTAAAATGTAAAAAAAAACTTTTCGCTTTATCATTATGGGGTATAATGTGTAGATTGATGTATTTTTTAAAATCAATTTTAGAATAAGGCTGTAACGTAACAAAATGTGGAAAAAGTGAAGGTGTTGTGTTAGTCTGAATTCAAAATGGATTAAATATTTTTTTAAATCTCACCCATCTACACACAATACCCCATATTGACAAAGTCAAAACATGTTTGTAGAATTTTTAGGTCTTGCCCTACATTTCCAAGCAGATTTAAGACAAAACTGTAACTCAGCCACTCAGGAACATCCACTGTCTTCTTGGTAAGCAATTCCAGTGTAGATTTGGCCATGTGTTTTATTATTGTGCTGCTGAAAGGTGAATTCATCTCCCAGTGTTTGGTGGAATGCAGACTGAACCAGGTTTCCCTCTATGATTTTGTCTGTGCTTAGCGTCATTCCGTTTCCTTTTTATCTTAAACTCCCCAGTCCATAATGATTACAACTATACCCATAACTTGGCGAAGCCACCACTATGGAGAGTGGTACTCATGATTCCTTCTATTCACTCTGTCACTTAGGTTCGTATTGTGGAGTAACTACAATGTTGTTGCTGCTTTCTAAGTTTTCTCTTATCACAGCCATTAACCCCTGTAGCTGTTTTAAAATCACCATTGACCTCATGTTGAAATCCCTGAGCGATTTCCTTCCTCTCCAGCCCGTATCTTTGTAGTGACTGGGTGTATTGAAACACCATCCAATGTGCAATTAATTACTTCACCATGTCTGCTTTTATACATTTTTACCCATTTACCACTAGGTACCCTCCTTTGCGAGGCATTGGAAAGCTTCCCCGGTCTTTGTGGTTGAATCTGTGTTTTAAATTCACTGCTCGACTGAGGGACCTTACAGATAATTATATGTGTGGGGTACAGAGATGAGGTAGTCATTTCCAAAATCATGTCAAACACTATTATTGCACACAGAATGAGTCCATGCAACTTATTATGTGATTTGTTAAGCAAATTGTTATTCCTGGACGTATTTAGGCTTGCCATAACAAAGGGGTTGAATACTTGTTGACTCGAGACATCTGTTTTTATTAATTCCGACTGTAACACAACAACATTTTGAAAAAGTATGTGAATACTTTTTGAAGGCACTGTACAAGTGATTTTTTTTAAATGTAACCTTTATTTAACTAGGCAAGTCAGTTAAGAACACATTTTTATTTACAATGACAGCCTACCGGGGAATAGTGGGTTAACTGCCTTGTTCAGGGGCAGAACGAAACCTATCCTTTGGCGTGACTTCAGTAGGGAATCTATTTCGTTTTCTAAATGGAGATCTCTCAACAGTAATTTTCACGATAGTACGTTGGTAATAGTCAGTGACAAATATCAAAGCTAAGCAGGGCTGGGCTTGGTTAAAACCATGGATAAGATACCAAAGGGTAGCTGTACGTAGATCAATGCTCCAGTAGAAGGTGCTGCCCAGCATATTGTTTTTTTCTGTGCTGGATATAACATTGAAGATCTGACGTTTTATAGGTACAAATTCAACATATCGAGTGCTTGGACTATAAGGTTCTATCGGCAAAAAGATGATCCTGAGATAATTGGCTTTAATGTTCTGGGTATCAGCTATTTTTATATACACTGCTCAAAAAAATAAAGGGAACACTAAAATAACACATCCTAGGTCTGAATGAATGAAATAATCTTATTCAATACTTTTTTCTTTACATAGGTGAATGTGCTGACAACAAAATCGCACAAAAATAATCAATGGAAATCCAATTTATCAACCCATGGAGGTCTGGATTTGGAGTCACACTCAAAATTAAAGTGGAAAACCACACTACAGGCTGATCCAACTTTGATGTAATGTCCTTAAAAAAGTCAAAATGAGGCTCAGTAGTGTGTGTGGCCTCCACGTGCCTGTATGACCTCCCTACAACGCCTGGGCATGCTCCTGATGAGGTGGTGGATGGTCTCCTGAGGGATCTCCTCCCAGACCTGGACTAAAGCATCCGCCAACTCCTGGACAGTCCGTGGTGCAACGTGGCGTTGGTGGATGGAGCGAGACATGATGTCCCAGATGTGGTCAATTGGATTCAGGTCTGGGGAACGGGCGGGCCAGTCCATAGCATCAATGCCTTCCTCTTGCAGGAACTGCTGACACACTCCAGCCACATGAGGTCTAGCATTGTCTTGCATTAGGAGGAACCCAGGGCCAACCGCATCAGCATATGGTCTCACAAGGGGTCTGAGGATCTCATCTCGTTACCTAATGGCAGTCAGGCTACCTTTGGCGAGCACATGGAGGGCTGTGCGGCCCCCCAAAGAAATGCCACCCCACACCATGACTGACCCACCGGTCATGCTGGAGGATGTTGCAGGCAGCAGAACGTTCTCCACGGCGTCTCCAGACTCTGTCACATCTGTCATGTGCACAGTGTGAACCTGCTTTCATTTGTGAAGAGCACAGGGCGCCAGTGGCGAATTTGCCAATCTTGGTGTTCTCTGGCAAATGCCAAACGTCCTGCACGGTGTTGGGCTGTAAGCACAACCCCCACCTGTGGACGTCGGGCCCTCATACCACCCTCATAGTCTGTTTCTGACCGTTTGAGCAGACACATGCACATTTGTGGCCTGCTGGAGGTCATTTTGCAGGGCTCTGGCAGTGCTCCTCCTTGCACAAAGGCGGAGGTAGCGGTCCTGCTGCTGGGTTGTTGCCCTCCTACGGCCTCCTCCACGTCTCCTGATGTACTGGCCTGTCTCCTGGTAGCGCCTCCATGCTCTGGACACTATGCTGACAGACACAGCAAACCTTCTTGCCACAGCTCGCATTGATGTGCCATCCTGGATGAGCTGCACTACCTGAACCACTTGTGTGGGTTGTAGACTCCATCTCATGCTACCACTAGAGTGAAAGCACCGCCAGCATTCAAAAGTGACCAAAACATCAGCCAGGAAGCATAGGAACTGAGAAGTAGTCTGTGGTCACCACCTGCGGAACCACTCCTTTATTGGGGGTGTCTTGCTAATTGCCTATAATTTCCACCTGTTGTCTATTCCATTTGCACAACAGCATGTGAAATTTATTGTCAATCAGTGTTGCTTCCTAAGTGGACAGTTTGATTTCACAGAAGTGTGATTGACTTGGAGTTACATTGTGTTGTTTAAGTGTTCCCTTTATTTTTTTTTTGCAGTATGTATGTATGTATGTATGTATGTATGTATGTATTTATATATATATATTTTTTTTACTTAAGAACATTAATTGGGGTAGTTAGAGTAATATAAAGGTAGAAAACATTGAACAGAACATTTTAGAAAAATGCAGATAAAACCTTATAGTCCAAAGCTCTCTATATTTTTTTATACAACGTTTGTCTGTGTTGAAATTTGGTTACTGTAAACAGGTTTCCATCCAACCTTTTTACGTGAGTAAAGTACATAAAAAAATGTAACTAGAGGCCTGATGGAAACAGCAAATTTGTCTGTAAACTTACCAAATATCGACTAACAAAATACGCTAGACAAGGTGGGATCGCTTTGTGTCGGTTAAATTCATTATGTGAGAGATGGTGGTGGAAACGCATTTATGCAAATATTGATATAATAACCATCATATCAAAGTAAACTTGGAGTCACACGATGATATGTTGTGTGGTCCCGCGATGATGTGATGACTCGGAAAGCATGCAGTTTATTACTCGATAGATTCAATAAATTATGATGAACTTCACAGGGTGGTGAAAGTGCACAGTGATGAGCTTGATGCTCCTTTCCAATAAATATTGATGGTCTTATTCTGGTGACATGATGATCGATTCTTGGCTGCCGTTTGACAAAACTAATCCATAATAATCTCATCATGTAGGCTAGCCTACCCACATTGTATACAGTATCTGCAAGCTGTTGGCTAGAGTGCACATGCCAAGACCAGAGTGGGCACATTCACTATCTAACACAACAAAAAATTGTGAAAAAAACGTCAGTAGAGTTGAAAATGGCTGCAAACCTATTTAACTTGTATTTATTATTCGATACATGAATTTAACCGCAAAAGTTATATTTAGGTGCACTACGTCATCACATAAAGCCTATTATCCACAACCAATCAATTTGATGGAAACATCTCTGTTGGGAAAATATTATTTTTATGCAGATTTTAGAATATTCACATGAAACCCTGTCGCCAATTTCACCCTCAAAACAACAGTTGATGACTTTTTTCAAATCCAATGTATTTTCCATGTAGATACCACATCAAAATAACATTGATTCAACCAGTTTCTGCCCAGTGGGTAGTGTGTTAATATCTTGTTTGTTGTGGTTTCCAGGGGTCCTACTGGGCTATAGACACCAACCCTAAAGAGGACACACTGCCCACCAGACCAAAGAAGAGGCCGCGCTCTGGAGAAATGGTGAGTACTGGATTTCAAATTAGAGTTGACCAGATGATCCCAAAAGACCGGTCATCAGGAGTCGGGACGAAAGCAACAGCTTCCGACACCGCTGGATTTGCCTCACATGGGCTGACATACAATTTACACTGGTCCGATTGACGGTCATCTGCGGCGTGCATAAATGTAGCATATATACACTACCAGTCAAAAGTTTGGACACACCAACTCATTCAAGGTTTTTTTTTTTTTTTTTTTTTTTTTTTTTGTATTTTCTACATTGTAGAATAATAGTGAAGACATCAAAACTATGAATAACTAAAAAAGTGTTAAACAAATCAAAATATATTTTATTTTGAGATTCTTCAAAGTAGCCACCCTTTGCCTTGATGACCGCTTTGCACTCTTGGCATTCTCTCAACCAGCTTCACCTGGAATGCTTTTCCAACAGTTTTGAAGGAGTTCCCACATATGCTGAGCACTTGTTGGCTGCTTTTCCTTCACTCTGCAGTCCAACTCATCCCAAACCACCTCAATTGGGTTGAGGTCAGGTGATTCTGGAGGCCAGGTCATCTGATGCAGCACTCCATCAGTCTTCTTCTTGGTCAAATAGCCCTTACACATCCTGGAGGTGGGTTGGGTCAGTGTCCTGTTGAAAAACAAATCAAAGTCCCACTAAGTGCAAACCAGATGGGATGGCGTATTGCTGCAGAATGCTGTGGTAGCCATGGTGGTTAAGTGTGCATTGAATTCTAAATAAATAACCGACAGTGTCACCAGAAAAGCACCCCACACCATCACACAGATTTCCACCAGTCTAATGTCCATTGCTCATGTTTCTTGGCCCAAGCAACTCTCTTCTTCCCTTAGTAGTGGTTTCTTTGCAGCAATTCGACCATGAAGACCTTATTCATGAAGTCTCCTCTGAACAGTTGATGTTGAGATGTGTCTGTTACTTGAACTCTGTGAAGCATTTATTTGGGCTGCAATCTGAGGTGCAGTTAACTCTAATGAACTTATCCTCTGCAGCAGAGGTAACTCTGGGTCTTCCATTCCTGTGGCGGTCCTCATGAGAGCCAGTTTCATCATAGCGTTTGATGGTTTTCGCGACAGCACTTGAAGAAACTTTCAAAGTTCTTGAAATTTTCCGAATTGACTGACTTCCATGTCTTAAAGTAATGGACTGTTGTTTCTCTTTGCTTATTTCAGCTCTTCTTGCCATAATGTGTTTTTTACCAAATAGGGCTATCTTCTGTATACCACTCTTACCTTGTCACAACACAACTGATTGGCTCAAATACATTAGGAAGGAAAGAAATTCCACAAATTAACTTTTAACAAGTCACACCTGTTAATTGGAATGCATTCCAGGTGACTACCTCAAAGCTGGTTGAGAGAATGCAAAGCTGTCAAGGCAAAAGGTGGCTACTTTGAACAATCTGAAATGTAAAATATATTTTGATTTGTTTAACACTTTTTTGGGTTGCTATATGATTCCATATGTGTTATTCCATAGTTTTGATGTCTTCGATTATTCTACAATGTAGAAAATAGTAAAAATAAACACTCTGGAATGAGTAGGTGTGTCCAAACTTTTGACTGGTACTGTATACTGAACAAAACTATAAACACAACATGTAAAGTGTTGGGCCCATGTTTCATGAGCTGAAATAAAAGATCCCAGAAATGTTCCATATGCACAAAAATCTTATTTCTCTCAAATGTTGTGTGCAAATTTGTTTACATCACTGTTAGTGAGCATTTCACATTTGCCAAGATAATCCATCCACCTGATAGGTGTCAAGAAGCTATTTTATTTCAGCTCATGAAACATGACACCAATACTTTACATTTTGCATTTATATTTTTGTTCAGTGTATATAAGAGACGATAATCAATTGTTCCATGTCAGATCAATACAAATGTAGCAAATTCCTAAACTAATTCTAGGCTACAGTATATGGACATTGAGTATTGCATTCTTTGCTTAATGTATCATGATCCTGTCTCATTTCGGCCAACAGTCATCACCTATCTACTTTGAAATGGTGATATCATGCTGTGAAAAATCACGTCTCTCCTGCCCCTATAGAATTAGCACTATACCACTGGCGTTCAGTGACCTGAGCGCATGAATGAACACGGCGCTGCAGCTCACTGAGCCCCGAGCAGCAGCAAGCCCACTCTCCCCCTTCGCATCTACCTCTGCCCTACCCATCACCACGGAAACAAAGCAGGCATGGAGCGCCGAAGTGCACAATCATCACAGCCCAATGAGAAGAGGAAGAGGGGAGGGCAAGCAGAAGAGAGGGGAAGAACGGAAGGGAGAGGGTGAGAGCGACAGGAAGGGGGAAAGAAAGCAAAAGAGTGAACGAGAGAAAACGAGAGGGAGAAAGGGGAAAGAGCAGGAGCATGAGAGCGAGGAAGAGTGAGAGGGAGTGGAGAGAAAAGAGAGGTAGAGTATTCTAGGCTTCTTTTCCAGTTAATTAACACGCAAGGCCCTAGGCTTCCGTTACACACATTTTCTTCTGGATTTTTTCATCACAAACATTAATTCAGAACCTAGTCATTTTTTATTACACGTAAGCCCTTCGACCCTTTTATTACGCTTCGGTTGCATTGCTGGCAGATTTGCAAGAGTTGTCAGATTGGCTCACAGAAATATAGCCGTCTTTCACTGTCAAAAGAGTATGCGTGTTCCATATTCGTTTTCTCTAGACCTATTGGCAACAGAGAAAGCATTTTAGTATGTGGTTTTCAATGCAATATAGTGCATTTGGAAAGTATTCAGACCCCATGTCTTTTTCCACATTTTGTTACATTACAGCCTTATTCTAAAATGGATTAAAAGTATTTTTTCCCCTAAATCTACACAAAATACCCCATAATGACAAAACAAAAAACTGATTTGTAGACATTTTTGCAAATTTATGAAAACTTATTTTTAAACAAAAAATGTAATATTACATTTACATAAGTATTCAGACCCTTTACTCAGTACTTTGTTGGAGCACCTTTGGCAGCGATTACAGCCTCGAGTCTTCTTGGGTATGATGCTACAAGCTTGGCACATCTGTGTTTGGGGATTTTCTCCCAATCTTCTCTGCAAATCCTCTCAATCTCTGTCAGGTTGGATGGGGACGCTGCACAGCTATTTATAGGTCTCTCCAGAAATGTTCGATACGGTTCAGGTCTGGGCCCTGGCTGGACGACTCAAGGACATTCAAAGACTTGTCCCGAGCCACTCCTGCGTTGTCTTGGCTGTGTGCGTAGGGTTGTTGACCTGTTGGAAGGTGAACCGTCACCCCAGTCTGAAGTCCTGAGTGCTCTGGAGCAGGTTTTCATCAAGGATCTCTTTGTATTTTGCTCCGTAAATCTTTCCCTCGATCCTGACTTGTCTCCCAGTCCCTTCCTCTTAAAAACACCCCCACAGCATGATGCTGCCACCACCATGCTTCTCAGTAGGGATGGTGCCAGTGGCATTCAGGCCAAAGAGTTCAATCTTGGTTTCATCAGACCAGAGAATTTTCATTATCATGGTCTGAGAGTCTTAAGGTGGCTTTTAGTAAACTCCAAGCAGGCTGTCATGTGCCTTTTTTACTGAGGAGTGGCTTTCATCTGGCCACTCTGCCATAAAGACCTGATTGGTGGAGTGCTGCAGAGATGGTTGTCCTTCTGGAAGGTTCTCCCATCTCCACAGAGGAACTCTGGAGCTCTGTCAGAGTGACCATCAGGTTCTTGGTCACCTCCCTGACCAGGGCCCTTCTCCCCCGATTGCTCAATTTGGCAAGGTGGCCAGCTCTAGGAAGAGTCTTGGTGGTTCCAAAGTTCTTCCATTTAAGAATGATGGAGGCCACTGTGTTCTTGAGGACCTTCAATGCTGCAGACATTTTTCAGCTACTCTTCCCCAGATCTATGCCTTGACACTATCCTGTCTCGGAGCTCTACGAACAATTCCTTCGACCTCATGGCTTGGTTTTTGCTCTGACATGCACTGTCAACTGTGGGACCTTGTATAGACAGGTGTGTGCCTTCCCAAATCATGTCCAATCAATTGAATGTACCACAGGTGGACTCTAATCAAGTTGTAGAAACATCTCAAGGATGATCAATGGAAACAGGATGCACCTGAGCTCAATTTCGAGTCTCATAGAAAAGTGAATGAATACTTGTATAAATAAGGTATTTCTGTTTTTGATGCACACATCATAGCCATTGTTTGTCTGTAAGGTGACCTGTCCATCTAACTGTTCTTCTGTGGTATATAAAGTGGTCAAATAGCAAGTAAAACATTGTTAAGGCCGAGGCACTAACTATCCTTTCTTGTAGGCATACAGGAGGACTAATTCTTTCTGTCTTTTCATCTTTCCTCATACAACTCTTGAATCAAGCCATTATTTCCAAATACACACACCTCTGTCATGCATCTTGCAACTCTCTCCCCTCTTTTAGAGTTTATCATAAATTAACCAATCCTCTTTCAGTAAGCAGTTTTGGGAGCCAGGCAAGTGAGGATAGACTGAAAGTGGTGAAAGAAAAATTGTGTGTCTGTAATAATTATTAACATTATGTTATGGGTTACTGTAGACTATACCAGCTCAATATTAGATGCTATCTATCCCATCAATGTTCTGTGGAGCAGTGGTGTAAAGTACTTAAGTACTACTTAGTTTTTGGGGTTATCTGTACTTTACTATTTATATTTTGGACAAGTTTTACTTCACTACATTCCTAAAGAAAATAATGTACTTTTTACTCCATACATTTTCCCTGACAACCAAAAGTACTTGTTATATGTTGAATGCTTAGCAGGACAGGAAAATGGTCATTCAGACTTATCAAGAGAACATCCCTGGTCATCCTTACTGCCTCTGATCTGGCAGACTCACTAAACACACATGCTTTGTTTGTAAATTATGTCTGAGTGTTCCCCTGGCTATCTGTAAATTAGTGTTGGAAGTGTTCCCCTGGCTAAAAAAACAGAAAATAGTGCTGTCTTGTTTACTTTATGTAAGGAATTTTAAATTATTTATACTTTTACTTTTGATATAAGTATATTTTAGCAACTACATTTACATTTGATATTTAAAACCAAATACTTTTATACTTTTACTCAAATAGTATTTTACTGGTTGACTTTCACTTGAGTAATTTTCTATTAAGGTGTCTTTTTTTACTTTTACTCAAGTATGACAATTGGGTACTTTTTCCACCACTGCTGTAGAGAGAGACCAAGAGACAGCCCTCTCCCATCTCTCCCTTATATTACTCTGTCCTATCCTCCAGGCCTCCACCCCCTACAGCCTGGAATCGGAGTCCCTGCGAATGGACTGTATCATGTACGGAGATGCCTCTCCCACTCTGGCAATCAACACTGTGACTAACAAGGTAGTTGTCTGTCGTAATGACATGCAAAACCTTAGCCCTCTGGGGCAATATTGTAACACTGGCCATCTTTGTTCAAGGTAGTGATATTAATGGCGCCCATCTTTATTCACGACTTGCCAACCCGCACACAATTTGAGGTCATCGTATGCTGGTATGAAAAACGACCCTAAAATAGGTAAACATAGGTTTCCAGTTGGCACATTGTGGGCTAGGAGAGAATCTCTAGCTCTCCGCTCCGGTCCGCCCCCCCCGTAGTCGTAATAGCCTACTATTTTCCAACCTCTGGCAGCGCTCCACTTTTCCCGTTGATACCAACGGTGAGGAAAAGGGGTAGGGTAAATGGAGAACGAGCTGTTTGCCAAATACATTTCCCCAAATTGTATGTGTTAGTCAAGCACATAGCCGCGTGTTATTTTGTAGTTAGCTCCTTAGCTAAGTCGTCATTACGACGAAGGTAGTTAGCTACAGCAATTAGTCAACTAAGCAAGGACACTTTGTTGCCCGCACATGCTTTGATCTCCACAGCGGTAGTAGGCGCGAGTGCATTGACGAGCAAGGAAACAGACATGGCAGACAGAGATGTTACGCTAATACCGTCCTTCACAGAAAGTTATGATAGGCCTACTACTATAATCGTTTATGTTAATTAACCCCCTAGGGTTGATTGACGATCTAATTAACATTTAAAAAAAATCTCCATTAAAAGCTGTCTGTTTGAGCTAGAGATACGTTTTTTTGATATATATATATGGGCTGCGTCGCAATCCATGTCGCTAGTGTCAGCCTTCCGCGCCTGCGGTGGAAAGTGGCAGAGCCACAGCGTTGTTTGTCAGTCCAGGAGACATCCCTAAAATTGCTCTTCTCACGAAAACATTTGTAGCTGGCGAACTGTTTGGCCTACACGTTGGTTCTCTCTGTTTGTTCCACGACACCCACGGGACTCGTTTGAAGTCGGTTCCACTGATGTGCCAACTTCTGTCTGGAGCGTCAAACCGTTTGGGCAACAAACTAATATGACCCCACTATGGAAAGGGGAGACTCACGAACACGATCCTTAAAGCACTTTCATGACTAAGTGTAATAATGTCATTTTAATGACATCTAAATGTAAGTCAAACACTAGCGCTTAATCAAACACTAGCGCTAGAGAAATTACGACAGTCAGAAACAAGCGTCACGGAACTTGTCTCAAGGTAACCCGGTACCGGTTTAAAAAGTGAATAGAAGTATGGAAGTAGTTTCGTGCCAGCAAAAAAATGGTTTGAAATATGTCAATTTTTGGGGGGATAATTTCTTAGCCTTTTTATCTTCTAGATATAGGAACGACACTTCAAAACCTTATTCCTTATTGTATAATTTTTAAATGTCTGTTTTGCCATTTATGATTGTGTTATTCAATGCATTTCTATGGGCTTTAGCAGTAAAGGCTAAATTCAATATTTGATCAAGGAATTATACCTACAGGGGTCCTAAACTTCTTAATCAAACACTAAATGATCCATGGTATGACCATCTTAAAATAATTCCATATCTCAGCTAGTAGAACCCCCCCAAAGGCAAAGACCTTTTAAGGGTTAATCAGTTCTCGATCTATACCTGAATGTCAACAGTAGGCTGCTAATGATGTGATAATAGTTTACCAGTGACAACAAGGCATGTTGAATGAATGTTAGCCTAGTAGTCAGACTTAACTTGATGCATTATGTCAGGGATGGAGATCTGAAACAAGCTCATATAGGCCTAGTTCAGTTGTTTCATATTCCAAATAACCTACTGTAAGCTAGACTACTACATTGCATCCAGTAATTGAATTAGTCAGAATTTTCTCCCTAAACAAAATGAAGACAGGTTACTTTTTCACTAGACTATCCACATTAAGACACCTATTAATTAGAATAATCGTTACCCCTAAGTTTAACTTAGAAACATTTGAAAGTTTCATAGAGACCACCTCAATGTAGAATCAAACAGAATACTTCTGTGTTGGCTACATTGTTTGCTATAATTTCAATGGATACTTAGGGACTTCCCCAGAGTCGGATGAACTCATGGATACCATTTTCATGTCTCTGCATGCAGTGTGAAAGAAGTTGCTAACTAGCGCTAGAGAAATTGCTAACTAGCTTTAGTGCAATGACTGGAAATAGCATGCTAGCAGATACCCATAGACTTCGCAGATACCCATAGACTTCCAGTCATTGTGCTAATGCTAGGTAGCATCGGCTCGCAAAACTACCTCTACCTTCCTTCATACTGTACACAGAGACATTCAAATGGTATCCATGAGTTCATCTGACTCTGGGAAGTAGATACATCCCAAAGTATCCCTTTTAGACTAGGTTTCTAGAAATGGCATTTACAGGTTTTTCAAATGCAAAATGCTCCAACCTCCTGAGGGGGGAGTTGACTGACCCCCTCCGTACCTCCCCCTACCCAACCTTAGACCAGCACCACTTGTCAGCAAATCCTAGGGAGAGCCCTGATTTGTACATTTAAATGTATTTCTAGTTAGCTACTGAAGAACAGCAAATTACCAAGTACCCCTAACGGTCTTCTGCCAACATCAATATTAGGCTAAAAAAGTGCATTTGCCTATGATTTGAGCAGTGTGGGTGTCACGTGTCGTCGTGGGGGCCATGGGTGCCCCCGCCGCGCTGAAGTTGTACTCATAAAAATTCTTCAAACTTGGCCGGGCTGTTATTCCAGCAAGTGATATAAACATTGGCCATCTTTGTTCCAGCAAGTGATATTAACATTGGCCATATTTGTTCCAGTTGGGGATATTAACATCCACCATCTTTGTTCCAGGTAGTGTTGTACAAGACGGAGCAGGAGGACAGCGACAGCCCCAGGAGCAGCCTCAATAACAGCCTCTCTGACCAGAGCCTGGCCTCAGTCAACCTCAACAGCGTAGGCATCGTGCACAGCTACTCGCCGGTAAGTCCCGCACCTCACTTAATAACACTGCTAACACTGCCGCAACAGGACGTTTCATGTCCAACGGCTTGAGGAGAACGAAAGCTATACTAAGACTGTGACCCACGGGGCACTTCATTCCCTTTTATATTGCTACTTTTAACCAGGACCCATATGACTCTGGTCAAGAGTAATGCACTATATGTAATAGGGTGCCATTTGGGGCAGAGAATAAGTGTTGTGTCAAATGGTAGAGGTAGGGGAACATCTAAACCAGACTGCCTATATAGATTTGAGCGACCTTTGCTTGAAAAATCATATTTATTTTATATGTCATTAAAAGTCTTAGTGGGAATCTGCCATTGTTGCTATTGGTCGACCTTTACTGCTGTACACGACTTTAGTCTTGGATCCGAGTTGACTTTTCCCAGCCAGTGTTTGCTGGCTCACTACTTCAGTGGTTATTGTGGCAATGCTGCTCATGTGAGGCTGTGTTATTGTTTGTGTCTGAGGCCACGGCAGTGTGACGCAGTCACTACTCACACACAGCCTCTTACCTATTCCAGGTCACACACACACACACTGTGTGGAAATCCCTGGAGTGGGGTGGTGTGCATGAACACACTACTGAGGCGAGGGTTAAATTCATACCTAAAGGGTTGTTTCTTTGGGATATTAAGGGGTAGAGTAGAAACAAAACTGAACATTTGCTTTGTAAGAGCCTGTGTCTTACTGTTCATCACAGGGCATTTGGTTTGTTCCCCAGTGGAAACAAGAAACCACCTGTTAGGTTGAGAAAATCCTTACCGGGCACCTAGGATTGCCACAAACTGTTTATATAAACCAAGGCACTCCTGTGGTGTGGTAGCGTCTACTGTAGCGTCTACTGTTTCATTGTCTGTAGTGTCGGCCAAAGCAAAGAACCCCAAAGACTTAGTCCGCTATAGGTCAAATTTGGTGCGGTGTGGAAACCAATACGGGACTGTGTAGACAATCTGGTCCTAACTGAATTCTATGCTTTAGTATCATCGAAAGAAAGTGCTAAAATGGACATAGAAAGGTATCTGCTAAAATAAAGGAAACACCAACATAAAAAGTCTTAAGTGTGTTGGGCAACCCAGAGCCAGAACGGCTTCAATGCACCTTGGCATAGATTCTACAAGTGTCTGGAACTCTATTGGAGGGATGTGACACCATTCTTCCATGACAAATTCCATCATTTGGTGTTTTGTTATGATGGTAGAAAATTCTTTCTCAGGCGCTGCTCCAGAATCTCCCATAAGTGTTCAATTTGGTTGAGATCTGGTGACTGAGACAGCCATGGCATATGGTTTACATTGTTTTCATGCTCGTCAAACCATTCAGTGACCACTCGTGTCCGTTGTCATCCTATGAGGGCATAGCCATTTTAGCCAAAATGATGGCCTGCCCAGCATTTTTATACATGACCCTATGCATTATAGGATGTTAATTGCTTAATTAACTCAGGAACCAAACCTGCATGGAAGGACCTAAACTCAGCAAAAAAAGAAACGTCCTCTCACTGTCAACTGCGTTTATTTTCAGCAAACTTAACGTGTAAATATTTGTATGAACATAACAAGATTCAACAACTGAGACATAAACTGAAGAAGTTCCACAGACATGTGACTAACAGATATGGAATAATGTGTCCCTGAACAAAGGGGGAGTCAAAATCAAAAGTAAGTCAGTATCTGGTGTGTCCACCAGCTGCATTAAGTACTGCAGTGCATCTCCTCCTCATGGACTGCACCAGATTTGCCCGTTCTTGCTGTGAGATGTTACCCCACTCTTCCACCAATGCACCTGCAAGTTCCCGGACATTTCTTGGGGGGAATGGCCCTAGCCCTCACGATCCGATCCAGCAGGTCCCAGACGTGCTAAATGGAATTGAGATCCGAGCTCTTCGCTGGCCATGGAAGAACACTGACATTCCTGTCTTGCAGGAAATCGCGCACAGAATGAGCAGTACGGCTGGTGGCATTTGTCATGCTGGAGGGTCATGTCAGGATGAGCTTTCAGGAAGGGTACCACATGAGGGAGGAGGATGTCTTCCCTGTAACGCACAGCGTTGAGATTTCCTGCAATGACAACAAGCTCAGTCCGATGATGCTGTGACACACCGCCCCAGACCATGACGGACCCCGCTCCAGAGTACAGGCCTCGGTGTAACCCTCATTGTTTGACGATAAACGCGAATCCGACCATCACCCCTGGTGAGACAAAACCGCAACTTGTCAGTGAAGAGCACTTTTTGCCAGTCCTGTCTGGTCCAGCGACGGTGGGTTTGTGCCCATAGGTGACGTTGTTGCCGGTGATGTCTGGTGAAGACCTGCCTTACAACAGGTCTACAAGCCCTCAGTCCAGCCTCTCTCAGCCTATTGCAGACAGTCTGAGCACTGATGGAGGGATTGTGCGTTCCTGGTGTAACTCGGGCAGTTGTTGTTGCCATCCTGTACCTGTCCCGATCCTGTGCAGGTGTTGTTACATGTGGTCTGCCACTGCGAGGACGATCAGCTGTCCGTCCTGTCTCCCTGTAGCTCCATCTTAGGCATCTCACAGTACGAACATTGCAATTTAATTGCCCTGGCCACATCTGCAGTCCTCATGCCTCCTTGCAGCATGCCTGAGGCACGTTCACGCAGATGAGCAGACACCATTTTGGGTTTTTTCAGAGTCAGTAGAAAGACCTCTTTTAGTGTCCTAAGTTTTCATAACTGTGACCTTAATTGCCTACCGTCTGTAAGCTGTTAGTGTCTTAACGACCGTTCCACAGGTGCATGTTCATTAATTGTTTATGGTTCATTGAACAAGCAGGGGAAACAGTGTTTAAACCCTTTACAATGAAGATCTGAGAAGTTATTTCGATTTTTACCAATTATCTTTGAAAGACAGGGTCCTGAAAAAGGGACATTTCTTTTTTTGCTGAGTTTATATACTTTATATCCCTCATTTACTCAAGTGTTTCCATTTTTTTGTCAGTTACCAGCAGTTGGACATATTTTTGGGGTAGATGAGGCAACTGTTTGCGATTTGTTTATCAATCACACCCCCCCCGCACCTGCATTATACAAAAGGTCAACACAATTTCAACACAATTTCATCAAATTAATCTATCTATTCTCGAGGCCATCCTCTGGTTTCCTCCCGTCCCCTCATCCCTTGTTCCGAGGGGTAATCCCCAGACCTAATTTACGGCCAGTCATGTGGGATCAGGGTTAGTTCTGCTTCGTTAGTCCACCCAGGTGACGCCTCCTCATTGAAGGTGATTGCTCCTGGCGTCTCCTGCTGAAGTCTCAAGTGCCAGCACTGCCGAGATCGCTGGATAGAAAGGCCACGTCAGCAGGGATGGATGTGTCGCTTTCAGTTGGATCAACTTCAGGGAGGTGCCACGCCGATTGGACTTGTAATTGTATATTTGAGGCCAATGCACATGGCAGAGCCAAAATTAGGATGGAGAAAGGGTGAAAATATTATACATACAGTGCCTTCAGAAAGTATTCACGCCGCTTGACTTTATTCCACATTTTGTTGTGTTACAGCCTGAATTTAAAATGAATTACATCTAGATATCTTACTGGTCTACACACAATACCCCAGAATGTCAAAGTGGAATTATCTTAATACAAAATGAAAAGCTGAAATGTCTTGAGTCAATAAGTAATCAACCCCTTTGTTATGGCAAGCCTAAATACGGTCAGGAGTAAAAATGTGCTTAACAAGTCACATAAGTTGCATGTGCTCATTCTGTGTGCAATAATAGTGTTTGACATGATTTTTTAATTAACTACCTCATATCTGTACACCACACTTACAAGTATCTACAAGGTTCCTCTGTCGAGCAGTGAATTTCAAACACAGATTCAACCACAAAGACCAGGGAGGTTTTCTAATGCCTCGCAAAGAAGGGCACCTATATTATTATTATTATTATTATTATTATTATTTTATTTTTTTTTAAAGCTGACATTGAAGATCCCTTTGATCATGGTGAAGTTATACACTTTGTATGGTGTATCACTACACCCAATCAATACAAAGATGCAAGCGTCCTTCCTAACTCAGTTGCCGGATAGGAAGGAAACCACTCAGGGATTTCACCATGAGCCCAATGGTGACTTTAAAACAGTTAGAGTTTACTGGCTGTGATAGGAGAACATTGAGGATGGATTAACAACATTATAGATACTCCACAGTACTGACTTAATTGACAGAGTGAAAAGAAGAAGGAATATTCCAAAACATGCATCCTGTTTGCAACAAGGCACCAAAGTAATTCTGAAAAGAATGTGGCAAAGCTCTTAAGTTTATGTGCTAAATACAAAGTTTTATGTTTGGGGTACCACTCTCCATATTTTCAAGCATAGTGGAGGCAGCATCATGTTATGGATATGCTTGTAATCGTTAAGGACTGGGGAGTTTTTCAGGATAAAACATTTATGGAATAGAGCTAAGCACAAGTAAAATCTGACAGGAAAACCTGGTTCAGTCTGTTTCCACCAGACACTGGGAGATAAATTCACCTTTCTGCAGGTCAATAACCTGAGAAACAAGGCCAAATCTACACTGGAGTTGCTTACCAAGAAGACAGTGAATGTTCCTAAGTGGCTGAGTTACAGTTTTGACTTAAATCAAAAATCTACGGCAAGACCTGAAAATGGTTGTCTAGCAATGATCAACAACCAATTTGACAGAGCTTGAAGAATCTTGAAAAGAATAATGGGCAAATTTTGCACAACAGGTGTGGAAAGCACTTAGAGACTTACCCAGAAAGACTCACAGCTGTAATCGCTGCTAAAGGTGCTTCTACAAAGTATTGACTCAAGGGTGGGAATAATGTAAATGAGATATTTCTGTATTTCATTTTGAATACATTTACAAAAAACATGTTTTCACTTTGTCATTATGGGGTATTGTTTGTATGTGGGTGATTAAAAATAAAAACAATTTAATCCAGACTATAATACAACAAAATGTGGAAAAAATCAGTGGGTATGAATACTTTCTGAAGGCACTGTATATGATGGACTTTATAGAAGTAGAATGACTGTATAGTATAAACTACTGTAGTGTTATGTGTTATTCCCTCAGTAAATTGCGTTGAGAAGGTAATTAGGGCAGAATCCTAAAATGATAATTTTCGTAACGCAAAAAATGTTGTTGGTTGTGGTGGTCTCTGAAAGAGGTGCTGGCTTAGTATAGATACAATCGGCCTGGGCTCCCGGGTTAGAAGGGGGAATGACCAGCAGAAGACAGGGATATAGAAAACATGTTTACTACCATGCCTTAAATAGGCACAGTGTGGATATCTCAAGTTACCATCCAGCCTTTTTAACCAAAGTAATGAAAATACCCTTTCCTTCTCTCTCTCTGTAGGTCAGTAGTCACTCAGAACCCTCCTCCCAGTCTCTGAGTTTAAAGCTGCATCCTCCCCCTCCACTTCCTCCTCCTCCCCAGCCCCAGTACAACGTGGCCGAGGGGGACAAGCAGCTCCTCTTCTCCGACTTCGAGGACCTCAGTGCCTCCTTCCGCAGCCTCTACAAGTCTGTCTTTGAGCAGTCCTTAAGCCAGCATGGTGAGTCATGGGCAGAAGCACTCTGATGCAGACCTGGGTTCAAATAATGTTTTGTTTTCTATCAAAATACTTTGTGGAATTTGATTGAGCCTGCCTGTAGTCACGGTGCGGTTTGCAGCAGGCTAGCTAAATCGAACACAGCTGAAGTATTTGAAAGAAAGCAAGCTACCGTCATACCCGGTTGATGAGAAAACAGAGGAAGAGCTGAACACAAGTGGGAATGAAACATGCTTTTTCTACTGATTATTTTACTGGTTAGCTAAAAGCATACACCACACCATCATGGCGATCTCCTACACCAAAGTTTGGACGGTTAATTACGTTAACCAGTAATAAAATTATGTCTTTGTATTCCTCTATTGAACACCACATAAACAAATATTCAATTGTGCTACAGATCTAAGATCTTTGCGTCACTTAGTCAAACGGGCCAGGCAATCAAGGGGAATTCTCAGAAAAACAAAACATTGTATTCACACTTGATTGTAGCAAAGTGCAGCGGCTGTGTGACTAGCTTTGATACTTGCTAATTAGATTGTGAAGCTTCTCGCTAATTGCTTCCTGTAGCTTCCTATTGGGTCAACAGGGCCTTTTCCTGCTTGTTATACCATCCACCTTCTCTAACCCCAGACATGGACGCGCTCTGTCGGTCTGTTGCCTCAAATCAATTCCTTAATGACAGCTTCTTTTTATTGTTCAAAAAATATTGTACAAGGAGGAGCAACGAGCTGAATTGTGTACAATGAAATCTAAAAACCTAACATATACATCACTACGAGAATAAATGACAAATCCTAGGGCATTGAAAGTCAATGGCTATGATGGCTGCTTTTTAGCAGGTGTACCATGGCTGGAGTGGCACTGTAACCATAGCACTTAATCCCACAGTGTATGAGGTCCCAACACCTCTTTTATGAATTGGCAGTTTGCTGTACTCCCACCATACAGTATGGGCAAAGTTTTCGTCATGCAAAAACCCCCACATCTGTGCATAAAATACTGTACAATTTTTAAAAGATTCTTCAATGTGCTTTCATTTAAGAAGGCGACTATTTATGCCTTGCTCAGTTCAGGGAACTCTAGCCTAGTTAAATAATCGCCTCCATATGACGTACATTGTTATATGTATATTTAAAAGTTAGAAATTAAATCACGCTGCCGTATTATAGTGATGTTTACGGGTATTTTTTTGCACCAATCTGTGCTCTCCTGCATTGTGAAAATGCCATCCTACAATATGTGTTCCATTCTATTTCTATGGCCCCCACAGCCTAGGCAAAGTGAAGCTCACTGCCTTGCATGCTTGGGGCTGCCGAGTGGCGCAGCGGTCTAAAGCACTGCATCTCAGTGCAAGAGGCGTCACTACAGTCCCTGGTTCGAATCCAGGCTGTATCACATCCGGCCGGGATTGGGTGTCCCATAGGGTGGCGCGCAATTGGCCCAGCGTCATCTGGGTTTGGCCCGGGTAGGCCATCATTGTAAATAAGAATTTGTTCTTAACTGACTTGCCTAGTTAAATAAAAAAATATATATAAAAAAGAAAATGCTTCTACCAAAGGAATGGCGTCAGTAGTCATTGCCTTTGAGGGGCTGAAATGCTGTGAGTCACCCAAGCAACCAAGCTCCTCACCCTCCCTAGAAAACCACAGCGTGTCTAAACCACATGGACTGACTCAGTCAGGGTGCATCTCAATAGACTAAAGTGGCTTCTCCTCTCCCGTCTCCTTTCCTTCATCTGTGTTGTGAAAGACTGATGAAAGCCTGCCAGTGCAAATGAAGGTGAATGACACAAGGAGAGTAAAGGAAGCCACTTTAGACTATTGAAATGCACCATCAGAGCTTCAGTGAGGATTCCTGATGTGGTAAATAACACGCGCATCAAACCCATCAGAATGAAATCACTCCAGTTTGCGTGATTCTTTTTTTAATGAGAACATCTCTGTATCAATTGCTGGACTGTAGTGGCATAGGTGTAGTGCTTGTAACCTTTTCTGTTTGTCTGTGATTGTGGTTGGCCCTGCAGGTCTCATGGGTATGCCCAGCGAATCGAGCCAGCAGCCACGGACGTTGTGCTCCTACCAGCACTCCCCTGGCCGGGGCAGCAGCAGGGGCATCAACACCCACAACCACCAACACACACACAACCACGGTCACCGCCATAACCACCACCCGCCCCACTCGCAGCACCTCTCTCCCCACGCCACACACAACCAACACCAACCTCATCAACACACTCAGCACAGGCAGCACTCATCTCAGCACACACAGCACCCTCAACACCGCCAGCACCCCAACAGTGGGCAGCAGCAGTCACAGCACCTCCAGAGCCATACTGGCCAGCCAGCACAGATGCCCTGCACCAGCACTGGTAAGACGCACTACCATTGATCATCCTTGAGATGTTTCTCCAACTTGATTGGAGTCCACCTGTGGTACATTCAATTGATTGGACATGATTTGGAAAGGCACACACCTGTCTATACAGTGGTTCCTCCTTCAAAAGGCGCGTCATACTGCAGCACACCTTGCGGGCTGCCGCAGAATTCTATCGCTGTCTGAGACAAAACGCACCTAAACAATGGACGGCCGAGTGCCTCTGACTAGAATATCGTCCGTCATTTTCTGTTAATTTCCCGACGATTCCACATGCTGAATCGGCACAAACAGCAACCGCTCGGCGACACCCAGCAGGCGGTCGCTAAAACACACTGCGGCGACAACAAACGATAGGACGGCCACCCGCTGCTTTTAGCCATTCGTTGTGGTGGTGTGTCTGAAGCTTAAGGCAGGACTCGGGTTCAGCTGCTATCCATAAATACTACTCCCTACATGCTCAGCAAGGACTCGTGGATTGCATTATATTAGCTATGGAGTTTGTTTTCCCGCTACTCCTCAAAGCGTGTTACACCGTGTGAAGCAGACTTAAACTCATAGAGACAGGCATTTCTGAACCTCGCCGAGGTCTCTCATTTGCCTGGGCTCGTCTTTGTTTTTCCTGTGTCTCTGCACTGGGCTCTAGGCTCAGAGAAAAGCCCTATACAAACAGACGCTGCATTATCTGGGTTACTTCCCTCTCCACAGCGCCTGGGATGAATGAAAGCAATCCCCTGTCTTTGATCCACAGCTTCAAATGTGTTGCCGTTTGTGGTTTAAGGCAGAAAATCATTCCTCTTCACTAACGTCTGTGACTTGAATTTACTCTGTGAAAAAAATGACATCTTGTGGTCAAAAGAGTCACTGCATCTTACTCAAACAACATGACTTCTGTTGGTCCTTGGCTGTCACTGTTGATTGCAGCACCGTGCTCTTGTGTCAACGTTTCCCTAACCGTGTTCCCGGGCTAACGAGACTAACATTTCGCCTACTGTTACTTAGTTGTGCCTCCCTGCCTAGCACTGACCCTGCCTCGCTCTATTTCCCACTCCCCCTAACTAAAACAATTGGTTTTAGGTTTGTTTCAATAGAATTATTAGATGCCTAACTGGTTTTGGGGCCCTGGTGCTACACCAGGAAGAAATCTAAGGGGAAAACGTGTGTGTCTGTGCAGGTCTGTCAGCCGACTGGTACCCCAACTTGGACTGGCTGAAGGAGAGCTGTCGCATCGCCGGCAGCTACAACTGGGCTGACGTGGACCTCTCTCCATTCCAAGGTAAGAAGAAGGAACACTTTGTTAAGACGGACCAAACCCCTGATTACACGTTAGGTTGGAGAGGCTGGAGCAGTGGGAGCCACAATACAGTGTTGTTCCTTGCACAACAGCAGGTGAGGTTATCTTTCTTGGATTTGTCACTAACAACCCTCTAGTAGTCGGCTCAAAACTCTTTCATGACATAGAATGACCAGGTGAATCCAGGTGACAGCTATGACCCCTTAATGTCACCTGTTAAATCCACTTCAATCAGTGTAGACGAAGGGGAGGAGACAGGTTAAAGAATGATTTTTAAACTTTGAGACAATAGACACATGGATTATGTATGTGTGCCATTCAGAGGGTGAATGTGCAAGACAACAGATGTACGTACCTTTGAACAGGGTATGGTAGTAGGTGCCAGGCGCAAAGGACATCCAGCCAAATTGACAACAACTGTGGGAAGCATTGGAGTCAACATGGGCCAGCATTCCTGTGGGGGGTGCACAATTGAATATTAGGAAGGTGTTCTTAATGTTTTTTGTGTACTCAGTGTATGGAAAAGTGACATCACAATATGTTAGACCCTATGTGTTGGTTGTAAGTCACTTTGGATACAGAGCATCTGTTTAATGGATGTAGCCCAATGTCAACGATAGTTTCTGAGGTAGAAAAGGCCCATCCTAGGATGCGTATGAAATGGCACCCTATTACCAATGAAGTGCACTACTTTTTGAGCAGAGGCGCTTAGTCAAAAGTAGTGGACAACGTAGGGAACAGGGTCGCAGCGGTAACTGCAGCCCTAGTCTCTGGTCTGCTTGGCCACTGCCTCAGTGTGAATAATCTAATTATCCCTGGCTGTGGAGCACTCTTATCAGGGTCATTGCACAAAGCTGCACATCTACTTATGATTGATGACAGTGTCGAATGTTTAGATGCAACTCGCCCCCACAGCACTTGACCTCCTTCACAGTCGAGCAGCAATGGTGGAACCCAATCCTCCTCCTTCCCTAATTAACATACTGCTTTCATCCATCTTGTGTTTTCAGTAGGGTTGCAAAATTCTGTTAACTTTCCCAAAATTCCCAGGTTTTCCAGAAATTCCAGCTGGAGTATGCTTGAATTTCCTGCTTATTCCCTCCTGTTTCTTGAAATCTTCTTCGAAAGTTACCATAATTTTGCAACACCAGTTTTCAGACCAGTGCAGGTGAGGGAAAAGAAGACTAGAACAAGAAACTAAAATGACCCCATCTGTGTGTCTGACAGGACTAAAGGAAAGCATGAGGCAGGCGGAGCTGAACAACTGGTCCCTGGACCCAGCCCAGATAGCTGACCTGTGCTCCTCCATCAACCAGTTCTTCATCCGCACCGGGGTCATCCCACCACAAGGGCCATTGCAACCACAGCCACCCCCGCCTGCCTGTCACGGTCCCATGCACACCAGCAAGCCCAGTCAGCACATCAACACAGGTCAGTGGCCAGTAGGATGGAGTTGCCCCTCCAGAGACTGATCTAAAGTCAGTTGTTAACAATGGTTATGCTTAGGCTTCGAGGACGGATGGAAACCTGATCCTAGGTCTGTGCCTAAGCGCAGTCTCTACCGTGCCTCCCATATAGATCTGAAAGGGTTTGATTGATTTAAAGTGAAACTTCCTTTACTGATCTAATCAGGTAGGCTGGAGTTCAAATCAAATGTTATTTGCCACATGCTTTGTAAACAACAGGTGTCAACTAACAGTGAAATGTTAACTTACTGACCCTTCCAACAATGCAGAGAAAAAAAGAGAAATAAAAGAAAAATATAATAACACAAGGAATACATTTTGTTACGTTACAGCCTTATTCTAAAATTGTTTACATCGTTTTTTCCCCCTCGCCAATCTACTCACAATACCCCATAATGACAGAGCAAAAACAAGTTTTGGGACATTTTTGCAAATTTATAATAAAATGTAAAACTGATATCACATTTACATAAGTATTCTGACCCTTTACTCAGTACTTTATTAAAGCACCTTTGGCAGCAATTACAGCATAGATTCTTCCTGGGTATGACATTACAAGCTTGGCACACCTGTATTTGAGGAGTTTCTCCCATTCTTCTCTGCAGATCCTCTCAAGCTCTTTCAGGTTGGATGGGGAGCGTTGCTGCACAGCTATTTTCACGTCTCTCCAGAGATGTTTGATCGGGTTCAATTCCAGGCTCTGGCTGGGCCACTCAAGGACATTCAGAGACTTGTCCCGAAGCCACTCCTGCGTTGTCTTGGCTGTGTGCTTAGGGTCGTTGTCCTGTAGGAAGGTGAATCTTGGCCCCAGTCTGAGGTCCTGAGCCCTCTGGAGCAGGTTTTCATCAAGGATCTCTCAGCCTTTTTTAAAATTGTATTTATTTTACCTTTTATTTAACTAGCCAAGTCAGTTAAGAACAAATTCTTATTTTCAATGGCGGCCTAGGAACAGTGGGGTAACTGCCTTGTTCAGGGGCAGAACGACATACTTTTACCTTGTCAGCTCGGGGATTCAATCTTGCAACCTTTCGGTTACTAGTCCAACGCTCTAACCACTAGGCTACCTTTGCTCCGTTCATCTTTGCCTCAATCCTGACTAATCTCCCAGTCCCCTGCCACTGAACAATATCCCAACAGCATGATGCTGCCACCACCATGCTTCACCGTAGGGATGGTGCCAAGTTTCCTCCAGATGTGACGCTTGGCATTCAGGCCAAATAGTTCAATCTTGGTTTCATCAGAGGAGAATCTTGTTTCTAATGGTCTGAGAGTCCTTTTAGGTGCCTTTTAGCAAACTCCCAAGTGGGCCGTCATGTGCCTTTTACCGAGGAGTGGCTTCCGTCTGGCCACTCTGCCATAAAAGCCTGATTTGGTGGAGTGCTGCAGAGATGGTTGTCCTTCTGGAAGGTTTTCCCATCTCCACAGAGGAACTCCAGAGCTCTGTCAGAGTGACCATCAGGTTCTTGGTCACCTCCCTAACCAAGGCCCTTCTCCCCTGATTGCTCAGTTTGGCAAGATCTGGGAAGAGTCTTGGTGGTTCCAAACATCTTCCATTTAAGAATGATGGAGGTGACTGTGTTCTTAAGGAACCTTCAATGCTGCAGAACTTTTTTTTGTACCCTTCCCCAGATCTGTGCCTCGTCACAATCCTGTCTCGGAGCTCTAAGCACAATTCTTTCAACCTCATTGCTTGGTTTTTACTCTGACATGCACTGTCAACTGTGGGACCTTATTTAGACAGGTGTGTGCCTTTCCAAATCATGCCCAATCAATTGAATTTACCACAGGTGGACTCGAATCAAGTTGTAGAAACATCTCAAGGATGATCATTGGAAACAGGGTGCACCTGAGCTCTATTTCGAGTCTCAAAGCAAGGGTCTAAATACTTATGTAAATATTTCTAAAAACCTGTTTTCACTTTGTCATTAGGGGGTATTGTGTGTAGATTGCTGAGGATTTTTTAATTTATTGAATCGATTTTAGAATAAGGCTGTAATGTAACAAAATGTGGAAAAAGTCAAGGGATCTGAATACCTTCCTAAGGCACTATACTGTATGTAACAGGACAGAGAATAAACAGGAGCATCAGTGTGCGATGAGTCAAAAGAGTTAGTGTAGGTAACTGAATGACTGTTGCTTCCTGTTGGCTGTCTTCATCTCCTGTAGGTAATCCGTATATGGACTCCAGACAGAACATGTCTTCAATGATGGGACCCCCGGGTTACCCCCACATGACCCCCATGAGCACCGCAGGCTCCACGATGACAGGTACTACTGCTAACTACTCAGCCCCCTCTCATATTGGACTGTGTGTGTGTGTGTGTACACACATTATTCTTAGTAATGTCATGTAGTATTGTAACGTAATAATGGTACAATATACATTTGTATAATGCACAATGTTTTGTTTGATGTCTGTTTGGACCCCAGGAAGAGTCTTGGCAATAGCTAATGGGGATCCTGCTAAAATACTAGTACTGTTTGTGTCTGCGTATGTGTGCGTGCGTGTACAGCTGCCTTACACCTTTACCTCCATCTTCAGGGCACCATGGCCAGATGAACCAGCAGCACATGATGCCACCTGGGCACTACCAGATGAGGAGGCTGCCTACCGAAGACATCCAGGACGACTTCGACTGGGACTCCATCGTTTAGAACTGCCCCAAGGAGAGGAAGAAAGAGGGAAAGGGGATCAGAAGAGTGGAAGAGGATTGGGACCGGCCACATATGCCCTTTGGAGAAAGAGAGACCTTACAGAAGAGGAGTGTCAATCACCTGATTTTGGTCTTTTTATACAAGAGTGTAGAATGACTTTCAAGACAATCAAACGTAAAGGGAGACTAGTCAACGTTTACCACTGGACAAGTTATGGTCATTTTGTCGAGGAAAAAAATTACATTTGGAACGGTCTCGTCTCAATGTTCCAAGTGCCAACAGGTTTAGAAGTCGCCACATTGTGACAAGCGATGATGAAGTATTTTGTTTAATACATGCTTCGATTCTCGTTTCCTTCCGCTGAAAACTCAAAGTGGAAAGTAGCGTTTGTGTTTTCCGACAGCTTTTTTTCAAGACACATCCACCTGCCACTGAACTGAAAGGACTGGGCGTGGATGAAAAAGATAGTGCCATTATACGTCGGAACAAACCACCGGCATCATGCCAATTAGTCCACACAGTATTGTGAATTTTCCTCCTCTACTCCCCTATCTGGCAGAAGTGATAAGAAATCCACAGAATTATATTTGCGCCACTTCCAAGAAATGCAGGTAGTTAGAAATGTGACAATAGGGGTAGACCAGATAAGAATGCTCACACTAATAAGGGAATGACATTGGGGTACGGTGGCTGTCGACGACAACAAGTGTTTGACTGACTCAGACGCCATCTTGTGTAGGTGTAGGCTTATATTGCAGAGAGAAGTGATCGTATGTTGTCAGAGGAGAAATCACATTATACCACACCTGGGTTCAAATGCTATTTTAAATCTTTCCCGCCTTGAGTGCGAGATGATAAAAGGGGTTTGCACTTTTGAGATGTTTCTATTGGTTCAAAAAGTCTTAATCAAGCACAGCTGAATTTTTTGAAATTCAAAATTCAAATAAAATATTTTTTACTTTTTACCCCTTTTTCTCCCCAATTTCGTGATATCCAATTGGTAGTTAGTCTTGTCCCATCGCTGCAACTACCATACGGACTCGGGAGAGGCAAAGGTTGAGAGCCATGCGTCCTCCGAAACACGACCCTGCCAAGCCGCACTGCTTCTTGACACACTGCTCGCTTAACCCGGAAGCCAGCCACACCAATGTGTCGGAGGAAACCTCATACAACTGGCAACCGAAGTCAGCGTGCATGTGCCCGGCCCACCACAAGGAGTCGCTAGAGTGCAATGGGACAAGAACATCCCGGGCCAGCCAAGCCCTCCCCTAACCCGGATAACGCTGGGCCAGTTGTGCGCCGCCTCATGGGTCTCCCGGTCGCGGCCGGCTGCGACACAGCCTGGGATCGAACCCGGGTCTTTAGTGTAGCCACTCGGGAGACCTTTGAAATTATTTCTCATAGTATTTGCATTGCACCCTTAAATTTGTATTTGAAATCTATGTAACTTGCTTTAACATTCAATGGTTTGATGAGAACAAAAATCTTCCAGTGTAACAACTTTTGTGTTTAGTACTTCGCCACTTTCTTAACTCTGTGATCATGAAAAAATGGTGACGCTGGGCCAATGTTATGTATGTATCTCCTGTTAATCCCTTACTGGTATTGTTGTGGTGTCTACAGTTGTTTTGTTCTCGCTATCTCTGTGTTTTTCTGAGTGTGTGCGTGTGTGAGTGCATGCGTCTATGTGTGACAGCGCACGTGTGTTAGCGTTCGTCAGGACTGTCCTGTTAGAAAATCCATGGTACCAAGTCCTCAGGGTCCCTGTTTCCTCTTTTTTTATTTCTGAAAAACCCATTTTTCTTTTTGAACATTACTGAAAGGTCAAATGGGTTTGTGTTTCGTTTACTGTACCTGTTGGCAGGTGTTTCGACCACTGTGGTCGAAATATGCGCCTAATGTACCACATTATAAGCTACAGTGCCTTCAGAAAGTATTCATACCCCTTGACTTATTCCACATTTTGTGTTACAGCCTGAATTCAAAATGAAGTCAATAGATAATTTTTTTCTCACCCATTCTACACACAATACCCCACACAATACCCCACAATGACAGAGTGAAAACATGTTTTTAGAATTGTTTGCAAATTTATTGAAAATGAAATACAGATATCTAATTTACATTAGTATTCACACCCCTGAGTCAACACTTTGTAGACTCACCTTTGGCAGCGATTGTGAGTCTTTCTGGGTAGGTCTCTAAGAGCTTTCCACACTTGGATTGTGCAACATTTGCCCATATCATTGTTAGACATCAATTTTCAGGTCTTGCCATAGATTTTCAAGCAGATCTAAGTCAAAACTCTAACTCGGCCAAATTCACTGTCTTCTTGGTAATAAACTCCAGTGTATATTTGGCCTTGTGTTTTAGGTTATTGTCCTCCTGAAAGGTGAATTCATCTCCCAGTGTCTGGTGGAAAGCAGACTGATCCAGGTTTTCCTGTGCTTAGCTCCATTCTGTTTTTTGTTAGTTTTTTTATACTGGCAAAATTCCCCAGTCCTTAACAATTACAAGCATACCCACAACATGATGCAGCCTCCACTATGCTTGAAAATATGGAGAGTGGTACTCAGTAATGTGTTGTATTGGATTTGCCCCAAATATATCACTTTGTATTCAGGACAAAAACGTAATTGTCACATTTTTTTTGCAGTATTACTTTAGTGCCTTGTTGCAAATGGGATGCATGTTTTGGAATAATTTTCTTCTGTACAGGCTTCCTTCTCTTCACTTAGATTATTATTGTGTAGTAAGCACAATGTAATTGATCCATCCTCCGTTTTCTATTATCACAGCCATTAAACTCTAATGGTTTTAAAGTCACCATTGGCCTCATGATGAAATCCCTGAGCGGTTTCCTTCCGCTCCAGCAACTGAGTTAGGAAGGACGCCTATATTTGTGTAGTGACTGGGTATATTGATACACCATCCAAAGTATAATTAATAACTTCACCATGCGCAAAGGGATATTCATTGTCTGCTTTCAAAAAAATGTCCCATATACCAATAGGTGTCCTTCTTTGCGATGAATTGGGAAAACCTCCCTGGGCTTTGTTTGAAATTCACTGCTTGACTGAGGGACCTTACAGATAACTGTATGTGTGGGGTACAGAGATGAGGTAGTCATTCAAAAATCATGTCAAACACTACTATTGCACACAATGAGTCCATGCAAATTATTATATGACTTAAGCACATTTTTACTCCTGAACTTATTTAGCCTTTTCATAACAACGAGGTTGAATACATATTGGCTCAAGACATTTCAGCTTTTGAAAAACATAATTCCACTTTGACATCATGGGGTATTGTGTGTAGGCCAGTAACTAAATTAAATCTCAATTAAAACCATTTTAAATGCAGGCTGTATCACAACATAATGTGGGAAAAGTCAAGGGGTGTGAATACTTTCTGAAGGTACTGTAAATTAAGTGAAATGCTGTGGATTTAGGGCTTAAGAAGTCTCATGTACCAGGTGAATTTGGCTGGTGAACAAAAATACTAGGACTTGACTTCAGTTAAGGGTTAGATTAAGTTGGCCTGTCTCTTTCAAAAAGAAAGTGGCCTGTTATCCTGTTCACTAAATGACCACTGGGCTAGAGTCGATTACAGATTGGCTACATTCTGATTCTCTACCCTTCCACCGACGTGTGCAATCGTACACTCTCCCCTAATAGCTTTAAAAGGAATCAACTGGTGTGAGGACTATGGTGGAAACTCCTCCAGCCATGCTTGCACCAATCCAAGGCCTTTAATCGAGGAGGAGTGAACATTGCTGGAGAAGGGTACCCACTGGGAACACACTGGTTGAATCAATGTTGTTTCCACTGCATTTTGATGAAATTAGGTTTGAACCAACGTGGAAGACGTTTGACATCTGTGTCCAGTGGGGTAGAGAATCGTAATGCAGCCATTCTCTTAAAACACTCTTGACCCCTCAAAACACAGGTCAAATCCAGTCATGGGCATTGGATGGGGACACACGATGATTCCAAGGTGCCTCGTCATAGGATGGGAGAGGGTAAGCAGTTTTTGCACATTGCTGGACAATGTGGTACGGTAGCATCAGGTACAGAAAATGGTTGGACTGCTAGGTCTAAGCTCCCCCTTAATTGAATCATAAAAAGAGTGAGGGAAAGAGAGGATGGTAGATAATGCAGGATAAGCAAGGAATGAACAGACAAAATAATCAAATGAACTGTGTTACTTACATTTGTGATTGTGTACAAGTGTGTTTTGTCCTCTCGCTATCCCGTTAGTATACCTACAATTACAGAATTGAAATCGTATCCATTCAACATTGTAAATCAGTATTTAACAAATATATACTGTAATGATGATGATTATGAAACGGGACCCTAAAGTGCTCTTGTGTCTTTGAATACACTTACTCAATTGAGTTGCAATGTTCCAGACAGCATTTCATTGAAGAAGAATGATTAGCATATACAGTATATTGTATGTCTGTGTTATTGTGCTTACTGTAAATACTGTATGTCATTTCAATCATCCCTTTACCCTTCAACAATGGGACTCATGAATGAGAGAAAATGGAGAGAGGGAAAGTATTCCTCCAAGAGAAACACAGTATGTATATACATATATACTGTATATATCATATGTGATCAAATGCATAGGCTTTTTGTGTGACACTTCCGTGTACTGCAGTCCGATATAATTGTCTCAATGTTTATTAAAATGTCAAGTGAACCTTTTTTTCTTCATTTACCTCCATTTTGTTCTTTGTAGAAAGTGATGAAAATGTGCTACACAAGATACTTGGATGCTACAGTTACATAAATTCATGTTTCCCTTGTATTTACTTCCTGCTCCTCCTGCCCTTTCTCTCTTGAGTTGACAAAATGTTGACAAATGGGTCATTCCATCAATTCGGTGCCTTTTGAGAAGTGTAACTTGGTACATTTTAACATTGTCATGAATAGCACGTTCAACTTCATAAAAAACATGTTTTCCTAGCTCAGGAAGTTAAATAAAAAATACTATAGCAAGTGCCTATTAAGTATCAAGTAAAGTAACAGGGTTGATGATTTCATCTTAAATCAGATATAAATCCCCTTGTGACAGGGGGAATGGAGCTTGTCTTGTGGAACAGGGAGTGGCAATTGAATGCAAGTTTCACAAGAACCACAAAACACCGGATAATTGCCCAAAATAAGAAATCCAGCTCACCTGCTTTTACGCTGTGATTTGAATATTTTAAAATGAATACTTTAACCATATTAAAACGAAGGTTTAGTTCACGTAACAGCTTTGACCTTAAAATGAAGGACAGACGTAAATGAATCCCTAATCACATGAAATAAATAATATTCTTCAGAAATTACTTTTGTCAAAGTAACAAAATAACTAGGGCTTTACAATGATGGTGAAACTTGGATGCGTTTTTGGATGAAGTGGGTTGAAATCTTCTTAGAAGTGACACGGTTGACGGAGGGACATGTCAAAATGGTGAATTTTGGCAGTTTAGCAATCCTTTATTCATATAAAAAATCTGATTTATTGAATTATCCATGTGGTTTATATTAAAAGACACTTCATTTAATATAACAGGCTTTTAAAGTGCAATATTGGTGCACAATGTCTACTTAAAACATCAAAGGGACACAAAAGCCACTCTCTTTTCGTGGAACGACCCAAATATTATCTTGTTTCCTCACCTAATCTTTACACTCCTTGCTTATTTTTGTCCAACAGATGTCGCTAGTGTGCAAAGCTGGAGTTTGTTGCGCTCTACTGTATTCAATGTAAACTCTTTGGACCACCTTGCTCGAACGTGTTAAAGTCACACTGTTCTACCTGAATTTACTGTTCTTTTTTCATTGTGAAAACGTTCTGAAACCAAGTGGAGGCCACTCTCTGTCAGCAAAGCATGTATGTTATCCTAAACCATTTAGTCAAACCACAAAATAAATCTATTAAAAGAACATTGTAATGCATATAGACTTCATAGAAGTAATGGGCACTCCTTTTAATCAAATGAATGGGGAAAACTCGCCATTTAGCTGAATCTAAGATCACAATCGGATGATGGAGCACGATCACATCTTTTTTAGTGTCATTTTGATCCAATTGAAATGCTTGCAAATCATTGAGTGAATGAGAATTCAAACAGCAGAAAAACGTTGTTTAGAATGTATTTCTCCGCTCATTGTAAATGTTTTGTTTAATTTATTAGTATCCACATTAAGTACTGCACATGCAGCAGCTACTCTTCCTGGGGTCCACATAAAACATAAACACATTATCAAGTACAAAACCGTTATAGACAAGAACAACATATTATATTTAAAATTAGAGAGACACCCAGAGACAACAAAAATACTTTTTACACACTTCATATACATATTCATATTCTTATGTACAGTACCGTTGTGATACAAGATTTGTTTTTTTTAAGCTAAACTTGCTTTTGCCTGAGTAACCTCTGGTGGCAGAGAATTCCATTATGACATGGCCCTATACATAACTGAGCGATGCATTGAATCTGTTTTTGGTTTGGGTATCGTGAAGAAACCCACAGTGGTGTGTCTGGTGGGGTATGTACGTACAGTACCAGTCAAACCTTTGGACACACCTACTCATTCCAGGGTTTTTATTTTTACTATTTTCTACATTGTTCCGAACCGGGGGGGGGGGGGGGGGGGGGGGTTGTGCCTCACGAACCTGCTTCCCTATTCCCCAGCTGAGTGCCATCGCCAGGCACGAGGTGCCATCGCCCTTCCCGTATCCGCACGAGGTGGTAGGCGTTCTGTAGGTCCAGCTTGGAGAACACGGTGGCCCCCTGGAGCGAAGGCTGAGGAGATGAGAGGTAGCGGTTCTTCACCGTGATATCGTTCAGACCCCGGTAGTCGATGCACGGGCGCAGGGTTTTGTCCTTCTCAACAAAGAAGAATCCTGCGCCGGCAGGGGAGACAGAAGGATGATGAACCCAGCAGCTAGAGAGTCCTCAATGTAGGTCTCCATAGCGTTGGTCTCCGGACCCGACAGAGAGTACAGTCGTCCCCGGGGCGTAGTGGTGCCTGGGGGAAGGTCAATCCCACAGTCATATGGTCGGTGCAGCAAAGTGGCCCGGGCCATACTGAACACTTCCCAGAGGTCCTGGTACTCCGCGGGAATGACGGAGAGGTCCGGTGCAACTTCCGAGCCCCCAGGAAGACGCCCCGGAGCAGGCTGTGCTGACTTCAGGCATTGGGTGGAACAAGCTCCAGCCCATGATGGCACCGGCAGAGCAGTCAATGAGGGGATTTTCCTGGCTAATAGCAAAACCATGGGAACCTGAGGAGACTTAATGAGCAGGAACTGGATCGTCTCGCTGTGGTTCCCTGACACACGTAGGTTGATAGGGCTGGTATTGTGGGTGACCCTTCCTATAGAGCGACCGTCCAGTGCTTTAACGTCCATGGGAATGGAGAGGGACTGAGTGGGGATATCCAGCTCAGAAGCCAGGGTAACATCCATGAAGCTCTCATCGGCCCCAGAATCGATGAGTACCCGGAGAGATTTCGACTGGTTCTCCCACAGCAACATGGCATGAAAAGGGATGCGAGTAATGGGAGAGAAAAAGTTATCCATATGACCCACCAGAGTACTCGCTCCTACCGGTGAGCCTGGTCTTTTAGTGGACAGGTGGAGACAAAATGGCCAGACAACCGAACTGACATCCATACTCATTACGTTGCAAAGCATATTTCCAACTGGTTTTATTACCAAAATATGGTTCCTTTTCCCCATTTTGTTTGATGTTCCCAGACTCTCTATATTTAACACAGGCTATTCAAGTCCTTCAGTAGGGTCAGAAAGAGAGGGGAAGGGAGAAAGGTATTTATGGGGGGGTCATAAACCTTACCCACAGGCCAACGTCATGACACCGGGAAGGACTAGAAAACAGGATCAAGGACAGACAGGAGCAGGGGAACAAACGCTGGTAGGTTTCACAAAACAAAACAAACTGGCAAATAAACAGAGAATACAGGTAAAAATACACAGGGGATATTGGGGAAGATGGGTGACACCTGGAGGGGGGTGGAGACAAGCACAGGTGAAACAGATCAGGGTGTGACAGCTTTTGGTTTTAGATGTATTTAAGACCAGTTTATTCTTAATTACCCATTCTAAAAGTAATTAACTCCTTGCTAAGAGTTTCAGTGAGCTCACTGCTGTAGGTGCTGATGTGTAGAGTGTACAATCATTATCATACATAGTCATTTTAGCTTCTTGTAAAACAAGTGGCAAATCATTAGTAAAATTAGAGGAAGAGTATTGGCCCAAATCAAATGTACACTGCTCAAAAAAATAAAGGGAACACTTAAACAACACAATGTAACTCCAAGTCAATCACACTTCTGTGAAATCAAACTGTCCACTTAGGAAGCAACACTGATTGACAATAAATTTCACATGCTGTTGTGCAAATGGAATAGACAACAGGTGGAAATTATAGGCAATTAGCAAGACACCCCCAATAAAGGAGTGGTTCTGCAGGTGGGGACCACAGATCACTTCTCAGTTCCTATGCTTCCTGGCTGATGTTTTGGTCCCTTTTGAATGCTGGCGGTGCTTTCACTCTAGTGGTAGCATGAGACGGAGTCTACAACCCACACAAGTGGCTCAGGTAGTGCAGCTCATCCAGGATGGCTCGTCAATGCGAGCTGTGGCAAGAAGGTTTGCTGTGTCTGTCAGCATAGTGTCCAGAGCATGGAGGCGCTACCAGGAGACAGGCCAGTACATCAGGAGACGTGGAGGAGGCCGTAGGAGGGCAACAACCCAGCAGCAGGACCGCTACCTCCGCCTTTGTGCAAGGAGGAGCAGGAGAAGCCCTGCAAAATGACCTCCAGCAGGCCACAAATGTGCATGTGTCTGCTCAAACGGTCAGAAACAGACACCATGAGGGTGGTATGAGGGCCCGACGTCCACAGGTGAGGGTTGTGCTTACAGCCCAACACCGTGCAGGACGTTTGGCATTTGCCAGAGAACACAAAGATTGGTAAATTTGCCACTGGCGCCCTGTGCTCTTCACAGATGAAAGCAGGTTCACACTGAGCACACTGAGTCTGGAGACACCATGGAGAACGTTCTGCTGCCTTCAACATCCTCCAGCATGACCGGTTTGGCGGTGGGTCAGTCATGGTGTGTTGTGGCATTTCTTTGGGGGCCGCACAGCCCTCCGTGCTCGCCAGAGGTAGCCTGACTGCCATTAGGTACCGAGATGAGATCCTCAGACCCCTTGTGAGACCATTTGCTGGTGCGGTTGGCCCTGGGTTCCTCCTAATGCAAGACAATGCTAGACCTCATGTGGTTGGAGTGTGTCAGCAGTTCCTGCAAGAGGAAGGCATTGATGCTATAGACTGGCCCGCCCGTTCCCCAGACCTGAATCCAATTGAGCACATCTGGGACATCATGTCTCGCTCCATCCACCAACGCCATGTTGCACCACAGACTGTCCAGGAGTTGGCGGATGCTTTAGTCCAGGTCTGGGAGGAGATCCCTCAGGAGACCATCCGCCACCTCATCAGGAGCATGCCCAGGTGTTGTAAGGAGGTCATACAGGCACGTGGAGGCCACACACACTACTGAGCCTCATTTTGACTTGTTTTAAGGACATTACATCAAAGTTGGATCAGCCTGTAGTGTGGTTTTCCACTTTAATTTTGAGTGTGACTCCAAATCCAGACCTCCATGGGTTGATAAATTGGATTTCCATTGATTATTTTTGTGTGATTTTGTTGTCAGCACATTCACCTATGTAAAGAAAAAAGTATTTAATAAGAGTATTTCTTTCATTCAGATCTAGGATGTGTTGTTTAAGTGTTCCCTTTATTTTTTGGACCAGTATATTTATATAGCCCTTCTTACATCAGCTGATATCTCAAAGTGCTGTACAGAAACCCAGCCTAAAACCCCAAACGGCAAGCAATGCAGGTGTAGAAGCACGGCAACTGCCTTGAGGGATACCGATGTTAGAGAAGCTTCGATTGAAGAATACTCTCTGAGTTCTATTGGACAAGTAACTCTCCAACCATGTGATTGCAGGTGATCTAAAGCCATAAAAAGTGAGTTTATTTCGACAACAAATTATGATCATCAACATCAAAGGCTGCACTGAAATCTAAAAATGCAGCTCCAACTATCATCTTATCCATGTCTTTTAACCAATAATCAGTCATCTGAGTCAGTGCAGTATATGTTGAGTGCCCTTCCCTACATTGCATGCTGAAAGTCAGTAGTTAACTTGTTCTTTGAAAAATAGCATTGCATTTGTTCAACCACAATTTACTACATCAGTTTACTATGAACAGGCAGCAAACGGATTGGGCGGCTGTTAGAGCCACCAAAGGGTGCTTTACTATTTTTAGGTGGTGGAATTACTTTAGCTTCCTTCCACGCCTGTGGACACACACTCTCCTTTAGACTTTGGTTAAAGACATGGCAAATAAGGGTGGCAATACAGTTTCCTACCATTCTCAATAGTTTCCCATCTATGTTGTCTATACCTGGTGGCTTATCATTATTGATGGATAACAATAATTGTTCCACCTCATCCACAAAAACTTGACCACATTAAAAACAGCAGTCCTTCTCTTTCATTATTACATATTCAATACACAAATACAATGCCTTCAGAAAGTATTGACACCCCTTTACTTTTTCCACATTTTGTTGCGTTACAAAGTCAGATTAAAATGGATTAAATTGTAATGTCTTTGTCAACAATCTGTACAAAATACTTTAACGTCAAAGTGGAAGAAAAAAATCTAACATTTGTAAGAAGAAAAATAATAATGAAAAATAAAACGATAATATGTATCTTGAATAAGTGTTTAACCCCCTATATTAATACATATTAGAATCACCTTTGGCAGCGATTACAGCAGTGAGTCTTTCTGGGTAAGTTTCTAAGAGTTTTGCACACCTGGATTGTACAATATTTGCATATTATTCTTTAAATTCTTCAAGCTCTGTCAAGTTGGTTGTTGATCATTGCTAGACAGCCATTTTCAAGTCTTGCCATAGATTTTCACGTGGATTTAAGTTAAAACTGTAACTAGGCCACTCAGGAATATTCAATGACGTCTTGGTAAGCAACTAGTGTATATTTGGCCTTGTGTTTTGTGTTAGTGAACTGATGAAAGGTGAATTTGTCTGGAAAGCAGACTGAACCAGGTTTTCCTCTGTCTTGCCAATGACAAGCATACCCATAACATGATGCAGCCACCACCATGCTTGAAAAAACTCAGTGATGTGTTATTTTGGAATTGCCCAAAACATTATTTTTTTGTTGCAGTTTTACTTTCGTGCCTTTCTGCATATAGGAAGCATGCTTTGGAATATTTGTATTCTGTACAGGCTTCTTTCCGTTCACTGTCAATTACGTTCGTATTGTGGAGTAACTACAATGTTGTTGATCCATTCAGTTTTCTCCTATCACAGACATTAAACTCTGTAACTGTTTTAAAGTCACCATTGGTTAAATCGGTTTCCTTCCTCTCCGGCAACTGAGTTAGGAAGAATGCCTGTATCTCTGTAGTGACTGGGTGTATTGATACACCATGCAAAGTAATTCATGACTTCACCATGGGATATTCAATGTCTATTCAATTTTGACCCATCTACCAATAGGTGTCCTTCTTTGCAAGGAATTGGAAAACCTCCCTGGTCTTTGTGGTTGAATCTGTGTTTGAAATTCACTGCTCGACTGAGGGACCTTACAATTATCTGTATGTGTGGGGTACAGAGATGAGGTAGTCATTCAAAAATCACACTATTATTGCACACAGAGGCAGTGCAACTTATTATGTGACTTGTTAAGCACATTTTTACTCCTGAACTTATTTAGCCTTGCCATAACAAATGGGTTGAACACTTATTGACTCAAGATATTTCATATTTATTTTATTCATTTGTAAAAGTTTAGTCAAAACATTTCTCAAATGGCGTTATGCCTAGACCTAGTAGCTGAGGAATGGAATTGTTTTTCTGTTGTGCTGCATTTTTATTTATTTTGTGTGGAAAGAAGGTGTCTGTTTTGAGGGTATATTTGCATGCAACTAATTGCATATGTTTTTGTGGTGTCTACCTTGTGTGTATAAATATATTGGTGTATTTATTTATATATTTCTGTGTGTGCTGCTGGTATTGCAGGGCAGTCCGCAGTCAGCAGCTGACTGGACTGTTCAAGTAGGGAGGCAGCACCGGGGCAGAGACCACCTTACACTGCCCAGCCCCCCGCTCACCATCACACCCCCCGAAAGTATCAGCACCCGTCCTCCACTCCCGACACACTCACACTCTCTCTTTCCCTTGCCCTGTGCCTGTCTCTCTCCATTCTACCAAGTAGCCGGCCAGACCCTTTCTCTCTCTCTCTCTCTCTCTCTCTCTCTCTCTCTCGCACTCTCTCTCCTGCCCTGTCGACATCCATCGAGCGTTCCACGCCTTTCTCCCTCAGCTTCCAAAGCCGTGCTGTCTACCGTTACTGCTGCTGTCCGTCCGTGTCTTTATCTGCAACAAGTTCCCTGGGACATTTTTGGAAACTTTTTTCCTCAAGACATTTCTTTTTTTGACGCCAGTGCATGTGGTGCTGTGTGTGAAAGGGTCTAGTGTTGCTCTTTCCTGGGGGTCTCTGTACACCATTAACCAGAGGAGAAGATTACTTGACATCATGATCAAAGTTCAGCTGCTGCTTCTGCTGGCCCTGGTCGGCCCCCTCTGTGCCGTCGCACACGCAAGTAAGTCAACACCCAGGGCTCGAGCCCTCATGGCACACTGTGTCTTTTCTGTCTGGCCACTCTGCCTGACTTTCACACTCCCACACCACACATCTCTTATCATACTCACACACCCTTTTTCTGTTTGGCTTGTATCCTGCCGCGTCGTGAATTTGAATCTTGGGGCTGCTCTTAGTTCTTTGTCCTTTAGTTCTAAAGTTTCTCTCTCAAGGAAAAGTGAAAACACCTTTTTGGTTTGATTGATGTATAGTTAATTTTATTTTTTCATTTGAAATGTGTACAGCTGTGGTATTGGCCTCTTGTATTCTCCTCTAAATATAAGTTGTGCGTTTCATTTAGCAGTGAATTGCTTTGGATCATCCTGAGTGGAAAAAGAAGAGCTTTGGCCGAGGGTGTTAATGTAATAAAGAGGGGCAACTGGGTGGATAGTCTGTGTCGATTCTAACAGTTCCCTCTCTCTCCCTCCCCCCCACACTCCTTCCCCAAGCCTCGGTGAGGAGGAAAGTTGGATTCGGAGACACAAGGGGGAATGTGATGTAATGGTGCGAGGTCTTGTGCCTCGTGCTCATGATTTCTTGGCCGCCGGCAGGGAGAAAAAGGAATATCCTTTGGAAGGCTACCAAACAGTGCTCGGGTCTGACACGTACTGTACACGTTTATGCGAAAGCTTTACCCTCCCTATCTTTCTCTTTCCCTCTCCCACTCTCCCTTGCAAGTCCTAGGTAGGAAAGCCTATCCCCATAGGGCGGGAGGGAGGGAGGGAGGGAGGGAGGGAGGGAGGGAGGGAGGGAGGGAGAGTACAGAAGGGCTAGTTTGTGTGTGGGTATTAATAGAAAGTAGCTCTATATTTAAGACTGTCATATAGATGGGACTGGGAGAGAGAACACCCGGCTACGTGAGGGCTTAACAGTGAGGGCTGCTGCCTGCTGCCCCACCTCTACCGCATGTTGTTAGACTGCCATGGCCCACCGCCCCCTCCACATTTACCCATCTTTGGCAGGGTATCAAGCTTTACCAGCCCCCCTCAACCCCCACTCCGGCCACCCCCTCCTCTCCTACTATTGCCCCTACTCCCGGTTGATGAGTCTCGGGCCGGGCCAGGGCGCAGTTGGGGGGGGGTTTATTTTTAAACGGCAACCTTTACTGACCAGACGCAGCCCTTTTCACGAAGGCCCATTTGGAAGAGCGTTAACTCTTAAAGCTGCTCCTCTCTGCTCCACGCCCTGACAATTAAAATAAAATAACATGAATCAAATAATTAGAAAAACCTGCACATGCTCCGAAGAGAGCCTGTTGATTATTTTTACCCAGTTGACTCCCTATGCATTCCTCGCCCAAGCCCCTCCTGGCTCAAAATGAGCTTTGTCTGAGCCGCTCGCCTTTAAAAGGCTCACTCCAGCACATCTGGCTACAGAACCGGGTCAGTGCCCTCTGTCCATGCCTGCTTGTAAAATGATTCAAGTGTGCCCTCACACACCACATGCAGTGCATTTGGAAAGTATTCAGACCCCTTGACTTTTTCCAAATTTTGTTACGTTACAGCCTTATTCTAAAATCGATGAAATACATTTTTATCTTCATCAATCTACACTCAATACCCCATCATGACAAAGCGAAAACAGGTTTTTAGAAAGTTTTGCACATATATTAAAAATAAAAACAGAAATACCTTATTTACATAAGTGTTCAGACCCTTTGCTATGAGACTCAAAATTGAGCTCAGGTGCATCCTGTTTCCATTGATCATCCTTGAGATGTTTCTACAACTTGATTGGAGTCCACCTGTGGTAAATTCAATTGATTGGACATGATTTGGAAAGGCACACACCTGTCAATATAAGGTCCCACAGTTGACAGTGCATGTCAGAGTAAAAACTAAGCCATGAGGTCGAAGGAATTGTGTGTAGAGCTCCAAGACAGGATTGTGTCGAGGCACAGATCTGGGGAGGCGTACCGAAACATTTCTGCAGCATTGAAGGTCCCCAAGAACACAGTGGCCTTCATCATTCTTAAATGGAAGAAGTTTGGAACCACCAAGACTCTTCCTAGAGCTGGCCACCTTGCCAAATTGAGCAATCGGAGGAGAAGGGCCTTGGTCAGGGAGGTGACCAAGAAGCCGATGGTCACTCTGACAGAGCTCCAGAGTTCCTCTGTGGAGATGGGAGAACCTTCTAGAAGGACAACCATCTCTGGTGCACTCCACCAATCAGGCCTTTATGCAGTGGTGTAAAGTACTTAAGTAGAAAAACTTGAAAGTACTACTTAAGTCGTTTTTTGGGGGTATCTGTACTTTATTTTACTGTTTATATTTTTGACAACTTTTACTATTCTTAAAGAAAAGAATGTACTTTTTACTCACTACTTTTTCCTTGACACCCAAGAGAATACTTGGTCATCTCTATTGCTTCTGATCTGGCGGACTCACTAAAAACAAATGCATCGTTTGGAGTGTTGGAGTGTGCCCCTGGCTATCAATACATTTTAAAAACAAGAAAATGGTTCCGTCTGCTTTGCTTAATATAAGGAATTTGGTATACTTTTACTTTTGATACTTAGGTATATTTACAATCGAATCCTTTTAGACTTTTACTCAAGTAGTATTTTACTTGGTGACTTTTACTTTTACTTGAGTAACTTTCTAGTAAGGTATCTAAACTTTTACTCAAGTATGGCAATTGGGTACTTTTTCCACCACTGCCTTTATGGTAGAATGGCCAGATGGAAGCCACTCCTTGGTAAAAGGCACATGATGGCCCACTTGGAGTTTGCCAAGAGGCACCTGATGAGCTGACTATGAGAAAGAAGATTTTCTGGTGTGATGAAACCAATATTGAACTCCTTGGCCTGAATGCCAAGCGTCACATCTGGAGGAAACCTGGAACCATACCTACGGAGAAGCATGGTGGTGGCAGCTTCATGCTGTGTGGATGTTTTTCAGCGACAGGGACTGGGACACTAGTCAGGATCGAGGGAAAGAGCAAAGTACGGAGAGATCCTTGATGAAATCCTTCTCCAGAACACTCAGGACCTCAGACTGGGGCCAAGGTTCACCTTCCAATAAGACAACAACCCTAAGCACACAGCCAAGACATCGCAGGAGTGGCTTCGGGCCAAGTCTCTGAATGTCCTTGAGTGGCCCAGCCAGAGCCCGGACTTGAACCCAATCGAACATCTCTGGTGCGACCTGAAAGTAGCTGTGCAGTGACGGTCCCCATCCAACCTGACACCGCTTGAGAGGATCTGCAGAGAAAAATGGGAGAAACTACCCAAATACCGGTTCGTCAAGCTTGTAAAATCAAATCAAATTTTATTGGTCACATACATATGGTTAGTAGATATTAATGCAAGTGTAGCGAAATGCTTGTGCTTCTAGTTCCGACAGTGCTGTAATATCTAACAAGTAATCTAACAAATTCACAATGACTAGCTAATAAACACAAATGTAAAGGGATGAATAAGAATATGTACATATAAATATATGGATGAGTGATGGCCGTGCGGCATAGGAAAGATGCAGTAGATGGTATAGAATACAGTATATACCTATGAGATTAGTAATGTAGGATATGTAGACATTATTAAAAGTGACTAGTGATACCTTTATTAAATCCATTTATAAAATGTATTAAAGTGGCCAGAGAGTCTGTATGTTGACAGCAGCCACTCTGTTAGTGATGGCTATTTAACAGTCTGATGGCCTTGAGATAGAAGCTGTTTTTCAGTCTCTCGGTCACAGTTTCGATGCACCTGTACTGACCTCGCCTTCTGGATGATAGCGGGGTGAACAGGCAGTGGCTCGGGTGGTTGTTGTCCTTGATGATCTTTTTGGCCTTCCTGTGACATCGGGTGCTGTAGGTGTCCTGGAGGGCAGGTAGTTTGCCCCCGGTGAAGCGTTGTGCAGACCGCACTACCCTCTGGAGAGCCTTGTGGTTGTGGGCGGAGCAGTTGCCGTACCAGGTGGTGATACAGCCCGACAAGATGCTCTCGATTGTGCATCTGTAAAAGTTTGAGTGTTTTAGGTGAAAAGCCAAGTTTCTTCAGCCTCCTGAGGTTGAAGAGGGGCTGTTGTGCCTTCTTCGCCAAGCTGTCTGTGTGGGTGGACCGTTTCAGTTTGCCCGTGATGTGTACGCCGAGGAACTTAACTTTCCACCTTCTCCACTACTGTCCCGTCGATGGGGGATGCTCCCTCTGCTGTTTCCTGAAGTCCACGATCATCTCCTTTGTTTTGTTGATGTTGAGTGAGAGGTTCTTTTTCTGACACCTCCGAGGGCCCTCACCAACTCCCTGTAGGTCATCTCATTGTTGTTGATAATCAAGCCTACCACTGTAGTGTCATCTGCAAATTTGATGATTTGAGTTGGAGGCGTGCATGGCAACGCAGTCATGGGTGAACAGGGAGTACAGGAGAGGGCTGAGAACGCACCCTCGTGGGGCCCCAGTGTTGAGGATCAGCGGGGTGGAGATCTTGTTTCCTACCTTCACCACCTGGGGGCGGCCTGGACCCAGTTGCACAGGGCAGGATCAAGACCCAGGGTCTCAAGCTTAATGATGAGTTTGGAGGGTACTATGGTTTTAAATGCTGAGCTGTATTCAATGAACAGCATTCTTGCATAGGTATTCCTCTTGTCCAGATGGGATAGGGCAGTGTGATAGCGATTGCATCGTCTGTGGACCTATTGGGGCGGTAAACAAATTGGAGTGGATCTAGGGTATCAGGTAGGGTGGAGGTGATATGATCCTTGACTAGTCTCTCAAAGCACTTCATGATGACAGAAGTGAGTGCTACGGGGCGAGAGTCATTTATTTCAGTTACCTTAGCTTTCTTGGAGACATGAACAATGGTGGCCATCTTGAAGCATGTGGGAACAGCAGACTGGCATAGGAATTGATTGAATATGTCCGTAAACACACCAGCCAGCTGGTCTGCGCATGCTCTGTGGACGCGGCTAGGGATGCTGTGTGGCCCGGCAGCCTTGCGAGGGTAAACATGTTTAAATGTTTTACTCACGTTAGCCACGGAGAAGGAGAGCCCACAGGCTTTGGTAGCGGGCCGTGTCAGTGGCACTGTATTGTCCTCAAAGCGAGCAAAGAAGTTGTTTAATTTGTCTGGGAGCAAGACGTCAATGTCTGCAACGGGGCTGGTTTCTTTTTATAACCCGTGATTGACTGTAGACCCTGCCACATATGTCTAGTGTTTGAGCCGTTGAATTGTGACTCTACTTTGGCTCTATACTGATGCTTTGCAGACCAGCATTGGATAGACCTGAGCATGGGCATTTCCTGTTTTAGTTTCTGTCTATAGGCTGGGAGCAACAAAATGGAGTCATGGTCAGATTTGCTGAAGGGAGGGTTGGTGAGGGCTTTGTATGCATCACGCAAGTTAGAGCAGCAATGGTCCAGAATGCTACCAGCTTGTGTCGCGCATTCGATATGCTGATAGAATTTAGGAAGCCTTGTTCTCAGATTAGCTTTGTTAAAATCCCCAGCTACAATAAATGCAGCCTTAGGATATATGGTTTCCAGTTTACATAGAATCCAGTGAAGTTCTTTCAGGGCCATCGTGGTTTCTGCTTGGGGGGGATATACACGGCTGTGACTATAATCGAACAGAATTCTCTTGGTAGATAATACGGTCGGCATTTGATTGTAAGGAATTCTAGGTCAGGTGAACAGACTTGAATTCCTGTATGTTGTTATGATTACACCATGAGTCGTTAATCATAAGGCATACACCCCCGCCCATCATCTTACCAGAGAGATGTTAGTTTCTGTCACCGCGATGTGCGAAGAAACCGGGTGGCTGTACCGACTCTGACAACATATCCCGAGTGAGCCATGTTTCCATGAAACAGAGAATGTTATAATCTCTGATGTCTCTCTGGAAGGTAACTCGTGCCCTAATTTCGTTCACCTTGTTGTCTAGAGATTAGACATTGGCGAGTAATATGCTCGGAAGCGGTGGATGGTGTGCTCGCCTTCTAAGTCTGACCAGTAGGCTGCTTCGTCTCCCTGTCCTGCGGCGACCACGTTGTTTTGGGTCGACCTCTGGGATAAGATTCCATGTCCAGGGTGGAGGTCTGAGCAAAGGATTCGCTTCGGGAAAGTCGAATTCCTGGTCGTAATGTTGGCAAGTTGACGTCGCTTTTATATCCAAGAGTTCTTCCCGGCTGTATGTAATAACACTTGAGATTTTCTGGGCTAACAATGTAAGAAATAATACATAAAAAAACGAATTACTGCATAGTTTCCTAAGGACCTGAAGGGAGGCGACCATCTCTGTCGGCGCCATCATGCGTCATACCCAAGAAGACCCGAGGCTGTAATCACTGCCAAAGGTACTTCAACAAAGTACTGAGTAAAGGGTCTGAATACTTATGTAAATGTGATATTTCCATTTTTATTTGTAATAAATGTGCAAATAATTTCTTTACTTGTTTTTACTTTGTCATTATGGGGTATTGTTTGTAGATTGATGAGGGAAAAAACAACAATTGAATCAATTTTAGAATAAGGCTGTAACGTAACAAAATGTGGAAAAAGTCAAATGGTCTGAATACTTTCCGAATGCACAGTGAGACATGCGCTGTAAAATCAACTCAGGAAAGCATCTCTTATGTCATCAGCGGGCCTTTTTTTAAGCTATCAAAAGTTTCGAGTTTGAAGTTGTAGGCTTGCCTGTTTTATGCCAAATCTGTGTGGAGAGAAAATACAGATCTGTCTGAGTTTGAGTCGACCAAGGTGAAGGCTATTTTAGCTTGTGAATGCAGTAGCCCCAGACAGAGGTGTAGTTTGGTGTGGCAGGCACTGACTGTCACGAGAATTTTCAATCCCAATGATGTTAACTCAACAATCACAATAGCTTTGACCAATTCCCCAGAGGTTGTAAGGCCCTGGTTAATAGAAGACTTTGACAAAGTATCAGAATTCTACAAAAGGTTAGTTCTTTATTCAGAGAGCTCTGTACTTCTGCTTACATTACTAAATAGCAACATACTGTAACTTGTCCTATGCACACACATTATAGAATTATAGTCTTATAATTGTAATACATTTCATACAATTATAAGTTTCAGGGTGGAATACTTTAGTCATTACCTTATACATATAAATTCCTTTATCACTGACAGAGAGGGTAATTCAGTCCAGCCATTAGGCCAAGGGGGCACCTCCACAACATAGCCAAACCAAGGGCTTGTGTGTCTTCACTGTCAGCATGAACATGAATGTCTCACTCCTCTTACAAATACACCACAGGCCCAGACACAGTGAAGAGAAGAAAGAAAAAAACACAGGACTACATAGAAACTTATAAAACAGTGAACTGCTGGTATCATTTGATGGCTTTCTGGACTTTCACTTGATATATGTCTTGTGGCTCCTTTAAGCCATCTCAATTCATATTGCTGTATTTATTATATGCAACCTTTCAGGGAAGTTAGGAACCAATATACACAGGCAGTTAGGAAAGCAAAGGCTAGCTTTTTCAAACAGAAATGTGCATCCTGTAGCACAAACTCTCAAAAGTTCTGGGACACTGTAAAGTCCATGGAGAATAAGAGCAGCACCTCCCAGCTGCCCACTGCACTGAGGCTAGGAAACACTGTCACCACCGATAAATCTACGATAATCTACAATTTCAATAAGCATTTTTCAATGGCTGGCCATACTTTCCACCTGGCTACCCCAACCCCGGTCAACAGCTCTGCACCCCCCCACAGCAACTTGCCCAAACCTCCCCCATTTCCCCTTCACCCAAATCCAGATAGCTGATGTTCTTAAAGAGCGGCAAAATCTGGACCCCTACAAATCAGCTGGGCTAGACAATCTGGACCCTCTCTTTCTAAAATTATCCGCTGCAATTGTTGCAACCCCTATTACTAGCCTGTTCAACCTCTCTTTCGTATCGTTTGAGATCCCCAAAGATTGGAAAGCTGCCGCGGTCATCCCTCTCTTCAAAGGGGGAGACACTCTAGACCCAAACTGTTACAGACCTAAATCTATCCTACCCTGCCTTTCCAAGGTCTTCGAAAGCCAAGTTAACAAACAGATCACCGGCCATTTCGAATCCCACCGTACCTTCTCCGCTATGCAATCTGGTTTCCGAGCTGGCCATGGGTGCACCTCAGACACGCTCAAGGTCCTAAACGATATCATAACCGCCATCGATAAAAGACAATACTGTGCAGCCGTATTCATTGACCTGGCCAAGGCTTTCGACTCTGTCCATCACCACATTCTTATCGGCAGACTCAACAGCCTTGGGTTCTCAAATGACTGCCTCACCTGGTTCACCAACTACTTCTCAGACAGAGTTCAGTGTGTCAAATCGGAGGGCCTGTTGTCCGGACCTCTGGCAGTCTCTATGGGGGTGCTACAGGGTTCAATTCTCGGGCCGACTCTTTTCTCTGTATACATCAATGATGTCGCTCTTGCTGCTGGTGATTCTCTGATTCACCTCTTCGCAGACGACACCATTCTGTATACTTCTGGCCCTTCTTTGGACACTGTTAACAAACCTCCAGACAAGCTTCAATGCCATACAACTCTCCTTCCGTGGCCTCCAACTTCTCTTAAATGCAAGTAAAACTAAATGCATGCTCTTCAACCGATCGCTGCCCGCCCGTCTAGCTTCACCACTCTGGACGGTTCTGACTTAGAATATGTGGACAACTACAAATACCTAGGTGTCTGGTTAGACTGTAAACTCTCCTTCCAGACTCACATTAAGCATCTCCAATCCAAAATTAAAACTAGAATCGGCTTCCTATTTCGCAACAAAGCCTCCTTCACTCATGCTGCCAAACATACCCTCGTAAAACAGACTATCCTACCGATCCCTGACTTCGGCGATGTCATTTACAAAATAGCCTTCAACACTCTACTCAGCAAATTGGAGACAGTCTATCACAGTGCCATCCGTTTTGTCACCAAAGCCCCATATACTACCCACCACTGCGACCTGTATGCTCTCGTTGGCTGGCCCTCGCTTCATACTCGTCGCCAAACCCACTGGCTCCAGGTCATCTATAAGTCTTTGCTAGGTAAAGCCCCGCCTTATCTCAGCTCACTGGTCACCATAGCAGCACCCACCCGTAGCACGTGCTCCTGCAAGTATATTTCACTGGTCACCCCCAAAGCCAATTCTTCCTTTGGCCGCCTTTCCTTCCAGTTCTCTGCTGCCAATGACTGGAAGGAATTACAAAAATCACTGAAGCTGGAGACTTATATCTCCCTCACTAACTTTAAGCATCAGCTGTCAGAGCAGCTTACTGATCATTGCACCTGTACCTAGCCCATCTGTAATTAGCCCACCCAACTACCTCATCCCCATATTGTTTTTTTTGTTGCTCCTTTGCACCCCGGTATCTCTACTTGCACATTCAACTTCTGCACATCTATCACTCCAGTGTTTAATTGCTAAATTGCTAAAATTGTAATTGGCCTGTTTATTGCCTTACCTCTCTAATCTTACTTCATTTGCACACACTGTATATAGACTTTTTTATTGTGTTATTGACTGTACGTTTGTTTATTCAATGTGTAACTCTGTGTTGTTTGTGTCGCACTGCTTTGCTTTATCTTGGCCACGTCACAGTGTTAAATGAGAACTTGTTCTCAACTGGCCTACCTGGTTAAAAAAATAAAAAATAAAGGATCCCTATTAGCTGCTGCCAAGAGGAGGGAGAAAGGGGGGAGGGGGGGGTTTAACTTAATGTACTGTTAAAGTTGACTTAATAATAGATTCATGAGTTTCACTGGATTTATCGCTATATTTGTTTTGGTGACTCAATATTTTGCAGCAGTCAGCTTGAGATATATTGGTGATATTTAGCCTATATATTTTTTTAATTCACAGGATATACGGCTTGATGGAAGTCTTGTGCCATTGGTGGCCTCAGTTATGTTGTCCAGAAGAGGACTGTTTAACATCCTATCCCACTGGGCACAGACGTCAATTCAACGTCTATTTTTTATTTACATTCTGTTGAGTTGTCAACTTACATGAATTCAACAAAAAATGTCACCATGTCATTGGATTGAGCTTGAAAGTTGTCTGAAAAAAATACTAAATCTCCTTATGTTGATGACTTTTTGCAAATCCAATAAGTTTTCCACGATTCAGCGTCATCACCTTGATTTTTTGGTTTTAAATGATGTGGAAACAACGTTGATTCAACCAGTTTTAGCCCAGTGGGATATCCCTACTCGAGGAAAAAAACATGGCCTGTATGTGGACACTATTGTGTCTAAGATAAGAGCCAGTGGGAATATTCCACTCTGGCTATCAGACCTCTCCCACTCAACTCAAAGTGCAACTACTACGGTTAGCATGGGAGGCCAGCGGTTCTGCGTAGGCCATACCGTGATGAGATGGGATGGGAGGATACCTCCCCAGCTAAGGAACAACATTCTTTGGCTCCGGGACCATAGCAGACACACTCCCTCATACATCTGCAGATGGGCTCTAAATGTCTACAGACAGCTTAGCACAGGCCTATCTCCCCCCTAAACGTACACACACACACGGGGGACCCTCAGTGGCAGCTGATGGTGATGGATCTGTCCTGCTATCTCTCCCTCTCTCACAGCGTATATTCTTCTCTCACCCCCTCTCTGTTGTTCTCCCTCATGATGCCGTTACTGTCCGACAGGCAGGATCCCGACCCAATACGGGCCCCACCGCTTCTCCCGGCCCTTTGCTGTATTCTGTCACTCTCTCACTTTTCACTCTCGCCCCTTTGCCTGTTTGCCTGCCTTTTATGGTCCCCCCTCCTCCCCAAGGATCTTGTTTGAGAGAAATTTTAAAGCAGGGTCATCGAGACAGACTTTTACTGCTCAGCGGTGATTTAGGGAGCTGATGATACACACACACACACACACACACTGAAACGCAAGCATACACACACTCGCACGCCAGTTGAGGCTGGTGGGAGGAGCGATAGGAGGACAGGCTCATTGTAATGGCTGGAATAGAATAGGTGGAACAGCGTCAAACGTAGCTTTCATATGTTTGATACCGTTCCATTAATTCCATTCCAGCCATTACAATGATCCCATCCTCCTATAGCTCCTCCCACCAGCCTCCTCTGTCACGCAACACATCTGCTCTGAGGTCAGGCTATAATGGGACATTAAACCAGAGACAGACTGTGGAACTAGGCCCCTGTTCATGGAACAGGATGAGTGAGAGAGTGAATAAATGAAAGAGGCTGCCGCTGGGCTCTATATCGTTCCGACTTCACTCAAGCCTTTTACACCGCTCTCGCTCCCTCTCCACCTCGCCCCGCTCTCCTCTTGCAGAGCTAACGTTACAGCATTCCCAAAATCGTTATCAGGAGCAACTTCATTCATGGGGTGGAGGCAAGGCAGGGAGAAGATGGGGAGAAGAGAGAGAGAGAGAAGCATAGTGGTAAGGAGGGAGGGAGAGAGGAGGCGACAGGGCAACAATCCTGTTCTCTTACTCACTAGCACAGCTGTATTAGCCAGCACAGTTGGAAGGAAATAGTACTCAGAGCTTATTATGAGCAGCGGACATAATGGCACTTTATCATCAGACTTTCCAAACAAACAGCAAAGTCATTGGAGAACAAAAATGTTGTTATATTTAAACTTGCTTGTTGCTAATGAGAATTTGAGCAAATAGATGACTAAGAATAATGGGGCAGTTGTGGAACAATGAGAGTCAGTTATTTTTAACCTCGTAAAGCATTCTCTGTTGTAAAGGGTTTTGAAGAATCACTGGAAAACGGCAAAGAAATGATGTCAGGTTCTAAGTTTAGACAGATCGGACTTCAGAGAAGTTTCATATTGCAGATTTGAAAGGGCAAAGAGTACTCTCAGGAAAAAGGAGAGACTGCAGCGGAACATTTTGCAAGTTTACCATAATTTCAGTCCTCCACTAAAATTGACTTCTACTTAATAATTTCGAAGCTGCGCTGTCCAAGCAAAGTTGTGGTCTGGAAGGGAACAGGGACAGATAGGACTTGATTTGTAGAGTGCTACAGTAAGGTCTCACTCAGCTTCTACTTTGCGGTCCAACCCTTTGAACAAAGAGGCTATTCTTATTACAAGTGGGTTCATACAATTATAGGATAGATTATAGTACATTTCAATACAAGCATTGACATTCCACTGAGCTCAGCTCAAAGAGCTTCCTTTCCAACTGTTATTGCCATCCAAAAATGGCCAGATGAGAGGATTTTATTTAGGTTGAGATCGTGCAGATCTTTGGTCTCTCTGGTAACATCACAAACAACTAATTCCAACATATCCAAGTAATTTGGATCCCGTTTTCTCAAGCAATGCGTAACAACTGTTAAGCACCTACTGTAATTGTGTTGTTTTATACTGAATTGTCCATTGTTTATTACCCCTCTTGGTGTTTTAATGGTATTCCCTCATCTGCTGACTTCCTGCCGTCCCCATCCAGGGCCGGTTAAGGTGGAGACTCCATGAACAGCAAATGAGGCAGAGGGTGGGGCATGCGAGTGTGCAAACACGACCCAAGACAGGATGGAGAGGGGTGGGTGGGACTGGGGAGGAGGAAGGGAGGACCAATGTTTGTTCAGTCATGGGATGTGGCAGCTATGTTCTCACTGCTACTGATGAGTCAAGCCTTAGGCTGGGAGAGAAAATTACTGGGAACATAATGTCAAGGAAGAATGTTAATATTCACGTAGTTTTTCTCTCAAATTATTTCACCATGCCCTTGCAATGAGGGACTTTCCAACCGTCATTCTCTCTTTCCAGCTACTACATTTGAAAACTATTGTGAAATGACAGAGAAACCAAATGGTGAATAGGACTCCACAAGCTGTTGTTTAGGATATTAACATCACATTCCAAAATAAATGATCATGTACAGTATGTCATCAACAAATGTAGTCTCTCTCTTCAGTGTGTGTCAATATTGTTCATTTGCCTCTACCAGTCTCTGACCTCTCTTTGCCTCTCGTCAGGCACACTGGTGACACCAGTAGAGCTGGTGACAGATTCCCCTGCTGTTCCCGAGGCCACTGAGGCCCTCAAAGAGGAAGATCCCGTAGTCACCCATGCCCCTTCGGCTGAACCCGAGGCTGCGGCCGAGGATGTCGTAACGGACACCCCTGCCGCCGAGGATGTCGTAACGGACACCCCTGCCGCCGAGGATGTCGTAACGGACACCCCTGCCGGAGAAGAAACCGCCGCTACTGAGGCTGCTCCCACGGACGTCGCTCCCGTGGAGACCGAAGCCCCTGCCCCTACCACTGAAGCTGCCAAGCTGGAGGCGGCCACAACTAACGCCCCTGCCATCATCACCGAGGCCCCGGCGAAGCCCGAAGCCGAGGCCACGACAGCTGCAGAGGCTAAGGAGGAGGTGGAGGTGGAGGAGCCAGAGGGTAAGGACTGAGGCTCTCAGGACAGGAGATATCTGTAACTAGATAGATATAGAGAGACCATGAAACTGAGGAAACCCTCCCAATGCTACAGTCTGTCTGCTCCCATATAGGGGAATCAAGGAGCCCAATGATATGTAGAGCACAAGACACCATGAGATTGCTTTGCCCCATTCTCCCTTAATTTTAATGATTTCCTTTCAGTTGATTTTGTCTTTGTTCTGTCTTTCCCTCTTTACATCCATCTTTTCCTTCTCTCGGTTTCCTTCCTGTTCTTTCACCAAACGTGTTGTGTCCCTATTGAGGTCAGTCTGGTGGAGTAACTCAGCCTTTGTGTTCCTTCCACAGAGGGTATGGGCTCTGGACAAGTGGTTGGTATTGGGATTGGTGCATTGGTGGCAGTGATCGTTGTCATCGCCGTGGTGATCGCCGTGGTGAGGAGAATGGGTAAATATTCGTAAGTACCTCCAAGGGATACACATATGTAACTAGATTGAGTGCAGGCATGCACGTGCACGCATACAGTGTGCATGTCCTGTTTGCCTTGTCATGATCTTAGTAGAGGACTAAGAATGCTGTAGAAGCATGAAGCTACCATAAAACCATGCACAATACTCTTCCATTTCCACAACTTACGCATGCAGATACATAAAAATGGTATCCCGAGTTCGTCTGACTCTGGGGAAGTAGATAAAGGACCAAACTATCCCTTTAAGCCACAATGGTGAAATTGGTGTAAGGGTTGTTACGAAGAATGTGTTTTAATAGGTAAGACACAACCTGCATCACTTTTCAACCATAACTGGTCCTCTGAACATAATATATTTGAATCATAGATTCAAATAGAACTGTCTGAATTCCTTTGAAAAGGAAGTTGTATTTATTAACTTTTTAAATGGGAACAAGAAGCATGTTCCAACAGACAGCTGCTGTACTCTCTACAACACCTCTTCCTCTGAGAATGCTATCATGTCTGGGGATGTGCTTGCCTGCTAACGGGGAGAGTTTTCTATGCCATAGGGCTGCTGCTGCTGCTGCTGCTGCTGCTGCTAAGAAAAGGGCTGCCAAAAAAGGGAGCATCTTGGTTTCTATAATTTTCTCTTTGATTGTTTCCCAGTTAACCATCTTAACCCCCTGACTCTCCATGGTCCAACGTCACATAACAAAGGCTGCATCTCAAATGTCACCCTATTCCCTGCACTATAAAGGAAATAGGATATAATTTGGGATGCAGACAAACTGTCCGTCAGACAAACTGTCCGACAGGCTGTTAGTTGCTTCTCCTCTCTAAGACATCCACTCATGGGCCCATGAGCCATCAGGTATTGTTCATTCACTGAAACAGGTGGCTCTATTTGAGATGAAATGTCAGGGCAACACCTCATGTATTAAGTTAGTAGGTCAATTTGACAAATGGTTTCCCAGCTGTGGTGGCAGAATTTTCCACAACACAGCCGTTTGGCTTTACATCGTCAGTTTCCGATTGGCAACATAATCAATGTCAATCACATAGTGGTCTGAAACGGAGTAGCAATTCAAGGCTGTCCTTCTTGAATGTTCTATCTCGATAACTAATTCAAAGATATTTGTTGTTGTCGTTGGTCCATTTTGAAACGCTTTGTATGAATTGACTAGATTTGGAATTTAATACATTTTACTTTCACAAATTCCATGTTTCAAGTCTGTTTCTCCTTATTTAAAACCATTCAAAACAAACTATGTCCTTATCCCAGGCCCAAAATGTCTGTACAGTGTCCATAACCAAGATAACACCCAGTATACTGAGGTGTGTGAATTAATTAAATGACATGAATCCATGTTTTTATTTCCTCATTTTGGGGTCAATGGAGACTCCTTATATTTATGAATGATGACATTTAATTAAAAACTACAGTATCTACTAAAAGTAATGTTCTGTATGTGCTGTGTTATCTTTAAAATCATAAATCAAGTATGTTTTTATATTTTATTTTACCAAACCATCTTCTTCAATCATCGACTGACATTTTTATGAGGCATAACCAGATGTTTATGTGTGTTGGCCTGTTTGTCTTACTCTCTCTTTCTCCTTCTCGCTTCATCCCTCAGCCCCTGAGGAGAAAGGCTGCAAGACAGGAAGTCCCCAAAACGTTCTGGCAATTCTGATCTATGTAATTTCCTGTCATTAAACAAGCATTCTACCAGCACTCTAACTTAACCAGGATCTTGGACTGTTGACAAAAGGAGGGGAAGGTGTGTGGGGGAGGATGTTTGCCCACCTCTCCTCTTCTCCCCCAACCCCAAGACAGGGCCATTGACATCAGCGCTCCTGTACAACCCCACAGCAACCCCCCATACCAACAACCAAACTGAAAAAAAGGTTGCCCACAGGATGTCACATTGAATTTCAGGGGCTTTCATTTGGATTTGTAAAAATAAGTAAGGGATTATCTCACTTGTGGTAGAAAACGCTCTCTCTTATGCAAGGGTGTGTACATTAACACAGATGTGCATTTGAGTTGGTGAAGAGGACCTATACAAGAAAAAAATGGGAATATGGAAAAAAGGAGACGGGAGAGAATGTTGTGAATTCCATAGAGTGTATATACCATGCAAAGGGACTATAGTTATTACTTTATCATATGTTGCAGTTGCTCACTATAGCTTTCAGTATATGGAACATTGCAAAGCAGCCAAAGGCTATTGTGGCCAATGAACCTAACTGAAAATCCCTCAGAAAAACCAACCACATTAGTATTTTGTCACCTTAACACCTAGCCAATGAGTCCCTCACTACAGAAATGTTCCAACAACTATATGAAGCACTGAATGCAGAAGTTGATTTGACATTGTGCTCATGTTCTGAGGGTTAGCGAGGGGCTAATGAAAAGACGGCTCATTTGCAAGTGTAACGTGACATTCTGCCAGCTTTAACACTGACATAAAAACCTAGTACATATCTGTGAAATTTAGCAGAAGGGTTTGTGCCACTGTCTCTGGTATTCCCTGGATAGTTTGGAGATGTTACTATTGAAGTACATTAATGTGAATTGACTGTACTTTAACTGCCACCCATTCCAATAGGACAGTTTTGACGACTTCAGGTTTTCACCAAAAAATGTGTTCCATGTACAGGTAGTGGTTATTAGCCCCCATTCTGCTAGCATTGTCTTTTATAATGTATCCACCGTACTTCTGCTTACTTTAGTTGGGATAGAGTATACCAAGCAAAAATACACACACATTTTCTTCATAATCGTTAGTAGTCATTAATGGGTGTAAAAATCATTCAGTCTCAGCTTAGCTCCGCTTGCTTTAAGAACTCAGTTAATAAGTGCACTGAATGAGTGATGATAATTGTTTAATGAATCCGCTTTAGACACTGCAATCGTTTGCGACGACATTTGTTTTCCGCTTTTGCTCCATATTATCAACAAGTCCTTCAAGCCCTTTTATTTAATTGCAGTGTGTTTGTTCATACTGTTTCAATAAAAAAGTGAAAACACTCCACAAAATATACACTGGCTTACGACTGTTTTTTTTTTACAAAGTATGCGTTGGTATAATTTAAATGTTGTGTTGTCTTTGTTGCTCCTTTGTTTCTTAGCTGTTGCTTATCAAATTTGTTTCCATGACACTTTCTAAAGTAAAAAAAATCACAACTCGTAACTCTCCCTAGAATGCCGAACACCAAATAAGTAGTGGTGAAACGGCAAGGAATTAATTAGCTCATGACACTGCGATTTTTACCTCAAACTGTTTCCCACATACTTTAGTGTAAAAGTAGCACACACCACTGCCCAGCTTGCAGAAGTCGACGGCAAAAGCTGATTGGTCCAGTCAGGTAATGCACAAAATTACAACACTGCTCCAGTGAATCAAGACAAACAACAGTCAAATGGTTGTATGGGTTGCTTGAGACCGTTGAGACCGTTGGTTGGCTGTCGACACCCAGGGTGGTTCTCTGACAGTTAGGTGTGTATTTTTTATGATGTGTTGTGGAGTTTTTCGTACGACACTGCTAACTTGGGGCAGCGCTCCAACAGTGAGCTGTGAAGCACACAGAGCTGGCCTGTGTCTTGCTCTCTCCTCCATGTGGTTTTAGGCAGCGTCCCAACGCCCACTGCCCCAGTCCGCCAGCTTCAGCCCCCTTTAGCTCTGCTCTCTCTCTCTCTCCACACTGGGAACAATGGAGTCCTTTGAGAGGGAGAAGATGGAGAAGCTATGGGCTGTTGTGAAGCTCACCAGCTCTGCTCTCCTTCTGCCAGTACACATGTAGCCTAAATGGGCTTCCCCCCACGACCCACAGGAGGTGCTACGGCAAATTCTGTACATTGCTCCAGGTTGGAGTCACTTCCTGGGCTGGCCTCATGTTGATGTATCCAATGTAGATGTACACAACACAACTGTATACATTATAATGTACCGAGACAAACACTTGACTCTCATACAACGCATTCGGAAAGTATTCAGACCTTGACTTTTTCCACATTTTGTTACGTTACAGCCTTATTCTAAAATTGAAAATTAATTATAAAATTCCCTCACCAATCTACACGCATTACCCCATAACGACAAAGCAAAAACAGATTTGTATACATTTTATGCAAAAAAATAAGAATAAACTGAAATAAATATAATACGTAAGTATTCAGACCCTTTACTCAGTACTTTGTTGAAGCACCTTTGGCAGTGATTACAGCCTCAAGTCTTCTTGGGTATGACGCTACAAGCTTGGCACACCTGTATTTGGGGAGTTTCTCCCATTCTTCACTGCAGATCCTCTCAAGCTCTGTCAGGTTGGATGGGGAGTGTTGCTGCACAGCTATTTTCAGGTCTCTCCCGAGATGTTAGATTGGGTTCTAGTCCAGGATTTGCCTCAGCTGCTCAAGGACATTCAGAGACTTGGCCCAAAGCCACTCCTGCATTGTCTTGGCTGTGTGCTTAGGATCGTTGTCCTTTTGTAGGTGAACCTTCGCCCCCGTCTGAGTCCATTTGTGGTAAATTCAATTGATTGGACATGATTTGGAAGGCACACACCTGTCTATATAAGGTCTCACAGTTGAGAGTGCATGTCAGAGCAAATAACAAGCCATGAGTTCGAAGGACTTGTTCGTAGAGCTCCGAGACTGGATTGTGTCGAAGCACAGATCTGGGGAAGGGTACCAAAAAATGTCTGCAGCATTGAAGATCCCCAAGAACTCCGTGGCCTCCATCATTCTTAAATGAGTTTGGAACCACCAAGACTCTTCCTAGAGCTGGGCGCCCGGCTAAACTGAGCAATCGGGGGAGAAGGGCCTTGGTCAGGGAGGTGACCAAGAACCTGATAGTCACTATGACAAAGCTCCAGAGTTCCTCTGTGGAGATGGGAGAAACTTCCAGAAGGACAACCATCTCTGCAGCACTCCACCAATCAGGCCTTTATGGTAGAGTGACCAGACGGAAGCCACTCCTCAGTAAAAGGCCATGACAGCCTGCTTGGAATTTGCTAATGTCTAATATAATATCTAATTGAACTCTTTGACCTGAATGCCAAGCGTCACGTCTGGAGGAAACCTCGAACCATACGATGAAGCATGGTGGTGGCAGCATCATGCTGTGGGGATGTTTTTCAGCAGCAGGGACACTGGAAGACTAGTCAGGATCGAGGGACTTCATGAGGTCCTGAGCGCTCTGGAGCAGGTTTTCATCAAGGATCTCTCTGTACTTAGCTTCGATCATCTTTCCCTCGATCCTGATTAGTCTTCCAGTCCCTGCTGCTGAAAAACATCAGTAAGTAAGTATCGTAAGGTATTTGTTTTCTATTTTTAATAAATTTGTAAAAATGTCTAAACCTGTTTTCGCTTTGTTATTATAGGGTATTGTGGCTGTAACGTAACAAAATGTGGAGAAAGTCATGGGTGTGAATACTTTCCGAATGCACTGTATACATGCGGGTACATGCGGGTACATACTGTACAAATACATGCACGCACGTCTGCAGTACACACACAAAGACAAAAGCAACACTCATGCAGAAGCCCAGAGAGGCACAGACAGCCACACAAAAAAATCTGTCATGTCCGTCTGCACACACATTCACTCAGATACACCCACCCACACTGAAATGTACACACACATGCAACTCGCTGCCTCACATGTACAATATCTCCTTCATAAGCTCCCACTTACGTGTGCAGGTGTAAACATGAGCTTTGTGTGTGTGTGTATGTGTGAAATAAAGCTTTGTGCTTGTACCCTCCTGCCTGGGTTTTTATGGTTGCTCCCCCCCCCCCCCCAACCTCACTACTCACACACATGCACAGCCCCCAACCACAGGCCCCTGTCCTGCTCACTAGGTAACGGACTGTTTCACAGGCCTGTAGACTCAGGACGGCAGAACAGAGGGAAAATTTGCAGCACTACAGTAACCCAGGCAAGCAGAAATGTTCCAGTAGAACGTCCCAATAGATCTTGTGGAGAAAAACAATACATGTACACTAGATTATCCAGCACCCACTATGCAGAAGTGAGTTAATTTGTGACTGGAAATGTGATAGTGTTATAGGCCAGGGTTCAATTCCAACCAGGCGTTGTTGACAATGTGCGTTCCCACAATCGCAGAGTTTGATATTCACGGTAAACGCTGCATATGTCAGCTCAATCGGAAATGACCTTTAAATGTCAAGCACGCTACAACATGCGATCAGATTGCATCCTGGCATTAATGTAAGAACATTTGTACATGTATGTATGCAAATGTATGATAAACTCAGCAAAAAATAAAAATAATTCGTAAAAATCCAAATTCCTTCACAGATCTTGATTGTAAAGGGTTTAAACACTGTTTGCCATGCTTGTTCAATGAAACATAAACAATTAATGAACATGCACCTGTGGAACAATCGTTAAGACACTGTCAGCTTACAGACAGTAGGCAATTAATGTCACAGTCATGAAAACTTAGGACACTAAAAGAGGCCTTTCTACTGACTTTGAAAAACACCAAAAGAAAGATGCCCAGGGTCCCTGCTCATCTGTGTGAACGTGCCTTAGGCATGCTGCAAGGAGGAATGAGGACTGCAGATGTGGCCAGGGGAATAAATTGCAATGTCCGTACCGTGAGACGCCTAAGACAGCGCTACAGGGAGACAGGACGGACAACTGATCGTCCTCGCAGTGGCAGACCACGTGTAACAACACCTGCACAGGATCGGTACATCCGAACATCACACCTGCGGAACAGGTACAGGATGGCAACAACAACTGCCCGAGTTACACCAGGAACGCACAATCCCTCCATCAGTGCTCAGACTGTCTGCAATAGGCTGAGAGAGGCTGGACTGAGGGCTTGTAGGCCTGTTGTAAGGCAGGTCCTCACCAGACATCACCAGCAACAACGTCGCCTATGGGCACAAACCCACCGTCGCTGGACCAGTCAGGACTGGTAAAAAGTGCTCTTCACTGATGAGTCACGGTTTTGTCACACCAGGGGTGATGGTTGTATTTGCATTCATCGTCGAAGGAATGAGCACTCTGTACTCTGGAGCGGAATCAATTTGGAGGTTGAGGGTCCGTCATGGTCTGGGCGGTGAGTCACAGCATCATTGGGCTGAGCTTGAAGTCATTGCAGGAAATCTCAACGCTGTGCTTTACAAGGAAAACATCCTCCTCCCTCATGTGGTACCCTTCCTGCAGGCTCATCCTGATATGACCCTCCAGCATGACAATGCCACCAGCCATACTGCTCGTTCTGTGCGTGATTTCCTGCAAGACAGGAATGTCAGTGTTCTACCATGGACAGCGAAGATCCCTGATCTCAATCCCATTGAGCACGTCTGGGACCTGTTGGATCGGAGGGTGAGGGCTAGGGCCATTCCCCCCAGAAATGTCCGGGAACTTGCAGGTGCCTTGGTGGAAGAGTGGGGTAACATCTCACAGCAAGAACTGGCAAATCTGGTACAGTCCATGAGAAGGAGATGCACTGCAGTACTTAATGCAGCTGGTGGCCACACCAGATACTGACTGTTACTGTTACTTTTGACCCCCCCTTTGTTCATGGACACATTATTCCATATCTGTTTGTCACATGTCTGTGGAACTTGTTCAGTTTATGTCTCAGTTGTTGAATCTTATGTTCATACAAATATTTACACATGTTAAGTTTGCTGAAAATAAACATAGTTTGCTGAGTTCATTTATAAAATTGTGTTTGTGCTACAAAACAACCTAGCTTGTCCAGCATCTACTGCACAGAGGTTAGGTGGTCCTCTGTAGCTTAGTTGGTAGGGCATGGTGCTTGCAACACCAGAATCATAGGTTAAATTCACGGGACTACCCGTGGGTAAAATGTTTGTATGCATGACTAAGTCGCTTTGAATAAAAGCTTCTGCTAAATGGCATATACGCTGAGTATACAAAACATTAAGGACACCTGCTCTTTCCATGACATAGACTGATTAGGTGAATCCAAGTGAAAGCTATAATCCTTTATTTATGTCACATGTTAAATCCACTTCAATCAGTGTAGATGATGGGGAGGAGACAGGTAATTAAAGGTAATAATAATAAACAACAATTACGAGGATAATTTATGTTAGTGGTTAGGGGAACTAAAAACAAAGGTTAGGAGAACTAAAACGACAAATGTTAGGTGAATTTACGTAACAGGTTAGGTGAATTGGGTTAGGTTTAGAATAAGGGTTAGGGGAAGAGTTAGCTAAAATGCTACTGTTGTCCCCAACGCAACTTGAGCATGCAACCTTTGGATTGCTACACTGTCGCGGATTACATCCACCCATCCTCCCCGACCAACCTCCCTACTTTCGTTTCTGTCTCGAGTAACTAGACCATTAGTAGGTATCATACGTCTTGGAGGTGCTCAGAAATATGCAAAGTATATTTCGTATGGCTCTGAGGCCAGACTGGAGTTTGAGGTAAACTAGGAAGGTAAATAGGGCACATACATAAATAAAGTCATTTTTCTCACAATCCTCTCACCACAAACGTAGTTATCATATTTTCAAGATACTGCCAGTCTAGAGCGATCAGTGGCTGTGATAAACAAAGATTGGGCCTCCACAGTTGAAAAGAGGGCTGGAAAATGCCAAGCTCTAACAGATCTTAACAATTCTTCATGCTAAATAATTGACCTAGTTGGTAAGGAAGAGGGGAGGACATTGTCTTATGAGTATAACATGATAATATTGTATTGTTAACTCCTCCCTGTACGAATATAACTTTGTGTACCCTGTTAATTATGATCTAAACTCTTGAGAGTATGTAAGTACTTCTATTGTTTCGGTAAAAGTTGTAGCTTTTGTTTGTATTGTCATGATTGCTGATAGCTGTGGTGTGATCGTCTGGTATATTATGTGTATTGTATATTGTAAAACATTTATTCAAATGTTCATCATAAAAATAAAAAAATACATTTTATAACAGTACTACTTGCTACAGTACTAGTTATGTATACTGAACATGTTCATATGAGGAAATCAGTCAATTTAAATACATTTATTTGGCCCTAATCTATGGATTTCACATGACTGGGAATACAGATATGCATCTGTTGGTCAAAGATACCTTTAAAAAAATGGGTCTTACAATGCCCTCAGGATCTCATTACGATATTTTTGTGCATTCAAATTGCCAACAATAAAATGCAATTGTGTTTGTTGTCTGTAGTTTATGCCTGCCCATACCATAACCCCACCGCCACCATGGGGCACTCTGTTCACAACGTTGACATCAGCAAACCACTTGCCCACACGACTTAATACATGTGGTTTGCAGTTCATACATGTGGTTTGCAGTTCATACATGTGGTTTGCAAATTCTCTAAAACTACGTTGGAGGTGGCATATGGTAGATAAATGAACATACAATTCTCTGACAACAGCTCTGGTGGACATTCCTACAGTCAACATCCCAACTACACACTCCCTCAAAACTTGTGGCATTGTGTTATGTAACAAAACTGCACATTTTAGAGTGGGCTTTTATTGTTCCCAATGATCAGATTATTGATATGCCACACCTGTCAGGTGGATGGTTTATCATGGTAAAGAAGAAATGCTCACTAACAGGGATGTAAAGAAGTTTGTGCACAACTTTGAGATAAATAAGCTTTTTGTGCGTATAAAACCTTTCTGGGATCTTTTTTTACAGCTCATGAGACATGGGACCAACACTTTACATGTTGCGTTTATATTTTTGTTCAGTGTATATCATTGTATTTGTGTATTTCAAATATACAAAAATGAATTAATAATTTGTATGAATCGATGTTCACTGAGGCAGATAACAAAAGGAGCATATCGAAAGTTATATCCATCAATTGATTCTTCAAAACGAAGGATGTTAGTTGATTTGGGGGAAATTGAGTTTGAGGAAAACTATGAAGGAAAACATGGCACATACATTAATAAAGTCATTTTATACCAGTCTACTTGTGTTTGACATTGTGTATGTGTATTTAAAATATACAACAATTAATTTATGTTTACTTAGGTGGCAAAATAACAAAAAAATAGCATAGAGGGGTTATAATCATTATAAAGATAATTTCATGTTAAAAGTCTCAGCAGACAATACTATCTATTCTACATGACAAAAAAATAACCGAATATTTCCCGACCATCATTTGGACCAATGTACATTACAATCTTAAGTGGGCACATATTTCCCTGTGTCAGCAGGTCATCCATGTCAAGAATGTGTGCATTTTTCCATGCATGTGGCTAGTATGCCCATATCCTCCACAGGGAGTTGGCATGAATGCCTGGCCTGCTCTGCCGTGGGCTTGATGGGCCAGCGTGTGCACATGAGAGGGAGTGACACATGCCTGAATATGAAAGTACATGAGATCCTGATGTAATGGAGAGAATGTCAGCCCATAGGCCTTGAGTGCAGCAGACAGCTGGGGCAGAGGGTGTGTGTGTTTGTGCATGGGCGCGCATGCACGTGTGTCTATGTGTCTGTGTGTATAGGAGACGTGACAGGCAGAGCACTGCTTGTGGTGTGTATGTAAATTTGTTATGTTTTAAGGGAACTAGGACCATGGGAGTTAGGAGACTTAAGCCCAATTTATGATACAATATGCCGGGGTGTCTGCGACGTTTAAAAAAATTAAAAGGTGAACCAACCTCCACTCCGGACAACACCTAGCTTTTCTACCATCAAAATAGGATTCCAGGACAGGTGGTATGTGTGTTTGTATAAGTGTGTGTGTGTTTTTGTGCACGTACATGTCTTTGTGCACGTTCGTGTGGGCGTGTCCTTTGGCTGCACATCTGGTGGGCTGGGATATATAGAAGTGTTTTTCTGTTCCAATGACATGACTGTACTGTCATGAGAGGCACGGTTTTGTGCCTGGCAGCTTGGAACATGGATCGCCGTCGTGTGACACTCAGTGTCTGTAAGAGACGCCTATTGTTTGGCCAAAACACTGTACATTGATGGGGCCCTGATACACAGTGGCATTGTAGGCCCTCAGCCCCCCACACTTCTGTGGCTACAGTATGGTGCATGTGTCATTGCCACGAGCCTGTATCTGCCTCGACAGGATACTCTCCCATGCATTTAAATCAGTGGCATGTTTCGTCCCAGTTTTACTGATTTCTCCAACAACAGCTCCATTTCTTAGATCATCCTTTGCCCCATAAAGTCCTAGTAAGTCATATTCAGCCTCAAGATCTGTGAGAGTAGCCTATTTGAAAGGTGCAATTTCCTGGTTGCTAAAATTGTAATAGTTCACCTAATTTCAGTTTGTGACAAAACAAGCGGTCATTGTGTAGAGAATCATTGTACCATCTAAACCGCTGTGAAATATGTTTTCCATAACCAAAAATATTTTCAGCTGTTTAGAGCTGGTGTACAAAATCGAAAGTTAAAGACGCAAAAATGAAATGGAAGAAATGAAGCATAGCAATAGCGCACATAAAACAAATCTACAGCTTCTTAGACTTGCTTTGAATAAGAATGTGAGTTTGGTCAGGTCGCCCAGAAAGTTACATATTACACCTTTAAAATTGGGTGAACTTTGCTTTCAGGTCAGAATATATTGGGTCCTGCCCTATTACTGGTGTAGAAGAAGGATTAAGTAGTGTGTTAACCTTAAAGTAGTAGTGTGTAAAAGTAGTCCTCATCTTGGCAGAGGGCCACTGACATTTATCATATGGTTAACCCGTTGCTCAGAAGTCACAAAAGATGGCATGCATGCACTCGTCTCGACATGTGGTGGCAATATTTGATCCCTGCAACTCAACTTGACAAGTCAAGGGAGGTTGAGCCAAATTGCACAATGTGAGACTTTTATATGAAAGTATAGCTTTTTTTTCTACCTTTTTTTTTTAAATGAATGATTACGTATTATTCTGATGCTTTTTTTTTAGTTACAATAATTGATTGATGTACAACAAATATACTCACGAGACGTGAACATTAAGCAAACGCAGAACTATTGAGTCAAATTCTACCACACATCCCACAAAAAATGCTCCAATGCTGCGAGACTGACACATCAAGTACATCCATACTTACAGAGTTTACAATTCTGCCATAGCCTATAAATTATCTTTCTTCTCCATGGAATCCCCTTAGGTCAACCGGCACATGCACCTCATAGGCTACTTTTGCTTATATTGCAAAGGTGGGGAGGTCAGGCTCTTGAGCCCAGTTTACAGTCAAGTGTGTGAGAGCAGCAGCAGCTCCAGTCACGGCCTCTTACTACCATCACAATCTCTAGTTTGGCCTACAGAGTTTTGATATCGGAACAACCCCCTGTAGATAACCAACTGACCGACAACATGAAAAGAACCTCGCCTGCTCATAGATCACATGATAAAAAGCGTCTCCAACGATATGACGGTCTCACATGTGTAGGTATTCATATAGCCCTCTCAAATAAATCAAATCAAATTTATTTATATAGCCCTTCGTATATCAGCTGAAATCTCAAAGTGCTGTACAGAAACCCTGCCTAAAACCCCAAACAGCAAGCAATGCATGTGAAAGAAGCACGGTGGCTAGGAAAAACTCCCTAGGAAAAACTCCCTAGAAAGGCCAAAAACCTAGGAAGAAACCTAGAGAGGAACCAGACTATGAGGGGTGGCCAGTCCTCTTCTGGCTGTGCCGGGTGGATATTATAACAGAACATGGTCAAGATGTTAAAATGTTCATAAATGACCAGCATGGTCAAATAATAATAATCATAGTAGTTGTCGAGGGTGCAACAAGCACGTCCGGTGAACAGGTCAGGGTTCCGTAGCCGCAGGCAGAACAGTGGGAACTGGAGCAGCAGCATGGCCAGGTGGACTGGGGACAGCAAGGAGTCATCATGCCAGGTAGTCCCGAGGCATGGTCCTAGGGCTCAGGTCCTCCGAGAGAAAGAAAGAAAGAGAGAAATAGAGAGAGCATATTTAAATTCACACAGGACACCGGATAAGACAAGAGAATACTCCAGATGTAACAGACTGACCCTAGCCCCCCGACACATAAACTACTGCAGCATAAATACTGGAGGCTGAGACAGGAGGGATCAGAAGACACTGTGGCCCCATCCGATGATACCCCCGGACAGGGCCAAACAGGCAGGATATAACCCCACCCACTTTGCCAAAGCACAGCCCCCACACCACTAGAGGGATGTCTACAAACACCAACTTACCGTCCGAAGACAAGGCCGAGTATAGCCCACAAAGATCTCCGCCATGGCACAACCCAAGGGGGGGGGGGCGCCAACCCAGACAGGAAGACCACGTCAGTGACTCAACCCACTCAAGTGACGCACCCCTCCCATGGACGGCATGGAAGAACACCAGTAAGTCAGTGACTCAGCCCCTGTAATAGGGTTAGAGGCAGAGAATCCCAGTGGAAAGAGGGGAACCGGCAAGGCAGAGACAGCAAGGGCGGTTCGTTGCTCCAGCCTTTCTGTTCACCTTCACACTCCTGGGCCAGACTATACTTAATCATAGGACCTACTGAAGAGATAAGTCTTCAGTAAAGACTTAAAGGTTGAGACTGATTCTGCGTCTCTCACATGGGTAGGCAGACCATTCCATAAAAATGGAGCTCTATAGGAGAAAGCCCTACCTCCAGCCGTTTGCTTAGAAATTCTAGGGACAATTAGGAGGCCTGCGTCTTGTGACCGTAGCGTACGTGTAGGTATGTACGGCAGGACCAAATCGGAAAGATAGGTAGGAGCAAGCCCATGTAATGCTTTGTAGGTTAGCAGTAAAACCTTGAAATCAGCCCTTGCCTTAACAGGAAGCCAGTGTAGGGAGGCTAGCACTGGAGTAATATGATCACATTTTTTGGTTCTAGTCAGGATTCTAGCAGCCGTATTTAGCACTAAGTGAAGTTTGTTTAGTGCTTTTTCTGGGTAGCCGGAAAGTAGAGCATTGCAGTAGTCCAGCCTAGAAGTAATAAAAGCATGGATTCATTTTTCTGCGTCATTTTTGGACAGAAAGTTTCTGATTTTTGCAATGTTACGTAGATGGAAAAAAGCAGTCCTTGAAACAGTCTTGATATGTTCTTCAAAAGAGAGATCAGGGTCCAGAGTAACGCCGAGGTCCTTCACAGTTTTATTTGAGACGACTGTACAACCATCCAGATTAATTGTCAGATTCAACAGAAGATCTCTTTGTTTCTTGGGACCTAGAACAAGCATCTCTGTTTTGTCCGAGTTTAAAAGTAGAAAGTTTGCAGCCATCCACTTCCTTACGTCTGAAACACAGGCTTCTAGCGAGGGCAATTTTGGGGCTTCACCACGTTTCATTGAAATGTACAGCTGTGTGTCGTCCGCATAGCAGTGAAATTTAACATTATGTTTTCGAATGACATCCCCAAGAGGTAAAATATATAGTGAAAACAATAGTGGTCCTAAAACGGAACCTTGAGGAACACCGAAATGTACAATTGATTTGTCAGAGGACAAACCATTCACAGAGACAAACTGATATCTTTCCGACAGATAAGATCTAAACCAGGCCAGAACTTGTCCATTTAGACCATAATGTTCTGTATGTTGACATGAATATGAAAGCAGGAGATATGCCATGAGAACAGTCTCTCTATCAGTGTACTGTAGGTGCTGGATTAATGCAAGGCAGCTTGTGGCTCAATTGACAATTGTTGAGAAAACAGGTCTGGTAAGTGTTGGACGCAATAAAGACATTCCCCAAACAGCCATTGTGGGTTAAATTGGTCTGCTGTGTTTGTTCCTTTCTTTTTTGTCTGTAAACTACGAAAATGAATCCACCAAAGGAACATACAGTAGTACTGCAAAAAAATATTGCATGTTTAAAAATTAAAACATGCAAATAAACACTCATAAGTTTGTGAAGAAAGCAAGGTCAATGTAAGTGTAGACCTATCTAGGATACAACGGATTCAACAAGCCTCCAAATGTTAACCACTTTTACTTATTATAACATTTACTACTATTTTCTACTATCTGCAGTTGTATAATGAGCCACATAATTATATATTATCAAACAAAGCAAGGTATTCTTTGATAGATGTAGTCTGCAGCATCAGATGCTGTCAGACGGAGAAAGTGATGTCAATCTTCTTCTATACATTGGGACATAGTGCACTCAGGTGGAGAATGAAGCTAATGCATGTCTAATCAGTGTCTGCAGAACTGCTGGTTTTCATCCTTCCTCCAATCTAGGACCTGGACCGATTTAGACCTGGGACACCAGGGGCCTCATTTATAAAACTGTGCGGAGGATTCACGTCAAAAGATGGCATGAGGACGAAACACAGAAAGTGCTTACGCACAAAAATATTCTGATTTATAACACACGCCGGTTTCCCTTTATAAATCACAATCAACTCTAAATTTGCCGCACGTGAGCGAGGGTCTTGTCCCACCCTTTTAACGCCCATAGTTGCCTATAAATAATGAAACGCCCGTAATTAATATTCATCCATACTGACTGCATGACGTCAATGATGGCAAATCCCGACAGAAAAGCTAAAAAAAAGAAATTTCACCCCGTGTGAAATGAATGTTCTTGTAGGGGAAGTTGAAGCAAGAAAAAATATATTGTTTGGTGGACACAGTGTGGGCATTACAAATGCCAACAAGGCGTTAGTGGCAGCATGTGGCAGGACACTGTTACTGCTGCTGGCTCAGAAGGTGCCCTCTCAGAAATAAAAAAGAAGTGGTCCGACATAAAAGCGGAGGCCATAAGGTGCATAGCCGTACACAGACAAAGTGTTTGTGCCACAGGCGGGGGAAAGGGGACACCGTAGCTCAACCCCCTTGATCAGCGCCTTGCCAGTATTATAGGGGAATCCCTCCTGAGTAGTGACGGAGGTGGAGGGGGACACGGACATGCAAGACGCACCGGATGATCCAGGTATGTAATTAGTGTTCCCTCGTTTGAAAAGAGTAAACCAAATGCATTCAAGTTGTGTTTAAACATTTATTTACACAAACAATGGTGACATTTTCTATTGTTTTTAAGTCGCTGCGTTTTCCAGCAGGGGGCGGTGGTGCAGCAGCTGAGCAGGAGCTGAGTCGCCCAGCCCCCTGTCTCCACTGCACCACGTGCGTCACAACCCTCCAGCGGCAGTGTCCTCACAGATGCAGTCCTGAAAATGCAAAGAGACACCATCGATGCTATTAACGAGGTTGCCAAGGAGTTGAAGTGTGGGTGCTTCTCTGTAACGCTGGGCCCACTACAGCAGTGATCCAAGAGAACAGCTCTTGGTAATCGGAACCGGCTCATAAGCCACTCATCATCATTGGCCAGTAAATTGTGCTGGTCTCTGAAAATTCGCTCACTGAATTCTTCCATTCGCCAAATCTTCCAAAAGTGCCAAAGCAGCCATTGTGCGTCATTACGCATTGTAATTGCATGCCTTTTTATATCCACCCATTTGATTGTCACAGCTACCCAATTGCGTAATACCTTCAGGTGTGGTGATTACCCTGATTGTAACTGACAACGACAGGGCCATTATCACATTGACAGTGCTGCGCAACGAACATGTGATAACAATATATGAAACTGTGCACTCATATCTGCCCGACTGAGGCATCGTACACGGCATCAGTTTAACTCCGGGATCGGTGTCCCATCCGCTGGACGGTTGAGCTAACGTAGGCTAATGCAATTAGCATGAGGTTGTAAGTAACAATAACATTTTCCAGGACATAGACATATCTGATATTGGCAGAAATCTTAAATTCTTGTTAATCTAACTGCACTGTCCAATTTACAGTAGCTATTACAGTGAAATAATACCATGCTATTGTTTGAAGTGTGCACAATTTTGAACATGAAAAGTTATTAATAAACAAATTAGGCACATTTGGGCAGTCTTGATACTAACATTTGAACAGAAATGCAATGATTCATTGGATCAGACTAAAACTTGACAGGAGAATGTGTGGTCCTCCACGGACACGTTGACCCATACCTACGCACATAAACTGGAGAAATGAGAAACTGCGACTCTGATGGCATAAGGATGAAACTCGAGAAACGCTTTGAAATTGATACCATTGTGTAAAATAAATACAAATATTACCTCTCACGTATTATATAGGAAGAGTTCCCTGGAGTGCACACAAAAAAAAACACACAAAAAACATGACTTAGGATAATAAATACAAACAGAGATATCTGTTTTTGCTAAAGAACCCCTCAGATATGTTGTCCAGTTTAATCGGGAATCGTATTTCATTGGATCTGTAGTTATTAAACAATACTTGCATGTTATGAAATGTATTCTCATAAATAATAAGGTGAACAGTAGGACAAATTACATTTAGAAAGTGGCATACGCCTTCTTTTGTGCCTACGCAACATTTATAGATGAGGCCCCAGGTGAGTGGGCTTTGATTAGTCAATGACATTACAATGACTTGATTAAAATCACCAGGGAGAAAATAAAATCTGCAGCACTGCTTACCTCAAAGGCACGGTTTTGATTACCTCTGAAATAAGAGAGATTTGGTGAGTCTAAAAAATACTAGTTCTGCTAGGTCAGTTGCAGCCTTCAGGAAGGCGTTGTTGGAATTTTTTGTTTAGAGGTGACAATCCAGATGCATAATTTTATCTAGGGTCTATTTGAATGTGCAGTCAATTTTACTGTGTTGTTGATGAGCTGATGAGAACTTAACAATTAGGCACCAAACTTGTCAATTTTGTCAAACCAACCAACAGAAGCCAAACTCTATTAGAAACTGTATTCGTAAGGGCAGTCCCACCTATGCAATAACAGGGGAAACACTGGCCTATTTATTTTTGTTCACTCCAGCTCATTTTTTATGTTATAGTGGACATTTATTGCAAATTGGAATGAAATTGCAATCCACATGTGGATAAGTTCAATTTCATACAGAATTTATGACATTCAATCGTCTGCATTTTAATATATAGAGTTAATTAATTGCACTGTTGTAATGTGTATTGTGTGTTGACCAGGCCTAAGCAAAGCTGCAAAACGTCAGCACATCTTGAATATAGCCCTGACTTTTTTTCTCTCGTAGCCCAACAAACCTGTTGTCGATTGGTCCTACATTTCTGACCTCCACATTGCAGCCAATCAACACTTAGGAAACAATTCTGTTATGGCACAATAAGGAAGACAATAACAGATGCAAGCCTACAACTGAAGAATACCCAAAGCTTTATTCAAGATTAATCTAAAGGAAAGTATGTTGAAAAATTGTAAATACCCTAAGAATATCAACTGCATAGCAGCTACTGCATTCAAATGCCTGTAATGTCATCGATGTGAACCCTCTTATCATTGCTCAGTTAGCTAACTTTAGCTAAAGCATTCGTTAGCTAGCCACACGTTTGTTGTGTTAACGGTCAATGACAGCTGGTAGATTGGCTGTAGAATTATTATCGGTGTGTTTCAGTTGTATTATTAGCTGTATTGCTATCTAACTGGCGAGTGGAATGGGCCCGCAATGAGTTTGCAGCCAAGTGACCTTTTGAGTTGATAGCTACAGCTCGAGGTGTTCTCGTTAGCCAGTTTGCAAGTGCTAGCTAACCGTAACGTTGATGCGACTAATGTGCAGCTGATGATGTCTTACGTAGGGTAACCGTGTTGAAATAACTAACGTTAGCTAGTTAGTATGTCAATATCGGATACCTGGTTTGTTTTGAAGATAGATAGTTAACGTTAAAGTGATGCAGCAGGCGATCCAACAAGAATATGTGGATAGAACATTGTGATATGAAACTTGATTTGGTATCTAGCTATAGTTATCTATCCATACAATTAAGACTGGTGTTGTTTGGATGAGGTAACAGTACAGCACAGGCTCTGCTATGACACGGTATGTGTCGACTGGGCCTCAATCTTAATTTAGCTACATTAACTCAAGTGATCACCAATCTCATGAAAATAAATCAATTTTAACATTCAGATAACATGTTGTAAGGTCTGACTAGGCCCTATCGTGAAGCATGAGCCCCATTGTTAACAATAATGGCTAGCCCTATCTAGTTAGCTTTTTCTGTCTGTCTAGTGACTAGTCTGTGCATTAGCCTCGATATCTAACGTTACCCTTGTCTTTTTGTCTTGACTAGTGCATTAGCTAATAGTTAGATTTCAATTGAACTAGCTAACAAAGACCTTTGTGCTACAAAACATTTAAAAGTCATGGTAACTTTCATACATTCCTAATCAAATGTGACTGGTACTGTCAAACAGTTAACGTTAGGGATTCATCATCCAAATGATTGCCAAATTTACTGTACATTTTGTAAAATTGTTACAATAACCTACTAATCGGTCCAAATGACCTTGACAAAAGCATCTCCCCTGGTCCTGCTTTGCATGTGTTGCTGACCCCGATGTTAGACACTGAGAGAATGTTTCCAACTGTAGTTCTGGTCGTTCTTCTCTGCCGTCATTGCGTTGCCATTTTCTTCGAATAGGGGCTCCAAAGATAAAGGTGAGCTTGCAAAGAAACACGTCTGTTTCTACTACAGTAAGATTGTCAGGTCATGTACAATGATGTTTTGCTGCTACTCTCTTACTATTTTCTTTATTAATATATATGTTTGTCTCTTCTTACAGACAGAAGCCTGGTCAAAACAAGCAAAGTCAAAAATGATGCAGTGAGCCCTGCATCGATTCTGAAGATGGTAAGCATGCGGTGGACTACTTCAGCCTAAATCCAATTGAAATGTGTTGTTTTATCATATCTATCCTCAGGTTTGTAACACAAAAAATGTAGGTTAGGTCACTCCCTTATCTGAAAATACAAATGTAAGTAAGTGGTTTTCAAGACCATGTGACATACCAAGCATTTAACCTGTCTTTCACATCCACAAGGCATAACTGCAAATAACATATAGGCTCACCAATAAAATGTTATTTGTCACATGCTTTGTAAACAACAGGTGTGGACCAGCAGTGAATGCTTACTTATGGGCCCTTCCCAACAATGCAGAAAATAGAGAAGTAATAGAAAAGTAAAACACGTAATGGATACACAATGAGAAACGATAATTTGGCTATAATCAAGGGGAACCACTACAAGGTAATTTAGGTATATATGTAGCAGTGGAGGCTGCTTGGGGGAGGACGGCTCATAATAATGGCTGGAATGGAGTCAATGGAAAGGCACGTGTTTAATACCATTCCATTGAATCCATTCCACCCATTATTATGAGCCGTCCTTCCCTCAGCAGCCTCCACTGGATATGTACATATATAACTAGGAATAAATTGACAGATGGTAGCAGCAGCATATGTGACGAGTCAAAACATTTAGTGCAAAAATGGTTAATGCAGACAGTCAGGGTAGCTATTTTACTTTACTAAATAGTTAAGTAAACAGTTAGCCAAATAGCTGCTCTTATCTGGATAGTACATGACTTTACCAGTCAAAAGTTTGGACATACCTACTCATTCAAGGGTTTTTCAGAATTTTTTACTATTTTCTACATTGTAGAATAATAGTGAAGACATCAAAACTATGAAATAACACACATGGAATCATGTAGTAACCAAAAAAGTGTTAAACAAATGAAAATATATTTACGATTCAAAGTAGCCATCCTTTGCCTTAATGACAGCTTTGCACACTCTTGGCATTCTCTCAACCAGGTTCACCTGGAATGCTTTTCCAAAAGTCTTGAACGAGTTCCCACACATGCTGAGCACTTGTTGGCTGCTTTTCCTTCACTATGCGGTCCAACTTATCCCAAACCACCTCAATTGGGTTGAGGTCGGGTGATTGTGGAGGTGGGTTGGGTCAATGTGCTGTTGAAAAACAAATGAAAGTCCCACTAAGCGCAAACCAGATGGGATGGCGTGGCGTATCGCTACAGAATGCTGTGGTAGCCATGCTGGTTAAGTGTGCCTTGATTTCTAATTAAATCACTGACAGTGTCACCAGCAAAGCACCTCCACACCATCACACTTCCTGCTTCACGGTGGGATCCACACATGCGGAGATCACCCATTCACCTACTCTGCATTTCACAAAGACACGGCGGTTGGAAACAAAAATCTCAAATTTGGACTCATCAGACCAAAGGAGATTTCCACTGGTCTAATGTCCATTGCTTGTGTTTCTTGGCCCACGCAAGTCTCTTCTTCTCATTGGTGTCCTTTAGTAGTGGTTTCTTTGCAGCAATTCGACCATGAAGGCCTAATTCAAACAGTCTCCTCTGAACAGTTGATGTTGATGCCATTTCTCTTTGCTTATTTGAGCTGTTCTTGCCATAATATGGACTTGGTATTTTACCAAATAGGGCTATCTTCTGTATACCACCCCTACCTTGTCACTTGTGATTGGCTCAAAGGCATTAATTTGTGGCGTTTCTTTCCTTAACTTTTAACTGTTAATTGAAATGCATTCCAGGTGACTACCTCATGAAGATGGTTGAGAGAATGCCAAGAGTGTGCAAAGCTGTCCTCAAGGCAAAGGGTGTCTACTTTGAAGAATCTCATAAAATATTTTGATTTGTTTTAACACTTTTTTACTTACAGCATGATTCCGAATGTGTTATTTCATAGTTTGTCTTCACTATTATTCTACATTGTAGAATAATGGTGAACATAAATAAAATCAAACTTGAATAAGTAGGTGTGTCCAAACTTTTGACTGGTACTGTATATTAATGAAAGTATTCAGAGCCCTTAACTTTTTCCACATTTTGTTACATCACAGCCTTATTCTAAAATCTACACACAATACCCCAAAATGAAGCAAAAACTTTTTTTTAGAAATGTTTGCTAATTTATAAAACAAACAGATCACATTTACATAAGTATTCAGACCCTTTACTCAGTTGAAACACTTTTGGCAGCGATTAAAGCATAGAGTCTTCTTGGGTATGACACTGCAAGCTTGGCACACCTGTATTTGGGGAGTTTCTCCCATTCTTCTGTGCAAATCCTCTCACGCTCTGTCAGGTTGGATGGGGGGCTGACGATGTTCGATCGGGTTCAAGTCCGGGCTCTGGCTGGGCCTCTCAAGGACATTCAGAGACATGTCCCAAAGCCACTCCTGCGTTGTCTTGGCTGTGTGCTTAGGGTCGTTGTCCTGTTGGAAGGTGAACCTTCAACCCAGTCCGAGGTCCTGAGCAGGTTTTCGTCAAGGATCTCTCTGTACTTTGCTTCGTTCATCTTTCCCTCGATCCTGACTAGTCTCCCAGTCCCTGCCGCTGAAAAACATCCCCACAGCATGTTGCTGCCACCATGCTTCACCGTAGGGACAGTGCCAGGTTTCCTTCAGACGTGACGCTTGGCATTCAGGCCAAAGAGTTCAATCTTGGTTTCATCAGACCAGAGAATCTTTTTTCTCATGGTCTGAGAGTCTTTAGGTGCCTTTTGGCAAACTCAAAGCAGGCTGTCATGTGGCTTCTGTCTGGCCACTCTACCATAAAGACCTGATTGGTGGAGTGCTGCAGAGATGGTTGTCCATCTGGAAGGTTCTCCCATCTCAACAGAGGAACTCTAGAGCTCTGTCAGTGACCATCAGGTTCTTGATCACCTCCCTGACCAAGGCCCTTCTCCCCTGAGGCCACTGTGTTCTTGAGAAACAAGCTCCTACTGGGAAAAATATTTTTGAACGGTCATCCAGTTCGGAATTCCAAGTCAGTAACTCTGACATCTTTTTAGAGCTCAGACTTTCTGACTTGAAGATCACTGACATCATGATTTGACCTTGAGTTCCCAGTTGTCTTGCACCGATCGAACAACTTGGGAAACTAATTAGTGAAATAAATGAAAGCCTCACCAGGTAGCTACACATCTATTTTAGTTTCACTGTCCGCTCATTCAAAAAACAATATTTTTTTCCTTTTCCACAAACCATCTTTACGTGTTGCTTGATATGAGCAAGTTAACCCAAATGTATCAAAGAATAGGTCATGCTTCCACGATTTAGTTAGTGACTACTGCCTGGCCAGTGATCTAGCTAGCTGCATTTCAGTAATTACCTATCCTCCTAAATGCGGTGGTCAAGTTGAAAATATTTGCCTGAAAATGAACTAGTCACCAGTTATTGTTGCATGTGGTGTAATCATGTCTAACCCAGTTGGCTAATGTAGCATGTGTGCCCTTGAGCTCCAAAGACTAGATAGCTGTGTTTTTTGGCGTCCACGATTAGTTAGCTAGTTGGCTACTTCATGGCCAGTGTAACCCCTAGATTCTTGACTGTCGCTACTTTTCAGGACAGATACGCACACACACGATCATTGGGTTCAGGCGAGTTTATTGTAGTCTTCTTTGCCATGATCATAAATGAAAGGGAACTCAAATATCGCTGCAACGTTGAATTTAACACCAGACCAATACCAGTTTATACCAGGAGAGGGTGTTAGAACAATTTATTAGAGCCTTGAATAAAGACATAACATCTTGGAACTTATTCCCTTTTAGAATGAGAATATAATATTTTGTCGTACTTCTTACAAATACATGCAGGTGAAAACTGCTCCTGCTACACCAGCATGCTAGCTACCCAGCTACATTTGTCAGTAACTAACCTTCTAAATGCGATGGTCACTGGATAAACTAGCTGTGAGTTGAACATAGTTGGCTAAAATCTAACTAGTAACCATTTGTTTCTGCTCATGGTGGAATTAAATCTAACCTGCTGGATCCTGAAGCCTATAGTATTAGATGGGGCCGTGACGTTCTATCTGTGGAAAAAAACAACCTGTGGTTACCCCATTGGTTCACAGCAAAAACCTTTTTCAGCTGAGCTGTTTTATAAGAAAACGGTTTATATTAATCAAACACTGTAGCTAGCTAGCAAGCCCTCATCGGCGACAATGTTATAGGGCCACGGGAATGTCAGATTTGTATTTTAATTTTATGTAAACTGTCAATAGGCAGGTTTCCATTGACCCAGGTTTATTGGACAAAAGCAATGTTGCAAAAAAATAAGAATTGCGATGTGTAATCGAAACGGCAGGTATAGGCTAAGTTGTCCATCTTCAGACAACATTTTTATTCGGTCGACAGGGTGGATTTTTCTGTTGTCAAACTTTCTTTATTGCGACAAATTATGATTTCCAAATCATTGTGAAGGTATTTTACATTTTAGTCATTTAGCAGACGCTCTTATCCAGAGCGACTTACAGTAGTGAATGCATACATTTCATTTCATGCATTTTTTTATTTATTTTTTTGTACTGGCCCCCCATGGGAATCGAACCCACAACCCTGGCGTTGCAAACACCATGCTCTACCAACACCATGCTCTACCAACTGAGCCACAGGGAAGGCTATGGTATGCCGGGCATGTGATGTCACCGCGTAACGTAACGCTCCACTCAGCATTTACTTCTAAATGCCTACTGCAGGACAAGGATTGTACTGACTTTCAAGAATGGCTGAATTGCTTCGCTTTGCTTTTCTGGTTGGCTGGCAAGTTTCACGATCCAATTATTTCAGACCTATAGGAGTGCAAGTTTCACTATGACATGGACTGTGGCGATAGGTTGTCACAGCAGAATTATTAGAATATGGCAAATATTAGTCCATTATTGCATTCTATCCATTATGGCTTTCGTGGGCAACCTGAGACATGAAACCGATAGGTGGGAGGGCATACATGTTGTCGGCAATTTATTAATGTGTAATTTGCCTAAATGGGTAATGGAAACACTTCAACCACATTTTTTTTATTGGACACTAGGTTGTAATTATTATATATTTTTTAGGTGTGACACCATTACATCCAGATGTTTTGATCGACACGATGGGTAAATGGAAACGCACCCTAGAAGGAAATTGTCATATTTTCAATGCAAACTTTCTAAATGTCAACAAAATAAATCACTGCACAAGTTAATGGAAACATAGCTATTGAAGTTGGTGGTTACTACTGGGTTCAGATCCGAGGTGAGAGAAATTGTCCGCCATGTTTTGTGTTTTGGTAAGGGCTCAGAGTGATGTCACGCACTTAAGAAGGCTCAACCAATCACCCGACGGGTTCTATGTCGAGACTAATGAATATTCATGAAATTGCCCCCTCCCCCCAATAAATCAAATAGTTTTTGTCTCCACGCAAAACCTCACAATTTGTTCACTCCTACCAATGAGACATGGTAGTCATTACTATGGCAATTCAAGATGGCGCTCCCCATACCTCTAATAAACATTTTTCAAGATCAAAATACAAAAAATAGATATTTCTATATTACAAGCACATGTTTAGTATCAGTGGATTGAATACATCTCTTTGCTTAGCTTTAATTCCTGAAGTGTTTGTATTCCCCTTTATGGTAAAAACAAATTACATACATTTTTATAAAAAATGTAAAATAATAATCAAGAAATTATTAAATAGTTTGACAACCCTGTTTGTAAGCTTTTTAAATGATAAAGATCTCAACTGTTTATCTTTTCCCGTGATGAATACGACATGGCTGTCTGGGGTATGTAAAATAGGTCAACTTTGAGCACCTTTTATCTTTTTGACTATTTTGGCATTCAGGTACAAAAAGTCACTTTCTGAACACTTCTACAAATTTGTATGAAAGGTTTCGTTCAAATAAAAAGGGGTGTTATCAAAAAGTGATTGAATTCAAATGGATTTTCCCAATACATATCTTATTGGCACATAAGTATCGTGCTCATATCGTGAGATCCTTGGCAATTCCCAGCCCTTGTTTTGAAGCTATAGTTGAACTAAGTCCAAAAATGTATGTACCAATTCCACATTGACCTTTTTTAAATACAAATGGAATATATCTTTTTTTTCCTGTTTTGGAGTTTTAAAATGTACTGCCCCGAGCAGGCCATTGGAAAGTTTTGATTAACTGGGGGTTCGGAAGACGTTGTCGTGCGAGCAGGCAAATAGGAATGTTGAGCCCTGACTAGTGTGATTTGAGCTGTCAATATGGGGCTAAATGGATATTAAATGACAGGATCTTAATTTGTATATCTGTTCAATCATAGGTCTGAGCTGAGAGGTTCTCCCACCTGCTCATCCCTGCAAAAGGTTGCTGTGTCAGAGGACTCCAAAGAGACGAGTACGCAGCTTCCCAAGGCCATGGAAGACTCTCACACTTTATACATCTCAGAGTTGGGAGATGATGACAATTTAGAGGAGGAGATGGAGGATAAGGCGCTTGAGGAAACTCACTGCAGTCTTTATTTAATGTCCATGGAAACGGATGAGCTGGCAGATTCAAGCAGAAGTTGCCAAAAACCTGAGGCCAAAGGCTGTGACCTGAAGCAGGATTTAGGATCGGTCTCCCATTCAACAACCCCTGAGCTCCCAGAGGATCCTGACCATGACCCTGATATAGAGCTCCAGGACTCATTTCCCTGCCAATTCTGTGAAAGAAATTTTACCAGCAAGCAAGGCTTAGAACGTCACATACACATCCACACCTTAGCTAACCACCACACACACATATTTAAGTGTAAGTACTGCAGCAAGTCCTTTGGCTCAAAAATTGGCCGGCGACGGCATGAGAGGAGACATGAAAATGCAAAGGCAAGGCCTGGATCTTTAATAAAGCCTGTGGAGCCTCTAAGTTCTGCCCTACAGCGCAACGGTCCAGAATGTGGTTCTTCTCCCAGTAGCTCCGGTGCCTCTGTTTTGGCACACAGAGAACAGGCGTCTACGTCAGATGAACATGGAGAATTACAGGGTGGTCACACTTGCAAGTATTGCAAAAAGGTTTTTAGCACACATACAAACATGCGACGACATCAGCGCAGGATCCACGAGCGCCATCTCCGGCTCAAAGGTAAGGAAGCCCCACTGTTGCAGGAAGCAAAACATCCAAAGCTACCCCCTATTAAATCTCAACAGGATACCAACAACACAAGCCCAGTAGCAGTTCTTGAGATCGAAAGTGACCAAGAGGAGCAATATATGCTGGATATCTCTGGTAACATCTCTGAGAACCTCAGCTTTTATATAGATGGGAAGATTGTATCAACAAGCACTGTCAGCGGCTGTGAGGTAGTTGAAGTGAACTCTGGATCTGCTACTTTAGTTGGACTAAATACTGTGATTATTAATCCTGCCCAGATCAGTCAGGCTCTTAAAGTAGAGACTGCTACTCACACAGGAAAAGGGATACCTGGTCAACCCTTGACAAAAAGGAGAACTGCCACACCACCTCTTCTACCCCAAATCAAAACTGAACTAGAATCGGAAGTTGTTGTGTCCTCCTCTTCTTCATCATCAATTGTGTCATCTTTGATAGAAAGTCTCATTCCTCAGAACACCGAGTCTACTATCCTTCAGAGAGAGAGAACAGTTTATCTGTCACCTAAGCTGAAACAGCTCTTACAGATGCAAGATTGCCTCAAACCCAGCTTTGCCCTGATCACAGAAGGCCAGAAGCTGTGTTCACCACTTTCCCTGACTGTCCTCCCAGCAGGATTGGGGAGGTTTAAAAGAAGGACAGGGTCTCCCCCAAACTCACCACAACAAAGCCCTATGTCGAATGTTGAAAGCACAACAACAGATGTGGGTGTTTCTATTGCTGTCAATGCCCCAACGTCAGAGAGCCAATGCAGTTCACCCGCATGCAGTTTATCCAGCAATGATGAGAGTGAGATCTCCAACAGTCCACCAGTAAACGATGCAATGACAACTCATATCTTGCCAGAGGGATGGTCCCCAATGAGTGGGGGTAGTTCCTGCAACCAGCAACCTTTGGACCTCTCAAATGCTGTCAAGAAAAGTGAAGACGAAGACCTGCGGGAAGCTGTGTTGGACTTGAGTGTGCACAGAAAGAGTGCAGATGATTCAGAAGCAAAGAGAATTTTAGTTCCACAGCCCTTAAATAAAAAGAGGAAGCCAAACACCAGCATGTTGGAGAAGGTGCTGATGAATGAGTACGCAAACCTAGAGGTTGCTGCAGAGCAAGAATTAAGTATATTAGAAAATCATGATGCACCGTTAGTTACAGACTTTGCCATAGTTACTGCTTCGGATATGTCACCTGCTACTGAAGGCGAGGTGTTCGGATTAACTTTGCCCTCTGCAGCACTTAGTCCATCCCCTTCCTCTCTCGCTTCAGTCACCAGGCAATCGATCCCATCATGCACCATAGCACTTGCTTCCCCATCTCCACATCCAGTCTTACCCACTGCTCCGTCGCTAATTACTGTTTTAGCACCACCAACATCTTCCTCTAGCAATTCCACAAATCAACCTATCCTTCAAGTATTGGCCCCTAAGATATCTCCTAAACCTTTTATAATCTGCACTGAAAATTCATTGAGTTCAGCTGAGTGTGAGTGGAGAGCTGCTTTGCCAGATTGGGCTACATCTAATTCTGCAAGCCAACTTGCCATCTGTAAACCCCTTGACCCAACTCTCAATCTACAAGGGCATGTGTTTCTCACAGATCACACTATAAATCAAATCGCTCTGAACACTACCACAGTTGAATCCAACATTGGATTTGAAGTGCCAACATGCTCTCCAGCTTTAACTCTAAACGATTCCCTTATCAACTCCTTTGACATTACTAGTAATACTGTTTTAATTGAATGCACAGTTGCTCTTGAAACCCCAGAGAACCCTGTCCCTACCACAATTGCTTTCCAAGAAAATAATTTTGAATCCACAGCACCTGCGCAAATTGTCATAAATCAGCAGCAGCTTCTATCCTTGCCTGATGAAACCGTTGACCCTACTATTTTAGTATCTTCTTTAGAGCAATCGGTTACCCTTTCAGCGCTGTCTGCAGTCATATCTGAATGTCCAACTCGTCAAGAATCCATTTCCTCCCCTGTTCCTGCCATTATTAAAAAGGAATCTAACCAAAAAGTAGTATCAGAGGACATATCTATCTGCCCCTCTAAAACGGCACCTCCCTTTGAGGGCACAAGTCAAGTGGAAGAATCCTCAAATGAGACCCTCTCCAAGCTACAAGAGACTTTCACTAAGGAATTCATATGCAATGTATGTGATAAGCTTTTTCATTCAATGAAGGAACTGGGTCATCATGTAAGTGAGCATTCTGATGAATGGCCATACAAATGTGAGTTCTGTGTGCTGCTCTTTGGGAAGCCCACGGCATTGCTTGATCACAGGTCAACTCTCCATGGCGTCGGCAAGAGCTATGTTTGCGGCGCATGTACAAAGGAATTTGCTTATCTTTGCAACCTGAAACACCATCAAAAGGAGTTGCACCCTGGCCAGGAATGCAAATACACAGAGGAAGAAAATGGCAAGCTACGACCCCAGAACTACAACAATGCAACAAAAGTTAGCACAGAGGCTTTGTCCTACTGTGCCATGGCGGAGTCCAATAAACCTGTCATAAAAGATGAGGGAGAATTAGATGACGCTACTGAGGAACTCTTTACCACAATCAAGATAATGGCTTCTGAGGGAGGCAAACCCAAAGGCCTGGATGTTTGCCTTGGCATCAACCAACACTATCCCAGTTTTAAGCCGCCTCCGTTTCCCTATCACAACCGGACACCTGTTGGCTCTGTAGCCTCAGCTACCAACTTCACCACCCACAACATCCCACAAACCTTCAGCACTGCTATCCGATGCACTAAATGTGGCAAAAGCTTTGATAACATGCCAGAGCTGCACAAACACATTCTTGCCTGTGCAAATGCCAGTGACAAAAGACGCTACACACCCAATAAGAACCCCATTCCTCTTCGTCACTTTGCAAAAGCCCAAAATGGAGTACTGTCCTCTACTAATTCCACAAATGGCCAAAATGCTCTACACACGGCAAGTCAAACAAATCGTCCCAAACTCGATCAGGAGCCACCTACCAAGTTGAAGCTTAATGCACTCAACAAAAGGAAAAAACAGCTGGTACAGAGGGCCATTTCACAGAGGAGTAAGTCTACTACTTTGACAAAGAAAACCTCTTCTCTAGTGGATGAGGAGCAAGAGATCTATGTCTGTCCACATTGCATTAGAGAATTCACATACCGCCGCAGCCGAACCAAGCACATGGCCGTCTGCCCCAGGAAACCTGCTGCCAAAGAGGCCAAGAAAAGAAAAGATGGCAGTATCTCTTACACTAAGGAAAATAACGGCCACCTTCGCAGAGAAGTCCTTCATTTGGAAGAGAAATCTGACCATGAACAGAAAAGCAGAGCCCAGAGTTCTAGTCCAACAAAGAGGACAGCCATATTACCAGCTCATAAAGTCCTGTCAAACAAAAAAAGTAAATCCATCATTGCATTGGCAAGTGTCCAAACACCGCAAGAGGCACCCAAACTGACTGCATTGTCTCTTGTTCGCCCTTTCAACTCCCCACAACGTCAAGGCAGTAGGATGCAGCATGGTGTAAAGGAAATTCGTTCTAACATTACAATGGTGAAATCCCACCAACAACAACCACAGGGGGATGAGCACCCCTGCAGTCAGAGTGGAAGGGTGAGGGGACCAGTGACCCGCAGTCTACAGCAGATTGTCGTCACAGCTTCAGCAAAGGAAGAACAGCTGACCAGTCAGGAGCCACCAAGAGATCTGCAGGTATTCTATGCATGAATGCATGGCTAGTATGACAATTTTCTACCCTTCTCCCGAAGTGTGCACTCATACATATTCCCCCTCATGGATTTAAAAAGAACGGAGTGGTGTGAGGAATATGGTCGAGACTCATCTCCAGCCATGCTTGCATCAATCCAATACTTTTGAATACATGAGGAATGAGTGAACAAGTGTGGCAGGTAGCTTAGCAGTTAGAGCATTGGGTCAGTAACCGGAAGGTTGCTAATTCGAATCCCTGAGCCAACGAGGTGAAATCTGTCGATCTGCCCTTGAGCAAGGCACACACAACCCTTAATGCAGTGTTTTCCACAAGTACATGGAGTAGCCAGCCAAATAGAAAAAGTAGCCAGCCAGGGAGTTCCGGGCTGGGGGGGGTCCGTCGTAGCCTAGTCAAATAAAGGTTAAATAAATATAAAAAATGTAAAAGCCTGACGATCACACTAAATTCACTAATATGAAAGCCAATGATGAATTTTCTAACTTCCGCTTTACCTATGTGGTTTTTGGCCCAACCCATTGATTTCTAGACCAATCAGACGGCCCCGAATGTGTTTGCATTCGGTGACGGGTCCGGGATGTACTCAGATCCAGATTCATTGCGGAGAAACTAACGTCTGTGGGTGTAAAGTTTGAGTCTGGGTAGCTAGGCAAGGTCCGGCGGGCATTTAATTTTTGGGGGCAGAACAAGCTGTATTTCGGTGGTCTCTGGTACATTCTAATGCCTTGATTCCATTGGAAATACACAGCTAGCGACTTTACCTCCCAGATTGGTAAAATTAGTTGTAGTATTGAGTAGAAAGACATGACTTTACAATTAAAATGACTGAAAAATGTTTGAATTTAGTGTGTTTAGTAGTTTTTGATATCGTCTAGGTCTATATGATCAGGACTATTTTCTAAGTAAGAAACTTAAAAAAAAACAAAAAAAACATTAACACCTGTCTTCTCTTGAGATTAAAGTCATATTTACAGTTTTACTGCAACATATGAATTGCCACAATGTTTGATCTTCAAATAATGTATTTTATTCAGGGCATCACTCGATTAAAGTCATTAATCAAGTTAATGGCATCAGTTAATTTTGATTAATTGTATTTTTTAATTGCTCAGATTTGGCCCTAAAAGGTTTTTCAATGTATTTATTATTTTATTAACTTTTATTTACTCAGGAGTACCCAAATGACACCAGTGTCTCATTTACAATGGTGCCCTGAGGACAAAAAAATGACATCAATACAGCAACAACAAAAAGATAAACCACAAGATGGCAATAAATACATTACATCCGGTTATTACAAGTTATTATAATCAATTGAAACAATTGCACACTTCAGTGAACTAATTTAACAACAGAGTTTTAAACTGCCCTATTGGCATCAGGGAATCCAGGTGCAATTTGTTTTGTAAGGTATTCCGTAACTGGTGCATTAAAACTAAAGTCCAGACAAGCGAGACCTCAAGAGTTAACCAACCCTGCGACAGGTTTGGTATCTCATATTTTTATATTTCAACAGCATTCTGGTAAATAGTATCACCATAGTCAAGAACTGGCAGGAAAGTTGACTGCACAATCTGCTTCCTGCTGTTCGTGGATTGGCAAGATCTGTTTCTAAAAAAGAAGCCCACTTTAAATGTTAGCTTTTTAACTAGCTCATCAGTTTGTTTTTTAAACGTTAGATCTTTATCAATCCAAAGGCCCAGATATTTATAGGCAGCGACTGGCTCCATGAGCGGATCATCCAATAAGTGAATATGTAGCCCACCTGAGAAATTGTTCTGTGAATCACAGAACATATATTTAGTTTTGCCCGCATTAAGTAAACATTTTAAATCAACAAGGGCTTTCTGTAATATAACAAAATCAGATTGCAGCTCGAACATAGCTTTGTCAACAGTCGGTGCAATGGCATACATAATCGTATCGTTTGCATACAGATGAATATTACTGGATTTAATACATAGACCAATAATATTTAAATAAATAGTAAAGAGAACAGCTCCCAAAATCGCCCCCTGCAGTTCACCTTTCGTAATATCGAGGAAACTACACTTGACACCATCAGAAAGCAAACATTGTGTCCTGTCTGTCAAGACCTCTTATCCAGGCCCATTTCAGGCCGTTGACGAGAGATGGTGTTGAATGCCTCGGAAAGGTCTATAAATAAATCAAATCAAATGTATTTATATAGCCCTTCTTACATCAGCTGATATATCAAGGTGCAGTACAGAAACCCAGCCTAAAACCCTAAACAGCAAGCAATGCAGGTGTTGAAGCACGGTGGCTAGGAAAAACTCCCTAGAAAGGCCCAAACCTAGGAAGAAACCTAGAGAGGAACCAGGCTATGAGGGGTGGCCAGTCCTCTTCTGGCTGTGCCGGGTGGAGATTATAACAGAACATGGCCAAGATGTTCAAATGTTCATAAATGACAAGCATGGTCAAATAATAGTAATCACAGTGAACAGGTCAGGGTTCCATAGCCGCAGGCAGAACAGTTGAAACTGGAGCAGCAGCACGGCCAGGTGAACTGGGGACAACAAGGAGTCATCATGCCAGGTAGTCCTGAGGCATGGTCCTAGGGCTCAGGTCCTCCGAGAGAGAGAAAGAGAGAATTAGAGAGAGCATACTTAAATCCACACAGGACACCGATTAAGACAGGAGAAATACTCCAGATATAACAGACTGACCCTAGCCCTCCGACACAAACTACTGCAGCATAAATACTGGAGGCTGACAGGAGGGGTCAGGAGACACTGTGGCCCCATCCGATGATACCCCCAGACAGGGCCAAACAGGCAGGATATAACCCCACCAACTTTTCCAAAGCACACCACTAGAGGGATAACTTCAACCACCAACTTACCATCCTGAGACAAGGCCGAGTATAGCCCACAAAGATCTCCGCCACGGCACAACCCAAGGGGGGGGCGCCAACCCAGACAGGAAGACCACGTCAGTGACTCAACCCACTCAAGTGACGCACCCCTCCTAGGGACGGCATGGAAGAGCACCAGTAAGCCAGTCACTGAGCCCTTGTAATAGGGTTAGAGGCAGAGAATCCCAGTGGAGAGAGTAATAAAGCAGCACAATGTTTTTTTATGATCTAGGCAATTTAACACATCTAAAACAAGCATAGTGGCTGAAACGGAGCATTATCCAGATCTAATACCAGATTGGTGCATATTTAGAATAGAGTGAAGTTACCAAAGTTCTTAGCTGGGAGTTGGTCAGGGATTCTAGTACCTTGGCTTGGCAAGATAAGTTGGAGATTGGGTGGTAATTATCTAAGTCCGAAGTATCTCTGCCTTTATGTAGGGGGAGGACGTGCCACTTTCTAAATCTTAGGGAAAACACCAGTACCAATTGTCAAGTAAAAAAATACAAGTTAAAAGTACATCAATGAGTGGGGCAGAGAGCTGTATTAAGAAGGGGTCAAGTGAATCAGCCCATGTGGATTTCATTGCATCGTTCTTTAGCAAGGCAACTCAAAACAGTGCAGTGCGTTACAGGCATACTATGCTTTGATTATAAGGGACGAAAACACAATATCTACATCAGAATGTTTTAATAGCATTTTCTTCGTAAACAATACTGAAGTCACTAACATACAGCTATTAATGCTCCCAATGTTTAAGTAGGCCTACTCCCTATTATCAATGTTCTTGTGATACTTGCGCACAATACACACACACACACACACACACACACACACACACACACACACACAGCTTTAAGTACTGTTAAAGCTTCAGGCATTCTAAATGAGTGTGACTATAGGAAAACATAACTGGTTCTATGGACACAAAGAACAAATAGCTTTTTAACTTGTCCAACAATGTTATGAAAACACTGTAATCATCTGTACTGTTCAGATAACTTTACACATATTGGCCTACACACACTCCCCCCCCCCCCCCCCCCCCCCGCTCTCTCTCGCTCCTCTCAGTAGCCTATTCCTTTTCAGTTATTCCTGTGCCATCCACATTTGTGCATTGTCAGTTGTCAAGTACAGGTTGCTAGCTAGGTAACATGACTAGTAAGCTGAATAATGTTTATCAAACCAAAGAAAAATAGATTTTCAAGTAGTTTAAAAAGGCCCACGATATGTGCACGAATCTGTGGCAGAAAGAAAACAACCTAGCTCCAGTATTATTGGGTATAACTTTTACACGGACACACGGACTAGCTGTAAAGGCACAAGCACATACTGTATCTATATTTCATGTTGTGATCTGCGCTTTAAAGGGACCATGCGGAAGCACGTGCGCTTAAAAGGTTACGTGTTATGCAGAAATGGATTTGTCATGCGTTAACATGTTATTAACTTTAACTTTGACAGACATAATTTTATTGTCTCTGCTACTGTGGACACTTAGGAAACCAATGTGTTGTTATTTTGTAATTTGGGTGAACTATCCCTTTAACACTTTGGCCTGTCAATCAATCACTGTGGGTGGGATTTTCAGGGGATGGGGCAGTCACAGTGTTGGTAGGGTTTCAGACCTGTAAATCAATCACTGTGGGTGGGACTTTGAGGGAAGGCGGTACATTAGTAATCTAGTCAGAAAAGCTAGTCTAGTGTACTCTGTCAATTGGATTTATTGTGGCAAAAGCCTAAGAAAAAAGGTTGTGTTCTGTCATGTAAAAATGGGTTCCCTGTTGAGAAACAATCTAGAATTTTTACAAACTCAAACATTTTCGGGAGGACCGCCAGACCCCCCCCCCCCAACAGATTGTGCACCCCCACATTATACAAGGTCAGGCGCCAATGAATAGACCTACAGGTATGATATAAGAATGAATCACGTATTTAACATGTTGACTACTCCATTGTTGACACTTTAATCAAATCAGAAGGCCTATATCAATATATTTAATAATATCATATGTGTTTTCTTTTTCATATTTTGGACTAGAATGAGTCTCGCCACTACCTATTTATTCCTGCAGTGCGGATTCAACATCTTCATCGAAGGTTTTCATAATTTATCTGCAGTTTTGTTCAAAAAGAGCCGTTTGCAAACAACCCATCACTAGGCTACACTGAAAGAGTCCTTAGCGGTCACTGGCAAGTATCGACATGGGCTTCGAATCCTAGGAAAATACAAACAAGATCTTTGGTTTACTTGTCCCGATGCTATACCGTTGACAAATAACTGTTTATTAAATCAGTTCGACACCTTTTATAAACTAGTCCAGTGGTATGTTTGTACTGGGCTACAACAAAATTGTGTACTTTTGGGGGCGGTAGAGGACCGGAGTTGGGAACCTGGCACTGAACTAGTCAACACTTGCTATTTGGTCGCCAATCAAAGTGCACAGTAGCATATAGCCTACACCCCCTGACTCTGTGGCTGTGTAGGCCTATGAAACACGCAAAAGAAAATAAATGAATGTGGCACAAAACAATAATTAGTTACCACTTACATTACATAAGACCTAAACATTTGTTCACAGGAGACAATGAAGAAGCATCATGTTCTCCCTCTGTGAAAATAAATGTTGACTAAAGTCAACCACAGTGCACAAAAATAACACCGGTACTGAGAGGAGGGACAGACAGGAGACTGACAAACCAGCAGTTTTTCCCTGCCCTATCAATAGATCACTAGAAGATGCATATCGTTCATTCCGGGAGAAAGCTATTCTGACTTGTCTGACTAGCGAATTGAAACTTTTATATGAAAAGAAGCCTAGTTAATTAATGAAGTGCAAAAAGTAGCCGGCTTGCAATGAGTCTGTTATCGGCTATTTAGCCGATGGCTAGCGCTTATGGAAAACACAGATAATGGCTGATCCCTGGCGGTGACCAGTGTCTTGGGGAGTGGGATATGCAAAAAGTACATTTGCATTTCACACCTCACTCTTGTACATGTGTGAAACAGGACAAATAAAGGCACCCCTATTTGACTGACGAGTGTACACTTGTTTAAGGGGAATTCATTAAAGTTGCACCTTTTCTCACATTTAATTTTTATATTCTCAGGATTCTTCAATTTGAGAGTCATCCAATGGACTGCTTCAGACAGTGGACAGTTGAGGATCATGATACATTTGTGGAGGCTTATTGATATTAAAACAAATGCAAGAAGAGATGGAGAATGCAGCAGTGGGTAGGTGCAATCGGACAATGTATGGAGGCTTTCAGAGAACATTTTTGTTGTGCATTTCTTGTCCTTTTCATAGAATGTTTAGAAAAGACTGCTGTGCACTTTGAGAAACTTTACCTGTGATGGGCACGTGCATCACAGAATAAGTCATTTGATGATTATCTGAAGAAATTACTTCATTTAAAAAGGCCATCCCTATGAATAACTAGTGAGGTTTGCAAGTGGCAATCATAGGTGCATGCAGTTATAAAATTTTATTTTTCAGTTATCTATATGTGTACTGTTATGTGGCCTTTTTATTTGGAACCTAAATGCATGCTACCAGTTTATTGTAGTACTAGATTGCCCCTTTCTCACTCAGTCTGTCCAATTTTAAATCACACTTTTTAGGTTTGAATGATCATCAACAAGTGAAACTCTGGATCTCTTAAAAGTATAGTTTTCCAAATATTTAACGTAATCGTAATAATTGTCATACCTCGAGGAGTTATGTGGCTGTCTTAGAATTTTTATACAAGCTCCAAGGAAAGCCCTGAGAAGTAAACGATGCATGGAATGTGAGTATAAAAACCTAGAGCTGGGCGATATTTGATTAATTGGAATGTATGTTTTAGCGCAATATTCCAAATGCCTGTATCTCAGGAGTTAATTTTTTTTTTAAATGTATGAGCATTTCTGTCAGATTTTTCTCACGTTGTACCTTCGCATTTACACACACCAAGCCCAGCCCCCTGCCACTCACAACAACAAAGATGAGAGATCACTTCTTCTCTGACAGTGGTTTCAACTCTCATTTGCATTTTAGGTCTGTCATGGAAAACAAAACACATAAAAAGGTTAATCTCCTCTATTACAGTAAAGTAATGTTTCTAATGGGGACCCCCTGGAGGTCAGGGGGCCCCAGATAGCATATGAACACTCATAAATAATGGCAAAATGTGTAGAATTGCAGGAAATTTGCCTTAACGCTTGACTTTGGGCGCAATAAACGGTCCAACTCCTCAATTGTCAAACAGAAATGGGGTGTGCCTTGGGTGGTTAATCGATGTCATTCTGGTCATGCACGGCATGACCGACATAGCTAGTTTGTTAGCTAAGATAGCCACTTCTAGCTAGCCAGTAACTCCTCCAGTATGTGTTGACATCATTTCATACGATTTGTTTTTGGATGGAAGCTGTAGAGATTGGTAAGAAATGGCACTTCTGTAGCCAAATATCTTATTCATCAGTATATCTTTTTTTAGCGCATTACATGACCTTGGAATTATGGTACATTGATCAGTCATACAGTTTAAAGCTGTTATTTTAGAGTTTTTGCCCAAAGTCTATCCTTTTTTTTAAAGTAGCTGTCCAGTGTTTCCAGATGTCTATGAAATATGATCTATATTTAATTACAATACGAGTTAATTTTAAAAAATTGGAAGAAAAAATATTTATGTTAAAAAGCAGCTGGGTGTATACCAGTCATTAAAATTATTCATGCGAGTAGACTGCTGATTGGCCAGCTCATCCTCCTCAGGGAGATGACATCATCCTCGTTGAGGAAATGGCGAGCATTTTATTTTTTAATGGTCTGTTTGAGATAATTTTATCTCAAACAGACGGTGACCCCCGTCTACTGTTTGTCGTGGACTTGTCATTGAGAGATTGTTTATGAGACCTGTGTTAATAATTTTCTATAATGCCTCCTACAAGAAGTTAGTCATTATTAGTGAATGTGCATTATGCATGGTTCTGGTATCATTTTTAACAAAAGACTTGAAAACCAGATCAGTGATTATTGCAGAAAAGCAATTTAAATAATGACAGTATTAGTGGGTCTTATGGTTGTGGAAGGATTATATTTACCCTAGGTATAATTTCACAAGCCATGCATTCTTTAGATTATTGCTGCCTGTTTTAAATGCAGGGTATTTTACCTTTAATTGTACAACAAAGCTTATGTAGAGAGAACATTTAAAATAATTGATGTATATCGTGATTCGAACCTATGTTTGAAAAGATTGAGATTTTTTTGGCGATATCGCCCAGCCCTATCAAAACCTAGACTAAAACATTATGTGCTGAAATCTTTCATTCAATGTCAAACACGGATATTCGCTATTGATATTGTCACAATATAACTTGAATTGAATTATATTAACTATTTTAGGCAAGGCTTCATACTCACATTATAAACATTATAAACATGCATTGTTTAGTTCACAGGGATTTCCATATAGCTTGTATGCAAATTCAAAGACCTTTATAACTCATCGTGAGCTAAGAAAACAATTAACAATTAACGCCCAATGCGGATCTCAGCTTTAAAGGTGAATTCTGTAAGAATGAAACATCTTGAAGGCCCTTAAAGCTAGAGTCTGGGATTGATACATCCATAAATGAATTATATACAACCCATGATTTTTGAAGAATATAACTTCTACATACCTGCATTAGCGTACAACTGCCTTACCCAATCATAGTCCAAAATATAAGCTTGTAATTGTAAACAAAAAAGCATCACAAACAAATGAACTGATGTGGTTGTCATGGACCGTCAGTCCTTGCATTTAGATCACTGTGTATGAATTTGAGAGGGTTACATTTCCCTAGCCCTGTCCCTCCGCTGTATACTAAATTAGGAGGCAGGGTGGCTGTTTTGTTTTTCGACAGTAGATTTCAAAAACCAAATGGCAGCCCTGCCACTTGTTTAGGCACTTCCTGTTCAGCCAGCAGACTATGTGAACAATGGAGATGTTTTTATGACCAGTTAAGCTAAACAGCCACAATCAAGGAGTTTTTGCACATTTTTATATACAATTAGGTTCATTTAGGCAAATTTTTCAAGCCCATGCAAACATGCAGAAACCTAATTGTGGATTATGGAAAATATATTACGCTGCACAAAGCCAAATCCTTTAATATTTTGAAGCAATTCATTGTTACGTTTTTGTTTGTAAACAATGGAGTAATAAAGGCATATTTTGAGCTATGGTAGACAGATGTGCTAAGCTTGTAAAGCATTTCTACTGTAAGTTCTATTCTTCAATAATTACATATATTTAAGGTGTACCAGTCAAAAGTTTGGACACACCTACTCATTCAAGAGTTTTTCTTTATTTTACTATTTTCTACATTGTAGAATAATACTGAAGACATAAACTATGGAATAACACATATGGAATCATATAGTAACCAAAAAACTAATCAAAATATATTTCTAATTTGGACTTGGTCTTTTACCAAATAGGGCTATCTTCTGTATACCACCCCTACCTTGTCACAACACAACTGATTGGCTCAAACACATTAAGAAGGAAAGAAATTCCACAAATTAACTTATAACAAGGCACACCTGTTAATTGAAATGCATTCCAGTTGACTACCTCATGAAGCTGGTTGAGAGAATGCCAAGAGTGTGCAAAGCTGTCATCAAGGCAAAGGGTGGCTACTTTGAAGAATCACTTTTTGGGTTACTAACTGATTCCATATGTGATGTTTCATAGTTTTGATGTCTTTACTATTATTCTACAATGTAGAAAATTGTAAAAAATAAATTTTTAAGAAAAACCCTGGAATGAGATGTGTGTGTGTGTGTGTGTGTGTGTGTGTATGTGTATATGTATGTATGTGTGTATGTATCTCAATAATTTAAATTACAATAGAACAGATCCCAGACTACTTTAATTCCATGAAGGAAAAAAAAGTTAATTTTCACTGATGAACATCTGGCACTTTTAGTGTTTTTCTAAGCAGTGGCTTAACCAGTTAATTTATTGGACTTCTTGTTCTTGGAAGGTGAAAAGGTAAACAATGGAACAATATTTATGCATGTGGAAATGGTTTCATATTATGTTAAGACAATTGGTAATTGATCAATTGTATTCTTCAAATATCAAGCATTACATCCCAGTAACAATTGTTAACCACTAGTGGAATATGTTTGCATATTTTATGTGGTCATCCTATTTATTAGTTAAAGCTAGAATCCTTAAGGGTGAAGTTGCCACGTTCATGTACGATATTACAACAACAAAGAAGTTACTGCAAACAACAACACTGTATTTTTTCCCCCTTGATACGCTCCCCACCTCTGCTTCGTCGACATAAGCAATAACAACGGCTGTGGGGTGGACAGTGACACTTCCATCTTTAAAGGGAATCAATTATTTACAGATGTTTTTGGAAAAATGTTATGTAATGAGTAATTTAATGGATTTATGGGAGACAAGAAACCTGCACTAGGAACCCACAGTAAATGGGGCTTACATTAATTTCAATTTCTCGACAGTAATTATAAATTGTCTCCTATTATCCCCTATTCTAATGACTGAAATGTTCTGGCTATGCCATGAGAATTTAAGACTTCATTTTGTGTTGTTGAGGTCATTTCACTTTTCATTTGGTAATTGGGTGCAAGTGAAGATTTAAGCACTTGAGATTTGGAAAGGGGAAAAACATTTTTTATTATTTTATTACACAATTTCATCCCAAATTAAAAAGCACAACAATTAGTTTTTTTGTCCTTCACGCCTATCAATATTAAAACAACAAAGGCAAATAAAAGTGCTTTACAGTGTACTTCATATGTTTTGCTTGCTTTCACATACTTTTACTCGTCTCTGAAACTATGTTATAATGGGAACCTTTGCGTATACACTGCCCCATCGATAACTTGCTGCTTCTTGGGGTCATAAAATAAATGTGCGAGGTGTGTAAATTAATGGAAAATATTGAAATGGCACATATTAAAGCTACATTCTGGGATTTGTTTTACAGCAAAACTGCAGCCCGCCACTTGTCTTGGTATACAGCTGAGGAATGGGGCTGGTGAATTGTAACCCCTCTCAAATTCATAGACAAAAAAACACCTGTAGGCTATAGGGGCATTAGTCATCGAATGGGCAGTGTACTATTATTGTATTCCGTCTTACAGATATAGTTTACCGTATATTCTGTTAATGTTTACAAACGTAATCTATCTTGCTCTTGAATGAAGAGGGTTTTGGGCATGTTTTTAATTACTGGAGAAATGTGGTTCTTTTATTTCATTCAATCCATTCACCTGACATATTGGGGTGTGTAAGCAGTTGTCTGTGTTTTTAGGTTTATACAACATTAACAGGTCATTGTCTATTTAAGATATTACTTACTGGCATCTTGTGTAATTCATAGAATGAACCTGTGACTTGATTTGACATTATACATGTGGCAACAGCTTGATTAATATACTTGGAAGAATAATCAAAATGACTTCTTAAGATAACATGCATACTGTGTATAGTATACATATTGAAGTTTCACTGTTGGCTCACAAAATGAATCAGAGAAACAAGGGTAACCAAACAGGGTATGTTTTAGAATTGGGATAAATGTTTGTAAAACAGTATTCATTGTTTGTTTTAATCCTAGGAAGATTGTTGTAACCTGGGATTGGTGTAGTTTTTCCCATTTCATAGCAGACTGACTTGAGTGTCGGATATGTGGAAAATGTTATATAACTGTGAAAAGTGCTTGTAGCATCTCAAGTGTAAAATAACTCATGTATATTTATTAATTTAAATCATGTATCAACCTGAACGGTTCTTTGTGTATGATTTGCACTGTTGCATACATTTCTGAAATGTAGTTTTTTTTAGTTAAGTGTTCAAAATAAATGGGGACTGTTAAGTTAATGAAGTGTTGGTTCCATGCTGATGTTCTTGATACTGCAGGATACGGACCAGGTGCTTGGACTTGAATTTGGCGCTAAGAAAGTACTGGAAGAGCACCTCCGTTTGGTACTGGAACGATTTTCGATGATTTATAAGCTTTCCTGCTCCGTTATATTTATCCTGCATTTTAATTTCAGATCTGTTTCAATTGACAGGTGCATCATTGTCCTGTTGCAGGAGCTGACACCCTCTTTATCCTGCGACATCCAAAAACCTGAATTTGTAGCCAGATCACCCCTAAGTACCTTCAAACCAAGTGCTGTATATCCAGTTGACTTGATTTGGCATTGCAATTTTGTACATGATAAGGATGGTTTTTGTTTAGCAGTTATGAAAGTTTGCTGGGATTTAGTAGTGGCTATTTACACATCCTATTGGTTACAATCTGTCCTGGTCCAGAGCACCTGACCTCAAACCCTGGTACCCACCACTAAGTCAATAGTGAAATGTTAGCCTTTTTTTGAATGAATAGCTGAATTGGCCCACATCTCTGCACAGTGCCTATAAGTATTCACCCACCTTGAACGTCTTAACATTTTATTCTGCTAGAAAGTGTCAGAGCGGATCTCTTTTTGTCAGAGCAGATGGTCAGGAGTCCGGAAAACATAATTATATTAATTTGTACACTTCAAATTGACCACAAGTAAGCCCAAAAAGAGATTTGTATTTGAAAATGACAATTTCATATCTTGATTACATTGAGCCATGTTCACATACAGCAGGGGTCCCCGATTCCATTCAGCCGTGGGACGATTTTTCCATGAGTGGATGGTTGAGGTGCCGGAACACACAGTGCCTTCACTCCCCTTTGTTATGGCAAGACTAAATAAGTTCAGGAGTAAAAATGTGCTTAAGTCACATAAGTTGCATCATATTTGAGTGACAATCTCATCTCTGTACCCCATACATTCAATTTATTCCCTCTGTCTAGCAGAGAATTTCAAACACACATTCAACCACCAAGATCAGGGATGTTTTCCAATGCCTCGCAAAGACGGGCACCTATTGGTAGATGGGTAAAATTTTTATAAAAGCAGACATTGAATATTGCTTTTGAGGATGGTGAAGTTATTAATTACACTTTGGATGGTGTATCAATACACCCAGTCACTACAAAGATACCAGAGTCCTTCCTAACTGAGTTGCCAGAGAGGAAGGAAACTGCTCAGGGATTTCACCATGAGGCCAATGTTGACTTTAAAACAGTTGCAGAGTTTAATGGCTGTGATAGGAGAAAACTGAGGATGGATCAACAACATTGTAGTTACTCCACAATACTAACCTAAATGACAGAGAGAAAAGAAGGAAGCCTGTACAGAATAAAAATATTCCAAAACATGCATCCTGTTTGCAACAAGGCACTAAAGTAATACAGCAAACAAATGTGGCAAAGCAATTTCCTTTTTTTCCCGAATACAAAGTGTTATGTTTGGGGCAAATCCAATACAACACGTTACTGAATACCACTCTTCATATTTTCAAGCATAGTGGTGGCTGCATCATGGTATGGTTATGCATGTAATCGTTGGGGAGTTTTTCAGGATAAAAAAATAACCGGAATGGAGCTAAGCAAAGGGAATATCCTAAAGGAAACCTTGTTCAATCTGCTTTCCATCACACACTGGGAGATTAATTCAACTTTCAGTAGGACAATAACCTAAAATGCAAAGCCAAATATACACTGCAGATGCTTACCCAGAAGACGGTGAATGATCCTGAGTGGCCGAGTTACAGTTTTGACTTAAATCTGCTTGAAAATCTATGGCAAGACTTGGAAATGGCTGTCTTGCAATGATCAACAACCATTTTGAAAGAGCTTGAAGAAATGTGAATATAATAATGGGCAAATATTGTACAAACCAGGTGTGCAAAGCTCTTACCCAGAAGTACTCGTGGTTGTAATTGCTGCCGAAGGTGATTCCTAAATGTATTGACTCTGGGGTGTGAATACTTGTGTAAATGAGAGATTTTAGTTTTTAATTTTCATTCAATTTGCTTAAATGTCTAAAAACATGTTTTCACTTTGTCTTTATGGGGTATTGTGTGTAGATGGGTGAGAAAAATGTGCAATTTAAGTAACAACAAAATGTGGAATAAGTAAAGGGGTATGAATACTTTCGTAAGATACCGTAGCTATAAATAATTTGTACACTGCAAATTGATCAAAATAATCCACATAAAATCAATGGGCGCCTATTGGGGAACCCTAATATACATTTACATTTACGTCATTTAGCAGACTCTCTTATCCAGAGCAACTTACAAATTGGTGCATTCACCTTATGATATCCAGTGGAACAACCACTTTACAATAGTACATCTATATCCTTTTTTTGGAGGGGGGGTTAGAAGGATTACTATATCCTATCCCAGGTATTCCTTAAAGAGGTAGGGTTTCAGGTGTCTACGGAAGGTGGTGATTGACTCCGCTGTCCTGGCATCGTGAGGGAGCTTGTTCCACCATTGGGGTGCCAGGGCAGCGAACAGTTTTGACTGGGCTGAGCAGGAACTGTGCTTCCGCAGAGGTAGGGGGGCCAGCAGGCCAGAGGTGGATGAACGCAGTGCCCTTGTTTGGGTGTAGGGCCTGATCAGAGCCTGAAGGTACGGAGGTGCCGTTCTCCTCACAGCTCCGTAGGCAAGCACCATGGTCTTGTAGCAGATGCGAGCTTCAACTGGAAGCAAGTGGAGTGTGTGGAGGAGCGGGGTGATGTGAGAGAACTTGGGAAGGTTGAACACCAGACGGGCTGCGGCGTTCTGGATGAGTTGTAGGGGTTTAATGGCACAGGCAGGGAGCCCCGCCAACAGGGAGTTGCAGTAATCCAGACGGGAGATGACAAGTGCCTGGATTAGGACCTGCGCCGCTTTCTGTGTAAGGAAGGGTCGTACTCTGCGAATGTTGTATAGCATGAACCTACAGGATCGGGTCACCGCCTTGATGTTAGCGGAGAACGACAGGGTGTTGTCCAGGGTCACGCTGAGGCTCTTAGCACTCTGGGAGGAGGACACAATGGAGTTGTCCACCGTGATGGCGAGATCATGGAAAGGGCAGTCCTTCCCCGGGGGGAAGAGCAGCTCCGTCTTGCCGAGGTTCAGCTTGAGGTGGTGATCCGTCATCCACACTGATATGTCTGCCAGACATGCAGAGATGCGATTCGCCACCTGGTTATCAGAAGGGGGAAAGGAGAAGATTAATTGTGTGTCGTCTGCGTAGCAATGATAGGAGAGACCATGTGAGGATATGACAGAGCCAAGTGACTTGGTGTATAGCGAGAATAGGAGAGGGCCTAAAACTGAGCCCTGGGGGACACCAGTGGTGAGAGCACGTGGTGTGGAGACGGATTCTCGCCGAGACTGATTTGGATCGAGAAGGTCATTCTGAGAGAGATGGCAGGAGAGCTGGCCAAGGACGGCACGTTCAAGAGTTTTGGAGAGAAAAGAAAGAAGGGATACTGGTCTGTAGTTGTTGACATCGGAGGGATCAGGTGTAGGTTTTTTGAGAAGGGGTGCAACTCTCGCTCTCTTGAAGACGGAAGGGACGTAGCCAGCGGTCAAGGATGAGTTGATGAGCGAGGTGAGGTAAGGGAGAAGGTCTCCGGAAATGGTCTGGAGAAGAGAGGAGGGGATAGGGTCAAGCGGGCAGGTTGTTGGGCAGCCGGCCGTCACAAGACGCAAGATTTCATCTGGAGAGAGAGTGGAGAAAGAGGTCAAAGCATAGGGTAGGGCAATGTGAGCAGGACCAGCGGTGTCGTTTGACTTAACAAACGAGGATCGGATGTCATCGACCTTCTTTTCAAAATGGTTGACGAAGTCATCCGCAGAGAGGGAGGAGGGGGGGGGGAGGATTCAGGAGGGAGGAGAAGGTGGCAAAGAGCTTCCTAGGGTTAGAGGCAGATGCTTGGAAGTTAGTGGTAGAAAGTGGCTTTAGCAGCAGAAACAGAGGAGGAAAATGTAGAGAGGAGGGAGTGAAAAGATGCCAGGTCCGCTGGGAGGCTAGTTTTCCTCCATTTCTGCTCGGCTGCCCGGAGCCCTGTTCTGTGAGCTCGCAATGAGTCGTCAAGCCACGGAGCAGGAGGGGAGGACCGAGCCGGTCGGGAGGATAGGGGACATAGAGAGTCAAAGGATGCAGAAAGGGAGGAGAGGAGGGTTGAGGAGGCAGAATCAGGAGATTGTTTGGAGAAGGATTGAGCAGAGGGAAGAGATGATAGGATGGAAGAGGAGAGAGTAGCAGGAGAGAGAGCGAAGGTTGCGACGGCGCAATACCATCTGAGTAGGGGCAGAGTGAGTAGTGTTGGAGGAGAACGAGAGGGAAAACGATACAAGGTAGTGATCGGAGACTTGGAGGGGAGTTGCAGTGAGATTAGTAGAAGAACAGCATCTAGTGAAGATGAGGTCAAGCGTATTGCCTGCCTTGTGAGTAGGGGGGGACGGTGAGAGGGTGAGGTCAAAAGAGGAGAGGAGTGGAAAGAAGGAGGCAGAGAGAAATTAGTCAAAGGTAGACGTAGGGAGGTTAAAGTCACCCAGAACTGTGAGGGGTGAGCCATCCTCAGGAAAGGAACTTATCAAGGCGTCAAGCTCATTGATGAACTCTCCAAGGGAGCCTGGAGGGCGATAAATGGTAAGGATGTTAAGCTTGAATGGGCTAGTGATTGTGACAGCATGGAATTCAAATGAGGAGATAGACAGATGGGTCAGGGGAGAAAGAGAGAATGTCCACTTGGGAGAGATGAGGATTCCAGTGCCACCACCCCGCTGACCAGATGCTCTCGGGGTGTGCAAGAACACGTGTTCGGACGAGGAGAGAGCAGTAGGAGTAGCAGTGTTTTCTGTGGTAATCCATGTTTCCGTCAGCGCCAAGAAGTCGAGGGACTGGAGGGTAGCATAGGCTGAGATGAGCTCTGCCTTGTTGGCCGCAGACCGGCAGTTCCAGAGGCTGCCGGAGACCTGGAACTCCACGTGGGTCGTGCGCGCTGGGACTACCAGGTTAGAGTGGCAGCGGCCACGCGATGTGAAGCGTTTGTATGGCCTGTGCAGAGAGGTGAGAACAGGGATAGACCGACACATAGTTGATAGGCTACAGGAGAGGCTACACTAATGCAAAGGAGATTGGCATGAAAATTAACTAAACACCTGGGGAAGCGAGAGAGCAGGGCCTCCCTCTAACAATTCACTGAAACACTAAAACGCTAAAATAACTTTTCTAGCTACCACTAGAAATTAAAATTGATATAAACTACAGTGGTTCAATGTTTCCAGGAATAGGCTCAAACTTAGTTTATTCCACTAGATAACTTGGTACAGTATTCTTCCGTGAAAACCCACCTAGTGCACCGTGTCCTATGACGCCGTAGCTAACTAGCTAACTAGCATGCTAGAATCCTATAACACACGGTTAGCACCAATACTTGGTAACAACAATCTACCAATGGATCATTCGTGTCCGTGTCTAGTTCATAACGCAGAAGTAATTATGTCTCTCTTTTTATTTGTGGGACTACTGTACTTGGAAATATATTTTCAAAATATATTTTTTTAGCTGAGTTCCTGGTGATTTTAGTCTTTTATTATATATATTTTTATACAATCCTAAAAACTTTGGGGGGACAAAATTTTTTTACTTGCGGGTCAGTTTTGGCCACCTGTTGCTGACCCCTGCCCTATGGTATCCTAGTCAGAGATTAAAGCGCAGGCAGGGAAGCCTCCACAGATAACATGGCTGCAGAGATGGGGACCTTGTATATAAGGAATCCCTCCACCATATGATAGGTTCCAGCAGGTATCCACCTCCTGGCTGCAGTACCTTAAAGGCCCAGTACACTCAATAACTAAATGTCCTGTGTTTTATATATATTTCCACATTGAGGTTTGGAATAATACTGTGAAAAAAAAAAAAATATGATAATGCCCTTTTAGTGTAAGAGCTGTCTCAAAAGACGGCCTAAAATTTCAGCCTGTTTTGGTTCGATGGAGTTTTGGCCTGCCAGGCAGTAAATGTGTTAATAGACCAATAACAAAGAGTTCAAAACCTCTCTACCAAGAGCTAGTTTTCTGTTTTCCCCTCCCCACTCAGACCACTCCCAGACAGTCCCAGCAAAATTCTTACTTGATAAATTGCTCTTTGTTAAGAAACTATTTTTGACCATTTGAATTTAAAACAATCACAGTAAGCTACTTAATTGTTACTCGTGAATTTTTTTTGATATTGAGCTAAAAACGGCTGCATTGGACCTTTTTAAGCTCTGGGAGCTTCATGTTCACTGTAGCTATAATTCCTGCGTGAGCTTTAATTCATCGATTATTGTAAGCCTGATGCACAATCAAGGTTACAGCAAGACCAGAGGGGTGGGGGTGGCAATGACAGGATGGGAAGCGATAGAGTTCAGAAAAAGACTACCTGATTAGCACCATGTCCAGGGTTAAAGGTGCAGTCCCAATTAATTGTCCATGTGCTCAGATTATTGCAGCAAAGCCTCCAGGTCCATAACAATGTGATCCCCCTCAGAATGACACAGTGAATTATACATCCTATAGTCGCTAGTGTTAGCTCCACTCCCTGTTCCATATTTGGGCATGGAAGCTGAAAGTGAAAGTTGCTACAGAATCCATTTTGAGATGACAGACCTACAGAATTCACCCTAAACTGGAGAGGGAAAAGGAGTAAAGTAAGTACCAAAGTTGAGAGGGAGAGTGACTACCTGATGCAGTCTAAGGAATTAACAGTGTTATAAAGAATGGTGTAACGGATTACTAGTGTTTGAAAGCGACATCACTTCTTAGTACTGAAGGACAACACGTTTTCAAAGAGGAAGTGAATCATGGTGATCTGTGAAATGGATGTTAAAATGGAGGATGTGTGCTAATACATGACTAGTGTTGAATCGAGTGATGGTTATCCTATTGTGTTTAATCCAGCGATGTATGCGCCACTAATGTGTTTGATCCTGGTTGTGTGGGATGTAGGCTACAGTTGTAGGCTGTGGTTCTGCCTGAAAGAGTGTCACGCTATCATAGCCCTTTTATTATATATTGGGTTTTTAGAGAGAGCCTGATGCCATTATTTGTGTTCACAGGTCTGTTGATCTGGGACACCACTGAGGGAGCACTGTCTTTAAAATGAGTCTCTCTGGGGGGAGAGAGGAGGGTGCTACTGCCTTTAAAATGTCACCCTATGTTAAGGATGACATAGACCACAAAGTTGAAAGGTGGGAGTAGAGTCCGTGTGTGTGTGCGTGCGTGTGTGTGTGTGTGTGTGTGTGTGTCTGAGCTCAGCAGTGATATTATTTAATCATTAGGGAGAATAAGGGCTTGATTCAATTCAGCAATGTTCCAGCATTCACATAGACTCTATTCACAGTAAACGCTGCATATGTCGGCTCAATCAAATATTACCTTTGCACTTCAATCGTTCTATACCGCAGAATTTCTGCAATACGGATTGAATCAGGCCCTAAATGAGACTGAAGGCCTGTTCTGTTGTGTTGAAGCCCAATCCAACAGGAGAGACCAGTCTCACCTGTACCCAGCTGTGTGTCCATGAAGAGTGACCAGTCTATGATGGCTCCAATCACATTCGGAGAGAAAAATTCTGCTTCTAAACAGAGGTAAGAACTCTGCTTTATGTCATTAGAGAACTGTCTGTACACAGTGCTGTGTGTATGGTATGTAGGCGGTTTCCTTGTAGACTGTTGGTAATGGAAATGACTTTGTGTGTGTATAGAGGCAGTGCTATGTTCAGTAAAAGAGGACATCAGCACCTGGTCAAATAAATAAGAGACTGAAGGTCTGTTGTGTTGAAGCCCAATCCAACAGGAGAGACCAGTCTCACCTGTACCCAGCTGTGTGTCCATGAAGAGTGACCAGTCTATGATGGCTCCAATCACATTCGGAGAGGAAAATTCTGCTACTAAACAAAGGTACGAACTTGCGGGACCGGCCTGCCTATTGAGTAGTGGACACTTCCTCAGTGTGTTTGTCTTCTCCCTGGTTGTTATGTCTGTCTTTGATTTTCTCAACCAACAAAACCAGTCGGCACATACAGTAGATAGAATCAATGAGCTGTAAATCCTTTTTTCAATACATACAGCAGGTTGTGAAGACTAGGAACTCTGTTCTCTTCATGTTGTTGACAGGATCCAACAGGAGAGACCAGTCTCACCTGTACCCAGTTGTGTGTCCATGAAGAGTGTCCAGATACAGTCAATTTCATTCAGAGAGGGAATCTCTGCTACTAAACAGAGGTAAGAACTCTGCTGTGCACAGTGCTGTGTGTATGTAGGATGTTTCCTTGTGGACGGTTGGTAAAATAAATGTCTTTGCTGTGTGCGTGTACATGACACATTTGTCAAGAATCCATTATCTGCCAAATACCCTCTCCCTGAGTTGTATATGTGTGGTAACCTGTGTCTGTCTGCCTGTTTGTATGAACTCTCCAGGTGTGTAAATGGTTATGCAAATTTCTGTGACCTCATGTTTGTCCACAGAAACAGACTGGAGAGATCACAGTCAGAGACCGAGACAGAGAGTCATCAAATGGACCTGTCCTCCATATTCAGGGTGGGCTGGCTTAGCTATGTTTTACAGTCTTCACAGTTGAACTAAATCAATTGTTAAGATTAGCTAAACTTATCATATACTGTTCATGAAAAGCTTTTGATTGTAATCTTTTTATGAAATGCTTAACTGATTGTATAACTGTTTACATTCTATGTTAGTCGCTCGAAGACGATATCATGACTTTTCTGAAGAGTCAGTTGAAGAGGTTTAAGAGGATTCTGAGCTCAGATCTCCCAGAGTGCTTTGAGAGCCAGGGGGAGGACAAGGACGTAGTGGATATTGAAGTTGCAAAGCAGGAGAGCAATGCCAGAGAGGGAGCTCTGAAGATCACACTGCATATGCTGAGGAACATGAACCAAACAGAGCTCGCTGACACACTGGAGAAAAGTAAGTCTTAAAGAGTGAATCTACAGTAGGGGGAACAGCACCACTGGCCGCCCCACCACTGTTGTTATTGTTTTTGTTGCCGAGCTGAGGCGCGTTGTGCAGCATTGGTAAAATAAATTGCCGTACATATGCTTTTTTTATCGCGCGTGCAATGATGTCTGAGGGAAAAAACAGTGTTTGTTGTTTGCAGTAACTTCTTTGTTGTTGTAATATCGCAAATGGATGTGGCAGTTTCACCATTAAGGATTCCAGCTTTAAGTCTTTAACCTTTTTAAGCTCTGAGCATTGTTTTGTACTCAGTACCGGGACTGCAAGCTTAAGTGGACTCAGAAAGTAGTAAGTGACATATATTTTGAAAACTACAGCGCTTGTCTTTTTGGAAATCGAGCTCAAATCTTACTGCTGGCAAGTCATAAGAATGCTCCCACCAACACCCCATGCGCTATGGTCATATTCATAGAGTTTGCAATTTAGGTAAACTCACCAAAGGTGCGAAAATGTTGTATGCATGGAAAGGAGTACACCCTAGTGGTTATCGTAATGCAGTGCATTTATTTATCATCCAGATTTCAAGGTCAACTCCCTCTTTGAAACAACTTGTTTGGTTTTAAATGGCCTATGTGGCATCGATATGAGTCAGAAACATATTTCTAGAGTAAAAATTGTCTACAAAGTGTAAATAGGATAGTTTTGTTTATAAAGTCAGTCTCATCCAAAACTGAGTTTTGTGAGTGATTTCATCACAATTTACTGGGGTATGGATTACGATCATGCCTACTAACACGAGAGATGCAGCTGTGCTGATTGCGCTCTATCAGCTGTGCACGCTCCATTCAATCATAGCCTGCCTTCCATGTTTGAGAAAATGTATTTCCATTTTTAGAGCGGTCACTCGACTATCTTATCAATATAATAGATAATCCTTGATGTATCTAATGAAGGTAGTTTAGCCTACAATATATGTTTCTCATAGAAAACGCCACCAGAGGGCTTCAGAGTTTAACAGGTTAGGTTACACTGAAAGGGATATTTAATTTCCCTAGATGCATCTATTGACATATTGTATTTCATTTCCCTAGATGCATCTATTGACATACTGTATTTCATTTCCCTAGAGCAGGTATTCCCAAACTGGGGTACGCACAATGCCATCGGGGGTATGCCAAATAAAAATGTGATTCACATTTTTTTTTTTAGCCTAGTCTAATAATTAACATCCAATCACATTAACCGTTACTCTCTCGCGGGAATTCCATTAACGGTCCGTATGTAACCAAACGTAGCTGCTGCTCATTCTGTTTGCTCTAAAATGAATAAATGGAAGAAGAAGAAAAAATTAAGGAAGACATCCTCTTCTGAAACCACTGGAAACCAGGACAACAGGAGAGGATTTTTTAAAGTACTGGACAGCTTTGTGACATCAAATGGACTTTGGTGGTCAAGATGTGTTGGTATCTGTACTGATGGTGCAAAAACCATGACAGGGAGACATAGTGGAGTGGTAACGCTCGTGCAAGCAGTTGCTCCCGACGCCACTTCGGTACACTGCAGCATCCACCGAGAAGCTCTTGCTGCCAAGGGAATGCCTGACAGCTTGAAAGACATTTTGGACACTACAGTGAAAATGGTTAACTTTGTTAAAGCAAGGCCCCTGAACTCTCGTGTATTTTCTGCACTATGCATTGATATGGGCAGCGACCATGTAACGCTTTTACAACATACAGAAGTGCGCTGGTTATCAAGGGGCAAAGTATTGACACGTTTTTTTGAATTGAGAGACGAGCTTAAAGTTTTCTTTACTGACCATAATTTTCACTTGTCTGACCGCTTGCATGATGACGAGTTTCTCACACAACTGGCCTATCTGGGTGATGTTTTTTCTCACCTGAATGATCTGAATCTAGGATTACAGGGACTCTCCGCAACTATATTCAATGTGCAGGACAACACACAGGTCTATCCATCATTGTATGATTTTTTGTGTGCAAATGAACTCAAGTTTACGGACAATGTCAAATGTGATATAGCGAAGCACCTGAGTGAGTTGGGTGCGCATTACGCAGGTACTTTCCCGAAACGGATGACACAAACAACTGGATTCATTATCCCTTTGATGCCCTGCCTCCAGTCCACTTACCAAAATCTGAACAAGAGAGCCTCATCGAAATTGCAACAAGCGGTTCTGTGAAAATTGAATTTAATGAGAAGCCACTGCCAGATTTCTGGATTGGGCTGCGCTCAGAGTATCCTGCCTTGGCAAATCGCGCTGTTAAGACACTGATGCCCTTTGCAACCACGTACCTATGTGAGAGTGAATTCCCGGCCCTCACTAGCATGAAAACTAAATACAGGCACAGACTGTGTGTGGAAAATGATTTAAGACTGAGACTCTCTCCAATACAACCCAACATTGCAGAGTTATGTGCGTCCTTTCAAGCACACCCTTCTCATTAACCCATGGTGAGTTATTCACTATTTTCGATGAACAAGTAAAGTTTTATCTGTAAGATCGCTAAATAAAGAGCAAAATGATTGATTATTATTATATTATTACTTGTGCCCTGGTCCTATATGAGCTCTTTGTCACTTCCCACGAGCCGGGTTGTGACACAAACTAACTCGTTCTTATGTTTAATAAATATATCGTATAGTGTGTGTGTGGCAGGCTTACAATGATGGCAAAAAACTGACCCTGGTGCTAGAGGGGGTACACAGCTGGAGGTTGAATGTTTGAAGGGGTACAGGACTATAACAAGTTTGGGAACTACTGACCTAGAGGCATCCATTGACATATTGTATATTACAGTATGTCAATAGATGCCTCTATGTAAATGAAGGACCTGCACAGATATTATCCTTAGTTGACATGCAGGCTGTCTATCTCCAAACATGTGCAACACTAATTCAAATATGTTTTACAATCGGTATTTTCTGTCTTTCAGATGAGCTTGCTGTGAAGTGCCAACGTAAACTAAAATCTAATCTGAAGAATAAGTTTCAGTGTGTGTTTGAGGGCATAGCTAAACAAGGAAACCCAACACTTCTCAATAAGATCTACACTGAGCTCTACATCACAGAAGGTGGAAGTGGAGAGGTCAATAATGAACATGAAGTGAGACAGCTAGAGGCAGCATTCAGGAGACCAGCAACACAAGAGATATCAATCAAATGCAATGACATCTTCAAACCCTTACCTGGACAAGACAAACCTATCAGAACAGTGCTGACAAAGGGAATCGCTGGCATTGGAAAAACAGTCTCTGTGCAGAAGTTCATTACGGACTGGGCTGAAGGAAAAGCAAATCAGGATGTCCAATTCATATTTCCATTATCTTCTCGGGAGCTTAATTTAATGAAATACAAGAAACACAGTTTGCTAGAACTTCTTCATCACTTTTTTGTGGAAACCAAAGAATCAGGAATCTCAAACTATGAAAGCTACAAAATTCTGTTTGTCTTTGATGGACTGGATGAGTTCCAACTTCCCCTGGACTTCCAGAACAATGAAAGCTGGTGTGACATCACAGAGTCAACCTCAGTGGATGTGCTGCTGACAAACCTCATCAAGGGGAATCTGCTTCCCTCTGCTCTCCTCTGGATAACCTCTCGACCTGCAGCAGCCAATCAGATCCCTCCTGAGTGTGTTGACCAGGTGACAGAGGTACGAGGGTTCAATGACCCACAGAAGGAAGAGTTCTTCAGGAAGAGAATCAGTGATGAGAATATGGCCAGTAGAATCATTTCACATATAAAATCATCAAGGAGCCTCTACATCATGTGCCACATACCAGTCTTCTGTTGGATTTCTGGTACAGTTCTTGAGCACATGTTGAAAACAGGAAAGAGAGGGGAGATGCCAAAGACTTTGACTGAGTTGTACACACACTTGCTGGTAGTCCTGATGATTGAGAAATGTCATAGGAACAATGAGACACAGCCACACTGGAATGAAGAGAGCATTCTGTCATTGGGAAAGCTGGCATTTCAACAGCTGGAAAAAGGAAATCTGATTTTCTATGAGGAACACCTGCGAGAGTGTGGCGTTGACGTCAGCGAGGAGTCTGTGTACTCTGGAGTGTGCACACAGATCTTTATAGAAGAGAGTGGGCTGTACCAGCAGAAGGTGTAATGCTTTGTGCATCTGAGCATTCAGGAGTTTCTGGCTGCTGTATACGTGTTTCTCACATTCAATAACAGTGGTGTGAATCTAATGGTTCAACCCGAATCAACCTCTGAAGTACTTATGCCATTCAAAAACAATCCTACATTTTGCCTCAATGTAAGTGCAGTGGAGATGGCTTTACAGAGTGAGAATGGACACCTGGACCTGTTCCTCCGTTTTCTTCTTGGCCTCACACTGGAGTCCAATCATACTCTCCTACGAGGCCTACTGACACAGACGAAAATCAGCTCACAAACCAATGCTGAAACAGTCAAGTACGTCAAGTGGAAGATTAGGGAGAATCTCTCTCCAGGAAGGTGCATCAATCTGTTCCACTGTCTGAATGAACTCAATGACCATTCTCTAGTGGAGGAGATCCAAAGCTACCTGAGCTCAGGCAGTGTCTCCAGAGAAGAACTGTCTCCTGAACAGTGGTCCGCTCTGGTCTTTGTGTTGCTTACATCAGAAAAGGAGCTGGATGTGTTTGACTTGAGAAAATACTCCAGGTCAGATGAAGGTCTTTTGAGGCTGTTGCCAGTGGTCAAAGCCTCCAGAACAGCTCAGTAAGTACAGTACATAGGTATTCAAATTTATAGTCATAACAAAAAAACATATGTATGTACAGTGGGATCTGAAATTATTGACACCCTTGATAAAGATGAGTAAAAGTTACTGTATAAAATACAACATTCAAATACTGAGCTATATTGTATGCAACAAAAAAAAGGGGAAATTATATATATATATTATTGTATACTAATACAATTGCTCAGAGAAAGAGATTTTGTTTAATTAACAAGTCATTTTTTTTCCAAAAAGGTAGGGGTCAAAATTATTGACAGCCCTGTTTTCAATACCTCACTTTGCAAGGATAACGGCACTGAGCCTTTTTCTAAAATGTTGTATGAGTTGGAGAACACATTGGAAGGGATCTTAGACTATTCATTCATACAGAATCCTTCCAGATCCTTCATATCCTTTATCTGTGCTTATGGACTACCTTCTTCAATTCAAACCAAAGATTTTCAATGGGTTTCAACTCCGGAGACTGAGATGGTCATTGAAAAATGTTGATTTGGTGGCGAATTAAGCATTTCTTTGTGGATTTTAATGTACCCTTGGGGTTATTGTCTTGCTGGAAGATCCACTTGCAGAGGCAGCATTGTTTTTGGCTAAAATATCCGAGTACTGATTAAAGTTTATGATGCCGTTGACCTTAACATGGGTCCCATGACCAATGGAAGCAAAATAGACCCATAACATCAAAGGTCTACCATGATATTTTACAGTAGGTATGGGGTTCTTTTCTGCTCATGCATTCTCATTTCAACGCCAAACCCACCACTGGTGTGCGTGGCCAAAGAGCACTATTTTCATGTCCTCTGACCAAAACACCAGTCCCATTGCAAGTGTTTATTACATGTTAAACAAAATATTTTTCTCTGAGCAATTGTATAATAATTTTTTTTTTAGCATACAATATAGCTCAGAAATGTAATTATTTATTTTATTTATATTTGCCCATCTTTATCAAGGGTGTCAATAATTTCAGACCACACTGTATATATAACATGAAACAAAGTGTCATTAATCTTTTCTCTTAAGTGACATGACATTTTACTTTTCAAATAGGTTGGAAAGTTGTGACCTCACAGAGAAATGCTGTAAAGCTTTGGCATCCGCTTTAAACTCCTCACACCTGAGAGAGCTGGACCTGAGCTGCAATCCTCTAAAAGACTCAGGAGTGAAGCTGCTCTCTGATGGACTAGGGAGTCCACACTGTAAACTGGAGAAACTGAGGTCAATATTCCTGTCTTTTTTAAATAAGGGTTAGCAATTGTTCAATAGATCCACATGTTTATTTGCATTTGATAACAGCTAAACAATACATTGAAAGAAAAGTCCTGACTGTGGATCAAAACGTAAAAACATACTCACCCCTGTCCTTCAGACTTAATGCATATATTGTTTTTTATAAAAAAAATGTATTTCACCTTCATTTAACCAGGTAGGCCAGTTGAGAACAAGTTCTCATTTACGACTGCGACCTGGACAAGATAAAGCAAAGCAGGGCGACAAAAACAACAACAGAGTTACACATGGGATAAACAAACGTACAGTCAATAACACAATAGGAAAAAAATCTATGTACAGTTTGTGCAAATGTAGTAAGATTAGGGAGGTAAGGCAATAAATAGGCCATAGTGGCGAAATAATTACAATTTAGCATTAACACTGGAGTGATAGATGTGCAGATGATGATGTGCAAGTAGAGATACTGGGGTGCAAAAGAGCAAAAATAAATAAATAGCAATATGGGTGGGGATGAGGTAGTTGGGTGGGCTGTGTACAGGTGCAGTGGTAAGCTGCTCTGACAGCTGATGCTTAAAGTTAGTGAGGGAGATATAAGTCTCCAGCTTCAGTGATCAGCAGAGAACTGGAAGGAAAGGCGGCCAAAGGGGGTTTTGGCTTCGGGGGTGACCAGTGAAATATACCTGCTGGAGCGCGTGCTACGGGTGGGTGTTGTTATGGTGACCAGTAAGCTGAGATAAGGCGGGGCTTTACCTAGCAAAGACTTATAGATGACCTGGAGCCAGTGGGTTTGGCAACGAATATGTAGCATGTGCCAGCCAACAAGAGCATACAGGTCGCAGTGGTGCGTAGTAAATGGGGCTTTGGTGACAAAACGGATGGCACTGTGATAGACTACATCCAATTTGCTGAGTAGAGGGTTGGAGGCTATTTTGTAAATGACATCGCCAAAGTCAAGGATCGGTAGGATAGTCAGTTTTACGAGGGTATGTTTGGCAGCATGAGTGAAGGAGGCTTTGTTGTGAAATATGAAGCCGATTCTAGATTTAATTTTGGATTGGAGATGCTTAATGTGAGTCTGGAAGGAGAGTTTACAGTCTAACCAGACACCTAGGTATTTGTAGTTGTCCACATATTCTAAGTCAGAACCGTCCAGAGTAGTGATACTAGTCGGGCGGACAGAAATCAGTTGACGAGCATGCATTTAGTTTTACTAGCATTTAAGAGCAGTTGGAGGCCACGGAAGGAGTGCTGTATGGCATTGAGCTTGTCTGGAGGTTTGTTAACACAGTGTCCATAGAGCATATGGAGCCAGATGTTACTATATGAGTGTACATTAACTCACATGATTTCAGGTTCTGTACTTTAATGTTAGATTTAAATGCTTGGAAATGATGCCCGTAGTGATTATCTAAATCTCTCTCTCGCTCTCTTTGGTAGTCGGTCGGTTTTAATGATGACGACTGGTGCAGTAACTTCTGTTTATTGTGGGTTCTTCAATGGCTCAGGAGTTTGAGTTTTGAAGCGCGGACTCTGAACAGTTGTCTACTGCTGTGAGGGTTTTGGAGTTCCAGGTGGATCAGGAGGAGCCGACATTTGTGAGTTGACTGTGCTGTATATTGCAGAACTTGAGGTTGTGTTTAAAATGCTTATGGGTCGGCCTGTCATCCAGTGCGTGTGATATACACTGAACAAAAATATAAATGCAACATGTAAAGTGTTAGTCCCATGTTTTATGAGCTGAAATAAAAGATCCCAAAAATGTTCCATGCGCACAAAATGATTATTTCTCACAGATTTTGTGCACACACAGAGCTGTTGTTGAGCCTGGCTTCCAAATGGGTGGGCCTATGCCCTCCCAGGCCCACCCATGCGCCCCAGCCCAGTCATGTGAAATCCATAGATTAGGGCCTAATTTATTTATTTCAATTGACTGATTTCCTTATATGAACTGTAACTCAGTAAAATCGTTGAAATTGTTGCACTTTGCGTTTATATTTTTGTTCAGTATAGTTCACAAAAGAAGATCCTTCTTGGGAGACAGTGTTGGGGCATCCTGATGGTATGGCCGGTCCATTGGAGCTGTGCCTTAATGATCTTTTTTTAGTGGAGTGGTTGGAAAGGATGTGGAGCACTGGAGCTGTGCGCATGCACAGGTGATGTTGGATGGCCTTTTGGGGCATCAGGTTTATGGCTAAGTAGTCGGCAATGGATGGTCTGTTCAGGAGTTTACTGAAGTGTTCCACCCACCTCTCTGCAATACTTATCTCTGAGGAAGGTTTTCCCATTTGCTGATCTCAGAGGTGACGTGCCAGACTTCACTGGTCGGTGTATGGTTTTGAGGCCTTCAAATAACTGTTTGATATAGTGTGTCTGCGTAGAATTGTGTGAGCTCTGCTAGTCCCTCCCACCATTGATCTTGCATCGATTGGAGCTGGCTCTTGTAATCTTGACGTCCTTATTGTCTCGCTGACACACAATGATATCATCCATCAGGTGCCTGTGCTTGGATCTTGGGTGCATCCATGTAGTTTTGTACTTGTCTGCTTTCCTGAAGATGGTGTTCATGATGACGAGGCTATTATCTGATAATTTACTCAGGAGTAGGATCTAATTTCCATTCATGGTCCCCACTCCCCACATTTTTGTCAATCACTCCTTGCCAGTTGGTGTTGGCGATGTCTTTGCCCACCCCGGCATTGAAGTCTCCAGCAATGATTAGTTTGTCATTCTGGGGAGTTGATTGGGTATGTTGTCTAGCTCTGAGTAGAACTGCTCTTTCACTTTGTCAGGGCTTGGTAATGTAGCTGCGTAGGCACTGATTATTGTGGCATGCCTAGTCTTGTTGAGAGGAATCCTGATTTTCATTAGCCTCAGGATGTGGGACAAAATCTTTGTTTATCATTGTTCTAACGTTCCAGGCAGATATTTTGTTTTCTATAGACAGAACATCATTCATGTAAATACAATGTGAGGATACTCAGTGAGGTTAAAAGTGTAATTCACAGTCTAGCTCAATAACTACATATGCAGTCCATCATGTTGGTAAGAGGGAGAACTATACAACTAACATTCTCCCACCAAATGGTAATAGTGTGTTTAATGAAATTATGATAAACTCTGCAGGCTGTCAGACTGTAAAGTCAGAAAGGAAGGCTGTGCTTCTCTGGCCTCTGCTCTGATGTTAAAGCCCTCACATCTGAGAGAGCTGGACCTGAGTAACAACCCCCTAGAAGACTCAGGAGTGAAGCTGCTCTCTGATGCACTGGGGAGTCCACACTGTAAACTGGAGACACTTAGGTCAGTATTCCTGTAATTGTCAAAAAAATGTATAACTGTGTTTATAAAGTGCCAATATCAGTATGTTATGCATTGTGTAACAATTGTGTATCAGTTATCTGCATATTGAAGACCAAAAACATGTACTTTAATAACTAGGGCTGGGTAACATACAACAGAGGATAGTAGTGTGTTCACTAAAATCATGATCAACTCTCTGCAGGCTGTCAAGCTGTGAAGTCAGAGAGGAAGGCTGTGCTTCTCTGGTCTCTGCTCTGAGGTTACACCCGTCACACCTGAAAAAGCTGGACCTGCATGGCAATGACCTAGAAGACTCAGGAGTGAAGCTGCTCTCTGATGGATTGGGGAGTTCACACTGTAAACTGGAGACACTGAGGTCAGTAAGCTAAATGTTCCTGCAATGTACAGTTGAACTTATAGTAACTGAGTATATAGTAAACATCACCCAAAGCCTGTGATGTCTGTTCAACCACCCTAAACAAATGGATTATAAACTTCTAATTAGAATAAACATAATTTATGACATGAACATTTTCTAAATGTGATGACATTAATATCAGTTGAACAGGTAAGATCACAGAGGTGAACTGCATGTGGTACTGGTATGAGCTCATAATAATGGGGAGAACATAGCTAGCATTTCTCACTTACACCACCAGAGGGTAGTAGTGTGTTGACTAAAATTATGATCAACTCTGCAGGCTGTCAGGCTGTAAAGTCAGAGAGGAAGGCTGTGCTGCTCTGGCCTCTGCTCTGATGTTAACCCCCTCATCCCTGAGAGAGCTGGAGCTGAACTTCAATCACCTAGAAGACTCAGGAGTGAAGCTGCTCTCTGATGCACTGGGGAGTCCACACTGTAAACTGGAGACACTGAGGTCAGTATTCCTGTAATTGTTCAACAGGTGATCATTTTCTACAGATCCAATGTGTTTATAGAAGGTTATATCAGTCCTTTGTTCATTTGAAAACAGCAAAAAAATATTTTGAAAGAAAAGTCCTGATTGGGAATTAACACTCACCCCTGTCATTTAGACTGACTGCATATCAGGGCCAGCGTTATGGCCCGCCCTACCATACCTCCTTGCCCGTCCAAATATAATATAGATCATCTATTTGACCGAGACGCGCAGTCACAGAAAGACGCATCAATCTCAGATGAAGCATCCCTGCGAGCGAAACAGCACCACTCTGTCTCAGTATGTGTACACCATGTATCTGATGCTGTCTGGATCAAAAGTATATTACGTGCCATACTCTTTTTGACCAGACAGCATCAGACACATGAGCTACATATAGTAAGACAGATGGGCGCTTTTTCGCTCACTCGGATGCTTTATCCGGTGAGATAGTTTCAGCAGAGAGGAAGAGGCTAAGCGAGAGGGCTCATTCTCGCCAAAATCTGTTCGGAATGAGCCCAATTCGTTTCTATGGGCTTAATATGCAGACCTAAGCTTGTTGCCTGCATTCCCACCTATGGGACAATGACTCCCATTGTTAGGGTGAAACATGAGCATCTCGTCATTATATACAGATCTCTGGTTTCAGGTAGCCACTTGCGAATTGGAAAGGACAGTTGACGGGTGCACATTGCACTGTTCGGATGCTGGCGTCCCCTAAAGTAAATTTATGTTTTGCCCAAATTATATAATTAATGCTGTCTAAATAAAATAATTCGAAATACTTCACCAAAGAGCATGACTTAGCCACAGAGGATCATTGGCTTCTTTAAAAAAATAACTGTGAATTGTTTCAAATCCCAAGCGTGTAGGCCAGCGGTTCCCAAACTAGGGGTCGTGAACCCATGTGGTGATTTGAAAATAGGGTTGCGAGAGAAACTGAAATAAAATAAATAAAATCGTGCTTGGTTCTTAAAACCGGGGTTACGTCAGTAACCTCCGGTAGCCGCTAGATGTGGTTGTCATAAACAGAGTGGTTTTTGTTTTCTTCCTACAAATGTGGCTCTATCTTTTGAACCGTTTAAGTTAGAAATGATTATATGACCCCATCACTGAAAGAGAAGAGTTTCCAGGAACGTATTTTCTGTTTCCCTCTACAATGCCCACAGGCAGCGCTGGACTTTTTAGAACAGAGTGGACAACCCCAGCATTAAATCAGACTGGGGGAAAAGGACATATCAATGATGATGTTCTTTTCTACACAGAAGAGCATACAAAATTATCGCCTGATCATCTTCTGAACTTTCCAATACCATTCTGATGCATTTCAGTCACTTCAAACCAGACTTCCTTCAAATTTAAATACTGTCAAAAGTACTGTCAGACCGTTTTGTAATAGACCGTCACAGCCCTAATAAAAAAAACTCAACATTGTCCTTTGAATACATCACTTTCTTTACACGGTGGAGTCGCAAACGTTTTTTTGATATCAAAATGTGGTCGCGGGACAAAAAGTTTGGGAACCCCGGGGCGTAGGACTATTTAGGAAGCCAGCAATTTGGGCAGCGTGTGTGGTAATATGCCTAGCTGATTATTGAGTTGCGGCTGTCAGTGAAAAGCATGTAAAATATGTGTGAAGACAATGTGTCTTGAGAAAAATTTTAAATGTTGAGACAAGAAGAAGGGGAGGGATGTGGGTTTAAGATATGGCGCATCTCTCTCCAGAATGCGGTCTCATTATTTAATTGTGGGAATTGTTTGGCCTTTGACTTTCTTTTTTATCAATTCCCCATCAGATACAGTGCATTCGGAAACTATTCAGACCCCTTGACTTTTTCAACATTATGTTACGTTACAGCCTTATTCTAAAATGGATTAAATACATTGTTTTCCTCATCAATCTACATACAATACCCCATAATGACAAAGTGAAAAGTTTTTTTTTTATTATTCAAATTTATGAAAAATAAAAACAGAAATTCCTTATTTATAAGTATTCAGACCCTTTGATATGAGACTCGAAATTGAGCTCAGGTGCATCCTGTTTCCATTGATCATCCTTGAGATGTTTCTACAACTTGATTGGCGACAAACCTGTGATACATTCAATTGATTGGATATTATTTGGAAAGGCACACACTTGTCTATATAAGGTCCCACAGTTGACAGTGCATGTTAGAGCAAAAACCAAGCCATAAGGTTGAAGCAATTGTCCTTAGAGCTCCGAGACAGGATAGTGTCGAGGCACAGATCTGGGGAAGGGTACTAAAACATTTCTGCAGCATTGAAGGTCCCCAAGAACACAGTGGACTCCATCATTCTTAAATGGAAGAAATTTGGAAACACCAAGACTCTTCCTAGAGCTGGCCGCCCGGCCAAACTGAGCAATCAGGGGAGAAGGGCCTTGGTCAGGGAGGTGACCAAGAACCCGATGGTCACTCTGACAGAGCTCTAGAGTTCCTCTGTGGAGATGGGAGAACCTTCCAGAAGGACAACCATCTCTGCAGCACTCCACCAATCATGCCTTTATGGTCGAGTGGCCAGACGGAAGCCACTCCTCAGTAAAAGGCACATTGAAGCCCACTTGGAGTTTGCCAAAAGGCACCTGAACAAGATTCTCTGGTCTGATGAAAACAAGATGAAACTCTTTGGCCTGAATGCCAAGCGTCACATCGGAGGAAACCTGGCACCACCCCTACGGTGAAGCATGGTGTTGGCAGCATCATGCCTTGGCAATCTTTTCAGCGGCAGGGATTGGGAGACTAGTCAGGATTGAGGGAAAGATGAACAGAGCAAAGTACAGAGAGATCCTTGATGAAAACCTGCTCAGGACCTCAGACTGGGGCGAAGGTTCACCTTCCAACAGGACAATGACCCTAAGCACACAGCCAAGACAACGCAGGAGTGGCTTTGGGACAAGTCTCTCAATGTTCTTGAGTGGCCCAGCCAGAGCCCAGACTTGAACCCGATCAAACATCTCTTGAGAGACATGAAAATAGCTGTGCAGCGACGCTCCCTATCCTACCTGACAGAGCTTGAGAGGATCTGCCGAGAAGAATATCAGAAACTCCCCAAATACAGGTGTGCCAACCTTGTAGCGTCATACCAAAGAAGACTTGAGGCTGTAATCACTGCCAAAGGTGCTTCAGCAAAGTACTGAGTAAAATGTCTGAATACTTATTTCAATGTGATATTTCAGTTTTCTATTTTTAATACATTTGCAGAAAAATCTAAAAACCTGTTTTTGCTTTGTCATTATGGGGTATTGTGTGTAGATTGATGAGAAAAACAAACAATTCAATCCATTTTAGAATAAGTTTGTAACATATCAAAATGTGAAAAAGTCAAGTGTCTGAATACTTTCCGAATGTACTGTATATCAGCAGTAGGCCTAGTAAATGTACCGTTAATCCCTGTCAGTTGGTTACATTCATTTCTGTTAATACATGTTTTTATTGCAGTCATTTACTGTTCTCATTCTCGGAGTGGTAACATTTTTTGCGGAGGTCACAACCTGCCACACAAGTTTTGATTTATTTCCTAACCATAATTTCAAGTTTTCGAAATGTTGTCGTTGTCTTTTGTTTGGAGCGCTCCATGTGAGCAATGAGAATGTCTGGTTTCTCTGTCCTGATAATGTTGAGGGAGTGTGCATGCCTGAGCACAACCTGGTCTCAGAGCATTTTGTATTATTCTGTACATAAATCCAAAGACACTTTATTTAGTATGATATGTTACGTTTCGTATGGTATGTATTAATTTGTGAATTTACATAATCTATTTTGTATGATATGTTAAAGTTAGCTAGCTGGCTAAAGTTATCTAGACTAGGGGTTAAGGTTTGGAGATAGGTTAGGTTAAAGAGTTAAGGTTAGGGGAGGAGTTAGCTAACATGCTAAGTAGTTGCAAAGTAGCTCAAAAGTAGTAAGTAGTTGAAAAGTTACTAGTTAGCTAAAATGCTAAAGTTGTCCGTGATGAGATTTGAACACGTTCGTGTTATAAGCCCACCTATTCACCCCGACCAACCACCCTCCTTTCGTTTTTGCCTTCAGTAACCTGATTTGATTGTCTTAACTCACCACGTCCACCACTAATAAGATGAGTTTCTTCTTCACATCACACAGTATCCTAAGTCAACGAAGTCTGGTTTTTAACGTCCATTGCGAATTATTAGCCTCACAGTAGGCTATTTGAAAAATCTTTCCAATACTCTCCCCCTCGATAATCACCAGGCCTTGGTGTGAAAGAGCAACATTTCATGATCATCCCATATATCCACTGGAAACGTCATAAAATAACTGAAAATGTTCCCTTGAGCAAAAACAGCTGTCTGTACGCATTGCTAGCAACAGCTTCTGGCCAGACCCAGTTGACTGATTTGATACATTGTTGCACTTCACTAGCGATAGCTCAAGTCAAGACATATAGAAAGTGAGGCAGACAGGCAGAGTAGAGAGATGAATGTGATTGAAAGAACCTGAATTTTTGTCAGGATATTTTCTACTGTTTTTGTTTGTTGACTTTTGGCCTAGGCCTATATATTTTACTTAGTTGACAATGGAAATTCTAAGCCTTCTGGGGCATTCCCTGAGTTCCATGCACTCATTTATTTAGCTGCCAATGGATCCTGGGGGATCAATATGGCAGAGGCTGGTGCTCTGGCATTAGTTGAATTTAAACTTTTATATTTTTATCATGTCAATTCAGATGTTTTATGATTAACCACGTGGCAATTATTTTGAGAAACAAAAACGTTATTATTGAAATTAAACTGTTCATGAAAATGCACATATGAAAATCATAAATGGCACGCAGATCGGTAGGATAAATTGTAAGCTTCCTAAAACTTGAAAATCATGCCTATGGTCTTTACTGTAACACCTATAAAAAAAAATGCCCACATAGTCTCGTGAAAAAACGTGCCCGCCTATGGAAATCAAATGCCGGTCCAACATATGGAGCCAGATATGTGACTATATGGACTACATATAACATATGCCTGTATGATTTGAGGTTCTGACTTCAATATTCAATGCTTGGAAGTGAGGCCTCTCCAACTAAAAAGCTAAACATTACGGACTATCACCCAAAATCAGTCTAGGTCAGCTGTAAATGTACTGCCTATGGTTATATAGTGCATATTCTTAAGAAAACATTGGGGTGATGTGAATGCACATACAGTACACCCCATCATGTCAGTGAAAGGGAGAATTATACAGCTGGCATTCTCTGTTTTCACCACCAGAGAGTAGCAGTGTGTTAACTAAAATCACAATAAACTCTTCAGGCTGTCATGCTGTGGAGTCAGAAGGGAAGGCTGTGCTTCTCTGGCCTCAGCTCTGATGTTAAACCCCTCAGCCCTGAGAGAGCTGGACCTGAGCCACAATGACCTAGAAGACTCAGGACTGAAGCTGCTCTCTGATGGACTGGGGAGTCCACACTGTAAACTGGATACACTGAGGTCAGTATCCCTGTAATTGTTCAACAAGTAATAATTGTCCCTGTGTTTATAGAGGCCAATATAAGTATTTGATGCATTGTGTAAGAGTTGTGTATCAGTTGTCTGCATATTGTAGAGCAAAAATATTTACTGTAACCAGGGCTGTGTAACATGGCCTTTTACTGGGGAAAGAGTATAAACAGGAACTATTATCACCCAAAATCTGGGATGTCATGAACATTTTCTAAATGGGATGACATTAATATCAGTTGAACAGGTAAGATCACGGATGTGAACTGCATGTGGTACTGGTATGAGCTCATAATGATGGGGAGAACATAGCTAGCATTTCTACCTTACACCACCAGAGCGTAGTAGTGTGTTGACTAAAATGTTGATCAACTCTGCAGGCTGTCACACTGTAAGGTCAGAGAGGAAGGCTGTTCTTCTCTGGTCTCTGCTCTGATGTTACACCCCTCACATCTGAGACAGCTGGACCTGAGTGGCAATCACCTACAAGGCTCAGGAGTGAAGCTGCTCTCTGATGCACTGGGGAATCCACACTGTAAACTGGAGACACTGAGGTCAGTATTCCTATAATTGTTGAATAAGGGGTAAATATTCATCAGCTCTAGATTAAATAAACACTGTCCATATAATGAAAATGTTATGTTCTCGTGGGCCCATGAAATGTTCAACGAATTGTGTGAGGGGGAAGGGATGGGCGGATTTCTCCATCCCTTTCTCCGGCCGTTGTATTGGGCAGTTCAATGGTGAGAAAGTCTCAGTCCCAGGAGCAAAAACCTGCATCAGGAAATGTTGTCCATCATAGTTCATGTGGGATTCAATGACATTATGAAGGGCAGCTCAGAACAGCTGAAGATGGATTTTAAAGAACTGATTGGGTCTCTGCTTGACACCAACAAACGCCCCATAATATCTGGCCCTATACCCTTCCTAAATCGTGGCATTGAACGTTTCAGCGGACTTTTAGCCCTCCATAACTGGCTACGAGACTATTGTAGTTCTGTCAGTAAAACATTTTTGATAACTTCTGGAAACAAACCTCGATTTATAAGGTGGATGGGATCCACCCAAATCATTTGGGTTCCTGGGTCCTTTCACAGCATTATAAGGCTGCGTTGAGACAATGACTTATCAATGACCCAAGCCCAGCTCATTTAATCCCTACCATTGTGTCACTGAGTTTCCATAATGCTTCAGCAAATGTACATTATCCCAGGGGCGTTGGAAGACACAATGTAAGTAACCTAATGTAAGTCCCTCGAACTGCCCTGAATGCCTCTGCTGATCCTATAGCTGTTGTATGCAGTAATAATTTGCCTATGAACCAAAGTGATACTGTTAGCACTGAGGTGGTGTGCCCTAGTAGGAAGTCCACTGTGTGAAGCTCACCCTGCACTAACATAAATAACATGAGCATGTCTACTTCTGCTAAGCTTCCCAGTAAAGCAATGAAAACAATCAAGCATCCCAGAAAAGTGTTCAAAATAGTCCATGATAATGTACAGTGCATTCGGGAAGTATTCAGACACCTTGACCTTTTCCACATTTTGTTACATTACAGCATTATTCTAAAATTGATTAAATAAAACATGTTCCTCATCACTGTACACAAAATGCCCCATAATGACAAAGCAAAAACAGGTTTTTAGACGTTTTTGAACCTCAAATCATACAGGCCTATGTTATCTGTAGTCCATATAGTCACATCTCTGGAGTCAGAACGAATCAGTTGGACGGACATTTGATTTCCATAGTCTGGCACATTTTTTCACGGGACTATGTTTCCATTTTGATTACTGCATACAGGCAAATGATTACTGCATACACTCGCTATAGGACCAGCAGAGGCATTCATGGCAGTTAGAGGGACATTCATTAGGTTACTTACAATGGGGAACAAGTCAAGGGGTCTGAATACTTTCCGAATGCACTATATGTAGCTTAAGAAAGGTTAATGAAATCAATAATTTGCTCGTAACAGATGACATTCATATTCTGACAATCTCTGAAACTCACTTTGATAATACCTTTTTCTTGATACAGTAGCAATCCATGGTTATAACATTACAGAAATGACAAAGGTGGAGGTGTTGCCGTTTATATTCAGAACCACATTCCTGTAAAGCTTAGAGAGAATCTAATGTTAAATACTGTTGTAGTAATATGGCTACAGGTTCATCTGCCTCACCTAAAGCCCTTTCTGGTGGGAAGCTGCTATAGACGACCAAGTGCTAACAGTCAGTATCTGGATAACTTGTGAAATGCTTTATAATGTACAGTACCAGTCAAAAGTTTGGATTCACCTACTCATTCAAGGGTTTTTCTTTATTTTACTATTTTCTACATTGTAGAATAATAGTGAAGACATCACAACTATGAAATAACACATATGAAATCTTGTAGTAACTCCAAAAGTGTTAAACAAATCAAAATATATTTGAGATTCTTCAAAGTAGCTACCTTTTGCCATGATGACAGCTTTGCACACTTTTGGCATTCTCTCAACCAGATTCATGAGGTAGTCACCTAGAATGTATTTCAATTAACAGGAGTGCCTTGTTAATTTGTTAACTTCTTAATGCGTTTGAGCCAATAAGTTGTGTTGTGACAAGGTAGGGGTGGTACACAGAAGATAGCCCTATTTGGTAAAAGACCAAGTCCATATTATGGCAAGAACAGCTCAAATAAGCAAAGAGAAACAACAGTCCATCATTACCTTAAGACATGAAGGTCAGTCAATCCGGAACATTTCAAGAACTTTGAAAGTTTCTTCAAGTGCAGTCGCAAAAACCATCAAGTGCTATGATGAAACTGGCTCTCATGAGGACCGCCACAGGAACGGAAGACCCAGAGTTACCTCTGCTGCAGAGGATAAGTTCATTAGAGTTACCTGCCTCAGAAATTGCAGCCCAAATAAATGCTTCACAGAGTTGAAGTAAACGACGCATCTCAACATCAACTGTTCAGAGGAGACTGCGTGAATCAAGCCTTCATGGTCAAATTGCTGCAAAGCAACCCCTACTAGAGGACACCAATAAGAAGAAGAGACTTTCTTTGGCCAAGAAACATGAGCAGTGGGCATTAGACTGGTGGAAATCTGTCCTTTTGTCTGATTTGTCCAAAATTTAGATTTTTGGTTCCAACCACAGTGTCTTTGTGAGATGCACAGTATGTGAACAGATTATCTCCGCATGTGTGATTCCCACCTTGACGCATGGAAGAGGTGTGATGGTGTGGAGGTGCTTATTTAGAATTCAATGCACACTTAACCAGCATGGCTACCACAGCATTCTGCAGCGATACGCCATCCCATCTGGTTTGCGCTTAGTGGGACTATCATTTGTTTTTCAACAGGACAATGATCCAAAACACACCTCCAGGCTTTCTAAGGGCTATTTGATTAAGGAGAGTGATGGAGTGCTACATCAGATGACCTGGCCTCCACAATCGCCTGACCTCAACCCAATTGAGATTGTTTGGCATGATTTGGACCTCAGCGTGAAGGAAAAACAGTCTTGAATGAGTTCCCACATATGGTGAGCACTTGTTGGCTGTTGGACAAGCATTCCTCATGAAGCTGGTTGAGAGAATGCCAAGAGGTGTGCAAAGCTGTCATCAAGGCAAAGCCTGGCTACTTTGAAGAATCTCAAATCGAAAATATATTTTGATTTGTTTAACACTTTTTTAGTTGCTACATGATTCCATGTGTTATTTCATAGTTTTGATGTTTTCACTATTTTTCTACAATGTAGAAAATAGTAAAAATAAAGAAAAACCCCACAAGTAGGCGTGTTCGAAAGTTTTGACTGATACCTCTGTTGCAATCACATACAGTATGTTTTCTGGATGATTTAAATATTTACTGGCTTTCATCAAGCTGCCCACTCAAGAAAAAGCTTCAAACTATAACTATTGCCTGCAACCTGGTTCAGGTTATCAGTTAATCTACCAGAGTAGTTACTAACAGCACAGGAATTAAATCATCAACATGTATCGATCACATATTTACTAATGCTGCAGAAATTTGCTTTAGAGCAGTATCCAAATCCATCGGATGTAGTGATCACAATATAGTTGCCATTTCTAGGAAAACCAAAGTTCCAAAGGCTGGGCTTAATGTAGTGTGTAAGAGGTCATACAAGAAGGAGTGTAGTGATTCCTATGTTGTTGATGTAAATAATATTTGTTGGTCTGTGGTGTGTAATGAGGAGCAACCAGACACTTATTCCAGTTACTAATAAGCATGCACCCATTAAGAAAATGACTGTAAAAACAGTTAAATCCCCGTGGATTGATGAGGAATTGAACAATTGTATGGCTGACAGGGATGAGACAAAAGTCTGGCTGCACAACCGATTGGCAAATGTACCGCAAATTGAGAAATCATATGACTGGACTGAATAATAAGAATAAGAAACTATACTATGAAACATAGATAAATTACATAAAGAATGAAAAGCTTTGGAGCACCTTAAACCTGTTGAGGATCTTATCCCGATCTTATCCCGGTATTGGGATTCATTGTCATGTGACCATGGCGGGGAATTCAAAACTGCAAGAGTAATCATTTCAAAAAATCAAATAATCAACTATTTTCCTCCATTTGAAAGATATATCTCCTAAATCTAACCACGCTGTCCGATTTTCAGAGGCATTACGGAGAATGCATAAAGTTAGGTTATGTGAGGAGAGTACATTGACAATAGCTGCGTGTAATGTTTAGCCAATTCAAAGAAGGGCATCAACAGACAGAAAACTAGCTAGAATTATGCACTTACCTTTGACAATCTGCATCAGATGACACTCATAGGACATTATGTTATACAATACATGCATTTTTAGTTCCATCAAGTTCATATTTATATCCAAAAACAGCATTTACAGTCGCGGTGAAATTCAGAATTTTTTTCGGCTCGAATGCACCCAGTGAATCCAGCATTACAAATCACGGAATTACTATTCGAAAACATTGGTAAATTATAATATTGTCATTCAAAGAATAATATATTATCATCTCGTAATTGCTACCGAATGGCCAGATCTCAAAATAACTTTACTGGGAAATCACATTTTGCATAAACTGGGTACTATGCTAACAACAATAAGCTATATGCTAAGCTAAGCTAAGCTATACCGTTAGCATTAGCATCATCTAATATCGATAATAACATTCTAAATATCCCCTTACCTTTGATTATCTCCATCAGAAGGCGCTGCCAGAGATCCCAGGTCCAGAACAAATGTGGTTTCTTTTGACAAAGTTCATAATTTATGTCCAAATAGTTAGCGTTCAGTAGGCTCCCACAAAATGAGGTGGGCAGTGTAAAGTCACGTCGAAAAGCTAAAGAAAACCTAGTAAATAATCTATTTACGTTTGTTTAAACATGTCAAACGTTGTTTAGCACTAATCTTTTGTTCCATTTTTAACGTGAAACATCAGTAAACATCAGTAATATTTTCACACAACCTATCAAGTGTCTAGAATAAACGATAATGACAAAGGAACTCTTCTCAGATTCATGCGCAGGCGCAAAAAATGAAGTGATGACGTGTCAACTTGTAAGCTTTCTAATTCGGTCTGTATTCATGACAGATGCTTCCAACAACTTTCTAAAGATCGTTGACATCTAGTGGAAGCAGTAGGAGTTGCGAACTGAATCCTTTCTCACTGTGGTATCTTTAAAACAATGACACTAAATAGTACAGTCACAAAATTCTCATTTTTTTAAATCTATTTTTCACAGGTTTTTGCCTGCAATATGAGTTTTGTTATACTTACAGACACCATTCAAACTGTTTTAGAAAATTCAGAGTGTTTTCTATCCGAATGTGTTAATAATATGCATATCCTAGCTTCTGAGTTGGTGTAGGAGGCAGTTAAAAATGGGCACATATTTCTTTCAAAATTCTCAATACTGCCCCCGTGGCCCGTAGAGGTTAAATGAAATTTTGAGCAAGAAGGCAAACTGAGCTCCATCATTCATTGAATCAGATTGCTCACTCATCACACAACTCACAGATTTTGCCAATTTCTTTAATTATTTTTTTTATTGGCAAGATTAGCAAACTTAGGCATGACATGCCAGCAACAAACGCTGACACTACACATCCAAGTATAACTGATCAAATTATGAAAGACAAGCATTGTAATTTTGAATTCCGTAAATTGAGTATGGAATAAGGGATTTTTTGTTGTTGTTGTCTATCAACAATGACAAGCCACCGGAGTCTGACAACTTGGACGGAAAATGACTGAGGATGATAGAGGACGATATTGCCACTCCTATTTGCCATATCTTCAATCTAGGCCTACTAGAAAGGGTGTGCCTTCAGGCCTGGGGGGAAGCAAAAGTAATTCTGCTACCTAAGAATAATAAAGCCCCCCTTTACTGGCTCAAATAGCTGGTAATCAATCAGCCTGTTACCAGCCTTTAGTAAACTTTTGGAAAAAATGGTGTTCGACCAGATACAATGCTATTTTACTGTAAACAAATTGACAACATCTTCGCGCTTATAGGGAAGGATCTTCAACAAGCACGGCACTTACACAAATGACTGATGATTGGCTGAGAGAAATTGATGATAAGATTGTGGGAGCTGTTTTGTTAGACTTCAGTGTGGCTTTTGACATTATCGATCATAGTCTGCTGATGGAAAAAAACATGTGTTATTGCATTACACCCCCTGCTATATTGTGGATAAAGAGTTACCTGTCTAACAAAACACAAAGGGTGTTCTTTAATGGAAGCCTCTCCAACATAATCCAGGTAGAATCAGGAATTCCCCAGGGCAACTGTCTAGGCCCCTTATTTATTTATTCATTATATTTTTTGCTAATGACATGCCACTGGTCTTGAGTAAAGCCAGTGTGTCTTTGTATACGGATGACTCAACACTATACACACCAGCTACTACAGCGAGTGAAATCACTGCAGCACTTCACAAAGAGCTGCAGTTAGTTTCAGAATGGGTGGCAAGGAATAAGTTAGTCCTAAATATTTCAAAAACTAAAAGCATTGTATTTCAAATCAAATCAAATCAAATGTATTTATATAGCCCTTCGTATATCAGCTGAAATCTCAAAGTGCTGTACAGAAACCCAGCCTAAAACCCCAAACAGCAAGTAATGCATGTGAAAGAAGCACGGTGGCTAGGAAAAACTCCCTAGGAAAAACTCCCTAGAAAGGCCAAAAACCTAGGAAGAAACCTAGAGAGGAACCAGGCTATGAGGGGTGGCCAGTCCTCTTCTGGCTGTGCCGGGTGGATATTATAACAGAACATGGTCAAGATGTTAAAATGTTCATAAATGACCAGCATGGTCAAATAATAATAATCAGAGTAGTTGTCGAGGGTGCAACAAGCACGTCCGGTGAACAGGTCAGGGTTCCGTAGCCGCAGGCAGAACAGTTGAAACTGGAGCAGCAGCATGGCCAGGTGGACTGGGGACAGCAAGGAGTCATCATGCCAGGTAGTCCTGAGGCATGGTCCTAGGGCTCAGGTCCTCCGAAAGAAAGAAAGAAAGAGAGAAAGAGAGAATTAGAGAGAGCATATTTAAATTCACACAGGACACCGGATAAGACAAGAGAATACTCCAGATGTAACAGACTGACCCTAGCCCCCCGACACATAAACTACTGCACTATTTGGGACAAATTATTCACTAAACCATAAACTTAAACTAAATCTTGTAATAAGTAATGTGGAAATTGAGCAAATTGAGGTGACTAAACTGCTTGGAGTAACCCTGGATTGTAAACTGTCAATGTCAAAACATGTTGATACCACAGTAGCTAAGATGGGGAGAAGTCTGTCCATAATAAATCGTTGCTCTGACTTTTTAACAACACTATCAACAAGGCAGGTCCTACAGGCTCTAGTTTTGTCGCACCTGGACTACTGTTCAATCGTGTTGTCAGGTGCCACAAAGAAAGACCTCTGAAAATTACAATCGGCTCAGAACAGGGCAGCACGGCTGGCCGTTAAATGTAAACAGAGAGATACCATTGATAATATGCATGACTCATAGTGGAAGAGAGATTGACTTCATCACAACTTGTATTTGTAAGAAGTGTTGACATGCTGAATGCACCGAGGTGTCTGTTAAAACTACTAGCACATAGCTCGGACACCCATGCATACCCCACAAGATATGCCACCAAAGGTCTCTTCACAATCCCCAAGTCAAGAACAGACTATGGGATGCGCACAGTACTACATAGAGCCATGGCTACCTGGAAGTTTATTCCACATCAAATAACTGATGCAAGCAGTAGAATCAGAATAAAAAACAGATAGAAATACACCTTATGGAACAACGGGGACTGTGGAGAGACACACAGGCACAGACACACATAATGTACTGTACACATACACCTGATAAGACACGCACTCTACACACACGTACACATGGAGGTTGTATTGTAAATATGTGATAGTGGAGTAGTGGCCTGAGGGAACACACTAAATGTATTGGGTAAAGTGTTATGAAATGGATTGTCATGTAATATTTTGAATTGTATGTAATTGCCTTAATGTTGCAGGACCCCAGGAAGAGTAGATGTTGCATTGGCAGCAGCTAATGGGGATTATGTTACTGGTATAAGTAAAAAATATATAATTGGTATAGTGTAGTACATCCGGTGTAGTACTTGGTCAGAAATAGGTACTGTTTTCTTGGAACTCTGCAATACTTTTGAGCTAAAATTCTATAAGGGGTGCAGGAACTCAAGCAGTAGCAGTAGCTCCTGCCCAAGTCAAGCACTGAGTACATCCCATAATGTCTGACAAGTGGATAACTATTTCACCCCTGGAGGGTAGCAGTGTGTTTACCAAAATCACATTCAATTCTGTGCAGGCTGCGATGGTGTGGAGTCAGAGACGAAGGCTGTTCTTCTCTGGCCTCTGCTCTGATGTTAAACCACTCACACCTGAGAGAGCTGGACCTGAGTGTCAATGACCTAGAAGACTCCGGACTGAAGCTGCTCTCTGATGGACTGGGGAGTCCACACTGTAAACTGGAGACGCTGAGGTCAGTATTCTTATAATTGTTGAATAAGTTGTTAATCAGATCTACATTATGTTTTATATGCTGTAAACCTGTAGAACTTTCATTATTAACATAATAAATTAACACCACCCATAGAATTTATATTTATAAAATTCAATGATACTTACCAAGTTTCAAAATATAATTGATAGTGTAGTTCACATTGTTCCTGACAAAGGCAGAATTATACCGCTGCCATTGTTCATTTTCACAAGTGTAGCAGTATTAATGAAATCATGATAAACTCTGCAGGCTTTCATCATGTAAAATCGGAGATAAAGGCTGTGCTTCTCTGGCGTCTGCTCTAATCTTAAACCCCTCATACCTGAGAGAGCTGGACCTGAGTTGGAATGACCTGCATCATTCAGCAGTGAAGCTGCTCTCTGATCAACTGGCCGATCCTCTCTGGAGACTGGAGAAACTGAAGTACAGACACAATATTCATATAAACACACAGTATTCATGAGCAAAACATGTATCCAACCCCCTTCTCACACCCATCCCTTCTGCACTGGACTTACATTTTTCAGCTCTCTGGGAAACTAAATATGCACTTGATACATTTGTGCTTTATTGTATTTGTTTTGTTGCTTGTGCCTGTGCCTGTGTATTAATCAAACAGTGTATGTTTTTCAGCTTTTTCTGCCATACACATACGGTGTCTAGTGATGAGAATGAAGACTACGTACACAACATGACACAACAAAAGTATGTGGACACATGCTCGTCGAACATCTCATTCCAAAATCAAGGGCATTAATAGGGAGTAGGTTACCTACTTTGCTGCTACAGTATAACTGCCTCCACTCTTCTGGGAAGGCTTTCCACTAGATGTTGTAACATTGCTGCTGGGACTTGCTTCCATTCAGCCACAAGAGCATTAGTGAGGTCGGGCACTGATGTTGGGCGATTAAGCAGCGTTCCATTTCATCCCAAAGGTGTTCGATGGAGTTGAGGTCAGGGCTTGGTGCAGGCCAGTCAAGTTCTTCCACACTGATCTCGACTAACCATTTCTGTATGGATCTCGCTTTGTGCACGGGGGCATTGTCATGCTGAAACAGGAAAGGGCCTTCCCCAAACTGTTGCCACAAAGTTGGAAGCACAGAATTGGCTAGAATGTCATTGTATGCTGTAGCTTTAAGATTTCCCTTCACTGTAACTAAGGGGCCTAGTGATCTTAGGCTTGTGTGCAGTTGCTCGGCCATGGAAACCCATTTCATGAAGCTCGCGATGAACAGTTATTGTGCTGACGCTGCTTCCTTAGGCAGTTTGGAACTCGGTAGTGAGTGTTAAAACCGAGGACAGACAGCACTTGGCGGTCCTGTTCTGTGAGCTTGTGTTGCCTACCACTTTGCGGCAGAGCAGTTGTTGCTTCTAGACATTTCCACTTCCCAATAACAGCACTTACAGTCGACAGGGGCAGCTCTAGCAGGGAAGACATTTGACGAACATACTCCTATGACAGTGCCACGTTGAATGTCACTGAACTCTTCAGTAAGGCCATTCTACTGACAATGTTTGTCTATGGAGATTGCATGTCTGTGTGCTTGATTTGTCAGCAACGGTTGTGGCTGAAATAGCAGAATCCACAGTTGTGTGTGTATTTATAGTGTACATTATCATACTTGGAAAAAGAGATGTGAGTGTTGACTGCTGTGAAGAATACGTCTGTAATTTAAAAGACACACAATACAATTCGAACACTATTTCAACACTATCACTATCAAAGGAAAGCAGAAAGTGGGGCAACCCACATCCTACAAAAATGCCTAGAAGAATGATTCATTCATTGGTTTTCTTATATTGTTATATCCACCATATTTATAATTGGAACCAGGCAAAGCAGCTGGAATCATAATCGGAGCTAGCATTAGCAGCCGAGGTGTAACTATAGTGGACTACTAGCTAGTTACCGTAACAAGACTAAACTAGCTAATCCTTCACGAGTACCATCTACAGTCCTGATGTCTAGCAGCTTCAAATACCTTGACCCAGACATTAAAAAGGCATACAGTATATACTGAACAAAAATATAAACGCAACATGCAACAATTTCAATGATTTTACTGAATTACAGGTCATATAATGAAATCAGTTAATTGAAATAAATTCATTAGGCCCTAAACTATGAATTTCACATGACTGTGCAGCCATGAGTGGGCCTGGGAGGGCATAGGCCCACCCATTGGGGAGCCAGGCCCAGCGAATCAGAATTAGTTATTTGTCACAAAAGGGCTTTATTACAGACAGAAATACTCCTCAGTTTTATCAACTGTCCAGGTGGCTGATCTCAGACAGTCCCGCAGGTGAAGAAGCCAGATGTGGAGGTCCTGGGCAGGCTTGGTTACACGTGGTCTGCGGTTGTGAGGCCGGTTGGACGTTCTGCCAAATTCTCTAAAACGACGTTGGAGGTGGCTTATGGTAGAGAAATTAACATTCAATTCTCTGGCAACAGCTCTGGTGGACATTCCTGCAGTCAGCATGCCAATTGTACGGTCCCTCAAAACTTGAGACATCTATGGCATTGTGTTGTGTGACAAACTGCACATTTTAGAGTGGCCTTTTATTGTCCCCAGCACAAGGTGCACCTGTGTAATGATCATGCTGTTTAATCAGCTTCTTGAAATGTCACACCTGTCAGGTGGATGGATTATCTTGACAAAGGACAAATGCTCACTAACAGGAATGTAAACCAATTTGTGCACAAAATTGGAGAGAAATAAGCTTTTTGTGCATATGGAACATTTCTTGAATCTTTTATTTCAGCTCATGAAACATAGGACTAATATATATTTATTCAGGTTTATGCATGTTATTTATTGCTAAAACAACATAATATGAGCTCTTCGATTACTGCCTTTCATCAATTTTGTCAAAAAATATTGTCTATTCATTCTTCATTAATAGATTGTAAGGAGCATTCAATCTACACACTCAAACTTGCTGAGGTGAAAAGTTATACATTACAGGATGATGATTGATTTGTAATACATTGTATTGTGTTCTCCTCCAACAGATGCATGTGAGCTCACACTGAACCCAAACACAGCACACAGAGAGCCCTCTCTGTCTGAGAGGAACAGAAGGGTGACACGGTTATTGGTGAAGCAGCTGTGTCCTGATCACCCAGAGAGATTCAGGGACTGCCCCCAGGTGCTACGTAGAGAGGGTCTGACTGGGCAATGTTACTGGGAGACAGAGTGGAGTGGAAAAGCTTATATAGGAGTGGCATATAGAGGAATAAACAAACATGGAGAGGCTAATTCTTTGTGTAAAGTGGATTCAATGACAAGTCATGGGGTCTGGAGTGCTCCAATGACAATTACACTGCCTGGCACAGCAATAAGAGCGCTATCGTACCTGTCTGCTCCTCCCGCTCCAACAGAGTAAGAGTGTATCTGGACTGTCTGCATGGCCATCTATCCTTCTACAGCATCTCCTCTGGCAGTCTGACCCAAATGCACACATTTAACACCACATTCACTGAGCCTCTCTACCCAGGGTTTGGGGTTTGGGATTATGGCTCCTCTGTATTTTTATGCAAGGTTAAACGTTGAAACTAAATATTGGTGATGTCACCTCATTGTCCCTGGAACATCTAGCCTCCTACTGTCCTGGAGGAAAACCTGAGGCTTCAGATAAATCACTCTCCTATGAAGACAACTGTGTGACATGATTGGATGTTTTAAACTATGATGATGACTTCCACCACCACTTGTGGGTTCGCTGATGGCTGTATAATCCGATTTGGGATGCACACTGTCTGCCACAGACAGAGCACACAAAATCCTGTCCCTTTGAGGCCGGCGCAGCCATGGTCATGTTTCGTCTTTGTTGTTTCGTCAGGTGACGTTCAGTCCTTTTCACCTCAGCCAACTGCACTCCTTGGTCGCAGAGCCCGCGCCAGGCGGAACGGTCCACAGCAAGTCTAAAGGGAGGCAGGGTTTATCCCACACTGCCTTATGTGGGATCTTCAAGGGGTTCTTTACACACCTTTTCTGTTCACCTGCTTAGCGATGGCCCAGTTGTAGCTGTCCGTACAATATATTTTGCAGCAGGCGTTCCTCTGGCATCGATCCGGATGGCAAGGCCGAGCCATCTGAGTTTGTGGTGAATGATGGTCGCCTCAATGATCCTGCAGTTGAATCTCTTCAGGATCTTTGAGTGTAGTACACGGTTCTGCCAGGTTACTTTGAAAATGAGTTGGAGGCATTGAAAGGACTCCAGTTGTTTTAAGTGGCAGCTGTAGACTGTCCATGTTTCACATCCATGGAGGAGTGTGGAGTGTAGACTAAGACTTCACTTTGCTGTGCAGGTTGCTGTTGTTGAAAACTCTTCCTTAGCCATCCAAAGGAGGATGAGGCCTGTCTGAAACAGTTCTTGGATATTCTGGTCGATGTTGCTGTCTTCCAAGAGAATGCTTCCAAGGTATTTGAAGGTGCAATGGCCAGTGAGGAGCCTGCAATGGAGAAAGCGGATGATTCAGGTGTAGGATCAGATGACTACTGACATAGGATCTCTGTTTTTGGAATGTTATCAGACAGGCCTTCATTTTGCTGTATGTTTTCACAGCTGCTGTGAGGGTGGCTTGTACTGTAGAGCTAGCTTCTGTGTATGTGCCACAAGACACACACAATGAACACTGACATTGATACACTCTAGTCATGTACATGATTATGTAAATATTGATGGAATATTCCTAAACTGGTTCACAAACATTGTAAACTAGACTTAATTAATCAAGAGTGAATCATCACACACTGATTGCAAAAAATATATGAATTTGAAAATCAGATTTTTTTATTTTTTTACATGTGTTTATGGTTCAAATTGCCTCTCTTTAAATACATTAACGTTTTTGTATGTGCTCAGTTTTAATTTGTGCCTTAACCTTTATTGTGTTTTGCATAAAAGTGGAAGAAAAACTTATCCGTTAATGTAACTTTTGTTAATGGGTGTTATTTCCCTAGACTTAGATGTTTGTGGTCTCTTTGTATGTTTTATTACACAGTGTTGTGGACATTGTTCACAACCGTAGCCTAGGTCACAAATGTTTCTGTCAAATTGTAGTATAAACAACTATTTTTGTCTATATCAGCTAAATTAAACTGAATGAAATGTTTCTGTAATTATGAAATGAACTGAAGGATGTGTAGGCCTACTAATCAAATTATTTTGGTGAAAGTAAAGAGGTTTGGTTCTTATTATGTTTGGTGAATGCAGAGCTACCCACGAGACCTTCAGAATGGGAACTGTCTGATATTTTTCATTATATGATGGAAAGGACAACTTATAGTTGTAGATTAGGCTTTCTCCAACTATCCATAAAACTATCTCTGGGTTGTTCCACGAAAAGAGTGCCTTTGCGTCCCTTTGATATTTTAAGTAGAAATTGTGCACCAATACTGAATTTTAAAAGCATGTTATATTAAATGAAATGTCCTTTAATAAAGACCACATGGAGAATTGAATCAATCTAAATATAAAGACTTGCTAAAGTAATTTTCTTGGTATTTCATTACTTTAACATCATGTTTTCTAAAAGTTCAAACATAGTTACATTTCATTTAAATTGTGTTAATGTTCTAGGAACGTTCTCCAACTGGTTTGACATTGGGGATGTTCTCAAATAGTTCAGAGAATGTTGAGAAACAGAATTCTTCTGTGGAAATTTCAGTACTTTGGTGTAACGTTTCCTACGGGTTTTTTCATGGTTCTATTTAAAGCCATGTTCTTAAATTGTTCACGGAACATTAAGAAAACGTTGCACAAAAACAACAAGAAAACTTTAGTAACGTTCAGAGAATGTTCTACGAATGTTATTTTAAAACATATACATTCTGTTCTCAGCATCAACAAAACTCTCTCTATCCTATATCTCAGTGGTTCCCAAACTTTTTATAGTCTCGTACCCCTTCGAACATTCAACCTCCAGCTGTGTACCCTCTCTAGCACCAGGGTCGTTGTTTTTTGCCATCATTGTAAGCCTGCCACACACACACTATACGATACATTTATTAAACATAAGAACGAGTGAGTTTTTGTCACAACCCGGCTCATTATAGGACCAGGGCACAAATAATAATATAATAATAATCTATAATTTTGCTCTTGATTTAACCATCTTACATATATAACCTTATTTGTTCATCAAAAATTGTGAATAACTCACCACAGGTTAATGAGAAGGGTGTGCTTGAAAGGATGCACATAACTCTGCAATGTTGGGTTGTATTGAAGAGAGTCTCAGTCTTAAATCATTTTCTACACACAGTCTGTGCCTGTATTTAGGTTTCATGCTAGTGAGGGCTGATAATCCACTATCACATATTGCAGGTATGTGGTTGCAAAGGGCATCAGTGTCTTAACAGCACGATTTGCCAAGGCAGGATACTATGAGCGCAGCCCAATCCAGAAATCTGGCAGTGGCTTCTGATTAAATTAAATTTTCACAGAACTGCTTGTTGGAATTTCGATGAGGCTCACTTGTTCAGATATCGGTAAGTGGACTGGAGGCAGGGCATGAAAGTGATAACGAATCCAGTTGTTTGTGTCATCTGTTTCGGGAAAATACCTGCGTAATTGCGCACCCAACTCACTCAGGTGCTTTGCAATATCACATTTGACATTGTCCGTAAACTTTAATTAATTTGCACACAAAAAATCATACAATGATGGAAAGACCTGTGTGTTATCCTTGTTAATGCATACAGAGAAAAGCTCCAACTTCTTAATCATAGCCTCAATTTTGTTCCGCACATTGAATATAGTTGCGGAGAGTCCCTGTAATCCTAGATTCAGAACATTAAGGTGAAAAAAAACATCCCCCAGATAGTCCAGTTGTGTGAGAAACTCATCATCATGCAAGCAGTCAGACAAGTGAAAATTATGGTCAGTAAAGAAAACTTTATGCTCATCTCTCAATTCAACAAAACGAGTCAATACTTTGCCCCTTGATAACCAGCGCACATATGTATGTTGTAAAAGCGGTACATGGTGGCTGCCCATATCATTGTATAGTGCAGAAAATACACGAGAGTTCAGGGACCTTGCTTTAACAAAGTTAACAATTTTCACTGTAGTGTCCAAAACGTCTTTCAAGCTGTCAGGCATTCCCTTGGCAGCAAGAGCCTCTCGGTGGATCCTGCAGTGTACCGCAGTGGTGTCGGGAGCAACTGCTTGCACGCGCGTTACCACTCCACTACGTCTCCCTGTCATGGCTTTTGCGCCATCAGTAAAGATACCAACATGATCGGCAGCTACGTTTGGCTACATACGGACCATTCGTGGAATTCCCGCGAGAGAGTTTAACCAGGTAGGCTAGTTGAGAACAAGTTCTCATTTGCCACTGCGACCTGGCCAAGATAAAGCAAAGCAGTTCGACACATACAACAACACAGAGTTACACATGGAATAAACAAACATACAATCAATAATACAGTGGGAAAATCTATATACAGCATGTGAAAATGAGGAAGGATAAGAGAGGTAAGGCAATAAATAGGCCATGGTGGCAAAGTAATGACAATATAGCAATTAAACACTGGAATGGTAGGATGTGCAGAGGATGAATGTGCAAGTTGAGATATTGGGGTGCAAAGGAGCAAGATAAATAAATAAATACAGTATGGGGATGAGGTAGATTGGATGGGCTATTTACAGATGAGCTACAGTTAGGGAAAAAAGTATTTGATCCCCTGCTGATTTTGTACGTTTGCCCACTGACAAAGAAATGATCAGTCTATAATTTTAATGGTAGGTTTATTTGAACAGTTAGAGACAGAATAACAACAAAAAAATCCAGAAAAACGCATGTCAAAAATGTTCTAAATTGATTTGCATTTTAATGAGGAAAGAGATTTTTGCAGTTCATTCCAGTCATTGGCAGCAGAGAACTGGAAGGAGAGGCGACCAAAGGAAGAATTGGCTTTGGGGGTGACCAGTGAGACATACCTGCTGGAGCGCGTGCTACGGGTGGGTGCTGCTATGATGACCAGTGAGCTGAAATAAGGCGGGGCTTTACCTAGCAGAGACTTGTAGATGACCTGGAGCCAGTGGGTTTGGCGACGGGTATGAAGCGAGGGCCAGCCAACGAGAGCATACAGGTTGCAGTGGTGGGTAGTATATGGGGCTTTGGTGACAAAACGGATGGCACTGTGATAGACTGCATCCAATTTGTTGAGTAGAGTGTTGAAGGCTATTTTGTAAATGACATCGCCGAAGTCGAGGATCGGTAAGATGGTCAGTTTTACGAGGGTGTGTTTGGCAGCATGAGTGAAGGATGCTTTGTTGCGAAATAGGAAGCCAATTCTAGATTTCATTTTGGATGGGAGATGTTTAATGTGAGTATGGAAGGAGAGTTTACAGTCTAACCAGACACCTAGGTATTTGTAGTTGTCCACATATTCTAAGTCAGAACCGTCCAGAGTAGTGATGCTGGACGGGCAGGCAGGTGCGGACATCGATCGGTTGAAGAGCATGCATTTAGTTTTACTTGCATTTAAGAGCAGTTGGAGGCCATGGAAGGAGAGTTGTATGGCATTGAAGCTCATAATTTGTAAGTCGCTCTGGATAAGAGCGTCTGCTAAATGACTTAAATGTAAATGTAAATGTAAATCTGGAGGTTAGTTAACACAGTGTCCAACGAAGGGCCAGAGGTATACAGAATGGTGTCGTCTGCATAGAGGTGGATCAAAGAATCACCAGCAGCGAGAGCGACATCATTGATGTATACAGAGAAGAGAGTCGGCCCGAGAATTGAACCCTGTGGCACCCCCATTGAGACTGCCAGAGGTCCGGACAACAGGCCCTCCGATTTGACATACTGAACTCTATCGGAGAAGTAGTTGGTGAACCAAGCGAGGCAATCATTTGAGAAACCAAGGCTGTTGAGTCTGCCAATAAGAATGTTGTGATTGACAGAGTCGAAAACCTTAGCCAGGTTGATGAATACGGCTGCACAGTAATGTCTCTTATTGATGGCGGTTATGATATTGTTTAGGACCTTGAGCGTGGCTGAGGTGCACCCATGACCAACTTTGAAACCAGATTGTATAGCGGAGAAGGTACGGTAAGATTCGAAATGATTCGGTAATCTGTTTGTTAACTTGGCTTTCAAAGACCTTTAGAAAGGCAGGGTAGAATAGATATAGGTCTGTAGCAGTTTGGGTCTAGAGTGTCTCCCCTTTGAAGAGGGGGATGACCGCGGCAGTGTTCCAATCTATGGGAATCTCAGACGATATGAAAGAGAGGTTGAACAGGCTAGTAATAGGGGTTGCAACAATTTTGGCAGCTAAGTTTAGAAAGAGAGGGTCCAGATTGTCTAGCCCGGGTGATTTGTAGGGGTCCAGATTTTGCAGCTCTTTCAGAACATCCGCTATCTGGATTTGGGTGGGGGAGGTTTGGGCAAGTTGCTGTGGGGAGCGCAGGGCTGTTGACAAAGGTAGGGGTAGCCAGGTGGAAAGCATAGCCAACCGTAAAAATGCATATTGAAATTCTCAATTGTGGAGTTATCGGTAGTGACAGTGTTTCCTAGCCTCAGTGCAGTGGGCAGCTGGGAGGAGGTGCTCTTACTCTCCGATGGACTTTACAGTGTCCCAGAATTGTTTTGAGTTTGTACTACAGGATGCAAATTTCTGTTTGAAAAAGCTAGCCTTAGCTTTCCTAACTGTCTGTGTATATTGGTTCCTAACTTCCCTGAAAAGTTGCATTTCACGGGGGCTATTCAATGCTAACGCAGAACGCCACAGGATGTTTTTGTGCTGGTCAAGGGCAGACAGGTCTGGAGTGAACCAAGGGCTATATCTATTCCTGGATCTACATTTTTGAATGGAACATGCTTATTTAAGATGGTGAGGAAGGCACTTTTAAAGAATAACCAGGCATCCTCTACTGACGGGATGAGGTCAATGTCATTCCAGGATACCCCGGCCAGGTCGATTAGAAAGGCCTGTTCGCTGAAGTGTTTTAGGGAGCATTTGACAGTGATGAGGGGTGGTCGTTTGACTGCAGACCCATTACGGATGCAGGCAATGAGGCAGTGATCGCTGAGATCTTGGTTGAAAACAGCAGAGGTGTATTTGGAGGGCGAGTTAGTTAGGATGATATCTATGAGTGTGCCCGTGTTTACGGATTTGGGGTTGTACCTGGTAGGTTCCTAGATCATTTGTGTGAGATTGAGGGCATCAAGCTTAGATTGTAGGATGGCCGGGATGTTAAGCATGTCCCAGTTTAGGTCACCTAGCAGCACGAGCTCAGAAGATAGATGGGGGGCAATCAATTCACATATGGTGTCCAGGGCACAGCTGGGGGCAGAGGGTGGTCTATAGCAAGTAGAAGCTTGAATTGTTTTGGTACAGACCTAGATAGTAAGATAGAACTCTGCAGGCTCTTTCTGCAGTAGATTGCAACACCCCCCCCCCCCCCCCTTTGGAGTAACAGTTAATGTGATTTGATGTTAATTATTTGACTTGGATACTTGTATTTGACATTGTGTTGTTATTTCGCTGAACACTAGAGGGTTTAATTTTATTTTTGGCAGTGAAACGAGGCAGCTCAGTCGAGAGAAAAAACTTACCCAAATACATTGGAAAATATAAATGGACTGTTTGAAAATGTGAAGATTTTTTTTTTTTTTACAAAATATACAAATAAATAATATATTTTTTCTAAGGTGAATCACATTTTTATTTGTCGTACCCCTGATGGCATTGCACGTACCTCTGTTAAGTGTGCTCGGGTGTGTTGGCCGTGCACACTAATTGCACCCACCTGATCTAATGAGTGCTTGTTTCCTTTGAAATGTGGTCTGTTTTAATAGACTAAAATGAACAGCTTTGTATGATTTAAAAACATGATATCCTGGTGGCGGAGTGGACTAATTCCATGGAACGAGAACAGAAGATTATAGGTTCAAATCTCACTGATGCTGTGTCAATGTGTTTGGATAATTAATGCCTAAGCAAATGAAATTCCATGTGTCCTACCTTTGCTTGGAGTTCTAAACAGCTAAGCTAGTAGTCTTATTGAAATGTTCTCAGAACATTATTGAATTACCTTCAAATAACCTATAATTTCCATTCTCCGAACATTAATACAAACTCCCAGGAAAACATTCAGGGAACCATAGAAAAATGTTCTCAGAACCTCCCTGCAACCTAAAAATGAATGTTCTTAGAACAGACAAAATGTTCTCTTCTGTTCTCAGAACATTTCAAAGACCGGTTATACTCTTTTTGGCCATTTTTCAGTGATTTGTGGTGGAAAACTGAACAGGTTGAGCATAACAGGTCAACCCTGTTACCCATAGGTAGACAGGCAATAAATGTTTTAACAATTAATTTTTTGGAGTGAAGCTTGCATTCAACTGCCACTTCCTGATGCACACAACAAGCTTCCATCCCCCTGTCACAAGGGGATATATGGCTGATTTAAGATGAAATCGTCAACCCTGTTACTTTGTTTTGGCACTTAATAGGCACTTACTATCATCATTATTTTATTTAACCTCTTTTTTATCAAGTTGAACATGTGCTCTTTATGTCAGAGTGTTAAAATTAGTTGAAATAAAGTATTCTTTGACCAAGTTACACTTCTCAAAATGCATGGGTATCATCGGATGGGGCCACAGTGTCTTCTGATCCCTCCTGTCTCAGCCTCCAGTATTTATGCTGCATTAGTTTATGTGCCGGGGGGCTAGGGTCAGTCTGTTTCATCTGGAGTATTCTCTTGTCTTATCCGGTGTCCTGTGTGAATTTAAATATGCTCTCTCTAATTCTCTTTCTCTCTTTCTCTCGGCGGACCTGAGCCCTAGGGCCATGCCTCGGGACTACCTGGCATGATGACTCCTTGCTGTCCCCAGTCCACCTGGCCATGCTGCTGCTCCAGTTTCAACTGTTCTGCCTGCGGCTATGGAACCCTGACCTGTTCACCGGACGTGCTTGTTGCACCCTCGACAACTACAATGATTAATATTATTTGACCATGCTGGTCATTTATGAACATTTTAACATCTTGACCATGTTCTGTTATAATATCCACAGCCAGAAGAGGACTGGCCACCCCTCATAGCCTGGTTCCTCTCTAGGTTTCTTCCTAGGTTTTTGGCCTTTCTAGGGAGTTTTTCCTAGGGAGTTTTTCCTAGCCACCGTGCCTCTTTCACATGCATTGCTTGCTGTTTGGGGTTTTAGGCTGGGTTTCTGTACAGCACTTTGAGATTTCAGCTGATATACGAAGGGCTATATAAATAAATTTGATTTGATTAGATTTTTTGGAGGTATCTGTACTTTACTATTTATATTTATGACAACTTTTACTTTACTACATTCCTAAAGAAAATAATGTAATTTTTACTCCATACATTTTCCTTGACATCCAAAAGTACCTGTTACATTTTGAATGCTTAGCAGGACAGGAAAATGGTCCAATTCACGCACTTATCAAGAGAACATCCCTTGGCATCCCGTTACTGCCTCTGCTCTGACAGACTCCCTAAACCCAAATGTTTTGTTTGTTATGTCTGAGTGTTGGAGTGTGCCCCTGGCTATCCGTAAATAAAATAAAGACAGGAAAATTGGGCCGTCTGGTTTTCTTAATATAATCAATTTAAAATGAATTACACTTTTACTTTTGATACTTAACTGATTTGACTGGTATAGTGATGTTGGAAACTCCGTTTAGCTAGCCAATGCCTCCACTAATCCAGTGCTTTTAGATTTGTGGGAAGTAGTGAACGAGTGTACACTTCGAAGGAAAGGAGACGCACTTTGTGTGCAGTATCTGCGCACTAGACACACGGTGCGCATGCGGGTTTACCATTATTTTCGCGCGCTCCAGCATCCATCACTCGACTCACAACTTCACTGAGGAAAACTGACAGGTAGCTAGCAACGTTGATACTTTGCAAGCTAGAATAACATCTATTTTGTCAAAAACTAAATGTATTCAGTCACACTATTTACGATCACCATTGTGTATTTACCAAATGAAGTGTGTAATGTTGTTATGTTCAACGTACAGGAAAATGAACACGCTAACGTTATGTTCTGAATTGTCAACGTTAACTAACGACTGTAATGTTAACTGTTAACGTTAGGTGGCTAACGTCGCTAGCTAACGTTAACTATCTTATATCTGAGTGACAACACAACATGACACTTATTGTAAGCTAGCCAGCTTTAGCTAAAAATTACACTTATGTAAAGACGATCCACTTTAATTTAATGATCTTTCACAGTGCGTGAATGTATGATGGCACCACCTCAGGACCCACAGGTAAAAAAAGCTGTTGAAAGTATGTCTAGTATGTGAAAATTGTAACGTTAGCTCTATTAACTTAAACTTGGTATCTGCTAGCTAGCTATGACATTTATCTGCTAACCCTGTTCTTGCAGTTGGAGAAGCTGGTTGATGAGGTGCTTAAGAACAGCAATTTTCAGGCATTGGGTGACTTCTTGCAAGATGATGAGGGGACAACTTGGAAATGTTCCAAACAATTCCTCGCCAAATTGGACAAACTTGTTAGTAGGGTAAGGATGGACTGTAACATTACATTCTTCTGCTCAACTCACTCGTTCTGTTTCTTTGGATGCTTTTGCCCAGGAGTAATCCCACTTGTTACTTGTGAGTAAATGTACTTTATTTGCAAGTAGCTAGCTAAGGACAGTCTATTCACATTCCTCCCTGTTTTGGTTTAGTGTTTTATGTGGTTCATATTTTCTTACCTTGTTTAGGAATTAGATCACAGAAATGTCAAGCATGCTTGTTTGGGACTCACGATCCTGCACAAATTTGGGAAAAACCTGGCTTTACCTGGGGGTCAAGGCTTATCTGGGATGGTACTCCAAGGTCTTGTCAAAAAGATAAGTATTTCAACCCTATTATACACCCAGTTGCCAGTATATTAGGTATACCACCCCGTTCACGAAAACAGTTTGCTCCTACAGACACTGAGTCACGTGGCAGTTGTTTGCTATATAACGCAGGCAGATAGGCATTGTTCATTCAGTTACTGTTCGATTTAACATTAGAATGGACAAAACGAGTGACCTAAGCAACTTTGAGCGTGGTATGATCGTCGGTGCCAGACGTGCTGGTTCCAGTATCTCAGAAACAGTCAGCCTCCTGGGCTTTTCACACACGACAGTGTCTAGGGTTTACTGAGAATGGTGCTGCAAACAAAAAACATCCAGTCAGCAGCAGTACTGTGAGCGAAAAACAGCTTGTTGATTAGAGGTCGAAGGAGAATGGCAAGAATCGTGCAAGTAATGGGCATTCCACAAACAGGCAAATAACGGCACAGTACAACAGTGGTTGTCCAGAACAGCAACTCGTCAGTCCTTGTCACAGATGGGCTATTTCAGCAGACGACCACACCAGGAGTGGGGTTCGCCTCCTGTCAGCTAAAACAAGAAGAAGCAGCTCCAGTGGGCACGCGATCCTCAACACAGTTGAGGAGTGGAAAAACATAGCCTGGTCCGACTAATCCTGGTTGCTGTTGAGTCATGCTGATGGCAGAGTCAGGATTTGGTGTAAGTAGCATGAGTCCATGGCCCCATCCTGCCTGGTGTCAACGGTACAGGCTGGTGGTGGTGTAGAGGTGTGGGGAATGTTTTCCTGGCACACGTTAGGTCCCTTGATACCAATTGAACAATATTTCCACGCCCTGAAGAATTCAGGCTGTTTTGGATGCAGGGGGGGGGGGGTCTAACCCGGTACTAGGTAGGTGTACCTAATAAACTGGCCACCCTACATTTATAACCATATTATATCAGGCTTATAGGATAATGTTTGTTGTATGAGCTATACATTATGTGAATATATTTATATTGAGTGGTGGATTGAGTGAGTATCTGTCTGTGTGCACATGGTGCAGTGGTTTGAGAAAGCAAAGCTGTTGTGGATCGAGGCATGCACACAGAGGAATGAGACCTTGCTGAACCTAGCTGAAGACTTATTTGACTCTGTAATGGTGAGTATTGAATGTGGAAGTAGTCAAATGTACTTGACCAGACAATTGCTGTTTATAAAATAGTTAAACAACTTAAGTAGTTTATTTTCTAGCAATTTTTTTGCACTTTAGCTACCATTATCTGCAGCTTTGTTTTTCTTCCAATAGGTTGTTCATGAATCAAGTCAAGAGGGTATGTGTGCACTTTTTAAAAACTTATCCTGAACTTTTTGCTCCTATTGTCTTATCATAAAACATGCTAGGACACAAGCATGTCTGTGTTTAACTGATAACTTGTCCAATACATTAAATGAACTAAATTTATGACTGATCATTTTTTTAGGAACATATCAGGTCACTGAATGCTTTCTACATCTCATTGGCCAGCTGGCTGCAGACCCAAGAGTCCACATAATGATCCAAAAAGAGGTGAGGGAGAGTTATTTCAATGGAGACCAAAATACATTTCTGAAGTGTAGAAAGAATATGTCATTTACATTACATTACATTTAAGTCATTTAGCAGACGCTCTTATCCAGAGCGACTTACAAATTGGTGCATTCACCTTATGATATCCAGTGGAACAACCACTTTACAATAGTGCATCTAAATCTTTTAAGGGGGGGTTAGAAGGATTACTTTATCCTATCCCAGGTATTCCTTAAAGAGGTGGGGTTTCAGGTGTCTCCGGAAGGTGGTGATTGATGTCCTATAAAGTGATCTACATGGGTTCAGCTGCATAAGTTACTACTATAATGGATTATATCATTGTTTGCATTATTGAGGCAAATTAACCAACTTGGGTCTCATTGCCCAAGTCTCTGAACGGGATAGTGTAGCTCAATGACATGGTTTTATACTTCAAGATCATTGTTGAATGACATTTAAAACGTGCTTTTCAGGTACATTGACTTGAGTCCATGTCATTTTTCATAGGCTATTCGGAAACTGAACATCATTCTGGATAAGATCCCAGCGGAGCTCAAGAAGGAGAAGAAGATCTTATCGTCTCAAGAGGCCTCAGATGTCATGTATGTGACGCAGAGGGCTGTATCCTGATACATTCAATTCTTTACTTCAAATGATGGGTGTATTCTATTTATCATCTCACTGTGGCCATCTGTAATGCCCTGTGTCAACAGAACCCCACAGTTGGTGATAGCAAGTGGTGGGCACCTATATCAATAATTCAATATGATATTGATATGAGCGAGGCATGTCGTGACATCGTTTAACCATTGAATTCTATTGATTGGTTTGTTGGTTGATTGGTTGACTGGTTTGTCTGCTTCATTCCACAGGAACAACCTGGCCAGTCGAATTGTAAAGGGTGGAGGTAATTGCCCCTCCAGTGCCCTGTTCTGGCATGCGTTAGATTTCAACCATAATCTATGTTGAGCAATTCAATGTAAATTTAATGTGAAATCAGCAAAACATTTCACCATGTCATTGGGCCATGTCATTTTGGGCTACTGCGTGGCGCAGCGTTCTAGGGCACTGCATCGCAGTGCCAGAGGCATCACTACAGACCCTGGTTCGATCCTGGGCTGTATCACAACCGGCTGTGATAGGGAGGCGCACAATTGGCCCAGCGTCGTCCGGGTTAGGGGAGGATTTTGCCAGGGTAGGCTGTCATTGTAAATAAGAATTTGTTCTTAACTGACTTGCCTAGTTAAAGGTTAAATAAAATAAAAATTAAAAATACATTTAGTTTAAAAGTTGGGTCAAAAAAAATACTAAATTCCTTTACGTTGATTTCTTTTTGCAAATCTAATCAGTTTTCCACGCTGATTTAACGTCATCACATTGAATTATTTTGTTGAAATTACATGGAAACAACATTGATTCAAACAGTGTTTGCCCAGTGGGATGCTTACATTAGAGGCCACACACATATACAAACACTTTCTCTTGCCCACTCTCTCTTTTTCTCGCTCACTTTCTCTACCCCCCCTCCCCCCCACCCACCCCCTCTTTTCTCTCACTTTCTCTTCTCTGTAGATTATGACTTGCAGATAGCCTTGATGGAAGCCCTGTGCAGGATGACCACCCGTGCCCAGAGGAAGGAGCTGGCTCATGACTGGTTCTCCATGGAGTTTGTTGCTAGCACCTTCAGCAAAATTCAGGACTCTGAGTTTGAGACGGTAAAGCCTGGCCATTATAGCAAAACCCAGGCCGGGATTCAAACAACATCCCACCTGGCCACACTGGTTGAATCAACGTTGTTTCCACGTCATTTCAATTGAATTACATTGAACCAACGTGGAATAGATGTTGAATTCAATGGTGGGAAAAGTACCCAATTGGCATACTTAAGTAAAAGTAAAAAAAAAAGTAAAGATACCTTAAAACCTGTTGAGGCCACGGGTTAGCAATGAACCCTGAGACGGGATTGCTAGCAAGGCTGGAAATTCAAAACATCAAAAATCTAATAATTTCAATTTCTCAAACAATCAACTATTTTACACCATTTAAAAGATAAACATCTCCTTAATCTAACCACATTTTTCGATTTTCAAAGAGGCTTTACGGCAAAAGCATAAAGTTAGATTATGTTAGGACAGTACATAGCCACAAAAGTACAAACATCCATTTTCAATTCAAGGTCAGGCGTCACCAAAAGCAGAAACCAGCTAAAATTATGCACCAACCTTTGACAATCTCCATCAGATGACACTCCTAGGACATTATGTTATACAATACATGCATTTTTTGTTCCATCAAGTTCATATTTATATCCAAAAACCGCATTTTACAGTAGCGGTGAAATTCTGATTTTTTTCTTCTCTGAAATGCTTCCGGTGAACAACGTTACAATTTTCAAAATTACTATTCGAAAACATTGGTAAATTATAATATTGTCATTCAAATAATTATAGTTTAACATTTCGTAAATGATACTGTCTTGCCAGATTTCAAAATAACTTTACTGGGAAATCACAAGTTGCAATAAACCAGGTGCTGTGCTAAGAACAATAAGCTAGCCTAATTAGCTTAGCATCATCTTGTAACCATGTAATATCAATAATACTATTGTCAATAATCCATTACCTTTGATTATCTTCATCCATTGGCAGTTCCAGGAATTCCAGGTCCACAACAAATGTGGTTTCTTTTGACAAAGTTCATAATTGATGTCCAAATAACTCCAAGTTGTTCCATGTTGTTAGCGCTTCGGTGGCTACTAAAAAGTAGCACGGGGGGGTGTGTGAAGTCACGGCAAAAAGTTAAAAAAGTTACAAAAATAATCTATTTATGTTTGTTCAAACATGTCAAACGTTGTTTAGCATCAATCTTTAGAGCCATTTTTAACGTGAAACATCAGTAATGTTTCAACCCGACTTCACCTGTGTCTAGAAAAACGTTTTTTTAAAATGTCTCGTGTCTCATGATTGCGCAGGTGCAGGCCATAATGGAAGTGACGACATCCCACGGACGTCAACTTCAATGCATTCTAATTTGCTCCCTGTTAATCATGGAAGCTTCAAACAACTTTATAAAGATCGCTGACATCTAGTGGAAGCCGTAGGAGTTGCGAACTGAATCCTTTCTCACTATGGTATCTAATAAACAATGACACTAAATAGTACAGCCACAAAATTCTCATTTTTAAAAAATCTATTTTTCTCAGGTTTTTGCCTGCAATATGAGTTTTGTTATACTTACAGACACCATTCAAACTGTTTTAGAAAATTCAGAGTGTTTTCTATCCGAATGTGTTAATAATATGCATATCCTAGCTTCTGAGTTGGTGTAGGAGGCAGTTAAAAATGGGCACGTATTTTTTTCAAAATTCTCAATACTGCCACCGTGGCCCGTAGAAAATGACTCAAGTAAAAGTGAAAGTCACCCAGTAAAATACTACTTGAGTAAACGTCTAAAAGTATTTTGGTTTTCAATGTACTTAAGTATCAAAAGTACATTTAATTGCTAAAATATACTTAGGTATCAAAAGTAAAAGTGTAAATAATTTCAAATTTCTTATATTTATATTAAGCAAATCAGATGACACCATTTTATTTTTTAATTTATGGATAGCCAGGGGCACACTCCAACACTCAGACATCATTTACAAACTAAGCATTTGTGTTTAGTGAGTCCGCCAGATCAGAGGCAGTAGGGATGACAAGGGATGTTCTCTTGATAAGTGTGTGAATTGGACCATTTTCATGTCCTGCTAAGTATTGAAAATGTAACTAGTACTTTTGGGTGTCAGTGAAAATGTATGCAGTAAAACATACATTATTTTCTTTAGGAATGTAGTGAAGTAAATGTAAAAGCTGTCAAAAAATATGAACAGTAAAGTAAAGTACAGATACTCAAAAAACGACTTAAGTAAAAATACTTTCAAGTACTACTTAGGTAATTTACACAACTGGTTGAATTGACATCTGTGCCAAGTTTGATTGCACTTGAATTGACTTTGCATTGTGCCGCTGTGATTCGGCAGTTTAACCGCAGGCTTGTTACTAGGTAGAATTAGTCTAAATTAGTGAAAGACAATGCCATATGATTGAAATGACCATATACACTGAGTATATAAAACATTAAGAACACTTGCCAGTTTCCTGTGTGTATCAAGAATGGTCCACCACCCAAAGGACATTCAGCCAACTTGACACAACTGTGGCAAGCATTGGAGTCAACATGACCAGCATCCCTGTGGAACGCTTTCGACACCTTGTAGAGTCCTGGGCGGCAGGTAGCCTAGTGGTTAGAGCGTTGGACTAGTAGCCGAAAGGTTGCAAGATCGACTCCCAGAGCTGACAAGGTAAAAATCTGTCGTTCTGCCCCTGAACAAGGCATCTAACCCACTGTTCCTAGGCCGTCATTGAACATAAGTATTTGTTCCTAACTGACTTGCCTAGTTAAATAAAGGTAAAATAAAAAAAAATGTCCTAACAAATTGAGGCTGTTCTGAGGGCAAAAGGGGGGGTGCAACTCAATATTAGGAAGGTGTTCCTAATGTTTGGTATACTCATTGAACAGCAACTTTAAATTTTAATTCAAGAACAAAAATGTGATTGACAGCAATGCAAAGCAATTTGCCGCTGCCTGATAGATGGTTTAAATCCAGGCCCCAGTGTTTGCCAATTCCGTCCATGTTGCTGTATGAATTTTGCCTCAGTTATGTACGTTTTATTCTATAATGCTTAATGGGACAATGTGCAACGTGTCTTTTTGCAGGACTGCCGCAAGTTTCTAAACCTTTTGAATGGGATGCAGGGAGATGGGAGAAGGTACATAGACACACATTTGATTAGTGATCACACTGTAAAACTCACATGGCTCTACTGCTATCTCACAACATATGCCTGTTGTTTTTCTGCCCCCAGAGTGTTCTCCTACCCTTGTCTGGAGGTGTTTCTGGACAAACATGAGGTCAGTCCCTACATATACACACACACAGTTAATACATGCAAACCAAATGTTTTGCGTAAGTGTGATGTTTTTCAGTTGCTTAAGAGATGTTCAATTTGGCCGATTGAGTCAACTGTGATGTGTGCCCCCAGTTGCTGATGCCCGCTGATGAGAAACTGGAGGAGTTCTGGATTGACTTCAACCTGGGAAGTCAGAGCGTCTCCTTCTACTTCTCTCTCGCCGATGAGGATGCACAGGTACCGCTGACACATGACATGACTGTGAACACTAATGGGTGGTTTCCCGGACCTAGATTAAGCCTAGTCCTGGATTTTAAATCATTTTCAATGGAGAATCTCGATTAAAGTCCCGAGCTAAGCTTAATCTGGATCCTGACCGTCACCAAGGTTTATTTGACGTACACTAATGCACAAAGTGAAATGAGTCCTAATCTAAATGTTGATCAAATCTAGTTGCCATAGCCACAGATTTGATATGCATCAATTCCTCACTCTACCATTGGCAGCATTACATGCTATATTTGGAATTGACTTTCCCTCAGAGTCTGGAGTCCGTGTTAGGTGGATAGGATAGATTCAGAATTAGGGGAATCAGTAGTAGGACTGGTTACCCTGGCAGGTCAGCAAAACATTTGTATTTGAATTTTTCCACAGGACGGTCAGTGGGACACAGCCTGCATCCCTGAGAATGAAGTCCACAGTTACATAGTCACAGGTAACCAAACGTATATGGACATACACTCACCTTTTCTCTCAGCCCACAAGTCAAAGCTAGCCGTCTAATGCCCGTCTAGTAGGGTGGAAAGAATGTGTTGCATAGAACAGATATGATTGTCCGCCTTGTAGAAATAGGGAATGGTGTCAACTATATTCAATACATTTCTATCTGAAAAGTTTTTGCACATTTCATATTACTAAAAATCCCCAGGTGTGTACTGAAAACTCCCTTGTGTGTGTGTGTGTGTGTGTGTGTTCGGGAAAACACCCTGCTGTGTACTTTCATGTGCTCTCTGTCCAGAGGAGGGTAGGAGGAGGGTGCTGAAGCTAAAGCTGACAGAGCCGCTGTGTGTTAGCGGGGTGGAGGGCTCCCACCTCACCATCCACTTCAGCTCCTCCCTGGACATCATGCAGGCAGCTAGGAGCGTCTACGGAAACAAGAACAAAGTAGGTAGCGTTTATATCTACCGCAGTGTATTCATTAGTGCGAACCGTAGGAAAACATTTTGCAACGAAGAACGTTTTCCAACACAAATGACAGTTTCTTATTGGACAAGTTCAGGTAGGTCTTTCCCTGGTTCGGGAAGTTGTGTTCTATTTGGTTTCTAGTGAATACTACCCTGCTAACAGGAGACAAGATGGCCCCCAAGCCTGAGAACTGGTGCCCTATGTAATGTCTCGCAGTAGGAGTGCAGGTCTAGGATCAGCCTGTCCATGTAATCTTATTCTTTGTGAACTACAAGACAAAACTGATCATAAATTAGCACTCCTACTCTGACACCTATGTTCCGTGGTCTTGGATCAGTATTCTCTTCGTCCTTTAGCAGAAGTTCTGAATGACATCCAAGTTTGAGTGACAGCCTTATAGTGATATTAGTGAACTTTAAAAATCTGTAGCCATCTTAAATGGATCATTAACTAATATCACATTTGAAATAAATGGTGAAACAAAATTCAATTTCACGGTGTTCCAAAGAATCAATATCACTGTAAAAACATTTTTTTTTACAGCTTTTTCCCTGCAGACTTCACAAATCAATCCATGATAATGATAATGAATGTGTTTTTTGGCCTAACTGTTGGAGGCTTAAAGTGCATTCGGAAAGTATTCAGACCCCTTGACTTTTTCCACATTTTGTTATGTTACAGCTTTATTCTAAAATGTATTAATTCGTTTTTTTCCCCCTCATCACTCTACACACAATACCCCATAATAACAAAGCAAAAACATTTTTTAAAACATTTTTGCTAATTTATTAAAAATAGAAAACAGAAATATCACATTTACGTAAGTATTCAGACCCTTTACTCACTACTTTGTTGAAGCACCTTTGGCGGCGATTTCAGCCTTGAGTCTTCTTGGGTATGACGCTACAAGCTTGGCACACCTGTATTTGGGGAGTTTCTCCCATTCTTCTCTGCAGATCCTCTCAAGCTCTGTCAGGTTGGATGGGGAGCGTCGCTGCACATTTTCATGTCTCCAGAGATGTTTGATCGGGTTCAAGTCCGGGCTCTGGCTGGGCCACTCAAGGACATTGAGAGACCTGCGTTGTCTTGGATGTGTGCTTAGGGCCTTTGTCCTATTGGAAGGTGAACCTTCGCTCCAGTCTGAGGTCCTGAGCGCTCTGGAGCAGGTTTTCATCAAGGATCTCTCTGTACTTTGCTCCGTTCATCTTTCCCTCGATCCTGACTAGTTAATCTTTCCCTCGATGCTGCCACCACCATGATTCACCGTAGGGGTGGTGCCAGGTTTCCTCCAGACGTGGTGCTTGGCATTGAGGCCAAAGAGTTCAATGTTGGTTTCATCAGACCAGAAAATCTTGTTTCTCTGAGAGTCTTTTGGTGCCTTTTAGCAAACTCCAAGCGGAATGTCATGTGCCTTTTACTGGTGGAGTGCTGAATTGATTGTTGTCCTTCTGGAAGACTCTCCCATCTCCACAGAGGAACTCCATAGAGGAACTTTGTCAGAGTGACCATCGGGTTCTTTGTCACCTCCCTGACCAAGGCCCATCTCCCCCGATTGCTCAGTTTGCCCAGGCGGCCAGCTCTATGAAGAGTCTTGGTGGTTCCAAACTTCTTCCATTTAAGAATGATGGAGCCCACTGTGTTCTTGGGGACCTTCAATGCTGCAGCGTTGTTTTGGTACCCTTCCCCAGATCTGTGCCTCAACACAATCCTGTTTCGGAGCTCTACGGACAATTCCTTCAACCTCATGGCTTGGTTTTTGCTCTGACATGCACTGTCAACTGTGGGACCTTGTGTGCCTTTCCAAATCATGTCTAGTCAATTTACCACAGGTGGACTCCAATCAAGTTGTAGAAACATTTCAAGGATGATCAATGGAAACAGAATGCACCTGAGCTCAATTTCGAGTCTCATAGCAAATGTAAATAAGGTATTTCAGTTTTTTATTTTTAATAAATGTGAAAAAATAAACCTGTTTTGACTTCGTCATTATGGGGTGTTGTGTGTAGATTGAAGCGGGAAAACATGTATTTAATCAATTTTAGAATAAGGCTGTAATGTAACACAAAGTGGAAAAAGTCAAGGGTTCTGAATACTTTCCAAATGGACTGCATATCTTGGGGGTGATATACTGATACGAAGGCCTGTTTCCTTGTTTCCTGTCAGTCGTTTGTGGGCAAGAGAAGAACCTCTGTCGTGAAGACCTCAGTCAAGATTGTTATGGATGACAACTGCTCCCAGGTAAGGATTTGCATCCTGTGTAGTTTACTCCCTGTTCTACTTGCAATCATACAGACATTTTACAGTGGAAAGGCAGAAAAATCTGCGCTCTCAGATTGTTATGATAGTTCATACAGGGTTCTCCCCAAAGACTAAGATTGGCGCTGCCCTACCTTGTGGACTGGCTGCGCCACTATGTAAAAAAAAAAAATATATATATATATATATATATATATATATATATATATATATATATATATATATATATAGTACCAGTCAAACGTTTGTACACGCCTACTCATTCAAGGGTTTTTCTTTATTTTTACTATTTTCTGCATTGTAGAATAATAGTGAAGACATCAAAACTATGAAATAACACATATGGAATCATGTAGTAACCAAAACAGTGTGAAAGAAATCAAAATATATTTTATATTTGAGAGTTTCCCATCCCTGACATTCTGTCAACCAGCTTCATGAGGTAGTCACCTGGAATGCACACTTGTTAAAAGTTAATTTGTGGAATTTCTTTCCTCCTTAATGCGTTTGAGCCAATCAGTTGTGTAGTGACAAGGTAGGGGTGGTATACAGAAGATAGCCCTATTTGGTAATAGACCAAGTCCATATTATGACAAGGACAGCTCAAGTAGGCAAAGAGAAACGACAGTCCATCATTACTTTAAGACATTAAGGTCAGTCAATCCAGATCATTTCAAGAACTTTGAACGTTTCTTCAAGTGCAGTCGCAAAAACCATCAAGCGCTATGATGGAACTGGCTCTCATGAGGACCGCCACAGGAAAGGAAGACCCAGAGTTACCTCTGCTGCAGAGGATAAGTTCATTAGAGTTGCCGGCCTCAGAAATTGCAGGCCAAATAAATACTTAACTTCTTTGGGATAGGGGGCAGTATTTTCACGGCCGGATAAAAAATGTACCCGATTTAATCTGGTTACTGCTCCTGCCCAGAAACTAGAATATGCATATAATTAGTAGATTTGGATAGAAAACACTCTAAAGTTTCTAAAACTGTTTGAATGGTGTCTGTGTATAACAGAACTCATATGGCAGGCAAAACCTGAGAAGACTCCATACAGGAAGTGCCCTGTCTGACAATTTGTTGTCCTTCTGTTGCATCTCTATCGAAAATACAGCATCTGTGCTGTAACGTGACATTTTTTAAGGCTTCCATTGGTTCTCTAAAGCCGCCAGAAAGTGGAATGGGGTGTCTGCTGTCTCTGGGCAAAGAACAGCAGCAGAATTTGTTAGTGGTCAGCCTGGGGACAGTGAGACTACGAGACTACTCCATTTTTTTTCTTTCAGCCTTTAAATGAATACAACGTTTCCCAGTTGGAATATTATTGCTATTTTACGAGAAAAATTGCATAAAAATTGATTTTAAACAGCGTTTGACATGCTTCGAAGTACGGTAATGGAATATTTTGAATTTTTTTGTCACGAAATGCACTCGCACGTCACCCTTCGGATAGTGACCTGAACGCACGAACAAAACGGAGCTATTTGAATATAACAATGGATTATTTGGAACCAAAACAACATTTGTTGTTGAAGTAGAAGTCCTGGGAGTGCGTTCTGACGAAGAACAGCAAAGGTAATCCAATTTTTCTAATAGTAATTCTGAGTTTAGGTTGTCCCAAACTTGGTGGGTGTCAAATTAGCTAGCCGTGATGGCCGAGCTATGTACTCAGAATATTGCAAAATGTGCTTTCGCCGAAAAGCTATTTTAAAATCGGACATAGCGATTGCATAAAGGAGTTCTGTATCTATAATTCTTAAAATAATTGCTATGTATTTTGTCAACGTTTATCGTGAGTAATTTAGTAAATTCACCGGAAATTTTCGGTGGGTTTGCTAGTTCTGAACATCACATGCTAATGTAAAAAGCTGGTTTTTGATATAAATATGAACTTGATTGAACAAAACATGCATGTATTGTATAACATAATGTCCTAGGAGTGTCATCTGATGAAGATCATCAAAGGTTAACTGTGTTTTGGGTATTTGTGATGCATGCTAGTTGCTTGGAAATGGCTGTGTGGTTTTTTGTGTCTATGTACTCTCCTAACATAATCTAATGTTTTGCTTTCGCTGTAAAGCCTTTTGGAAATCGGACAACGTGGTTCGATTCAGGAGAAGTGTATCTATAAAATGGTGTAAAATAGTCCTATCTTTGAGAACTTTGAATTATGACATTTTGTGGTTTTAAATTTGGCGCTCTGATTTGTCACTGGCTGTTGAATAGTGTGGGTTCGATTTCGTCCCACCTCCCCTAGAGAGGTTAAATGCTTCAGAGTTCAAGTAACAGACACATCTCCACACCAACTGTTCAGAGGAGACTGCGTGAATCAGGCCTTCATGGTCAAATTGCTGCAAGAAAACCATTACTAAAGGAGAATTCAAGGCACACTTAACCAGCATGGCTACCACAGCATTCTGCAGCGAACATAGGCTGTGTCAGGGCTATTTGACCAAGAAGGAGAGTGATGGAGTGCTTCATCAGATGACCTGGCCTCCACAATCACCTGACCTCAACCCAATTGAGATGGTGTTGGATGAGTTGGACCACAGAGTGAAAGAAAAGCAACCAACAAGTGCTCAGCATATGTGGGAACTCCTTCAAGACTATTGGAAAAGCATTCCAGGTGAAGCTGGTTGAGAGAATGCCAAGCGTGTGCAAAGCTGTCATCAAATATATTTTGATTTGTTTAACACTTTTTTGGTTACTACATGATTCCATATGTGTTATTTCATAGTTTTAATTTAATGTCTTCACTGTTATTCTACAATGTAGAAAATAGTAAAAATAAACAAGTAGGTGTGTCCAAACTTTTCACTGGTGCTGTATGTTTTTTTACTTGGCTAAGCACCACACCCTAATGGGGTATTTGTTTTAGCTCTAGATTGCATGAAATGGCAGTTACAGGTGTTTAAAAACGACCTGGCCAGCCAGGCCTTCTAGAGAGATCAATGAATTGTGAGCTTTTGTATTCGACTTGAGCTTTGCAGATTTCCACAACCATTTTCGTGTTGCTTCCTAACGTATAACGGCAAATGCAGATTTTTTTGTTGTTGCATATTTGCGTTATTTAACAATGTAAATCATAGGTTTTGAGTGAGTTATTCCTTGAATATAAAACAGTATTGGTGTTCCAACACACAGCAAATGTCTTCCAACCATCACGAATATCAATGTATTTGCCCTCTGTGATTTCATTGCCTGGGAAATGTTCGGAAGTGAGACTGACAGACAGTCATATCCAAACAGGCTCTTGTTCCCGAGAGTCAGATGTCCCCCGACGGTGATGTGGAGAGAGAGAGGGACAGTGTCCCTTGTCTGCTACACCCTCGCCCCTCTGGACCCTTAGAGGTGACTGATAACCACTGGGAAGCAACTAGTTCGTTATCTGAGTTAGCAATAAATAATTGCTGGTGTGGAGTATTTAATGCCATGTAAATCTTGGCACAGTGTACTACTGTAAGTGGACAAAGACCGCAGAACACCAGTTAGTAAATACCATTGGTGGCTTGTGTGATATTCTAACTGAGTATGGTCTTATAATGAAATGCACACATACACACACACTGTTTTTTATCCCAGATGGTGACTCCAGCCAAGAGGAGGGTGTCTGAGTCCAGCACGTTCATCACCAGCAGCGGAGGAGGGAGGGGGACAGGAGCCAGCCCCTTTAGCGTTGTTATGGCAGCATGTGGGTACCCCCGACAAAAGTATTTAGACACTCCTTCAAATTAGTGGATTTGATTATTTCAGCCTCACCCGTTGCTGACAGGTGTATAAAATCGAGCACACGGCCATGCTATCTCCATAGACAAACATTGGCAGTAGAATGGCCCGTACTGAAGAGCTCAGTGACTTTCAACATGGCACCGTCATAGGATGCCATCTTTCCAAGAAGACCTGCCCTGGTTAAGCTGCCCCTGTCATCTGTAAGTGCTGTTATTGTGAAGTGGAAACGTCTAGGAGCAACAACGGCTCAGCCTCAAAGTGGTAAGCCACACAAGCTCACAGAACGGCACCGTGCTGAAGCGCAAAGTGCATAAAAATCGTCTGTCCTCAGTTGCAACACTCACTACCGAGTTCCAAACTGCCTCTGGAAGAAACGTCAGCACAAGAACTGTTCGTCGGGAGCTTCATGAAATGGGTTTCCATGGCTGAGCAGCCGCACACAAGCCTAAGATCACCATGCTCAATACCAAGTGTTGGCTGGAGTGGTGTAAAGCTCACCGCCATTGGACTCTGGAGCAGTGGAAATGTGTTCTCTGGAATCACGCTTCACCGTCTGGCAGTCTGATGGACGATAAGGGTTTGGTGGATGCCAGGAGAATGCTACCTGCCCAAATGCATGGTGCCAACTGTAAAGTTTGGTGGAGGAGGAATAATGGTCTGCGGCTGTTTTTCAGGGTTCGGGCTAGGCCCCTTAGTTCTAGTGAAGGGAAATCTTAACGCTACAGCATACCATGACATTCCAGACGATTCTGTGCTTCTCACTTTGTGGCAAAAGTTTGGGGAAGGCTCTTTCCTGTTTCAGCATGACAATGCCCCTGTGCACAAAGCAAGGTCCATACAGAAATAGTTTGTCAAGATCGGTTTGGAAGAACTTGACTGGCCTGCACAGAGCTCTGACCTCAACCCCATCGAACACCTTTGGTATGAATTGGAATGCCGACTGAAATCTAGGCCCAATTGCCCGACCTCACTAATGTTCTTGTGGCAGAATGGAGGCCAGTCCCCGCAGCAATGTTCCAACATCTAGTGGAAAGCCTTCCCAGAAGAGTGGAGGCTGTTATAGCAGCAAAGGAGGACCAACTCCATATTAATGCCCATGATTTTGGAATGAGATGTTAGACGAGAATGTGTCCACATACTTTTGGCTTGTAGTGTATATCTGCCTCAACCGAAATAGAGTGGAATGGAACAGTACTTTGTTATTTAGTTCTGTTGAATGTGATGTCTTTTTGCTTTCTCTTTGTTGAATGGTGGGTGTGTGTGCGCGCGTCTCTGTGTGTTTTAATGTTGCTCTTCGATGGATTCCCCTCTCCTACTTTAGCCACTCCCGGAGGCAGCAGGCCCAAAGTGAAGCCGGCAATGGAGCTGGTCAGGTCGTGTGAGAGACAAGGCCAGTCGGGCCTGGGGGAGCTGAGGATGGCCAAACCCTACTACAACGCCGCCCCTGGCATTACACTGAGCCACAGCAGGAGGGAGCAGGTGCAGAAGGACTTACCATAGAAATGGAGTTACATTTACAGCCATGCATTCATTACAGATATACAGTGCCTTCGGAAAGTATTCAGACCCCTTGACTTTTTCCACATTTTGTTACGTTACAGCCTTATTCTAAAATGGATTAAATTAATGTTTTTCCTCAGCAATCTACACACAATAGCCCATAATGACAAAGCTAAATACCTTATTTACATAAGTACTCAGACCCTTTTCTATGAGACTCGAAATTGAGCTCAGGTGCATTCGGTTTCCAATGATCATCCTTCAGATGTTTCTACAGCTTGATTGGAGTCCATCTGTGGTAAATTCAATTGATTGGACATGATTTGGAAAGGCGCACACCTGTCTCAATAAGGTCCCACAGTTGACAGTGTATGTCAGAGCAAAAACCAAGCCATGAGATTGAAGGAATTGTCCGTAGAGTTCGGAGACAGGATTGTGTCGAGGCACAGATCTGGGGAAGCGTACCAAAAAATATCTGTAGCATTGAAGGTTCCCAAGAACACAGTGGCCTTCATCATTCTTAAATGGAAGAAGTTTGGAACCACCAAGACTCTTCCTAGAGCTGGCCGCCCGGCCAAACTGAGCAATCGAGGGGGAAAAGGGCCTTGGTCAGGGAGGTGACCAAGAACCCGATGGTCACCCTGACAGAGCTCTAGAGTTTCTCTGTGGAGATGGGAGAACCTTCCAGAAGGACAACCATCTCTGCAGCACTTTATGGTAGAGTGGCCAGACAGAGCCACTCCTCAGTAAAAGGCGCATGACATTCCGCTTGTAGTTTGCCAAAAGGCACCAAAAGACTCAGAGAAACAAGATTTTCTGGTCTGATGAAACCAACATTGAACTCTGGCCTCAATGCCAAGCACCACCTCTGGAGGAAACCTGGCACCATCCCTACGGTGAATCATGGTGGTGGCAGCATCTTGCTGTGGGGATGTTTTTCAGCAGCATGGACTTGGAGACTTGTCAGGATCGAGGCAAAGATGAATGGAGCAAAGTACAAAGAGATCCTTGATAACCTGCTCCAGATTGCTCAGGACCTCAGACTTGAGCGAAGGTTCACCTTCCAACAGGACAACAACCCTAAGCACACAGCCAAGACATCGCAGGAGTGGCTTTGGGACAAGTCTCTGCATGTCCTTGAGTGGCCCAGCCAGAGCCTGGACTTGAAGCCAATCGAGCATCTCTGGAGTGGCCTGAAAATAGCTGTGCAGCAATGCTCCCCATCCAACCTGACAGAGCTTGAGAGGATCCGCAAAGAGCAATCGGAGAAACTCCCCAACGACAGGTGTGTCAAGCTTGTAGGGTCATACCCAAGAAGACTCAAAGCTGTAATCGCTGCCAAAGGTAATGCAACAAGGTGCTGAGTAAAATGTCTGAATACTTCTGTAAATATGATATTTCATATTTTTATTTTTGCTTTGTCATTATGGGGTATTTTGTGTAGATTGATGTGGAAAAATAACAATTGAATCAATTTTAGAATAAGGCTGTAACGTAACACAATGTGGAAAAAGTCAAGGGGTCTAAATACTTTTCGAATGCACTGTACGCTTTCTATTTTATTGTATTTACTGTACTACTCAGTAGTGGCCCAATTCTAACTGGAGATGTGTGTAACTATTTTGTGTAACTGACAGTCAATCTCGCACTGTCAATGGGAGATTTGAGTGAAAATTACAGATGCACTTTGTCATTACATAGATAATGCAATTCTCACTTCGGGACTAACCCTAACACATTGATACCAATGGGAGACTAAGTGAAAATTCAACTTAAATTTAAGTAAAGATTTGTCCCTTAGAGTAATGCACTTGAGACTAGATGGAAGCTAAACCCTCCCGTAGCATAGGCAGCAGCACTGAGGGGGAAATACTAACTTCAACACCAGTTGAAATATCTCATATATGACAGAGTGGAAGTTAGGATTTGCTTCTAAGAGTTTCTTATTTTTTTCCCCAGATGGATGCGGTGGTTGCTCTATCACAGAGCAAAGCTACTAAGCAGGACACCAGAGCTGGACCTGTGGCAGAGAAATACCGCAGGGTTGGTCTGGTATTTCTCCTAACTGATAGGAGTGGTAGTACAACGGATAGCAGTTTTTCATTGATAATCGTACTAGTAGCTGTAGCAATAGTAGTAGTAAGTAAGTTCTAGGTAGCCTTGTCCGTGCCAGAAAGGCTCCTGTCCTCTGGACCAATCTCCTGTTTCTGTAGCGGGCGTCAGCTTTATGTACAAGTACACCGCCTGGACAGTACTGTCCTAATAGTAGTGACATTGTGATATTCCACCAATAGTAATATTGGAGTAATTATTATACATTTATAGCAGGGTTTCTGTTAGCCGGCAATTACCGACTTTTGGCCCCCAAAAAATAAATGAAAAGCCGACAAATAGAACTGTTGCCGGGCAAAATGACCGGGAGGAAGAAAATCCCATTGCAAAATAATGCTTTTTATTCATTAATGGAAATTAATACACTGTGATCCATTGGCTGCTAAAGAAATGGGCGCATGGAAGTCATAGCCTATAGGCCAATGGAGCATTAGTTCTGTAACTTTAATTGCTCTTTCATACTGAGGATTGGTGATTATCAAGGGGGAGATTGTTGGAAAGATTTTTCAAATAGATTACAGTGAGAAACTATAGATTTAATATATTATTATTTGCCTCCCAAGTAGCGGTCTAAGGCACTACATCGCAGTGCTTGAGGCTCGATCCCAGGCTGTGTCACAACCGGCCGTGACCGGTAGTCCCGTAGGGCTGCGCACAGCGTCGTTAGGGGAGGGTTTAGCAGGGGGGGGGCTTTACCTGGTTCATCCCGCTCTAGTGACTCCTTGTTGCGGGCCGGGCGCCTTCAGGCTGACTTTGGTCGTCAGTTGAACGGTGTTTCCTCATTGGTGCGGCTGGCTTCTGGGTTAAGTGGGCGGGTGTTAAGAAGCGCAGTTTGGCGGGTCATGGTTCGGAGGACGCATGACTCGACCATCACCTCTCCCGAGCCCGTTAGGGAGTTGCAGCGATAAGACCAGATCGCAATTGGATATCACAAAATTGGGGAGAAAAGGGGGTAAAATACCCCCCCAAAATATATACTGTGTATATATAAAAAATATATATATTTTCATTTGCAGTGGATGTAAAAATAAAATACCAAACCCTACATTTCTGTGCAGCAGGCGAGGTACTTCTATGCGTACTCAGGCGCTTGCGCTCCCTCGAAATAATCAGGACAGAGAAACCAGACATGCTCATTGCTTACATGGAGCACTCCAAACAAACAAACAAAAATATCTCGTAAATTATGGTTATGAAATAAACTAAAACTTCTTTCTCACAAGTGTAGCAGGTTGTGAACTCTGCAAACAACGTTTCCACTCCGAGAATGAGAACAATACATGACTGTAATTAATACATGCACTAACAGAAATGTATATAACCAAATGATGGGTACATTTACTACAGGTGACATGTAATGGGGAATTGATTTAAAAAAATATATCTAAGGGCAAGCGATTCACACAATGAAACAATAAATGTGCAAGAATTGGCAGAAGACAGCTGAGCCATTCTGGAGAGACTTGCTTATATCTTCACCACACCCCCCACCCCTTCTTGTCTTAACATTTTTAAAAATTATACTCACACCCCACTCTTTCTAAGTTTAACAGAGATTTGCATCTCTCACATATGGAACCGCTATCAGGTGCGCTGAATTCCCGCAAATTGCATTTAGTGGCTGTTCCTTATTTGTTTTGTTAAGATGCATTATCATCATCTAAATCAGATTTCTGTCATTCGGAGCACCGTGGGTGGATGCCATAATGAGTTATGCACCCAATGCATATGGGTTTGGTAAATTCCTCAAATGGCCTGTAAATTAAAATCTTCCCGGTCAAGTTGTCCGGCACCACATTTCCCTGACGGAAACCCTGATATATAGCTATGGTTGTAGTAGTAGCATCTGTAGTGGTAATTCTATACTCTATCATTATTAGTTGTAGCTGACTAAAGAGGAGTAGTAGCAGGAGGTAGTAGCAGTAGTTTAATTATTGTACCGGTATTCGTCTTGCAGCACATCCCAGTGGACAAAGTGGTGGAGATGGTCCAAACTGACCAGGCAGAGAAAGAGGAGCTTCTTGGTACAGTTCCTTCACACTTTATATACTGTATACCATGACTGTGATATGTGGTTGTCCTAACTCAATTGAATGCACTGACTGTTTAGTTGCTCTAGACAAGTGTCTGCTTAATGACATGTAATTTAAAAATGAATGTAGATTGGTTGTGACAGTCACTTGGGCATTCACATTTTCTCTGTAATACATCTCCCATAGATGTAACATAAATGTAATGACTAAACAGTCTGTAAACACACCGTTTATTTCCCTTTACCCTCATTCCATCTAACAGACAGCAGCATTGTCCCTGACTCCCAGCCTACCATGAAAACAGAGAGAACTATGTAAGTACATGGTCTCTGTCATTGAAATCACAATTTATTTAAAATCTGATTTTGAATCAGACATGTTTACTCATGGAGGAGCTTTTAGACCACGTGTGTGTGTGCATGCAATCTTTGTTTGTTCGAACAGATTCTCCCACTGGAGGAAAGTGTCTGTATCTGAGATGCTGCTGCCGGTACAGAGAGGCTTCCAGAAGGCACTGCCCAAACCAGGTAATCTTCCCCAAGAACTTCCTCCTCCCAATCTCCTACAGTATTCTACAGTTATTTTCACAACATGTACAGGACCTATTTAGTAAAAAAAAAAGAAAAAAGTTAGACTTTAAATAAATACTTTTAGAATTATAAAAATGTTGGTAGGAATACAGTATGTAACTGAATTTAGATTTATGAGCATTTATGAGTAGGTAGTTAGGTAAGCTTTAGTAATCGCCTTACTAAATCCACACTCATCAAAAAACTCATAACAGCTGCTGCTATTACTGAAATGTCTCATGAGAACCATGCATGCACAGTGTCTCCAATAGACCTTATTCACTCTGCGGCCATTGTTGATTGACCGACCATGTTCAGCTTTTGCGGTGGTGTTCAAATGTAGGCTAAGTCGTTTTTGTTCTCCTTAAAATTATCACAAGTATTGCATCGTACGTATGCTACATCTTTGAAAACAGAAGTCTTTAAAAACATTTTTTTACCCAAAGTGGATTTCTGTTTTCTCATTGAAAGTGTTTATTGTTCTCTTGGTCTTCGTCAGAGCTTTTAAACTAAATAAAATAAATAAATAAATATATATATATATTTCTGTACGTGTCAGCACAGGGGACTCTGGATGTGGCTGCGTTATTGATGTCATGTTAATCAGGCCTTTTGATTTGAACTAGGGCTGGGCGGTATAGCCCAAATATAATATTATGGTATTTAATTAAAAAAGTAAATATGGACGGTATGACAGTATTTTATGTTTTTGAATAATAAAAGTTATATATTTGCTTTATCAAATCAAATACATTTTATTGGTTGCATACACGTGTTTAGCAGATGTTATCGCGGGTGTAGCGAAATGCTTGTGCTTCTAGCTCCAACAGTGCAGTAATATCTAAGAAGTAATATCTAATAATTACACAACATATACCCAATACACACATCTAGTACAGGAGTGGAATTCAGAATATAAAAATATATGGACGAGCAATGTCAGAGCGGCATGGAATAAGATACATTAGAATAGTATACAGTATATACATATGAGATGGGTAATGCAAGATATGTAGATATTATTAAAGTCACTATTGTTCCATTTATTATAAGTGACCAGTGATTTCAAGTCTATGTATTAGAGGTCGACCGATTATGATTTTTCAATGCCAATACCGATTATTGGAGAACCGAAAAAAGTCGCTACCGATTAATCGGCCTATTTATTTATTTATTTGTAATAATGACAATTACAACAATACTGAATGAACACTTATTTTAACTTAATATAATACATCAATAAAATCAAAAGGAAACATGTTCAATTTTATTTAAATAATGCAAAAACAAAGTTTTGGAGAAGAAAGTAAAAGTGCAATATGTGCCATGTAAAAAAGCTAACGTTTAAGTTCCTTGCTCAGAACATGAGAACATATGAAAGCTGGTGGTTCCTTTTAACATGAGTCTTCAATATTCCCAGGTAAGATGTTTTAGGTTGTAGTTATTATAGGAATTATAGGACTATTTCTCTCTATACGATTTGTATTTCATATACCTTTGACTATTGGATGTTCTTATAGGCACTTTATTGCCAGTGTAACAGTATAGCTTCCGTCCCTCTCCTCGCTCATACCTGAGCTCGAACCAGTAACACTTCGACAACAGCCACCCTCGAAGCAGCGTTACCCATGTAGAGGAAGGGAAAAAACTACTCAAAGTCTCAGAGCGAGTGACGTTTGAAACGCTATTAGCGCGCACCCGGCTAACTAGCTAGCCATTTCACATGGGTTACACCAGCCTAATCTTGGGAGTTGATAGGCTTGAAGTCATAAACAGCGCAATGCATTGCGAAGGGCTGCTGGCAAAACGCACAAAAGTGCTATTTTGAATGAATGCTTACGAGTCTGCTGTTGCCTACCATCGCTCAGTCAGACTGCTCTATCAAATCATAGACTTAATTATAACATAATAACACACAGAAACACGAGCCTTAGGTCATTAATATGGTCGAATCCGGAAACTATCATCTCGAAAACAAAACGGTATTCCTGTTACATTGCACAACCTTCAGTGTTATGTCATAATTACGTACAATTCTGACAAATTACCCAAAGTGTTGCATATACCCTGACTGCGTGCAATGAATGCAAAATGACACAATTTCACCTGGTTAATATTGCCTGCTAACCTGGATTTCTTTTAGCTAAATATGCAGGTTTAAAAATACATACTTCTGTGTATTGATTTTAAGAAAGGCATTGATGTTTATGGTTAGGTACAGTCGTGCAACGATTGTGCTTTTTTCGCAAATGCGTTTTTGTTAAATCATCCCCGTTTGGCGAAGTCGGCTGTCTTTGTTAGGAAGAAATAGTATTCACACAGTTCGCAACGCGCCAGGCGGCCCAAACTGCTGCATATACCCTGACTCTGTTTGCAAGAGAAGTGACACATTTTCCCTAGTTAAAAGAAATTCATGTTAGCAGGCAATATTAACTAAATATGCAGGTTTAAAAATATATACTTGTGTATTGATTTTAAGAAAGGCATTGAAACGCAGGACAGGCTAGATAAACTAGTAATATCATCAACCATGTGTAGTTAACCTGTTATGGCTAGGGGGCAGTATTTTCACGGCTGGATAAAAAACGTACCCGATTTAATCTGATTATTAGTCCTGCCCAGAAACTGGAATATGCATATAATTATTAGCTTTGGAGAGAAAACACTCCAAAGTTTCTGAAACTGTTTGAATGGTGTCTGTGAGTATAACAGAACTCCTATGGCAGGCAAAAACCTGAGATGCTTCTGTTCAGGAAGTACCCTGTCTGAACATTTCTTGCCCTTCTTTATTATCTCTATCGTTTACAAAGGATCTCTGCTCTTACGTGACAATTCACACGTCTCCAATGAGGTCTTTTCCCGGTCTCATAGCCCGGGAAAAACAGGAATGACGTAATTCAAAGCCCTGGCTGAAGCACAGGAAGGCAAAAGCTAAGTGGTCACTCAATGGTCTAAGCCTTAGGCGCGTGACACGCCCCGCCCCCGGCTTTCGTTTTTTTCCTCAGTTTACAGACAGGCAGATTCCCGGTCGGAATATTATCGCTTCTCTACGAGATAAATTGCATAAATATTGGTTTTAAACAGCGGTTGACATGCTTCGAAGTACGGTAATGGAATATTTAGAAATTTTTTGTCATATTTTGCGTCATGCTCGTGGCCGAGATTTAGCGTTGGGATAGTGTCTAGAACGCACGAACAAAACGTCGCTGTTTGGATATAACGATGGATTATTTGGGACCAAACCTACATTTGTTATTGAAGTAGAAGTCCTGGCAGTGTATTCTGATGAAGAACAAGCAAGGTAAGAACATTTTTCTTATAGGAAATGTGATTTTGGTGAAGGCTAAACTTGCAGGGTGTCTAAATAGCTAGCCCTGTAACGCCGGGCTATGTACTTACATTATTGCAAAATGTGCTTCATCCGAAAAGCTATTTTAAAATCGGACATATCGAGTGCATAGAGGAGTTCTGTATCTATAATTCTTAAAATAATTGTTATGCTTTTTGTGAACGTTTATCGTGAGTAATTTAGTAAAATCACCGGAAGTGTTCGGTGGGAATGCTAGTTCTGAACGTCACATGCTAATGTAAAAAGCTGTTTTTTGATATAAATATGAACTTGATTGAACAGACATGCATGTATTGTATAACACAATGTCCTAGGTGTGTCATCTGATGAAGATCATCAAAGGTTAGTGCTGCATTTAGATATGGTTTGGGTTTATGTGACATGATATGCTAGCTTGAAAAATGGCTGTGTGATTATTTCTGGCTGGGTACTCTGCTGACATAATCTAATGTTTTGCTTTCGCTGTAAAGCCTTTTTGAAATCGGACAGTTTGGTTAGATAAAGGAGAGTCTTGTCTTTAAATAGCTGTAAAATAGTCATATGTTTGAAAAGTGTAAGTTTTCGGATTTAGAGGAGTTTGAATTTCGCGCCCCGCCCATCATTGGATATTGGAGCAATCGTTCCGCTAGCGGAACGTGTAGATGTAAGAGGTTAACTAGTGATTATGATTGATTGATTGTTTTTTTATAAGATAAGTTTAATGCTAGCTAGCAACTTACGTTAGCTTCTTACTGCATTCGAGTAACCTCGTGGAGTGCAATGTAAAGCAGGTGGTTAGATGGTTGGACTAGTTAACCGTAAGGTTGCAAGATTGAATCCCTGAGCTGACAAGGTAAAAATCTGTCTTTCTGCCCCTGAACAAGGCAGTTAACCCACTGTTCCTAGGCCGTCATTGAAAATGAGAATGTGTTCTTAACTGACTTGCCTAGTAAAAAAAAAAAGGCCAAATCGGCGTCCAAAAATACCGATTTCCGATTGTTATGAAAACTTGAAATCGGCCCTAATTAAATCGGCCATTCCGATTAATCGGTCGACCTCTACTATGTATATAGGCAGCAGCCTCTATGTGCTGGTGATGGCTATTTAACAGTCTGATGGCCTTGAGATAGAAGCTGTTTTTCAGACTCTCAGTCCAGCTTTGATGCACCTGTACTGACCTCACCTTCTGGTTGATAGCGGGATGAACAGGCTGTGGATCGGGTGGTTGTTGTCCTTGATGATCTTTCTGGCCTTCCTGTGATATTGGGTGCTGTTGGTGACCTGAAGGGCAGGTAGTTTGCCCCCAGTGATGCGTTGGACAGACCGCACCACCCTCTGGATTGCGGGTGGTGCGGTTGCCGTACCAAGTGGTGATACAGCCTGACAGGATACTCTCGATTGTGCATCTGTAAACGTTTGTGAGGGTTTTAGGTGACAAGCCCAATTTCTTCAGCCTCCTGAGGTTGAAGAGGCGCTGTTGTGCCTTCTTCACCACACTGTGTGAGTGGACCGTTTCAGTTTGTCAGTGATGTATATGCCGAGGAACTTGGAGCATTCCACCTTCTGCAGTGCGGTCCCGTCGATGTGGATAGGGGGTGCTCCCTCTGCTGTTTCCTGAAGTCCACGATCATCTCCTTTGTTGACGTTGAGTGAGAGGTTATTTTCCTAGCACCACACTCCCAGAGCACACATGACCTCCCTGTAGGCTGTCTCGTCATTGTAGGTAATCAAGCCTACTACTGTTGTGTCATCTGCAAACTTGATGATTTGAGTTGGAGGCGTGCTTGGCCACGCAGTCATGGGTGAACAGGGACTACAGGAGGGGACTGAGCACGCACCCTTGTGGGGCCCCAGTGTTGAGGATCAGCGAAGTGGAGGTGTTGTTTCCTACCTTCACCACCTACCTTCCCGTCCGGAAGTCCAAGACCCAGTTGCATAGGGTGAGGTTCAGACCCAGGGCCTCGACCTTAATGATGAGCTTAGGAGGGTACTATGGTGTTGAACGCTGAGCTATTGTCAATGAACAGCATTCTTACATATGTATTCCTCTTGTCTAGATGGGATAGGGCAGTGTGATAGCGATTGCGTCGTCTGTGGATCTATTGGGGCGGTAAGCAAATTGAAGTGGGTCTAGGGTGACAGGTAAGGTAGAGGTGATATGATGCTTGACTAGTCTCTCAAGCACTTCATGATGGAAAAAAGTGAGTGCTACGGGGCGAAAGTCATTTAGTTCAGTGACCTTTGCTTTCTTGGGTACAGGAACAATGGTGGCCATCTTGAAGCATGTGGGGACAGCAGACTGGGATAGGGAGAGATTGAATATGTCCGTAAACACACCAGCCAGCTGGTCTGCGCATGCTCTGAGGACGCAGCTAGGGATTTCGTCTGGGCCGGCAGCCTTGCAAGGGTTAACGAGCTTAAATGTCTTACTCACGTGGGCCACGGAGAAGGCGAGCCCACAGTCCTTGGTAGCGTGCCGCGTCGGTGGCACTGTGTTATCCTCAAAGCGGGCAAAGAAGGTGTTTAGCTTGTCTGGAAGCAAGACGTTGGTGTCCGCGACGTGGCTGGTTTTCCTTTTATAGTCCGTGATTGTCTGTAGACCCTACCACATACGTCTCGTGTCTGAGCCGTTGAATTGCAACTCCACTTTGTCTCTATACTGACGTTTTTCCTGTTTGATTGCCTTGCGGAGGGAATAACTACACTGTTTGTATTCTGCCATATTCCTAGTCACCTTGCCATGGTTAAATGCGGTGGTTCACGCTTTCAGTTTTGCACGAATGCTGCCGTGTCAAGAGGTGAGTGTAGCTGGTGCATCGAAGTCAGGCGCAGGAGAGCAGAGATGAGTGGACAAAGCACTTTACTAAGGCAATCATTTGCACAGAAAGCAACTGCGTCACAAAACAAATGCCCAACGAACCAGTGAAGCCGCACAAACTACAAAAATACAAGTACAAAGTACAGGCCAGCGCAAACTAGCCGAAAGCGTGCCAACCTCAACAATAAACAATTACACACACAGACATGGGGGAAACAGAGGGTTAAATACACGACATGTAATGAGGGAATGAGTACCAGGTGTGTGAGAAAGCAAGACAAAACAAATGGAAAATGAAAGGTGGATCGGCGATGGCTAGAAGACCGGTGACGTCGACTGCCGAACGCCGCCCGAACAAGGAGAGGAACCGACTTTGGCGGAAGTCGTGACATACCGTCTGTCCACGGTTTCTGGTAAGGGTAGGTTTTAATAGTCACAGTGGGTACAACATCTCCTATACACTTCCTGATAAACTCAGTCACTGAACCAGTGTATTCGTCAATGTTATTCTCGGAAGCTACCCGGGAACATATCCTAGTCCGCGTGATCAAAACAATCTTGAAGCGTGGATTCCGATTGGTCAGACCAGCGTTGAATAGTCCTTAGCACGGGTACTTCCGGGTTTGAGTTTCTGCCTATAGATAGGAAAGGAGGAGCAAAAATGGAGTCGTGGTCAGATTTGCCAAAAGGAGGGCGGGGGAAGGCCTTATAGGCATCCTGGAAGTTGGAGTAACAGTGGTCGAGTGTTTTGGCAACGTGAGTACTACAGTCAATATGTTGATAGAACTTCGGCTTCCCTTTTCTCAAATGTGCTTTGTTAAAATCCCCAGCTACAATAATTGCAGCCTCAGGATATGTTGTTTCCAGTTTGCATAAAGTCCAGTGGAGTTCTTGGTCGTGGTATCAGCTTGAGGGGGGATATACACGGCCGTGGCTATAACCGATGAAAATTCTCTTGGGAGATAATACGGTCGCCATTTGATTGCGAGGTATTCTAGATCGGGTGAACTAAAGTAGTTTAGTTCCTGTATGTTATCACAATTACACCATGAGTCGTTAATCATGAAACATACACCCCCGCTCTTCTTCTTCCCGAAGAGATATGTATATTCCTGTCTGCGCAATGGACTGAGAATTCAGCTGGCTGGACCGATTCGGGCAGTATATGCTGAGAGAGCCATGTTTCCATGAAGCAGAATACATTACAATCCCTGATGTCTCTCTAGAAAGAGACCCGCGCCCTGAGCTCGTCAACTTTATTATCCAGAGACTGAACATTAGCGAGTAATATACTCGGAAGCGGTGGGTGGTGTCCGTGCCTCCTAAATTGGACTAGAAGACCACTCCGAGTACCTCTCCTTCGCCGGCGATGTTTTGGGTCGGCTTCTAGAATCAGTTCAATTGCCCTGGGGGGTGCGAACAAAGGATCTGCTTTGGGAAAGTCGTATTCCTGGTCGTGATGCTGGAAGTGCTGGTGAGTTACCACCGCTCTGATATCCAATAGTTATTCCCGGCTGTATGTAAGAACACAAAAACATTTCTGGTCTAATAATGTAAAAAAAATAATACATAAAAATGAGTAGTGTGTGACCCTAGGGTGGTAACACATACGTTCTCAGTGATTTCAATGGGTCTTTCTCCATTCTGATTGTTTTATATTGTTCAATTCAACTTCAAGCCCCCCAAAAATGCAGCATTTATCAATTTCTGCATTTCCTGCACTCATTTGAGATCAGAATTAGTGGCTAATAAGATTTAGGCTCAACTTGCTAAGAAAAAAACAACCTAGCTGTTTGCAGATGTAAGAAACACAAACGAATAGTGTAGGGCTGTCCCCGACTAAAATGAATCTTGATCAACCAAGAGTCATCTGTTCTTTCAACCAATCGATTGGTCAACATTTTTAAATTTGTATTTTTCCATATAGACGCATCCTGTGTGTTTTAATCAAATCAACTATATTCAGTGAGCCTGTCTGATGCTTTAAGCACACGGTTTGATTAAATAATTAAGATACACCAATGACTAGAGGGAGTCCGACCAGCAATTGATTTGATTGTCCCGGGCCGGGTTCAGACTTGCTGCGCTATGTTACAAGAACAGCAAGTGACTGACTAGCACCCGTTGTTTCTCTCTCCTCCCTGCTGCAGCGACCACCACGTTACATCAAACGGTTTATCGCGCTGTCTGTGTTCGCTGAAGCTGCAACATAATTACAGCCATTTCTGACTGAAAAGTTCTATTACCGAAATCCTTTATTTGTATAGGAAAAACATTCCCTATTCCCTCAACCTTTGCGTGACACATGTATGGATTGCATGCACGTGACCAAAGACCTATTTGCACGGGACTAGTATTATTAGAGAACGTTTGTTATGTAATTATTACTCCAGAATGTCCGTTGTTCCAGAGGACGATTTGGACAGGATTAGTTTTTTTTCCAAACTGCCCCCTGTAATTCTTAATTTTTTCCCAATAAATTGACAGTTATGACGGAAGCTTGGAAGTTTTTATTCTAGGCATGAAGACACTATTTCAACATGTCCAGGTGATAGGGCAACATTTAACTCAAGCCCGGTTCCCAAGTTTCTAAACCATACAAAACCATCTTTCCTATAGTGTCGCCATAATATTTGAATTGAGGAAGTGTGATCATAATCATTAGGATATTTTAGCGATCCGCAGTACGTCCTAATTTCTCGTGCAGACTTCAGATGTGAGCTGAACAGTGCAATTGCACTTGAGATGCATTTTAAGGCTATGGATGAGAAAGTTTAATTATTATTTCCAAACGTTTAGGTCAGTTGTATGCTTCTTTTTGCAATCTATTAACAGCAAGAGTTGCATTAAATAGGCTCAATATTTTTTACTGATGCATTTGGCAATATTCAACATACACACAAAAAATATAAACAAAAGCATTCACTGTGAAAGTTGATAGGCTACATGTAGGTCATTCATATATAGCTTATGCACAGCACTAGTTCAATTTATCAAATCAGTTATTGTTTCTTGCGCAAACCGCGAGCAACACCTGTCAAACTCAGACATTTCTCTCAAAACACAGGGATGTCGATTCACACTAGACAGTATTATCAGAGGACCTTGGAGTTAGCCAAAAGAAACGGTAGGTTTTTCTGCTGGAATTGTTACTCTCCTGCCATTTAAAAATGACTGACATGGCAGATTCGGAGAGGACTTAAATTACAGATGTGGCGTTTTGTGCTTGTGCACATAATTACATTACCCGACCTCCCCCAGTAAAACCAATCCTGTCTGAATAGGGCACAATAGGGCCTGACCTATAGCGTATCATAATCACATCAATAAATTGGTTATAACAAACTCTGAACACCGTAGCACGTGACAGCAAAATGGATGCGGAGGACGTGACAAATAAAGTGGCATGGAGAGAGATTACTCAAGTAGTGAAGTAAACTATAAAAATGGATGTTAAACACAACGCATTCCATTTAACATACCAAACATTCAAATACCGTTATAGAAGGTAAAGACCCAAACCAGGCCAATGCATCAATACATCGTAAAATACGGTATACCGCCCAGCCCTAATTTGAACATATGGATTGTTTTAGTTGTCAGCTAGGCTATGTATTTAATTATTTAATTTATTGATCAAGCCTTTGCAGTCTTTCTGATCTCTTTCCCAATGATCAGAGCTTTAGTTGAATATATTGCTGTCCAGCACCTCAGAATTTGCGATCTACCCGACCGTTACATGTTTTTCTGTGCAATAGCCATGACCGTTAGTGGTAGATGGTGACATTCTGTCATTGCACCACACTATCACAAGTGGGAGTTAGAACGCTGATCTATTGGTACCGTAAATTCCGGTCTATAAGCCGCAACTTTTTTCCCACGCTTTGAACCTCGCGGCTTAAACAATGACGCGGCTAATATATGGATTTTTCCCGCTTTCAAATTTGTTGCTCCTGACAGCGTGGAGCATTATCAAAAAATCCACTATCATCAACGGGTTTCGAAAGGCTGGACTGCTGCGTGATGAAGAGGGCTCAGCGGGGGATTTGCCTCCGGATGAAAGTGACGAGAGCGACAATGAAAACGATCCAATATCGGATGAAGCAATTCTGAGGCTATTCAACTCCAACACCGAAGGAGATGACTTCAGTGGTTTCAGTGCACACGAGGAGGAAGATAGTGACCAATGACTTTCTTGGTAGGCTACTGTTTACTGCAAAAGTTTTATTTTTTGTTACAAGCCGTGTTTCGTTAAAGCCTATTTATTTTTGTTACAAGCCGTGTTTCGTTAAAGCCTGTGTAAAGTTAATTTGTTTCAATGTACCGGTAGGCACCTGCGGCTTATAGGCATGTGCGGCTTATTTATGTTCAAAATAAAAATACAAAAATTATTCAGTGGGTGCGGCTTATATTCAGGTGCGCTCAATAGTCCGGAAATTACGGTAGTCTAAACTGTGGCAATTAATGGAGGCGTTTCCAATCTGAGTCTCTCCCTTCTGGCACTAGAGTCCTGCATCAGGCAACAACAACATAAACTGTCGGGGGTCCTGGAGTTAAGAGAAAACTTGGATTTAAAAAAAATATATACTTTTTTGTCATTTAGTAGACCCTCTTATCCAGAGCGACTTACAGTAGTGAAAGCATACATTTCTGGCGTTGCAAACACCTTTTGGTTTCTCTACCTCTTAAAAAGATAAATAAATAATTCTAAATAACAAACTGGCTTTATTTACAAATTAGTAAGAATGTCTCACCCCATGTTCAAAAATTGCCTTTTTCCCGTTAATCAGATTACAAATCGCTCACTTTCGGTTATTTGAAACGCAATCATCTCCAAAATATCGTTATTTTTTTAAACAAGCCATAGAAAGTTGGTTGCAATTTCAGTAAAAAAAAATAAAGGAACTTGTCTGTTGGCCCTGCATTAAAGACCAAAATTGGTTAAGGAAAATTGTGATAAATAAAAATATATACCAGTTTCATTTAACTTGTTATGGATAGGGGGCAGTATTTTCACGGCCGGATAAAAAACGTACCCGATTTAATCTGGTTATTACTCCTGCCCAGAAACTAGAATATGCATATAATTAGTAGCTTTGGATAGAAAACACTCCAAAGTTTCTAAAACTGTTTGAATGGTGTCTGTGAGTATAACAGAACTCAAATGGCAGGCCAAAACCTGAGAAGATTCTGTACAGGAAGTACCCTGTCTGACCATTTCTTGGCCTTCTTTGTCATCTCTATCCAAAACAAAGGATCTCTCCTGTAACGTGACACTTTCTAAGGCTCCCATAGGCTCTCAGAAGGCGCCAGAACGTTGAATGATGACTCTGCAGTTACTGGCTGAAAAACAGTAGCGCATTTGGTAAGTGGTCGATCTGAGAACAATGAGACGGGTGCGCGCATGCATGTGAAGAGTCCATTTTACTTTTTCAGTCTGAACGAAAACAACGACTCCCGGTCGGAATATTATCGCTATTTTACGAGAAAAATCGCATAAAAATTGATTTTAAACAGCGTTTGACATGCTTCGAAGTACGGTAATGGAATATTTTGAATTTTTTTGTCACGATACGCGTCCGCGCGTCACCCTTCGGATAGTGCCTTGAACGCATGAACAAAACGCCGCTATTTGGATATAACTATGGATTATTTGGAACCAAACCAACATTTGTTGTTGAAGTAGAAGTCCTGGGAGGGCATTCTGACGAAGAACAGCAAAGGTAATCCAATTTTTCTTATAGTAAATCTGACTTTGGTCAGTACCAAACTTGGTGGGTGTCAAATTAGCTAGCCCGGCTATCTACTCAGAATATTGCAAAATGTGCTTTCACCAAAAAGCTATTTTAAAATCGGACACCGCGATTGCATAAAGGAGTTCTGTATCTATAATTCTTAAAATAATTGTTATGTTTTTTTGTGAACGTTTATCGTGAGTAATTTAGTAAATTCACCGGAAGTGTTCGGTGGGAATGCTAGTTCTGAACGTCACATGCTAATGTAAAAAGCTGTTTTTTTTATATAAATATGTACTTGATTGAACAAAACATGCATGTATTGTAAAACATAATGTCCTAGGAGTGTCATCTGATGAAGATCATCAAAGGTTAGTGCTGCATTTAGCTGTGGTTTTGGTTTTTGTGACATTATATGCTAGCTTGAAAAATGGGTGTCTGATTATTTCTGGCTGGGTACTCTGACATAATCTAATGTTTTGCTTTCGTTGTAAAGCCTTTTTGAAATCGGACAGTGTGGTTAGATAAAGGAGAGTCTTGTCTTTAAAATGGTGTAAAATAGTCATATGTTTGAAAAATTGAAGTTTTCGGATTTTCGAGGAGTTTGTATTTCGCGCCACGCCCTATCATTGGATATTGGAGTGGTGTTCCGCTAGCGGAACGTCTAGATGTAAGAGGTTTAAGGACCAAAAAATTATAGATTGCAAAATAGTTGAAGAGATTTTGAATGTACAGATTCCATGGCACATGCTTTATGAATTGACATGCAATTTTCTGTTTATATAACCTACTGCAGGCCTAAAACCTACCTTCTGAGTTAATGATTATATTGAAGATAGAAGCCAACTCTTAATAAGTTCAGAGAGCCAATTTGTTATCCAAAGATAAAAGGTTATTATTAACCCTGCATTATAATTATATAAAAACCCCTTAGATAATCTGTTTTTATTTACAGTAGTGATGGACAGTTGGAGGCATGTGTTACTGTAGCAGGTGTAGCCCATCCTGCAAACAATGTTTCCATGATGAGCTATTAGCAGGAATATAGACTCTTCATAGCCCGGCTACTGTAGGTGTGATGGCCTTGATCAGTTCATCTTTGCTTGTAGGCTTGGCAGAGTTATGGATTAATGTTTTCAGTTGATGCCAAACAAGTTTGATCAGGTTTAAATCAGGAGACCTACATATAGAGATGAAAAATATATTTTTTAGATATACTGTAGGCGACATGAGTCTCAATAGTGTTGAGTAATGTGCTGTAAAAGTGTTGTAGGTCTTTCATTTATTTGTTTTTATTTAACCTTTATTTTACTACATAAAGGTCTACTTACTCTGCTGGTGTCTTGACCCAGTTTATGCCCTCATTTGTAATGCAAACCCGGGCGGCAGGGTGTTTTGGGTAATTGTCTGCAATTGGAGAAGAAAAAGACATTTAGCCTAACAGCCAACAGCCAACATTAGGTACAATACATGTACAGTCGTGGCCAAAAGTTTTGAGAATGATACAAATATTAATTTTCAAAGTCTGCTGCTTCAGTTTGTGTGATGGAAATTTGCATATACTCCAGAATGTTATGAAGAGTAATCAGATGAATTGCAATTAATTGCAAAGTTCCTCTTTGCCATGCAAATGAACTGAATCCCCAAAAAACATTTCCACTGCATTTCAGCCCTGCCACAAAAGGACCAGCTGACACCATGTCAGTGATTCTCTAGTTAACACAGGTGTGAGTGTTGATGAGGACAAGGCTGGAGATCACTCTGTCATGCTGATTGAGTTTGAATAACAGACTGGAAGCTTCAAAAGAAGGGTGGTGCTTGGAATCATTGTTCTTCCTCTGCCAACCATGGTTACCTGAAAGGAAACACATGCTGTCATCATTGCTTTTCACAAAAAGGGCTTCACAGGCAAGGATATTGCTGCCAGTAAAATTGCACCTAAATCAACCATTTATCGGATCATCAGGACCTTCAAGGAGAGTGGTTCAATTGTTGTGAAGGCGGCTTCAGGGCGCCCATGAAAGTCCAGCAAGCGCCAGGACCGTCTCCCAAAGTTGATTCAGCTGCGGGATCGGGGCACCACCAGTACAGAGCTTGCTTAGGAATGGCAGCAGGCAGGTGTGAGTGCATCTGCACGCACAGTGAGGCAAAGACTTTTGGAGGATGGCCTGGTGTCTAGAAGGGCAGCAAAGAAGCCACTTCTCTCCAGGAAAAACATCAGGGACAGACTGATATTTTGCAAAAGGTACAGGGATTGGACTGCTGAGGACTGGGGTAAAGTAATTTTCTCTGATGAATCCCCTTTCCGATTGTTTGGGGCATCCAGCCATGAATAAAGAATGGTACCAACACATCCTCCGAGAGCAACTTCTCCCAACCATCCAGGAACAGTTTGGTGACGAACAATGCCTTTTCCAGCATGATGGAACACCTTGCCATAAGGCAAAAGTGATAACTAAGTGGCTCGGGGTCCATGGCCAGGAAACTCCCCAGACCTTAATCCCATTGAGAACTTGTGGTCAATCCTCGAGGCGGGTGGACAAACAAAAACCCACAAATTCTGACAAACTCCAAGCATTGATTATGCAAGAATGGGCTACCATCAGTCAGGATGTCAATGCCTTTCTTTAAAATCAATACACAAGTATATCTTTTTAAACCTGCATATTTTGTTAATATTGCCTGCTAACATGAATTTCTTATAACTAGGGAAATTGTGTCACTTCTCTTGCGTTCCGTGCAAGCAGTCAGGGTATATGCAGCAGTTTGGGCCGCCTGGCTCGTTGCGAACTGTGTGAAGTCCATTTATTCCTAACAAAGACCGTAATTAATTTACCAGAATTGTACATAATTATGACATAACATTGAAGTTTGTACAATGTAACAGCAATATTTAGACTTAGGGATGCCATCCGTTACATAAAATACGGAACTGTTCCGTATTTCACTGAAAGAATAAATGTTTTGTTTTCGAAATGATAGTTTCCGGATTCGACCATATTAATGACCAAAGGCTCGTATTTCTGTGTGTTATTATGTTATAATTAAGCTTATGATTTGATATTTGATAGAGCAGTCTGACTGAGCGATGGTAGGCAGCAGCAGGCTCGTAAGCATTCATTCAAACAGCCCTTTCGTGCGTTTGCCAGCAGCTCTTCGCTGTGCTTCAAGCATTGAGCTTTTTATGACTTCAAGCCTATCAACTCCCGAGATTAAGCTGGTGTAACCGATGTGAAATGGCTAGCTAGTTAGCGGGGTGCACGCTAATAGCGTTTCAAGCGTCACTCGCTCTGAGACTTGGAGTAGTTGTTCCCCTTGCTCTGCAAGGGCCGCGGCTTTTGTGGAGCGATGGGTAACGATGCTTTGAGGGTGGCTGTTGTCGATGTGTTACTGGTTCGAGCCCAGGTAGGGGCGAGGAGAGGGACGGAAGCTATACTGTTACACTGGCAATACTAAAGTGCCTATAAGAACATCCAATAGTCAAAGGTATATGAAATACAAATCGTATAGAGAGAAATAGTCCTATAATTCCTATAATAACTACAACCTAAAACTTCTTACCTGGGAATATTGAAGACTCATGTTAAAAGGAACCACCAGCTTTCATATGTTCTCATGTTCTGAGCAAGGTACTTAATGTTAGCTTTTTTTACATGGCACATATTGCACTTTTACTTTCTTCTCCAACACTTTGTTTTTGCATTATTTAAATCAAATTGAACATGTTTCATTATTTATTTGAGGCTAAATTGATATTATTGATGTTTTATATTAAGTTAAAATAAGTGTTCATTCAGTGTTAAAGAAATAAAGAAAATCAGCCGATTAATCGGTATCGTTTTTTTTTGGTCCTCCAATAATCGGTATCGGCGCTGAAAAATCATAAAATCGGTCGACCTCTAGTCTAAAGACACTGAAACAGCAAACTTTGTGGAAATTAATATTTGTGTAATTCTCAAAACATTTGGCCACGACTGTAAATAGGCATAAACATAACAAAATATTGCTATAATCCTACCTTGATAGAAATGTGGGGAATTATTGTGGAACATATAGCAGTCCATGAGGTGTAGGCTACAATATTTTATGTACCTTTTGCTTTGTAAATAGCTATATTTACCATCAAAAATCAAATATGGCCTGGTCCCTAGCGAGAAATTGCCCCCCACACATGGAGTTTGAGCAGGACAATAGACTCTTACCGAGTCCACTAAATGCACTGTTTTCTAACCACATCTGGATGGAATTACTATGGGAATAAATATCACTGAATAACAGAAACATTTGAATAAAGTAGGCTAATGAAGGCAACAAATTGTTACTTACTGAAACTCCCAAAGTCATCCAATTGTTATAATAGGATTTGAAGCAATAGTCTACCCGCATGTGGTCAACTATTTCAGCATTGTTTTGTGCTGCTCTGAGACAAGCATGGGGACTGATCTTGATAAATCAATGACATTTTTATTTTTACTGAATCTGTTTGGTATTGGTCAGCCTACAATTAGGGTGTGGAAATGTTAGGATTATTTTGCTCTACAATGCCATATTTTCCTAATATTAAAAACTGTCATACATTCCTGAATTCAATCGCTTTAGCCGACATGTTGAGGTTTATTCATCTCTTGAGGTTTATTCATTCTTTTCCTCTCTCCCTTACTCTCTGTGCTGGCTAACACCTCGTTAGTAACCCCAAGGCTCTCATTCCGATGCGCTTCCTACATGATCAGCCACACATACTGTACAAATGCTGTACATCCGTTGGCCCAGGAGAATCCTAGAACAGCCCCTCTCTGTTTTATCATGGGATTTTATGAGCTATGTCAAATGTAGACGACAGTCCGCAATGATTAAAACGGTTACACGTTGATAGTCATAGTCGTATGTAAAACATATTTATGCAGTGTTTGGCAACGTGCATTTCCGACATCTATTAAGGATTCATTCCTCAACTGAAGAATGAGGAAATTAGCAAATGATGGTGCCACTGCGTTATTGTTTCATGTTAAAGACATGGCAGCTTATTGTAATGGAGTGAATGTATTTTAATATGGTGAATTATACGGACATGTTAAGCCAAGATTCATGAAATATGAATTTATGAGTACAAAACTCTCATTGAACAATTATATTATTCTATCCAACCTTGATGGGCTATCAGCAGGACAATAGACTCTTACAGAGTCCACCAAATGCATTGTTTTCTAATCACAATTACTATGGGAATAAATATCACTGAATGACAGAAATATTTGAATAAAGTAGGCTAATGAAGGCAACAAATTGTTGCTTACTGGAACACCCAAAGTCATCCAATTGTTATAATTGGATTTGAAGCAATAGCCTACCTGCGTGTGGTCAACTATTTCAGCACCGTTTTGCGCTGCTCTGAGACACGCATGGGGACTGGTCTTGATAAATCAATGAGATTTTTTATTTTCACTGAATCTCCGTTTGGGGTTTTGGTTAGCCTACAATTAGTGTGTGGAAATGTTAGGATTATTTTTCTTTTCACTCGCTGTCACTTAGTAGCCTACTCCCGACCGGTCACGTTGTACAGCGCCATATTTTCCTAACAAAATCCCTGAGTGTTTCATTTTTCATAATATTAATCAAATTAATTAAGATACATTTCTTAAAATCAATCCCATATACTTTGTTCTTTCAAAAAAAGGTTTTAAATTCTCAAGTACAGCCAATATTAAAAGCATTCAAATGCTTCTCAAAGAAGCCCTCTGGTGGTCTAACTAGCATTAATGGCAGCAATGGCTGACACTTAAATAACGTGCCATAGAATTCTGCGGCAGCCCGAAAGGTGTGCTGCAGTACGACACAACTTTTAAAGGAAGAACCACTGTAATGTATATACAGTACCAGTAAAAAGTTTGGACACACCTACTCATTCAAGGGGTTTTCTTTATTTTTACTATTTTCTACATTGTAAAATAATAGTGAAGACATCAAAACTATGAAATAACACATGTAGTAACCAAAAAAAGTGTTAAATAAATCTAAATATATTTTAGATGTTAGATTCTTCAAAATAGGCCCTTTGCCTTGACAGTTTTGCACACTCTTGGCATTCTCTCAATCAACTTCATGAGGAATGCTTTTCCAACAGTCTTGAAGGAGTTTCCACGTATGCTGAGCACTTGTTGGCTGCTTTTCCTTCACTCTGCGGTCCAACTTATCCTAAACCATCTCAATTGGGTTGAGGTCGGGTGATTGTGGAGGCCAGGTCATCTGATGCAGCACTCCATTACTCTCCTTCTTGGTCAAATATCCCTTACACAGCCTGGAGGTGTGTTTTGGTCATTGTCCTGTTGAAAAACAAATGATAGTTCCACTAATAGCAAATCAGATGGGATGGTGTATCGCTGCAGAATGCAGTGGTAGCCATGCTGTTTAAGTGTGCCTTGAATTCTAAATAAATCACCGACAGTGTCACCAGCAAAGCACATCACACCTCCTCCACGCTTCACGGTGGGAACCACACATACAGAGATCGTCCGTTCACCTAGTCTGCATCTCACAAAGACACAGCGGTTGGAACCAAAAATCTCAATTTAGGATGTCCATTGCTCGTGTTTCTTGGCCCAAGCAAGTCTCTTCTTGTTATTGGTGTCATTTAGTAGCGGTTTGTTTGCAGCAATTCAACCATGAAGGCCTGATTCACGCAGTCTCCTCTGAACACTGTTGAGATGTGTCTGTTACTTGAACTCTGTGAAGCATTTATTTGGCCTGCCATTTATGAGGTTGGTAACTCTAATGAACTTATCCTTCTGCAGCAGAGGTAACTCTGGTTCTTCCTTTCCTTATAGCGGTCCTCATGAGAGCCAGTTTCATCATATTGCTTAATGGTGTTTGCGACTGCACTTGAAGAAACTTTCCAGATTGACTGACCATGTCTTCAGTAATAAATATGTTGAAATGGATCCAAATTCTGTTTCTGTCTTCAGTACTTTTTAAATAGGATAGATGGGCTATATGGGCTACGGTATAGGTTGAATGTGTTAGTCTGCCTATAACCAGCCTGAGTAGGCCTATAACTCCATTCCTATTCTATTCAGAGTTAGATTGATTTCTCTAAATTGGAAATGAGCCATTATCAGGCTGGTTAATGTGATACATGTCTGTTGAATTTGATAAAATCCACCCACCTCAGCCCCACCCTACCTACTCACCCAGTCAGGAGCTGCTACTGCATTGCGGTCGTGGCATACTGCATACTTTTTACTAAATGGTATATGCTAAATTGTGTGCGACGATGAGTACATAGTATGCAGTTTAACTATGTAGTACGGTAGCATGGGTATTTGGACACAGACAATATCATTTGATTTGGAGAACTCAGAAGAACATTGCTCATGCATTTTCATTGCCGTCTGCCATGGTTTTAAAAGACGACCGTTCATTAGCTACCTGCACTAGCCGTCTATGTTAGAGCATTCATCTGTGAATAAGGTCTATATTGAGGTTTTACTGAAAGTGTTTCCTTCCGGTGTCCAGAACTTGAGAACATAGAGCAACAGGAGCGTCCGTCGTCTGCCCAGAGAGGTTCTGGGTCGGTCCCTGGGTCAGCAGTCGGCCACAAGCAGCTCCACGCCCAGCTCACCCAGCGCCTGGAGGAGGTCCTCCGCAAGAGGGACCGGGGTACTGGGCCCGAGGAGCGAGCTGGAGCCCAGATCAGAGTGCCTGAGGAGCGAGGTGGGCCACAGGACCAAGGGTTCCGAGAGCGAGCTGGAGCCCAGGGAGGAAGCAGGCCTGAGGAGCAAAGTGGAGCCCAGGGAGGAAGAGGGCCTGAGGAGCGAGATGGAGCCCAGGGAGGAAGAGGGCCTGAGGAGCGAGGTGAGCCCACTGGGAGAGGTGCCAAAGAGTCACGGCAGGATGCAGGAAGGCCTGCTCAGACCAAGGGGAAACCTAAGAGCCAGAAGTCTCAGGAAACTGAAGCCACCCCAGGGAAAGCCCCTGTCAAACCCACCCCAGCTAAAGATATACAGGAGAGGTCAACACCCAACTCCAAGGTTAAGGCCACTGGGTCAAACTCCAGTAAAGACAAGGTGAGGATATAGAGTGTTAAGAGCAATTGAATAGGAAATTTAGCTTGGCGCAAAGCTGTTTGAATACCCCAACCCAGTCCGAGTTGGAGCTTCCTTGTTAAATGGAGGCAGTGAACTATAGTCAATGGGTTGCACCTTGCTCCCTTGCTTCTGGACAATGGCACATTAGTATAACCATTCATAGCACTGTCTGTCTATCAGTGTCTCAAGTTTAGTAGTAGTAATAGTATATTGGAGTTATAATAACAATAAACACCCTTTGTCACGTGTTCCCCTCATCCTCTGCAGAGAGAGGAGGAAGTGACAGGCACCATGATGAGGTTAATCTCCAGCCACTACGAGAATAGCACATCATCCACCACCATTAAATCCCCTGTAGAGTCTGTCCCTCGCTGGCCCCTTCCACCCACCAATAGGTACTGCAGCAACAGGTACTGCAGGAACAAAATCAAGTGAATGTATAACATGGTAGAATGATGTGCAGAAGTTTGGTCTAGCGCAGCGGTTCCTTTCCGGGTACCACCAAATCACTGTCAAAAGCTCGAGGACCACGATTTGCAAATTTGTGTGAATCTTTTAACATAAAATGTAGTCAGTTTCATCAGAGAATGTAATAAAATGCCTATTATTACAGATAGATGTTTATTAAACAATATGCATTTTGAAAAGGACTACACAATCTCTTCCCCCGGAGACCGGGGTTCAATCCCTGGCAATAGTGTAATAATTACAATTTTCTTTCTTTTGTGGTAGATCTGTTTTGGAGAAGAGTTGGTTGCCGCCATCGATGGTGAGTGCCTGAGCTGTTTTCTGATTGATAAACAGAATAAGTAATATTCCTTTTAATTGTATGAATTTAGTTAGCAGGACATGGTAGCAGACCGAACAGTAAGCTCCGGTAAGAAGTGGGGTGGTGGTGTGTGTCTATTTGTCAATAACAGCTGGTGTACGATGTCTAATATTGAGGAAGTTTCGAGGTATTGCTCGCCTGAGGTAGAGTACCTCATGATAAGCTGTAGACCACACTACCTGCCAAGAGAGTTTTCATCAATATTCTTTGTAGAGGTCTATTTACCACCACAAACCGATGCTGGCACTAAGACCGCACTCAACGAGCTGCATAAGGAAACAAGAAAATGCTCATCAAGAAGCAACGCTCCTAGTGGCCGGGAACTTTAATGCAGGCAAACTTAAATCCGTTTTACCTAATTTCTACCAGCATGTCACATGTGCACCCAGAGGAGAGAAAAAAAAAACTCTAGACCACCTTTACTCCATACACAGAGATGTGTACAAAGCTCTCCCTCCATTTGGCAAATCTGACCATAATTGTATCCTCCTTATTCCTGCTTACAAGCAAAAACTAAAGCAGGAAGTACTAGTGACTTGCTCAATACGGAAGGGGTGAGATGACGCGGATGCTACAGGACTGTTTTGCTACCGCGCTGATCCTCAACACAAGGGCCCGTCAGGGGTACGCACTTGGTCCCCTCCTGTACTCCCTGTTCACCCACGACTGAGCGGCCAAGCACGACTCCAACACCATCATTAAGTTTGTTGACGATACAGCGGCGGTAGGTCTGATCACAGACAACGATGACACAGCCTATAGGGAGGAGGTCAGAGACCTGGCAGTGTGATGCCAGGACAACAACCTCTCCCTCAACGTGAGCAAGACAAAGGAGCTGATCATGGACTACGGCCGAACACGCCCCTATTCACATCGACGGCGCTGTCTTGGAGTGGTCAAGAGCATCAAGTTCCTTGGTGTCCACATCACCAACAAACTATTGTTCAAACACACCAAGACAGTCGTGAAGAGGGCACGACAACACATATTCCCCCTCAGGAGACTGAAAAGATTTGTCATGGGGTTCCCAGATCCTCAAAGTTCTACAGCTGCACCTTCGAGAGCATTCTGACCGGTTGCATCACCGCCTGGTATGGCAACTGCTCGGCATCTGACCGTAAGGCGCTACAGAAGGTAGTGCGTATGGCCCAGTACATCACTGGGACCAAGCTTCCTGCCATCCAGGACCTCTATACTAGGCGGTGTCAGAGGAAGGCCCAAAAAATGGTTTAAGACTCCTGTCACCCAAGTCATAGACTGTTCTCTCTGCTACTGCATGACAAGCGGTACCGTAGCGCCAAGTCTATGTCCAAAAGGCTCCTTAACAACTTCTACCCCCAAGCCATAAGACTGCTGAACAATTAATCAAATGACCACCTGGACTATTTGCATTGCACCCCCCCTCCCTTTATTTTTACACTGCTGCTACTCGCTGTTTATTATATCTATGCATAGTCACTTTACCCCTACATATATTACCTCAACTAATCTGTACCCCTGTACATTGACTTTAGTTTATTTAGTAAATATTTTCTTAACTCAATTTTTTTTTAACTGCATTGTTGGTTAAGGGCTTGTAAGTAAGCATTTCACGGTACGGTCTACACCTGTTGTATTCGGTGCAAGTGACAAATACAATTTGGAGGATTTGTTAGGGTTGCATAAGACATGTTTTCCCCTCATGCGTTCACAAGCTAGTGACTGAATTCTCTCCCTCATAGGTGGGAACGGCAAAGGTCCCAGGATATATGAAGTCCTACACTAACTCCAAGAAACCCTCTGCAGAACAACAAGGGTATTGCTTTTTGTCCAGTTTCATTCAAATTCTCCCCATGCTGCAACACAACCAGTGTATCTTATATCTGATAATAACCCATGACAACTTGTTTGAAAAATTAATTTAGCTAAATCTACATTTCAGGGGATTTGATTAATCAGGAATTTTAATCAGGACATCCTCTGTTCAAATATGATAGAAACTGACCTATTGTTTAGACAAAATAATAATTGTTCTATTATTTTGTCCTGATCCCATGCCTAAAATGTTGATTCTTATTTCCTGTTTGTGCATGGTATTGTTGATTTCATCCATTGTTTCTTTGTGTAGAGATGACATCTTTGCGTTCAAAGTGGATACATCTATGACCACTGGGGTAAATAAATATACATTTGATCTACGTAAATGAAATTAATGAATTAAGCCTACTATTTGTTAGCAGACTTGGGTTCAAATACCTAAGCTGTGCTTGATTGAGCTTGCCTGTTGCAATGGAACCAATAAAAATGTGCAAACCCGCCCACCTAGCACTCCAAGCAGGCTACAGCAAATGCTTGAAGTATTTGAAAGATTTAAAATAGCATTTGACACTTTTCAATTGGTTCCATCGCAACAGGCAAGCTCAATCAAGCACAGCTTAGGTATTTGAAATTATTCCATATAGTATTCTCATGCACCGGTGGATGATGATTTCTAACGCTCTGCTCTCTTTAGGAGGAGGGGAAAATGTCCTCGGACACCTCTGCCATTGATAGCAGGTAGGAGCCGTTTGAAGGCTGTACTCATTTGGTTACATCTGACTGGGGCTCTCTCAATTCGTCTTTCCTTGATTCCTTGTATCCTTTCTTCTCGCCTCCTTCTCAAAACTCATTGGAGAAGACATGGGGAGGGACCTTTGGGAGATTCTCTTACAATATGGTTGAGATGGAGGCAAGGAGATAGGATGTGAGGAATCAAGGAAAGATTAATTGAGAAAGACCCTGGGTCTCATCTGTGTTGTAGTAGTGTCTTCTAGTGTTGCGGTAAATAATCTCTCAAGTCAATGTGATGCAGTGCTGTTTTTCTTCCCAGTGCTATTCACAACTCCTGGGCATTCCCCAGCACTGCCAAGAAGGGCCAAGCAGTCAAGGTATGGAGGCAAACACTGTAATTGACAATGTGATGGGAGAACTTTTGAATGGAGAGATGGAGACTGCCTCCTTTTGTGTGTGTGTGGTTCTCTTATCTCGGTGTGGGAAGGAGTCTGTACTTTTGTCGTGTGTGTACTGTACATACCTGTCTGTGTGTATGTGTGCGTATGTATACATTTGTAAACATGCGTATGTGTACCCGTGTGTGTACACCTCACTGAATTGTCGCTGCAGTCCCAGGTAGCGGCTCCGCGGCGCCAAGTGAAGAAGCACCTGTTCAGCGACACAGACACAGACGCCATCATGGAGATCAGCTGGCTCAAAGAGTCCAGCAGGAAGCCCAAGCCCAAAGTGATCGACTACAGCCGTCAGCCCCGGCTCCACCCCCCTGCCCCCAACACCACATGTACGCTCACGCTACACGTCACTTAACCTTTCCACACTACTGAGCCAAACCTAACCGAGCCAAGCCAAACTGCATTGGGCTGGCCTGGTTAAGCATCCACCATAGTTTCTGGAACCGTGCTGGACATTTAAGGACAATGTGAAAAGAAAAAATCCAGCACTGTATGGTTTGGTCCTATAGTTTTAACTTCTTGAGGCTACCTGGGACGTTAGCGTGCCACCTGTGGCGCACCCTATCAACAGCAGGTGCATTTCAAGAGCGGCAAATTTGAAACCAAATAAATGTACAAATTCAAATTTCTCAAACATACAACTAACTTACAGCCTTTGAAAGATAAACATCTTCTTAATCTAACCACGTTTACCGATTTCAAAAAGGTTTTACGGGGAAAGCATAAAGTTAGGTTATGTTAGGAGAGTACATTGACAATAGCGGTGTGCAATGCATTGTCGATTCAAAGACAGGCTTTACCAAAACCATACAATCAGCTAAAATTATGCACTAACCTTTTACAATCTCCATCAGATGACACTCCTAGGACATTTTGTTAGACAATGCATGCATTTTTAGTTCTATCAAGTTCATATTTATATCTAAAAACAGTGTTTTACTATGGCGTTGATGTTCAGGAAATCGTTTCCCTCCAATACCGGCAGTCAAGTCATGACGACAAAATAATTAATTAATATTAGAAAACATTGCTAAAATATTATATTGTCATTCAAAGAATTATAGATTTACATCTCTTGAACGCAATGGACTTGTCAGATTTTAAATTAACCTTACTGGGAAATCACACTTTGCAATAATCTGAGCACTGCGCCAGAAAAATACGCATCGCGATACAGACTAACCGCCATGTTGGAGGAATCGAAAATCGAAAATACTATATAAATAATCCATTACCTTTGATTCTCTTCATCAGATGTCACTTCCAAAGAGTCCCAGGTCCATAACGAATGTATTTTTGTTCAAAAAAGCTCATCATTTATGTCGAAAAACCTCCGTGTTGTAGCGCATGATCTAAGCCAGCCGGACTTCACTTCACTTCAAGAACGGAAAAAATATATTTCCGTTCGTTCAAACATGTCAAACGTTGTATCGCATAAATCATTAGGGCCTTTTTTAACCAGAACATGAATAAAATTCAAGGCGGACCATTGGGTTTTCTTTTAAAACGTTTCGGAATGAGAGTACCCACCATCAAATCGCGCGCCAGGGTGAATGATGGACCATCACGTTCCATGGCTCTTATTCGGTCAGATCTCACTGTAGAACACTCAAAACACTTTGTAAAGGCTGGGGACATCTTGTGGAAGCAATAGGAAGTGCCAGAATATAATTCACCCCCTTTGTTTTTCAATGGCATAGGCTCAAAGTCAATTCAACACATCAGGTATCCACTTCCTGTCAGAATCTGTCTCAGGGTTTTGCCTGCCAAATGAGTTCTGTTATACTCACAGACACCATTCAAACAGTTTTTGAAACTTTAGGGTGTTTTCTATCCATATATAATAAGTATATGCATATTGTAGTTACTGGGTAGGTGTAGGAGGCATTTAAAAATGGGCACATATTTTTTCAAAAATTCTCAATACTGCCCCCTAGCCCAAACAGGTTAATCAGTCTGTGTTGAATGAACTCACTAGTCAAACATAGCCTACACCTTTTTAAGATTTTTTTTAATTGAACCTTTATTTAACTAGGCAAGTCAGTTAACTTCTATGGGCTAGGTGGGACGCCTGCGTTCCACCTGCGGGACACAGCAGTGAAATATCAGGGTGGCAAATTCAAAAACAACAAAATGTCATAATTCAACTTTCTCAAACATACAACTATTTTACACCATTTTAAAGATAAACTTCTCGTTAATCTAACCACATTGTCGGATTTCACAAAGGCTTTACAGCGAAAGCAAAACATTAGATTATGTTAGGAGAGTACATAGACAAAAATAATCACACAGCCATTTTCCAAGCAAGGACATGTGTCAATAAAACCCAAAACACAGCTAAATGAAGCACTAACCTTTGACAATCTTCATCAGATGACACTCCTAGGACATTATGTTACACAATACATGTATGTTTTGTTCGATAAAGTTCATATTTATATCCAAAAACAGAATTTTACATTGGCGCGTGATGTTCAGAAAATGTATTCCCACCAAAACGTCCGGTGAATGTGCACATCAATTTACAAAAATACTCATAAACGTTGACAAAATATGTAACAATTATTTTAAGAATTATAGATAGACTACCCCTGGATGCAACCGCTGTGTCAGATTTTAAAATAGCTTTACGGAGAAAGCACATTTTTCAATATTCTGAGTACATAGCTCAGCCATCACGGTGAGCTATTCAGACACCCGGGGCAACCTAAACTCAGAATTAGTATTAGAAATATTCTCTTACCTTTGCTGATCTTCGTCAGAATGCACTCCCAGGACTGCTTCTTCCACAATAAATTTTGTTTTTGTTCAAAATAATCCATATTTATGTACAAATACCTCCGTTTTGTTTGTGCGTACAGATCACTTATCCAAAGGCATAATGCGCGAGCGCGGAACGAGAGACGAAAAGTCAAAATGTTCCATTACCGTACTTAGAAGCATGTCAAACGCTGTTTAAAATCAATCTTTATGGTATTTTTAACGTAAAATTGCGATAATATTCCAACCGGACAATAGCATATTCATTCAAGAAGAAAAAGAAGGAATGGCGTGCTCGCGCATATCCAATCCCTTTGTTGCCAGGCAGACCACTCAGTAACCGAGCTCCTATTATCTGCCCAGTGACAGGAAAATGCTCAAACCACTTTCTGAAGGCTTTAGACAACCAATGGAAGCCTTAGGAAGTGCAACGTCACCCCACAGACACTAGCTTCGATAGAGAATCAAAAGAACTACAATTCTCAGACTTTTCACTTCCTGCTTGGATTTATCTCAGGTTTTTGCCTGCCATATGAGTTCTGTTATACACAGACACCATTCAAACAGTTTTAGAAACTTCAGAGTGTTCTATCCAAATCTACTAATAATATGCATATTCTAGTTTCTGGGCCAGAGTAGTAACTTGTTTAAATTGGGTATGTTTTTCATCCGGCCGTGAAAATACTGCGCCCTAGCCCAGACAGGTTAAGAACAAATTCTTATTTACAATGACGTCCTACCGTCGAAGAGTGAGTTAACTGCCTTGTTCAGGGTCAGAACTACATATTTTTACCTTGTTAGCTCGGGAATTCAATCCAGCAACCTTTCGGTTACTGGCCCAACGCTCTAACCACTAGGCGACCTGCCGCTTATCCCTCTCCCTTTTCTGTTTTAGATGAGTCCCCAGACTTACCACCTAGCTCACCCAAGCCTGTGAAGGAGAAAGCCAAGCCAAAGAAGGTGAGACTGATAATCCAATGGTTTTAAATCAGTGATGGGGAATCTCAATGAGCTAGTGCACACTTCGGGTAGAAGGGATGGGGAATCGGAACCAGCCTTGTATCTTGAAACCTTAGAATCCAAAGTGAGTTAATCAACTTTTCATCCTTACTACTGCTCTGTTGCAACCTAGAAATATGATTCCTAACATGGGCTTCCCCATCCAAATCAATGGGTGAGTGATGGGTGGAATTGTACTTGTATGGTTGCATCAGTCAGCATTGCCTCTGTCGGCCACAGTGTGTCATGCTCGCCTTTCAGAAGAGACAGAGGGTGAAGGAGAGAAGTTTAGAGCAGAAAGAGAACAGTGGAGCGGCACTGGTGGCAGCAGGGACCAGTCAAGCAGCCAGGAGACCCCAGAGAGCCGTCGCCACCAACGCCAAGAGCTACAGGGAGCCCGACAGCGCCAGCCAATCAGAGACTGAAGAGCCGCCCGCTCCTAAGGTCCTGCTTTCTTCCCTCACAAATATGCCCTTTCCTCATGATTAGGCTCTATCAGTGATTTAAATAGAATAATGAAATAAAGTACTCATTAAATAATATAGGCAATGTATCTCTGAGTTCACTTTTTGCTTCTCCTCGACATAATAATTGTTTGGTTATGAGTAAAGTTGAAATCAGTTACATTGTTATATTTTAGTTGTTTAGCTGGCAGACTAAAATTAATCAGATCACAATACATTTAGTTGCAGTGGAATAATAGATAGTTGTTGTTTTTTTTACATGACCAACTTGGAATAAAAGTAACAATTGTAATAAAAGTATGTTATGGGATTATTTTCTTCCAACAGAAGCGCTCCATCGGACCAGTGGAAAAGAGCGAGAAGGTTTGCCAAGAGGCTGTCGAGGTGGAGAAGAAAAAGGCAACTGCCCCAGCCAAGGAACAGACGACTGTACCGAAAGAGTCTTCTTGGGCTGCCCGGCTGGCCTCTTTCAACCCTTCCCCTCCTGCCTTCGAGAGGATGAGAGGTAAGACAAACCCAGCCCACCTACACCAACCAAGGACCGGTTGAACCTGGTTTTCACCTGTGTATTCTATCCATATAATGATTCAAATTCTGGTTCTGTCTACAATCTTTGAATAAATGATCATATTGTTTTTTTGTTGGCGCTACGCAATCGCTGGGAAATGTTTACTTATTCTCCTATTCATTGACATCAATGAATGACTAAGTGAAAATTGGACTTAGTTAGGATTCGCCCCTTAGTTATCCCTGGTGCAATCACTCTAAGAAACCTAAGGGCTTAATTCAGTCTGTTGCGCTGAAGATCAGCTTTGTAGTGCAATTGAAGGTAATTTGTGATTGTGCCGACATATGCAGCGTTTACTGTGAATGCAGTCTCCGCCAACGTGGGAACATTGACCTTTAAATTTCTATCCGACAGTAGCGCAGGTCTTCAGCCCCTCGGATTGAATCAAACCCTAACTTCAGTGTAGTACAGGGTTATTCAAATCTTACCCTACGAAGTCCGAAGAAATGCTGATTTTCTGTTCTACCTGATAATTAATTGCACCGAGCTGGTATCCCAGGTCTAAATCAGTTCCTGATTAGAGGGGAATAATAATAAAAAGTGGAACTGGCTTCAATGTCTAGATGTGAATTTGAGGGGTGTAGTAGATATAACACATATTTACTGTAAGTGGATATGAGGAAAAGTATTTCTGTACTATTGACCTCTAATACCTTGGCCAGCTGTCTGAGCATCTGTGGTTGTGTTTTGACCCCCACATAGCTGCATCCGAGAGGTCGCTGATAGCCTTACCCCGGTCGCCCCTCACCCCGCTGGGCTCCCTGTCCGCCTCCCCTGCCAGCGGCCCCTCTTCACCCCTTGCCTTGGAGCTGCCCCCCGAACACCCTCGCAGCAGCGCGGGCTTCCAGCCCTCCTCCTTCTACAGCGCCCCTGGGAGGAAGAGTGACCGCAAAGCTAAGGATCCCTCTCTCCCATCCCTCCCCTCTCTCCCATCCCTTACTCCCACTGGCAAGACTCCTGGCCTCTGCGCCCAGAGACCCAGTGCCTTAGAGGTAAGATACAGGGCTGATACTGCACCAATGGACCTTCTGACATATTTCAAAAAATAATATATACAGTACCAGTCAGAAGTTTGGACACACCTACTCATTCCAGGGTTTGTTAATTGAAATGCGTTCCAGGTGGCTACCTCATGAAGCTGGTTGAGAGAATGCCAAGAGTGTGCAAAGCTGTCAAGGCAAAGGGTGCCTACTTTAACAAATCAAAATATATTTGAGATTCTTCAAACACTTTTTTGGTTACGACATGATTCCATATGTGTTATTTCATTGTTTTGTTTAATTCACTATTATTCTACAATGTATTACATTTTTTAAATAAAGAAAAACTCTTGAATGAGGTGTGTCCAAACTTCTGGCTGGTAATGTACAGTCGTGGCCAAAAGTTTTGAGAATGACACAAATATAAACTTTCAAAGTCTGCTGCTTCAGTTTGAATGATGGCAATTTGCATGTACTCCAGAATGTTATGAAGAGTGATCAGTTGAATTGCAATTAATTGCAAAGTCCCTCTTTGCCATGCAAATGAACTGAATCCCCCAAAAAACATTTCCACTGCATTTCAGCCCTGCCACAAAAGGACCAGCTGACATCATGTCAGTGATTCTCTCGTTAACACAGGTGTGAGTGTTGATGAGGACAAGGCTGGAGATCACTCTGTCATGCTGATTGAGTTCGAATAACAGACTGGAAGCTTCAAAAGGAGGGTGGTGCTTGGAATCATTGTTCTTCCTATGTCAATCATGGTTTCCTGGAAGGAAACACGTGCCGTCATCATTGCTTTCACAAAAAGGGCTTCACAGGCAAGGATATTGCTGCCAGTAAGATTGCACCTAAATCAACCATTTGTCGGATCATCAAGACCTTCAAGGAGAGCGGTTCAATTGTTGTGAAGAAGGCTTCAGGGCGCCCAAGAAAGTCCAGCAAGCACCAGGACCGTCTCCTAAAGTTGATTCAGCTGCGGGATCGGGGCACCACCAGTACAGACCTTGCTCAGGAATGGCAGCAGGCAGGTGTGAGTGCATCTGCACGCACAGTGAGGCGAAGACTTTTGGAGGATGGCCTGATGTTAAGAAGGACAGCAAAGAAGCCACTTCTCTCCAGGAAAAACATCAGGGACAGACTGATATTCTGCAAAAGGTACAGGGATTGGACTGCTGAGGACTGGGGTAAAGTAATTTTCTCTGATGAATCCCCTTTCCGATTGTTTGGGGCATCCGGAGAAAAGCTTGTCCGGAGAAGACAAGGTGAGTGCTACCATCAGTCCTGTGTCGTGCCAACAGTAAAGCATCCTGAGACCATTAATGTGTGGGGTTGCTTCTCAGCCAAGGGAGTGGTCTCGCCATGAATAAAGAATGGTACCAACACATCCTCCGAGAGCAACTTCTCCCAACCATCCATGGAACAGTTTGGTGATGAACAATGCCTTTTTCCAGCATGATGTAGCACCTTGCCATAAGGCAAAAGTGATAACTAAGTGGCTTGGGGAACAAAACATCAATATTTTGGGTCCATGGCCATGAAACTCCCCAGACCTTAATCCCATTGAGAACGTGTGGTCAATCCTCAAGAGGCGGGTGGACAAACTAAAACCCACAAATTCTGACATACTCCAAGCATTGATTATGCAAGAATTGGCTGCCATCAGTCAGGATGTGGCCCAGAAATTTATTGACAGCATGTCAGGGCGGATTGCAGATGTCTTGAAAAAGAAGGGTCAACACTGCAAACATTGGCTCTTTGCATCAACTTCATGTCATTGTCAATAAAAGCCTTTGACACTTATGAAATGCTTGTAATTATTCTTAAGTATTCCATAGTAACATCTGACAAAAATATCTAAAGACACTGAAAACTTTGGAAAATAATATTTGTGTCATTCTCAAAACTTTTGGTTACGACTGTATATATATTGTGATAAACCGTGCAGTGTTGAGTGAGCGTGCAGAGATGAACACAGAGACACGGAGGTTCTAGTCAGAAAACATGACTTTACTTGGCAACAAGTAAAGTCGGTCGGTTGGTCCTCGCAGACCTCCTTGGCTAGGCCCAGCAGTCTGCATGGCCAACGGCCATACAGGAGCTCAAAGGGGGAGAACCCAGTGGACACTTGGGGTACCTTGCGAACATCAGGTGGAGCAGCAGCTGGTCCCAGTTCCTCCCATTTCTCTCGTGACCTTCAGCATCTGCTTTAGGGTCTTATTGAAGCGTTCAACTAGCCTGTCTGTTTGTGGATGGTACACACTGGTCCTCACCTGTTTGATTCGTAAAAGATTGCAGACATCTTTCATGAGACATGAACGCAGTGCCCTGGTCTGTCAGGATTTCCCGCTTAATACCCACCTGGCTGAATAAATGGAAGAGCTCCCGTGTGATACCTTTCGCTGCCACCATGCGTAGCAGGATCACCTCCGGATACCAGGTGGTTTAATTCACGATTACCAGGATGTATTGGTGTCCCCTCGCGGTTTTCACCAACGGACCCAGCAGATCCATCGCCACCTGCTCAAAATGGCACCCCTATAATGGGCAAAGGAACCAAACGGTTTCTATAATGTGCCCTGTGATCTGGCACTCCGGGCAGGTACTGCAGTAGTCCTCCACAGCGCGCCCTCCAAGTGTGCCTTGAGCAGGTGGGTGTGGGTGAGCTGCAAGACAGTTCTAACATACTGGGTGGGTATGAGTAACAAGTCTTTCGTCTCCCCATTGTACTTTACGACCTGATAAAATAAATTATGCTTGATGGTGAAGTGGGGTAGCGCCACCCATTTACCTCGGGTGATAGCGCGATGTCCACCGTGACTACCTGGCCCCTTGCATTCTGTAGGTTGGGGTCTTTTAACTTGGCCGTCCCGAACTGGCAAGTGAGGATTCCCGTGTCGGGTGGTCCGTCTGGTGCCTCCACCTCCATAAAGGGGAACCTGAGGTCTTCCTTGGATGATGGCTCGCTTCCCGCCGCGGGGTTGTCTCCCTCCTGGTACGACTCAACCCCATTGGACACCTCTCGTGGCGGGGAGTGGGTTGCGCAGACGACCGTCCTTTTTCCTCTCCTTCCTACCTCGCTCACGTGCCTCCCCAGGGTCCCTCCTCCACAGTGCCTGGAAGAGAGGGCAATCTCTACCGAGGAGAATGGGACCGGGCAGGTTAGGAACAGCCCCCACTCGCATCTGGCACTCCCCACTTGGGGCAGTTATCCGCACCGACACGGTTGGGTACCTCTTCGTGTACAAATGACACTCATCTCCTCGTTCGTCTTTTCCCTCTCGTGAGCCACTGTGGTTGGGCCAGGGTCACCATGCTGCCGGAGTCCATCAGAGCGCTGGTGTCGACGCCATCGATTCGTACTGGAACCATCGGAGGGGCTGTCTCAGTCTACGCCGAACAGGAGGTGACATAACTCGCCATCCAGTTACCCCGGAGCTGGGGGGGATGCGGAGGGCATGGACTCCTCCCGGCCGGGGCAGCTCCACGCGAGGTGTCCTGGCTCATAGCAGCACCTCAGATCTAGCTCCAGCAGTGCATGTCGTTGTCGTCGGTTTGGGTCACCCTCCCGCGTCACGGCCGGTTCTGTCCGGGCCCCCTTCAGCCCCTTGCCTCTCTGTGCTTTTCTTCCCCCTCCCCGTGTCCACTCTCTCCTTTCGGGCCCCTTTCAGCAGGTCCTGGGTGTTCTGGTGGGTTTCCACCGCTGTCAGCAATTTCTCCAGGCTCTGGGGGTTCTGCATGCTCGCCGCCTTCCTTATCTTGTAGGGGAGGGCCCGAAGGTACCTATCCAGGGTGACCTTATCGATTATTGGGCTGGATGGTACTTTGGTCACTAGCCAGCCCTTGGCAAGGTGCACCAGGTTGCTCATATGGGCGTGGGGGGAGATAGTGGAGTCAAAGTCCCAGTGTTGGACCAGTTGTGCACGGCGTGGGTGGCTGAATCCATAACGGCTCAGAATCTCACGTTTGAGTCCCTCATAATTTGCTGTCTGGTCGGCGTTCAAGTCAAAGTTGACCTTCTGGGCCTTCCCGGAGAGATAGGGTGCCAAAAGGCTGGCCCACTTGGGCTTGGGCCATCCTTCCCTCTGCTCCGTCCTCTTGAAGGTGCACAAATACATCTTCACGTCATCTTCCTCTAGACTCCTGAGCCATCCCACCCTTCAACTGGGCTACCTCCGCTACCAGTCTGAGGTTTTGTTGGCGCTGCTCCTCCAGCGCCTGTTGCTTCTGCTGGCTGAGGATAAACAGGGCCACCAGTTCCTCCATGGTAATTTCTGTACGATTGACCCTGTTGTGGAATATCTTGAGTCAAATATTTGGACAGATACCGGAACTTGTGAATTCAATTTAGACTTTATTACAAATGTAACACAGCCGAGCCCTTCCAAGGAAAAGACAAAATTCTCATATTACAGAGTCCTGCCTTTATAGTATTGCCTTTGCATAACGTATAGAGTCCCCTCCCTCTATATGAAAATAACTTCCCTTGACCTTTCTCCACCATTATCTTTCCATCTCAGTTCTTACTTGTTAACGCCCACATCTGACAGCTGTATAGGTTATAATGGTAGCGGGGCCCTGGTCTTATATGTTCCATTCCTTATATAGCCATTCTGTCTCAGCTCTTCAAAGTGGACAGTCTAAACACTGCCTGCTAATATTGGAGTCATGAGTTTCGCTACCACAACCCTACGGCGCCCAAAGCTACTGAGTTGCCCGCATTCTCCACCGTATCTGGTAAACCGTGGGGTGTTGGGTTGAGCGTGCAGAGATGAACACAGAGACAGGGAGGTTCTAGTCAGACAACACAACTTTACTAGGCAACAACAAAATAACTTAGGTTTGGCTCAGTCCTCAGATTCGTCTCCTTACCTCCGGGAGCTTCGTTCCCCTCCGTAGGCTCACTCCTTGCCTCGCTCTCGGTTTTCTTCGTGGTGTGCCACGGTGCTCCCTTTATGTGGCCTGCACGTCTGGTTGGCACTCTCCCCTTATTCCCTCTACTTGGGGCCATCAGTGTCAGGGTGCCCAGCCCCTGTACTCCCAGCAGTGGTAGGCAACATTGGTGCACGTACCTCCCCTCTGGCACCAAACCCCGGGGCAGACCTCCTGGCATACCACTAACTAACTTCTATATATATATATATATATATACACAGTGGGGAGAACAAGTATTTGATACACTGCCGATTTTGCAGGTTTTCCTACTTACAAAGCATGTAGAGGTCTGCAATTTTTATCATAGGTACACTTCAACTGTGAGAGACGGAATCTAAAACAAAAATCCAGAATGTCACATTGTATGATTTTTAAGTAATTAATTTACATTTTATTGCATGACATAAGTATTTGATCACCTACCAACCAGTAAGAATTCCGGCTCTCACAGACCTGTTAGTTTTTCTTTAAGAAGCCCTCCTGTTCTCCACTCATTACCTGTATTAACTGCACCTGTTTGAACTCGTTACCTGTATAAAAGACACCTGTCCACACACTCAATCAAACAGACTCCAACCTCTCCACAATGGCCAAGACCAGAGAGCTGTATAAGGACATCAGGGATAACATTTTAGACCTGCACAAGGCTGAGATGGGCTACAGGACAATAGGCAAGCAGCTTGATGAGAAGGCAACAACTGTTGGCGCAATTATTAGAAAATGGAACAAGTTCAAGATGACGGTCAATCACCCTCGGTCTGGGGCTCCATGCAAGGTCTCACCTCGTGGGGCATCAATGATCATGAGGAAGGTGAGGGATCAGCCCAGAACTACACGGCAGGACCTGGTCAATGACCCGAAGAGAGCTGGGACCACAGTCTCAAAGAAAACCATTACTAACACACTACGCCGTCATGGATTAAAATCCTGCAGCACACGCAAGGTCCCCCTGCTCAAGCCAGCGCATGTCCAGGCCCGTCTGAAGTTTGCCAATGACCATCTGGATGATCCAGAGGAGGAATGGGAGAAGGTCATGTGGTCTGATGAGACAAAAATATAACTTTTTGGTCTAAACTCCACTCGCCGTGTTTGGAGGAAGAAGGATGAGTACAACCAAGAACACCATCCCAACCGTGAAGCATGGAGGTGGAAACATCATTCTTTGGGATTCTTTTCTGCAAAGGGGACAGAGCGACTGCACCATATTGAGGGGAGGATGGAGCCATGTATCGTGAGATCTTGGCCAACAGCCTCCTTCCCTCAGTAAGAGCATTGAAGATGGGTCGTGGCTGGGTCTTCCAGCATGACAACGACCTGAAACACACAGCCAGGGCAACTAAGGAGTGGCTCCGTAACAAGCATCTCAAGGTCCTGGAGTGGCCTAGCCAGTCTCCAGACCTGAACCCAATAGAAAATCTTTGGAGGGAGCTGAAAGTCCGTATTGCCCAGCGACGGCCCCGAAACCTGAAGGATCTGGAGAAGGTCTGTATGGAGGAGTGGGCCAAAATCCCTGCTGCAGTGTGTGCAAACATGGTCAAGAACTACAGGAAACGTATGATCTCTGTAATTGCAAACAAAGGTTTCTGTACCAAATATTAAGTTCTGCTTTTCTGATGTATCAAATACTTATGTCATACAATAAAATGTAAATTAATTACTTAATCATACAATGTGATTTTCTGGATTTTTGTTTTAGATTCCGTCTCTCACAGTTGAAGTGTACCTATGATAAAAATTACAGACCTCTACATGCTTTGTAAGTAGGAAAACCTGCAAAAATTGGCAGTGTATCAAATACTTGTTCTCCCCACTGTGTGTGTGATATATATATATATATATATATATATATATATATTCTGTTCATTGGGATTTCTGTTTGTCTACAAAAAGAAAGTTGGAGAAATGGCTAGATTTTCTTCCCACAATCGACAGAAGTTGAATTCTTCAGTCAAATAGTGAAGGAAAAAAACTTGAGGTGGAATTTATAGGTGTATTTTTTACTTGATAGTTATTGAATTGAGGAAGTGTGACCGTAGCCCGCGGAAACAACTCACATGTAAATTCCCCCCATCCTATTGTGTGCTGTGTGTGTAGCTGGTATTGGTACGAATAGAACGTAGCCTACTCCTGCATGTTGCCCAATAGTATTGAAATGTTTTGAAAACTAGATTGAACTGTAGGCTATTGCTGTGATTCTTTCTCGCTGCCGGAGATATTTTACTATTCACCCTATGCAGCAGTCACATTTAATGAGAATGTCTACTACTGTTGTAACAGATGTGATTTTAATGTAGCGATTGGCTATTCCTCATCATTTGGGATGAATTGATTGAACACCATTCATAATTTTCTCATGAGACCTTAAGAATTATTTTTTACAATTTTGCTGTAAGTAGGTGTGATAATCTTTCACTACCTTTTTTAAAAACCTCTTCGGGATTGGTGTTCCCATACCGGGACGGTTGAGCTAACGTGTGCTAATGTGATTAGCATGACAGTTGTAAATAACAGCAAACTTTCCAGGACATAGACATGTCTTATATGGGCAGAAAGCTTACATTTGTGTTAATTTAACTGTACTGTCCAATTTACAGTAGCTATTACAGTGAAAAAAATACCACACTTATTTGAGGAGTATACACAACAACAACAAAAAACGTGTCACGGCAACAGGTTTCGATACATTCACCTCTGAAGGTAAATAATGTACTTATATTTGAAGTCGGAAGTTTACATACACTTAAGTTAGTTATTAAAACTCGTTTTTCAACCACTCCACAAATTTCTTATTAACAAACTATAGTTTGGGCAAGTCGGTTAGGACATCTACTTTGTGCATGACAAGTCATTTTTCTAACAATTGTTTACAGACATTATTTCACTGTATCACAATTCCAGTGGGTCAGAAGTTTACATACACTAAGTTGAGTGTTCCTTTAAACAGCTTGGAAAATTCCAAAAAATGATGTCATGGCTTTAGAAGCTTCTGATGGGCTAATTGACATCATTTGAGTCAATTGGAGGTGTACCTGTGGATGTATTTCAAGGCCTACCATCAAACTCAGTGCCTTTTTGCTTGACATCATGGGAAAAAAATCAAAAGAAATCAGCCAAGATCTCGGAAAAAAATGTGTAGACCTCCACAAGTCTGGTTCATCTTTGGGAGCAATTTACAAACGCCTGAAGGCACCACGTTCATCTGTACAAACAATAGCACACACGTATAAACACCATGGGACCACGCAGCCGTCATACTGCTCAGGAAGGAGACGCGTTCTGTCCCCTAGAGATGAATGTACTTTGGTGCGAAAAGTGCAAATCAATCCCAGAACAACAGCAAAGGACCTTGTAAAGATGCTGGAGTAAACAGGTACAAAAGTATCTATATCCACAGTAAACCAAGTCCTATATCGACATAACCTGAAACGCCACTCAGCAAGGAAGAAGGCACTGCTCCAAAACCGCCATAAAAAAGCCAGACTACGGTTTGCAACTGCACATGGGGACAAAGATGTCCTCTGGTCTGATGAAACAAAATAGAACTCTTTGGCCATAATGACCATCGTTATGTTTGGAGGAAAAAGGGGGAGGCTTGCAAGCCAAAGAACACCATCCCAACCGTGAAGCACGAGGGTTGCAGCATCATGTTGTGGGGGTGCTTTGCTGCAGGAGGGACTGGTGCACTTCAAAATAGATGGCATCATGAGGAAAGGAAAATTATGTGGATATATTGAAGCAACATCTCAAGACATCAGTCAGGAAGTTAAAGCTTCGTCGCAAATGGGTCTTCCAAATGGACAATGACCCCAAGCATACTTCCAAAGTTGTGGTAAAATGGCTTAAGGACAACAAAGTCAAGGTATTGGAGTGGCCATCACAAAGCCCTGACCTCAAGCCTATAGAAAATTGAAAATGCGTGTGCGAGCAAGGAGGCCTACAAACCTGACCAAGTTACACCAGCTCTGTCATGAGGAATGGGCCAAAATTCACCCAACTTATTATGTCGAGCTTGTGGAAGGCTACCCAAAACGTTTGACTCAAGTTAAACTAAATTGTTTAACTTGAGTCAAACGTTTTGTGTAGCCTTCCTCATGATGCCATCTATTTTGTGAAGTGCAATGCTACCAAATACTAATTGAGTGTATGTAAACGTCTGACCCACTGGGAATGTGATGAAAGAAATAAAAGCTGAAATAAATCACTCTACTATTATTCAGACATTTCGCATTCTTAAAATAAAGTGGTGATCCTAACTGACCTAAGACAGGGATTTTTTACTAGTATTAAATTTCAAGAATTGTGAAAAACTGAGTTTAAATGTATTTGGCTAAGGTGTATGTAAACTTCATCTAATGTGTTATATTCTCCTACATTAATTTCACATTTTCAAACTTCAAATTGTTTCCTTCAAAATAGTATCAATAATATGCATATCCTTGCTTCAGGTCTTGAGCTACAGGCAGTTAGATTTGAGTATGTCATATTAGGCTAAAATTGAAAGAAAGGGTACGATCCTTAAGTTAACAGTATTATTTAAAAAATATTATGATTTGTGGGACCAACCCTATTGGCTTCCCACATACTGTACATCTCGCTCTCTCTCTTCCACCCCAGCTGAGCCCAATCCAGCCCGCTCTCTCCCTGGCCCAGTCTCCCCTCTGCACTCCCTCCCAGCTCCTCTTGACCTCCACGGCCCTCCAGAAGTCAATGCTGCCCTCCCCTCTACTCCAATCACAGCCCTCTCCAGGAGAGACGAATCAGTTCACCCTCCATTTTGGCTCCCCGGGCCAGCCCGAGTCCGTCGACAAGGAGTCGCTGGTCTCCAGAGTGAAGCTGAGCCAGTCCTCGTCCAGGTCAGAGATCTCATCGACCCGAGTGGAGGTGGTCAACCCGGCAGCGCTGACAACCGCACTGGAGGTACGGATACTAAGGGCCAGTTTGCGAGAATTAAGCCTAGTCCCAGAATAAAAAGTTATTTCAATGCAGATTCTCCATTGAGTATGCATTGTCGCCCAGTACTAGGCTTAATCTGTGTCCGGGAAACACGGTTTCTGTGTAGTAGGCACTAATTTGCAGTGTCTGCCCGAGCACTTCATAACCAGGAATTAACTATAGGGCTGTGTCTAAAATAGCACCCTTTTCCCTATGTAGTGTACAATTTATGACCATCGGGCTCTGGTCAAAAGGAGTGGACCAACGCCATATTTCTAACGCAAACTTCTGGGTTAACGTATGACTGTGTTTCCCCTAGAAAACCCCATACTCCGAGCGAAGGAACAATCTGGATCAACGCAGCTTTCACCTGTCAGGTAAAAGACCACAGCTGAACGCCCTGAAAGAAAATGCTCTTATTAACACCAGTGTCCACAAAGACAACAATAGGTGGTAAAAAAATGTATGCACAAATTGTGCTCTAAAGCAGGGATCATCAAATATACTGCTCAAAAAAATAAAGGGAACACTTAAACAACACATCCTAGATCTGAATGAAAGAAAGAATCTTATGAAATACTTTTATCTTTACATAGATGTATGTGCTGACAACAAAAATCACACAAAAATAATCAATGGAAATCCAATTTATCAACCCATGGAGGTCTGGATTTGGAGTCACACTCAAAATTAAAGTGGAAAACCACACTACAGGCTGATCCAACTTTGATGTAATGTCCTTAAAACAAGTCAAAATGAGGCTCAGTAGTGTGTGTGGCCTCCACGTGCCTGTATGACCTCCCTACAACGCCTGGGCATGCTCCTGATGAGGTGGCGGATGGTCTCCTGAGGGATCTCCTCCCAGACCTGGACTAAAGCATCCGCCAACTCCTGGACAATCTGTGGTGCAATGTAGCGTTGGTGGATGGAGCGAGACATGATGTCCCAGATGTGCTCAATTGGATTCAGGTCTGGGGAACGGGCGGGCCAGTCCATAGCATCAATGCCTTCCTCTTGCAGGAACTGCTGACACACTCCAGCCACATGAGGTCACGCATTGTCTTGCATTAGGAGGAACCCAGGGCCAACCGCACCAGCATATGGTCTCACAAGGGGTCTGAGGATCTCATCTCGGTACCTAATGGCAGTCAGGCTACCTCTGGCGAGCACATGGAGGGCTGTGCGGCCCCCCAAAGAAATGCCACCCCACACCATGACTGACCCACCGCCAAACCGGTCATGCTGGAGGATGTTGCAGGCAGCAGAACGTTCTCCACGGCATCTCCAGACTCTGTCACGTGTTCAGTGTGAACCTGCTTTCATCTGTAAAGAGCACAGGGCGCCAGTGGCGAATTTGCCAATCTTGGTGTTCTCTGGCAAATGCCAAACGTCCTGCACGGTGTTGGGCTGTAAGCACAACCCCCACCTGTGGACGTCGGGCCCTCATACCACCCTCATGGAGTCTGTTTCTGACCGTTTGAGCAGACACATGCACATTTGTGGCCTGCTGGAGGTCATTTTGCAGGGCTCTGGTAGTGCTTCTCCTGCTCCTCCTTGCACAAAGGCGGAGGTAGCGGTCCTGCTGCTATGTTGTTGCCCTCCTACGGCCTCCTCCATGTCTCCTGATGTACTGGCCTGTCTCCTGGTAGCGCCTCCATTCTCTGGACACTACGCTGACAGACACAGCAAACCTTCTTGCCACAGCTCGCATTGATGTGCCATCCTGGATGAGCTGCACTATCTGAGCCACTTGTGTGGGTTGTAGACTCCGTCTCATGCTACCACTAGAGGGAAAGCACCGCCAGCATTCAAAAGTGACCAAAACATCAGCCAGGAAGCATAGGAACTGAGAAGTGGTCTGTGGTCACCACCTGCAGAACCACTCCTTTATTGGGGGTGTCTTGCTAATTGCCTATAATTTCCACCTGTTGTCTATTCCATTTGCACAACAGCATGTGAAATGTATTGTCAATCAGTGTTGCTTCCTAAGTGGACAGTTTGATTTCACAGAAGTGTGATTGACTTGGAGTTACATTGTGTTGTTTAAGTGTTCCCTTTATTTTTTTGAGCAGTGTAGATTCAGCCACAGGCCAATTTTCTCTTGAGCGGATGGCCTTGAGGCCGGAACATAATTACAAATTTATACACTGCAAATTGACCGCAATAAGCCCAAACGGATATAATGTTTTACTAAAACATAAGTTTCAAAACTTGCTTACATTTGTATACGATCACGTGTGTCTTATGCGTGGGAAAACTCTTAAACAGATTTCCAAAATCAAAATCACTTGGAGCTGATTTCCTGGTGTTATGTCCAATAATGAATATTATAATTTTTGGCGCAGAAAACGTAGGGGGCCAAATAAGACCACCAGTTGGAAAACCCTGCTGTAAAGGATTATGGCACTCAAAATTATGATTTCTAAATATTACAATTAATCTTATTTAAGATATTTTTTGTGGGGGTTTACATGATGACCACCAAAAAACAACACTTGTTTAGTTTACATTTAATAGGTACAATTTAAACATCTGTCTATGGCAGTGGATAAGAATGCAGAAGTTTGTACTGAAGCACCACAAGCACACTAATAAACATGGGCTGAATGAATTAAACTTATTCTCAAAGTAAATCTGAAACTGCGCAAGTCACAAGGTCACAACCAATTCAGTGAAATGCAGTTTGTAATGTCACCAAATAGGTGTCAGCGTCAGCATTTTTATTGAGTGGATTCACTACAGTGCTTTATGAAAACAAGTACCTTATGGCAACCTTGCAATTAAAGTGTGCTATGTTCTTTTATAGCTCAATAGTTATGACAAGCATGTGCTAGCTGTTCGTTAAGACAATGTTTTCTTGTTGAAACCATCATGTAAATTACACTGTTATTCAATACAAAATCGATTGGCTATATATTTCAACTGCAAATGGCATGCGCTGATGACTGAAAATGCTTGCCACACTGGTTTTAGTCACACGTTCTAATTTAGCTAGCTAACAATCTACCTTATGAATGCAAGCACATGGCCTGAATGATATGTCTGCGCCAAGTGTCTTGCTTTATGCAGATTGCACACTTCGGAAAACTAACTAAATAAACTCACTAACATAATAAGCCCATACAGTAACAGTGTTATTTTTGTATCAAGGATGAGTGTTCACACATACTTGCTTGCTAGCTAAGTCAGGGGTCTCCAACCTTTTCTAGCATGAGAGCCATTTCTTTTAAATAAAAGATGTCGCAAGCTACAATTTTTTTTTTAAAGCTTTCAAATAGGTACATTCTTCTCGCCCCTGGGTCTTTAGTGTACAAGATATATCTGGTAAAATAATGGTTAATAAACAACTCCAAGGGGGGCTCTATAAAAACATTTTCTTTACCCCAAATAAGTTTTTTCTTTTCCAAAATTATGTTCTCAGTTTTATTTTAACTGGTTTTATATATTTTTTTGGTTTTTCACTCAATTACAATGGTTCATAGAGAAACAACAAAATTGGATGTTCTGAGTCCATGTCCAAGCTTAACCTCTATGGGCTAGGTGGCACGTCACTGTCCCACTCTATTCCATTGCCAGTGGAAGGGCGTGGCGCGAAATACAAAACCTCAAAAATGCAATAATTTCAATTTTTCAAACATATGACTATTTTACACCATTTTAAAGACAAGACTCTCGTTAATCTAACCACATTGTCCGATTTCAAAAAGGCTTTACAGCGAAAGCAAAACATTAGATTATGTTAGGAGAGTACATAGCCACAAATAATCACAGCCATTTTCCAAGCAAGCATATATGTCACATAAACCCAAAACACAGCTAAATGAAGCACTAACCTTTGATGATCTTCATCAGATGACACTCCTAGGACATTATGTTACACAATACATGCATGTTTTGTTCAATCAAGTTCATATTTATATCCAAAAACAGCTTTTTACATTGGCATGTGATGTTCAGAACATGCATTCCCACCCAAAACTTCCGGTGAATTTACTAAATTACTCACCATAAACGTTGACAAAATACATAATTATTTTAAGAATTATAGATACAGAACTCCTTTATGCAATTGCTATGTCAGATTTTAAAATAGCTTTTCGGCGAAAGCACATTTTGCAATATTCTGAGTACATAGCTCAGCCTTCACGGCTAGCGCATTTCGAGACAAAAAAATTCTAAATGTTCCTTTACCGTACTTAGAAGCATGTCAAACGCTGTTTAAAATACATTATGGTATTTTTCTCGTAAAATAGCGATAATATTCCAACCGGACAATAGTGTATTCATTCAAAAGGAAAAAGAAAAAAACAGCATGTTCGCGGGACCGCGCATATCCAATCTCTTTGTCACCAGGCAGACCACTGACAAACTGAGCTACCATACTCTGCCAAGAGACAGGAGACACCTCAATCCGCTTTCTGAAGGCTTTAGAGAGCCAATGGAAGCCTTAGAAAGTGCAACGTAACCCCAGAGATACTGTAGTTTCGAAAGGGACTAGAAAGAAGAACTACAACTTCTCAGACAGGGCACTTCCTACTTGGAATTTTCTCAGGTTTTTGCCTGCCATATGAGTTATGTTATACTCACAGACACCATTCAAACAGTTTTAGAAACTTCAGAGTTTTCTATCCAAATCTACTAATAATATGCATATTCTTGTTTCTGGGAAAGATTAGTAACCAGTTTAAATCGGGTACGTTTTTTATCCGGCCGTGAAAATACTGCCCCCTAGCCCAGACAGGTTAAATCACATCAGAATACCTTTTTTTGTGGGGGACTGGAAGAAACCTAACACTTTAATTGCACATCTAGCAAGTGAGGAATGTGCCGTCTAATCTGCTGGTCTAGCAATGGTTCTGCTGCTGCTAATTTCATTGCAACGTTTGCAAATAATAAATAGATACAAATGATATACTTACTCATGATATACTTCTGCCAGGTAAGCCTACTTTGCAGTTAACATTTAATTGAGGTTTTAGGGAAAGTATTTGTCAACCCACAAGACGGTTATCACACCAACTGGTTACACACGGATTGATAGACAAACATTCACCACAAAGACAGACGGGGGCAATATTGCTGGAAATTAATTGGCAGATATTGTGTTAGGTTTGTAATTTTTAAACCAAGTGTAGGATAATGTTGCGTTGATTAGATCAGGTATTCCCAAACTGGGGTACGCGCAATGCCGTCGGGGGTACGCCAAATAAAAATGTGATTCATTTGGGTGAGGTTTTTTTCTCGTCTGAGTAGCCTCGTTTCACTGCCTAAAATAAAATGAAACCATCTAGTGTTCAGCAAAATAACAACACAATGTCAAAAACTGGTGCCTAGTCAAATAATTAACATCCAGTCACATTAACAGTTACTCTCTCACGGGAATTCCACTAACGGTCCTTATGTAGCCAAACATTGCTGCTGCTCATTCCGTTTGCTCAAAAATTGATAAATGTGACTCACCACATGGATTCAGTCTTATGTAGCAACATTTTAAATAGTTTTTTTTAATTTATTTTTTTACATTTCATAGAAGTATAGAGCTACGAAATGGTATATCATACACAGCATTTGTTCACACCCTCTTAAGCCAGCCCCACCCATCTCTTTCAGGATTCACATGAGGGCATGTGCTAAACAGTGAGTAGTGTAGTAAAGATTAAGACTAAAAGTGGTAGTAGCCTACAATAAGGAACATTTCCAGGTAAACAGAAAGTATCCAGATAAAAATATTAGATGACGCTTACGCATACACACTTGTCTAAATTGATGGGTCATGTGAAAGAAATGCTTTAACCCCCAGCCACATCCAGTGGTGGAAGAAGTACTAAATTGTCATACTTGAGTAAAAGTTGTAGCAGGCTCAAGGGTGTAGGGTTTCCACATCACCAAGTTCAATAACAAAACATGCACCAGTAGCACAATGTGAATGGGGAGTTTTAGGTGTTTTTGTACACTGGGGAAGAAGGGAGAATTCACCAATTACTTCACAGTACACAAGCCGTTCTCGTTGTCCATTCCATTCTCCAGGGGTAATCCTAAAACTCGGGTCCTCAGCCAATCCGGTTCGGTACACCAGGGTGATAATCTCACAGATATTGTTCTCTCTTCTCCCACTCTTCATAACACACATTTTTCTCTCCATTCTCTGCCCCTTTTGTGCAGGCCGCTTCCTCTTTTATCCCCAAGCACTCCCTGGCTTAATGATACACAGCCTCGCATCGTTGGGGCAGGAAGTCCATATAAGGCTCGGGGATGGAGCCAGCGGGCTGCAAGATATCTCCCCTCAATAACCACTCCCCTCACCTCTCCCTGCCGTCTGCCACAAAGTATAAATCATTTCAAATTCCTTATATTTAACCAGACGGCAAAATTGTATTTTTTTATTGACGGATAGCCAAGGGCACAATGTACTTAAGTATCAAAAGTAAAAATATAAACCATTTCAAATTTCTTATATTAAGCAAACCAGGCGGCACAGTTGTATTATTATTCTTTTTTATTGACGGAGAGCCAGGGGCACACTCCAACACTGAGACATAATTTACAAACGAAGCATTTGTGTTTAGTGAGTCTGCCAGATCGGAGGCAGTAGGGATGACTTGGGATGTTCTCTTGATAAGTGTGTGAATTGGACAATTTTCCTGTCAAAATGTAACGAGTACTTTTGGGTGTCAAGAAAAATGTATGGAGTAAAAAGTACATCATTTTCTTTACGAATGTAGTGAAGTAAAAGTTGCCAAAAATATAAATAGTAAAGTAATGTACAGATACCACAAAAAACTACTTAAGTAGTACTTTAAAGTATTTTTACTTAAGTACTTTACACCATTGCCCAAATGCCTTCACACCATTATATTAGCATACTTTATATACTGTTACACATGCACTTAACTTATGTATGGAATACTATGTGATAAGGCCATGAAACCTGAGGTTTTTTTTTTTTTGCACATGTACATTACATAAACAGATGCATGCGCCATATATTTATGTGGTGGACACTTGATACGGTCACATGATATTGTTGTGGTATGTCACAAAATCGTGTTCGACCACACATCAATATTCATTTTATCTATCAATATTTTGCTAGGTCTTGCTAAGTGGATGGTCTCTTCAGAAGGTGTAAACAGTACAGCCCAATGGTTACTTGCATAGTAGCAATATCAGAAAAAGATAGTGTCAATATAAATAAAATATACAGTATGTACAAGAACATTATCAGTGATAGATAAGGTAGTTCTATGCATACAATCAGGGGTAAAGTGGCTGAACAGCAAGATAAACCAAAAAATTGTGGCAGCAACGTATGGCGTGTGTGTTAGGAGAGAGTCATGTGAGTAGAGCCACTGCAGATAGTGCTGATGACTGGTCCTCCAAACCACGCATGAACAAGGGAATCTATATTCGGAGAGCCTGTTTCTGTCTTGCCCTTGACTTTTGTGCAGGGCATGTGATGTCCATAGCCTCTTCGTCGCAAAACTCCCTGATCTTGTCAAAAATATAGTTTGTCTAGCTGTGTCCAGTCCAGGTGGTGCTTTTAAGGGCAGATCATCTATGGGAGGAAGGATGTCAGCGTTGCGCAGCAGCTGAAACCTGGTCCCGACAGTCCGAACGCTCCTTGGCGACAACATCAGGCTCCAGAGCATTGAAGATGTACAAGAGGGAATATCAACAAAAAATCAGAAGACATTACAACCCTGCACAACATCAATTCACCTCCCCAGTTTAGATAAGAATAACCTCATACAGTGAAAATATTTTTTTACCTGAAGTGCTGGTACTGTTTGATCTGTGACAGAGGCCTGAAGTACGGAGTCAGGTGTTGTTGCCAGCCATAGCTTTCCACCAGCACCGTACCATCCTCCAGTCCAACCAGCTGTGGGATGTTGACCTCTGTAGCTAAATTCTTACCTGTATACATGGATGAAAGCTTCACGGCAGACTGCAACCCCTTTTACAAGACATCCTGTGTTGTTTCCGTTTAGTTTGCACAGCTTGTTTGGCCCGTTGTGTTCCACTGAATTCTATGTGTTACAGCTGGATGAGTCAACAGACTTGGCGGACCTGGCACAGCTCCTCGTATACAGTTGAAGTCGGAAGTTTACATACACCTTAGCCAAATACATTTAAACTCAGTTTTTCACAATTCCTGACATTTAATACTAGTAAAATTCCCTGTCTTATGTCAGTTAGGATCACCACTTTAAATTAAGAGTGAAATGTCAGAATAATAGTCGAGAGAATGATTTATTTCAGCTTTTATTTCTTTCATCACATTCCCAGTGGGTCAGAAGTTTACATACACTCAATTAGTATTTGGTAGCATTGCCTTTAAATTGTTTAACTTGCATCAAACATTTCGGGTAGCCTTCCACAAGTTTCCCACAATAAGTTGGGTGAATTTTGGCCCATTCCTCCTGACAGAGCTGGTGTAAGGTTTGTAGGCCTCCTTGCTCACACACGCTTTTTCAGTTCTGCCCACAACTTTTCTATGGGATTGAGGTCAGGGCTTTGTGATGGCCACTCCAATACCTTGACTTTGTTGTCCTTAAGCCATTTTGCCACAACTTTGGAAGTATGCTGTGGTCATTGTCCATTTGGAAGACCCATTTGTGACCAAGCTTTAACTTCCTGAGTGATGTCTTGAGATGTTGCTTCAATATATCCACATAATTTTCCTGCCTCATGATGCCATCTATTTTGTGAAGTGCACCAGTCCCTCCTGCAGCAAAGCACCCCCACAACATGATGCTGACACCCCCGTGCTTCACAGTTGGGATGGTGTTCTTTGTCTCTTGCAAGCCTCCCCCTTTTTCCTCGAAACATAACAATGGTAATTATGGCCAAAAAGTTATATTTTTGTTTCATCAGACCAGAGGACATTTCTCCAAAAAGTACAATATTTGTCCCCATGTGCAGTTGCAACCGTAGTCTGGCTTTTTTATGGCGGTTTTGGAGCAGTGGCTTCTTCCTTGCTGAGCGGCCTTTCAGGTTATGTCGATATAGGACTCGTTTTACTGTGGATATAGATACTTTTGTACCTGTTTCCTCCAGCATTTTCACAAGGTCCTTTGCTATTGTTTTGGGATTGATTTGCACTTTTCGCACCAAAGTTCGTTCATCTCTAGGAGACAACGCGTCTCCTTCCTGAGCGGTATAACGGCTGCGTGGTCCCATGGTGTTTATACTTGCGTACTATTGTTTGTACAGATGAACGTGGTACCTTCGGGCATTTGGAAATTGCTCCCAAGGATGAACCAGACTTGTGAAGGTCTACAATTTTTTTTCTGAGGTCTTGGCTGATTTGTTTAGATTTTCCCATGATGTCAAGTAAAGAGACACTGAGTTTGAAGGTAGGCCTTGAAATACATACACAGGTGCACCTCCAATTGACTCAAATTATGTAAATTAGCCTATCAGAAGCTTCTAAAGCCATGACATAATTTTCTGGAATTTTCCAAGCTTTTTAAAGGCACAGTCAACTTAGTGTATGTAAACTTCTGACCCACTGGAATTGTGATACAGTGAATTATAAGTGAAATAATCAGTGTGTAAACAATTGTTGTAAAAATTACTTGTGTCATGCACAAAGTAGATGTCCAAACCGACTTGCCAAAACTATAGTTTGTTAACAAGAAATTTGTGGAGTGGTTGAAAAACAAGTTTTAATGACTCCGACATAAGTGTATGTAAACTTCCGACTTCAACTGTATGTCCATTACGTTTATGAGGGGTCAGTTAACAAAGACATCCTCTTCTGCAAACCACTGGAAACCATTACAACAGGAGAGGATATTTTTAAAGTACTGGACAGCTTTGTGACATCAAATACACTTTGGTGTCTGTACTGATGGCGCAAAAGCCATGACAGGGAGATATAGTGTAGTGGTAACGCTCTTGCAAGCATTTGCTCCCGATACCACTTGGGTACACTGCAGCATCCACCAAGAGGCTCTTGCTGCCAAGGGAATGCCTAACAGCTTGAAAGACGTTTTGGACACTACAGTGAAAATGGTTAACTTTGTTAAAGCAAGGCCCCTGAACTCTCGTGTTTTTTCTGCACTATGCATTGGTATGGGCAGCAACCATGTAATGCTTATACAACATACAGAAGTGCACTGGTTATCAAGGGGCAAAGTATTGGCTCGTTTTGTTGAATTGAGAGACGAGCTTAAAGTTTTCTTTACTGACCATAATTTTCACTTGTCTGACTGCTCGCATGTTGATGAATTTCTCACACGACTGGCCTATCTGGGTGATATTTTTTCTCACCTTAATGATCTGAATCTAGGATTACAGGGACTCTCCGCAACTATATTCAATGTGCAGGACACAATTGAGGCTATGATTAAGAAGTTGGAACTCTTCTCTGTCTGCGTTAACAAGGACCACACACTGGTCTTTCCATCATTGTATGATTTTTTTTGTGTGCAAATGAACTCAAGCTTACGGACAATGTCAAATGTGATATAGCGAAGCACCTGAGTGAGTTGGGTGCGCATTACGCAGGTACTTTCCCGAAACAGATGACACAATCAACTGGATTCGTTAACCCTTTCATGCCCTTCCTCCAGTCCACTTACCGATATCTAAACTAGAGATCCTCATCGAAATTGCAACAAGCGATTCTGTGAAACTTGAATTTAATCAGAAGCCACTGCCAGATTTCTGGATTTGGCTGCACTCATAGTATCCTGCCATGGCAAATCGCGCTGTTAAGACACTGATGCCCTTTGCAACCACGTACCTATGTGAGAGTGGATTCTCGGCCCTCACTAGCATGAAAACTAAATACAGGCACAGACTGTGTGTGGAAAATGACTTAAGACTTAGACTCTCTGTCAATACAACTCAACATTGCTGAGTTATGTGCATCCGTTCAAGCACACCCTTCTCATTAACCTGTGGTGAGTTATTCACTATTTTTGATGAACAAATAAGGTTTTATATGTAAGATGGTTAAATAAAAAGCAAAATTATTGATTATTATTATTATTATTTGTGCCCTTGTCCTATAAGAACTCTTTGTCACTTCCCACGAGCCGGGTTGTGACAAAAACTCACACTCATTCTTATGTTTAATAAATGTATCGTATAGTAAGTGTGTGTGGCAGGCTTACAGTGATGGCAAAAAACAACATTTGAGAGTGCACTGACCCTGGTGCTAGAGGGGGTATGCAGCTGGAGGTTGAATGTTTGAAGGGGTACGGGACTATAAAAAGTTTGTGAACCACTGGATAAGATAGTAGCTGGGAGCTTGTTCAGTCTGATACTTGTGAGAATTCTTTATGACAGTTTGCAGTGGAACATAGAATTGATTGTACTTTCCAAAAAATTGTCGAGCTGCTCATAGGTGGATTGCGAGCTACTGGTAGCTCGTGATTGACCTGTTGGAGACCCCTGAGCTAGGCTAACTACAGTACCTTACTGGCTAGATAGAGCATAACTACATTGCTGGCCAGCTAACGTTAACTAAGTGAAAATGTGATGAGTACAGGAGCGTATTCATTATGTTTATTCTGTTGAAAATAAGTGTCTTAAACCTAATGAAACGGGGAGGGATCTTCCTGCATTTGTCGAATAGAAACTCTCATTTTAGTTTTGCAACTGTTTGGCTAATGATTACACCCCTGGGGTTCTTGCTTGGTGAAGTGTACTTTTGATAATTGACTTATTCAAATATGCTGTCGCTGGCTGTTGCGATCTACTCACCGTCAAACCATTCCCTCTCACGTCATGACCTAGGACTGAATGATGTTCAATGAGCAGCTCATAGAGCGCCCTCTTCAGGCAACCATTATAATTGGCAGATAATATCAGTTCACCAGTTTATTGGTCAGGCTCTACTGGTTTGGTCTGGTTCAATCCTTTGATTCCCCTTTCATAGGTCCCTGCACCGGGCGCAAGCGCCACAACTCCCGCCCCTCGTCCAGTAACTCGGAGGAGGAGGGAAAGAGGCGCACACGAAGAGGGAGGCAGGCGGTCAAGATGAGGCCTAGGAAACTGTTTAAACCCAGTGAGAACAACATTTAATATATATATATATATTTATATATTTATATATTTCAACACTATATATATATATATATGTATATATATATATATATATATATATAATTTCAACAATATATGCTTTTCATGTTCACATAATTGGTGAATCAGTTTTCACTTCATAAAATAGCCCTTTATTCAACTAATTTCTCTTTTATTCAATTCTTTCCCTCCGCTTTAGCAGCCAAGCCCAACCTCCACGCTCAGGCCCAGGCATGGGAGGAACAGAGCAGCTCTGACGAAGAGGAGAAGAAAGGACATGGAACAAAGGATAGGGCCTCACGGGCAACCACGAAAAGATATCACCACATCCAGAGCAGCAAGAGCGCTCGTGACACAGGTACAGCCATAGAATTGAATAGAACACTTAAATGTGTTGCATTTCTATGGGTTCAGCGATCTACAAAACCTTAGGACAAACAGCTCCACCTGCCCCCATGGTTTTCCAGAACAAACTGTAGGTCTCACAAAAGGCACTGCTTTTGAACTCATAGTTATAGTAATGATTAGTCAAACCAACAGCCATATTTATCTTCAAGGTGCCATATGCAAAAATCGTTCTGCCATTACCTGGTTACTAAAATTTTAATAGTTTGTCTAATTTCAGTTTGTGACAAAACAAACAAGTATAGATAATCATTGTAGCATCTAAACCACTGAAATATATTTTCAATAACCAAAAATATTGTATTTTTATGTGTTTGAAACTGGTGTACAAAACCGAAAGTAAAAGACGCAAAAACTAAACTTAAGAATGGAAAGCATAGAAATGGAGCACATAGAACAGATATACTGCTTCTTAGACTTGCTTTCAATGAGAATGACAGGTCTATAACTCAGATTTCTAGGTGAATTTGGTCAGGTCACCCAAAGAGTTACATATTGCAGCTTTAACTCTGAGTAGTTTGGAGAAGGATGCACTTGCACATCCAGTAGATATGTGTGTGAGATGGGGTGGGTGCTATTGTTAGCAAACTATTCCTCTTTGTGTGTTTGTTCATGACTGCATGTGTGTGTATTCGTAACTGTATATGCCTGCATTTGTGTGTTGTCCCTAGTCATGGACGTTTCTCCGGAGGGGGACCTGAGCCGGGTGGTGTCGTCCCACATGGTGACGTCGTCCAGCTGGGAGGCCGAGGTGGACGTGGAGGCCGAGGTGGAGGGTGAGCTGGGTCACCCCCCTCACGACATGGGCAACATGTGTCGCCAGTTCAGCTCCGAGCTCCAGAGGAAATTCCAGGTTGCACCCATAGAAAATAGAATGTTTTTTTTTTACTTCCTGCTTTACTGCTATGGGTACACTCAATATGGCCACTGGTCCACCCATCACTGACCCACCCATTGACTTCAATGAGAAGGATATCTATTTATTTGGTTGGACACAAACTAACAGGAGAATATGTTTCTAAACGTTTCTACATTCATGTGGATGCCACCATGATTACAAATAGTCCTGAATAATTAGTGAATAACAATGAGTGAGAAAGTTACAGATGCACAAATATCATACCTCCAAGACATTGATGATAATGCCCGTTTGTTGGGAGGGAGTTTTGGCCTTCCATGGTGGCATCACCATGCGGTAAATGAATGAATAGATCAATAAGAAATAGAGTTACAAACCTTTCTGCCAATAACAGCCCATTTTCAGTTTTCCACCCACTCCCAGACAGTCCTAGCAAAATTTTTGCTTGAGAAATTGCTCTTTGCTAAGAAGTTGTTTTTCTTTCTTTTTGACCATCTTATTTGAAAACAATCACAGTAAGGTACTTCATTGTTACCCAGAAATTATAAAAGAAAATTGATAAAAACGGCTGCATTGGACACTTTAAAGGATCACATTTGGGATCTAGCTAAGGAATGATTTTAACAAAATGTTTTACCAATATGTTTTTGGGCTTTTTATTTTTTTATTTTATTTAACCTTTATTCAACTAGGCAAGTCAGTTAAGAACAAATTCTTATTTACAATGACGGCCTACCAAAAGGCAAAAGGCCTCCTGCGCGGACGGTTGCTGGGATAAAAAATATATATAAGACAAAACACACGTCACGACAAGAGAGAACACAACACTACATAAAGAGAGACATAAGACAACAACATAGCATGGCAGCAACACATGACAACACAGCTATTTTCTGGAGGTGGAAATTATGGTGTCAGCATCCTTTTATTTTAATTCATTTTGGATGAGAAAGTCCTTTTAAAAAGTCACCCGAACTGAGCTTCTCAGACCTACATAAAGAATTATCCAGGGTGGACCACGGACCCCCAAAACAAGGTGAGGAGGCCCGCTCAACCATCCCCCTCCGAGACCTTTTCCCCCACTGCTACAAACGTTTTCAGAGGAAACACTGCTGTAGGCTACTTTCGAAACAACACTGTATAACTCAAGAAGATCTAAATGCATATCCCCATAAACTGATTGAGATCAAATGGTTGGTATGCAGATGCTCCATGGCCGTTTCACTGGTAAAACTTGAAGAATTGTCATTCATGTTTGAGAGTGTGAAATGTGAAGGGAAGGAAACCACAAAAATGTGTGCATGAAGTAGAGGTAAGGAAACACATGGTCAGAACGTGATCCGCACATGCACAGAAGCGTCGGGAGATAAAGGTCAGGATCCGCAGCCACTGCCTTTTTAAAAACCTACTGTTTTCTTGATGCCCCGGTGTAGCTCCCCTGCAAAAGTCCCATAGGCCTTTAAGTTGTAAAATCCTGAATTTCCCCTTTAATGTTAGATTATTCCTTACCTTGAAAGTAGTCTATGAGCCAGGAGAAACTGGAATCCAGCCACTACAATCTTCAGCTAACTTTAGCCACCACTAGCTAACAATCAATGGAAGTGAATGGGGCATGTGCTCAGTTGTTAAAATTTCCTGGCTTTTTCATCTAAAATCTCCATATTTGATTTGATGTCACTTAAAGGTGATTTGGCCTTTGTGAATGGGATTTTGTATTCTATGGGAGACCCTAAATATGTTCTACTTACCTCTTACATGTGTCAGAATCGCTCCAAACGTATGGAGCTGTACACCAAGCAGTCTCTGAAGACCGTCCAGCAGCACGTCTCTTCCATCAGTGTGAAAGTTCAAAACTACAGGTCAGTTAGTATACACTCAATAGTGAACTGGCAACCGCAGAGTTGCTGACATCAATATCTCAGGTGCCACTGACTGCCTATGTACCCTTGAGCAAGGCACTTTTAACCCTTTACCTGCTCCAGGGGCGCTGCTCTGCGGCTGACCCTGTGCTGCTCCCAGCCTGTTGTGTATGGTGGGGCTGGGTACTGTGACAGCAAAAATTACAAATGTCCATTGTCTCTGTATAATCGACCAAGAACATCTCAATCTCTCTGTCAGATTGTGGACATGCAATCTCCCTTGGTCTCCTCAATATCTCTCCCCTTCCTCCTCCCCCTGTCTGTGTGTGTAGGTCTCAGAAGCTGGAACAGGTCAGGGGTGTTCTGCTGAATGAGATCAACAACTTGGAGGAGGACGAATCCACTCTAAAGAACATGGAGAAGGAACTGACTGTAGGATTACTTACATTACATTGACATTGTAGTCATTTAGCAGATGCTCAGTTGGTCGCATGTATGTGGTGGAAACTGACCAGGGCCCTTATAATATGGATATCTGCATTCCTTTTAAAACGGTAAATCAACCTTGCACAACAGATTTAACATTGTTAAATTCCAACATTAACAGTATTTAATAGTAAGAGGCCTCCCTGACAATGCAGTATACCAGTATTCCAACCCTTTCAGGTTTGGATTGTCTGGGAAATCCTCCTATGCTTTAGTTGACTGTATGTTGATATAATCAGTGTTATCAGTTCACTTCTCTCTCCTTAGACATACTGGAGGAAGCAGTCTGTGGCTTTCCACTCCTACCAGGAGAAAGAGACTAGAAGGTGTGTGTGTTTCTCTGCCACATTCAGGGAGTGAAAAGTCCCAGGTGGGAAAATGTTGTCCCACCTGCTCAAACAGACACACTGCAAAGATTGCAATTTAGCCTCTAGTCCTCCCCTGCTCCATTTCAAAAGGACCACATAACACATTGTATAATTTTTTTAACCTGGGGAAATTAACTGTGACCAAAAATACAAGTATCTCTGTTGTCAATGAGGCCAGATCTCTGTCTCAAAAGAACTGAGTTATTTGTTTCTCTGGGATGTGGTCATAGCATGCCTAGTCACATGACTGTTTAGAACTGAAGAAAAGTATCTCAAAGGCTAGAGCTGCCGCTTTCAAGGAGTGGGACACTAATCCGGATGCTTATAAGAAATCCCGCTCTGCCTTCAGACGAACCATCAAACAGGCAAAGCATCAATACAGGACTAAGATTGAATCCTACTACACCGGCTCTGACGCTCATCAGATGTGGCAGGGCTTGAAAACTTTAGCCGATGTGAGCGAGACCTTTAAACAGGTCAACATTCACAAAGCCGCTGGGCCAGACGGATTACAAGGTCTGGTACTCAAAGCATGCGCGGATCAACTGGCAAGTGACTTCACTGACATTTTCAACCTCTCCCTGACCGAGTCTGTAATTCCCACATGTTTTAAACAGACCACCATAGTCCCTGTGCCCAAGAAAACGAAGGTAACTTGCCTAAATGATTACTGCCCCGGAGCACTCACGGTAACCATGAAGTGCTTTGAAAGGCTGGTCATGGCTCACATCAACACCATCATGCCGGAAACCCTAGACCCTCTCCAATTCGCATACCGCCCCAACAGATCCACAGATGATGCAATCTCTATTGCACTCCACACTGCCTTTTCCAACCTGGACAAAAGAAACACCTATGTGAGAATGCTTTTCATTGACTACAGCTCAGCATTCAACACCCACAAAGCTCATCACTAAGCTAAGGACCCTGGGACTAAACACCTCCCTCTGCAACTGGATCCTGGACTTCCTGACGGGCCGCCCCCAGGTGGTATGGGTAGGCAACAACACATCCGCCACGCTGATCCTCAACGCTGGGGCCCCTCATGGGTGCATACTTAGTCCCCTCCTGCACTCCCTGTTCACCCATGACTGCGTGGCCAAGCATGACTCCAACACCATCATTAAGTTTGCTGATGACAACAGTGGTAGGCCTGATCACCGACAATGATGAGACAGCCTATAGGGAGGAGGTCAGAGACCTGGCAGTGTGGTGCCAGGACAACAACCTCTCCCTCAATGTGAGCAAGACAAAGGAGCTGATCGTAGACTATAGGAAAAGGAGGGCAGAACAGGCCCCCATTAACATCGACAGGGCTGAAGTGGAGTGGGTCGAGAGTTTCAAGTTCCTTGGTGTCCACATCACCAACGAACTATCATGGTCCAAACAAACCAAGACAGTTGTGAAGAGGGCACGACAACACCTTTTCCCCCTCAGGAGACTGAAAAGATTTGGCATGGGTCCCCAGATCCTCAAAAAGATCTACAGCTGGACCATCGGGAACATCCTGACCGGTTGCATCACCGCCTGGTATGGCAACTGCACAGCATCTAACCATAATGCGCTACAGAGGGTAGTGCGTACGGCCCAGAACATCACTGGGGCCATGCTTCCTGACATCCAGGACTTACATACTAGGCAGTGTCAGAGGAAGGCCCCAAAAATTGTCAGACTCCAGTCACCCAAGTCATAGACTTTTCTCTGCTACTGCACGGCAAGCGGTACTGGAGCGCCAAGTCTAGGTTCAAAAACCTCCTTAACAGCTTCTACCCCCAAGCCATAAGACTGCTGCTGAACAATTAATCAATTGGCCACCCGAACATTTACATTGACCCCCCCTCCTTTGTTTTTACACTGCTGCTACTCTGTTTATGATCTATCCATAGTCACTTTACAAATTACCTCAACTAACCTTTACCTTTAGCCTCGTTATTGTTATGTCATTTTCTTGTTACTTTTTTTATTGAATTTTTTTACTTTAGCTTATTCCGTAACTCTTTTTCTTGAACTGCATTGTTGGTTAAGGGCTTGTAAATGAGCATTTCCCGGTGAGGTTGTTGTATTCGGCGCATGTGACAAGTGCAATTTGATTTGATTTACTAGTTTGATGGTTGTAACAATCGCCCCATATTATCAAACTTATTTCATTTCAAACTTTACATTTCTCTAGTATAGGCTACTTATCGTAATGAACAATATCAGCAAAATGCCTGCAATAAGTGATCGGTATGGTCAGTGTCAATCATTTTCAGTTTATTGTTACAGTTCTAAGCCTGACTTCTCTACTTTAAACAATGCAACACCACTGTGAGGTCATGCCCCTGATACATTCATGTCCCTCATTACTTTTTATTATTTATGAACAACTGGTGTTTTTCTATTCACAACACAACAAAAACACGCAAATGTGATAGTATTTTAATATTTCATTTTCTCCTCCCTCTCTCCTGCTCGCACTCTCTCTCTCTCACCAATGGCTCATTTGCTCTTTCGTGTGCTCTTCTTCACCTTTTCGTTCTTTGCCCTCCTCAGACTGCAGAGCCTCAAGAGTACCTTCCAGACCGATGTGTGTCACAGCCTGGAGTACGAGGAGAGGATCTTCACCTCTCAGGTGTGGACCATCCAAACTTTAGCACTAGACTTCATCTAAACTGTAGCCCCCTACTTAATCTACACTGTAGCCCCCTACTTCATCTACACTGTAGCTCTCTACTTCAATTAAAATTTAGCCCCCTACTTCAACCAAACTTTAGCCCCCCACTTCATATAAACTGTAGCCCACTATGTTGATCATAAACACAACAATTCCATACGGCACATGTACAGAGAATAAGGAAAGAGGAACAGCCGACCCACAAAATCTAAAGTACATGTCACCTTGTGTTTTGATCAATGTGCATTCCTTATATGTCTCACAGGCGTACCTGTTACAATGTTTTAGTTTTTTTTTACCTGAAACTCGGCTCATCTTTAAGCAGTAGGATTTCAGTCCTATGTTGTGCAGTATGGCATTATGCTTATCCCCATTTTCTGGTCCGTCTACTCTACCATGTAGCACTGTGAAGAGTTCAAACCTAAACAAATATTTTTTGTCACCCACTGTTTTCAGATGTGCCTGATGAGGAAAGACATGAAGTCAGTTCAGGACAGACTCTTCAAGGAAATGGTGAGTGGAAATGACAGTTGTGACTAGGCAAGACACTAAAAAAACAATTAGACCCATGTCTCTTTCCACCGCACGGCATTAAATCCCCCTAAAAAATCTGTCAGTTTAAGCTAGAGATATTTTTTTTTGTAATGGATGCATCTCAATTCACAACATCCACCGATGTTGCACTTCCGTATCTGCGGTAAAAGGTGACAGAGCTAGAGCTGCGTTTGTCAGACCATGAGACATCCCGAAAATCTCACAAAATCGTCTGTAGTGTCCGAACGGTTCGGCCCACAAACTATTATGACCCCTATGGAAAGATGAGGCTCTACGACCCCCACAAGAGTCTTGGGACTCGTCTGAAGTCGGCACAGCTGATATGCCAACTTCTGTCTGTAGCGTCCTAACAGTTTGGGCTACACACTAATATGACCCCTCTGTGGAAAGGTGAGACTCTCACGAACACGTCAATTGTTTTGCTCTAGGATGCCCACAGGACACGCAAGACTCGTCTGAAGGTTTCCCGGCACCAGTTGAAAAAATTAATGGAAGTATATCTGGAGACTGTTTAGTGCCACAAATACATGTTTAAAAAATAATATATATATATATAAAATAAAGGTTTCCTGATCTTTCTTAGAACTCTCAGATATAGGACAGACACTTCAGAACAAACTTCCTTCAGATGTTTTGGGGGGACAATCTGTTATTCAATGCGTTTGTATGGGCTAAAAGCAGTAAGTCCAAAAATATTTTTTCATATACTTCTAGGGGTCTTAAAATTAAAAATCAAATAGCTAAATTATGTCCTTCTTAAAACAATTACATATAGTTTAGTAGAACCCCCCCAGCTTAGATATATGGGTTATTAAAGAGGTCCCTCTTTTGAAAGTCCTACTCAAAGTGCTACCTTTACTAGCGCAGACTGAGACTGCATCCCCTGAGGTGTTGCAAGTGTATTTGAGGGCTGTGTTTTTGTGTGTCTCTCCTCAGCAAGACGAGGAGATACTGAGTGTGAGGAGAGGACTACAGGCTCTTTTCCTGCCAGAGGGACCGAGATTTTAAACCCAAATCAAGTACCTCTGCACATTTATAAGATATGTTTGTGTTCCGTGAAGTTTGCCCGTCATTCTACGTTAGCTGCAATCAAATTTAATATATTAAGCATGTTAAAGAAATATATACATGCCTTATTTAAAAATGATCAAATGTGAATTTATATTAACATATTTTTTTATGAGAATTTTTGTATTATTGCAGTGATGTTTGACACTGTTAATAACTTTTTATAGTTTTAACTGTCTCTCCATAAGAGTAGTATTTTCAATATAAATAATGCATTTCTGTGAAAATTGTTTGAATGGCATTTTATCTGTACAAGGTTGCCTGCTATTTGTTTGCTGTTAAGGTTGCCTAAGTTTATTAAACTTTTTAAAACATTTATTTAAAAAAAGAGTGTATTCAGAGAAACCATAGTGTACCTTACTTGGCAGGGAAAGATGAAAGCAGTATGTCAACATATTCACGTTATTCTAATGGACAAATATCAATTTCAGAATCAGCTATTATGCTTTACAGTGCATTTGGAAAGTATTCAGACCCCTTGACTTTTTCCAAATGTTGTTACGCTACAGCCTTATTCTATAATGGATTAAATAAATCATTTTTTACACATGTAAGACTATTCGCTATGAGACTTGAAATTGAGCTCAGGCGCATCCTATTTCTATTGATCATCCTTGAGACGTTTCTATAACTTGGAGTCCACCTGTGATAAATTCAATTGATTGGACATTATTTGGAAAGGCACACACCTGTCTATATTAGGTTCCACAGTTGGGAGTGCATGTCTGAGCAAAAACAAAGCCACGAGGTCAAATTAATTGTCCGTAGATCTCCGAGGCAAAATTGTGTCGAGACACAGATCTGGGGAAGGGTACCAGAAAAAGTATGCAGCATTGAAGGTCCCCAAGAACACAGTGGCCTCCATCATTCTTAAAATGGAAGAATTTGGAACCACCAAGACTCTTCCTAGAGCTGGCCGCCCGGCCAAACTGAGAAATCGGGGGAGAAGGGCCTTGGTTCAGGGAGGTGACCAAGAACCCAATGGTCACTCGGACAGAGCTCCAGAGTTCCTCTGTGAATATGGAAGAACCTTCCAGAAGGACAACCATCTCTGCAGCACTCCAACAATCAGGCCTTCATGGTAGACTGGCCAGACGGAAGCCACTCCTCAGTAAAAGACACGACGGCTCACTTGGAATTTGCCAAAATGCACTTACAGGACTCTCAGACCATGAGAAACAAGATTCTCTGGTCTGATGAAACCAAGATTGCCAATCGTCACGTCTGGAGGAAACCTTGCACCATCCCTACGTTGAAGCATGGTGGCGGCAGCATCATGCTGTGGGGATGTTTTTCAGCGGCAGGGACTTGGAGACTAGTCAGGATTGAGGGAAAGATTAACAGAGGAAAGTACAGAGAGATCCTTGATGAAAACCTGCACCAGAGTGCTCAGGACCTCAGACTGGGGCGAAAGTTCACCTTCCAACATGACAACGACCCTAAGCACACAGCCAAGACAACGCAGGAGTGGCTTCGGGACAGTCTTTGAATGTCCTTGAGTGGCCCAGCCAGAGCCCGGACTTGAACTTGATCAAACATCTCTAGAGAGACCTGAAAATAGCTGTGCAGCGAGCCTCCCCTTTCAACCTGACAGAGCTTGAGAAGATCTGCAGAGAAGTGGAGAAACTACCCAAATACAGGTGTGCCAAACTTGTAATGTCATACCCAAGAAGATGCAAGGCTGTAATCGTTGCCAAAGGTGTTTCAACAAAGTACTGAGTAAAGGGTCTGAATACTTATCCTGTTGAGGCCAGGGGGCAGGATCTTATCCCGGTATTGGGATTCATTGTCATGTGACCATGGCGGGGAATTCAAAACTGCAAGAGTAATCATTTCAAATAATCAATAATCAACTATTTTCCTCCATTTCAAAGATATATCTCCTAAATCTAACCACGCTGTCCGATTTTCAGAGGCTTTACGGAGAATGCATAAAGTTAGGTTATGTGAGGAGAGTACATTGACAATAGCTGCGTGTAATGTTTAGCCAATTCAAAGAAGGGCATCAACAGACAGAAAACTAGCTAGAATTATGCACTTACCTTTGACAATCTGCATCAGATGACACTCATAGGACATTATGTTAGACAATACATGCATTTTTAGTTCCATCAAGTTCATATTTATATCCAAAAACAGCATTTACAGTCGCGGTGAAATTCAGAATTTTTTTCGGCTCGAATGCTCCCAGTGAATCCAGCATTACAAATCACGGAATTACTATTCGAAAACATTGGTAAATTATAATATTGTCATTCAAAGAATAATATATTATCATCTCGTAATTGCTACCGAATGGCCAGATCTCAAAATAACTTTACTGGGAAATCACATTTTGCTATAAACTGGGTACTATGCTAACAACATAAGCTAAGCTATAAGCTAAGCTAAGCTATACCGTTAGCATTAGCATCATCTAATATCGATAATAACATTCTAAATATCCCCTTACCTTTGATTATCTCCATCAGAAGGCGCTGCCAGCGATCCCAGGTCCAGAACAAATGTGGTTTCTTTTGACAAAGTTCATAATTTATGTCCAAATAGTTAGCGTTCAGTAGGCTCCCACAAAATGAGGTGGGCAGTGTAAAGTCACGCCGAAAAGCTAAAAAAAAACTAGTAAATAATCTATTTATGTTTGTTCAAACATGTCAAACGTTGTTTAGCATTAATCTTTTGGTCCATTTTTAACGTGAAACATCAGTAAACATCAGTAATATTTTCACACAACCTATCAAGTGTCTAGAATAAACGATTATGACAAAGACACTCTTCTCAGATTCATGCGCAGGCGCAAAAAATGAAGTGATGACGTGTCAACTTGTAAGCATTCTAATTCGGTCTGTATTCATGACAGATGCTTCCAACAACTTTCTAAAGATCGTTGACATCTAGTGGAAGTTTTTTGTTTTTTATACATTTTCTAAAAACCTGTTTTTGCTTTGTCCCTATGAGGTATTGTGTGTAGATTGATGAGTGAAAACAAACATTTAATCTAATTAATTTTAGAATAAGGCTGTAACATAATATGGAAAAATTCAAGTGGTCTGAATACTTTCCAAATGCGCTGTATGTTAGGGCTCACCAAACCTGTTCCTGGAGAGCTACCCTCCTGTAGGTTTTCGCTCCAACCACAGTTGTAACTAACCTGATACAGCTTATGGGTCTTTCTATAAACTAGGGTACCAGTGAGCATTTCTTTTAGTGGACATCTGTTTGGATCTGTTACAAAGTCATTAATAATAATTAGCCTTTTTTTCACGTGAATACATTAGGATATAAAAGGGGAACATAGATACATTCAACATAATTAATGAGTTGAATCACCTATGTTTAACCCTTTCTCATGCTTGGAGTCTTCATAGATTTGGCAAAAATTATGTGACATAAAACACTACCGTTCTTTCCTTACATTTATGATACTGCTGTTTGTCATTATATCATATACTAAAGCATTTCACAATTGAATTTACACATTGAATTTGATCCTGTAAAATTTCTGAATATTGCATGGAGGTCTTGGAAGTGCACTGTAACCTCGTAACATTTCATATCTCCCTGTGTTACAGTGTGAAAACAGTTTATGGGCACACATATCCCAAATAATGTATGGATTGCAAAATCTAATGCTTCTAACAGAAAGACTAACTTTAACCAGATGAGTCAAATAATGCATAATAGTTGTTTGATGCACATTTGATGGCTAGCTATTTAGTTACGTGGGGAAAGGATTTTCTGAATGACAGTCAAGAGCGGGTGTGATACTGCACGCGATTGAACAGTAACCAAAGTGAGGGAATTAATGTTGATCTGGAGAATTGACCAAACATTTTGGTGTCTGTTGTTACGGTAGTCAAGATAATTAGCCTATGTCATGGACAATATTGTCAAGATTCCTGAGGTAAGATTACGGTCCATGTAAATTTTGATTTTGTTTTCCAAATTAAAATGGAGCAATCGGAACGTGAAAACAGCTTCTTTATTCATTTTTGAATTGAAATGTAAAAAAAATGAAAATGGCTTGTTTTTTTGTATAAAACCCCAAAAACAACTTGATATTTAGATTTTCACATGTGGGTGGGGTTAAATGTGGAATGCCTGTCATTGGTTAAGTGCACAGCCAACACTTCCTTCCCTTTCAAAGTAGGAGTTCACCCTTCTAACTCCATTCTATGAATCTATTAATTAAATTGAGCTACAGTGCCAAAATAAGGTATGATTTCTTCATTTCTGCGTAAGATTTAGTGTGACTGCTGTTACAGTAAATGGTTAGCTGACTTGTATATCCTAGGTATCTAACTAACCATTGCTAATCTTGTTCAATGATGCCATGCAGCCAAAACAACAGTATCTATTGCTAGACTAGAGATATTCCCTTAGCTATAGTTAGTCAGTGGTTGCACATCTAACTAGCTGGAATGAAGCAAGGGTGTTTATAGTAGACATGTAAATATACTGCTCAAAAAAATAAAGGGAACACTTAAACAACACAATGTAACTCCAAGTCAATCACACTTCTGTGAAATCAAACTGTCCACTTAGGAAGCAACACTGATTGACAATACATTTCACATGCTGTTGTGCAAATGGAATAGACAACAGGTGGAAATTATAGGCAATTAGCAAGACACCCCCAATAAAGGAGTTGTTCTGCAGGTGGTGACCACAGACCACTTCTCAGTTCCTATGCTTCCTGGCTGATGTTTTGGTCACTTTTGAATGCTGGCGGTGCTTTCACTCTAGTGGTAGCATGAGACGGAGTCTACAACCCACACAAGTGGCTCAGGTAGTGCAGCTCATCCAGGATGGCACATCAATGCGAGCTGTGGCAAGAAGGTTTGCTGTGTCTGTCAGCGTAGTGTCCAGAGCATGGAGGCGCTACCAGGAGACAGGCCAGTACATCAGGAGACGTGGAGGAGGCCGTAGGAGGGAAACAACCCAGCAGCAGGACCGCTACCTCCGCCTTTGTGCAAGGAGGAGCAGGAGGAGCACTGCCAGAGCCCTGCAAAATGACCTCCAGCAGGCCACAAATGTGCATGTGTCTGCTCAAACGGTCAGAAACGGATTCCATGAGGGTGGTATGAGGTTCCGACTTCCACAGGTGGGTGTTGTGCTTACAGCCCAACACCGTGCAGGACGTTTGGCATTTGCCAGAGAACACCAAGATTGGCAAATTCGCCACTGGCGCCCTGTGCTCTTCACAGATGAAAGCAGGTTCACACTGAACACGTGACAGACGTGACAGTCTGGAGACGCCGTGGAGAACGTTCTGCTGCCTGCAACATCCTCCAGCATGACCGGTTTGGCGGTGGGTCAGTCATGGTGTGGGGTGGCATTTCTTTGGGGGGCCGCACAGCCCTCCATGTGCTCGCCAGAGGTAGCCTGACTGCCATTAGGTACCGAGATGAGATCCTCACACCCCTTGTGAGACCATATGCTGGTGCAGTTGGCCCTGGGTTCCTCTTAATGCAAGACAATGCTAGACCTCATGTGGCTGGAGTGTGTCAGCAGTTCCTGCAAGAGGAAGGCATTGATGCTATGGACTGGCCCGCCCGTTCCCCAGACCTGAATCCAATTGAGCACATCTGGGACATCATGTCTCGCTCCATCCACCAACGCCACGTTGCACCACAGACTGTCCAGGAGTTGGCGGATGCTTCAGTCCAGGTCTGGGAGGAGATCCCTCAGGAGACCATCCGCCACCTCATCAGGAGCATGCCCAGGCGTTGTAGGGAGGTCATACAGGCACGTGGAGGCCACACACACTACTGAGCCTCATTTTGACTTGTTTTAAGGACATTACATCAAAGTTGGATCAGCCTGTAGTGTGGTTTTCCACTTTAATTTTGAGTGTGACTCCAAATCCAGACCTCCATGGGTTGATAAATTGGATTTCCATTGATTATTTTTTTGTGATTTTGTTGTCAGCACATTCAACTATGTAAAGAAAAAAGTATTTAATAAGATTATTTCTTTCATTCAGATCTATGATGTGTTGTTTAAGTGTTCCCTTTATTTTTTTGAGCAGTGTATATATATATATATATATATATATATTATATATATATATATATATATATATAAGTAAATAGCTCGAGTGCGGTTTTAGTGCCAGCATCAGTCTGTGGTGGTATGTAGACAGCTACGAAAAACACAGATGAAAACTCTCTAGGTAGATAGTGCGGTCTACATCTTATCACGAGATACTCTACCTCAGGTGAGCAAAACCTTGAGACTTCCTTAGATATTGTGCACCAGCTGTTTACATATGCATAGGCCCCCGCCCCATGTCTTACCGGAGGCAGCTGTTCTGTCCTGTGTATAACCCACCAGCTGTATGTTCTTAATGTCGTCATTCTGCCACGACTCAGTGAAACGCAAGATATTACCATTTTTAATGCCCTGTTGGTAGGATATACGTGCATTCCGTTCGTCCCATTTATTTGCCAGCGATTGAACGTTAGCTAGCAGGACGGAAGGCAAGGGCAGATTAGCCACTCGTCGCCTGATCCTCACAAGGCACCCTGATTGCTCGCTGCGAAATCTGTTTCCTTCTCCGACGAATAACGGGGATCTGGGCCTGGTCGGGTTTCTGTATTATATCCCTCCCGTCCGACTCATTGAACACTTCGTCCAGTTCGAGGTGAGCAATCGCAGTTCTGATGTCCAGAAGCTCTTTTCGGTCATAGGAGACGTTAGCAGCAACATTTATGTACAAAACAAGTTACGAACAACGCAAAAATAGCATGGTTGGTTAAGAGCCGATAAGACGGCAGCCTTCCCTCCGGCGCCATCACATTTCTTTGATTCGTCGCATCCGTTCTCAAAACCCATTAGATGAGATGGTCAGTAGTCCTTCCACGCTCACCTTCTTATCCAATGGGTTTTGAGACAGTCGAGGATAGAGGACGTGAGGAATCAAGGAAATGCAATTTAGATTCTCCCCTTGTTTCGCCCATTCCTCACCTCCCTCTCAGAGCACATTGGGGGAGAGGAGTGAAGGTTCCTCCCCATAGGCTACAATGCACTTTCAAGGCGAGGCAAGGAGTGGAGGAAACAAGGACAAAGGAAGCAAGAATTTGACAGCTAGTTTTCAAACACACAATGCTTGAAGAGTTTACTGATTATAATGATTTCATTATCGTCAATGATTTTGTTGACAGAACCCATTGTATTATATTATTGTATTATATCAACTACTAAAGTATATCAAAATGCTGTTGTTTATCTTTTTAATTCTTCAGGAGATGTTTAGCATGGCTATAAATGATAGAGAAGTTTACTAAAGCACAAAAAGACCTGGCAACTAGGCATGACAAAGAAACATTCAGTGTCCATGTTTCTTGTGACATGTAGATGTTTTGTTGTTACTAGGTGGAGTTATGGTTTTATTGTGCCTAGCTAGACATTTATTCCTGTAACTACACGTGAAGCTGCAAGAAAATCGTATATCAAACCATTGACATTTTTACCCTGATGTCACACCCATTGGCCCCTTTATTTTTAGAAAGACCCTTATCAACTAGGTAATTATTAGGGTTGGAGCAAAGACCTACAGGGTGGTAGCTCTCCAAGAAAAGGGTTGGAGAGCCCTGCTGTATATTATCTCATATTGCCTGTCAGACTCATAAATCTCACATTCACTCTGCTTACTACGGTATCTTGCTACTTTCTGAGCAACAAAGGGGAAGGCTGGATTGAGGCTTTTACCTGTTCAGCTACCTAGCAATCTGTTTATTAATACTTAAAAAAATGCTGATTACCAAAAATAAGATGCATACAATTTTTTTTGAAGACCTTGTATTTTGAAGACAAGTAGTGCTTACAAAGGTTCTCTCTTTTGAGTGAAGACATTGACAGTCCGGTTCAGATTGACATATATACAGTTGGTACGAAATTCACCCACAACCGACCACACAGTCTCCTCCTCCCCCCCCCCCCCCCCCCCTCAAGTGACACGTTATTCAAAAAAAAAGGTGAAGCTGGTCACATGCACAACATCATCTTCCCTGTACGTATTCGCCACCTCAAAGGAGTCAGTTTGAAAAAACACGCACACACAGGCATAGTTCTTCCCTCAGCTCCATCTTAACCGACGGGCAGGTAGACGGAGTCCGAGTTCGAGGTTCTGTCTTTAGTCTTCTTCCTCCAGTCAGCTCCCACGTTGGAGACACAGCCTCCGGGATTCACTGCCACACCCCCAAACATCACCGTCTCTCCACCTCCCCTCGATGAAACCTAGGGGCGTGCTGGAGGAATTGAAGACACCCTGCAGACAAAGGAATGGGCTCTGGAAGAATGTCCTCCGGGCTCCGGCAGTTTCTAACCGCCACCGACGCAGCAACCGAAAATTCTAGGCTCAGCATTATTTCTTCACGGAAGAAACTCCCCTTCGTATTCACGGCCTGTGGAACCTACAAAAGGAGAGGGAGGTGAAAGAGTGAGGGGGGGGGGATCGTGAGCACAGAAGGTGCCTTTGTAATCACTCCAGTTATGATTACAGCTATTCATCAATCTTGGGCTATTTTTAGCACAGCTTTGTGTGCCGGGTGAGTGGGGCCGCTGTCTCCCTAGGTCACTCACAAATTGACTGGAGGATCTTCGTTTACCACACATGCGTAATTGGGGACAGACAGCATTTGTCATTTCTCTTGCCAATATCAGGCCCCCCGGGATGGTAAGCAAGGACTCCCCTCCTCCCCCTTTTAAGCATGCACATCGATCTTTAGCTCTGTGGACCTTTTCTGGGGAGCTAAAAATAGAGGCAGCTGCAGCAGAGAATAGAAGCAAACACACCCACTTACCTTGTGAGGTGCTTGCTCGAGGCGTGCACCTCCATCTCGGTGCTTTTGAATTCGTTCAACTCCTTTCGGATAGCCGCCTGTGGAGGAATAAAATGAGCGTTAGACTAGAGAGCATCCTTTAAGCGGAGACGGACATCGCACATCGACCCACGGACCAAGAAAATTGTCACGTAGCTCGAGAGGGTAGTAAACAAAAAAAATACGACAAGGTCTTAGCCATAACAGTGAGACATGCTGGCGCTATGGAGGTGGTAGCAAGGACAACAGTATGTTTTCACAGTTCCAGAACTCAATGCTTTTAGGCCTTTAATAAATAGGCCCTACATCACAGCATGCTCTGATAAGGGTATGTGCCAGTCACTTTAAGTGGTAAATTTTGTGTGGAATGTGAAATGGAAGTGATGCTGCAGGAGGGTTCCTTGTTTTTGACACCGCTGACACGCACACACACCTTATCGGCTGCAGAGAGCCTGGTCCAGGGCTTGTCTGCTCTTCGGTCGTAATCCTGAGCTTTGGCCACCTCTACATAGTCACTGAAACGGATGAGAATCTTTCGGTCCCGTAGCTCGTCAACTGTGGGCCGCTGATTGAGCTGAAATACACAATGGGAACAGAGAGGCATTGGTATGAATGAGTACAGTCATTTGACAGGCACGTGTTTGGTTGAATAAGGATTACATTAGCTGGCCAAATTTTGCATCAAAATGCTGTTCTCAGAAAAGTAACGATTTTGCCATACAAGGTCTTTTTGGACAAATGTACATATTTATATGTTCTTATCCAGAGCAAAATAAATATTTATATAGTGCACAGTATGAGATTAACACAAAATATACAAACAGAACAAGTACTAGTCAGAAGAAATAAATCGGATGTCAGCAGGTTGCATTTCTGTAATATTGTATTATTACACTAATAATAGAGTAATTAATTAGTATAATAATGGTGTAACATACCTTTCTGTTGAGCCGCTGTTTGATCTCCCTCCTCTCTTCTTGTTCCGTCTGGTCATTTCTCTCTAAACCAAGGAGAAGAAAATAATTCGTTTTCATCACTGTTTTCCCTCTAATCCACATAACAGTGAAGTCACTGTTTGACCCTAAACCTTATCTACTGGTGAAAGAGTGTCCCACTGTGTTCCACACTGTGACTGTAGAGACACAGATTAGGCTTCAGACATTACGAATGAAGTCTAATCCATGGGGATATATTTGAAAGTTTAAAAGATAATTCCTTACAGGAGTGGAAATCTTGTTCCACTGAGGGTCAGATTCAGATCCTAATAAAATGGCCTCCTGAGAATGCCATCACCAACATTTTGGCTAACATCAAGTTGGGTTATGTATGTTGGAAGACTGCGCTCATCTGTTCCACTCGTCTCCTGAATTTTACATGAGTGAATGTATTTATCATAATACATTTATGTAGGCCTATTGTCTACCTTGGTAGATTTATTCAGAAATTGTGCATGAATTTCACATAGCTTAATGAAAATATATATATATAAAAAGAGCAGATATTAAAATAATTTTACAACTCACGTTTTAGGATATTCCGACTCTCCAACTCTTCCACATTTGGTCTCTGGCTGAGTCTCCTGCGAAAAAACACCAGAACCACATTCTGAACCATTTTCGATTCAAGCTTCGTCAACATCCAAGAAGTAACTTTTAAACCAAGTCCGCCGGATCAATTCTTCTCAGTGTAGTTGTTCTATTGGGGAACTCCCTGTCTTTCCATCTCGCGTCTAGACCCCGACTATGATGCTTTGGTAGAGACACTCCCCACATCTGGAATACCCACAGACGTGCAATTTCTTGTATTTTCCGTTATACTACTGTTGAGCTCTGGCTGCCTTATACTATTGTCTCAAATCTTGAAATAAAAGAGAGACTGGGAACAAACACTAGCTCTACTGTCATCTGCTGTTGCCTGTGCAGCTGCTCGCTTCACTGTCATCCCTTGCAGTCTACGCGACACACACACGCAGCACCCTTTTTGAACTGGGTCGTGATGTGCTACTCAGGAGAGCCTGCCTCCTTTTTCCGACTGCATGCATAATTTGTTGTCAGGAGGATGTGCATACGAGATTTCCACTTAAGGTATCCCCCATTGCTATTCAGACAATTACACTTCTCATTTTCACAAAGCTGCTTCTTTTGTACACACACACACGCATACATATATTTTTTTTACCTACAGTAAAATAGGTTACAATTACCCTTTATTTACTATCTTGACTCGCCTATCAAAATGTACTTCTGACATTGGTAGCTACACATCTATATCTCAAACTGGTAATTAAACAATCCAATTATTATTTTATTTAATAATGATTGCATATTAATAAGATTATACAGGCTCATACAATAGAAAATAATGACTAATTCATGTTTGCTTATACCTCACTATCAAAGCTTCAAACAATCCACATAAACCAAAATGGCGCTGACTTTGGAGTCACCTGTGCAAGGGAACATTTCAAAGACTTCAATATCAATAATAGATAGGGGTCAGCTCCACACAGTATGGGTCAAACCCACCGCCCGAAAGATGAAGGTATCAAGACAGAGGGCACAGCACGCCTTGCCCCAGGCCACCTTCAAACCTTTTAAAGTCCAACGCTTTAAGTGAGGACCAAAGTCAGGTCACACACCCTGAAGCCGCACGCGTTGACCTCGCCACTTGCTGCTCACTCCCTCTGAAAAGATGATGAAGGTGCTGGAACCTTAACATTTATAAGCAAAGTATTCTAATGGAGAATGCTAATAATGCAATGCATTATTGTATTCAAGAAAATGACAAACGTGTTTAATAGGATCATTACAAGATGATGAAATGTAGGTTATGAAACCTATATGCTACATTATTGAGTTTGGGTTATGAGGTAGGCTAAGTCAGTTGTGCATTTATACATTTACAGGCCTACTGGAGTAATACATTTATGAGAATCAATAGGTATATCAATAATTGAAATTACATTTAAAACAGCAGGAAATCTTAGACTTGCGACTAGTAATAACTGCAGAATAATTAATTAATTTGATATGTTTCCCTTTGTCCGATAGATACATTTTCCAAGGAAAAATATTAGCTCATGTTATGTGTATTTTTAGAGATCATGCTCAGAATGCACAAGTTACAAAGTGCCTGTTTAACATCTAGGGCTACTATTTATTCAATAAATTGTATTGTAGCCTACATTAATTTATGTAAAGTTTTGTCACGGATACACAACCTAGTGTCAGATCTTCCCACTTCATTTGAAGCTTGTTTTGTCTAAGACATTTATTTTTGAACATGGTCTACTTTCCAATCACCAAAAAAAGCCCTTCACAACACAAGAGCCACCATCTATATACCACATCTGCCAGTCCAGTGCGAGTGAATGAGAAAGGCATTCCAACAGATGTGGTTGCATAACATTTTCAAAAGATGAAATGGAGAATCACTCTCAAAGCCCCAATGGATGCTATATCACCATGATATTGACCTGGTCGATGGGTTGCTTAGCAACACGTTTCTCATGGAAATCTAATACAATGGATTCTTCCCGGGGAACCCTTACTACAGTACACCTCAGCAACCCACCAGTGGGTATTATGTTGCAGTGTAGGCCTGCCTAATCATAGCTGTGTGTATGTGTAGATTACAACGTTTACTTTTCTTGGCAACAAATAATATCTTAACTTGGGGGATTTGGAAAGGTAAAGTCAAGAGACAGAGGGCTCATACAAATATTAATGTTTTGATGTTTCCTACCCTATAATTACATAGGCCTATATTGACCGAAGGACAGCTGTCTAAAATACAATACAGTTTAGAAATTCTGTTTTTCATGAACACAGAACATGAGATGAATGCACAGTATATTCTGCAGGTGTATAAGGTAGCCTACCCACTGTCCTACAATGACTCACAGAATTTGTGTCAGCACGAGTTTGCAAACACTGTGGCCTGGATTCAATTGGGCATTTTTCACAGATGATCGCATGGTAAATGCTGCGCATGTTGGCTTAAGCCTAAATTACCTTTAACTAGTGCCTACTACACAGCCGCCAATGTTCCTTTTAAAAGGTTCCCATTAGATAAGCCACAGTCAAAATTGGCTATACCGTAAAAATAAAGATTAAGAAGATCAGATTGTAGAAATAGGTGGGTTTATGACTAGTGATGACCCCTTTTAAAGGCATTTTTTCCAAACACTCACAGAGATCGCATTCATTTACGCACTGAAGCGTAAATTACCATTAAAAAGGTCCGTAGTGCGCTGTTCTGTAACCCGTTTGGATTGAATCCTTAGTACTATAACATATAGCCTATAAAACAATACTAGGATAAATATAAAGCCCTGCTAGTCGTGCCCGGAAAGAAAAGGAAAGTCAACTTTGAGTAGGCAGTTAAAGCAGGCATTAGGTCTCTTTTATCCTTCAACCACAAATTGACGGCCAAAAGAAGGCAGCCAGACTGCAGTGAGCAGTCACAGTAACCCAGCTCTCCGCAAAACATCTTTTGATGGCCTGGAGTCTGGTCAAGCGTGTAACACTCTCGCTTCTGTAACCATATAGGCCTGATTCCCCTGCAGCGTGGATCCCGGTTCTATCCCGGCATAAACGCTACTCATTTCTGCTCCCTATATTTTGTCTCCCAGCCTGTCATAAAAATAGGAATGAGTTTGGAATTCCACTCTCCTTCAAAATAAAAATAAAAAATCTGCATTCTGGCCTACTGTATATTGCACTTCCCCACCATTTCTCCTCAACACACACAGAGACAGAGAGAGAGAGAGACAGAGACAGAAAAAGAGAGAGATACAGAGAAGTGCACCGGGATGCATTATTCAATAGTATTGGAGCTAAGAATAGCCCTGCCGTAGCGCCGCCGCAGCAGTGGATGGCAGAGAGCACTATTGATAGAAAGGTTATTTCACACTGTGATAACGGACAGAATGTGTCATTATCCCAGTGATAAGCTAGGACAGCATATGTTTTTCTGCTCCCACCGCAACACAACTGGCAGTTTCTCTCATCTGGAGAAGCTAGGATTTTTTTAAAATTAAATCTAAACTAGGAGCCGTTAGGGAGATCTAAGCCGGGAGTGATGGACTGTTTTTGCCTTTCAGTAAGGGTACTCTGGGGAAATATGCTTTACTGCTCTGCTAAGCTTCCATCTTCTCCGCCATCTTCAGGGCTAAATATAGTTGGGCTTTCCCTTCTCTAAAAAAGTGCAGTGTCACCAACATATGGAGCATACACAGCAAACTGGCACATACAGTGCAGACCCCTTGACTTTTTACACATTTTGTTACGTTAGCCTTATTCTAAAATGTATTGAATTATTTTTTTCCCATCAATCAACACACAATACCCCATAATGACATTTTTGCAAATGTATTAAACATTTTACATTTAAATAAGTATTCAGACCCTTTACTCAGTACTTTGTTGAAGCACCATTGGCAGCCTCGAGTATACTTGGGTATGACGCTACAAGCTTGGCACACCTGCACTTGGGGAGTTTCTCCCATTCTTCTCTGTAGATCCTCTCAAGCTCTGTCAGGTTAGATGGGGAGGCTTGCTGCACAGCTATTTTCAGGTCTCTCCAGAGCTGTTCGATCTTGGTTTCATCAGACCAGAGAATCCTGTTTGGCTTCCGTCTGGTGGAGTGCTGCAGAGATGGTTGTCCTTCTGGAAGGTTCTCCGATCTCCACAGAGGAGCTCTGTCAGAGTGACCATCGGGTTCTTGGTCACCTCCCTGACCAAGGCCCTTCTCCCTCGATTGCTCAGTTTGCCTGGGCGGCCAGCTCTATGAAAAGTCTTGGTGGTTCCAAACTTCCATTTAAGAATGATGAGGCCACTGTGTTCTTGGGGACCTTCAGTGCTGCAGAATTCTTTTGGTACTCTTCCCCAGATCTGTGCCTCGACACAATCCTGTCTCGGAGCTCTACGGATAATTCCTTCGACCTCATGGCTTGGTTTTTGCACTGACAACTGTGTGCCTTTCCAAATTATGTCCAATCAATTGAATTTACCACAGGTGGACTCCAATCAAGTTGCAAGGATGATCAATAGAAACAGGATGCACATGAGCTTAATTTCAAGTCTCATAGCAAAGGGTCTGAATACTTACGTAATAAGGTATGTTTTTTTATTTTTAATCAATTTTATCAACAAAAAAAACGGTTTTCGCTTTGTAATTATGGGGTATTGTTTGTAGATTGATGAGGACATTTTTTTATTTAATCAATCTTAGAATAAGGCTGTAATGTAACAAAATATGGAAAAAGGGGAAGGGGTCAGAACACTTTCCGAATGCACTGTATACTACTAGTGTTACCACGTAAAGGAATAAGCAGCTCAAATAAATTTCTATTCTAGTGTGCGAATCAAAATGTTTACAAGTCTCAATATTTGCAGTGGACCTTTTCATGTGGTCTCTGTTTTGTATGGAGGTAACTGTGACTAGGGCTTTTGAGATGACGAAATTACTGCCATACCGACAGTCAAAGGCAGTCAAATTCCACGTGACCGTTTAGTCCTATAATTAGGCTTCTCCAAGTTCTGATGCTGCTGATGGTCATTAGTAGCCTACCAAACCTGCTAACTGCCTGGTACTCATCACTCTATTGTCCCTCTAATCACTGACATCAATGCAAATGTGTTAGACAATCTAATCAAACACTTCATGAGAGCCCATGAGGTCATGTTGTGCAACATTTCAATAGGCTATGCAATTGCGCAAGAAAACAGAGTGATGGCCTCTACTAAAAAGAGGAGGATCAGCTTTCCTTAGGCTAGATCTATTGTAAGGACCGACACCGGAGATGAGAAGCAGGTACGGGGTGTCAACATTTAATCAGGAAACCGACCAAGACAAGAACAGCGTCAGCACACGGGTACAAAACGGCAAACGACAATTAATGCAGAAGCAGGGAACATAGCGGGGAATCAGACAGAGATAGGGGAGGTAATGACAGAGATAATTGAGTCCAGGTGAGTCCAATAATTGCTGATGCGCGTGATTGGGGGGAATGCATGTGTGCGTAATGATGGTGGCAGGAGTGTGTAATGCTGGGGAGCGGGGGAGCGGGAACAGGTGTGACACCTACTATGTTTATTTTTCAACTTTCCTAATATTAAGCACATTGCTTATATTTACAACAGGAGTATAGCCTACCTGGCTGGCATGAAAATAAACCACGGGGAAACGCATCATCCATTCGCTATTTAAGTGCATAGATGACATGAATTTTTCCAGCTGCCCGTTTTGATACAGGTGCATGATAATTGTCCATTCTAAATGTTTTCCGCTAATGGAACATTTGCGCTTATAGCCTGCTACCTTATGCGCATTGGGGCGCTTAAGGTGAATAATATAGCCTAATAGTTTATCAACATTTTAAGCTAAATGTTCTGATCTGTTGCGTACATATATTTTTTTTTGATGCTAGTGGTTGTATTAATTTGGGATCTATCGCATCCCACAACTGTCCCAGACCATTTTAAGCTAGTTTAGAATATTTATTTATTCTCGCACAGAATAGAATACATCGGCCTTTGTACTATGGGGAATAGTAGATTGACATAGGCTAATGCTTTTGCTGTACGTTAAGCCAACTCATCTTGTTGGCTGATGAAACGTAAATGTGGACAGTTCTTCCAATATCTTCAATATGCACCTCGGAATTGGATAAGGACGTGCACAGTTGTGTCCCTGATGTCTTTTTTTATTTTACCTTTATTTAACTAGTTAAGTCAGTTAAGAACAAATTCTTATTTTCAATGACGGCCTAGGAACAGTGGGTTAACTGCCTTGTTCAGGGGCAAAACGACAGATTTTTACCTTGTCAGCTTAGGGATTCGATCAACCTTTCGGTTACTAGTCCAACGCTCTAACCACTAGGCTACCTGCCGCCCCACACCTGCCGTCTTCACTTGTAGCCTGTGAGAAAGACCCGATGGACATGATGGAGCGTGAAGGGCACAACGGCCACTGGCCTGAAAAGGCATGGATTTTTTTAGGGTGCATTATGGCCACACAAAGGGGATGCCGCCGTGAAATTCTAGGCATTATCAAGTGCTTGTCAAATTGTGACTGATGTAGCATTACAGCCTGCACAAAAAAAACTAAGCAGAGCTCATGCCTTTCATGCAACTTTTTTCATTAGAGTCGCAACATGCAGCCTAACAATGTATTAAAATTCAAAACATATCGCCCAATGATTGTAGAACAACTAAAGTTACATTAATAACTCAAAAATTAAGCATAAAGGAGTACCTATTTCTTTGTTAACCACTCAACACAGAATAGCCACGTGCGCACTCCCTCAAATCGTTTGGAGAAAATATCCTTCCCATTTTATTCAGATTTATTAAATTCGTCATACTATAAAATAATGCCACGGAATTCTAAGAAAATCTCGTCTGCTAAATGAACTTGTAGCCCACAGCCATTTGGTATAGCATGCTATTCTGTTCTTCTGAAATAGACTACATTTTCTTCATCTCATGCTTCTTTAGACCCGTCTAAAATAAATAATGGATTTATTGTGTAGGTGTAGGCTATATTACATGGATTTATTAGACTTTTTGAAAGGTCAACATCAGTGGCTTGTAGTGGAAGCCAGGAGATGCTAAATGTGTTTGTTAATACCAGTCAATTACCGTGAGACCGACAGTTATTTGCTTGACAATCAGCGGCTGACAAAACTTGTGACCGCCACAGCCCTAACTGACCGCCACAGCCCTAACTGACCGCCACAGCCCTAACTGACTAGACGATGAGAGCACAAATGATAGTATACTGAGATAAGAGTCCCTACAGCCGGTCCGAAATCACTCCCTACCGCTACCCCTTGGTCCTAACCCTTCAATGTTTGCTGATCTGAAGGGTCTGGATAGGTAGGAGCAATGTAGTGGTGCTTCCATCACATCGCTTCCACTGTACAGATGTGAAAATCTCTGATCTGTAGGCCTCAGATCAGAGGGCCTAGGGGAAGATGTAGGGAACAAATTGGGACCGACTGCTTGGGTGGTGCCCTATGCTCCTGTGAGTTCTCTTCCACAGTGTTCACACAGGTCTCCAACTCGTGGTCCTGGAGGCCCACTGTGTGTGCAGATTTTAGTTTCAAAATCACATCATAAACCAGGCTTAATTCAACGGTCAAAACCCTGACATTTAGGGGGAGAAATGTTAGAGGTATAGTGGTCCCCCTGAAATATGTTTACCAGTTCATCTCAAATGGGGTCTAATTCAGTACACATAGCCTATAGGACACACAGTTGGTTTCCAAGATCCCGATTGGGATGCAGTTCTTTACACAAAATGGCAGAGACCATTGAGCAGTGAGCAAAATAACTATCATATTTCAAATAGAATGGAAGGCATATTATTCAGTTCCAAATACAACTCGCAATTGCATTGTGTGCACCCCTCTCAATGAAATCATACCACAAATGATTATGTTTGATGTTAGTTTTTGCATCTATGCTCTTTTGTGTGACAAGCCTACAATGGCGACCTCAATGCGACCTTCCTCAGACAGCTCCACATCTCACTCCCATGCAAGAGGAATTCCGTCTTCACAGAGCACACTGCCTGACCCTGGGGCTCTTATGCAAGCCTCTTACAAGTCATGCTGCCACTGCTGCTCTGACGTGGCCTTTTACATAAAGTGTTTGTTTGCAGCTGGTAGTGAATACATTCTCTTGTTGTCCTGTGACAAAATTACAATTTGAGTATCCTGTTAGTTTGAGCGGAACTAAAAATAGCCTGAGGTCGATTGTTTTCCTGGGAGTCTCCGACTGTTAAATCGCTTTCTCGAAGGTGAGTATCACTCGACTGAGTTATTACAGGGCACATTTATAAAAAGAGACCTAGGCCTCAATATGTTTTCCCTGTTAAAATAAAGATCTAAAAAAATTAAAATGTGGCTGGTTACAAAACACATTGGTGTGAAGGAATAGTCCTGAAATGCCTTCACATTCTGTACTCATACCGAACTGTTGTTTTCCACTAATGTGAAACAGTGCAGTAAAAGTACTGTTGGTTTAGGGGAGCGTTTTGTTCCATTACTATTCTGGAAGTCTCGTGTCCATATGCTAATATCTACAGTGCCCCCCTGGTCTGTACATAGCGAAGACTGTTACTGGAGGTTGTGTTCAAATTCTAATATCTTCCTGTGATTGAACGTCTTGTGTGAAATGGTATGGACAGTACAACTAAACAGTACACCAACAAAAAGGAGTCAATAGAAAAATGGTAATGCACGATTCCTGATTTCTTATCTCTAACCCTCCAGTAGCATTCTTGAAATCATAAATAGTTTTTCTTGAGAAGGAATCTGGGTATTTTATCACAGTGCGCCACATTCTACTTGTATAACCCACGTCAAAAATGAAGTTTAGAGTTTGCAGGATTTTACTCCAATTGGCCATGAAACCACTCAGTGTAATTATTCATCTCACTCCCTCAACTAAGGATTGGTTTTGTCAAAAGCTTGATTTGGTCAATCAGCAGGTTTAGCACTTGGCTGCTTTAAAATCCCTCCAACACAATAGAGCGACTATTTAGGATTGGCCAAGTCCAAGCGTTGATTCCAAAGAATGTACAGAACAATGCCAGATTAACTGGGCGACGCAAATCAAGTCAATGCAAGGCAAGAGGATAATTCTCCTCGATCAGATTGTCTTTCTCACCTCCACTCTAAACCCCCCACCTACTCCAACATTACCACTACCAGTAAGCTTATAGTTTCATCCTCTTCTATCACTGTTCAGACTCTCTTCTCTCGTGGACATTCACAGATTTCTATCTGTATTTATGTTGACATTTTATACACAATCAATAGTGTTGTCTTATGTCCCAAAAGAGCCTTCAGGTTCATGTTGTCCATCCAGACCCGGGTTCAAGTACTATTTGAAATAATTTCAAATACCTTCTGTGCTTAATGTGCCAGTATAATAGTACTATTTTAAATCATTTCAGATACTTTATCTGTGCTAAAAATGGACCAGTAGAATAGTTCCGAAACTGCAAACCCTTCCCATCTGACAGGTATTTGAAAGATTTAAAATAGTATTTGAACCCAGGTCTGCATCCATCCACTATAGCAGGGGTATTCAACTCTTACCCTACGAGGTCCAGAGCCTGCTGGTTTTCTCTTCTACCTGATAATGAATTGCACCCATCTGATGTGCCATGTCTAAATCAGTCCCTGATTAGAGGGGAACAATGAAAACAAGCAGTGGAACTGGCTTCAAGGTCCAGAGTTGAGTTTGAGGGCACGGGGTAGGAAATATGTTGAAAATTAAGGGGGTCCTTGCAGTAGATCTGGATGTGATCTAGGTGGGCTTTTTACCAATTCCAGTATTCCTTGAATCCTATCTTCTTGCGTGATTCCCAACCATATTGGAGAAGGTCCAAGGTCCCGTTCCTTGGACCTTCTTCTCCAGCGCCTTTTGATAAGGAGCAAGAGGAAGTGAGGAATTAAGGGAAGATGAATTGAGAAAGGGGTGGGTGAAGATGACACCACTTACTTGGTGAGTTTCATCTCAATCTGCTGGCGTATTTCCTGACGTTCCTGTTCGGTCCGCGCTGGGAAGATATTCCGGTCTTCCAGCTCCTCTTTGCTGGGTCGATTCCGAAGCTTCACCGCCAAGAGCTCTTTCCTTAGCCTGCGAGGTAGTGTACCTACATACACACACAAGGCAGAAACCTAACCTAAAATGTGCACATTCAACTCAAACCTCATAAATCACTTGCAGGTCTCAAGTTTAGGAGAGTCCATAATGCCCAAAAACAATGTCTTAAAATTACTGTAACCGCTGTTCAACCGTTTCAACCCATCGTCTGTTTTCCCCCCGATGTTGAGCCCAGGAGTTAGAATGTTTGAAAATGAAAGTCTATTTTTGAATTGTTATATATCGCTTGGGAAGGGGGATATAATTAATATGTTGTTTATTTGGTGGATGTCGTTGTATGCAATCTTTCCTTTAAGAAAAGACCCACCAGAGATGACAGAGTCGTTCCAGTCGTCCTGATCGTGGGGGAGGCCCGAGGCGTCGGAGAAGCACTGGTCCAGCCGCACGTTCTCCTTGTTCTCTTCCGCCTCCTTCTTCCTCTCTGCTTGGTGTAGCCAGTCGACAACGCCGCCGCTCGCCACCGATGGATTCTCCGAGCTGGAGGAGCGAGAGATTCGCCCATCAGAGCGCCGCCAAGGGGTTGAGCCCGGCTCAGCAGGCCCATGCACACTGAGGGAACACGGGAGGGAGGAGGGAGCATGGGGGTTAACAGCACGGGGGTTAACAGCACAAGAGGGGGTTTATGGATGGGTGAGCATGGCGGTGCAGGTCCATTTGAAAGGTAACATACAGGTAGGAGTTAACATGGAGACAGTGGGTGAGCATTTAGATGAACATACCATAGGAGTGAACACTGGATTCTTCAATGGGGGAGTGAACATGCAACATGGCGGATGTACGCTGAAATCAGCTATAACATCAATGAGGGATTAAATAACGCTTTACTTAACCTGCAGGTATAATGCATTATTATCCAATTATAATGCATTGTAAGACTTGCCATGAGCATGTATACATAGAGAGACATATAATATAAGCCTTATTATAAGACATTATAAAAGGCTCATACATGCTTATAACAAGTTATAAAGCCTTATACCTACAGGCTTTAAGTTCCAGAACATGAGAGACAACATGAACTCCCCGTCACATAATGGTGAGGTTATGTGTCTGTTTGCAGTGAATTTGCTGTGCTGCTCACCTTTCCTGACGGTTCGCCTTTGAGGCAAAGGCTCGTTGTAGCTCCTCCATGATACAGCTAGGGGGCATGGGAAGGTGCATAATATTGGCGAGGTGAGGAGACCCTGAGGGGTTGGAGACGGGCCCTCGCAGGGCCACCATGGGGGCCAGGCTCTCGGGAGTCCTAGGCGGCTCTTTAGGCAGGAAAGAGTTGACCAAGTGTGAGGGCACAGCGGATGGGTCTGAGAGGCAGAGAAAGACAAAGAGATATTAGTTAAAGTAGTGGTGGGTGCGTGTGGTCCATATCCTCTTTGTGTATGGATGTGTGGTCCTTTAATATGTTGTTTATGTACAAGATGTTAGCTGTTTGCACTAGTAGTAATATACAGTTGAAGTCGGAAGTTTACATACACTTAGGATGGAGTCATTACAACTTGTTTTTCAAACACTCCGCAAATTTCTTGTTAACAAACTATAGTTTTGGCAAGTCAGTTAGGACATCTACTTTGTGCATGACAAGTAATTTTTCCAGCAAAAGATTATTTCACTTAATCACAATTCCAGTGGGTCAGAAGTTTACATACTAAGTTGACTGTGCCTTTAAACAGCTTGGAAAATTCCAGTAAATAATGCCATGGCTTTAGATGCTTCTGACATCATTTGAGTCAATTGGAGGTATACCTGTGGATGAATTTCAAGGCCTACCTTCAATCTCAGTGCCTCTTTGCTTGACATCATGGGAAAATCAAACGAAATCCAAGACCTCTGAAAAAAAGTGGTGGACCTCCACAAGTCTGGTTCATCCTTGGGAGCAATTTCCAAACGCCTGAAGGTACCACGTTCATCTGTACAAACAATAGTATGCAAATAAACACCATGGGACCATGCAGCCGTCATACCGCTCAGGAAGAAGACGCGTTCTGTCTCCTAGAGATGAACGTACTTTGGTGCAAAAAGTGCAAATCAATCCCAGAACAACGGCAAAAGGACCTTGTGAAGATGCTGGAGGAAACGGGTACAAAAGTATCTATATCCACAGTAAAACGAGTCCTATATCGACATAACCTGAAAAGCTCAGCAAGGAAGAAGCCACTGCTCCAAAACCACCATTAAAAAAGCCAGACTACGGTTTGCAACTGCACATGGGGACAAAGATCGTACTTTTTGGAGAAATGTCCTCTGGTCTGATGAAACAAAAATATAACTTTTTGGCCATAATGACTATCATTATCTATGGAGGAAAAAGGGGGAGGCTTGCAAGCCGAAGAACACCATCCCAACCGTGAAACATGGGAGTTGCAGCATCATGTTGTGGGGGTTCTTTGCTGCAGGAGGGACTGGTGCACTTCACAAAATAGATGGCATCATGAGGAAAGGAAAATTATGTGGATATATTGAAGCAACATCTCAAGACATCAGTCGGGAAGTTAAAGCTTGGTCGCAAATGGGTCTTCCAAATGGACAATGACCCCAAGCATACTTCCAAAGTTGTGGCAAAATGGCTTAAGGACAACAAAGTCAAGGTATTTGAGTGGCCATCACAAAGCCCTGACCTCAAACCTATAGAACATTTGTGGGCAGAACTGAAAAAGTGTGTGCGAGCGAGCAAGGAGGCCACTAAACCTGACTCTGTCAGGAGGAATGGGCCAAAATTCATCCAACTTATTGTGGGAAGCTTGTGGAAGGCTATCCAAAACGTTTGACCCAAGTTAGACAATTTAAAGGCAATGCTACCAAATACTAATTGAGTGCATGTACACTTCTGACCCACTGGGAATGTGATGAAAGAAATAAAAGCAGAAATAATCATTCTCGCTACTATTATTCTGACATTTCACATTCTTAAAATAAAGTGGTGATCCTAACTGACGTAAGACAGGGAATTTTTTACCAGGAATTGTGAAAAACTGAGTTTACATGTATTTGGCTAAGGTGTTTGTAAACTTCCGACTTCAACTGTATGTTATTTACAGTCATGCGTGCATACATTTGTATTTAATTTAACTAGGCAAGTCTGTTAAGAACAAATTCTTATTTACAATGACGGGCCTACCCCGGCCAAACCCGGATGACGCTGGGCAATTGTGCGCTGCCCTATGGTACTCCCAATCACGGCCGGATGTGATACAGCCTGGATTCGAACTAGGGACTGTAGTAACGCCTCTTGCACTGAGATGCAGTGCCTTAGACCGTTGCGCCATTCGGGAGCCCATTTTATGCATGGGTGGTCCCAGGAATCGAACCCACTACCTTGGCGTTACAAGCGCCATGCTCTACCAACTGAGCTACAAAGATAATAAGCTACTAGCCATCATGTGGTGACATTGCCACCTGGCCTGAGACTTGAAGTAGTGTCACCTTTGCCAACCTAAACCATTGGTAAGGTAATGGTAGGAAGTATGCTTGTTTTTGGAATACGAATTGTCATTGTTAACGTGAGATCGAACCCCGGGTTGGCCGTACAGGTATGATCCGTCAGAAAGTACTCATACAACCTTGACTTATTCCACATTTTGTTGTGTTACAGCCTGAATTCAAAATTGATTAAATCATTTTTTTCCTCACCCATCTACACACACACAATACCCCATAATGACAAAGTGAAAACATGTTTTTAGAATTGTTTGCAAATGTATTGAACATGAAATACAGATCTCATTTACATAAGTATTCACACCCCTGAGTTAATAGTTTGTAGAGGATTGTGCAACATTTGCCAATTTTTCCTTTCAAAATTCTTCAAGCTCTGCTTTTTACCCATCTACCAATAGGTGCCCTTCTTTGCAAACCATTGGAAAACATGCCTGGTCTTTGTGGTTGAATCTGTGTTTGAAATTCACTGCTCGACTGAGGGACCTTACAGATAATTGTATGTGTGGGGTACAGAGATGAGGTAGTCATTCAAAAATCATGTTAAACACTATCATTGCACACAGAGTGAGTCCATGCAACTTATTATGGGACTTAAGCACTTTCTACTACTAAACCTATTTAGGCTTGCCATAACAAAAGGGTTGAATACTTATTGATGCAAGACATTTCAGCTTTTCATTTTTAATTCATTTGTGAAAAACATAATTCCACTTTGACATGGGGTATTGTGTCTGTAGGCCAGTGACAAAAACAAAAAAAAATCTCTATTTAATCTATGTAACACAATAAAATTAGGAAAAATTCAAATGGTGTGAATAATTACTGAAGGCACTGTATGCATTTGTGAGTGTGTGTGTTTGTACATGTGGGGTCCACACTACCCCTCTCAAAGTGTGCAGTGCAGTGTTTTGGCATTATGGTCCCCTCTTAGTACACTCCACCAGGTTGTGGGTCAATTCCATTTCAAATCAATGAATTCATCAAGTAAACTAAAATTCCGATTCCACATTTTCTCAATGCCTTTCATTAAGGAAAACTTGGAATCGGAATGTCTGTTCACTTCCTGAATGGACTCTTCAATTCGAATTGACCCCAACCCTGGTACACTTAACTAGCCTTCTTACCATCGCCACTGCTCATCTGTGGCATCACCGGTTTGGCCGCTACTGGAGGTGGTGTGGTTCCTCGAGGTATTTCCTCTTCATGCCTCTCCGTCTTTTCTCCTTCCTCCTGGACCTCCTCAGAGGCATAGGCACCAGGCTGCGCCTCCTCCTCTTCCTCTGTATTTTGACTGCTATTTCCCTCTGGCTCACAGTCCCCTGGAGGCTCAGCCACTGAAAGACGTGTTCAATTAATTAAGTTTAATCGAAGTCTAATCTCGTAACGCCAGGACAACATTTACAGTGACAGTTGTCAGTGAATGATGCCGTTTCATCACCACTGGTGGTTGTTTTCCGATGTCTCCGCTGCTCCCTAGTGGATCGTGTGAGTATCATGTGGTTCATTTTGAGGGACTTCTATACATCTAAAATTGCCACTGTGAATAATTTATTTATAAGAAACACACATCAACCAATCAAAAGTTTGGGGTCACTTAGAAATGTCCTTGTTTTTGAAAGAAAAGCACATTTTTTGTCCATTGAAATAATATCAACTTGATCAGTAATACAGTGTAGACATTGTTAATGACTATTGTAGCTGGAAACGGCAGATTTTTTATGGAATATCGACATAGGCGTACAGAGGCCAATTATCAGCAACCATCACTCCAGTGTTCCAATGGCACGTTGTGTTAGCTAATCCAAGTTTATCATTTTAAAAAGCTAATTGATCATTAGAAAACCCTTTTGGCAATTATGTTAACACAGCTGAACATTTTTGTTATGATTAAAGAAGCAATAAAACTGGCCTTCTTTAGACCAGTTGAGTATCTGGAGCATCAGCATTTGTGGGTTTGATTACAGGCTCAAATTGCCCAGAAACAAAACTTTCTTCTGAAACTCGTCAGTCTATTCTTGTTCTATTCCATGCGAGAAATTGCCAAGGAACTGAAGATCTCATACAACGCTGTGTATTACTCCCTTCACAGAACAGCGCCAACTGGCTCTAACCAGAATAGAAGAGGAGTGGGAGGCCCCGGTGCACAACTGAGCAAGAGGACAAGTACATTAGTGTCGAGTTTGATAAACAGACGCCTCACAAGTCCTCAACTGGCAGTTTCGTGAAATAGTACCCGCAAAACACCAGTCTCAATGTCAACAGTAAAGAGGCGACTCCGGGATGCTGGCCTTCTAGGCAGAGTTCCTCTGTCCAGTGTCTGTTCTTTTGCTCATCTAAATCTTTTCTTTTATTGGCCAGTCTGAGATATGGCTTTTTCTTTGCAACTCTGCCTAGAAGGCCAGTATCCCGAAGTCGCCTCTTCACTGTTGAAGTTGAGACTGGTGTTTTGCGGGTACTATTTAATGAAGCTGCCAGACGCCTATGTACATAATTCCATTTAAATAAATAAATAAATTAAAAAAAATTAAAAAAAATCAGCCGTTTCCAGCTACAATAGTCATTTACAACATTAACAATGTCTACACAGTATTTCTGATCAACTTGATGTAATTTTACAAATGGACAAAATAAAAAAAAGCTTTTCTTTCAAAAACAAGGACATTTCTATGTGAACTGAAACTTTTGAACAGTAGTAATAAAACACACACACACACACACACACACACACACACAACCAGTCAAAAGTTTGGACACACCTATTCTTTCCAGGATTTTTCTTTATTTTTACTATTTTCTACATTGTGAAGACATCGAAACTACTTTTTATATTTGAGATTCTTCAAAGTAGCCACCCTTTGCCTTGACAGCTTTGCACACTCTTGGCATTCTCTCAACCAGGTTCACCTGGAATGCTTTTCCAACAGTTTTGAAGGAGTTCCCACATATGCTGAGCAATTGTTGGCTGCTTTTCCTTCCCTCTGCGGTCCAACCAGGTCATCTGATGCAGCACTCCATCACTCTCCTTGGTCAAATAGCCCTTACACAGCCTGGAAGTGTGTTGGGTCATTGTCCTGTTGAAAAACAAATGATAGTGGGACTAAGGGCAAACCAGATGGGATATCGCTGCAGAATGCTGTGATAGACATGCTGGTTAAGTGTGCCTTGAATCTAAATAAATCACTGACAATGTCACCAGCAAAGCACCCCCACACCATCACACCTCCTCCATGCTTCACGGTGGGAACTAAACATGCGGAGATCATCCTTTCACCTAAGAGATGGCGGTTGGAACCAACAATCTCAAATTTTAACTCAGACCAAAAGGACAGATTTCCACCGGTCTAATGTCCATTGCTCGTGTTTGTTGGCCCAAACAAGTCTCTTCTTCTTATTGGTGTCCTTCAGTAGTGGTTTCTTTGCAGAAATTCGACCATGAAGGCCTGATTCACAGTCTCCTCTGAACAGTTCAAGTAACAGATGTGTCTGTTACTTGAAGTCTGAGGCATTTATTTGGGCTGCAATTTCTGAGGCTGTTAACTCTAATGAACTTATCCTCTGCAGTCTTCCTTTCCTGTGGCAGTCCTCATGAAAGCCAGTTTCATGATAGCACTTGGTGGTTTTTGCAACTGCACTTGAAGAAACTTTCAAAAGTTCTTGAAATTTTCCATACGGACTGACCTTCATGTCTTAAAGTAATGATGGAGTATCATTTCTCTTTGCTTCTTTGAGGTGTTCTTGCCATAATATGGACTTGGTATTTTACCGAATAGGGCTATCTTCTGTATACCTTGTCACAACAAAACTGATTGGCACAAACGCATTCAGAAGGAAAGAAATTCCTATAGTTAACAAGGCACACCTGTTAATTGAAATGCATTCCAGTTGACTACCTCATGAAACTGGTTGAGAGAATGCCAAGCATGTTCAAAGCTGTGATCAAGGCAAAGAGTGGCTACTTTGAAGAATCTCAAATATAAAATGTATTTTGACTTGTTTAACACTGTTATGGCTACTACATTATTCCATATGTATTATTTCTTAGTTTTGATGTCTTCCCTATTATTCTACAATGTAGAAAACAGTAAAAAAAAAAAAAAAAAAAATTAAATAACCTTGAATACGTAGGTGTATCCAAACTTTTGACTGGTACTGAATATTGTAATAGTCTATGGTAAAAACTGTCAAAACATAATTGTTTACAAAACAGAATGGTGGTTACAACATTGTTTTCTAAATCCCCTTGATATGCTTAAAAAATAAACACTAAAGGATTTAGTCAAATTCCATGGCCCTCTCACAGTGATTACTCAAAAATGTATCTAACTGGATTGGAGCCCGACCAATATATTGGTTCACCGATATTGTCGGCCAGTGCTTGACTTGGGCAGGAGCTCACCGGAGCTGAGTACCGACACCTTACATTTTCTACTGCTTGAGCTCCTCTTTCAAAAGTATTATGGAGCTCCTGCACCTAAATATAAACAGTACCGGCACCCAACATGAGTACCGGCACCTATTTCAGTTCAAGTCAAGCACTGCTTTTACCGCTATATCAGTAGATAACTCCACCGATAACAGCTTTTCAATAAATAGGATGAAAAAAGGGAATCTCATGCTGATCTGAACACTTGCGGCCATTCTCATGATGCGTCTTTAATTACACAATGTAAGAAATCAACATTTTACGCATATTTCTTGGACAATTGCTGTTTTGGATGGCAATTTATATGAATTCAATGTGTAAAATGTAACTTTTTCCATTTTTCTGGCATAAAATAGAATCTCAGCAGATATCGGTATCGCTAAGTTTTGTCCCAAATTTTGACCCCAAAAAACAGTCACGCTCTAAACTGGATAGGCAAAAGCAATACGGATGATTGTAGACTTCATCATATTGCTGTGACTACCCTATCCTGTGTCAATATACAGTGGCAAGAAAAAGTATGTGAACCCTTTAGAAATACCTGGATTTCTGCATAAATTGGTCATCAAATTGGATCTGCTCTTCATCTAGGTCACAACAAGACAAACAGTCTGCTTAAACTAATAACACACAAACAATTATATGTTTACATGTCTTTAATGAACACACCGTGTCATTCACAGTGCAGGGTGGGAAAAGTATGTGAACCCTTGGATTTAATAACTGGTTGACCCTCCTTTGACAGCAATAACCTCAAATCAAACGTTTTCTGTAGTTCCGGATCAGACCTGTACAACGGTCAGGAGGAATTTTGGACCATTCCTCTTTACAAAACTGTTTCAGTTCAGCAATATTCTTCGGGTTAGGGCAGGACTCTGACTGGGCCACTCCAGAAGGCGTATTTTCTTCTGTTGAAGCCATTCTGTTGTTGATTTACTTCTGTGTTTTGGGTCGTTGTCCTGTCACGTCAAACTTCTGTTGAGCTTCAATTGGCGGACAGATAAAGACATTTTGTAGGAGAATGTTAGGCTAAAATGAATTCAAGTTTTCTGTCGATGAGAGCAAGCTGTCCAGGCCCAGAGGCAGCCCCAAACCATGACGCTCCCTCCACCATACTTTGCAGTTGGGATGAGGTTTTGAGGTTAGTGTGCTGTGCCTTTTTTCTCCACACAGTAGTGTTGTGTGTTCCTTCCAAAACAACTCAACTGTAGTTTCATCTGTCCACAGAATATTTTGCGAACATCCAGTTGCACTTTTTCAAACTTCAGACATGCAGCAATGATTTTTTTTGGACAGCAGTGGCTTCTTCCGTGGTGTCCTCCCATGAACACCATTCTTGTTTAGTGTTTTACGTATCGTAGACTCGTCAACAGAGATGTTAGCATGTTCCAGAGGACAAGTCTTTAGCTGACACTCTAGGATTCTTCTTAACCTCACTGAGCATTCTGCACTATGCTCTTGCAGTCATCTTTACAGGACAGCCACTCCTAGGGAGAGTAGCAACAGTGCTGACCTTTCTCCATTTATAGACAATTTGTCTTACTGTGGACTGATGAACGTCAAGGGTTTTAGAGATACTTTTGTAACCCTTTCCAGCTTTATGCAAGTCAACCATTCTTAATCTTAGGTCTTCTGAGATCTCTTTTGTTCGGGGCATGGTTCACATCAGGCAATGCTTCTTGTGAATAGCAAACTCACCTTTTGTGTGTTTTTTTTAATAGGGCAAGGCAGCTCCAACCAACATCTCCAATCTCGACTCCAGGTTAGCTGACTCCAATTAGCTTTTGGCGAAGCCATTAGCCGAGGGGTTCACATACTTTTTCCAACCTACACTGTGAATGTTTAAATGATGTATTCAATATAGACAAGAAAAATACAATAATTTGTCTGTTATTAGTTTAAGCACACCATGTTTGTCTATTGTTGTGACTTAGATGAAGATCAGAGCAAATTTGAGGACCAATTTATGCAGAAATCCAGGTAATTCCAAAGGGTTCATATACTTTCTCTTGCCACTGTATCTTCTTTGAAAGGAGGACTTGGAAAAGGTGACATTCGGTACGTTCGCCTCATATTCAAAATGTTATCTTGAATCCAAAATGCTGGAGTATAGAGCCAAAATAAAACATTTAGCTTCCCTGTCCAAATATATGGTGAGGGCTATAGCTCCACCTTGCCCTATGATAGGCTAAGAGGTAGAAGCTTCATTATACGAATCAAATCTTCTTAGATCTCCACAAGTGCATAAAGCGTAGGATCTAGGAAACAATTTTGGATTAAGCCTTAGGTTTTCCATGGAGGTGGGCTGTCCTACCTGGTGGGGGGAGTTCCTCTTCGGGGCCCAAATACTCCACACTGCTAACTGTGAAAGTGGCATTGAGCGACCCCCCAAACCCCCCCAACATGCATGTCCCATCGGAGGAGCCCTGCAAGGGGGAACCGGGCTCTGGTGAGAGACACCCACTGGACAATGCCACATCTGCAGGGAGAACATAAAGAGACAACATACACGGCTTAGTTTTACAACCATGTTTACCCTCTATTTCACACTCATCATCTCCATAGCATGACTACTAGTCTCAGAAATCCCAGACCTAGGGCAACAGCACTATGCTGTGTGTGTCAGAGGAGGCTGGTGGGAGGAGCTATAGAAGGACGGGCTCATTGTAATGACTGGAATGTGGTTTCCATATGTCTGACGTGTTTGATACCGTACCATTCAATCCATTACAATGCACCGTCCTCATATAGCTCCTCCCACCAGCGCTTTCTGGCATGTGTATGTTGGAACATTGTTAATGTGGGCAGCAACCCATCTGTTTAGGGAGACTACATGATATCCATATATTCTAAAATGGCTTCCTTTCCTCATTTCCTTTCTTTCATGACCACGTACTGATCTAACAAAACTTGAGACCAATATGCAAAAGTTCTATTTGGGGTCATAATAAGTTGACAGAGAGAGAGAAAGCCAATTTAAATAGTTGGGATATTACCCAAGTGCTTTTATTCATAATATGCTACGCCTGGCCTAATTTGGTAGGGAAGAGGAAAAGGTGAGTGTGCGTGTTTGTGTAGTTTACCGATGGGTCTCTCTCACCTGTGGAGCTCTGCTTCAGCTTCTCGTTTTTCTTTTTCCTCCACTTCCAGGGTTTGAAGATGCGCCCCAGGCTCGCCAGCTTGCTGTTGCGGCGGATGGGCGGGGTGTGCACCCCCGATACCAGGCAGCCACTATGCAGAACCCTCTGCTGGTCCATCACCTCCACTGCAACCAGGGCGAGAGGTGTGGGGGTAGACAGGGAGGATGGAGAGACAGGAGAGAGAGAAAAGAGAGAGGAGGAACGGAGTAAGGAAGGAAGGGGTAGAGAGAGGGATGTGGAGAGATGGGTGAAGAAGAGAGGCATGGGTAGGAGGAAAGAAATTTGTTAACATTTAAATATGCAAATAATCCCATCATACATGAGCATTTCATGGTTTGGCAAATCATGCCATGGTGTCATTGTTCACTCAATGCATTAAGTAAATGAAACATATTTCAATTCAATTGAAATAACAAAAAGAGATAAAATAGTTTATGAACATAGAGAACGTGCCATCCCTATGTCTCATATGGTTTTCCCCTTTAAGACTTGAGAGGAGAAACCCTACAGCAAGACCCTACAGCTGCTAAAGATGGAGCACCAAATAGAAAAGCCACACCTCCCAAGAGGAAAACAGGTGCATCAACCCAAACAAGTTTCTCATGAAGGCATAAGCAGAGTATGTACAGAAAAACTGCGTCGCTGATAATCTTGCTCCATCTATTAGTCTGATTTGACGAACTGACTGTGGTGACTGATTTGACACTCCCACATCAAGAGCTCCTCAACATCAGAAGAGAACACGGGTTTCAATGAATGACTGCATGAGTGACACGGCCACGCACCCACACAACAGCTATACTGACTTACATGCGTTCGGACTGTCACGTTGTATTAACATTCAATCTCAAACAAACAGAGGACATACATTAAAATGTACAGTAAATAGACCAGAAAAAAATCCAAGCGGAAAACAGTGTGACTAAACCCACTACAACAGGAACAGGCAGGAGGCAGACATTTTGGTGTCTTTATTCAGAGGTGGCAGTTTAATCAAAACGGGGAAATTACCTCAGTTCACTGAGGCTCTGTGTGAGTAGAGTGGGAGAGAGGGAGGGTGGATAGAGCCCCGATGCTGTAAGCGACACGATATTCTCTCTTCTTACAAACTCATGGCCTGGGGATGGGATGTGGGGGAGGAGCGGGCTCTGGCATTGGACCCCAAATAATGGGGAAACACCAGCACACCACGGAATCCAGGTCAAGCCTGAAGACGTGCAGCGGTGAGCATTAGCACAGCGAGCTTAGAAAAAGGGGGGAGAAGGAGAATGGGGTGGGGGGGTTGGACCATTGCTGTTGCCATGGCGACCACATCCAGATGCTGCAGTCAGTCGGTGGAGAGGAGCCCCCTCGGAGGCAAAGCAGTCCAAGTGCATCCAAGGAAGAGGGTAAGCAGCGTGGAGGAGGTCTGTGAGTAGAAAAGGAGAGGGGGACAGGAGTAGAGAGGGGGGGGGGGGGATTCCAGGCTGTTGCCATACGGAAGGAGAATCTCCAGCAGCCAATCAGAGCCCAGCAATTCATAATGTATATCAAGTATTTTTTTTAATGTTTTTTTATTAAATGTAGTCGCATAACATTGAATTTGAAGAAAACTCAGCCTTTTTTTTCAAAGGATGTTGAGATATATATATATATATATATATATAAAAAAGAGACATTTCCATCATGAAAGGTCTGTTATGAACAATACTATTTAAATGACTATGCTGACGTAAACTTTGGACTCATTAAATCCATGTATCGTGTTTAGGCAGCACACCTTTTCTTTGCAGTCCAACAAACAGTCTGTATTAGGCCAGCAGACTAATAGCCTATACAAGCACGAGAAGTCTGGAACACTTTCCTAACTGTAAAATTTAGATGAAACACATTTTGTGAGGAAAAAAGGTAGAATTCTAATTGTTTGCAGCATTAGAGTCCAATGATTTTCATAGTATATTGTGCATACAGTATTCTAGTTCTCAGACTTGCTAGATGTTTTATATTATGAAGACAGTTGCCATGTTACCTAATGATACTGAGGATTCAATAAAGAATCATAGTATACTAAACTCAGGGATTCGATAAATAGTCAAATTCTACTAAACCACTGTGCTTCTGCATGTCACTGGGGAGGGACCCCACCCTGTTAAACCATGCTGTCAGCAAATTCAAAACCGGAATTTTAACCAGCAAGCCTGCTCTGTATAGCTCCACAGCAACTCATCTTCTAGTCTTTTACTGAGGAAGTAAGGAGAACAAAGCAAATGTAATTGTAACTGCCATTATGATAGTCACTCATGGAAATATGATATATATTTTAACATTTAAAAGATGTTAGCTACATCTAAAATACTATCTTTATTGCTAGCTGAATATCTGATTATGATACACTCTGTTTTCCTGTGACTTAGTGTCTTTTTGATTCAAGGCCAAGTGCACAATCAAGTGTGACGGTCAGATATAGAGCAAAATGGATATTTTCATGCGTGACTGACAGTGTTGTGAGAGGTAACTGCTGTACCGTCACAATAAAACAATGAAAGAAAACAACAAAAAAAAACACTTGAATTAGGCTTTATTATGTTGTAATGAATACCCTTTAGTGTGGATGCTATGGTAAGGGTTCTTCAAATTGTGGAATTAGTTACAATGGTAACTCCCTCACTTTTCACACACTTGAAGACCAGGGTTGTGTTCATTTGGCACCAAACAGAAGAAAACTGACAAAAACCAGGAGGGACTACTTGAATTTACAAATCATTATAAAATGTTCTCAGTTACGTCCACCAATGAACATGACCCTGCTCTGTATTTTGGTCCAACTTAACCTGCCATATCGCACTCATACATAACACTAAATCTCCAACAAATAATTGGAATGAATTTCCTGTCTATCTAATGACAAAAGTCAACAGACATAAAACATGACTGACATAATGACAGACACGGTTGTACCTAACGTCTGCTGTCCTAAGGTGGAATTGAAAAGGTGGGCTGTTTATAGGTGCAATTATATTATAAACAGCCTTATGTCCGTATTACAAGGGCATTGTTGAAGTGCACTTCGTGGTGCAATGTCACAGTCGGTGGAGGTCAGACTCACGCGATACACACACATAGCTTGTAGAGTAACCTAACGTAGCTGGTGTAAAAGACATGCCTGAAACTAGATCCCCTACATACTGGTCTTGACCAGAAGAAGAAGAAAAAAAATGTTGGAGGAGATCCTCTTCTGCACTGTTCAACCAATCCAGTAAACGCGGAGGAGGAGTTAAGATGGAGTGTCACCTTGTTAACGTCCAAAAGTGGAAGTCGTGTCACAGGCTCTTTCCATTTCCCCTGAAAACCGGAACATCTGGCTGTCGGGGATTCGAAAGAGGCTACTTGTAGAGTAGCATGGCTCCAATCCCACAGTGAAAACTAATGGATCAAACAACCTCCAGAAATCCATTCACAGCTCAGGATATGACTGTGTCTAGAGATTTATATATGTCAATGGCTTCATCATGCCCTCTGATATGGCGACAATTCCACCTGGCCTATCACTTTCACCTATCCAATTGTCTCAGATATATCCAAGTGTATAGGGGGTAGGGGCTAGCAGTTGATTTGGGATTCAGGGTCTTCTCAGTTCAGTCCTGACTCCTGTTCAAAGCTACTTTCCATCACCCCATTTTTCCTTCACCGGGGGGACTAACAATGTGCCCTTGAACAGTCCACCTCCTTACCCACTGCTATGCCAGCTAACCTCCTCAGTTACACACACACACACACACACACCCACCCACCCCGGCACTGCAACTTTGCTGCCATCTGTCCATGGCCTACGGGGCGGCCACAATCAGAGCACACAGCTAACTACCAGAACACACACAGAGAAAGACTGACTGTGTATGCTTCCTAGTGAGCAGCCACACTGTGATTTAAGAGGGAAATCTGATCGAGACTAGAGAGCACCTGCACCACCATAACACAAAGGAAGGTGCAGAGTTCAGAGCCAGCTGGTCTCTATGAAGAGTGGAGTGTCCACACTAGCAACTGGTTGGTCAATGCATCACTTAGATCTTTGCTAATTGCTTAACACTGAATTGAATGATAACATCGTATAAATGGCAAATATAGTTAGGGAATACAAATGTATCAAACCCTCAATAAACAAATGACTAAACAGTTTTAAAAACAGTAGACCCTTCCATACAAAGCTATTTTGAGTTGCATCCTTACGCAAAGTCAATGGGTGAGTGGATGTTGTATGTGAGATCGAGCTATATCACAAATATCATCTACATGTATTCTACTCCTTGGCCCGTATTCATAAAGCATCTTAGAGTAGGAGAGCTGATCTAGGATCAGGTCCCTGGTGTCTGTGTAATCTTAATTAATTAGGATCTAAAAAGGCACTGATCTAAAGGCAATCGTACTTTGAGACGCTTTATGAATACGGCCTGGACTTAAGAGATTCTGCATTGAATATGCTTTTCAGTTCAGGAGTAGACTTACCTAACTCAGCTGAATAACTCAGCTGAATAACTCAGTTATTCCGGAGTCTGAGAACCCGGCCTTATGTGTGGTATTCTCATATGTGTGGGCTACTGGCTTTAAGAAACAATGTCAGCAATGAGAGCAGCCAATAGTAAGTGCCCGAGGGCCTTGTTTGTTACCATATGTTTGAGTTAAGAATGAGGACTGGTGGGGGAGTACACAAATAGACCGACTACTGCAGGCAGCCTCACAAAGAAACACTTAGGATCAAGTCCTGTTTTACATCGTTTCAAGTAAAGAACACTTAGGATCAAGTCCTGTTTGTATGTCTTTTCGAGGAGGCTTATTTCTGCCCTTTGTCTTGTATCTGCATTGGATAAGCGCTGTGTTGGTTTTGATACACACAAGGCATATGCATATACTATACACAAACAACACTGATGTACACATGCAAATATATGTGCACGCACGCACCCACAATTTGTCTCATGGCCTGAACCTGGCATGCTGCTTTAAGGTTAAATCACGTAACATACAGATGTAGGATCTTAATTTGGTCACTCTTTTGTTGCTGTATTTGAGTTAAAAGGCTTCTAAAGTTTGTAATTTCCAATTTGAAATTTCAGACTTTACTTGCCCTAACAATTTTTTTTATCAACACCTACAAACATTTTCACTAATGATAATCCACATAATAATTCACATTTCCTGTTGCTGCAGGATTGTTTTCCTGCTGTAGCAAACTGGTTCAAATTAAAATCCTACATCTGTACACTCTTAGAAAAAAAAGGTGCCATCTAGAACCTAAAACAGTTCTTCGGCTGTCGCAATAGGAGAACTCTTTGAAGAACACTTTTGGTTTCCCTGTAAAAACCCTTTCCACAGAGGGTTCTACAGTACATGGAACCCAAAATAGTTATCCTAATAGGGACAGCCCTTTTGGAAGTGTACTGTACACACTGACCATGGCTGGTCTTTGACAAGCAAATAGTAAGGAAATCAATTCACACACAGTAAGATCAGAGCCTAACAGGCAAAACACAGAGCCACACTCCTTATTTGTAGTATGTGTTTGTAACACACACACACACACTCTCTCTCCCACACAGGCACGCACGCAAACACACACTGATCATACCACCCTAAGGATCCAGCATCTCCCTGAAAGCAAACAGATTAAACCAGTTGGATGTAGCTAATCATGCTAAAAGTGTCTTTCGTGCCCAACTCCTGTCACTCACACAATAGGCTCAGGCACTAAGAATAGATCTGTATCGAGAGAGAGAGAGAGCACCCTCAGCTCTCTGGTTTCAAATAGTCAAGTGTCTGTTCGTGTCTGTGACTAAACATATAAGAGGATGCAGGACATAAGAAAATACCTAATAATATCTAATGGATAAGTCTGCCCTCTGAAAATGTAATTGCCTCTATCATGAATACAGCACCACATACTGTAGGTTTTCAGGTTTCTTGTGAATGGTGGTGGTTTCGGTCTACTTGGCAGTTGTACACTAGCAGGCTCAGGTGTGAGTGTGCTCTTGTGTAATTTATTGCAGTTATTCCGCTGATTTAGGTCAATGCCTGAAAGATGAAAACGTGTGTGTGTGTGTGTGTGTGTGAGCGTGCATGCATGCAGAAGTGTGCGTGTGTTAGGGTTATGCACATTTGTGTAGCAGTTGAAACATACTTGTATGTGTGCAGTGGGCCTGCGTGTGTAGGTGTGTGGTGTGCACATACCGGTGCGTGTGTATGCGTTCAGTATGCGTGTACTGCATGTGTGCTGAATGGCTTCCATTGGTCCCTTTACAGGCAACACTGTACTGGCAGTCTACTACTACAGCGTCATGGTCGCTAGGCAGAATAGACAGAGGGAGGCGCACAGAACTCCCCACTGGTGACATGTTAGTGATACATAAAGTACCAGTCAAAAGTTTGGACACACCGACTCATTCAAGGGTTTTACTTTATTTGTACTATTTTATGCATTGTAGAATAATAATAGTGAAGACATCAAAACTATGTAATAATAAAGAAAAACCCTGGAATGAGTAGGTGTCCAAACTTTTGACTGGTACTGTAAGTGGAATGGTTCTGATTCATACTGGTTTAACAGTCACATATATCCACGAATAAGAACAGCTTAAGAAATAAGTTGAGCAGTGAAAAACAATATATTGACAAAGTCACTCCACAATATGCAAGTACAGTACTACCTTGTTATGGGCTAAAGTGTGTCTCTGAATAAAAATGTATAAAAAAAATAAAAAAACATCTGGATTGCAATGCTTTAACTCAACAAACACATGCACAAAAAAAGAGCATGGCAAATTCAGTTGGACATAGAATACAGCAGGCAATAGAAAAGCGTTAGTGAGCAAATTCTTAGCTTTCACAGACAATAAGTACATAACTGTATTAATGGCAAGTGTGTGTGTGCATGCGGTGTGCGTCCGTGTGTGTGGTGTATGTGCGTGTCAGCAACGTGTCTGGTTTGCCATAAGAACACAGATACATGAACTGAGTGGGTTGGGAGAACAAACCCATGTGTTTGTACATATAGACAGATAAACCCAGGCAACATTTAAAACCTCTCTCCCTCCCTCTTTCTCCTAACACAGTCCCAACCAATAATGTAAATAAACCCCAGATTGCTGATGCTATGAATTGTTCATTGAAAGCAGTGGAAGCTGCTGAGGGGAGGACGGCTCATAATAAGGGCTGGAACGGAGCAAATGGAATGGCATCAAACACATGGATTCCGTTCCAGCCATTAGCACGAGCCCGTTCTCTCCAATTAAGGTGCCACCAACCTCCTATGATTGAGAGGGTTTGAAACCACCGGGTTTGAAGCCACCGGTCAGCCATATTGGCACTCACCAGTAACAGCAGTTCTCAATAGGAATGAATGGAATTCCACAGTATTTCAATGATGAAATTAAGTATTTTGTTTCAGTGGGGACCATAATATTAGTATTCGAAAAAGATGTATATTAAGGAAAATATTGAATGTTTCTTCATTTGTATGTTTAGCTCACATAATATTACACTGAAAAAAAAAATATAAAACGCAACAATTTCAAAGATTTTACTGAGTTACAGTTCATAAGGAAATCAGTCAATTTAAATAAATTCATAAACGCACTATAGATATATATTTTTTAAAGTCAGTATCTGGTGTGACCACCATTTGCCTCATGCACATCTCCTTCGCATAGAGTTGATCAGACTGTTGATTTTGGCCTGTGGAATGTTGTCCCACTCCTCTTCAATGGCTGTGCGAAGTTGCTGGATATTGGCGGGAACTGGAGCAGGCTGTCGTACACATCAATCCAGAGCATCCCAAACATGACCCCTATTACAGGGGCTGAGTCACTGGCTTACTGGTGTTCTTCCATGCCGTCCCTGGGAGGGGTGTGTCACTGACGTGGTCTTTGTGGGCTATACTCGGCCTTGTCTTGGGATGGTAAGTTGGTGGTTGGAGATATCCCTCCAGTGGTGTGGGGGCTGTGCTTTGGCAAGGTGGGTGGGGTTATATCTTACCTGTTTGGCCCTGTCCGGGGGTTTCCTCAGATGGAGCCACAGTGTCTCCTGACCCCTCCTGTCTCAGCCTCCAGTATTTATGCTGCAGTAGTTTATGTGTCGGGGGGCTAGGGTCAGTCTGTTATATCTGGAGTATTTCTCCTGTCTTATCCTGTGTCCTGTGTGAATTTAGAAATGCTCTCTCTAATTCTCTCTTTCTCGGAGGACCTGAGCCCTAGGACCATGCCTCGGGACTACCTGGCTTGATGACTCCTTGCTGTCCCCAGTCCACCTGGCCGTGCTGCTGCTCCAGTTCCAACTGTTCTGCCTGCGGCTATGGAACCCTGACCTGTTCACCGGACGTGCTACCTGTCCCAGACCTGCTGTTTTCAACTCTAGAAACAGCAGGAGCGGTAGAGATACTCTCAAAGATCGGCTATGAAAAAGCCAACTGACACTTACTCTTGTGTTACTGACTTGTTGCAGCCTCGACAACTACTATGATTATTATTATTTGACCATGCTGGTCATTTATGAACATTTGAACATCTTGGCCATGTGCTGTTATAATCGCAACCCGGCACAGCCAGAAGAGGACTGGCCACCCCTCATAGGAAGAAACCTAGAGGAACCAGGCTAGGTTTGGGCCTTTCTAGGGAGTTTTTCCTAGCCACCATGCTTCTACACCTGCATTGCTTGCCGTTTGGGGTTTTAGGCTGGGTTTCTGTACAGCACTTTGAGATATCAGCTGATGTAAGAAGGGCTATATAAATACATTTGATTTGGTGAATATGCAGGCCATGGAAGAACTGGGACATGCTCAGCTTCCGGGAATTGTGTACAAATCATTGCGATGTGGGGCTGTGCATTATCATGCTGAAACATGTGATGGCGGCGGATGAATGGCACGTCAATGGGCCTCAGGATCTCGTCACGGTATCTCTGTGCATTCAAATTGCCAGAGATAAAATGCAATTGTGTTCGTATGCCTGCCTGCCCATACCATAACCCCACCGCCACCATGGGGCACTCTGTTCACAACGTTGACATCAGCAAACCACTAGCCCACACGACACCATACACCCTGTCTGCCTGGTACCGTTGAAACCGAGAGCACACTTCTCCAGCGTGCCATTGGCCATCAAAGAGTACATTTGCCCACTGAATTCGGTTACAGCGCTGAACTGCAGTCAAGACCCTGATGGGGACAACGAGCATGCAGATGAGCTTCCCTAAGATAGTTTAACAGGTTTGCAGAAATTATTTTGTGTAAACCCAGATTCATCAGCTGTCCGGGTTGATCATCTCAGACGGTCCCGCAGGTTGAGAAGGCAGATGTGGAGGTCATGGGCTGATGTGGTTACACATGGTCTGTGGTTGTGAGGCCGGTTGGACATTCTGCCAAATTCTCTAAAACGATGTTGGATGGCGGCTTATGGTAGAAAAATTAACACTAAATTCTCTGGCAACAGCTTTGGTGGACATTCCTGCAGTCAGCATGCTAATTGCACCCTCCCTCAACTTGAGACATCTCTCGCTCACCCAATGGGCGTAAATCTTGGGCTGTAGTTATATGTCAACTTACCCTTGTTCTCTCACTTGCTGTTTTCAGCAAAAGTTTTCGATAAACCATCCGCCAGCTATAAGGCCAGTCATTGGAACTCCTTTCCCACAGTGGGGGGTTTCGATGTCAGCAGCCCCACATAGGGCTACCTGCCATCACATCATCTAGCTCCAAAGATCTTCCCTCAGAGACGAGGCCATTCCCCAACCTATTTAATAAAATGTCATGTTACATTCTGTCTTTGTTGTTCATTCAGTTGAGCCTGTACTCGATCGAAGTTCGATTAGGCCTAAAGCTAACCTGTATTGAGGGATAATATTTCCATGTACTCCAGTCTAAAGCCTGGCCTATGGGTTCAGGGCCCGTATTCACAAAGTGTCTTAGAGAAGGTGTACAGCTCTAGGATCCGATTTTTCCCTTCATACCATGATGAATAAGACAGGGGGGACTTCATCCTAAATCAGCACTCCTACTCTGAGAAGCTTTGTGAATATCGGCCCAGGAGTGCCACTGCAATGCGAGTGTTTCGCTCTCCATGGTGCTGAAAGAATATAGAATGCCCACCATCCATACAATACTGGTATACCTCTCTCTCTCTCACACACACACACACACACACGACTGCCCTGCATTCTCCCACGTACTCCAAACAGTCCGGTGAGACAATGAATAGATAGATTAATCTCCCTTACAACCGAAGTCCTTCTATTACTGTCATCTGATACAGCCATGCATTTAATTTACCATCTCAAGAGAGGGCCTGTAAGGATCGTTGTGTTCAATACTGCTCTATTCTAAGTGCTTATCAAGCTAACAGTTACTCTGAAAGGGCTTCCTCTAGTCTCCCTCTGTAATGATTTGATGTTGGCATCCCTTGAGTGGCTGGGAAGTCTGACTACCTTTTATAAAGTATACCCGCCTTGGGCTCATTGTTCTTTTTCAGTCCTCCCCCATCTCCTTCTCTCTATAGCCTATATAGCCCCCTCTCCTTCTCTCTATAACCATCCCAGAAACAGTTTATTTGAGTAAAAGACTGGGGAGTTCCCTCTCCCTTGATCATCCATCTCTGACAGAATCACACAAAAACACACACACACACACACACACATCGTCGGAGTGGGAAACTCAGGCTATACATGGGCTGGTGAATCCATGGGCTGGTGAATCCTAACTTCCATTTAAGGGGAATTTTCACTTAGTCATGCATACATTTCAAATGGTAGGCTAGAAGTGAAAGTTCAACGTAAATGGGAGTTAGGGCTGGCCTCTGTAATACCAGCCAAAACCAAGTGTGTGGGGGGGCTCATTAGTCTACATGTTCACTCTCCTCATTCTCATTGATTGGAAAGGACTGGATAGGTGAAAGTGTAACAGTGTTGCTTCCGCCTCTCTCCTCGCACCAAACTGGGCTTGAACCAGAGACCCTCTGCACACATAAAAAACAGTCACCCTCAGAGTATCGTTACTTATCGCTCCACAAAAGCTGCAGCCCTTGCAGAGCAAGGGAAACAACTACCTCAGTCTCAGAGCGAGTGACGTCACCGATTGAAACACTACTAGCGTGCACCTCTAACTAGCTAACCATTTCACACCGGTTACAAAAGCAACCTCCTACCAAGCCTCCAGTGGGCTTCAATTGTACCATATGGTTTTCACCGATCCAAGATTTTGTTTCGGATTAGAAAATGACCAATGAAATGATACAAGGGAAAAAAAACTATAGAAGAATACCAGAGCATGGTATTGGTACGCAACCCCCAAAATTTGAGAAGTTGATGATTGATGAATATGGCAACAATCCAATAGACCTCAGGTAACTTTTAATACAAGTGTCTATTTATAACAGCTTCACAGTCTATCCCTCAATGTAGGCCAGATAGCCCAGGAGGGCAATTGTACAGTAGCGCTCTGGCTTTTCACACAGGCAGAGGTTGTCTCCTCCTCTGTTGTGCAAGGGCCAAAACTATAGTATTCCTCTCATCTCTCTGCTCTACTGTAGCATGGCCTCCTGACTACACTTAACCTAGCTTTCTTTAGCTCCATTACTTTCTTCCTTAAGATAATTCACCCAAATGACATATTGGTTTGGCAGTTTATGGACAAGGTGTGACAGCAATCAATGCTTTGGTTTAGTTTCCCCGGCACCGTTTCCACATGTAAATGTTTTAGTATTTGTGGCAGAAATCCCATTCAAATCATGGGACCGATATTAGCGTTTTTCAAATTGATTGTGAAGCTCAACAAGTCACATAGATGAACATGATGCACAAAATATCCTGATATCAGTCCCATGATTTGAATTGGATTTCTGCCACAAATACTAAAACATTAACATGTGGAAACAGTGCCATGGAAACTAAACCAAAGCATGGATTTCTGTCATACCTTGTCCATAGACTGCTTACAGGGTAAGAAAACCAATGTCTAATTTGGTTGAACTATCCCTTTAGCACATGACAGGTGTTTCGCTTTGCTCGGGTCCTAGTTCCAAGACAGTCTCACAGGGCTATCGCTGAACTGCCTGGCTGCTTTCCCACTCAATCTGATTCTTCGGTATTGCACAAGCTCAGGCAGTCGTGCTAGTTCTCCAACACATCAACAAACACACATGCAAATACACACACGTTCCCAAGCACATGTATACGTATAGACGCATGGACGCACACACACAAACCTATCCGCACGCATGCACACACCAATGCTTATTCCCTGTCATTTGACACAGTTCACACACTGTCAAATGCCTAATCTGCATCCACAACCTCAGGGAATAAGCATAAGGAAATGGAAAGGGGGATACCTAGTCAGTCGTACAACTGAATGCCTTCAACTGAAATGTGTCTTCCGCATTTAACCCAACCAGAGAGGTTTGGGGGGCGGCCTTAATAGACATCCAGTCTTCGGCGCCTGAGGAACAGTGGGTTAACTGCCTTGCTCAGGGGCAGAACGACAGATTTTTACCTTGTCAGCTCAGGGATTTGATCCAACAACATTTCGGTTACTGGCCCAACGCTCTAACCACTAAGGCTTGTTGTTGCTGTGTTTCATTTTCATGTGTGGAGAAAGACAGCGATCCCAGTGAGCTGTGCTCAACCAGGCATACACTAACAGTTTGTCCCATTTACTTCACTTGCAGTTCTTGTAATTACAATGTCCCAGTACAACATGCAGTAGTGTTACAGTACAAGTTGAAAGGTAAGAACAGAGTGAGATGGTGTCAGTGTAGACAGTATGATAGTAGTGATGATCAAGGTTCCCTCTAAAACTGCACTCGGGCGCACACCTCCTCGACTGCAGCGCAGAAGAAATGCCATGCCACGCAGAGACGCAAGAGATTGAACTTCACCCATTAGTTTGCACAATATAGACTTACGTTTTTTCTGTGATCGAAGCAACATACCAGACACTTTTCAATGCAACAAAACAAATCTAACTTTGCAAGTCTGAGTTTGGTTTTGTTGTAGTTAGAGCCACAGCACAAAGGAGTATAATTCTATTGGCGGTGTAGACCACAAGCGGTCTTTCAATCACCTGCGAGTAAATGCGCTTTTCAGATCAGAGCCACGTGTGTACACATTTGTTCATATTCTTTGCGAGTTATTAGCCCAGTTATAGACAAGTATTAGGTCAGCAATGGGGAGTTACTGCTTTCTACAAGAGCACAAAACGTGTAGGCTACATTTCAAGCGGTCTTAGAAAAGCAAGTAATGTAAAAAGCTTGTGTCATCCTGATTAAAGGAGGAGCGTTGTATTTTGACAGTCTTGAATATGCAAATAAGCCAACAGGCAGAGGGGTTGCCTACATTGTCTAATTATCTGTATGGTAATAATAATTAATTGTAAAGTGGTTTCTTGCATCATACAACACAATGTAATTCACAGCCTCAGTGTTCACTGTAAACGCGCGCAGGAAGTTGCACAAAATTTTCACAATGTTCAAGTTTCCGCTCACAAGACCTAAAATTAGCTCAGGGCCCCCCCCAAAAAAATGAGGGAACATTGGTGGTGATAATCATGTGACAGATGCTGTAGATGGTCCCATGGACTTACTCTGATTGACCAAGCTGTGATGAGCTGTACATATATAGGATCTTCAATTTTAGCCAGTTTGCCAAAGCAGGAAAATAATCCTGCAGCAACAGGAAATGTGAATTATGTGGATTGTAAATAATGGACATTTTTGTAGGTGTTGATACATCTGTAATAAAAGAAAATCAAGTCTAAAATTTCAAAGTGGAAGTTACAAACTTCATCAGCCTTTTTAAACCTTAAATACATGCATTACATATGTCCTTGCATTGCAGGAAAGTTATCCTGCAACAGTGTGATCAAATGAATATCCTTCATCTGTACCACAGGCATTGTGACAAGCTGAGAAGAGACACGTCACTCACTTTTAAAGTAGATGCTAAATTTACAACTAACTGATGAAATGTATGTCCATGGACAAAGTGTACAAGTCGTGGCCCAGATCGCTCATGAAAACGAAATGTTTAAAACTTCTTCAGGATTGATGGGTCCCCTGCGGGACGGTTGAGCTAACGTTGGCTAATGCGATTAGCATGAGGTTGTAAGTAACAAGAACATTTCCCAGGACATAGACATATCTGATATGGGCAGAAAGCTTAAATTCTTGTTAATCTAACCGCACTGTCCAATTTACAGTAGCTATTACAGTGAAATAATACCATGCTATTGTTTGAGGAGAGTGCACAGTTTTGAACATGAAAAGGCACATTTGGGCAGTCTTGATACAGAATTTTAAACAGAAATGCAATGGTTCATTGGATCAGACAAACTTTGCACATACACTGCTGCCATCTAGTGGCCAATATCTAAATTGCACCTGGGATGGAATAATACATTATGGCCTTTCGCTTGCATTTCAAAGATGGTACAAAAATAAAATTTAAAAAAAAGGTTGTTTTTCTTTGTATTATCTTTTACCAGATCTAATGTGTGATATTCTCCTACATTACTTACACATTTCCACCAACTTCAAAGTGTTTCCTTTCAAATGGTACCAAGAAAATGCATATCCTTGCTTCAGGGCCTGAGCTACAGGCAGTTAGATTTGGGTGTCATTTTAGGTGAAAATTGAAAAAAAGGAGCTGATCCTTACGAGGTTTTAACCTGCATGGGATTCATTTGTGCAATTACTTAGGAGTTCCTCTAGTAAGTGTTTCTCCTGCCTCTATGGAGAATGAGTGGCTCAAGAGGGAAATTAAGAGTTTTTGCTGCAACAAACAGGTGGCCTTGACTGACTTCCTGGTTTTGGCCCGGCCGAGATGAATGAGTCGCGAGCTGACAGCTTCGTGAATTACAGCTCTAGTTCCATAATAGAAATGTGATTAAAGGAATAGTTCACCCAAAGTCCATCATTGATGAATTGTTTTGTTACCTTGGAAGTAGTCTATAGGCGGCCTATGGGCTATCAAACAATCAGTGTGTCAATAGATGTATCTACAACAAAAATATAAAACGCAACATGTAAAGTGTTGGTCCCATGTTTCATGAGCTGAAATAAAATATCCCAGTAATGTTTCATATGCACAAAAAGCTTATTTTTCTCAAATGTTCTGTCGATTTTTTTTACATACCTGTTACATCCACCTGACAGGTGTGGCATAGCAAGAAGCTGATTAAAACAGCATGATCATTACACAGGTGCACCTTATGCTGGGGAGAATAAAATGCCACTCTAAAATGTTTTGTCACACAACACCACAAATGTCTAAAGTTGAGGTAGCGTGCAATTGGCGTGCTGACTGCAGGAATGTTCACCAGAGCTGTTGCCAGAGAATTGATGATAATTTCTCTACTATAAGCCGCCTCCAATGTCGTTTCAGAGAATTTGGCAGTACGTCCAACCGGCCTCACAACCGCAGACCACGTGTATGACGTTGTGTTTGCTGATGTCAACGTTGTGAACAGAGTGCCCCATGGTGGCAGTGGGGTTATGGTATGGGCAGGCATAAGCTACAGACAACGAACACAATTGCATTTTATCGATGACAATTTGAATGCACAGAGATACCGTGATGAGTTCCTGAGGCCCATTGTCATGCCCTTCATCCGCTGCCATCACCTCATGTTTCAGCATGATAATGCACGGCCCCATGTCACAAGGATCAGTACACAATTCCTGAAAGCTAAAAATGTCCCAATTTTTCTATGGCTCCCATACTCACCAGACATGTCATCCATTGAGCATGTTTGGGATGCTCTGGATCGATGTGTACAACAGCCTGTTCCAGTTCCCACCAATATCCAGCAACTTCACACATCAATTGAAGAGGAGTGGGAAAACATTCCACAATCAACAGTCTGATCAACTCCATGCGAAGGATGTGTCGCGATGCATGAGGCAAATGGTGGTCCCACCAGATACTGATTGGTTTTCTGATCCACGCCCTTACCTTTTTCTTAAGGTATTTGTGTCCAACAGTTGCATATCTATATTCCCAGTCATGTGAAACTAATAGATTAGGGTCTAATTCATTTTTTTCAATTTACAGTTCATAAAAGTATGTTGAGTTTATATTTTTGGTCAGTGTATCTACAGCTATCTACCCATCTGTCTGCCTGCCTGTCTGCCTGCTCACCTGTCTGTCCGTCTGTCTGCCCACCGGTCTGTTTGTCAACCCACCGAGTCCTCCAGTTAAATGAGTCCCAGGATACAGCCGCTATATCTAAATGAGGTGGGAAGAGACAGTCAGAGAGTGGCCTCCCTCCCACCCTGTAGTGGCCGTGCTCTTTTCAGCAGCCACTTAGCAACACAAGGGATGAATCATATCCTGCTTCTGGCTCGTCAATTACCCTGACATGGCATGCAGCGAGAGTGTGGGTCATCCAACAGAGCTAGGTGCTGAGGAAGACGGCACAATCAGGGTTACTGAGACACACTGAAGCAGCAGGATAGATAGTTGCCAAAGGGAGAGATGGAATGAATAAGAAAAATGGAGACGTGGGGAGGAGGTAAATAGAGAGTGAGGTGTAATGGAAAGTCAAATGTGAAACTGAGGTACTCAAATCAAAATCAAACCAAAATGTATTGGTCACGTACACAGATTTGCAGGTGCAGCGAAATATTTGTGTTTGTAGCTCCAACAGTGCAGTAATACCTAGCAAAAAGTAATACAAAAAAATATATAAAAACTACTGAGGTGTGAATATCTGCTTAAATACATTTTGCGTTTATATTTTTGCTCAATAGCATGTAGGTCACTTTCACAAAAATTGTCCAATTGAGAGAGTAGCGAAGCAAAGCATTTGGTTTCATTCAACTTACGTTTATAATAGGCTACCACATTTCAGCCATATTTTGAACACAAAATGTGCTAAACATGCTGTGGAAACGTGAACGAGCAGAATGAAGCTACAATCTGACAGTATTTCAAGTGTCACAGATAAATGGAGTTATCCACAAATGCCCATTAGTCTTAATGCCGGTTTCTCTTTACAACTGCACTTGAAAGCAACTTTAAAAAAAAACTGATGAAAAGACATAAGTGCAAGGCTACTAGCGTTGCTGTAACTTCCAGTCCATAAACTGCATGACCAGACTGACAGCACTGAGGACAAACAGGACTACTTCTAGTTCAGTGCTCCTGACTACAGGGCCAGGCTGGTGTCAGGATTTCTTTCCTACTGTAAGACATTTTCTCACTGCTGCTGTCCTGTCTTTTCCAGTGAGGACTTCACCATGGGCCTCAGATCAGAGGTATTTTCCCATTGCCTCTTCCTACAGGAATTTGCTTTTCTGCAAATAGGGCTCGGGTTATATGTATCAAGCATCTCAGAGTAGAAGTGCTGATTTAGGTTTAGTTTTGCCTTTTAGATCACAAAAAAATTAAGATTACATGGACGGGGGGGACCTGATCTTAGATCAGCAGTCCTACTCTGAGACTTTATACATACGGCTCCTTATCTCCTTTATTTGGTGCCCTGGTTCTTAGGAGCAGGACGCAGAGAAAAGGTGCACGAAGTGGGAACTTAGTCCGGTGGGGGAAGAGGAGGCAGACAGGCAGCTCTTTGACCAGTATACCTGGGTCGTATTCATTTGGGCACCCTGTACCAAAATGTTGGGCAACGGAAACGGAAAGAGTGTTTCTTATTGGACGACTTCAGATAGTACCTCCCAGTTTTGGACTGTTTTCTTCCTTTTAGTGAATATGACCCTGTTCTGTCCATTTTATGGAATAAAGAATGAGAGCCTTCTAAGATTAAATACATCTCTCCTTGAGTTATTTTGAGGGCTTCAACATATTTTTTCATGAAATAGTCCACTATTGGAGGTTTTTCCAGTATGGGTAGGCCTTTTTTGGATTCCTGTCTTTGTTGTTGAGCACCGCTCTTACTTTCCTTTGTTGGTTTAAGTGCTGAGGCCTATCTGAACTTGCTGATCAATGAGCATTTGAGCAGATTCTGAAGGGTTTGAATGGTGAGGTGTGTGTGCGTGAATGAGTGAAAGGTTTTATGGTATCACTTTATTTGGATAGTCCACAGTAGAGGGTTTATTGAAAGTTTTTAGATGTTCAACTAACTACTAGTCTGTAGAGTCTTGCATACTGTCAAACTAATAGTGTGGGGGCAAATTATTTTAGGCTTCTGATAAACTTCTCGTCTACATTCAGAGAGTGAATGGGACGGTAATGATGTGTGAGCGTGACTCAAACCTTTTACATCAGTAATCAAATTGTTTTTCTTCATAATAAAAGCACGCTTGGCTAACTGAGCAAGTATGCAAAAGAATCTGAGTCAGAAAATCTCAGTTTAAAATATCATATTATAATAATACATGCCCTTTAGAGGATACTTTTAGCCAAAGCAACTTACAATCATGCATACATACATTTTAAGTATGGGGGTGTCCCAGGAATTAAACCCAAAGCGCCATGCTCTACCAACTGAGCTACAATGGATCTACATGGAGGAAAAGTATACGAGGCATTATCCAGAGTGCTTTGCAACTGCCAAGAGTTATCTGAAAAGAGAAACCCCACTGATACTCTACCTCGTCTCAAGAACTTTTTTAGAGTAACTGCCCCTCGACTCAGAATTGGTGAGGTATCAGCAGTACTTACACTACATGACCAAAGGTATGTGGACACCTGCTCGTCAAACATCTCATTCCAAAATCATGGCCATTAATATGAAGTTGGTCCCCCCTTTGCTGCTATAATAGCCTCCACTCTTCTGGGAAGGCTTTCCACCAGATGTTGGAACATTGCTGCAGGGACTTGCTTCCATTCAGCCACAAGAGCATTAGTGAGGTCAGGAACTGATGTTAGGTGATTAGGCCTGGCTCGCAGTCGACGTTCCAATTCATCCCAAAGGTGTTCGATGGGGTTGAGGTCAGGGCTCTGTGTAGGCCAGTCACGTTCTTCCACACCGATCAACAAACTATTTTTGTATGGACCTCGCTTTGTGTACAGGGGCATTGTCATGCTGAAACAGGAAAGGGACTTCACCAAACTGTTGCCACAAAGTTGGAAGCACAGAATTGTCTAGAATGTCTTTGTATGCTGTAGCGTTAAGATTTCCCTTCATTGGAAGTAAGGGGCCTAGCTCGAACCATGAAGAACAGCCCCAGACCATTATTCCTCCTCCACCAAACTTTAAAGTTGGCACTATGCAGTCGGGCATGTAGTGTTCTCCTGGCATCCGCCCAAACCAGATTAGTCTGTTGGACTACCAGATGGTGAAGCGTGATTCATCACTCCAGAGAACAAATTTCTACTGCTCCAGAGTCCAATGGCGGCAAACTTTACACCACTAAAACCAACACTTGGCATTGCGTATGGTGATCTTAGGCCTGTGTGAAGCTGCTCGGCCATTGAAACCCATTTCATGAAGCTCCCGCCGAACAGTTCTTAAGATGACGTTGCTTCCAGAGGCAGTTTGGAACTCGGTAGTAAGTTTTGCAACAGAGGACAGATGATTTTTACGTGCTACGTGCTTCAGCACTTGGCGTTCCCATTCTGTGAGCTTGTGTGGCCTACCATTTCGCGGCTGAGCTGTTGTTGCTATTAGACGTTTCCACTTCACAATAACAGCACTTTACAGTTGACTAGGGCAGCTCTAGAGGGGCCAAAATTTTTTTACGAACTGACTTGTTGGAAAGGTGGCATCCTATGAAGGTGCCACATTGAAAGTCACTGAGCTCTTCAGTAAGGCTACTGTTTGTCTATGGAGATTGTAAGGCTGTGTTCTTGATTTTATACACCTGTCAAGGTGTGGCTGAAAGGGATTACAGCCTTGAGTCTTCTTGGGTATGACGCTACAAGCTGGCACACCTGTATTTGGGGAGTTTCTCCCATTCTTCTCTTCAGATCCTCTCAAGCTCTGTCAGGTTGGATGGGGAGCGTCGCTGGACTGCTATTTTCAGGTCTCTCCAGCAGGCGCTCATCAAGGATCTCTGTACTTTGCTCTCTTCATCTATCCTGACTAGTCTCCCGGTCCCTGCCGCTGAAAAACATCCCCACACCATGATGCTGCCACTACCATCATTCACCATAGGGATGGTGCCAGGTTTCCTCCAGATGTGACGCTTAGCATTCAGGCCAAAGAGTTTAATCTCGGTTTCATCAGACCAGAGAATTTTGTTTCCCATGGTCTGAGAATCTTTTAGGTGCCTTTTGGCAAACTCCAAGAGAGCTGTCATGTGCCTTTTACTGAGGAGTGGCTTCCATCTGGCCACTCTACCATAAAGGCCTGATTGGTGGTGTGCTGCAGAGATGGTTGTCCTTCTGGAAGGTTCTCCCATCTTCACAGAGGAATTCTGGAGCTCTGTCATAGTGACCATTGGGTTCTTGGCCACCTCCCTGACCAAGGCCCTTCTCCCTCAGTTTGGTCAGGCAGCCAGCTTTAGTAAGAGTCTTGGTGGTTCCAAACTTTTTCCATTTAAGGATGATGGAAGCCACTGTGTTCTTGGGGACCTTCAATGCTGCAGACATTTTTTGGTACCCTTCCCTAGAACTGTGCCTCGACACAATCGTGTCTGAGCTCTGCGGACAATTCCTTTGACCTCATGGCTTGGTTTTTGCTCTGACATGCACTGTCAACTGTGGGACCTTATATAGACAGGTGTGTGCATTTCCAAATCATGTCCAATCAATTGAATTTACCACAGGTGGACTCCAATCAAGTTGTAGAAACATCAAGGATGATCAATGGAAACAGGATGCACCTGAGCTCAATTTCAAGTCTCATAGCAAAGGGTCTGAATACTTATGTAGATAAGGTATGTTTTTTTTTTTGTAATACATGTGCAAATTTTTCTAAAAACCTGTATTCGCTTTGTCATTATGGGGTATTGTGTGTAGATTGATGAGTAAAATATTGTATTTAAAATACATTTGGTAATAAGGCTGTAACATAATTGTAGAAAAAGTCAAAGGGTCTGAATACTTTCCGAATGCACTGCATAGTGTAGCTAGCTGAGGAAGGCCTCCAGTCACAACTAATGTTGAAAACTTATCGTTACTAGTGAGATTTCAGTAACCAATCATATTGTCGTGATATGTTTAAGTTGACAGCTATTACTTCAATCTTCTGGGCCTTCCTCAGCTAGCTACACTATACAGTGCATTCTATAGGCAGGATATATGGCCAATATAAGTCGATTGTACTACTGATGTACTTCATTCATTTTGAGCTCAATGTACAAATTTCACCATTTCAATATTTACTCAAGGTGATTCATTTTTTGTAAGTATTTTTATTTACAAAATACAAGCCGGCATTCTTTTCCTAAATTATTCAGTTGTGCGGTTTTCATTTCTCCCTACTGCTCCAGTAGCGAACCTAACTGCTCCAATAGAGTTTAATCTTAAAGATACAGTAGCCCTTCGTGTTAAGCAATTGTTACATAAAGTGGCGAGCTTGCCAGGAAGAACATCAAGATGGGTTTCCAGTCATTCCTCATTTGTCAGAGAAGGAGCTGATGGAAAAACAAAGAGCTGACGCCAGCATCAGAGAGGTCGTCACTCAGTTGGAAACAGGGGAGAAACCTCCTCCCACTGTTAGAGCCAAGCTCCCAGAACTCTCTCTGTTGCTACGTGAGTGGAACCGGTTGGCGCTAAAGAATGGTGTTCTTTACAGGAGAAGGCAGGAAGGAGCCAACACTACTTTGCAGTTAGTGCTTCCAGAAGAGCTGAGAGCAGTTGCATTGAAAAGTCTGCATGATGATATGGGCCATATGGGCATGGAGCGCACGATGGATCTCATATGATCCCGGTTCTATTGGCCCAAGGTGTCAATGTCTGTGGAGGAGAAGATTAAGACCTGTGACCGCTGTGTGTGACGTAAAACCCTCCCAGAGAAAGCTGCACCTCTAGTTAGCATTAAGACCTGCAGGCCTTTGGAGCTAGTATGCATGGACTTCCTTTCTTTGGAGCCTGATCGTAGTAACAAAGGATATACTGGTAATTACAGATCATTTTACCAAGTACGCAGTGGCCATACCGAATCCCAACCAGAAAGCCCGCACCATTGCAAAGTCGCTCTGGGACCACTTCATTGTGCACTATGGCTTTCCTGAGCGCCTCCACAGCGACCAAGGTCCTGATTTTGAATCACAAACAATCAAAGCGCTGTGTGAGATTGCTGGAATCAAGAAAGTGAGAACAATGCAATATCATCCAAGAAGAAATCCTGTTGAGCATTTTAACAGGATGATACTCCAGATAATTGGTACTCTGAGCATGCATGACAAAACTCACTGGCGTGACTTCGTTAAACCACTTGTACATGCATTCAACTACACGAAGAATGAAGTCACCGGCTTCACTCCATATGAACTAATGTTCGGGAGACAACCTAGACTATAAGTTGGCATAGCCTTCAAACTACCTGTTAATGACCAGAAGAAATTGCATTCACAGTATGTGCAAGACTTGAAGAGTCACCTGCAAGAAAGCTACAGGATAGCCACCCGGAACGCTCTCAAAACAGCTGAACAAAACAAAGCCAGATTTGACAGGCATGTCACAGAGTTCACCCTTGACGTTGTTGACAGAGTTCTTGTGAGAAATGTTAAACTGAGAGGGAAACATAAGTTGGCTGATAAGTGGGAAACCGACATTTATGTAGTCACCAAATGTTCAAGTGATATACCGGTGTATATACAGTCAAGCCTGAGAGCAAGGATGGTCCACTATGCACACTGCCCCATGACCTTTTACTGCCTTGTGAATTCTTGTCTGCGACTACACCTGAAAAACCTGTCACGTCGCAGCACATCTGAAAACCTCACACACACGCCTTCTTCCAGTTACTGAAGAAGATGAGACACATTCAGATTCTGATGATGACTTCTGGGTTGAAAACGCAAAAAGTCAAAAACCTGTTAGGTTTACCAAGGTCTATGATAGGTCGTTCCAACGAGGCAGAGCCTGATGACGTTACAGCAGACCAAGAAGTCCTTGCAGAAGAAGTTAGAACAGTACATCAGACTGATAACTTACCTGAAGAACCTGAAACACCTGACAGTGAGACAAACAACTTACCAGAACATTCTGCAGATCCTCTCGAAGAAGTTTCTCTCATCATAGACAAAGAGTTACCCATTTTCCCTGACATGTCTGAAAGTGCTGAAGAGACATGACACAAGGGACAATGTCCCTATTGAACATGCTCCAGTTGACCCTCTCTGTGGAGAAAAATAATAGTAAGCAGCAACATGAGGAAACTGCCAGCGCTATCCGGCATTCTTTCAGGCAGTGAGAGGGACCAGAAAGATACTATGTCTGGAAACCCCCTAACCTTTGTTATTCAGTCCTTGTTCCAAGGGTTATGTGCAGCCCTCACAAGTTCACTGAATGGATTTGATCAATCAGAAGTTAAAAGTGTTTCCTGTGCAAGGTCATCCAGTGACCATATAGCCAACAAGATGCAACGGGACATGCGTACCTTCAAGAGGGGAGGTTGTAACGCAGGTCAACTAATGTTGAATACTTAACATTACTAGTGAGATTCCAGTAACCAATCATATTGTGATCTGTTTAAGTTGACAGCTATTACAAATCAGCTGTCAGAAGCTGCACGATGAGCAGTTTATTTTGAGCCAATCAAAACTCAATATTCTCTTAGTCCCTCTCCTAACCTCACGTTATACACCAGTTGGCGCCAACATGCTGAAAAAGAGCTAGAACAGAACGTGAAGAGCTGCCGCCATTCCATAGAAGAAAAACAAACTAAGTTTCAAATTGTTGAGAAGTTGTATAAAACTGAACTAAAAAGAGAACTGGATATTAACACTCACTTATCTATACGAATGTGCTGTGAAGGGATTGAGGGAAAGATTGACGCTAGGATTTGGTGAGTTTTCGTATGGAGAACGAGCTGCTAGCGATTAGGCTAGCTAAGCTATTGCTAGCATTTTGTGCGTGTTCATACTGAACCAAGCATACGCACAAGCCGTTAACATTTAGGCTAGCTCAGCTATCAATCAATTTAAATAGCAAATGTTAGTGATCATGCTAATCATGCAGGGCAAACTATTTTAGTTTGACTTTTATAAAACGTGATTAGCTAGTACCATAATCCATTTTGGTACACTTATGTTTTATATTACTTTATAAGAAATTACACGTAGGTGTAAGCACTAGTACTTTTCATTTGCCCGGGCTAGTCTATTGTTCAGTCCACATGAGCCTAGTGCTGTAGTTAAAGTGTAAAGCATTTTGACTAAGTTCTATTTTCTTAGTCCTGTAAGAGATTAAAGCTAAGCACTATATTAATGGTTATATGAAAGGAGATAGATAGATACTGCTCAAAAAAATAAAGGGAACACTTAAACAACCCAATGTAACTCCAAGTCAATCACACTTCTGTGAAATCAAACTGTCCACTTAGGAAGCAACACTGATTGACAATAAATGTCACATGCTGTTGTGCAAATGGAATAGACAACAGGTGGAAATTATAGGCAATTAGCAAGACACCCCCAATAAAGGAGTGGTTCTGCAGGTGGGGACCACAGACCACTTCTCAGTTCCTATGCTTCCTGGCTGATGTTTTGGTCACTTTTGAATGCTGGCGGTGCTTCCACTCTAGTGGTAGCATGAGACGGAGTCTACAACCCACACAAGTGGCTCAGGTAGTGCAGCTCATCCAGGATGGCACATCAATGCGAGGTGTGGCAAGAAGGTTTGCTGTGTCTGTCAGCGTAGTGTCCAGAGAATGGAGGCGCTACCAGGAGACAGGCCAGTACATCAGGAGACGTGGAGAAGGCCGTAGGAGGGCAACAACCCAGCAGCAGGACCGCTACCTCCGCCTTTGTGCAAGGAGGAGCAGGAGAAGCACTGCCAGAGCCCTGCAAAATGACCTCCAGCAGGCCACAAATGTGCATGTGTCTGCTCAAACGGTCAGAAAACAGACTCCATGAGGGTGGCATGAGGGCCCGACGTCCACAGGTGGGGGTTGTGCTTACAGCCCAACACCGTGCAGGACGTTTGGCATTTGCCAGAGAACACCAAGATTGGCAAATTCGCCACTGACGCCCTGTGCTCTTCACAGATGAAAGCAGGTTCACACTGAGCACGTGACAGACGTGACAGAGTCTGGAGACGCCATGGAGAACGTTCTGCTGCCTGCAACATCCTCCAGCATGACCGGTTTGGCGATGGGTCAGTCATGGTGTGGGGTGGCATTTCTTTGGGGGGCCGCACAGCCCTCCATGTGCTCGCCAGAGGTAGCCTGACTGCCATTAGGTACCAAGATGAGATCCTCAGACCCCTTGTGAGACCATATGCTGGTGCGGTTGGCCCTGGGTTCCTCCTAATGCAAGACAATGCTAGACCTCATGTGGTCTCATGTGTGTCAGCAGTTCCTGCTCAAAAAAATAAAGGGAACACTAAAATAACACATCCTAGATCTGAATGAAAGAAATAATCTTATTAAATACTTTTTTCTTTACATAGTTGAATGTGCTGACAACAAAATCACACAAATATAATCAATGGAAATCCAATTTATCAACCCATGGAGGTCTGGATTTGGAGTCACACTCAAAATTAAAGTGGAAAACCACACTACAGGCTGATCCAACTTTGATGTAATGTCCTTAAAACAAGTCAAAATGAGGCTCAGTAGTGTGTGTGGCCTCCACGTGCCTGTATGACCTCCCTACAACGCCTGGGCATGCTCCTGATGAGGTGGCGGATGGTCTCCTGAGGGATCTCCTCCCAGACCTGGACTAAAGCATCCGCCAACTCCTGGACAGTCTGTGGTGCAACGTGGCGTCGGTGGATGGAGCGAGACATGATGTCCCAGATGTGCTCAATTGGATTCAGGTCTGGGGAACGGGCGTGCCAGTCCATAGCATCAATGCCTTCCTCTTGCAGGAACTGCTGACACACTCCAGCCACATGACACATGGACACTACGCTGACAGACACAGCAAACCTTCTTGCCACAGCTCGCATTGATGTGCCATCCTAGATGAGCTGCACTACCTGAGCCACTTGTGTGGGTTGTAGACTCCGTCTCATGCTACCACTAGAGTGAAAGCACCACCAGCATTCAAAAGTGACCAAAACATCAGCCAGGAAGCATAAGAACCGAGAAGTGGTCTGTGGTCCCCACCTGCAGAACCACTCCTTTATTGGGGGTGTCTTGCTAATTGCCTATAATTTCCACCTGTTGTCTATTCCATTTGCACAACAGCATGTGAAATTTATTGTCAGTCAGTGTTGCTTCCTAAGTGGACAGTTTGATTTCACAGAAGTGTGATTGACTTGGAGTTACATTGTGTTGTTTAAGTGTTCCCTTTATTTTTTTGAGCAGTGTATTTTTATTTACGAAATACAAGCCGGCATTCTTTCCTAAATTATTCAGTTGTGCGGTTTTCATTTCTCCCTACTGCTCCAGTAGTGAACCAAACTGGTCCAATATAGTTTAAGCTTAAACATACAGTAGCCCATAGTGTTAAGCAATTGTTACATAAACATTTCACTGCACCTTTTAAACCTGCTGTAAACTGTGTACATGACAAATAAACTTTTATTTGATTTGAGCTTCACCTTACACCAATCAAGTCCTTCCAGATCTGAGTGTACTAGGACTTAATTACAGTGTAGGGGATGTAGGTAGGGATCCATTCTCGACCGGAGCACTGAACACGCCACCTGAGCTTTTGTTAATCCTTACCCCCTACACAGTTTTCTCCTAGGGTGCAAAGCATCCCATGCTTCGCTGCCTCAATGGTCAGATGCTGCTAATAGACTACAGTAAGTGAGCCTTTGCGCTAGTGACTCGGTATTAGCAGGAGTGGGTAAAGGACTTGTGCCTGAACAAACTGATTGAACGGTAGGGGCTTTAGGAAACCATTACCGTGTCAACCATGCGTGGTATTACATATACATTCTAAGTGGCGTATTTAAGACCCTGTAGTGTTTTTCCCAAATGTCTTCAGACTGGGTGCAAAACCATTCAAAGTAACATCCTGGCAACAACATCTCAGGCTGTAAGTATTTGTTTAAGCCCGTTCATATCACCCATTGTGCTTAAAATAAAAAGCCCTTAAAAATAATGCAAATGTAGTGCATTGCCTCAGCAAGGATGAAGGGTCAAATTGCCTTGAACGCTCTACAGCTAATGCGGTGTCTTTGTCCTCTTGTTTTGTCTTCTCTCTATGGCGTTAACGAAGTGGATGAATACAGTGTCAGTCTCTGCAGCTGCAAAGGCCACTGCGTAAAAGGCTTAGTAATCCTTTGGCAGAGACCGCGGGCCGAGAGTTCTGCGACGCTTACACAGTGACGATAAACTGAGGACGGACCATGTGTACTTTTGGTCACCAGACACTGCTACTGTTCTCTTGAATGAACTGTGTTGACAGTATGCTCCATTAGCTGTGCCCTGGGAATGGACGTAAGTCACATGTGTAGGCACATTAAAGTATAAGACCAGGTTCTCATAGTCACTGCTTCAATCCCTGTTCATGTGTGATGTTGTTTACTAAGGTGTAACTAGAGGGCATACTGTTACATTATCACTTACAGGTTTGTGACAATTAGATTAGACATAAGCGGAGCAGTTTCATAAAACATTTGCTGTATACGGTTGATGAATGAAGATGGTAGAGACAGTTGTAAAAGTGCAAAAAAAAATAATAATAATCGAAACAGATAGCTGGTTGAAATATGAATAGACTTCAGTGGTTTTGTGAATCATGCATACTTGACCACCATGCGTCTGGTGCGTGCGTGTGCGTGTGTGAGTGAGAGGGACCAGTAAATGTTGAAGAAGAACCCACTCAATCCATAAATATGCCATAAACATACTGTCTTCTTCAACAGACACGGGCCGGCACCAACACTAAACTGTCCAATGAAATATTTTATGCAACTGTGTTAAAAATAGGCCCATCATCATAACAAAATGCCATTAGGCCTGTTGCCGTTGTCTAAAAGCACTTGAGAATAAAAACGCTTGGTTGATAAACATTCTAGGGAATGAGGGCATGTCTGTTTATGATGGGAAAGTGATTAATCAGCCATATAGGTGAAAACAGCTGAGAGGTAGGTTAACTGAAAGGGGAATAGCCTAATGATTACTCAAGGTGCCCCGTGCACGCCTGCATGGTCCACGCCACAGTGAATCGATGTTCTATAGGGCTGCACAGATGTGGAAGTCTTTGATCCTACACATCATGTGGAACGCAGGGTCATTGATCATAGGACTGTTTGATCTGCTCAGCATGGGAACCAATTGATGCTGTCAAACGCAATGGCTGAGTTGGGATGGGCAAGGGTCCATGGAATGAGCGTCCAATATAGGCTACTATCCGAAACCCAGTCTTATGCTTAAGGAAATTGTTCAAATAATCATAATACATACACTATGTATACAAAAGTATGTGGACACCCCTTCAAATTAGTGGATTCGGCTATTTCAGCCACACCCATTGCTGACAGGTGTATAAAATCGAGCACACAGACAGGCAATCTCCATAGACAAACATTGACAGTAGAATGGCCTTACTGAGGAGCTCGGTCAGTTCGTCAAATTTCTCCCCTGCAAGAGCAGCCCCGGTCAACTAAGTGCTGTTATTGTGAAGTGGAAACGTCTAGGAGCAACAATGGCTCAGCCTCGAAGTGGTAAGCCACACAAGCTCACAGAACGGGAGCGCCGAGCGCTGAAGTGTGTAGCGCATAAAAATTGTCTGTCTTCGGTTGCAACACTCGCTACTGAGTTTCAAACTGCCTCTGGAAGCAATGTCAGCACAAGAACCTGTTCGTCGGGAGCTTCATGAAATGGGTTTCAATGGCCGATCAACTACACACAAGCCTAAGACCACCATGCACAATGCCAAGTGTTGGTTGGAGTGGTGTACAGCTCGCCTCCATTGGACTCTGGAGCAGTGGAAACACATTCTCTGGAGTGATGAATCATGCTTCACCATTTGGCAGTCCGACGGACTAATCTGGGTTTGGAGGATGCCAAGAGAACGCTACCTGCCCGAATGCATAGTGCAAGCTGTAAAGTTTGGTGGAAGAGGAATAATGGTCTGGGTCTGTTCTTCATGGTTCGGGCTACGCCCCTTAGTTCCAGTGAAGGGAAATCGTAACGCTACAGCATACCATGACATTCTAGACAATTCTGTGCTTCCAACTTTGTGGCAACAGTTTGGGGAAGGCCCTTTCCTGTTTCAGCATGACAATGCCCCTGTGCACAAAGCGAGGTCCATATAGAAATAGTTTGTTGAGATCGGTGTGGAAGAACTTGACTGGCCTGCACAGAGCCCTGACCTCAACCCCATCAAAAAACCTTTGGGATGAATTAGAACGCCGACTGCGAGCCAGGCCCAACATCAGGCCCCGACCTCACTAATGCTCTTGTGGCTGAATGGAAGCAAGTCCCTGCAGCAATGTTCCAACATCTAGTGGAAAGCTTTTCCCGAAGAGTGGAGGCTGTTATAGCAGCAAAGGGAGGACCAACTCCATATTAAATGCCCATGATTTTGGAATGAGATGTTCGAGGAGCAGGTGTCCACATACTTTTGGTCATGTAGTGTAGGCTGTCTGCCCACTGGGTACATTATTTTGTAATCAACCTTGTTCCCACATCATTTCAACCAAACAGAATGTATGTGTTGGTTGAATCAACTTGGAAAACGGATCGGATTTGCAAAAAGTCATCAATAAGGGAATTGTCACCCAACTTCTTACCTAAATCCAATGACTGGGTCATATGTTTGGTTGATGTCACGTTAGTTGACAACTCAACCAAATGTAAATAAAAACTAGACGTTGAACTAACATTTGTGCACAGTGGGAGTGTCTGTGCGCTCAATGTAACGAATCAAAATATAACCTAGCGACGAAAAAAGCGTCTAGACATTTCGCCTAAAATGATTGACCACACCACATGCGCTTTCTTCACTGTAGGCTGTGTCATCTTCGCGTCCAATCTTATTAGGCCAATAAATAAATGTAGCAATGATTCAATTATGATTTAAATACTATGGGTTTGTGTAAAATAGGCTTTGCAGTATAGTATAGGCTAGCCTACAGTTAATTTCTAATCAGCACATTTACTGCAAAACCATGCGCGTATACGGCTCCAAATATTACGCACAAATAGCGTATTTTGGGAGAGCATCCATTCATTTTAAATAGAACTGGATGAAAATGGCAAACGCGTCAGGATATTTCTCTCTGAATTCTCAGAGAATCACTTTTATGAAATGTTTTGCTGTCAAATGGAAGCATGGGGTGCTTATTATTCCGATGTGGTCCTCATATCCCATTTAGCAATACCAAAGCGATTAGACTTATAATAAAACGCCAATATCATAGCCTATAGAATATCCTGACAATAAAATATGTAGGCCTATCTTACCTGTGTTGTGCACTAGATCGATGCCGGATTCGGTGAGTAGGTTTGGGTCACTTTGAGATTTGCCTCGTTGCAAAAGACAGCCGTCTATTCCATTTCCATCGGATGTAGCCATAGGGATAGAGCACAGGAATTCTGAATAAAATATTGAAAACCCTACCAGAGGCAGGCAACTTCAGAAGTAAACAGCAGTAGTGCAGATATAATTCGTTATGACAACAGCAGCTTTGAGCATCTAATGGGGGGCCATGGGTGCTGAGCAGAAATTCCTAGTATGTTGGAGCGCGTGTGGACGTGGGAGCGGTGATACGGATGTGCCCATCTATATTCCTGCGTTCATAACCAAGTGGGAATGTGGTAAATATCGGTTGGATGGATTCAAGTACTTTGCTCGCAACACTGGCTAGGTTTATATGCTGGTTTATACAGACAGACCCATTATTCCCCCCCCCACTAATTGGTCTTTTGACCAATCACATCAGATCTTTTTCAGCTCTGATTGGCCAAAAGACCAATTAGTGAGAAACAAATATCAAAATTGGGCTTCCTGTGTGAATGCAGCCATTGTAGCCAGCAACACACATGTAGGCCTACATACAACATCTGAATTGATTAAAGTACTTTCTGTCACCACATCAATGTCAACAAAGCATTTATGATTTCTGAAGCTGGTTTGGCCAATTCGAATTATCCTAATATCCACATACTATGAGCATGGATGGTGATGAGGTTGAGTAGAGCAGAACATCAAGACGTGGTTAAATTGGTTCATTGAAGAAATCTCAGGACTACAACGATTTTGAATTATAATTTTTTTTAAATACTGCAACTTATCCTAATATTTCAATGTAATTATGAATGGCATAGAAGGGAATAAAAATGCACTGTAGAAATTGCTCCACCATTTCCTGTTTGCTAAAATTATAAAGAGTTCCCTAATATCGGTTTGTGACACAACAAGCAATTATAGTGTAGAGAAACATGGTAACATCTAAACTGCTGTGAAATATATTTTCCGTAGCCAAAAAATATTGTATTTTCAGCTGTTTGAAGCTGGTGTACCATACCGAAAGTAAAAGACGCAAAAACGAAACTAGCAAGCGAGAAGCATAGAAATACCTTACATACGTTCTGATTCTTAAACTTGCTTTCAATGAGAATGACCGATCTATAACTACGGTTCTATGTGAATTTGGTTGGGTCACACAAAAAGTTGCCTACTGCAGCTTTAAGAAAAAACAGCTGGATAGGCCTAGTGTTATTGGCTGAAAGGAAATCAGTAGCCAAGGCCTATTGTCCATAAGTAGAGAGAGTAATAACAGAAATGAAGGGAAAATGTAGTATATCCATCAGTAGTCTAATAGGCTATTGGTTTAAAGGCCTGAGAAGCAACAATATAAAGCGTCCTGCTCGGCTTGACTGTGTAGCTATGAAAAACACAGATACATTAATTTATTATATTCTGTTACATCAACATATGTTAAATGTATCAAACAATGAATCCGATGTAAATATTGCTGGTAACAGAGCAAGTTTAGATCAGTCACTATGCGCATATTTTGCGCAGTGATGATTGTCCATAATAAACTCAATTATTTTATCCTATTGGTCAACATGACACGCCGTTAAGGAAGTAGGCGCCGCCATTCAGCAGTCGGGAAAAATGACAGCGCACAGGTGCAATATTTATATGCTGGCGTTCGTTCTTTATGGATTAGTATACGTGTTTGTTACAGCAGACGTTCAAGAAACAAATCAGGTGAAAGATGCAGAGGGCCAAACCCATGCCGCGGAAGAGGAGAGGTAATGGGGAGGCTACCGAGGTCGAAACGAATCTATCGTTAACAGATACTCCAAGCGATAACGAAGGTGACCATGTTCAAACCTATGACATCCCTCCGCCACCTCCCGCAAAAAACCAAATCCAAGAGGCCGCGGAAGAGGAGAGGCTGGACTCCCTCGAAACGAATCTAGTAGATGTTCCAAGCGACAAAGTTGACCATGTCTCTGACACCAAGAAAACCCTAGACGTCCCTCCACCACCGCCCGCAAAAGACCAGTTTCAGGAAGAGTTGGTGATCAGACCATTGCATTCTGGGGATACTTACGCCAGCTTCCAGTTCCGAACCTTGTGGGATACGGACTTCTTGCGAGGAAGTAAAGAGTTTGATTTGAAATTATATTTGGGTCAATCACATCATGTTCTAGTCATCTATCTAGTAGCCACACTGGGACACTAGCCATCAGTGCATCTTCAGTCAAGGTCCTGTAGTGTAGACCCTCAGTGCAGGCTTTTGTTCCAACCCAGCACTAAACATATTTGATTCAACCAACCAATCAATGGCTTGATGAGTTGAATAGTTGAACAAGGTGTTAGTGCTGGCAGGCAATGTTGACTGTTGCTTAGTCTGTCTAATCAGGCTTGTAATACACAATTAATTGATATATATACAGTCAAACTAATGCCTGCAATATTGTGTAAATGTTCCTTACAAGCCAGAATGTTGAATAAAATTACGTTTTTAAACTTACTCTACCGGTTGTCTGTGCCATTTGTCCTTCAGCTGCTCGAAAATTGACACACAATATCCACAGGAAAGTATTGTTTACCCAACTTTAGTTAGGTTCTCTCGTTAATTGCTATTGAAACAAGCATGCCGTGACAATGGTATATTCTGAATCAGGGTAGGACGGAGAACAATCAAGTTTTTTTTTTGTGTGTGTGATTTTTATTTTTGAAATGTTTTATTCCAATTTAAAAATAAAATGTGTGGATTGTTCTCCGTCCTCCCCTGATACAGAATATACCATTGTCATGGCATGCTTGTTTCAATTGCTATTAACGAGAGAACCTAACTAAAGTTGGGTAAACAATTTCAATAAGTTGAAATGTAATTTTATTAAACATTCTGGCTTGTAAGGAATATTTATAAAATTTTGCAGGCATTAGTTCCAGGCTGTATATACCAATTAATTGTCTATTGCGAGCTGATTAATCAGACTAACTTGCTGTGCATTCACTGTCATCAGTACATAGGCCCCATGCCTAATTTGTATGACAGCTATGTCCAAGTCAACATACTAGTGTTATACGCAACTCACTGTTTTTCCCCAAAATGTATATTTTCAGTCTACCACTACCAACTCTTCCCGAAGTCTCTGGGCCAGGTGATTTCGAAGTTCTCTGTGCGTGAGCTCCACATCTCCTTCACTCAGGCCTACTGGAGGACCATGCAGTGGGGCCAGCCTTTCCTACCGTCGCCCCCTGGTGCCGAACTGTGGGTATGGTTTCAGGACGCTGTCACTGAGTGAGGGTGTATATACTGTATATTTAGCCACACATGTTCACTTTCCTTACTGTTGAAGATAACATAGCAGCTTTATATCTGTCATCATGGTTAGTAGTCAAATATATCCATATATATATGTGTGGCGCTAGTCGCACCCATTTTGTAATGACAGCCTGCACCACTATCATTTGGCCTATTCAGTCTTTGACTAAGAATGTGTCACAACATTTCACAGCCATGTCTTTTTGTCCCTGGTGGCAGATACTGCCATTTTACCCACCGCCATTTCTCTATATATTAGCATTGAAATTCTATTGAATTCTATCGTTTCGTCCTTTGTCTTGTAGTGTGGACGTTGCCTGGAAGGAGCTGACCAACGTCCTCTCGGGGATCTTCTGCGCCTCGCTGAATTTCATTGACTCCACCAAACATGGTGCAGCCCAGTGCCTCCTTCAAGCCTCTAGGCGTGGGCAATGGTAAGGCTCCTCACACTCAGCACCCAAGTCTCTACAGTAGCTAGCTTGCCTCTGAACAGAGAGCAGGCTCGTATTAGTAAGGGATCAAATGGAAGAAAACAATCTGAAATGGGGAGGTATCATGTGTAATTATCCAATAAGAAACACTTTTCTACGGTTTGCCTTAATGAATAAGACCACGTGCCAACCAATGCTTTGCAAAATGCACTCAAAGGAATCATGACGCAGTTACGGAATTAGATAGTACAGTATTATTAAAGATGTGAAACAATACCGTGTTGATGTGTGATTCTCCATAATACTAAGTGTTATGTCTGGTTGTTCTGTGTTGTGATGTGACAAAGTGTGTTGATGTGGACCTGTGTGTCATGCACCTGTATGTGTGTCCTGTATACGTCCTCTGTTATACAGTAACTGACCAGCGCTTTCTCCGCTATGCTGTGTTGCCGCGGGAGATCGTTTGTACTGAGAATCTTGACGCCGTGGAAGAAACTCCTTCCCTGCGGCTCCAAGGTACCAGTCCGTCTTATGTTGGATGGTCTTATGAATGTCACATTTACCAAAAGCGTAGTATTGTAGTATACTAAATCTGAAAAAGGGTGCGGAGGCTTCCTTCTTCATGTTCATTAGGCACTAAACAGGGGAGGGAAAAAAACAAACTGAAAGAGGGAAGGACTACCTGGACTTGTTCTGAAATGCCCATTCTCTTCATTTATTTTGCTACGGTGTGCCCTACTAAACCCTGATTTGTGGTTAGGTGATTATTTTAAAACCATTAGCATGAAGTGTTATTCTTTTATTGGAATGGACTTAAAGTGTGTGTGTGTGTGTGTGTGTGTGTGTGTGTGTGTGTGTGTGTGTGTGTGTGTGTGTGTGTGTGTGTGTGTGTGTGTGTGTGTGTGTGGTGATTAACCATGTTCTTCATGTTGCCTTTCTCTAGGCTGGTCTGGCAGTCCTAATGAACTCTGAGAAACTCTTCCACAGCAGCTTCCACTCCCAGGCTCTACACATCAGACCTGTCTGTCAGGTGAGGTGTATGTATATACAGTCTGCAGATATATGTATTACTATACTATGGGTGACATTTTCATAATGCAAAAGAATTGGGCAAAGTGCAAAAATTACCGTAAACCTCATCTGGCAGTGTGACTTCATTTAAAACTTTCCTTCAATAATGTGCGTTTCACTAAACTCTAGATAAATAATAGCCTCCTTGTAACGCACATACAGTTGAAGTCGGAAGTTAACATACACCTTAGCCAAATACATTTAAACAGTTTTTCACAATTCCTGACATTTAATCCTCGTAAAAATGCCCTGTCTTAGGTCAGTTAGGATCACCACTTTATTTTAAAAATGTGGATTGTCAGAATAATAGTTGAACCAATGATTTATTTCTGCTTTTATTTCTTTCATCACATTCCCAGTGGGTCAGAAGTTTACATACACTCAATTAGTATTTGGGAGCATTGCCTTTAAATTGTTTAACTTTGGTCGAACATTTCAGGTAGCCTTCCACAAGCTTCCCACAATAAGTTGGGTGAATTTTGGCCCATTCCTCCTGACAGAGCTGGTGTAACTGAGTCAGGTTTGTAGGCCTCCTTGTTCGCACACGCTTTTTCAGTTCTGCCCACAAATTTTCTATAGGATTGAGGTCAGGGCTTTGTGATGGCCACTCCAAAGCTGAGTTTAAATGTATTTGGCTAAAGTGTATGTAAACTTCTGACTTCAACTGTATATTATAGCTACATAGGTATGAGGAATACTATTACCTTTTATCATGTGGTCAGCCATATCAACGAAAAATATCTATACATTTTTTTTGTGTTGGCTTTTTAAAGTAATCCTGTAGAAAATACCAAGCCACTGATTTCACCTTCCATCCTACTTGTAATCCCGTTTGAAAACCTGTCACTGTTCAGTCCCAGCCTTTATATGACACTCGGCAACTGTTGTTTCAGGACTGGCAGTGCAAGTCCACAGCGTGGGAGCTGAGACAGACACTGAACGTGGTGTTTGACCTGCACTCCTCTGGCCAGGGCAAACGAGGTGAGAGAGGCCTCTCCTCATTCAGTATTATACCCCTTTCACAATACTGAGCTGAGCCAAGCTGTACTGCGCTGGCCTGGTTATGCCTCCACCATATAGTTGCTGGAAACGTGGACAGCGTGAATGGAAAATAACTGAGCCAGTACATTTTAGGTCGACTTGATAGTGTGAAAAGGGTATAACAAAAAATATAAACGCAACAGGTTGGTTTCATGAGCTGAAATAAAAGATCCTGGACATTTATTTTCTCTAAAATGTTGTGCACAAATTTGTTTACATCACTGTTAGTGAGCATTTATTCTTTGCCAAGATAATCCAGCCACCTGACAGGTGTGGCATATCAAGAACCTGACTAAACAGCATGATCATTGCACAGGTGCACCTTGCGCTGGGGACAATAAAAGGCCACTCTAAAATGGGCAGTTTTGTCACACAAGACAATGCCACAGATGTTTTGAGGGAGTGTGCAATTGGCATGCTGATTGCAGGAATGTCCACCAGAGCTGTTGCCAGAGAACTGAATGTAAATTTTTTTTACCATAAGCCGCCTCCAAAGTTGATTTAGAGAATTTGGCACTATGTCCAACCTGCCTCACAACTGCAGACCACATGTAATCACTCCAGCCCAGGAACTCCACATCTGGCTTCTTCGCCTGCTGGATCGTCTGAGACCAACCACCCGGAGAGCTGATGAAACTGGGTTTGCACAACCGAAGGATTTCTGCACAAACTGTCAGGAACCGTCTCAGGGAAGCTCATCTGCGTGCTCATCGTCCTCAACAGGGTCTTGAGCTGACTGCAGTTTGGCATCGTAACCGACTTCAGTGGGCAAATGCTCACCTTCGATGGACACTGGCACGGTAGAGATGTCTACTCTTTACGGATGAATCCCAGTTTCAAATGGCAGACGGCGTGTACCGCGTCGTGTGGGCGAGAGATTTGCTGATGTCAACGTTGTGAACAAAGTGCCCTGTGGTGGTGGTGGGGTTATGGTATGGGCAGGCATAAGCTACGGACAACGAACACAATTGCATTTTATCGATGGCAATTTGAATGCACAGAGATACCGTGACGCGATCTCATGTTTCAGTATGATAATGCATCGCCCCATGTCGCAAGGATCTATGCACAATTCCCGGAAGCTGAAAATGTCTGTTCTTCCATGGCCTGCATATTCACCAGACATGTCACCCATTTGAGCAAGTGCGGGATGCTCTGGATCGACGTGTATGACAGGGTGTTCCAGTTCCCGCCAATATCCAGCAACTTCGCACAGCCATTGAAGAGGAGTGGGACAACATTCCACAGACCACAATCAACTCTATGCGAAGGAGATGTCGTGCTGCATGAGGCAAATGGTGGTCACACCAGATACAGACTGGTTTTCTGAGCCACACCCCTACCCTTTTTTTTGTGTGTGTGTCTGTGACCAACAGATGCATATCTGTATTCCCAGTCAAGTGAAATCCATAGATTAGGGCCTAATGCATTTATTTCAATTGACTGATTTCCTTATATGAACTGTAACTCAGTAAAAATGTTGTGTTTATTTTTGTTCAGTGTAGTATCACCACACTATTGCTAAAACATGCTGGTATTGCCAAGATGTACAGTATCTTCCGCTCTGACACTGCTTCATGTAGGTGCATTTGCATGCTAGCTATATTTTGCAATGCGAAAATGGCACATTTTTCAAATTACCTTTATTTTAAGTGAATTTCAAATTGCAACACTTTACAGTAAAACAATAAAATGAAGGAGATAATGAACATAACTTTTCATGGAAAAGTAATTTCTTGCTACTGTGGTGTACAGACATTGCCCTTCTAAGCTCCATGAAAAAGACAGGTCACTGCATTTAGAAACATCCAAAATGGAGGACATGAACATGATGTGTTGGGTTACTGGGTGTTTCCACAGAGTGGTCCCTGTTCATGATGTTCTCTCCTACCCTGACTGAAGCCTGCCCCCTGGCCTCCTCCAGTAAAGTGTACGTGGACGCCACAGACAACCCTCAGGTAAGAAACTTTACGTGACTAACGTTACATGACCGCATACTTTACACAACTTTACATTACCTCAAACTTTATATTAATCCAAATTCTATTTAGTTAGCAGACGCTCTTACTCAGTATGACTTAGTTACTTCATACAGTCAAGGAACAGAGCTTCAGCATCAATTTGAGTTTCAAAAGCAAATTCTTTTGAAGTAAGAAGAAATGACAGCAGTCAGCACCAATAATACGTACCGAAATTCAAACCACTATCAACACTCCATGGTCTTCCTATTGAAATGAGCCTTTCTCAGACTGACCTCTTTGTGCATGCCAAGCTTTAGTCCAATCACTAACATACCTGCTACAATGGTGCATCGTGAAAGTAGTTGGCTGAGCATCGTGTGTGTGTGCGCCTGCGTGTTTTGTTTCTACTAAAACACCAGTCAACACTACTTGTATGGAGTAGTGCAATGGGGACTTGCTCTCAAGCTGTAGGGTTCAAACAAATTCTCCGGCTGGTTGTCACCTACAAGGGATCAGAGGTCCAGAGTGAGGTTCACGTCAGGGCGGGCAACTACGGCAGATCATATGTAACACGGAACACTACAAAGACGGGCCAATACCATCATTAGTTAGGCTTTTAAGCAGAACCTAGATGGGGTAGTTGTTCAAATTAAAATATTATTGAGTTTCTATTTTAATCATGTTCATGTTCTTCTGTAAGCTGGACTGCAATTCAGTTTTCTTTATTGTAAACTGCCAATGAGCGCCATTGTGGTACATGTATTTGTGGAAATAAACCTATTTATCTCTATCAATCCTATGGTAGTTGTGCAGGAATAGATTGTTGTTGTTTTTCCCCTTTAAAGGGGGAGCTGTTTGAGTTGAGCACAGCCACTCCCCTGTTGAGCCAGGCTGTGGTGCTGGGGGATCGGAGAACCTACTCGGTCTACGACCTCACCAACCAGGCAACGTTCGGACAGACGCGCTCCCTCAACATGCTGCTGCGCTGGAGAGCAGCCGAGAGTGGTGAGTGAGTGACACAGGGCAAGGACACGACTCCGTATGTGGGCTGCGTTTCATTCCAGAAAAGATGTTCACTTCCCGTACACAAGTGGAATAAGAAACAGTCCCTATTCCTCTTGTGTATTATTATTTTTTTTAACTGCTCAATCCAATTACAATGTCGTTACTAAGGTACTAAGAAACAGCATGTTAATACAATGTTGTTGGTAATAGTATAATTTGCAGTTACTACGAAGTATGATCATGTAATGTACATTACAGAAAAGGGAAGCTTTTCTGATATTAATTCATTTTCATGTAGGGTGTCTGTATTTTAGTAATTCTATTTCTATTATTGACCATATGTACGCTCCCTCCTTTCCTCCCACCAGGAGACATGCTGCGCCCACTACTTCACGGAGAGCGCTACGTGGCGGGCTACGGGCTGCAGACGGAGGAGATCCGTACCGTGGTGTACAATCACCACCCATACCGGGCCTTCCCTGTGCTCCTGCTGGACACTGTGCCCTGGTACCTGCGCCTCTACATTCACACGCTCACTGTCACCAGCAAGGGTCGCGACAACAAACCCAGTGAGTACTGCTGCTGCTCACCTGCTGACACTGTTTCACCTATGCCTGGGTCTTGTTCATTAGGCACCAAACCGAAGAAATAGGACTAAAACAGGGAGGGACTACCTGGCCTTGTCTAATATGTAACGATGGTTTTCCGTTGCAAAACATTTTCTGTTGGGTCCCCTCCTGAACATGACCCAGGTTCCTTTTTGATCAACTAACTTTTAGATTTGTGCACTTTGAAGAAGTAGGGCCGAGTGTTGATATGGATGTCAGCTACCTGTTGATAGACCTTTCCCTCAAGAGCTATCTGCCCAAATTGGTAGAACATGCTTCAGTATCATAAATGTGTAACTAATAGATACGCACACTACATGTTAATGTTTTCAAATGTATCTTCTCAATTGAGACAATTGAGACATGGGCAAGACAAAAACATTTAAGTGCCTTTGAACAGGGTATGGTAGTAGGTGCCAGGCGCACCGGTTTGTGTCAAGAACTGCAACTCTGCTGGGATTTTCACGCTCAACAGTTTCCCGTGTGTATCAAGAATGGTCCACCACCCAAAGGGCATCCAGCCAACTTGACACAACTGTGGGAAGCATCCCTGTGAAACGCTTTCGACACCTTGTAGAGTTCATGCCCTGACGAATTCAGGCTGTTCTGGGGGGTGCAACTTAACATTAGGATCACCTTCATGATATTTTGCGTATATTCTTACTTACTTGCTTGTCTTTCCTGGCTGTGCAAATAAATACACGTTTCCTCTCTTCTTCTTTACATCCACTACCAGCCGACCAAAGACTGCCTTCAGCCCCACCTGCTGGAGATGTTGTTCCCGCTGCCTCCTAACTCTGTGACAGAGGTCACCGTGCAGTTTGAGAGGGCACTCCTGAAATGGACGGAGTACACCCCCGACCCCAACCACGGCTTCTACGTCGGGTATAACTTTGACTTTATTGAAGTCAACAGTCTACAGAAACAGAAGATATGCATTTGTCTATGCTAGAGGTAAAGTTCTGTTTTTGTCTAAAGAAATGCCAATTGTAATGGAAACTTAGACACTTAATGTACCCTTTGTCATAACTTTGAAGTGTTGTTTGCCTATAATTGCTGTCATAGCTTTTAGATTTGTGCTTCAGAACTGGGTTCAAATACAATTAGGAATCTTTCAAATTCCTTTAGCAATTTGCAGTTTTTCCACTATTGGTTCCATTGTCCCAAGCAAGCTCAATCAAGCCCAGCTAGTATGAAATTGTTTTAAATATTTGTCTTGACTTTGATTCTGACTGAAGATGGGGCCTTGGCTAAAATTGAGATACCACTTGCTTGTAGTCTGCAAATATTCAGGTTTCCAGTAGCAGATATTTGATAAAATGTTGTCCCTTGCATCAGGTCTTCTGTTATCAGCGCTCTCGTGCCCAGTGTTGTCGCCATGGATACCAACAGCACCCAGGAACGCCCGCTTTTCAGCAGCTTGTGAGTTATAAGGCTGTTTTATTTTCTTTTAAGTACAGGTTGAACACTTACGTAGCAGTTGTCTTAAGTGTGTTAGTTTTTCACCTGAGGTAATGCAATTTTTAAGGAAATTATGCCAAATAAATCTTCTTTTAAAGTAGTGTATCATTCCTCAATTCCATTGATTTGGAATGGAATTGACCCCCAACCCTCATAGGTGATTATAATTAATTTCTGTCTACCCAGTTTCCCGTGTAAAGAGGAGTCCAGTTACTTCATGCGGGTCTACACGGAGCCTCTGCTGGTGAACCTGCCCACCCCTGATTTCAGCATGCCCTACAACGTCATCTGCCTCACTTGCACCGTGGTGGCCGTGGGTTACAGCTCCCTCTACAACCTCCTGACCCGCACCTTCCAGGTGGAGGAGCCCAGCCCGGGCCTGGCCAAACGGCTAGCCAACATCATCCGCAGGCTCAGGGGTGTGCCACTGCTGTGATGGGCCAGAATGCTATCATGCTAAAGCTAACAACATTATCTAGCACATTTTTGCGGTGGGGCAATGAGGTTAGTGATTACACCACTTGGGAAACGTGAAGGTAAGTTTCAGGGAGATGCTACTTTAAACATTGGAAGCTTCTGCAATAAAAAACTAAATTCTCAGTTCTGTTTTGTGGAGAACAAAGAAGTTAAACATGAGACTTTGTGAAGTGTCATGGATTCAATGGACGTTTAAGGCATTTTCTAGTTTCTTCAGTGCACTACTACTGTTGGTGTAGTTGAACAGAGAATAAGGCCTTTTTAATGTTTGTAACGAAGGAACCAAAGTGTTTGCTGCAGGTTTCAGTGGGGAGAGTTGGCTGCCAGACGCGACAGCAGATCACAGCAAGCTCTATATCTGTAACTGGAAAAAGTAATTGCACTGTTTGTGAAGCCATTGTTCTAAAAAGATCTGATGCACCTCTTCAATCTAAACAGAAATAATATTTGTACTTTAAGTTGATGTTGAAAAGTTAAGACTTACAGAACTTTCATAACCAGTTAGTTGGATTTCTATAAACGTTTTGTTAATTGCTCACAGAACCAGTCAACATGGTTGCACTTGAAGAAAACCCAACCATCTCTACAAGAAACGGCCATTGATTTGACCAGATTTCTCTTAGCCATCCATTGTCTGTTTCTTATTGATGTTTTAGTGTTATCAAAATGGCGGTAACTTTGGTAAGCCTTTCTAGCACAGATACCCACCACTCAACTTTAAGAAGTTTGCCATGCATTATTTAAGAACTGATTTACCAAGAAAAATAGACCCTTAATACATTTTACTTTTTAAGACTGCTCATTTTTTTGTGTACTAATACTGCTGTTGATGCTTCACATTTTACTGAACAGCATGAGAATGTTTGAAGATATGGGGTAACCTGGGCTATTTGTCTTTTTAATAAAATTGGCAACTGTCCAAACATTTTATAATTTTTTAAAGTCCTACAGCTTTATAAAAAGAAATACATGGAGGCTTGTGGAGAACATAGATCAGAACATATAAAAAATGATTGCACACTTGAAGAATGATGTGGACTCTCTCATCCCAGTCCAAAACAGTACTTTTGGACTGATAGAGAACTCCTGGAGGAACACTTGGCTGCTGAGCATGGATTGGATCAACTGTACCGTAATCCAGTTTAGGAGTCTTCACGACATAACATGTCATAAGCAGTCATAACAGCTGATGTAATTCTATGATGAGCCATACAGTATGGACCTATTCAGGCAGATGTAATTTAAAAAATTTATTTTACCTTTATTTAACTAGGCAAGTCAGTTAAGAACAAATTCTTATTTTCAATGACCGCCTAGGAAAAGTGGGTTAACTGCCTTGTTCAGGGGCAGAACAACAGATTTTTACCTTGTCAGCTCGCGTATGCGATCTTGCAACCTTTTGGTTATTAGTCCAACGCTCTAACCACTAGGCTACCTGCTGCCATTACAGAACATTCAGATAGAAATGTATCATGAACAGATATCATGGTCTACTTTATCAGATACAATGGAGCAGACACTTTCCCTAGTCTATTTTAATACAGCCCAGGACCAGTTCACTTTCTGTATCCCATCTCACTTGCCTCAGCTGTGGAAGTGTGTATGTGAAGGGGAGGGAGCGGATTATTCTTTTCTCTAATAACAAGTTTGGCCTCACTCCTGCCAAGTTCCAACAGAACACAGACACACAGAGGTCTCTTTCTTTGCAAGTCAGCAATTTCCTCTCGCACGTGTTTGGCACTCTAGAGTGGGGGGAAAAAAGCCCTCAGCATTCCAAATAAAAAGCCTTGTTTATACCTGCCGCTAACAGGCGTGCTGTGTCCTGATCTTGTCCACATTCAGATTGTGCCCACATTTTCAGACATCTGTCTACACGTGGTATTAAAATGTGTCTCCTATCTGTCCAAGGTGTACGTATTGTGACCAGATTTCCTGGTCTATCCCTGTATGCAAATGAATTGACTGATATTCTTTCAAAATAATGTTTATTTAAATGTACATATTGATGCCACAAGTCTATTGTGTCACCTGTAAATGATAGAGGGCAGGATAATGATGATTTGAATGGTTTCACTGTCCAGATCCGTCTACAAAAGCGTGCCTGACTACCTCAGGCGGTGGGCAGGATCAGGACAAAGGATGCATGTTAGAACCAGGTATAAACAGGGCTAATGAGGGTCATGTCCGGTTTAATAGCTCTGCTAAACTCAGTCCATTTAGACAGGGAAGTGGGTATACATTGGCAGGGAACACAGAAACTTTGTGCAGAGTTGGGGGAGGTGTAGTAACACTAGAAACCTGAGGACTCCAGACAAATCACTGACCAAATAGAAGAATAAGCACTGAATCTGGTGGACAGACAGACGTGTACATACTTGAGCAATTTACATTCTTGGTGTGTTCCATCATTTGTCGTTGTAGCTCAGCGCCGGCATAAAAAGGCACCCTGGAAACTAAATTTCCACCAACAAGGTAATACATGTACTGGAATGTATATAAAGGCTGCACAGACCGCTTTATTGATTGGAATACAAACAAGTACAACCCCCCCCCCCCAAAAAAAACAACAAGCATTCCTCTTCTTGAAGAAAGAGAACTCTTCTTTTTTTATTGAAATGATGTGAGGAGTCTATGAGTGTTGTGACTCCTCTCCAGACCCAAACCTTGCTGTCCTATGAGCATGGCTCACTGCAGGCGTGGCCGCAAGTTGTCCGGCAACACTTCTGTTCCTCGGGGCACTGGCCGTCATGGTAACAGTACTCAGCACACATGGGGGTCCCCTTAGGCAGGGCACAGCGACCAGGTTTCACTAAGGTAACAGAAAAAAAGGTGTTCCGTTATAAAGTAGCAACATACTGTAGATTTATGGTAGCAACAGCCTACACTGACTATTCCCATTAAAGTTTTACAATTACAATGACTTGGAATCTTTCTTATTCTATAGCTGGAATGCTCAGGGTCATATATATATAGACTCTATGTGCCGGCATGGATCTTAAAAATGTTCTTAATTGAGTGTCTCAGCTCTAAAGAGAGTGTATGTGAAATATATTAATCTATGTGTATGAAATGTACATTACAAGATCCAGCTTTCTTGTTTCCAGAGTAATGCAGCAGTAATGAATGCAATAGATGGGTGTATCTGTCACTCTGGGACCATATCCTACCTGTGTAAGGTGCAATGCACTCATGCCCACATCCATTGTGGCAGCATTTTTCATCATTGGGGCAGTCACTGTCATTGGAACAGAACTCGGCACACATCCCTGAGCCCCATCGTCTGCGAGGGCACACTCCAGGCTTTGCTTTGGAAACACAATTTGCAGAGCAGACGTGTCAGGGAAACCAACTTACCACAAAGAGACATGAACCACTTTCTGAAAATCTGTCATATTTGTGACTAGATATTTGGTCCCCATCATCAATGTTTCCCTCAGGCCTATGTTGCCTCAAGCCTATGTTCTCTCAGCCCTATGTTCCTTCAGTAATCACTGAAACAATTTCAATCAAAACTGGCACAAATGCTTATTGTTATGAGGTTTAAAAAAAATGCAGATTATTTCAGCATCTACACAAATAGTTAAGTAATAATAGTTAAGGGTATATGGGACCTATTGAATATGTGCAATCACTGTGACCTTGACCTTTTGTCAATATTACAGACAAATTGTATTTTCTAAGATAGATTATTATTCGTATTTGTTTTGCGTCTACTTAAGTAAAAATAACATGTAATGCCTTATCGGAGAAGTTCTATGCAAGGTACAAACACATGCATCTGATCTGTTATTGGTGGTTCTTATTTACTCATTCATGCAACATTGGATCAACTCACCAAAAGACCTGTGTACATCAAGGATGTGAAAAATATACACAATGTAAAATATTTGTTTTCACATAAAGTTTTTGTCTATGTCATCTCCTCATCTGAAACACAGGTACATTCCTTGCTCCTCCAAAAAATACTAGATATTGAGAGATTTTGAAAAAAGGTTTAGAAGATAGAAAGAACTGAGGGAATTTAGGGCTGAGGGAACATAGGGCTGAAGGAACATAGGGCTGAGGAAACAGAGCTGAGGGAACAAAGGGCTGTAGGAACAGACATGGTCCCATACCAACCATTAGTCTGTGCGATTAACGGGGGCTGTGTTTGAGAGACAAGGGCGGATCCTGAAAACGGTTCTTCTCACAAAAACGTCTGTAAACTCCGAACGGTTTGAGCTACAAACTATTATGAACCCCACTATAAAAAAAAACGGAGACGCTCACGAACACGCACTGTTTTGCTTTACGAAGCTCACAAGCCACACAAAAGTCGATAGAAAGCAAAGGTTCTTCTACATAAAAGATCATAGGACACCCCCGAACATATGTCTATAATACTGTAATAAGCTCACATTGTTGCTGTCACAAACTCTAAAGTCCACACAGTTGTCACTGACTAGTTGGACATGCATTTCCTACTAAGCAAACCATTTCTGTAAAAAAAAAAAGTTTTATCAGGTTATTGTTTGGTGGACCTCATTTTTGGTTTTTGACATTAGTCAATAATACTCACGAAGGCAACTAATTTGTCAAATTCTTTATCATTACATTTCTACTAATAATTTCATTGTACTGAAAAGAAAATCGTAAAACACTTAATTGTGAGGCTAAATATGAAGGCTGTACATATAGATCAACAAAAGTAGTGAAAAAACAGATTTTTGCTAGGTATCGCTGGGCCTGATGAGGTTTTAAGCCAGTCAGGTTCTTCTTACTGAAGGCAGGTGGGACACACACTGCGCCGCAGTCAAATACGCAGCATTTGTCATCTCCAGGACAGTCCTCATCGCAAAAGCATCCCTTGTGTGATGGCACCACGTTCAGAAGCCGCGGGCACTGACCTGCCTTTGGGAGGATTGGCACTGTGAGAGAGCAGGAGGAATCGTTGGAGTGAACTTGGGCGACCTCAAATCCAGTTAATTAAGCTGTAATTACAAAGTAGGCTACTCTAGCAACATTACGGCAATGGATTACAAAAACAGAAGCTTTTTCGTTCATTTTCTGTACCCTTGCACATTCAGTGTAGGCTATGCGTAAAATGGCCAAGTGTAAGGCTGGATTGTTTCAACCAGCAAATTTAAATCATAATGGCTATAATGGCTGGCTTGTGTTTTTAGTAAGTAAAACAACACAAAATATGCAAAATAGCCTAAACACAATTAGGCCTATATAGGCTAGTCACTTGTGTCTCACATCACATAGGTAGGCGTACATGTCAAATGGCTACTTAAAATAACGAATCAAATTGCCTTACTTTGTTTCATGATAAATAGTGACAAATAATGCAAAGTAATTTTAACAACTCACCTGTAGAATTGCCTCCAGTTTCTGCAGCAGAGATTATTTTCAAATCAAATGCTAACAGGACAATAACCAAAGCACAAAGCGCTGGCGAATTCATTTCCATGCTGACTTCAAGACTATACTTGTTGGAGCAAATAGTCCAAATAGATTTCATCGAAGAGAGACCTGGGCCGCGTTCATTATGAAAAAACTTGTGCATCGTTCAATTAAACGGAAACGGGGCTGTTCTGAACGACCAGTTGAAAAACGCGGTGGGGTTGGGTTGTTGTTTCAGGCCAGGGTTGGGGAACGCTGTCAGCATAACTGATATATATGAACGCCAGCATGGCCGCTGCCCTTTAAATACGTCACTCATTGCTTCATGCCACCACACCTTATTATACCTCAGTGAGTGACACCCGCCACACCCACCGAACGGAGCAAACATACGTCAAAGCCTGTTCAAGAACGCTGAAGAACGTTTTGGGGAAACGTGTCGTTCAGTACAAACCGTCCCGCAACGTAGCAAACGTTTAGTCGAACTGAACGCACCCCAAAGGAGAGCCCAACGCAAGGGGAACAATAGGCCTGCAGGGTCCCTATGTCCCTCATTTTACATTCCTAGTTCGGATCGAACACTTCCTTAGGTCACATCTAATAACAATTATTAAAGAGGCAATATGGAACTTTTTACGTGGGTTGCTCTTGATCCAAAAAGGGTGCCCCAAAGTGACAGGAACATTGCCCAGAAATTAGAACAGATATTCATAATTGGACAAAAAGGGGAACACCTCCCTAAACCCATCAGCAAAAGCAAATATTGTTAGCCTAAAAATAAGGATTTGTATGGTTTTGGATAATAAATTGATGAATATTACATGAACCATACAGCCAACATTTACATGGGTGTCAGGTAGCCTAAGGGCTAGAGTGTTCGGCCAGTAACCGAAAGGTTGTGAGATCGAATCTACAAGCCTACAAGGTGAAGAATCTGTCGACGTGCCCTTGAGCAAGGCCCTTAACCTTAATTGCTCCCGGCTTGCTGTTGATAATAGCAGACCCTGGCTGTGACACCACTCTCTGAAGGTGTATCAGGGAGAGTTGTGATATACAAAAAACACATTTCCATTCACACATGCATATTAAAACACACTTGAACATGTGTGAAATAGGACAAATATAAGCACCACCAAATTGTTATTAATAACATTCAAGCTGAAATTTGCCATATACAATGAAACTGTATTAAATGTTAAAAAATACACTAACTGAACTTCAAATGAGATGGTAATTCAATGACTGAAATGATTTCTGTTGGACTGCTGGTGACATCCCATAACGCATAATGATTCATAAAGAAATGTTTCAAATCAAATCAAATCAAATTGTATTTGTCTCATGTGCCGAATACTACAGGTGTACAGTCGTGGCCAAAAGTTTTGAGAATGACACAAATATTAATTTTCACCAAGTCTGCTGCCTCAGTTTATATGATGGCAATTTGCATATACTCCAGAATGTTATGAAGAGTGATCAGATGAATTGCAATTAATTGCAAAGTCCCTCTTTGCCATGAAAATGAACTGAATCCCCAAAAAACATTTCCACTGCATTTCAGCCATGCCACAAATTACCAGCTGACATCATGTCAGTGATTCTCTCGTTAACACAGGTGTGAGTGTTGACGAGGACAAGGCTGGAGATCACTCTGTCATGCTGATTGAGTTCAAATAACAGACTGGAAGCTTCAAAAGGAGGGTGGTGCTTGGAATCATTGTTCTTCCTCTGTCAACCATGGTTACCTGCAAGGAAACACGTGCCGTCATCATTGCTTTTCACAAAAAGGGCTTCACAGGCAAGGATATTGCTGCCAGTAAGATTGCACCTAAAGCAACCATTTATTGGATCATCAAGAACTTCAAGGAGAGCGGTTCAATTGTTGTGAAGAAGACTTCAGGGCGCCCAAGAAAGTCCAGCAAGTGCCAGGACCGTCTCCCAAAGTTGATTCAGCTGCAGGATCAGGGCACCACCAGTACAGAGCTTGCTCAGGAATGGCAGCAGGCAGGTGTGAGTGCATCTGCACGCACAGTGAAGCAAAGACTTTTGGAGGATGGCCTGGTGTCAAGAAGGGCAGCAAAGCAGCCACTTCTCTCCATGAATAACATCAGGGACAGACTGATATTCTGCAAAAGGTACAGGGATATGACTGCTGAGGACTGGGGTAAATTAATTTTCTCTGATGAATCCCCTTTACGATTGTTTGGGGCATCCGGTAAAAAGCTTGTCCGGAGAAGACAAGGTGAGCGTTACCATCAGTCCTGTGTCATGCCAATAGTAAAGCATCCTGAGACCATTAATGTGTGGGGTTGCTTCTCAGCCAAGGGAATGGGCTCACTCACAATTTTGCCTAAGAACACAGCCATGAATAAAGAATGGTACCAACACATCCTCCGAGAGCAACTTCTCCCAACCATCCAGGAACAGTTTGGTGACAAACAATGCCTTTTCCAGCATTATGGAGCACCTTGCCATAAGGCAAAAGTGATAACTAAGTGGCTTGGGGAACAAAACATGAATATTTTGGGTCCGTGGCCAGGAAACTCTACAGACCTTAATCTCATTGAGAACTTGTGGTCAATCCTCAAGAGGCGGGTGGACAAACAAAAACCCACAAATTCTGACAAACTCCAAGCATTGATTATGCAAGAATGGGCTGCCATCAGTCAGGATGTGGCCCAGAAGTTAATTGACAGCATGCCAGGGTGGATTGCAGAGGTCTTGAAAAAGAAGGGTCAACACTTCAAATATTGACTCTTTCAATCAACTTCATGTCATTGTCAATAAAAGCCTTTGACACTTATGAAATGCTTGTAATTATACTTCCATAGTAACATCTGACAAAAATATCTAAAGACACTGAAGCAGCAAACTTTGTGGAAATTAATATTTGTGTCATTCTCAAAACCTTTGGCCACGACTGTAGACTTTACAGTGAAATGCTTATTTACAAGCCCTTAACCATCAATGCAGTTTTAAGAAAATACCCCCCCCCAAAAAAAGTAAGAGATAAGATGTCATGGGCGTCGTAAGGATTGGACCAAGGCGCAGCGGGTAAAGTGCTCATCTTCTTAATTTATTTAAATTAAACACTTAAACAAAATAAACAAACCACAATAACAGTTCCATAAGGCTCCCAGGCTATACAGAAAATAACCACCCACAAAAAACAAGTGAAAACAAACCCAACTAAATATGGCCTCCAATTAGAGACAACGACAACCAGCTGCCTCTAATTGGAGGTCATTGCCAAAAACCCAACATAGAAATAGAAAACTAGATATACACATAGAAATAGAAAATATAGAATATAAACCAAAAACACCGAACCACACAAACAAACACCCACTGCCACGCCCTGACCAAACTACCATGACAAATAACCCCTTTTACCGGTCAGGACGTGACAGTACCCCCCCCCAAAGCTGCAGTCCCCGAATGCACCTCAAAAACAAAAAACCCCACAAAAACAACCCCAAACTTAAAGGGAGGGAAGGGACCGTCAACAACGGTCCCTGTGCTACACCCCCCCTTCCCAATCCTCCCACTACGGAGGTGGCTCTGGGCGGAGCTCCCGTTCAGAAGACCCTAAGCTGGGATGCGTCGCAGGAGGCTCCCGGCTGAGGAGCGTCGCCGGAGGCTCAGGGCTGAGGAGCGTCGCCGGAGGCTCCCGGCTGAGGAGCATCGCAGGAGGCTCCCGGCTGAGGAGCGTCGCCGGAGGCTCAGGGCTGAGGAGCGTCGCCGGAGGCTCAGGGCTGAGGAGCGTCGCTGGAGGCCGAGTGCTCACAGCAGGCACTGGCTGTACCGGGTTATGGAAGCTCACTGGAGGATGAGTGCGGGGAACAGGAACAGGACGTACTAATGGCAGAGTGCTCACAGCAGGCACTGGCTGTACCGGGTTTTGGAGGCGCACTGGAGGGTGAGTGCACGGAGCAGGAACAGGACGTACTGGACTGGGCAGGCGCACTGGAAGCCTGATGCTGGCTTTGGAGGCGCCAGACTAGTAACACGCACCTCAGGGCGAGTGCGGGGAGCAGGAACAGGACGTACTGGACTGGGCAGGCGCACTAGAGGCCTGATGCGTGGGGCTGGCTTAGGAGGCGCTAGACTAGTAACACGCACCTCAGGGCTAGTGCGGGGAGCAGGAACAGGACGTACTGGACTGGGCAGGCGCACTAGAGGCCTGATGCGTGGGGCTGGCTTAGGAGGCGCCAGACTAGTAACACGCACCTCAGGGCTAGGGCGCGGAGCAGGAACAGGACGTACTGGACTGGGCAGGCGCACTTAGAGGACTGATGCGTGGGGCTGGCTTTGGAGGCGCCAGACTAGTAACACGCACCCAGGGCTAGTGCAGGGAACATGAACAGGGCAAACTGGTCCGAGGAGATGCATTGGTGGCCAGATACGCTGTGCCGGCGCATTTCTCCCTGGCTGATGGCCAACTCTCGCCCGGCAACGCTGCGGAGCCCTTATTGACCGCACCGGACTGTGCGTGCGTATGGGCGACACAGTGCGTATCGCCGCATAACAAGGTGCTTGCTTGATCCGTCGCTCCCCATAATAAGCACGGGGAGTTGGCTTAGGTCTCCATCCTGACTCTGCAAAACTCCCAGTGTGCCCCCCCCCCCCCCACCATTTTTGGGGGGGATGGCTCTCAATCAGGAACAGCTGTACATCGTTGTTGCTAATTGAGAGTCATACTTAGGTAGCCCTGTTTTCACCTGTCCCTTGTGGGAAGTTGTTGTTGCATAGCTGTGTGTAGCCTGCAAGACTGTTCGTTCGATCGTTTTCTTGTTTTGTTTCGTATGTGTTCAAATAAAGTTAAGATGAGCACTCAACCCGCTGCGCCTTGGTCCATTACGTACGACGACCGTTACACTCACCCATCTACACACAATATCTCATAATGACAGTGAAAATATGATTATAGAAATGTTTGCTAATTTATTGAAAGTGAAATACAGAAATATCTAATTTAAATTTTTTTATTTTACCTTTATTCAACCAGGTAGGCAAGTTGAGAACAAGTTCTCATTTACAATTGCGACCTGGCCAAGATAAAGCAAAGCAGTTTGACAGATACAACAACACAGAGTTAAACATGGAGTAAAACAAACATACAGTCAATAATACAGTAGAAAAATAAGTCTATATACAATGTGAGCAAATGAGGTGAGATAAGGGCTAATAAAATATAAAGATAAAGGCAAAAAAAGGCCATGGTGGCGAAGTAAATACAATATAGCAAGTAAAACACTGGAATGGTAGATTTGCAGTGGAAGAAAGTGCAAAGTAGAAATAGAAATAATGGGGTGCAAAGGAGCTAAATAAATAAATACAGTATGGGAAGGGGTAGTTGTTTGGGCTAAATTATAGATGGGCTATGTACAGGTGCTGTAATCTGTGAGCTGATCTGACAGCTGGTGCTTAAAGCTAGTGAGGGAGATAAGTGTTTCCATACATACAGGACCAGTCAAACGTTTGGACACACTTACTCATTCCAGACATCAAAACTATAAAATAACACATATGGAATTGTGTAGTAACAAAGAATGTGTTAAACAATTAAACATATATTTTAAATTCTTCTTAGTAGCCACACTTTGCCTTGATGACAGCTTTGCGCACTCTTGGCATTCTCTCAACCAGCTTCACCTGAAATGCTGTTCCAGCAGTCTTGAAGGAGTTCCCCACATAGGCTGAGCACTTGTTGGCCCTTCCTCCCCAATTAAGGTGCCACCAACCTCCTGTGCTAGAAAGCCATTTTCAAAAGGGGTCTCTTTGCTGTTATACAGATTAAAACCATCCATTTCTGGTGGATTGACAATGGAACTCTGTTTAAAGTATCATTTTTAAATGAAGCCAAACAGAGTAGGCTACTATTTAAATGTTATCCTCCAGAAGAAGGCAGAACATAGGCTATATTACAGCAAATAATATGTCTAATCTCGAAAATACTGATAGAGGAAAATACAGTTTCTTGTAGAGAATGTGTCAGGAAGGTATCATGTTAATGAATGACATTGTAAACAACAAAGGTAAAATGATGTCACACAAGCAATTAATCATGGTGTGAGGAAATGTATGCTCAATACAAAATTATAACCACTTCATCACAGCTCTGCCACAAAAATGGAAGAGGCAGTTCCTTAAAAGAGAAAGGAATGAATTCATCGTAAATGGCTTAAAATGACCAATATAATTCGTAACATGTATCAGTTTCACTTATGGTCAAGAGGGTTGACAACTATACCGCATTAAATTCAACATAGTTGGGAACAGATTTTCGATATCACAATACCATGGCATCAGATTTATGAAGCAATATACAAAGTAACAATTGAAGCATCAATCCTGTCTTTTCAATTTAAGCTATTATATTAAATTCCCGCTACATAAAGAATGCTCAGTATATGGGGCATTGAACAGAATCAATAGAGTATCTATTTTGGTACTGTCCATCGGTGGCTTGTTTTTAGAGTCAGGTTCAGGAATGGTTGTTGCCATGGGTACCACTGGGCGCACATTTGGGGTTTTTGCCCTAGCACTACACTGCTGATTCAAATAACCAACTCATCATCAAGCTTTGATTATTTTCATCAGCTGTGTAGCGCTAGAGCAAAAACCAAAACGTGTACCCAGGAGGAGCCCCAGGACCGAGTTTGGGAAACCATGCCCTATAGCACTGCCCAGGGACACAGTGATTTAATGCAAAGTGTTGGATTGTGGGCATGCGCCTGCCACGGAGGAACATCCAAATCTTCCACTGTTTGATGTCAGAGTTGCTCACCATTGTCCCAGGGAGCAATCGGACTACCTCCAAATCAGCTCGCATCTGACGCGCCAGGGCTGTCCCCTTTGTGTGTCCCAAGTTGTTTCCACCGAGATGGATGACTTTATTCACGGTCACAACTCGTCTCAGCGAGAGAGAATATTTCAGAACCCTTCCACTGAGAACTGCACGGCCATATTTCTGGCTTATGTAGTCATCTATCTAGCCAGCTACATTGTGTAATCGCATAGTAAATATTTGCTTCAGTCTTTGTTTCCTTGCTCTCGCCAATTTTCTATGAGCAATGATCAGTAGGATTATGAACAGGGATCTGATCAATAAATAAAATGTACAACATTGTGAAGATTCACAAGGAGGAGATGTTAAACTGTATTATAAAGTGGGTGGTTCGTGCCCCGAATGCTGATAGGCTGACAGCCATGGTGTATCAGAACGTATACCCCTGGTATGACAAATCATTTATTTTTACTCCTTTAATTACGTTGGTAACCTATTTATAATAGCAATAAGGCTCATCGGGGGTTTGTGGTGTATGGCCAATATACCACGGCTAAGGGCTGTATATCCAGGCACTCCGTTTTGCATCGTGCTAAGAACAGTCCTTAGCATGGTATATTGGCCATATACAGCACATCCTCGTGCCTTATTGCTTAATTATAATGTTGTATAATAAGGTTGCATGATCACCTTCTGGTGTAAAACACATGGAAATTAAAAACAAAAAACTATGTTTTAAGTGAAAATAGGCACTGGTCTGAAGCAGGAAAATTAAGGATATTCACATGAGCACCACATGAGTCTCAAATAAACCCCTAAAAAACCAAGCACAGGTGTTCAAAATCTTGTTTTATTCAAATTCAGCAGTCCACGTGAGTTTGTCAATTCACATACCGTCCATGAAGTTTGTCCAGATTCCATAAAAGCTATGATTATTTTTCATTTTTATTATTGCATAAAGTCATCAGTTTTCATAGACATAATTGTACATGTAATAATTTGAATTTTCCAGTTATTTCTTATAACTAATAAGAATTTCCAATAAAGCTTCAATGGCTCACTGCAGGCGTAGAATCAACATATCCGGAAACACTGCTGTTCCTCGGGGCACTGGCCATCTTTGTAACAGTACTCGGCACACATGTAGGTCCGCTTGGGCAGGACACAGCGACCGGGCTTCACTATGGTAACAGAGAAAAAGCGGTCAGTTATACAGTAGAAACATAGGTGTTATAGGAATTTCCAGGTTAACAATCGAGAAAAGCAGTCGCAGGTAAAGTCAATCAAATCTATCCATAACAAATCTATCCATATAAAATGTATATGTAAAATGTATATATATGTATATGCAGCAGAAAAGCTGTAAAACCCCCAAAATGTTTGTGTCCTCCAAAGAGGTGGATGGGTTAATAGTAATTATTTTTTATTTAGAAAAAAATTATATCCAGTTTATTTCAAGTTGCAATAGGGAAACACTTCCAGCACAGAAGCAGAGAAAATGTCTAACTGGCATCTTGGAGTCATGCCCTTTCAACTCTAATCAGACAGCACCAAATGTTCTGTAAACACCAGCTGTAGAGGCTTGTAGGAAGTCAAAACAAACAGGCAGTGACTTTGTCAGCTGCAGAATCACAGTGTTGACAAAATGTCATCAATACAATATAACAGTGAATAATCAGTGTGTCCTCGACCCTTGTACCTCAAGTCTGGCGTCAATCTCTATCAACAGATATGAGAACAATCGATAACATTCAGCATCAAGTCCAGTGACCATCAACTCACACCTTGAGTGCACAAGTAGAACACTGGAAATCATCTGTACACTGATTCTTTCCATTAAGGTATTACTATTACAATGAGTTGGAATTCTGTTGGTGGCCCTTGACACATTGTCAGCTTAATGTTCTGTGAATTGCTGTATCGTAAGAAACGTATGTTGCTACTCCTCTGAAGTCTCAGCCTGATATTCCCAAAATCATTTTCCCTGAAATATACATTTGTATCACTTTATCAACAACAGCGTGTTACACACTGACTTAACAAAACATTATGAACACCTGCTCATTCCATGACAGAGACTGACCACTAGGCAACCCTGCCGCCAACGGTCCACCAACCAAAAGACATCCAGCCAACATGACACAACTGTGAGAAGCATTGGAGTCAACATGGGCCAGCATCCCTATGGACTGCTTTCAACACCTTGTAGAGTCCATGCCCTGATGAATTGAGGCTTTTCTGAGGGCAAATGGGGGTGCAACTCAAAAATAGGAAGGTGTTCCTAATGTTTGGTATACTCAGAGTGTAAAGATGTTGCACAACTTTGGTATGTACTCTAAAGGCCTGCATGGATCTTGGAAATCTTCTTAATTTAGTGTCTCAGCTCTAAAGAGAGTGTATGTGAAAAATATATATCTATGTGTATGAAATGTACATTACAAGCTCCATCTTTCTTGTTTCCAGAGTAATGCAGCAATAATGAATGCAATAGATGGGTGTATCTGTCACTCTGGGACCATATCCTACCTGTGTAGGTGCAAAGCAGTCATGCCCACATCCATTGTGGCAGCATTTTTCATCATTGGGGCAGTCACTGTCATTGGAACATAACTCCGCACATATCCCTGCTCCCCATCGTCTACGAGGGCACACTCCAGGCTTGTCTTTGGGAACACAATATGAGCAGATGTCAGGGAACCCGACTTACCACAAAGAGACATGAACATAGACAAAATTGGCCTGAACCATTTTCTGAAAATCTGTCATATTTGTGTGGAGATGGTTACGATAAATAGGAATTTGTATTTGTGAAAAAATTGCAGAGTATAGCCCTAATATTTGTGTGTCTAATTAGTTTTGGAGACATTTGGCCACCATCATCCCCATAACACCCATGGAAACGCATGGCAGCCTTCTGAACACTGTTAATAAACCAGTCAGGTTCTTACTGAAGTCAGGTGGGACACACAAGGCGTCAGAGTCAAAGACACAGCATTTGTCATCTTTAGGACAGTCCTCATCGCGGACACATCCCTTGTGTGACGGCACGACTTTCAGAAGCAGCGGGCACTGACCTGCCTTCGTGAGGATCGGCACTGTGAGAGAGCAGGAGGAATAGGAAACAATTGGACTGAACCACTTTCTGAAATCTGTCATTTTTGTGAGGAGTTGGTTATGATAAATAGGCATTTAAATTTGTAGGAAGTCAAAACAGAAAGGTGGTGACATTTTCAGCTGCTATAGCATCACACCGTGTTCCACAATGTCATCAATTCAACACAACAGTGAATAATCAGTGTGTCCTTCTACTGGGACCTCCATTCTGGCGTCAATCACTATCAACAGATATGAGAACAATCCATAACATTCAACATCAAGTCTAGTGACCATCAACCCGTACCTTGAATGTCACAAGTAGAAAATGGAAATCATGTGTATTACAGAAACTCTATGCTAAACATTGTGTTGATCACTCTAAATTAAATATGAACTTTACTGGTCTTAAATGTCCCCATTACAAAATATTTGTCAGCCTACACTGACTCTTTCCATTGAAGTCTTACTATTACAATGACATGGAATATTTCGAATTCTATGGCTGGAATGCTCAGGATCCTATATCATCAAGCTCTCAGTCTCCCTGCAGAATTAGACGGTTTTATACTTTTCTGCAAATGTCAAATTTAAAAGTATTTTTGACACCCTGGGTTGCTCCTGCTGCTCAGCATACTGTAGTTCCATTTCTTCAAAAGTCACATTTCTGAGTTACCCCAAATGCCAAATTTCGAAATTAAGAGTTAAGGTTTAGGATAGGGTAAAAAAAAAATCATAATAATAAAATATGTATACAACAGAGATTGAACATGAGACCTTTGGGTCTGGAGTTATGGGATGATGCCTATCCACCACCACCTCCACCCTCAACTGCTTGGCGAAACAAAAGCCTACTCGATGGTAATAGCACTCACAAGTGCCCCTAGTGGCTGGTTATTGAAGGCACTTCCTGACATACTCAGGACATGGTCAGATGTCCAATTTGGAAGTCAATTTTGAGCTATATGGCTGCATATATATATATTTATGTACATTACTCTAAAGGCCTACATGGCTCTCAGAAATGTTCTTAATTGAGTGTCTTAGCTCTAAAGAGAGTGTATGTGAAATATATTGATCTATGTGTATGAAATGTACATTACAAGCTCCAGCTTTCTTGTTTCCAGAGTAATGCAGCAGTAATGAATGCAATAGATGGGTGTATCTGTCACTCTGGGACCATATCCTACCTGTGTAAGGTGCAATGCAGACATGCCCACATCCATTGTGGCAGCAGTTTTCATCATTGGGGCAGTCACTGTCATTGGAACAAAACTCTGCACATATCCCCATGCCCCATCGTCTACGAGGGCACATTCCAGGCTTGCCTTTGGGAACACAATTTGAGCAGATGTCAAGGAACCCAACTTACCACAAAGAGACATGAACATGGACACAATTGGACTGAACCATTTTCTGAAAATCTGTCATATTTGTGTGGAGATGCTTACGATAAATGTTAGCTGCTACAGAATCAAACAGTGGTCACAGAATGTCATCAGTACAATACAACAGTGAATAATCAGTGTGTCCTCGGTCCTTGTACTTGGACATCCAGTCTGGCGTCAATCACTTTCAACAGATATGAGAACAATCCATAACATTCAGCATCAAGTCTAGTGACCGTCAACCCACACCTTGAGTGTCACAACTAGGAAACTGGAAATATTGTGTATTACATAAACTGTATACACTAAATGTTTTGTTGATCACTCTAAACTAAATATGATCTTTAGCGATCTTACATTTCCCCATTACAAATAGGTTTATGGTAGCAACTTGTCAGCCTACACTGACTCTTCCCATTGAAGTCTTACTATTATGTGACTTCTTAATTGAGGGTCTTAGCTCTAAAGAGAGCTCCAGCTTTCTTGTTTCCAGAGTAATGCAGCAGTAATGAATGCAATAGATGGGTGTATCTGTCACTCTGGGACCATATCCTACCTGTGTAGGTGCAATGCAGACATGCCCACATCCATTGTGGCAGCATTTTTCATCATTGGGGCAGTCACTGTCATTGGAACATAACTCTGCACATATCCCTATGCTCCATCGTCTATGAGGGCACACTCCAGGCTTGTCTTTGGGAACACAATTTGAGCAGATGTCAGGGAACCCAACTTACCACAAAGAGACATGAACATGGACACAAATTAGACTGAACCAATTTCTGAAAATCTATCATGTTTGTGTCGAGATGGATTTGACAAATATGCATTTGCATCTATGGAACGTTTGTAGGCCATGCTCCAAGTAATTTAGTGTTTAATTAATAGTTATAGAGACATTTGTCCCCAATCATCAATGTTTCCCCCATAACACCCATGAAAATGCATGACAGCCTTCTGAACACTCACAATCTATTGGTTCAAATATGTAGGTTGAAAACATTGTATGTTAACTAAAAAGGCTGTGCAATTGGTTACACACAGACACACAAATAGTGCTTTTATGATGCCCAAATAAAAAATTTGAGTTAAATGAACATATGAGACAAGTTGACAAACACATCATTATATGTTGACTTAATTTTTGCATATGTTTTGTCAAGTTGGAGCTACGTTTGGGCCAACAAAAAATGTTAAGTTCAGGTCACACTTTTATCTAGAAGTTGAATAAACTGAAAAAGGCTTTGGAACCACTTACTTCATAATAATTAGTTGAAACAACTAGAATTGTTTTTACAGTGTATGCGTAAAATGGCCAAGGGTAGGCTGGATGGTTTCAAAGTCATAATGACTGGCTTGTATTTTTAGTAAGGTAGCAACAAAATAGTTTGCAAAGGGGCTATGCACAATTATAGGCTATTGTTTATAACCACTTAGGTAGGCTATAACACCTAAGTCAAGTGTAGCAGGCTTCTTCAAAAAACTCATCAAATTGTCACAGTTTGTTTCATGACAAATAATGCAAAGTAGGCAAATTAGAAGAACTCACCTGTAGCAGAGACTATTTTAAATCTACAAATGCCAACAGAAAAAGAACCAAAGCACAACGCGCTGACAAATTCATGTCCATGCTGACTTCAAGACTGTTAGAGCAAATGCAGTCCAAATCAATTTCATAGAAGAGGAAGAGACCATAATATGTATTAACCTTAGATGACTGACAGGGGGCGCTGCTAAGAATCCACCGCACAGCCATTTTGGTACTCCTCCTTCATTGTAAAAAAAGCTATAGAAATGCATTTATTAATATCTACATTTGTTTTTTGACATTACAGACACCTTAATGTATACATGAAAATTATATTAATTGAACTGAACATGAACATTTTATATTTTGAGAGTGTTAATGTTACTGCCCCACCACAACAAATACATGAAATTGTGTCCTTGAAACATTTTATTGAAATATTGTAGAATTCCATTCATTCCAATGGAGTTCTGCTCATTCTGGGGTGTGCCAATGTGGCGGCCTGTGGCTTCAAAGCCTCTTTGGCCGTTACAAAGCATCAGCAATCCAGGGTTTATACACATCATTGGGGAGAGACCATAGAAAAGATGAATGCACAAAAAACAATGCACCTGCAGGGTCCCTATGCCCATCAATTTACATTCCGAGTTCAGATCCAAACACTTGCTTAGGTCACATGTAATCAGAATAATTAAAGAGTATATATGGAACTTGTGCCTCTGGGGGTGCTCTTGATCCAAAAGTGGTCCCCCAAACGGAGAGTAATATTGTCCAGATATTAGGCCAAAATTTGATGTAAAAAAATTAACAACTAATCTTAGTCTTCAACTGAGTTTATTGTTCAATGACTGAATGCATTTCTGTTAAACTGCAGGTGAAAATACACAATGTATAATAATTCAAAACGAAATGTTTCAAAGTACAGTATGTGGAGAGCTATAACACTGTTGATGGGTTGATTTTTCGACAACGATTGGGCTCTGTTTACATGGTATATGATATTTACTTGTAATTCATCTTAAGAAATAGGCATATACATGTCCCAAAATAACTTTTTTTAAGCTATTTAAGAGCCTCTTGGACCTAGACTTGGCGCTCCGGTACTGCTTGCCGTGCGGTAGCAGAGAGAACAGTCTATGACTAGGGTGGCTGGAGTCTTTGACAATTTTTAGGGCCTTCCTCTGACACCGCCTGGTATAGAGGTCCTGGATGGCAGGAAGCTTGGCCCCGGTGATGTACTGGGCTGTACGCCGTACGCACTACCCTCTGTAGTGCCTTGCGGTCAGAGGCCAAGCAGTTGCCATACCAGGCAGTGAACCAACCCGTCAGGATGCTTTCGATGGTGCAGCTGTAAAACCTTTGAGGATCTGAGGACCCATGCCAAATCTTTTCAGTCTACTGAGGGGGAATAGGTTTTGTCGTGCCCTCTTCACAACTGTCTTGGTGTGCTTGGACCATGTTCGTTTGTTGGTGATGTCGACGCCAAGGAACTTGAAGCTCTCATCCTGCTCCACTACAGCCCCGTCAATGAGAATGGGGGCGTGCTCGGTCCTCCTTTTCTAGCAGTCCACAATCTCCTCCCTATAGGCTGTCTCATCGTTGTCGGTGATCAGGCCTACCACTGTTGTGTCAACAGAAAACGTAATGATGGTGTTGGAGTCGTGCCTGGCCTTGCAGTCATGAGTGAACAGGGAGTACAGGAGGGGGCTGAGCACCTGGGGGCGGCCCATCATGAGGTCCAGGATCCAGTTACAGAGGGAGGTGTTTAGTCCCAGGGTCCTTAGCTTTAGTGATGAGCTTTGAGGGCACTCTGGTGTTGAACACTGAGCTGTAGTCAATGAAGAGCATTCTCACATAGGTGTTCCTTTTGTCCAGGTGTGGACCTTTTGGTGTGGTATGCAAATTGGAGTGGGTCTAGGGTTTCTGGGATAATGGTGTTGATGTGAGCCATGACCAGCCTTTCAAAGCGTTTCATGGCTACAGACGTGAGTGCTACGGGTCGGTAGTCATTTAGGCAGGTTATCTTAATTTTTCTTGGGCACAGGGACTATGGTGGTCTGTTTGAAACATGTTGGTGTTACAGACTCAGACAGGGAGAGGTTGAAAATGTCAGTGAAGACACTTGCCAGTTGGTCAGCGCATGCTCGGAGTACACGTCCTGGTAATCCGTCTGGCCCTGCGGCCTTGTGAATGTTGACCTGTTTGAAGGTCTTACTCACATCGACTGCGGACAGCGTGATCACACAGTCGTCCGGAACAGCTGAGGGTCTCATGCATGTTTCAGTGTTACCTGCCTCGAAGCGAGCATAGAAGTTATTTAGCTCATCTGGAAGGCTCGTGTCACTGGGCAGCTCGCGGCTGTGCTTCCCTTTGTAGTCTGTAATAGTTTGCAGGCCCTGCCACATCTGACGAGCGTCGGAGCCGGTGTAGTACGATTTAATGTTAGTCCTGTATTGGCACTTTGCCAGTTTAATGGTTCGTCGGAGGGCACAGCGGGATTTCTTATAAGATCTCTGGCGCTCTATGTCGACAGGTTCCCGCTCCTTAGCAGAGGTGACCTGTCCGCTCCTGATCCCTGGGATCGTCATCTTGGTTGCGGCTGGAGCCGTGCGTCAGGGAGGGGGTACTGTCACTTGTGCTCCCTCTCCGGCCTCTAGGTCACCAGGCTGCTCGTTATGGCGCACACCTGTCACCATCGTTCTTTCCATCGGTCTTTCCAACATGGTGTAGCAGTTCAGACGTCCTTTGTTCTCCTCTTATCGTGTCCCGTGTATATATATATTTACATATTTTCTTTGCATAACTTTTTACATATCTTTTTTCTAAAAACTCAACCTCAAAACACTCTCCTGCAACCCGCCTCACCATTTTAAAAAAAAGTATTATTTACCTCAAATCTGAAATCCACAACAGAAGCTAGCCAGAGGTTAGCCATTTCACTGGCTAACGTTGGAGTTCAGCTAGCCACGGTTAGCGGTCCTCAGCTATCCATTAGCTCGAAAAGCTATCGCCAGTTTTTGTACAGCGCGACTCAGACCAGAGCATACCGGACCTGTTCTCTCTCCATATCCCTAGATTTCTACCGCAGGCCCTGGACTTTTACACCTGGATCTTGCAGCGAGCTAGCTGCTACCTGATTGACTATTGGCAAATGTCGGTCCTGGAGCTAACATAAATTATTCCGGAGCTAGCCAGCTGAAGCGTTCCATCAGCCACTCCTGGTCTATTCCGGAGCAAGCCAGCAGAAAACTTCCTTCAGCCACTACTGGGCTACAATCAACCCTCCGGACCTGTTTTTTAATGCCGATGCGGAGCCCCATCGGGCCTTCACGACTGGACCACCAACGTTATCTGCCCGAGGGAGTTATCCAACTGGCCCCTCCGTTGCGACCTAACCTGAACGCCCATTTGCGGCCCGCTAATCGTTAGCTATCTTATCGGCTGCTATCTGAATAGGTCTATCGGACAACTTTTTTGGGCCACTATAACTATAACTATTTTGCCAATTGGACTGGTCCCCCCTACCACACGGAACCCCACTAATCTACAGACGGAAACGCACGAGGTGGCTAAAAACAGACCTCCCTCCATCTTCTACCAGCTTGCTACCTATGGCTCGGCTAGCTATCTAATTCTCACTGGACCCTTTGATCACTCGGCTAAGCATGCCTCTCCTTAATGCCAATATGCCTTGTCCAATGCTGTTCTAGTTAGTGTTAATTGGCTTATTTCACTGTAGAGCCTCTAGCCCTGCTCATTATACCTTATCCAACCTCTCAGTTCCTCCACCCACACATGCTATGACATCTTCTGGTTTCAATGATGTTTCTAGGGACAATATCTCTCTCATCATCACTAAATGCCTAGGTTTACCTCTGTATTCACATCCTACCATACCTTTGTCTGTACATTATACCTTGAAGCTATTTTATGGCCCCCAGAAACCTCCTCCATTTTCTCTCTATTCCGGATGTCACAGACGACCAATTCTGATAGCTTTTAGCCGTACCCTTATCCTCATCCTTCTCTGGTCCTCTGGTGATGTTGACGTGAATCCAGGCCCTGCAGTGCCTAGCTCCACTCCTACTCCCCAGGTGCTCTCTTTTGATGACTTCTGTAACCGTAATAGCCTTGGTTTCATGCATGTTAACATTAGAAGCCTCCTCCCTAAGTTTGTTTTATTCACTGCTTTAGCACACTCTGCCAACCCGGATGTCCTAGCCGTGTCTGAATCCTGGCTTAGGAAGTCCACCAAAAACTCTGAAATCTTCATCCCTAACTACAACGTTTTCAGACAAGATAGAACGGCCAAAGGGGGCGGTGTTGCAATCTACTGCAGAGATAGCCTGCAGAGTTCTGTCCTACTATCCAGGTCTGTACCCAAACAATTTGAACTTCTACTTCTAAAAATCCATCTCTCTAAAAACAAGTCTCTTACCGTTGCCGCCTGCTATAGACCACCCTCGGCCCCCAGCTGTGCTCTGGACACCATATGTGAACTGATTGCCCCCATCTATCTTCAGAGCTCGTGCTACTTGGTGACCTAAACTGGGACATGCTTAACACCCCAGCCATCCTACAATCCAAGCTTGATGCCCTCAATCTCACACAAATTATTAATGAACCCACCAGGTACCACCCCAAAGCCGTAAACACTGGCACCCTCATAGATATCATCATAACAAACTTGCCCTCTAAATACACCTCTGCTGTTTTCAACCAAGATCTCAGTGATCACTGTCTCATTGCCTGCATCCGTAATGTATCAGCGGTCAAACGACCTACACTCATCACTGTCAAACGCTCCCTGAAACATTTCAGCGAGCAAGCCTTTCTAATCAACCTGGCCCTGGTATCCTGGAAGGATATTGACCTCATCCCGTCAGTAGAGGATGCCTGGTTATTTTTTTTAAATGCCTTCCTCACCATATTAAATAAGCATGCCCCATTCAAGAAATTTAGAACCAGGAACAGATATAGCCCTTGGTTCTCCCCAGACCTGACTGCCCTTAAACAATACAAAAACATCTGGTGGCGTTCTGCATTAGCATCGAACAGCCCCCGTGATATGCAACTTTTCAGGGAAGTTAGAAACCAATATACACAGACAGTTAGAAAAGCCAAGGTTAGCTTTTTCAAACAGAAATGTGCTTCCTGCAACACAAATTCAAAAAAGTTCTGGGACATTGTAAAGTCCATGGAGTATAAGAACACCTCCTCCCAACTGCCCACTGCACTGAGGATAGAAAACACTGTCACCACCGATAAACCCACTATAATTGAGAATTTCAATAAGCATTTTTCTACGGCTGGCCATGCTTTCCACCTGGCTACCCCTACTGCATTCAAAAGCACTGCACCCCCCACAGCTACTCGCCCAAGCCTTCCCCATTTCTCCTTCTCCCAAATCCATTCAGCTGATGTTCTGAAAGAGCTGCAAAATCTGGACCCCTACAAATCAGCCGGGCTAGACAATCTGGACCCATTCTTTCTAAAATGATCTGCCGAAATTATTGCAACCCCTATTACTAGCCTGTTCAACCTCTCTTTCGTGTCGTCTGAGATTCCCATAGATTGGAAAGCAGCTGCTGTCATCCCCCTCTTCAAAGGAGGGGACACTCTTGACCCAAATTGCTACAGACCTATATCCATCCTACCCTGCCTTTCTAAGGTCTTCGAAAGCCAAGTCAACAAACAGATGACCTACCATTTCGAATCCCACCGCACCTTCTCCGCTATGCAGTCTGGTTTCAGAGCTGGTCATGGGTGCACCTCAGCCACGCTCAAGGTCCTAAACGATATCGTAACCGCCATCGATAAGAAACAATACTGTGCTGCCGTTTTCATTGACCCGGCCAAAGCTTTCAACTCTGTCAATCACCACATCCTCATCGGCAGACTCAATAGCCTTGGTTTCTCAAAGGATTGCATCGCCTGGTTCACCAACTACTTCTCTGATAGAGTTCAGTGTGTCAAATCGGAGGGCCTGTTGTCCAGACCTCTGGCAGTCTCTATGGGGGTGCCACAGGGTTCAATTCTCGGGCCATCTCTTTTCTCTGTATACATCAATGATGTCGCTCTTGCTGCTGGTGAGTCTCTGATCCACCTCTACGCAGACGACACCATTCTGTATACTTCTGGCCCTTCTTTGGACACTGTGTTAATTAACAACCCTCCAGACGAGCTTCAATGCCATACAACTCTCCTTCCGTGGCCTCCAACTGCTCCTAAATACAAGTAAAACTAAATGCATGCTCTTCAAACGATCGCTGCCTGCACCTGCCCGCCTGTCCAGCATCACTACTCTGGACGGTTCTGACTTAGAATATGTGGACAACTACAAATACCTAGGTGTCTGGTTAGACTGTAAACTCTCCTTCCAGACTCACATCAAACATCTCCAAACCAAAGTTAAATCTAGAATTGGCTTCCAATTTCGTAACAAAGCATCCTTCACTCATGCTGCCAAACACACCCTCGTAAAACTGACCATCCTACCGATCCTCGACTTCGGCGATGTCATTTAGAAAATAGCCTCCAATACCCTACTCAACAAACTGCAGTCTATCACAGTGCCATCCGTTTTGTCACCAAAGCCCCATATACTACCCACCACTGCGACCTGTACGCTCTCGTTGGCTGGCCTTTGCTTCATAATCGTCGCCAATCCCACTGGCTTCAGGTCATCTACAAGAACCTGCTAGGTAAAGTCCCCCCGTATCTCCGCTCACTGGTCACCATAGCAGCACCCACCTGTAGCACGCGCTCCTGCAGGTATATCTCTCTGGTCACCCCCAAAGCCAATTCCTCCTTTGGCCGTCTCTCATTCCAGTTCTGTGCTGCCAATGACTGGAGCGAACTACAAAAATCTCTGAAACTGGAAACACTTATCTCCCTCACTAGCTTTAAGCACCAGCTGTCAGCGCAGCTCACAGATCACTGCACCTGTACATAGCCCATCTATAATTTAGCCCAAACAACTACCTCTTCCCCTACTGTATTTATTTATTTTATTTTATTTTGCTCCTTTGCACCCCATTATTTATTTCTACATTGCACTTTCTTCTACTACAAATCTACCATTCCAGTGTTTTACTTGCTATATTGTATTTACTTTGCCACCATGTCCTTTTCTTGCCTTTACCTCCCTTATCTCACCTCATTTGCTCACATTGTATATAGACTTATTTTTCTACTGTATTATTGACTGTATGTTTGTTTTACTCCATGTGTAACTCTGTGTTGTTGTATGTTGTCGAACTGCTTTGATTTATCTTGGCCAGGTGACCGGTCCGCTCCTGATCCCTGGGATCGACATCTTGGTTGCGGCTGGAGCCGTGCGTCAGGGAGGGGGTACTGTCACTTGTGCTCCTTCTCCGGCCTCTAGGTCACCAGGCTGCTCGTTATGGCGCACACCTGTCACCATCGTTACGGTCATCAGCACGTTATGACACTCACCTGGACTCCATCCCCTCCCTGATTACCTGCCCTTAATATGCCACTCGCTTTGGTTCCTTCCTCAGGCGTCATTGTTTTTGTTTCAGATTTGTCTGTGCGGTGTTTGTGTTTCTTGTTTTCTATTATGTTTCCTTTATTGATTAAATCACTCACTCCCTGAACTTGCTTCGCAACTCTCAGTGCACATCGTTACACAAATATTTAAAAGACCGTTACATAGTATATGTAATATAGGTCTGTATAAACTACTTTACTAATCACCAGTTAAGTCTTTTTGCGTGGCCTCATCTAAAGTGTGGGCTACTTATACTTAAATACTAAATACTTTCTAAACAATATGTGTAAAACACATGGAAATTAAAAACAACAAAAAAATGTTTTAAGTGAAAATAGGCACTGGTCTGAAGCCGGAATGTTAAGGATATTCACATGAGTACCACATGAGTCTCAAATAAACCCCTAAAAAACCAAGCACAGGTGTTCAAAATCTGGTTTTATTCAAATTCAGCAATCCACATGAGTGTCAATTCACAGAGCGTCCATGAAGTTTGTCCAGTTTCCATAAAAGCTATGATTATTTTTCATATTTATTATTGCATAAAGTCATCAGTTTTCATAGACATAATTGTACATGTCATAATTTGTATTTTCTACTTATTTCTTATAACTAATAAGATTTTCCAAAAAAGCTTCAATGGCTCACTGCAGGCGTAGAATCAACATATCCGGAAACACTTCTGTTCCTCGGGGCACTGGCAATCTTTGTAACAGTACTCGGCACACATGTAGGTCCCCTTGGGCAGGGCACAGCGACCGGGCTTCACTATGGTAACAGAGAAAAAGCGGTCAGTTATACAGTAGAAACATAGGTGTTATAGGAATTTCCAGGTTAACAATCGAGAAAAGCAGTCGCAGGTAAAGTCAATCAAATCTATCAATAACAAATCTATCCATATAAAATGTATATGTAAAATGTATACATATGTATATGCAGCAGAAAAGCTGTAAAACCCCAAAAATATTTGTGTCCTCCAAAGAGGTGGATGGGTTAATAGTAATTATTTTTTATTTAGAAAAAAATTCTATCCAGTTTATTACAAGTTGCAACAGGGAAAGACTTCCAGCACAGAAGCAGAGAAAATGTCTAACTGGCATCTTGGAGACATGCCCTTTCTACTCTAATCAGACAGCACCAAATGTTCTGTAAGCACCAGCTCTAGAGGCTTGTAGGAAGTCAAAACAAACAGGCAATGACTTTGTCAGCTGCTACAGAATCACACAGTGTTCACAGAATGTCATCAATACAATATAACAGTGAAAAATCAGTGTGTCCTCGACCCTTGTAGCTCAAGTCTGGCGTCAATCTCTATCAACAGATATGAGAACAATCCACAACATTCAGCATCAAGTCTAGTGACCATCAACTCAGAGTGTCACAAGAAAAACACTGGAAATCATCTGTACACTGATTCTTTCTATTAAGGTATTACTATTACAATGAGTTGGAATTCTGTTGCTGACCCTTGACAAATTGTCAGCTTAATGTTCTGTGAATTGCTGTATCGTAAGAAACTTATGTTGCTACTCCTCTGAAGTCTGAGCCTGATATTCCCAAAATCCTTTTCCCTGAAATATACATTTGTATCACTTTATCAACAACAGCATATTATACACTGACTGAACAAACATGATCACCTGCTCATTCCATGACAGAGACTGACCAGGTGAATCCAGGTGAAAGCTATGATCCCATATTGATGTAACTTGTTAAATCCACTTCAATCAGTGTAGATGAAGGGGAGGAGACAGGTTAAAGAAGGATAAAGGATTTTTAAGCGTTGAGACAATAGACGGATTATGTATGTGTGCCATTCAGGAGGGTGAATGGGCAAGACAACAGATGTAAGTGCCTTTGAACAGGGTAGTGTAGTAGGTGCCAGGCGCACCAGTTTGACTGTGTCAAGAACTGCAACAGTGCTGGGTTTTTCAATCTCAACAATTTCCTGCGTGTATCAAAGATTTATTACATTTTTTATTTATTTTACTTTTTTTTAGCTAGGCAAGTCAGTTAAGAACAAATTCTTATTTTCAATGACTGCCTAGGAACAGTGGGTTAACTGCCTTGTTCTTAACAACAGATTTGAACCTTGTCAGCTCGGGGATTTTCTCTTGCAACCTTTCGGTTACTAGCCCAACGCTCTAACCACTAGGCTACCCTGCCACCAACAGTCCACCAACCAAAATACATCCAGCCAACATGACACAGCTGTGAGAAGCATTGGAGTCAACATGGGCCAGCATCCCAATGGACTGCTTTCAACACCTTGTAGAGTCCATGCCCTGATGAATTGAGGCTTTTCTGAGGGCAAAAGGGGGTGCAACTCAAAAAAAGGAAAGTGTTCCTAATGTTTGGTATACTCAGAGTGTATAGATGTTGCACAACATTGGTATATACTCTAAAGGCCTGCATGGATCTTGGAAATCTTATTAATTTAGTGCCTCAGCTCTAAAGAGAGTGTATGTGAAAAATATATATCTATGTGTATGAAATGTACATTACAAGCTCCAGCATTCTTGTTTCCAGAGTAATGCAGCAGTAATGAATGCAATAGATGGGTGTATTTTTCACTCTGGGACCATATCCTACCTGTGTAGGTGCAAAGCAGTCATGCCCACATCCATTGTGGCAGCATTTTTCATCATTGGGGCAGTCACTGTCATTGGAACATTACTCTGCACATATCCCCATGCCCCATCGTCTACGAGGGCACACTCCAGGCTTGTCTTTGGGAACACAATTTGAGCAGATGTCAGGGAACCCAATTTACCACAAAGAGACATGAACATGGACACAATTAGACTGAACCATTTTCTGAAAATCTGTCATATTTGTGTGGAGATGCTTACGATAAATGTTAGCTGCTACAGAATCAAACAGTGGTCACAGAATGTCATCAGTACAATACAACAGTGAATAATCAGTGTGTCCTCGGTCCTTGTACTTGGACATCCAGTCTGGCGTCAATCACTATCAACAGATATGAGAACAATCCATAACATTCAGCATCAAGTCTAGTGACCGTCAACCCACACCTTGAGTGTCACAACTAGGATACTGGAAATATTGTGTATTACATAAACTGTATACACTAAATGTTTTGTTGATCACTCTAAACTAAATATGATCTTTAGCGATCTTACATTTCCCCATTACAAATAGGTTTATGGTAGCAACTTGTCAGCCTACTGTCACGCCTTGACCAGAGAGAGCCTTTTTATGTCTCTATTTAGGTTTGGTCAGGGTGTGATTTGGGTGGGCATTCTATGTCCGTGTTTCTATGTTTGGGATTTCTTTGTTTCGGCCGGGTGTGACTCGCAATCAGGAACAGCTGTATATCGTTGTTGCTGATTGGGAGTCATACTTAGGCAGCCTGTTTTTCCATTGGGGTTTGTGGGTAGATATTTTCTGTTTAGTGTTTTGCACCTGCCGGAACTGTTCGGTTGTTCTTTTGTTTTGCTTGTTGCTTTAGTGTTCAGTTATACAGTAAAATGACGAACACTTACCATGCTGCATTTTGGTCTGATTTCTCTTCCCCTTCATCCGAGGACAACGAAGACCGTTACACCTACACTGACACTTCCCATTGAAGTCGTTCTATTATGTGACTTCTTAATTGAGTGTCTTAGCTCTAAAGAGAGCTCCAGCATTCTTGTTTCCAGAGTAATGCAGCAGTAATGAATGCAATAGATGGGTGTATCTGTCACTCTGGGACCATATCCTACCTGTGTAAGGTGCAATGCAGACATGCCCACATCCATTGTAGCAGCATTTTTCATCATTGGGGCAGTCACTGTCATTGGAACATAACTCTGCACATATCCCTATGCCCCATCGTCTACGAGGGCACACTCCAGGCTTGCCTTTGGGAACACAATTTGAGCAGATGTCAAGGAACCCAACTTACCACAAAGAGACATGAACATGGACACAATTGGACTGAACCATTTTCTGAAAATCTGTCATATTTGTGTGGAGATGCTTACGATAAATGTTAGCTGCTACAGAATCAAACAGTGGTCACAGAATGTCATCAGTACAATACAACAGTGAATAATCAGTGTGTCCTCGGTCCTTGTACTTGGACATCCAGTCTGGTGTCAATCACTATCAACAGATATGAGAACAATCCATAACATTCAGCATCAAGTCTAGTGACCGTCAACCCACACCTTGAGTGTCACAACTAGGATACTGGAAATATTGTGTATTACATAAACTGTATACACTAAATGTTTTGTTGATCACTCTAAACTAAATATGATCTTTAGCGATCTTACATTTCCCCATTACAAATAGGTTTATGGTAGCAACTTGTCAGCCTACACTGACTCTTCCCATTGAAGTCTTACTATTATGTGACTTCTTAATTGAGGGTCTTAGCTCTAAAGAGAGCTCCAGCTTTCTTGTTTCCAGAGTAATGCAGCAGTAATGAATGCAATAGATGGGTGTATCTGTCACTCTGGGACCATATCCTACCTGTGTAAGGTGCAATGCAGACATGCCCACATCCATTGTGGCAGCATTTTTCATCATTGGGGCAGTCACTGTCATTGGAACATAAATCTGCACATATCCCTATGCTCCATCGTCTACGAGGGCACACTCCAGGCTTGTCTTTGGGAACACAATTTGAGCAGATGTCAGGGAACCCAACTTACCACAAAGAGACATGAACATGGACACAATTAGACTGAACCAATTTCTGAAAATCTATCATGTTTGTGTCGAGATTGATTTGACAAATAGGAATTTGCATCTATGGAACGTTTGTAGGCCATGCTCCAAGTAATTTAGTGTTTAATTAATAGTTTTAGAGACATTTGTCCCCAATCATCAATGTTTCCCCCATAACACCCATGAAAATGCATGACAGCCTTCTGAACACTCACAATCTATTGGTTCAAATATGTAGGTTGAAAACATTGTATGTTAACTAAAAAGGGCTGTGCAACTGGTTACACACAGACACACAAATAGTGTTTTTCTGATGCCCAAATAAACATTTCTAGATAAATTAACGTATGAGACAAGTTGACAAACACATCATTATATGTTGACTGAATTGTTGCATATGTTTTGTCAAGTTGGAGCTAAGTTTGGGCCAACTAAAAATGTTAAGTTCAGGTCACACTTTTATCAAGAAGTTGAATAAACTGAAAAAGGCTTTGGAACCACTTACTTCATAATAATTAGTTGAAACAACTAGAATTGTTTTTACAGTGTATGCGTAAAATGGCCAAGGGTAGGCTGGATTGTTTCAAAGTCATAATGACTGGCTTGTATTTTTAGTAAGGTAGCAACAAAATAGTTTTCAAAGGGGCTATGCACAATTATAGGCTATTGTTTATAACCACTTAGGTAGGCTATAACACCTAAGTCAAGTGGAGCAGGCTTCTTCTAAAAACTCATCAAATTGTCACAGTTGGTTTCATGACAAATAATGCAAAGTAGGCAAATTAGAAGAACTCACCTGTAGCAGAGACTATTTTCAAATCTACAAATGCCAACAGAAAAAGAACCAAAGCACAACGCGCTGACAAATTCATGTCCATGCTGACTTCAAGACTGTTAGAGCAAATGCAGTCCAAATCAATTTCATCGAAGAGGAGGAGACCATAATATATATTAACCTTAGATGACTGACAGGGGGCGCTGCTAAGAAGCCACCGCACAGCCATTTTGGTACTCCTCCTTCATTGTAAAAAAAGCTATAGAAATGCATTTATTAATATCTACATTTGTTTTTTGACATTACAGACACCTTAATGTATACATGAAAATTATATTAATTGAACTGAACATGAACATTTTATATTTTGAGAGTGTTAATGTTACTGCCCCACCACAACAAAGAATTACTTAAATACATGAAATTGTGTCCTTGAAACATTTTATTGAAATATTGTAGAATTCCATTAATTCCTATGGAGTTCTGCTCATTCTGGGGTGTGCCAATGTGGCTGCCTGTGGCTTCAAAGCCTCTTTGGCCATTACAAAGCATCAGCAATCCAGGGTTTATACACATCATTGGGGAGAGACCATAGAAAAGATGAATGCACAAAAAACAATGCACCTGCAGGGTCCCTATGCCCATCTATTTACATTCCGAGTTCGGATCCAAACACTTGCTTAGGTCACATGTAATCAGAATAATTAAAGAGGATATATGGAACTTGTGCCTCTGGGGGTGCTCTTGATCCAAAAGTGGTCCCCCAAACAGAGAGTAATATTGTCCAGATATTAAGCCAAAAATTGATGTAAACTATTAACAACTAATCTCAGTCTTCAACTGAGTTTATAGTTCAATGACTGAATGCATTTCTGTTAAACTGCAGGTGAAAATCCACAATGTATAATGATTCATAACGAAATGTTTCAAAGTACAGTATGTGGAGAGCTATAACACTGTTGATGGGTTGATTTTTCGACAACGGTTGGGCTCTGTTTACATGGTATATGATATTTACTTGTAATTCATCTTAAGAAATAGGCCTATACATGTCCCAAAATAACTTTTTTAATTTCTATCAAAGCTTTTCTCTCTCATCTGTCAAGTTCATGATGGGCAGACCTATACGCGTTTATCATTTTACTACGCTGATATCTTGTGGCGGACTAAATAAATGCTCAACATTGGATTTTCTTACATTATTCTCTCACAATAACTTTGTAGGACTATACACATTACATTCTATATGACTGACTGTTAACCTGTCTCCTACCCTTCATCTACACTGATTAAAGTGGTTTTAACAGGTGAAATGAATAAGGGATCGCAGCTTTCACCTGGTCAGTCTATATCAGTCTATGTTCATAATGTTTTGTACAGTCAGTCTACAACACGTTGTGGTTGACAAAGTGATTAGCCATTTGATTCGCTGTTCAGAAGTCTTATGGCTTGGGGAAGAAGCTATTTAGGAGCCTCTTGGACCTAGACTTGGCGCTCCGGTACTGCTTGCCGTGCGGTAGCAGAGAGAACAGTCTATGACTAGGGTGGCTGGAGTCTTTGACAATTTTTAGGGCCTTCCTCTGACACCGCCTGGTATAGAGGTCCTGGATGGCAGGAAGCTTGGCCCCGGTGATGTACTGGGCTGTACGCCGTACGCACTACCCTCTGTAGTGCCTTGCGGTCAGAGGCCAAGCAGTTGCCATACCAGGCAGTGAACCAACCCGTCAGGATGCTCTCGATGGTGCAGATGTAAAACCTTTGAGGATCTGAGGACCCATGCCAAATCTTTTCAGTCTACTAAGGAGGAATAGGTTTTGTTGTGCCCTCTTCACAACTGTCTTGGTGTGCTTTGACCATGTTAGTTTGTTGGTGATGTGGACGCCAAGGAACTTGAAGCTCTCATCCTGCTCCACTACAGCCCCGTCAATGAGAATGGGGGCGTGCTCGGTCCTCCTTTTCCTGCAGTCCACAATCATCTCCTTTGTCTTGTTCACGTTGAGAGGGGGATGTTGTCCTTGCACCACACGGTCAGGTCTCTGACCTCCTCCCTATAGGCTGTCTCATCGTTGTGTCATCAGCAAACTTAATGATGGTGTTGGAGTCGTGCCTGGCCGTGCAGTCATGAGTGAACAGGGAGTGCAGGAGGGGGCTGAGCAAGCACCCCTACCCTTACCGCCCATCATGAAGTCCAGGATCCAGTTACAGAGGGAGGTGTTTAGTCCCAGGGTCCTTAGCTTAGTGATGAGCTTTGAGGGCACTATGGTTTTGAACACTGAGCTGTAGTCAATGACGAGCATTCTCACATAGGTGTTCCTTTTGTCCAGGTGTGACAAGGCAGTGTGGAATGCAATAGAGATTGCATCATCTGTGGATCTTTTGGTGTGGTATGCAAATTGGAGTGGGTCTAGAGTTTCTGGGATAATTGTGTTGATGTGAGCCATGACCAGCCTTTCAAAGCTTTTCATGGCTACAGACGTGAGTGCTATGGGTCGGTAGTCATTTAGGCAGGTTATCTTAGTTTTACTTGGGCACAATGGTGGTGGGACTATGGTGGTCTGCTTGAAACATGTTGGTATTACAGACTCAGACAGGGAGAGGTTGAAAATGTCAGTGAAGACACTTGCCAGTTGGTCAGCGCATGCTCGGAGTACACGTCCTGGTAATCCGTCTGGCCCTGCGGCCTTGTGAATGTTGACCTGTTCGAAGGTCTTACTCACATCGGCTGCGGAGAGCATGATCACTCAGTCGTCCGGAACAGCTGAGGGTCTCATGCATGTTTCAGTGTTACCTGCCTCGAAGCGAGCATAGAAGTTATTTAGCTCATCTGGAAGGCTCGTGTCACTGGGCAGCTCGCGGCTGTGCTTCCCTTTGTAGTCTGTAATAGTTTGCAGGCCCTGCCACATCTGACGAGCGTCGGAGCCGGTGTAGTACGATTTAATGTTAGTCCTGTATTGGCACTTTGCCTGTTGGATGGGTCGTCGGAGGGCATAGTGGGATTAATTATAAGATCTCTGGCGCTCTAGGTCTACAGTCTCACGCTCCTTAGCAGAGGTGACCGGTCCGCTCCTGATCCCCGGGCTCGTCATCTTGGTTGCGGCTGGAGCCGTGCGTCAGGGAGGGGGTACTGTCACTTGTGCTCCTTCTCCGGCCTCTAGGTCACCAGGCTGCTCGTTATGGCGCACACCTGTCACCATCGTTATGGTCATCAGCGTTTTATGACACTCACCTGGACTCCATCACCTCCTTGATTACCTGCCCTATATATGTCACTCGCATTGGTTCCTTCCTCAGGCGTCATTGTTTCTGTTTCAGTTTTGTCTGTGTGGTGTTTGTGTTTCTTGTTTTCTATTATATTTTGTTTATTGATTAAATCACTCACTCCCTGAACTTGCTTCCCAACTCTCAGGGCACATCATTACACAAATATTTATCAGACCATTACATAGTATATGTAATATAGGTCTGTATAAACTACTTTACTAATCATCAGTTAAGTCTTTTTGCGTGGCCTCATCAAAAGTGTGGGCGATTTATACTTAAATACTGAATACTTTCTAAACAATAAGCACACAGTATTCCAAAACGTTCACGCAGTTGTAATACTGTGATGTGTAACTTCAGACAACCTCTGTTGAGTAACATTATGTTTTTAGTCCACAAATGCTTTTCTTAATTACATAAATGCTTCAAAATTCCCAAAAAGTGACATTAGCTGATGAAGATTATCTCATAGAACAAAATGTATAAGATATCCTAAACCTGTCTTCACCACAAAACTTATTTTCCGTGTTTATCCAAAAACCCTACAAAACTCCATACAATTTTCCTGAAGCTTTGTTCAAAGAACCATGGCGGAGTTGGTCCCTACAAAGAGAAATCATTACTATTGCTCTCTATACATGTTAGCAATTGGGAGTCTCCAACCCTTGCTAAAGTAACCTCACAGCCCAATCCCCCCACCCCCCCTTCGCTAATTTCACCACCAGCAAACCATTAAAAAAGAATCTCACCCATCTACACACAATATCTCATAATGACAGTGAAAACATGATTTTAGAAATGTTTGCTAATTATTGAAAGTGAAGTACAGAAATATCTCATTTACATACAGGACCAGTGAAACGTTTGGACACACCTACTCATTCCAGGATTTTTTAATTTTTTTAAAACTATTTTCTACATTGTGTAATAATAGTGAAGACTATGAAATAACACATATGGAATCATGTAGTAACCAAGAAAGTGTTAAACAAATAAAAATATATTTTAAATTCTTCTTAGTCGCCACACTTTGCCTTGATGACAGCTTTGCGCACTCTCGGCATTCTCTCAACCAGCTTCACCTGAAATGCTTTTCCAGCAGTCTTGAAGGAATTCCCCACATATGCTGAGCACTTGTTGGCCCTTCCTCCCCAATTAAGGTGCCACCAACCTCCTGTGCAAGACAACCATTTTCAAAAGGGGTCTCTTTGCTGTTAAACAGATTAAAACCATCAATTTCTGGTGGATTGACAATGGAACTCTGTTTAAAGTATCATTTTTAAATGAAGCCAAACAGAGTAGGTTACTATTTAAATGTTATCCTCCAGAAGAAGGCAGAACATAGGCTATATTACAGCAAATAATATGTTGAATCTCGAAAGTACTGAGAGAGGAAAAAACATACAAAATTATAACCAGTTTATCACAGCTCTGCCACAAAAATGGAAGAGGCAGTTCCTTAAAAGAGAAAGGAACGAATTCATCGTAAATGGCTTAAAATGACCAATATAAATCGTAACATGTATCAGTTTCACTTATGGTCAAGAGGGTTGACAACTATACCGCATTAAATTCAACATAGTTGGGAACAGATTTTCGATATCCCAATACCATGGCATCAGATTTATGAAGTAATATACAAAGTAACAATTGAAGCATCAATCCTTAATTTTCAATTTAAGCTATTATATTAAATTCTCGCTAGATAAAGAATGCTCAGTATATGGGGCATTGAACAGAATCAATAGAGTATCTATTTTGGTACTGTCCATCGGTGGCTTGTTTTTAGAGTCAGGTTCAGGAATGGTTGTTGCCATGGGTACCACTGGGCGCACATTTGGGGTTTTTGCCCTAGCACTACACTGCTGATTCAAATAACCAACTCATCATCAAGCTTTGATTATTTTCATCAGCTGTGTAGCGCTAGAGCAAAAACCAAAACGTGTACCCAGGAGGAGCCCCAGGACCGAGTTTGGGAAACCATGCCCTATAGTACTGCCCAGGGAAACAGTGATTTAATGCAAAGTGTTGGATTGTGGGCATGCGCCTGCCACGGAGGAGCATCCAAATCTTCCACTGTTTGATGTCAGAGTTGCTCACCATTGTCCCAGGGAGCAATCGGACTACCTCCAAATCAGCTCGCATCTGACGCACCAGGGCTGTCCCCTTTGTGTGTCCCAAGTTGTTTCCACCGAGATGGATGAATGTATTCACGGTCACAACTCGTCTCAGCGAGAGAGAATATTTCAGAACCCTTCCACTGAGAACTGCTCGGCCATATTTCTGGCTTGTGTAGTCATCTATCTAGCCAGCTACATTGTGTAATCGCATAGTAAATATTTGCTTCAGTCTTTGTTTCCTTGCTCTCGCCAATTTTCTATGAGCAACGATCAGTAGGATTATGAGCAGGGATCTTATCAATAAATAAAACGTACAACATTGTGAAGATTCACAAGGAGGGCATGTTAAACTGTATTATAAAGTGGGTGGTTCGTGCCCCGAATGCTGATAGGCTGACAGCCATGATGTATCAGAACATATACCACTTGTATGACAAATCATTTATTTTTACTCCTTTAATTACGTTGGCAACCTATTTATAATAGCAATAAGGCTCCTCGGGGGTTTGTGGTGTATGGCCAATATACCACGGCTAAGGGCTGTATCTCCAGGCACTCCGTTTTGCATCGTGCTAAGAACAGTCCTTAGCATGGTATATTGGCCATATACCACACATCCTCGTGCCTTATTGCTTAATTATAATGTTGTATAATAAGGTTGCATGATCACCTTCCTGTGTAAAACACATGGAAATTAAAAACAAAAAACTATGTTTTAAGTGAAAATAGGCACTGGTCTGAAGCCGGAAAATGAAGGATAGTCACATGACCACCACATGAGTCTCAAATAAACCCCTAAAAAACCAAGCACAGGTGTTCAAAATCTTGTTTTATTCAAATTCAGCAGTCCACGTGAGTTTGTCAATTCACATACCGTCCATGAAGTTTGTCCAGATTCCATAAAAGCTATGATTATTTTTCATTTTTATTATTGCATAAAGTCATCAGTTTTCATAGACATAATTGTACATGTAATAATTTGAATTTTCCAGTTATTTCTTATAACTAATAAGAATTTCCAATAAAGCTTCAATGGCTCACTGCAGGCGTAGAATCAACATATCCGGAAACACTGCTGTTCCTCGGGGCACTGGCCATCTTTGTAACAGTACTCGGCACACATGTAGGTCCGCTTGGGCAGGACACAGCGACCGGGCTTCACTATGGTAACAGAGAAAAAGCGGTCAGTTATACAGTAGAAACATAGGTGTTATAGGAATTTCCAGGTTAACAATCGAGAAAAGCAGTCGCAGGTAAAGTCAATCAAATCTATCCATAACAAATCTATCCATATAAAATGTATATGTAAAATGTATATATATGTATATGCAGCAGAAAAGCTGTAAAACCCCCAAAATGTTTGTGTCCTCCAAAGAGGTGGATGGGTTAATAGTAATTATTTTTTATTTAGAAAAAAATTATATCCAGTTTATTACAAGTTTCAACAGGGAAACACTTCCAGCACAGAAGCAGAGAAAATGTCTAACTGGCATCTTGGAGACATGCCCTTTCTACTCTAATCAGACAGCACCAAATGTTCTGTAAACACCAGCTCTAGAGGCTTGTAGGAAGTCAAAACAAACAGGCAGTGACTTTGTCAGCTGCTACAGAATCACACAGTGTTCACAGAATGTCATCAATACAATATGACAGTGAATAATCAGTGTGACCTCGACCCTTGTACCTCAAGTCTGGCGGCAACCTCTATCAACAGATATGAGAACAATCCATAACATTCAGCATCAAGTCCAGTGACCATCAACTCACACCTTGAGTGTCACAAGTAGAACACTGGAAATCATCTGTATACTGATTCTTTCCATTAAGGTATTACTATTACAATGAGTTGGAATTCTGTTGGTGGCCCTTGACACATTGTCAGCTTAATGTTCTGTGAATTGCTGTATCGTAAGAAACGTATGTTGCTACTCCTCTGAAGTCTCAGCCTGATATTCCCAAAATCCTGTTCCCTGAAATATGCATTTGTATCACTTTATCAACAACAGCATATTATACACTGACTGAACAAAACATTATGAACACCTGCTCATTCCATGACAGAGACTGACCACTAGGCAACCCTGCCGCCAACGGTCCACCAACCAAAGGACATCCAGCCGACATGACACAACTGTGAGAAGCATTGGAGTCAACATGGGCCAGCATCCCTATGGACTGCTTTCAACACCTTGTAGAGTCCATGCCCTGATGAATTGAGGCTTTTCTGAGGGCAAACGGGGGTGCAACTCAAAAAAAGGAAAGTGTTCCTAATGTTTGGTATACTCAGAGTGTATAGATGTTGCACAACATTGGTATATACTCTAAAGGCCTGCATGGATCTTGGAAATCTTCTTAATTTAGTGTCTCAGCTCTAAAGAGAGTGTACGTGAAAAATATATATCTATGTGTATGAAATGTACATTACAAGCTCCATCATTCTTGTTTCCAGAGTAATGCAGCAGTAATGAATGCAATAGATGGGTGTATCTGTCACTCTGGGACCATATCCTACCTGTGTAGGTGCAAAGCAGTCATGCCCACATCCATTGTGGCAGCATTTTTCATCATTGGGGCAGTCACTGTCATTGGAACATAACTCCGCACATATCCCTATGCCCCATCGTCTACGAGGGCACACTCCAGGCTTGCCTTTGGGAACACAATTTGAGCAGATGTCAAGGAACCCAACTTACCACAAAGAGACATGAACATGAACACAATTAGACTGAACCATTTTCTGAAAATCTGTCATATTTGTGTGGAGATGCTTACGATAAATGTTAGCTGCTACAGAATCAAACAGTGGTCACAGAATGTCATCAGTACAATACAACAGTGAATAATCAGTGTGTCCTCGGTCCTTGTACTTGGACATCCAGTCTGGCGTCAATCACTTTCAACAGATATGAGAACAATCCATAACATTCAGCATCAAGTCTAGTGACAGTCAACCCACACCTTGAGTGTCACAACTAGGATACTGGAAATATTGTGTATTACATAAACTGTATACACTAAATGTTTTGTTGATCACTCTAAACTAAATATGATCTTTAGCGATCTTACATTTCCCCATTACAAATAGGTTCATGGTAGCAACTTGTCAGCCTACACTGACGCTTCCCATTGAAGTCTTACTATTATGTGACTTCTTAATTGAGTGTCTTAGCTCTAAAGAGAGCTCCAGCTTTCTTGTTTCCAGAGTAATGCAGCAGTAATGAATGCAATAGATGGGTGTATCTGTCACTCTGGGACCATATCCTACCTGTGTAAGTTGCAATGCAGACATGCCCACATCCATTGTGGCAGCATTTTTCATCATTGGGGCAGTCACTGTCATTGGAACATAACTCTGCACATATCCCTATGCTCCATCGTCTACGAGGGCACACTCCAGGCTTGTCTTTGGGAACACAATTTGAGCAGATGTCAGGGAACCCAACTTACCACAAAGAGACATGAACATGGACACAAATTAGACTGAACCAATTTATGAAAATCTATCATGTTTGTGTCGAGATGGATTTGACAAATAGGAATTTGCATCTCTGGAAAGTTTGTAGGCCATGCTCCAAGTAATTTAGTGTCTAATTAATAGTTTTAGAGACATTTGTCCCCAATCATCAATGTTTCCCCCATAACACCCATGAAAATGCATGACAGCCTTCTGTACACTCACAATCTATTGGTTCAAATATGTAGGTTGAAAACATTGTATGTTAACTAAAAAGGCTGTGCAACTGGTTACACACAGACACACAAATAGTGCTTTTATGATGCCCAAATAAAAATCTGAGTTAAATGAACATATGAGACAAGTTGACAAACACATCATTATATGTTGACTTAATTTTTGCATATGTTTTGTAAAGTTGGAGCTACGTTTGGGCCAACAAAAAATGTTAAGTTCAGGTCACACTTTTATCTAGAAGTTGAATAAACTGAAAAAGGCTTTGGAACCACTTACTTCATAATAATTAGTTGAAACAACTAGAATTGTTTTTACAGTGTATGCGTAAAATGGCCAAGGGTAGGCTGGATGGTTTCAAAGTCATAATGACTGACTTGTATTTTTAGTAAGGTAGCAACAAATTAGTTTTCAAAGGGGCTGTGCACTTAGGTAGGCTATAACACCTAAGTCAAGTGTAGCAGGCTTCTTCAAAAAACTCATCAAATTGTCACAGTTTGTTTCATGACAAATAATGACAAATAATGCAAAGTAGGCTAATTAGAAGAACTCACCTGTAGCAGAGACTATTTTCAAATCTACAAATGCCAACAGAAAAAGAACCAAAGCACAACGCGCTGACAAATTCATGTCCATGCTGACTTCAAGACTGTTAGAGCAAATGCAGTCCAAATCAATTTCATAGAAGAGGAAGAGACCATAATATATATTAACCTTAGATGACTGACAGGGGGCGCTGCTAAGAAGCCACCGCACAGCCATTTTGGTACTCCTCCTTCATTGTAAAAAAAAGCTATAGAAATGCATTTATTAATGTCTACATTTGTTTTTTGACAAATATATTCTATTACAGTCACCTTAATGTATACATGAAAATTATATTAATTGAACTGAACATGAACATTTTATTTTTTGAGAGTGTTAATGTTACTGCCCCACCACAACAAAGAATTACTTAAATACATGAAATTGTGTCCTTGAAACATTTTATTTAAATATTGTAGAATTCCATTCATTCCTATGGAGTTCTGCTCATTCTGGGGTGTGCCAATGTGGCCGTTACAAAGCATCAGCAATCCAGGGTTTATACACATCATTGGGGAGAGACCATAGAAAAGATGAATGCACAAAAAACAATGCACCTGCAGGGTCCCGATGCCCATCAATTTACATTCCGAGTTCGGATCCAAACACTTCCTTAGGTCACATGTAATCAGAATAATTAAAGAGGATATATGGAACTTGTGCCTCTGGGGGTGCTCTTGATCCAAAAGTGGTCCCCCAAACGGAGAGTAATATTGTCCAGATATTAAGCCAAAATTTGATGTAAACAATTAACAACTAATCTCAGTCTTCAACTGAGTTTATAGTTCAATGACTGAATGCATTTCTGTTAAACTGCAGGTGAAAATCCACAATGTATAATGATTAATAACAAAATGTTTCAAAGTACAGTATGTGGAGAGCTATAACACTGTTGATGGGTTGATTTTTCGACAACGGTTGGGCTCTGTTTACATGGTATATGATATTTACTTGTAATTCATCTTAAAACCTGTTGAGGCCAGGGGGCAGGATCTTATCCCGGTATTGGGATTCATTGTCATGTGACCATGGCGGGGAATTCAAAACTGCAAGAGTAATCATTTCAAATAATCAAATAATCAACTATTTTCCTCCATTTGAAAGATATATCTCCTAAATCTAACCACGCTGTCCGATTTTCAGAGGCTTTACGGAGAATGCATAAAGTTAGGTTATGTGAGGAGAGTACATTGACAATAGCTGCGTGTAATGTTTAGCCAATTCAAAGAAGGGCATCAACAGACAGAAAACTAGCTAGAATTATGCACTTACCTTTGACAATCTGCATCAGATGACACTCATAGGACATTATGTTAGACAATACATGCATTTTTAGTTCCATCAAGTTCATATTTATATCCAAAAACAGCATTTACAGTCACGGTGAAATTCAGAATTTTTTTCGGCTCGAATGCTCCCAGTGAATCCAGCATTACAAATCACGGAATTACTATTCGAAAACATTGGTAAATTATAATATTGTCATTCAAAGAATAATATATTATCATCTCGTAATTGCTACCGAATGGCCAGATCTCAAAATAACTTTACTGGGAAATCACATTTTGCTATAAACTGGGTACTATGCTAACAACATAAGCTAAGCTATAAGCTAAGCTAAGCTATACCGTTAGCATTAGCATCATCTAATATCGATAATAACATTCTAAATATCCCCTTACCTTTGATTATCTCCATCAGAAGGCGCTGCCAGCGATCCCAGGTCCAGAACAAATGTGGTTTATTTTGATAAAGTTCATAATTTATGTCCAAATAGTTAGCGTTCAGTAGGCTCCCACAAAATGAGGTGGGCAGTGTAAAGTCACGCCGAAAAGCTAAAAAAAACCTAGTAAATAATCTATTTATGTTTGTTCAAACATGTCAAACGTTGTTTAGCATTAATCTTTTGGTCCATTTTTAACGTGAAACATCAGTAATATTTTCACACAACCTATCAAGTGTCTAGAATAAACGATTATGACAAAGACACTCTTCTCAGATTCATGCGCAGGCGCAAAAAATGAAGTGATGACGTGTCAACTTGTAAGCATTCTAATTCGGTCTGTATTCATCACAGATGCTTCAAACAACTTTCTAAAGATCGTTGACATCTAGTGGAAGCAGTAGGAGTTGCGAACTGAATCCTTTCTCACTGTGGTATCTTTAAAACAATGACACTAAATAGTACAGTCACAAAATTCTCATTTTTTTTAATCTATTTTTCACAGGTTTTTGCCTGCAATATGAGTTTTGTTATACTTACAGACACCATTCAAACTGTTTTAGAAAATTCAGAGTGTTAATAATATGCATATCCTAGCTTCTGAGTTGGTGTAGGAGGCAGTTAAAAATGGGCACATATTTTTTTCAAAATTCTCAATACTGCCCCCGTGGCCCGTAGAGGTTAAGAAATAGGCCTATACATGTCCCAAAATTACTTTTTTAATTTCTATCAAAGCTTTTCTCTCTCATCTGTCAAGTTCATGATGGGCAGACCTATACGCGTTTATCATTTTACTACGCTGATATCTTGTGGCGGACTAAATAAATGCTCAACATTGGATTTTCTTACATTATTCTCTCACAATAACGTTGTAGGACTATACACATTACATTCTATATGACTGACTGTTAACCTGTCTCCTACCCTTCATCTACACTGATTAAAGTGGTTTTAACAGGTGAAATGAATAAGGGATCGCAGCTTTCACCTGGTCAGTCTATATCAGTCTATGTTCATAATGTTTTGTACAGTCAGTCTACAACACGTTGTGGTTGACAAAGTGATTAGCCATTTGATTCGCTGTTCAGAAGTCTTATGGCTTGGGGAAGAAGCTATTTAGGAGCCTCTTGGACCTAGACTTGGCGCTCCGGTACTGCTTGCCGTGCGGTAGCAGAGAGAACAGTCTATGACTAGGGTGGCTGGAGTCTTTGACAATTTTTAGGGCCTTCCTCTGACACCGCCTGGTATAGAGGTCCTGGATGGCAGGAAGCTTGGCCCCGGTGATGTACTGGGCTGTACGCCGTACGCACTACCCTCTGTAGTGCCTTGCGGTCAGAGGCCAAGCAGTTGCCATACCAGGCAGTGAACCAACCCGTCAGGATGCTCTCGATGGTGCAGATGTAAAACCTTTGAGGATCTGAGGACCCATGCCAAATCTTTTCAGTCTACTGAGGAGGAATAGGTTTTGTTGTGCCCTCTTCACAACTGTCTTGGTGTGCTTTGACCATGTTAGTTTGTTGGTGATGTGGACGCCAAGGAACTTGAAGCTCTCATCCTGCTCCACTACAGCCCCGTCAATGAGAATGGGGGCGTGCTCGGTCCTCCTTTTCCTGCAGTCCACAATCATCTCCTTTGTCTTGTTCACGTTGAGAGGGGGATGTTGTCCTTGCACCACACGGTCAGGTCTCTGACCTCCTCCCTATAGGCTGTCTCATCGTTGTGTCATCAGCAAACTTAATGATGGTGTTGGAGTCGTGCCTGGCCGTGCAGTCATGAGTGAACAGGGAGTACAGGAGGGGGCTGAGCAAGCACCCCTACCCTTACCGCCCATCATGAAGTCCAGGATCCAGTTACAGAGGGAGGTGTTTAGTCCCAGGGTCCTTAGCTTAGTGATGAGCTTTGAGGGCACTATGGTTTTGAACACTGAGCTGTAGTCAATGACGAGCATTCTCACATAGGTGTTGCTTTTGTCCAGGTGTGACAAGGCAGTGTGGAATGCAATAGAGATTGCATCATCTGTGGATCTTGTGGTGTGGTATGCAAATTGGAGTGGGTCTAGAGTTTCTGGGATAATTGTGTTGATGTGAGCCATTATCAGCCTTTCAAAGCTTTTCATGGCTACAGACGTGAGTGCTACTGGTCGGTAGTCATTTAGGCAGGTTATCTTAGTTTTTCTTGGGCACAATGGTGGTGGGACTATGGTGGTCTGCTTGAAACATGTTGGTATTACAGACTCAGACAGGGAGAGGTTGAAAATGTCAGTGAAGACACTTGCCAGTTGGTCAGCGCATGCTCGGAGTACACGTCCTGGTAATCCGTCTGGCCCTGCGGCCTTGTGAATGTTGACCTGTTCGAAGGTCTTACTCACATCGGCTGCGGAGAGCATGATGACTCAGTCGTCCGGAACAGCTGAGGGTCTCATGCATGTTTCAGTGTTACCTGCCTCGAAGCGAGCATAGAAGTTATTTAGCTCATCTGGAAGGCTCGTGTCACTGGGCAGCTCGCGGCTGTGCTTCCCTTTGTAGTCTGTAATAGTTTGCAGGCCCTGCCACATCTGACGAGCGTCGGAGCCGGTGTAGTACGATTTAATGTTAGTCCTGTATTGGCACTTTGCCTGTTGGATGGGTCGTCGGAGGGCATAGTGGGATTAATTATAAGATCTCTGGCGCTCTAGGTCGACAGGCTCCCGGTCCTTAGCAGAGGTGACCGGTCCGCTCCTAATCCCCGGGCTCGTCATCTTGGTTGCGGCTGGAGCCGTGCGTCAGGGAGGGGGTACTGTCACTTATGCTCCTTCTCCGGCCTCTAGGTCACCAGGCTGCTCGTTATGGCGCACACCTGTCACCATCGTTATGGTCATCAGCGTGTTATGACACTCACCTGGACTCCATCACCTCCTTGATTACCTGCCCTATATATGTCACCCGCTTTGGTTCCTTCCTCAGGCGTCATTGTTTCTGTTTCAGTTTTGTCTGTGTGGTGTTTGTGTTTCTTGTTTTCTATTATATTTTGTTTATTGATTAAATCACTCACTCCCTGAACTTGCTTCGCAACTCTCAGGGCACATCATTACACAAATATTTATAAGACCATTACATAGTATATGTAATATAGGTCTGTATAAACTACTTTACTAATCATCAGTTAAGTCTTTTGCGTGGCCTCATCAAAAGTGTGGGCGATTTATACTTAAATACTGAATACTTTCTAAACAATAAGCACACAGTATTCCAAAACGTTCACGCAGTTGTAATACTGTGATGTGTAACTTCAGACAACCTCTGTTGAGTAACATTATGTTTTTAGTCCACAAATGCTTTTCTTAATTACATAAATGCTTCAAAATTCCCAAAAAGTGACATTAGCTGATGAAGATTATCTCATAGAACAAAATGTATAAGATCTCCTAAACCTGTCTTCACCACAAAACTTATTTTCCGTTTTTATCCAAAAACCCTACAAAACTCCATACAATTTTCCAGAAGCTTTGTTCAAAGAACCATGGCGGAGTTGGTCCCTACAAAGAGACATCATTACTATTGCTCTCTATACATGTTAGCAATTGGGAGTCTCCAACCCTTGCTAAAGTAACCTCACAGCCCAATCCCCCCACCCCCCCTTCGCTAATTTCACCACCAGCAAACCATTAAAAAAGAATCTCACCCATCTACACACAATATCTCATAATGACAGTGAAAACATGATTTTAGAAATGTTTGCTAATTTATTGAAAGTGAAGTACAGAAATATCTCATTTACATACAGGACCAGTCAAACGTTTGGACACACCTACTCATTCCAGGATTATAATTTTTTTTAAACTATTTTCTACATTGTGTAATAATAGTGAAGACTATGAAATAACACATATGGAATCATGTAGTAACCAAGAAAGTGTTAAACAAATAAAAATATATTTTAAATTCTTCTTAGTCGCCACACTTTGCCTTGATGACAGCTTTGCGCACTCTCGGCATTCTCTCAACCAGCTTCACCTGAAATGCTTTTCCAGCAGTCTTGAAGGAGTTCCCCACATATGCTGAGCACTTGTTGGCCCTTCCTCCCCAATTAAGGTGCCACCAACCTCCTGTGCTAGACAACCATTTTCAAAAGGGGTCTCTTTGCTGTTAAACAGATTAAAACCATCAATTTCTGGTGGATTGACAATGGAACTCTGTTTAAAGTATCATTTTTAAATGAAGCCAAACAGAGTAGGTTACTATTTAAATGTTATCCTCCAGAAGAAGGCAGAACATAGGCTATATTACAGCAAATAATATGTCTAATCTCGAAAGTACTGATAGAGGAAAAAACATTTTCTTGTAGAGAATGTATAAGGAAGGTATAATGTTAATGAATGACAGTGTAAACAACAAAGGTAAAATGATGTCACAAAAGCAATTAATCATGGTGTAAGGAAATGTATGCTCAATACAAAATTATAACCAGTTCATCACAGCTCTGCCACAAAAATGGAAGAGGCAATTACTTAAAAGAGAAAGGAATGAATTAATCGTAAATGGCTTAAAATGACCAATATAAATCGTAACATGTATCAGTTTCACTTATGGTCAAGAGGGTTGACAACTATACCGCATTAAATTCAACATAGTTGGGAACAGATTTTCGATATCCCAATACCATGGCATCAGATTTATGAAGTAATATACAAAGTAACAATTGAAGCATCAATCCTTAATTTTCAATTTAAGCTATTATATTAAATTCTCGCTGCATAAAGAATGCTCAGTATATGGGGCATTGAACAGAATCAATAGAGTATCTATTTTGGTACTGTCCATCGGTGGCTTGTTTTTAGAGTCAGGTTCAGGAATGGTTGTTGCCATGGGTACCACTGGGCGCACATTTGGGGTTTTTGCCCTAGCACTACACTGCTGATTCAAATAACCAACTCATCATCAAGCTTTGATTATTTTCATCAGCTGTGTAGCGCTAGAGCAAAAACCAAAACGTGTACCCAGGAGGAGCCCCAGGACCGAGTTTGGGAAACCATGCCCTATAGTACTGCCCAGGGACACAGTGATTTAATGCAAAGTGTTGGATTGTGGGCATGCGCCTGCCACGGAGGAACATCCAAATCTTCCACTGTTTGATGTCAGAGTAGCTCACCATTGTCCCAGGGAGCATTCGGACTACCTCCAAATCAGCTCGCATCTGTCGCACCAGGGCTGTCCCCTTTGTGTGTCCCAAGTTGTTTCCACCGAGATGAATGACTTTATTCACGGTCACAACTCGTCTCAGCGAGAGAGAATATTTCAGAACCCTTCCACTGAGAACTGCTCGGCCATATTTCTGGCTTGTGTAGTCATCTATCTAGCCAACTACATTGTGTAATCGCATAGTAAATATTTGCTTCAGTCTTTGTTTCCTTGCTCTCGCCAATTTTCTATGAGCAATGATCAGTAGGATTATGAGCAGGGATCTTATCAATAAATAAAACGTACAACATTGTGAAGATTCACAAGGAGGAGATGTTAAACTGTATTATAAAGTGGGTGGTTCGTGCCCCGAATGCTGATAGGCTGACAGCCATGATGTATCAGAACGTATACCACTGGTATAACAAATCATTTATTTTTACTCCTTTAATTACGTTGGTAACCTATTTATAATAGCAATAAGGCTCATCGGGGGTTTGTGGTGTATGGCCAATATACCACGGCTAAGGGCTGTATCTCCAGGCACTCCGTTTTGCATCGTGCTAAGAACAGTCCTTAGCATGGTATATTGGCCATATACCACACATCCTCGTGCCTTATTGCTTAATTATAATGTTGTATAATAAGGTTGCATGATCACCTTCTGGTGTAAAACATGGAAATTAAAAACAAAAAACTATGTTTTAAGTGAAAATAGGCACTGGTCTGAAGCAGGAAAATTAAGGATATTCACATGAGCACCACATGAGTCTCAAACAAACCCCTAAAAAACTAAGCACAGGTGTTCAAAATCTTCTTTTATTCAAATTCAGCAGTCCACGTGAGTTTGTCAATTCACATACGATCCATGAAGTTTGTCCAGTTTCCATAAAAGCTATGATTATTTTTCATATTTATTATTGCATAAAGTCATCAGTTTTCATAGACATAATTGTACATGTCATAATTTGTATTTTCTACTTATTTCTTATAACTAATAAGATTTTCCAATAAAGCTTCAATGGCTCACTGCAGGCGTAGAATCAACATATCCGGAAACACTGCTGTTCCTCGGGGCACTGGCCATCTTTGTAACAGTACTCGGCACACATGTAGGTCCCCTTGGGCAGGGCACAGCGACCGGGCTTCACTATGGTAACAGAGAAAAAGCGGTCAGTTATACAGTAGAAACATAGGTGTTATAGGAATTTCCAGGATAACAATCGAGAAAAGCAGTCGCAGGTAAAGTCAATCAAATCTATCAATAACAAATCTATCCATATAAAATGTATATGTAAAATGTATATATATGTATATGCAGCAGAAAAGCTGTAAAACCCCCAAAATATGTGTGTCCTCCAAAGAGGTGGATGGGCTAATAGTAATGTTTTTTTATTTAGAAAAACATTCTATCCAGTTTATTCCAAGTTGCAACAGGGAAACACTTCCAGCACAGAAGCAGAGAACATGTCTAACTGGCATGTTGGAGTCATGCCCTTTCTACTCTAATCAGACAGCACAAAATGTTCTGTAAACACCAGCTCTAGAGGCTTGTAGGAAGTCAAAACAAACAGGCAGTGACTTTGTCAGCTGCTACAGAATCACACAGTGTTCACAGAATGTCATCAATACAATATAACAGTGAATAATCAGTGTGTCCTCGACCCTTGTAGCTCAAGTCTGGCGTCAATCTCTATCAACAGATATGAGAACAATCCATAACATTCAGCATCAAGTCCAGTGACCATCAACTCACACCTTGAGTGTCACAAGAAGAACACTGGAAATCATCTGTACACTGATTCTTTCCATTAAGGTATTACTATTACAATGAGTTGGAATTCTGTTGGTGACCCTTGACACATTGTCAGCTTAATGTTCTGTGAATTGCTGTATCGTAAGAAACGTATGTTGCTACTCCTCTGAAGTCTCAGCCTGATATTCCCAAAATCCTGTTCCCTGAAATATGCATTTGTATAACTTTATCAACAACAGCATATTATACACTGACTGAACAAAACATTATGAACACCTGCTCATTCCATGACAGAGACTGACCAGGTGAATCCAGGTGAAAGCTATGATCCCATATTGATGTAACTTGTTAAATCCATTTCAATCAGTGTAGATGAAGGGGAGGAGACAGGTTAAAGAAGGATAAAGGATTTTTAAGCGTTGAGACAATAGACGGATTATGTATGTGTGCCATTCAGGAGGGTGAATGGGCAAGACAACAGATGTAAGTGCCTTTGAACAGGGTAGTGTAGTAGGTGCCAGGCGCACCAGTTTGACTGTGTCAAGAACTGCAACAGTGCTGGGTTTTTCAATCTCAACAATTTCCTGCGTGTATCAAAGATTTATTAAATGTTTTATTTATTTTACTTTTTTTTAGCTAGGCAAGTCAGTTAAGAACAAATTCTTATTTTCAATGACTGCCTAGGAACAGTGGGTTAACTGCCTTGTTCTTAACAACAGATTTGAACCTTGTCAGCTCGGGGATTTTCTCTTGCAACCTTTCGGTTACTAGCCCAACGCTCTAACCACTAGGCTACCCTGCCACCAACAGTCCACCAACCAAAAGACATCCAGCCAACATGACACAGCTGTGAGAAGCATTGGAGTCAACATGGGCCAGCATCCCAATGGACTGCTTTCAACACCTTGTAGAGTCCATGCCCTGATGAATTGAGGCTTTTCTGAGGGCAAAAGGGGGTGCAACTCAAAAAAAGGAAAGTGTTCCTAATGTTTGGTATACTCAGAGTGTATAGATGTTGCACAACATTGGTATATACTCTAAAGGCCTGCATGGATCTTGGAAATCTTATTAATTTAGTGCCTCAGCTCTAAAGAGAGTGTATGTGAAAAATATATATCTATGTGTATGTGTGAAATGTACATTACAAGCTCCAGCATTCTTGTTTCCAGAGTAATGCAGCAGTAATGAATGCAATAGATGGGTGTATTTTTCACTCTGGGACCATATCCTACCTGTGTAGGTGCAATGCAGTCATGCCCACATCCATTGTAGCAGCATTTTTCATCCTTGTGGCAGTCACTGTCATTGGAACATAACTCTGCACAATTCCCCATGCCCCATCGTCTACGAGGGCACACTCCAGGCTTGTCTTTGGGAACACAATTTGAGCAGATGTCAGGGAACCCAATTTACCACAAAGAGACATGAACATGGACACAATTAGACTGAACCATTTTCTGAAAATCAGTCATATTTGTGTGGAGATGCTTACGATAAATGTTAGCTGATACAGAATCAAACAGTGGTCACAGAATGTCATCAGTACAATACAACAGTGAATAATCAGTGTCCTCGGTCCTTGTACTTGGACATCCAGTCTGGCGTCAATCACTTTCAACAGATATGAGAACAATCCATAACATTCAGCATCAAGTCTAGTGACCGTCAACCCACACCTTGAGTGTCACAACTAGGATACTGGAAATATTGTGTATTACATAAACTGTATACACTAAATGTTTTGTTGATCACTCTAAACTAAATATGATCTTTAGCGATCTTACATTTCCCCATTACAAATAGGTTTATGGTAGCAACTTGTCAGCCTACTGTCACGCCTTGACCTGAGAGAGCCTTTTTATGTCTCTATTTAGGTTTGGTCAGGGTGTGATTTGGGTGGGCATTCTATGTCCGAGTTTCTATGTTTGGGATTTCTTTATTTCGGCCGGTTGTGACTCTCAATCAGGAACAGCTGTATATCGTTGTTGCTGATTGGGAGTCATACTTAGGCAGCCTGTTTTTCCTTTGGGGTTTGTGTGTAGATATTTTCTGTTTAGTGTTTTGCACCTGCCGGAACTGTTCGGTTGATCTTTTGTTTTGCTTGTTGCTTTAATGTTCAGTTGTACATTATAATGACGAACACTTACCACGCTGCATTTTGGTCTGATTTCTCTTCCCCTTCATCCGAGGACGACGACGACCGTTACACCTACACTGACACTTCCCATTGAAGTCTTTCTATTATGTGACTTCTTAATTGAGTGTCTTAGCTCTAAAGAGAGCTCCAGCATTCTTGTTTAAAGAGTAATGCAGCAGTAATGAATGCAATAGATGGGTGTATCTGTCACTCTGGGACCATATCCTACCTGTGTAGGTGCAATGCAGACATGCCCACATCCATTGTAGCAGCATTTTTCATCATTGGGGCAGTCACTGTCATTGGAACATAACTCTGCACATATCCCTATGCCCCATCGTCTACGAGGGCACACTCCAGGCTTGCCTTTGGGAACACAATTTGAGCAGATGTCAAGGAACCCAACTTACCACAAAGAGACATGAACATGGACACAATTGGACTGAACCATTTTCTGAAAATCTGTCATATTGGTGTGGAGATGCTTACGATAAATGTTAGCTGCTACAGAATCAAACAGTGGTCACAGAATGTCATCAGTACAATACAACAGTGAATAATCAGTGTGTCCTCGGTCCTTGTACTTGGACATCCAGTCTGGTGTCAATCACTATCAACAGATATGAGAACAATCCATAACATTCAGCATCAAGTCTAGTGACCGTCAACCCACACCTTGAGTGTCACAACTAGGATACTGGAAATATTGTGTATTACATAAACTGTATACACTAAATGTTTTGTTGATCACTCTAAACTAAATATGATCTTTAGCGATCTTACATTTCCCCATTACAAATAGGTTTATGGTAGCAACTTGTCAGCCTACTGTCACGCCTTGACCAGAGAGAGCCTTTTTATGTCTCTATTTAGGTTTGGTCAGGGTGTGATTTGGGTGGCATTCTATGTCCGTGTTTCTATGTTTGGGATTTCTTTGTTTCGGCCGGGTGTGACTCGCAATCAGGAACAGCTGTATATCGTTGTTGCTGATTGGGAGTCATACCTAGGCATCCTGTTTTTCCATTGGGGTTTGTGGGTAGATATTTTCTGTTTAGTGTTTTGCACCTGCCGGAACTGTTCGGTTGTTCTTTTGTTTTGCTTGTTGCTTTAGTGTTCAGTTATACAGTAAAATGACGAACACTTACCATGCTGCATTTTGGTATGATTTCTCTTCCCCTTCATCCGAGGACAACGAAGACCGTTACACCTACACTGACACTTCCCATTGAAGTCGTTCTATTATGTGACTTCTTAATTGAGTGTCTTAGCTCTAAAGAGAGGTCCAGCATTCTTGTTTCCAGAGTAATGCAGCAGTAATGAATGCAATAGATGGGTGTATCTTTCACTCTGGGACCATATCCTACCTGTGTAAGGTGCAATGCAGACATGCCCACATCCATTGTAGCAGCATTTTTCATCATTGGGGCAGTCACTGTCATTGGAACATAACTCTGCACATATCCCTATGCCCCATCGTCTACGAGGGCACACTCCAGGCTTGCCTTTGGGAACACAATTTGAGCAGATGTCAAGGAACCCAACTTACCACAAAGAGACATGAACATGGACACAATTGGACTGAACCATTTTCTGAAAATCTGTCATATTTGTGTGGAGATGCTTACGATAAATGTTAGCTGCTACAGAATCAAACAGTGGTCACAGAATGTCATCAGTACAATACAACAGTGAATAATCAGTGTGTCCTCGGTCCTTGTACTTGGACATCCAGTCTGGTGTCAATCACTATCAACAGATATGAGAACAATCCATAACATTCAGCATCAAGTCTAGTGACCGTCAACCCACATCTTGAGTGTCACAACTAGGATATAGGAAATATTGTGTATTACATAAACTGTATACACTAAATGTTTTGTTGATCACTCTAAACTAAATATGATCTTTAGCGATCTTACATTTCCCCATTACAAATAGGTTTATGGTAGCAACTTGTCAGCCTACACTGACTCTTCCCATTGAAGTCTTACTATTATGTGACTTCTTAATTGAGTGTCTTAGCTCTAAAGAGAGCTCCAGCTTTCTTGTTTCCAGAGTAATGCAGCAGTAATGAATGCAATAGATGGGTGTATCTGTCACTCTGGGACCATATCCTACCTGTGTAGGTGCAATGCAGACATGCCCACATCCATTGTGGCAGCATTTTTCATCATTGGGGCAGTCACTGTCATTGGAACATAAATCTGCACATATCCCTACGCCCCATCGTCTACGAGGGCACACTCCAGGCTTGTCTTTGGGAACACAATTTGAGCAGATGTCAACTGTTCTGCCTGCGGCTACGGAACCCTGACCTGTTTCACCGGAGGTGCTTGTTGCACCCTCGACAATTACTATGATTATTATTATTTGACCATGCTGGTCATTTACGAACATTTTAACATCTTGACCATGTTCTGTTATAATATCCACCCGGCACAGCCAGAAGAGGACTGGCCACCCCGCATAGCCTGGTTCCTCTCTAGGTTTCTTCCTAGGTTTTTGGCCTTTCTCAGGAGTTTTTCCTAGGGAGTTTTTCCCAGCCACCGTGCTTCTTTCACATGCATTGCTTGCTGTTTGGGGTTTTAGGCTGGGTTTCTGTACAGCACTTTGAGATTTCAGCTGATGTACGAAGGGCTATATAAATAAATTTGATTTGATTTGATTTGATTTGATGTCAGGGAACCCAACTTACCACAAAGAGACATGAACATGGACACAATTAGACTGAACCAATTTCTGAAAATCTATCATGTTTGTGTCGAGATTGATTTGACAAATAGGAATTTGCATCTCTGGAACGTTTGTAGGCCATGCTCCAAGTAATTTAGTGTCTAATTAATCGTTTTGGAGACATTTGTCCCCAATCATCAATGTTTCCCCCATAACACCCATGAAAATGCATGACAGCCTTCTGAACACTCACAATCTATTGGTTCAAATATGTAGGTTGAAAACATTGTATGTTAACTAAAAAGGGCTGTGCAACTGGTTACACACAGACACACAAATAGTGTTTTTCTGATGCCCAAATAAACATTTCTAGATAAATTAACGTATGAGACAAGTTGACAAACACATCATTATATGTTGACTGAATTGTTGCATATGTTTTGTCAAGTTGGAGCTAAGTTTGGGCCAATTAAAAATGTTAAGTTCAGGTCACACTTTTATCTAGAAGTTGAATAAACTGAAAAAGGCTTTGGAACCACTTACTTCATAATAATTAGTTGAAACAACTAGAATTGTTTTTACAGTGTATGCGTAAAATGGCCAAGGGTAGGCTGGATTGTTTCAAAGTCATAATGACTGGCTTGTATTTTTAGTAAGGTAGCAACAAAATAGTTTGCAAAGGGGCTATGCACAATTATAGGCTATTGTTTATAACCACTTAGGTAGGCTATAACACCTAAGTCAAGTGTAGCAGGCTTCTTCTAAAAACTCATCAAATTGTCACAGTTGGTTTCATGACAAATAATGCAAAGTAGGCAAATTAGAAGAACTCACCTGTAGCAGAGACTATTTTCAAATCTACAAATGCCAACAGAAAAAGAACCAAAGCACAACGCGCTGACAAATTCATGTCCATGCTGACTTCAAGACTGTTAGAGCAAATGCAGTCCAAATCAATTTCATAGAAGAGGAGGAGACCATAATATGTATTAACCTTAGATGACTGACAGGGGGCGCTGCTAAGAAGCCACCGCACAGCCATTTTGGTACTCCTCCTTCATTGTAAAAAAAAGCTATAGAAATGCATTTATTAATATCTACATTTGTTTTTTGACAAATATATTCTATTACAGACACCTTAATGTATACATGAAAATGATATTAATTGAACTGAACATGAACATTTTATATTTTGAGAATGTTAATGTTACTGCCCCACCACAACAAAGAACGACTTAAATACATGACATTGTGTCCTTGAAACATTTTATTGAAATATTGGAGAATTCCATTCATTCCTTTGGAGTTCTGCTCATTCTGGGGTGTGCCAATGTGGCGGCCTGAGGCTTCAAAGCCTCTCATTGGCCATTACAAAGCATCAGCAATCCAGGGTTTATACACATCATTGGGTAGAGACCATAGAAAAGATGAATGCACAATGAACAATGCACCTGCAGGGTCCCTTTACCCATCAATTTACATTGCGAGATCCGAACACTTGCTTAGGTCACATGTAATCAGAATAATTAAAGAGGATATATGGAACTTGTGCCTCTGGGGGTGCTCTTGATCCAAAAGTGGTCCCCCAAACGGAGAGTAATATTGTCCAGAAATTAAGCCAAAATTTGATGTAAACAATTAACAACTAAACGTCCATAGTGTGTCTTCAACTGAGTTTATAGTTCAATGACTGAATGCATTTCTGTTAAACTGCAGGTGAAAATCCACAATGTTGATGGGTTGATTCCTTGACAACGGTTGGGCTCTGTTTACATGGTATATGATATTTACCTGTAATTCATCTTAAGAAATAGGCCTATGCATGTCCCAAAATAACTGTTTTAATTTCTATCAAAGCTTTTCTCTCTAATCTGTCAAGTTCATGATGGGCAGACCTATACGCGTTCATCATTTTACTACGCTGATATCTTGTGGCGGACTAAATAAATGCTCAACATTGGATTTTCTTACATTATTCTCTCACAATAACGTTGTAGGAATATACACATCACATTCTTTATGATTGACTGTTAACCTGTCTCCTACCCTTCATCTACACTGATTAAAGTGGTTTTAACAGGTGAAATGAATAAGGGATCGCAGCTTTCACCTGGTCAGTCTATATCAGTCTATGTTCATAATGTTTTGTATAGTCAGTCTACAACACGTTGTGGTTGACAAAGTGATTAGCCATTTGATTCGCTGTTCAGAAGTCTTATGACTTTTGGTAGAAGCTATTTAGGAGCCTCTTGGACCTAGACTTGGTGCTCAGGTACCGCTTGCCGTGCGGTAGCAGAGAGAACAGTCTATGACTAGGGTGGCTGGAGTCTTTGACAATTTTTAGGGCCTTCCTCTGACACCGCCTGGTATAGAGGTCCTGGTTGGCAGGAAGCTTGGCCTCGGTGATGTACTGGGCCGTCAGCACTACCCTCTGTAGTGCCTTGTGGTCGGAGGCCAAGCCGTTGCCATACCAGGCAGTGAACCAACCCGTCAGGATGCTCTCGATGGTGCAGATGTAAAACCTTTGAGGATCTGAGGACCCATGCCAAATCTTTTCAGTCTACTGAGGGGGAATAGGTTTTGTTGTGCCCTCTTCACAACTGTCTTGGTGTGCTTTGACCATGTTAGTTTGTTGGTGATGTGGACGCCAAGGAACTTGAAGCTCTCATCCTGATCCACTACAGCCCCGTCAATGAGAATGGGGACGTGCTCGGTCCTCCTTTTCCTGCAGTCCACAATCATCTCCTTTGTCTTGTTCACGTTGAGGGGGGGATGTTGTCCTTGCACCACATGGTCAGGTCTCTGACCTCCTCCCTATAGGCTGTCTCATCGTTGTGTCATCAGCAAACTTAATGATGGTGTTGGAGTCGTGCCTGGCCGTGCAGTCATGAGTGAACAGGGACTACAGGAGGGGGCTGAGCAAGCACCCCTACCCTTACCGCCCATCATGAAGTCCAGGATCCAGTTACAGAGGGAGGTGTTTAGTCCCAGGGTCCTTAGCTTAGTGATGAGCTTTGAGGGCACTATGGTTTTGAACACTGAGCTGTAGTCAATGAAGAGCATTCTCACATAGGTGTTCCTTTTGTCCAGGTGTGACAAGGCAGTGTGGAGTGCAATAGAGATTGCATCATCTGTGGATCTTTTGGTGTGGTATGCAAATTGGAGTGGGTCTAGAGTTTCTGGGATAATGGTGTTGATGTGAGCCATGACCAGCCTTTCAAAGCTTTTCATGGCTACAGACGTGAGTGCTACGGGTCGGTAGTCATTTAGGCAGGTTATCTTAGTTTTTCTTGGGCACAGGGACTATGGGGGTCTGCTTGAAACATGTTGGTATTACAGACTCAGACAGGGAGAGGTTGAAAATGTCAGTGAAGACACTTGCCAGTTGGTCAGCGCATGCTCGGAGTACACGTCCTGGTAATCCGTCTGGCCCTGCGGCCTTGTGAATGTTGACCTGTTCGAAGGTCTTAATCACATCGGCTGAGGAGAGCATGATCACACAGTCATCCGGAACAGCTGAGGGTCTCATGCATGTTTCAGTGTTACCTGCCTCGAAGCGAGCATAGAATTTATTTAGCTCATCTGGAAGGCTCGTGTCACTGGGCAGCTCGCGGCTGTGCTTCCCTTTGTAGTCTGTAATAGTTTGCAGGCCCTGCCACATCTGACGAGCGTCGGAGCCAGTGTAGTACGATTTAATGTTAGTCCTGTATTGGCACGTTGCCTGTTGGATGGTTCGTCGGAGGGCATAGTGGGATTTCTAATAAGATCTCTGGCGCTCTAGGTCGGCAGAGGTGACCGGTCCGCTCCTGATCCCCGGGCTCGTCATCTTGGTTGCGGCTGGAGCCGTGCGTCAGGGAGGGGGTACTGTCACTTGTGCTCCCTCTCCGGCCTCTAGGTCACCAGGCTGCTCGTTATGGCGCACACCTGTCACCATCGTTCTTTCCATCGGTTTTTCCAACATGGTGTAGCAGTTCAGGCGTCCTTTGTTCTCCTCTTGTCGTGTCCCATGTATATATATATATTTACATACTTTCTTCGCATATCTTTTTACATATTGTTTTCTAAAAAGTCACCCTCAAAACACTCTCCTGCAACCCGCCTCACCAACTAAAAAAAAGAAGTATTATTTAACTAAAATCTGAAATCCACAACAGAAGCTAGCCAGAGGCTAGCCATTTCACTGGCTAACGTTTGAGTTCAGCTAGCCACGGTTAGCGGTCCTCAGCTATCCATTAGCTCGAAAAGCTATCGCCAGTTTTTGTACAGCGCGACTCAGACCAGAGCATACCAGACCTATTCTCTCTCCATATCCCCAGATTTCTACCGCAGGCTCTGGACTTTTACACCTGGATCTTGCAGCGAGCTAGCTGCTACCTGAGTGACTATTGGCAAACGTCGGTCCTGGAGCTAACATAAATTATTCCGGAGCTAGCCAACTGAAGCGTTCCATCAGCCACTCCTGGGCTATTCTGGAGCTAGCCAGCTGAAAACTTCCTTCAGCCACACATGGGCTACAATCACCTATCCGGACCTGTTTTTTAATGCCGATGAGGAGCCCCATCGGGCCTTCACGACTGGACCACCAACGTTTTCTGCCCAAGGGAGTTATCCAACTGGCCCCTCCGTCGCGACGTAACCTGAACGCTCATTTGCGGCCCGCTAATCATTAGCTATCTTATCGGCTGCTATCTGAATAGGTCGATCGGACAACTTTTTTGGGCCACTATAACTATAACTATTTTGCCAATTGGACTGGTCCCCCCTACCACACGGAACCCCACTAACGAGGTGGCTAAAAACAGACCTCCCTCCATCTTCTACCAGCTTGCTACCTATGGCTCGGCTAGCTATCTAATTCTCACTGGACCCTTTGATCACTCGGCTAAGCATGCCTCTCCTTAATGCCAATATGCCTCTCAGTTCCTCCACCCACACATGCTATGACATCTTCTGGTTTCAATGATGTTTCTAGAGACAATATCTCTCTCATCATCACTAAATGCCTAGGTTTACCTCTGTATTCACATCCTACCATACCTTTGTCTGTACATTATACTTTGAAGCTATTTTATGGCCCCCAGAAACCTCCTCCTTTTTCTCTCTATTCCGGACGTCACAGACGACCAATTCTGATAGCTTTTAGCCGTATCCTTAGCCTCATCCTTCTCTGGTCCTCTGGTGATGTTGAGGTGAATCCAGGCCCTGCAGTGCCTATCTCCACTCCTACTCCCCAGGTGCTCTCTTTTGATGACTTCTGTAACCGTAATAGCCTTGGTTTCATGCATGTTAACATTAGAAGCCTCCTCCCTAAGTTTGTTTTATTCACTGCATTAACACACTCTGCCAACCCGGATGTCCTAACCGTGTCTGAATCCTGGCTTAGGAAGTCCACCAAAAACTCTGAAATCTTCATCCCTAACTACAACGTTTTCAGACAAGATAGAACGGCCAAAGGGGGCGGTGTTGCAATCTACTGCAGAGATAGCCTGCAGAGTTCTGTCCTACTATCCAGGTCTGTACCCAAACAATTTGAACTTCTACTTTTAAAAATCCATCTCTCTAAAAACAAGTCTCTTACTGTTGCCGCCAGCTATAGACCACCCTCGGCCCCCAGCTGTGCTCTGGACACCATATGTGAACTGATTTCCCCCCATCTATCTTCAGAGCTCGTGCTACTAGGTGACCTAAACTGGGACATGCTTAACACCCCAGCCATCCTACAATCCAAGCTTGATGCCCTCAATCTCACACAAATTATTAATGAACCCACCAGGTACCACCCCAAAGCCATAAACACTGGCACCCTCATAGATATCATCATAACAAACTTGCCCTCTAAATACACCTCTGCTGTTTTCAACCAAGATCTCAGTGATCACTGTCTCATTGCCTGCATCCGTAATGTATCAGCGGTCACATGACCTACACTCATCACTGTCAAACGCTCCCTGAAACATTTCAGCGAGCAAGCCTTTCTAATCAACCTGGCCCTGGTATCCTGGAAGGATATTGACCTCATCCCGTCAGTAGAGGATGCCTGGTTATTTTTTTTAAATGCCTTCCTCACCATCTTAAATAAGCATGCCCCATTCAAGAAATTTAGAACCAGGAACAGATATAGCCCTTGGTTCTTCCCAGACCTGACTGCCCTTAAGCAATACAAAAACATCTGGTGGCGTTCTGCATTAGCATCGAACAGCCCCCGTGATATGCAACTTTTCAGGGAAGTTAGAAACCAATATACACAGACAGTTAGAAAAGCCAAGGTTAGCTTTTTCAAACAGAAATGTGCTTCCTGCAACACAAATTCAAAAAAGTTCTGGGACATTGTAAAGCCCATGGAGTATAAGAACACCTCCTCCCAACTGCCCACTGCACTGAGGATAGGAAACACTGTCACCACCGATAAACCCACTATAATTGAGAATTTCAATAAGCATTTTTCTACGGCTGGCCATGCTTTCCACCTGGCTACCCCTACTGCATTCAACAGCACTGCACCCCCCACAGCTACTCGCCCAAGCCTTCCCCATTTCTCCTTCTCCCAAATCCATTCAGCTGATGTTCTGAAAGAGCTGCAAAATCTGGACCCCTACAAATCAGCCGGGCTAGACAATCTGGACCCTTTCTTTCTAAAATGATCTGCCGAAATTATTGCAACCCCTATTACTAGCCTGTTCAACCTCTCTTTCGTGTCGTCTGAGATTCCCATAGATTGGAAAGCAGCTGCTGTCATCCCCCTCTTCAAAGGAGGGGACACTCTTGACCCAAATTGCTACAGACCTATATCCATCCTACCCTGCCTTTCTAAGGTCTTCGAAAGCCAAGTCAACAAACAGATTACCGACCATTTCGAATCCCACCGCACCTTCTCCGCTATGCAATCTGGTTTCAGAGCTGGTCATGGGTGCACCTCAGCCACGCTCAAGGTCCTAAACGATATCGTAACCGCCATCGATAAGAAACAATACTGTGCTGCCGTTTTCATTGACCCGGCCAAAGCTTTCGACTCTGTCAATCACCACATCCTCATCGGCAGACTCAATAGCCTTGGTTTCTCAAATGATTGCATCGCCTGGTTCACCAACTACTTCTCTGATAGAGTTCAGTGTGTCAAATTGGATGGCCTGTTGTCCAGACCTCTGGCAGTCTCTATGGGGGTGCCACAGGGTTCAATTCTCTTTTCATCTCTTTTCTCTGTATACATCAATGATGTCGCTCTTGCTGCTGGTGAGTCTCTGATCCACCTCTACGCAGACGACAACATTCTGTATACTTCTGGCCCTTCTTTGGACACTGTGTTAATTAACAACCCTCCAGACGAGCTTCAATGCCATACAACTCTCCTTCCGTGGCCTCCAACTGCTCCTAAATACAAGTAAAACTAAATGCATGCTCTTCAACCGATCGCTGCCTGCACCTGCCCGCCTGTCCAGCATCACTACTCTGGACGGTTCTGACTTAGAATATGTGGACAACTACAAATACCTAGGTGTCTGGTTAGACTGTAAACTCTCCTTCCAGACTCACATCAAACATCTCCAAACCAAAGTTAAATCTAGAATTGGCTTCCTATTTCGTAACAAAGGATCCTTCACTCATGCTGCCAAACACACCCTCGTAAAACTGACCATTCTACCGATCCTCGACTTCGGCGATGTCATTTACAAAATAGCCTCCAATACCCTACTCAACAAACTGCAGTCTATCACAGTGCCATCCGTTTTGTCACCAAAGCCTTATATACTACCCACCACTGCGACCTGTACGCTCTCGTTGGCTGGCCTTCGCTTCATAATCGTCGCCAAACCCACTGGCTTCAGGTCATCTACAAGAGCCTGCTAGGTAAAGTCCCCCCGTATCTCCGCTCACTGGTCACCATAGCAGCACCCACCTGTAGCACGCGCTCCAGCAGGTATATCTTTCTGGTCACCCCCAAAGCCAATTCCTCCTTTGGCCGTCTCTCATTCCAGTTCTGTGCTGCCAACGACTGGAGCGTACTACAAAAATCTCTGAAACTGGAAACACTTATCTCCCTCACTAGCTTACAGCACCAGTTGTCAGCGCAGCTCACAGATCACTGCACCTGTACATAGCCCATCTATAATTTAGCCCAAACAACTACCTCTTCCCCTACTGTATTTATTTATTTTATTTTATTTTGCTCCTTTGCACCCCATTATTTATTTCTACTTTGCACTTTCTTCTACTACAAATCTACCATTCCAGTGTTTTACTTGCTATATTGTATTTACTTTGCCACCATGTCCTTTTCTTGCCTTTACCTGCCTTATCTCACCTCATTTGCTCACATTGTATATAGACTTATTTTTCTACTGTATTATTGACTGTATGTTTGTTTTACTCCATGTGTAACTCTGTGTTGTTGTATGTTGTTGAACTGCTTTGCTTTATCTTGGCCAGGTGACCGGTCCGCTCCTGATCCCCGGGCTCGTCATCTTGGTTGCGGCTGGAGCCGTGCGTCAGGGAGGGGGTACTGTCACTTGTGCTCCTTCTCCGGCCTCTAGGTCACCAGGCTGCTCGTTATGGCGCACACCTGTCACCATCGTTATGGTCATCAGCGTGTTATGACACTCACCTGGACTCCATCCCCTCCTTGATTACCTGCCCTATATATGTCACTCGCTTTGGTTCCTTCCTCAGGCGTCATTGTTTCTGTTTCAGTTTTGTCTGTGTGGTGTTTGTGTTTCTTGTTTTCTATTATATTTTGTTTATTGATTAAATCACTCACCTCCTGAACTTGCTTCCCAACTCTCAGCGCACATCGTTTCACAAATATTTATAAGACCGTTACATAGTATATGTAATATAGGTCTGTATAAACTACTTTACTAATCACCAGTTAAGTCTTTTTGCGTGGCCTCATCTAAAGTGTGGGCTACTTATACGTAAATACTAAATACTTTCTAAACAATATGTGTAAAACACATGGAAATTAAAAACAACAAAAAAATGTTTTAAGTGAAAATAGGCACTGGTCTGAAGCCGGAATGTTAAGGATATTCACATGAGCACCACATGAGTCTCAAATAAACCCCTAAAAACCCAAGCACAGGTGTTCAAAATCTGGTTTTATTCAAATTCAGCAATCCACATGAGTTTGTCAATTCACAGAGCGTCCATGAAGTTTGTCCAGTTTCCATAAAAGCTATGATTATTTTTCATATTTATTATTGCATAAAGTCATCAGTTTTCATAGACATAATTGTACATGTCATAATTTGTATTTTCTACTTATTTCTTATGACTAATAAGATTTTCCAATAAAGCTTCAATGGCTCACTGCAGGCGTAGAATCAACATATCCGGAAACACTTCAGTTCCTCGGGGCACTGGCCATCTTTGTAACAGTACTCGGCACACATGTAGGTCCCCTTGGGCAGGGCACAGCGACCGGGCTTCACTATGGTAACAGAGAAAAAGCGGTCAGTTATACAGTAGAAACATAGGTGTTATAGGAATTCCCAGGTTAACAATCGAGAAAAGCAGTCACAGGTAAAGTCAATCAAATCTATTAATAACAAATCTATTCATATAAAATGTATATGTAAAATGTATATATATTTGTATATGCAGCAGAAAAGCTGTAAAACCCCAAAAATATTTGTGTCCTCCAAAGAGGTGGATGGGCTAATAGTAATTATTTTTTATTTAGAAAAAAATTCTATCCAGTTTATTACAAGTTGCAACAGGGAAACACTTCCAGCACAGAAGCAGAGAAAATGTCTAACTGGCATCTTGGAGACATGAACTTTCTATTCTAATCAGACAGCACCAAATGTTCTGTAAACACCAGCTCTAGAGGCTTGTAGGAAGTCAAAACAAACAGGCAGTGACTTTGTCAGCTGCTACAGAATCACACAGTGTTCACAGAATGTCATCAATACAATATAACAGTGAATAATCAGTGTGTCCTCGACCCTTGTACCTCAAGTCTGGCGTCAATCTCTATCAACAGATATGAGAACAATCCATAACATTCAGCATCAAGTCCAGTGACCATCAACTCACACCTTGAGTGTCACAAGTAGAACACTGGAAATCATCTGTACATTGATTCTCTCCATTAAGGTATTATTATTACAATGAGTTGGAATTCTGTTGGTGACCCTTGACACATTGTCAGCTTAATGTTCTGTGAATTGCTGTACCGTAAGAAACGTATGTTGCTACTCCTCTGAAGTCTCAGCCTGATATTCCCAAAATCCTTTTCCCTAAAATATACATTTGTATCACTTTATCAACAACAGCATATTATACACTGACTGAACAAAACATTATGAACACCTGCTCATTCCATGACAGAGACTGACCAGGTGAATCCAGGTGAAAGCTATGATCCCATATTGATGTAACTTGTTAAATCCACTTCAATCAGTGTAGATGAAGGGGAGGAGACAGGTTAAAGAAGGGTGAAGGATTTTTAAGCGATGAGACAATAGACACATGGATTATGTATGTGTGCCATTCAGGAGGGTGAATGGGCAAGACAACAGATGTAAGTGCCTTTGAACAGGATAGTGTAGTAGGTGCCAGGCGCACCAGTTTTACTGTGTCAAGAACTGCAACACTGCTGGGTTTTTCAATATCAACAATTCCTGCGTGTATCAAAGATGTATTACTTTTTTTTATTTATTTTACTTTTTTTTAGCTAGGCAAGTCAGTTATGAACAAATTCTTATTTTCAATGACTGCCTAGGAACAGTGGGTTAACTGCCTTGTTCTTAACAACAGATTTTTACCTTGTCAGCTCGGGGATTTTCTCTTGCAACCTTTCTGTTACTAGTCCAACGCTCTAACCACTAGGCTACCCTGCCACCAACAGTCCACCAAGCAAAGGACATCCAGCCAACATGACACAACTGTGAGAAGCATTGGAGTCAACATGGGCCAGCATCCCTATGGACTGCTTTCAACACCTTGTAGAGTCCATGCCCTGATGAATTGAGGCTTTTCTGAGGGCAAAAGGGGTGCAACTCAAAAAAAGGAAAGTGTTCCTAATGTTTGGTATACTCAGAGTGTACAGATGTTGCACAACATTCGTATATACTCTAAAGGCCTGCATGGATCTTGGAAATCTTATTAATTTAGTGCCTCAGCTCTAAAGAGAGTGTATGTAAAAAATACATATCTATGTGTATGAAATGTACATTACAAGCTCCATCATTCTTGTTTCCAGAGTAATGCAGCAGTAATGAATGCAATAGATGGGTGTATCTGTCACTCTGGGACCATATCCTACCTGTGTAGGTGCAATGCAGTCATGCCCACATCCATTGTGGCAGCATTTTTCATCATTGGGGCAGTCACTGTCATTGGAACATAACTCTGCACATATCCCCATACCCCATCGTCTACGAGGGCACACTCCAGGCTTGCCTTTGGGAACACAATTTGAGCAATGTCAGGGAACCCAACTTACCACAAAGAGACATGAACATGGACACAATTAGACTGAACCATTTTCTGAAAATCTGTCATATTTGTGTGGAGATGCTTACGATAAATGTTAGCTGCTACAGAATCAAACAGTGGTCACAAAATGTCATCAGTACAATACAACAGTGAATAATCAGTGTGTCCTCGGTCCTTGTACTTGGACATCCAGTCTGGCGTCAATCCCTTTCAACAGATATGAGAACAATCCATAACATTCAGCATCAAGTCTAGTGACCGTCAACCCACACCTTGAGTGTCACAACTAGGATACTGGAAATATTGTGTATTACATAAACTGTATACACTAAATGTTTTGTTGATCACTCTAAACTAAATATGATCTTTAGCGATCTTACATTTCCCCATTACAAATAGGTTTATGGTAGCAACTTGTCAGCCTACTGTCACGCCTTGACCTGAGAGAGCCTTTTTATGTCTCTATTTATGTTTGGTCAGGGTGTGATTTGGGTCGGCATTCTATGTCGGTGTTTCTATGTTTGGGATTTCTTTGTTTCGGCCGGGTGTGACCCTCAATCAGGAACAGCTGTATATCGTTGTTGCTGATTGGGAGTCATACTTAGGCAGCCTGTTTTTATTTTGGGGTTTGTGGGTAGATATTTTCTGTTTAGTGTTTTGCACCTGCCGGAACTGTTCGGTTGTTCTTTTGTTTTGCTTGTTGCTTTAGTGTTCAGTTGTACATTAAAATGACGAACACTTACCACGCTGCATTTTGGTCTGATTTCTCTTCCCCTTCATCCGAGGACGACGACGACCGTTACACCTACACTGACACTTCCCATTGAAGTCGTTCTATTATGTGACTTCTTAATTGAGTGTCTTAGCTCTAAAGAGAGCTCCAGCATTCTTGTTTCCAGAGTAATGCAGCAGTAATGAATGCAATAGATGGGTGTATCTGTCACTCTGGGACCATATCCTACCTGTGTAGGTGCAATGCAGACATGCCCACATCCATTGTGGCAGCATTTTTCATCATTGGGGCAGTCACTGTCATTGGAACATAACTCTGCACATATCCCTACGCCCCATCGTCTACGAGGGCACACTCCAGGCTTGTCTTTGGGAACACAATTTGAGCAGATGTCAACTGTTCTGCCTGCGGCTACGGAACCCTGACCTGTTTCACCGGAGGTGCTTGTTGCACCCTCGACAATTACTATGATTATTATTATTTGACCATGCTGGTCATTTACGAACATTTTAACATCTTGACCATGTTCTGTTATAATATCCACCCGGCACAGCCAGAAGAGGACTGGCCACCCCGCATAGCCTGGTTCCTCTCTAGGTTTCTTCCTAGGTTTTTGGCCTTTCTCAGGAGTTTTTCCTAGGGAGTTTTTCCCAGCCACCGTGCTTCTTTCACATGCATTGCTTGCTGTTTGGGGTTTTAGGCTGGGTTTCTGTACAGCACTTTGAGATTTCAGCTGATGTACGAAGGGCTATATAAATAAATTTGATTTGATTTGATTTGATTTGATGTCAGGGAACCCAACTTACCACAAAGAGACATGAACATGGACACAATTAGACTGAACCAATTTCTGAAAATCTATCATGTTTGTGTCGAGATTGATTTGACAAATAGGAATTTGCATCTCTGGAACGTTTGTAGGCCATGCTCCAAGTAATTTAGTGTCTAATTAATCGTTTTGGAGACATTTGTCCCCAATCATCAATGTTTCCCCCATAACACCCATGAAAATGCATGACAGCCTTCTGAACACTCACAATCTATTGGTTCAAATATGTAGGTTGAAAACATTGTATGTTAACTAAAAAGGGCTGTGCAACTGGTTACACACAGACACACAAATAGTGTTTTTCTGATGCCCAAATAAACATTTCTAGATAAATTAACGTATGAGACAAGTTGACAAACACATCATTATATGTTGACTGAATTGTTGCATATGTTTTGTCAAGTTGGAGCTAAGTTTGGGCCAATTAAAAATGTTAAGTTCAGGTCACACTTTTATCTAGAAGTTGAATAAACTGAAAAAGGCTTTGGAACCACTTACTTCATAATAATTAGTTGAAACAACTAGAATTGTTTTTACAGTGTATGCGTAAAATGGCCAAGGGTAGGCTGGATTGTTTCAAAGTCATAATGACTGGCTTGTATTTTTAGTAAGGTAGCAACAAAATAGTTTGCAAAGGGGCTATGCACAATTATAGGCTATTGTTTATAACCACTTAGGTAGGCTATAACACCTAAGTCAAGTGTAGCAGGCTTCTTCTAAAAACTCATCAAATTGTCACAGTTGGTTTCATGACAAATAATGCAAAGTAGGCAAATTAGAAGAACTCACCTGTAGCAGAGACTATTTTCAAATCTACAAATGCCAACAGAAAAAGAACCAAAGCACAACGCGCTGACAAATTCATGTCCATGCTGACTTCAAGACTGTTAGAGCAAATGCAGTCCAAATCAATTTCATAGAAGAGGAGGAGACCATAATATGTATTAACCTTAGATGACTGACAGGGGGCGCTGCTAAGAAGCCACCGCACAGCCATTTTGGTACTCCTCCTTCATTGTAAAAAAAAGCTATAGAAATGCATTTATTAATATCTACATTTGTTTTTTGACAAATATATTCTATTACAGACACCTTAATGTATACATGAAAATGATATTAATTGAACTGAACATGAACATTTTATATTTTGAGAATGTTAATGTTACTGCCCCACCACAACAAAGAACGACTTAAATACATGACATTGTGTCCTTGAAACATTTTATTGAAATATTGGAGAATTCCATTCATTCCTTTGGAGTTCTGCTCATTCTGGGGTGTGCCAATGTGGCGGCCTGAGGCTTCAAAGCCTCTCATTGGCCATTACAAAGCATCAGCAATCCAGGGTTTATACACATCATTGGGTAGAGACCATAGAAAAGATGAATGCACAATGAACAATGCACCTGCAGGGTCCCTTTACCCATCAATTTACATTGCGAGATCCGAACACTTGCTTAGGTCACATGTAATCAGAATAATTAAAGAGGATATATGGAACTTGTGCCTCTGGGGGTGCTCTTGATCCAAAAGTGGTCCCCCAAACGGAGAGTAATATTGTCCAGAAATTAAGCCAAAATTTGATGTAAACAATTAACAACTAAACGTCCATAGTGTGTCTTCAACTGAGTTTATAGTTCAATGACTGAATGCATTTCTGTTAAACTGCAGGTGAAAATCCACAATGTTGATGGGTTGATTCCTTGACAACGGTTGGGCTCTGTTTACATGGTATATGATATTTACCTGTAATTCATCTTAAGAAATAGGCCTATGCATGTCCCAAAATAACTGTTTTAATTTCTATCAAAGCTTTTCTCTCTAATCTGTCAAGTTCATGATGGGCAGACCTATACGCGTTCATCATTTTACTACGCTGATATCTTGTGGCGGACTAAATAAATGCTCAACATTGGATTTTCTTACATTATTCTCTCACAATAACGTTGTAGGAATATACACATCACATTCTTTATGATTGACTGTTAACCTGTCTCCTACCCTTCATCTACACTGATTAAAGTGGTTTTAACAGGTGAAATGAATAAGGGATCGCAGCTTTCACCTGGTCAGTCTATATCAGTCTATGTTCATAATGTTTTGTATAGTCAGTCTACAACACGTTGTGGTTGACAAAGTGATTAGCCATTTGATTCGCTGTTCAGAAGTCTTATGACTTTTGGTAGAAGCTATTTAGGAGCCTCTTGGACCTAGACTTGGTGCTCAGGTACCGCTTGCCGTGCGGTAGCAGAGAGAACAGTCTATGACTAGGGTGGCTGGAGTCTTTGACAATTTTTAGGGCCTTCCTCTGACACCGCCTGGTATAGAGGTCCTGGTTGGCAGGAAGCTTGGCCTCGGTGATGTACTGGGCCGTCAGCACTACCCTCTGTAGTGCCTTGTGGTCGGAGGCCAAGCCGTTGCCATACCAGGCAGTGAACCAACCCGTCAGGATGCTCTCGATGGTGCAGATGTAAAACCTTTGAGGATCTGAGGACCCATGCCAAATCTTTTCAGTCTACTGAGGGGGAATAGGTTTTGTTGTGCCCTCTTCACAACTGTCTTGGTGTGCTTTGACCATGTTAGTTTGTTGGTGATGTGGACGCCAAGGAACTTGAAGCTCTCATCCTGATCCACTACAGCCCCGTCAATGAGAATGGGGACGTGCTCGGTCCTCCTTTTCCTGCAGTCCACAATCATCTCCTTTGTCTTGTTCACGTTGAGGGGGGGATGTTGTCCTTGCACCACATGGTCAGGTCTCTGACCTCCTCCCTATAGGCTGTCTCATCGTTGTGTCATCAGCAAACTTAATGATGGTGTTGGAGTCGTGCCTGGCCGTGCAGTCATGAGTGAACAGGGACTACAGGAGGGGGCTGAGCAAGCACCCCTACCCTTACCGCCCATCATGAAGTCCAGGATCCAGTTACAGAGGGAGGTGTTTAGTCCCAGGGTCCTTAGCTTAGTGATGAGCTTTGAGGGCACTATGGTTTTGAACACTGAGCTGTAGTCAATGAAGAGCATTCTCACATAGGTGTTCCTTTTGTCCAGGTGTGACAAGGCAGTGTGGAGTGCAATAGAGATTGCATCATCTGTGGATCTTTTGGTGTGGTATGCAAATTGGAGTGGGTCTAGAGTTTCTGGGATAATGGTGTTGATGTGAGCCAAGACCAGCCTTTCAAAGCTTTTCATGGCTACAGACGTGAGTGCTACGGGTCGGTAGTCATTTAGGCAGGTTATCTTAGTTTTTCTTGGGCACAGGGACTATGGGGGTCTGCTTGAAACATGTTGGTATTACAGACTCAGACAGGGAGAGGTTGAAAATGTCAGTGAAGACACTTGCCAGTTGGTCAGCGCATGCTCGGAGTACACGTCCTGGTAATCCGTCTGGCCCTGCGGCCTTGTGAATGTTGACCTGTTCGAAGGTCTTAATCACATCGGCTGAGGAGAGCATGATCACACAGTCATCCGGAACAGCTGAGGGTCTCATGCATGTTTCAGTGTTACCTGCCTCGAAGCGAGCATAGAATTTATTTAGCTCATCTGGAAGGCTCGTGTCACTGGGCAGCTCGCGGCTGTGCTTCCCTTTGTAGTCTGTAATAGTTTGCAGGCCCTGCCACATCTGACGAGCGTCGGAGCCAGTGTAGTACGATTTAATGTTAGTCCTGTATTGGCACGTTGCCTGTTGGATGGTTCGTCGGAGGGCATAGTGGGATTTCTAATAAGATCTCTGGCGCTCTAGGTCGGCAGAGGTGACCGGTCCGCTCCTGATCCCCGGGCTCGTCATCTTGGTTGCGGCTGGAGCCGTGCGTCAGGGAGGGGGTACTGTCACTTGTGCTCCCTCTCCGGCCTCTAGGTCACCAGGCTGCTCGTTATGGCGCACACCTGTCACCATCGTTCTTTCCATCGGTTTTTCCAACATGGTGTAGCAGTTCAGGCGTCCTTTGTTCTCCTCTTGTCGTGTCCCATGTATATATATATATTTACATATTTTCTTCGCATATCTTTTTACATATTTTTTTTCTAAAAACTCAACCTCAAAACACTCTCCTGCAACCCGCCTCACCAATTTAAAAAAAAGTATTATTTACCTCAAATCTGAAATCCACAACAGAAGCTAGCCAGAGGTTAGCCATTTCACTGGCTAACGTTGGAGTTCAGCTAGCCACGGTTAGCGGTCCTCAGCTATCCATTAGCTCGAAAAGCTATCGCCAGTTTTTGTACAGCGCGACTCAGACCAGAGCATACCGGACCTATTCTCTCTCCATATCCCCAGATTTCTACCGCAGGCTCTGGACTTTTACACCTGGATCTTGCAGCGAGCTAGCTGCTACCTGAGTGACTATTGGCAAACGTCGGTCCTGGAGCTAACATAAATTATTCCGGAGCTAGCCAACTGAAGCGTTCCATCAGCCACTCCTGGGCTATTCTGGAGCTAGCCAGCTGAAAACTTCCTTCAGCCACACATGGGCTACAATCACCTATCCGGACCTGTTTTTTAATGCCGATGAGGAGCCCCATCGGGCCTTCACGACTGGACCACCAACGTTTTCTGCCCAAGGGAGTTATCCAACTGGCCCCTCCGTCGCGACGTAACCTGAACGCTCATTTGCGGCCCGCTAATCATTAGCTATCTTATCGGCTGCTATCTGAATAGGTCGATCGGACAACTTTTTTGGGCCACTATAACTATAACTATTTTGCCAATTGGACTGGTCCCCCCTACCACACGGAACCCCACTAACGAGGTGGCTAAAAACAGACCTCCCTCCATCTTCTACCAGCTTGCTACCTATGGCTCGGCTAGCTATCTAATTCTCACTGGACCCTTTGATCACTCGGCTAAGCATGCCTCTCCTTAATGCCAATATGCCTCTCAGTTCCTCCACCCACACATGCTATGACATCTTCTGGTTTCAATGATGTTTCTAGAGACAATATCTCTCTCATCATCACTAAATGCCTAGGTTTACCTCTGTATTCACATCCTACCATACCTTTGTCTGTACATTATACTTTGAAGCTATTTTATGGCCCCCAGAAACCTCCTCCTTTTTCTCTCTATTCCGGACGTCACAGACGACCAATTCTGATAGCTTTTAGCCGTATCCTTAGCCTCATCCTTCTCTGGTCCTCTGGTGATGTTGAGGTGAATCCAGGCCCTGCAGTGCCTATCTCCACTCCTACTCCCCAGGTGCTCTCTTTTGATGACTTCTGTAACCGTAATAGCCTTGGTTTCATGCATGTTAACATTAGAAGCCTCCTCCCTAAGTTTGTTTTATTCACTGCATTAACACACTCTGCCAACCCGGATGTCCTAACCGTGTCTGAATCCTGGCTTAGGAAGTCCACCAAAAACTCTGAAATCTTCATCCCTAACTACAACGTTTTCAGACAAGATAGAACGGCCAAAGGGGGCGGTGTTGCAATCTACTGCAGAGATAGCCTGCAGAGTTCTGTCCTACTATCCAGGTCTGTACCCAAACAATTTGAACTTCTACTTTTAAAAATCCATCTCTCTAAAAACAAGTCTCTTACTGTTGCCGCCAGCTATAGACCACCCTCGGCCCCCAGCTGTGCTCTGGACACCATATGTGAACTGATTTCCCCCCATCTATCTTCAGAGCTCGTGCTACTAGGTGACCTAAACTGGGACATGCTTAACACCCCAGCCATCCTACAATCCAAGCTTGATGCCCTCAATCTCACACAAATTATTAATGAACCCACCAGGTACCACCCCAAAGCCATAAACACTGGCACCCTCATAGATATCATCATAACAAACTTGCCCTCTAAATACACCTCTGCTGTTTTCAACCAAGATCTCAGTGATCACTGTCTCATTGCCTGCATCCGTAATGTATCAGCGGTCACATGACCTACACTCATCACTGTCAAACGCTCCCTGAAACATTTCAGCGAGCAAGCCTTTCTAATCAACCTGGCCCTGGTATCCTGGAAGGATATTGACCTCATCCCGTCAGTAGAGGATGCCTGGTTATTTTTTTTAAATGCCTTCCTCACCATCTTAAATAAGCATGCCCCATTCAAGAAATTTAGAACCAGGAACAGATATAGCCCTTGGTTCTTCCCAGACCTGACTGCCCTTAAGCAATACAAAAACATCTGGTGGCGTTCTGCATTAGCATCGAACAGCCCCCGTGATATGCAACTTTTCAGGGAAGTTAGAAACCAATATACACAGACAGTTAGAAAAGCCAAGGTTAGCTTTTTCAAACAGAAATGTGCTTCCTGCAACACAAATTCAAAAAAGTTCTGGGACATTGTAAAGCCCATGGAGTATAAGAACACCTCCTCCCAACTGCCCACTGCACTGAGGATAGGAAACACTGTCACCACCGATAAACCCACTATAATTGAGAATTTCAATAAGCATTTTTCTACGGCTGGCCATGCTTTCCACCTGGCTACCCCTACTGCATTCAACAGCACTGCACCCCCCACAGCTACTCGCCCAAGCCTTCCCCATTTCTCCTTCTCCCAAATCCATTCAGCTGATGTTCTGAAAGAGCTGCAAAATCTGGACCCCTACAAATCAGCCGGGCTAGACAATCTGGACCCTTTCTTTCTAAAATGATCTGCCGAAATTATTGCAACCCCTATTACTAGCCTGTTCAACCTCTCTTTCGTGTCGTCTGAGATTCCCATAGATTGGAAAGCAGCTGCTGTCATCCCCCTCTTCAAAGGAGGGGACACTCTTGACCCAAATTGCTACAGACCTATATCCATCCTACCCTGCCTTTCTAAGGTCTTCGAAAGCCAAGTCAACAAACAGATTACCGACCATTTCGAATCCCACCGCACCTTCTCCGCTATGCAATCTGGTTTCAGAGCTGGTCATGGGTGCACCTCAGCCACGCTCAAGGTCCTAAACGATATCGTAACCGCCATCGATAAGAAACAATACTGTGCTGCCGTTTTCATTGACCCGGCCAAAGCTTTCGACTCTGTCAATCACCACATCCTCATCGGCAGACTCAATAGCCTTGGTTTCTCAAATGATTGCATCGCCTGGTTCACCAACTACTTCTCTGATAGAGTTCAGTGTGTCAAATTGGATGGCCTGTTGTCCAGACCTCTGGCAGTCTCTATGGGGGTGCCACAGGGTTCAATTCTCTTTTCATCTCTTTTCTCTGTATACATCAATGATGTCGCTCTTGCTGCTGGTGAGTCTCTGATCCACCTCTACGCAGACGACAACATTCTGTATACTTCTGGCCCTTCTTTGGACACTGTGTTAATTAACAACCCTCCAGACGAGCTTCAATGCCATACAACTCTCCTTCCGTGGCCTCCAACTGCTCCTAAATACAAGTAAAACTAAATGCATGCTCTTCAACCGATCGCTGCCTGCACCTGCCCGCCTGTCCAGCATCACTACTCTGGACGGTTCTGACTTAGAATATGTGGACAACTACAAATACCTAGGTGTCTGGTTAGACTGTAAACTCTCCTTCCAGACTCACATCAAACATCTCCAAACCAAAGTTAAATCTAGAATTGGCTTCCTATTTCGTAACAAAGGATCCTTCACTCATGCTGCCAAACACACCCTCGTAAAACTGACCATTCTACCGATCCTCGACTTCGGCGATGTCATTTACAAAATAGCCTCCAATACCCTACTCAACAAACTGCAGTCTATCACAGTGCCATCCGTTTTGTCACCAAAGCCTTATATACTACCCACCACTGCGACCTGTACGCTCTCGTTGGCTGGCCTTCGCTTCATAATCGTCGCCAAACCCACTGGCTTCAGGTCATCTACAAGAGCCTGCTAGGTAAAGTCCCCCCGTATCTCCGCTCACTGGTCACCATAGCAGCACCCACCTGTAGCACGCGCTCCAGCAGGTATATCTTTCTGGTCACCCCCAAAGCCAATTCCTCCTTTGGCCGTCTCTCATTCCAGTTCTGTGCTGCCAACGACTGGAGCGTACTACAAAAATCTCTGAAACTGGAAACACTTATCTCCCTCACTAGCTTACAGCACCAGTTGTCAGCGCAGCTCACAGATCACTGCACCTGTACATAGCCCATCTATAATTTAGCCCAAACAACTACCTCTTCCCCTACTGTATTTATTTATTTTATTTTATTTTGCTCCTTTGCACCCCATTATTTATTTCTACTTTGCACTTTCTTCTACTACAAATCTACCATTCCAGTGTTTTACTTGCTATATTGTATTTACTTTGCCACCATGTCCTTTTCTTGCCTTTACCTGCCTTATCTCACCTCATTTGCTCACATTGTATATAGACTTATTTTTCTACTGTATTATTGACTGTATGTTTGTTTTACTCCATGTGTAACTCTGTGTTGTTGTATGTTGTTGAACTGCTTTGCTTTATCTTGGCCAGGTGACCGGTCCGCTCCTGATCCCCGGGCTCGTCATCTTGGTTGCGGCTGGAGCCGTGCGTCAGGGAGGGGGTACTGTCACTTGTGCTCCTTCTCCGGCCTCTAGGTCACCAGGCTGCTCGTTATGGCGCACACCTGTCACCATCGTTATGGTCATCAGCGTGTTATGACACTCACCTGGACTCCATCCCCTCCTTGATTACCTGCCCTATATATGTCACTCGCTTTGGTTCCTTCCTCAGGCGTCATTGTTTCTGTTTCAGTTTTGTCTGTGTGGTGTTTGTGTTTCTTGTTTTCTATTATATTTTGTTTATTGATTAAATCACTCACCTCCTGAACTTGCTTCCCAACTCTCAGCGCACATCGTTTCACAAATATTTATAAGACCGTTACATAGTATATGTAATATAGGTCTGTATAAACTACTTTACTAATCACCAGTTAAGTCTTTTTGCGTGGCCTCATCTAAAGTGTGGGCTACTTATACGTAAATACTAAATACTTTCTAAACAATATGTGTAAAACACATGGAAATTAAAAACAACAAAAAAATGTTTTAAGTGAAAATAGGCACTGGTCTGAAGCCGGAATGTTAAGGATATTCACATGAGCACCACATGAGTCTCAAATAAACCCCTAAAAACCCAAGCACAGGTGTTCAAAATCTGGTTTTATTCAAATTCAGCAATCCACATGAGTTTGTCAATTCACAGAGCGTCCATGAAGTTTGTCCAGTTTCCATAAAAGCTATGATTATTTTTCATATTTATTATTGCATAAAGTCATCAGTTTTCATAGACATAATTGTACATGTCATAATTTGTATTTTCTACTTATTTCTTATGACTAATAAGATTTTCCAATAAAGCTTCAATGGCTCACTGCAGGCGTAGAATCAACATATCCGGAAACACTTCAGTTCCTCGGGGCACTGGCCATCTTTGTAACAGTACTCGGCACACATGTAGGTCCCCTTGGGCAGGGCACAGCGACCGGGCTTCACTATGGTAACAGAGAAAAAGCGGTCAGTTATACAGTAGAAACATAGGTGTTATAGGAATTCCCAGGTTAACAATCGAGAAAAGCAGTCACAGGTAAAGTCAATCAAATCTATTAATAACAAATCTATTCATATAAAATGTATATGTAAAATGTATATATATTTGTATATGCAGCAGAAAAGCTGTAAAACCCCAAAAATATTTGTGTCCTCCAAAGAGGTGGATGGGCTAATAGTAATTATTTTTTATTTAGAAAAAAATTCTATCCAGTTTATTACAAGTTGCAACAGGGAAACACTTCCAGCACAGAAGCAGAGAAAATGTCTAACTGGCATCTTGGAGACATGAACTTTCTATTCTAATCAGACAGCACCAAATGTTCTGTAAACACCAGCTCTAGAGGCTTGTAGGAAGTCAAAACAAACAGGCAGTGACTTTGTCAGCTGCTACAGAATCACACAGTGTTCACAGAATGTCATCAATACAATATAACAGTGAATAATCAGTGTGTCCTCGACCCTTGTACCTCAAGTCTGGCGTCAATCTCTATCAACAGATATGAGAACAATCCATAACATTCAGCATCAAGTCCAGTGACCATCAACTCACACCTTGAGTGTCACAAGTAGAACACTGGAAATCATCTGTACATTGATTCTCTCCATTAAGGTATTATTATTACAATGAGTTGGAATTCTGTTGGTGACCCTTGACACATTGTCAGCTTAATGTTCTGTGAATTGCTGTACCGTAAGAAACGTATGTTGCTACTCCTCTGAAGTCTCAGCCTGATATTCCCAAAATCCTTTTCCCTAAAATATACATTTGTATCACTTTATCAACAACAGCATATTATACACTGACTGAACAAAACATTATGAACACCTGCTCATTCCATGACAGAGACTGACCAGGTGAATCCAGGTGAAAGCTATGATCCCATATTGATGTAACTTGTTAAATCCACTTCAATCAGTGTAGATGAAGGGGAGGAGACAGGTTAAAGAAGGGTGAAGGATTTTTAAGCGATGAGACAATAGACACATGGATTATGTATGTGTGCCATTCAGGAGGGTGAATGGGCAAGACAACAGATGTAAGTGCCTTTGAACAGGATAGTGTAGTAGGTGCCAGGCGCACCAGTTTTACTGTGTCAAGAACTGCAACACTGCTGGGTTTTTCAATATCAACAATTCCTGCGTGTATCAAAGATGTATTACTTTTTTTTATTTATTTTACTTTTTTTTAGCTAGGCAAGTCAGTTATGAACAAATTCTTATTTTCAATGACTGCCTAGGAACAGTGGGTTAACTGCCTTGTTCTTAACAACAGATTTTTACCTTGTCAGCTCGGGGATTTTCTCTTGCAACCTTTCTGTTACTAGTCCAACGCTCTAACCACTAGGCTACCCTGCCACCAACAGTCCACCAAGCAAAGGACATCCAGCCAACATGACACAACTGTGAGAAGCATTGGAGTCAACATGGGCCAGCATCCCTATGGACTGCTTTCAACACCTTGTAGAGTCCATGCCCTGATGAATTGAGGCTTTTCTGAGGGCAAAAGGGGTGCAACTCAAAAAAAGGAAAGTGTTCCTAATGTTTGGTATACTCAGAGTGTACAGATGTTGCACAACATTCGTATATACTCTAAAGGCCTGCATGGATCTTGGAAATCTTATTAATTTAGTGCCTCAGCTCTAAAGAGAGTGTATGTAAAAAATACATATCTATGTGTATGAAATGTACATTACAAGCTCCATCATTCTTGTTTCCAGAGTAATGCAGCAGTAATGAATGCAATAGATGGGTGTATCTGTCACTCTGGGACCATATCCTACCTGTGTAGGTGCAATGCAGTCATGCCCACATCCATTGTGGCAGCATTTTTCATCATTGGGGCAGTCACTGTCATTGGAACATAACTCTGCACATATCCCCATACCCCATCGTCTACGAGGGCACACTCCAGGCTTGCCTTTGGGAACACAATTTGAGCAATGTCAGGGAACCCAACTTACCACAAAGAGACATGAACATGGACACAATTAGACTGAACCATTTTCTGAAAATCTGTCATATTTGTGTGGAGATGCTTACGATAAATGTTAGCTGCTACAGAATCAAACAGTGGTCACAAAATGTCATCAGTACAATACAACAGTGAATAATCAGTGTGTCCTCGGTCCTTGTACTTGGACATCCAGTCTGGCGTCAATCCCTTTCAACAGATATGAGAACAATCCATAACATTCAGCATCAAGTCTAGTGACCGTCAACCCACACCTTGAGTGTCACAACTAGGATACTGGAAATATTGTGTATTACATAAACTGTATACACTAAATGTTTTGTTGATCACTCTAAACTAAATATGATCTTTAGCGATCTTACATTTCCCCATTACAAATAGGTTTATGGTAGCAACTTGTCAGCCTACTGTCACGCCTTGACCTGAGAGAGCCTTTTTATGTCTCTATTTATGTTTGGTCAGGGTGTGATTTGGGTCGGCATTCTATGTCGGTGTTTCTATGTTTGGGATTTCTTTGTTTCGGCCGGGTGTGACCCTCAATCAGGAACAGCTGTATATCGTTGTTGCTGATTGGGAGTCATACTTAGGCAGCCTGTTTTTATTTTGGGGTTTGTGGGTAGATATTTTCTGTTTAGTGTTTTGCACCTGCCGGAACTGTTCGGTTGTTCTTTTGTTTTGCTTGTTGCTTTAGTGTTCAGTTGTACATTAAAATGACGAACACTTACCACGCTGCATTTTGGTCTGATTTCTCTTCCCCTTCATCCGAGGACGACGACGACCGTTACACCTACACTGACACTTCCCATTGAAGTCGTTCTATTATGTGACTTCTTAATTGAGTGTCTTAGCTCTAAAGAGAGCTCCAGCATTCTTGTTTCCAGAGTAATGCAGCAGTAATGAATGCAATAGATGGGTGTATCTGTCACTCTGGGACCATATCCTACCTGTGTAAGGTGCAATGCAGACATGCCCACATCCATTGTAGCAGCATTTTTCATCATTGGGGCAGTCACTGTCATTGGAACATAACTCTGCACATATCCCTATCCCTATGCCCCATCGTCTACGAGGGCACACTCCAGGCTTGCCTTTGGGAACACAATTTGAGCAGATGTCAAGGAACCCAACCTACCACAAAGAGACATGAACATGGACACAATTGGACTGAACCATTTTCTGAAAATCTGTCATATTTGTGTGGAGATGCTTACGATAAATGTTAGCTGCTACAGAATCAAACAGTGGTCACAGAATGTCATCAGTACAATACAACAGTGAATAATCAGTGTGTCCTCGGTCCTTGTACTTGGACATCCAGTCTGGCGTCAATCCCTTTCAACAGATATGAGAACAATCCATAACATTCAGCATCAAGTCTAGTGACCGTCAACCCACACCTTGAGTGTCACAACTAGGATACTGGAAATATTGTGTATTACATAAACTGTATACACTAAATGTTTTGTTGATCACTCTAAACTAAATATGATCTTTAGCGATCTTACATTTCCCAATTACAAATAGGTTCATGGTAGCAACTTTTCAGCCTACACTGACTCTTCCCATTGAAGTCTTACTATTATGTGGCTTCTTAATTGAGGGTCTTAGCTCTAAAGAGAGCTCCAGCTTTCTTGTTTCCAGAGTAATGCAGCAGTAATGAATGCAATAGATGGGTGTATCTGTCACTCTGGGACCATATCCTACCTGTGTAAGGTGCAATGCAGACATGCCCACATCCATTGTGGCAGCATTTTTCATCATTGGGGCAGTCACTGTCATTGGAACATAACTCTGCACATATCCCCATGCCCCATCGTCTACGAGGGCACACTCCAGGCTTGTCTTTGGGAACACAATTTGAGCAGATGTCAGGGAACCGAACTTACCACAAAGAGACATGAACATGGACACAATTAGTCTGAACCAATTTATGAAAATCTATCATGTTTGTGTCGAGATGGATTTGACAAATAGGAATTTGCATCTCTGGAAAGTTTGTAGGCCATGCTCCAAGTAATTTAGTGTCTAATTAATAGTTTTGGAGACATTTGTCCCCAATCATCAATGTTTCCCCCATAACACCCATGAAAATGCATGACAGCCTTCTGAACACTCACAATCTATTGGTTCAAATATGTAGGTTGAAAACATTGTATGTTAACTAAAAAGGCTGTGCAATTGGTTACACACAGACACACAAATAGTGCTTTTTTGATGCCCAAATAAACATTTCTAGTTAAATTAACATATGAGACAAGTTGACAAACACATCATTATATGTTGACTTAATTTTTGCATATGTTTTGTCAAGTTGGAGCTAAGTTTGGGCCAACTAAAAATGTTAAGTTCAGGTCACACTTTTATCTAGAAGTTGAATAAACTGAAAAAGGCTTTGGAACCACTTACTTCATAATAATTAGTTGAAACAACTAGAATTGTTTTTACAGTGTATGCGTAAAATGGCCAAGGGTAGGCTGGATTGTTTCAAAGTCATAATGACTGGCTTGTATTTTTAGTATGGTAGCAACAAAATAGTTTGCAAAGGGGCTATGCACAATTATAGGCTATTGTTTATAACCACTTAGGTAGGCTATAACACCTAAGTCAAGTGTAGCAGGCTTCTTCAAAAAGCTAGTCAAATTGTCACAGTTTGTTTCATGACAAATAATGACAAATAATGCAAAGTAGGCTAATTAGAAGAACTCACCTGTAGCAGAGACTATTTTCAAATCTACAAATGCCAACAGAAAAAGAACCAAAGCACAACGCGCTGACAAATTCATGTCCATGCTGACTTCAAGACTGTTAGAGCAAATGCAGTCCAAATCAATTTCATCGAAGAGGAGGAGACCATAATATATATTAACCTTAGATGACTGACAGGGGGCGCTGCTAAGAAGCCACCGCACAGCCATTTTGGTACTCCTCCTTCATTGTAAAAAAAGCTATAGAAATGCATTTATTAATATCTACATTTGTTTTTTGACATTACAGACACCTTAATGTATACATGAAAATTATATTAATTGAACTGAACATGAACATTTTATATTTTGAGAGTGTTAATGTTACTGCCCCATCACAACAAAGAATTACTTAAATACATAAAATTGTTTCCTTGAAACATTTTATTGAAATATTGTAGAATTCCATTAATTCCTATGGAGTTCTGCTCATTCTGGGGTGTGCCAATGTGGCTGCCTGTGGCTTCAAAGCCTCTTTGGCCATTACAAAGCATCAGCAATCCAGGGTTTATGCACATCATTGGGGAGAGACCATAGAAAAGATGAATGCACAAAAAACAATGCACCTGCAGGGTCCCTATGCCCATCAATTTACATTCCGAGTTCGGATCGAAACACCTGCTTAGGTCACATGTAATCAGAATAATTAAAGAGGATATATGGAACTTGTGCCTCTGGGGGTGCTCTTGATCCAAAAGTGGTCCCCCAAACAGAGAGTAATATTGTCCAGATATTAAGCCAAAATTTGATGTAAACAATTAACAACTAATCTCAGTCTTCAACTGAGTTTATAGTTCAATGACTGAATGCATTTCTGTTAAACTGCAGGTGAAAATCCACAATGTATAATGATTCATAACGAAATGTTTCAAAGTACAGTATGTGGAGAGCTATAACACTGTTGATGGGTTGATTTTTCGACAACGGTTGGGCTCTGTTTACATGGTATATGATATTTACTTGTAATTCATCTTAAGAAATAGGCCTATACATGTCCCAAAATAACTTTTTTAATTTCTATCAAAGCTTTTCTCTCTCATCTGTCAAGTTCATGATGGGCAGACCTATACGCGTTTATCATTTTACTACGCTGATATCTTGTGGCGGACTAAATAAATGCTCAACATTGGATTTTCTTACATTGTTCTCTCACAATAACTTTGTAGGACTATACACATTACATTCTATATGACTGACTGTTAACCTGTCTCCTACCCTTCATCTACACTGATTAAAGTGGTTTTAACAGGTGAAATGAATAAGGGATCGCAGCTTTCACCTGGTCAGTCTATATCAGTCTATGTTCATAATGTTTTGTACAGTCAGTCTACAACACGTTGTGGTTGACAAAGTGATTAGCCATTTGATTCGCTGTTCAGAAGTCTTATGGCTTGGGGAAGAAGCTATTTAGGAGCCTCTTGGACCTAGACTTGGCGCTCCGGTACTGCTTGCCGTGCGGTAGCAGAGAGAACAGTCTATGACTAGGGTGGCTGGAGTCTTTGACAATTTTTAGGGCCTTCCTCTGACACCGCCTGGTATAGAGGTCCTGGATGGCAGGAAGCTTGGCCCCGGTGATGTACTGGGCTGTACGCCGTACGCACTACCCTCTGTAGTGCCTTGCGGTCAGAGGCCAAGCAGTTGCCATACCAGGCAGTGAACCAACCCGTCATGATGCTCTCGATGGTGCAGATGTAAAACCTTTGAGGATCTGAGGACCCATGCAAAATCTTTTCAGTCTACTGAGGAGGAATAGGTTTTGTTGTGCCCTCTTCACAACTGTCTTGGTGTGCTTTGACCATGTTAGTTTGTTGGTGATGTGGACGCCAAGGAACTTGAAGCTCTCATCCTGCTCCACTACAGCCCCATCAATGAGAATGGGGGCGTGCTCGGTCCTCCTTTTCCTGCAGTCCACAATCATCTCCTTTGTCTTGTTCACGTTGAGGGGGGATGTTGTCCTTGCACCACACGGTCAGGTCTCTGACCTCCTCCCTATAGGCTGTCTCATCGTTGTGTCATCAGCAAACTTAATGATGGTGTTGGAGTCGTGCCTGGCCGTGCAGTCATGAGTGAACAGGGACTACAGGAGGGGGCTGAGCAAGCACCCCTACCCTTACCGCCCATCATGAAGTCCAGGATCCAGTTACAGAGGGATGTGTTTAGTCCCAGGGTCCTTAGCTTAGTGATGAGCTTTGAGGGCACTATGGTTTTGAACACTGAGCTGTAGTCAATGAAGAGCATTCTCACATAGGTGTTCCTTTTGTCCAGGTGTGACAAGGCAGTGTGGAATGCAATAGAGATTGCATCATCTGTGGATCTTTTGGTGTGGTATGCAAATTGGAGTGGGTCTAGAGTTTCTGGGATAATTGTGTTGATGTGAGCCATGACCAGCCTTTCAAAGCTTTTCATGGCTACAGACGTGAGTGCTACGGGTCGGTAGTCATTTAGGCAGGTTATCTTAGTTTTTCTTGGGCACAATGGTGGTGGGAATATGGTGGTCTGCTTGAAACATGTTGGTATTACAGACTTGAAAATGTCAGTGAAGACACTTGCCAGTTGGTCAGCGTATGCTCGGAGTACACGTCCTGGTAATCCGTCTGTCCCTGCGGCCTTGTGAATGTTGACCTGTTCGAAGGTCTTACTCACATCGGCTGCGGAGAGCATGATCACTCAGTCGTCTGGAACAGCTGAGGGTCTCATGCATGTTTCAGTGTTACCTGCCTCGAAGCGAGCATAGAAGTTATATAGCTCATCTGGAAGAATCGTGTCACTGGGCAGCTCGTGGCTGTGCTTCCCTTTGTAGTCTGTAATAGTTTGCAGGCCCTGCCACATCTGACGAGCGTCGGAGCCGGTGTAGGACGATTTAATGTTAGTCCTGTATTGGCACTTTGCCTGTTGGATGGTTCGTCGGAGGGCATAGTGGCATTAATTATAAGATCTCTGGCGCTCTAGGTCGACAGTCTCCCGCTCCTTAGCAGAGGTGACCGGTCCGCTCCTGATCCCCGGGCTCGTCATCTTGGTTGCGGCTGGAGCCGTGCGTCAGGGAGGGGGTACTGTCACTTGTGCTCCTTCTCCGGCCTCTAGGTCACCAGGCTGCTCGTTATGGCGCACACCTGTCACCATCGTTATGGTCATCAGCGTGTTATGACACTCACCTGGACTCCATCACCTCCTTGATTACCTGCCCTATATATGTCACCCGCTTTGGTTCCTTCCTCAGGCGTCATTGTTTCTGTTTCAGTTTTGTCTGTGTGGTGTTTGTGTTTCTTGTTTTCTATTATATTTTGTTTATTGATTAAATCACTCACTCCCTGAACTTGCTTCCCAACTCTCAGGGCACATCATTACACAAATATTTATCAGACCATTACATAGTATATGTAATATAGGTCTGTATAAACTACTTTACTAATCATCAGTTAAGTCTTTTTGCGTGGCCTCATCAAAGTGTGGGCGATTTATACTTAAATACTGAATACTTTCTAAACAATAAGCACACAGTATTCCAAAAACGTTCACGCAGTTGTAATAATGTGATGTGTAACTTCAGACAACCTCTGTTGAGTAACATTATGTTTTTAGTCCACAAATGATTTTCTTAATTACATAAATGCTTCAAAATTCCCAAAAAGTGACATTAGCTGATGAAGATTATCTCATAGAACAAAATGTATAAGATCTCCTAAACCTGTCTTCACCACAAAACTTATTTTCCGTTTTTATCCAAAAACCCTACAAAACTCCATACAATTTTCCAGAAGCTTTGTTCAAAGAACCATGGCGGAGTTGGTCCCTACAAAGAGACATCATTACTATTGCTCTCTATACATGTTAGCAATTGGGAGTCTCCAACCCTTGCTAAAGTAACCTCACAGCCCAATCCCCCCACCCCCCCTTCGCTAATTTCACCACCAGCAAACCATTAAAAAATAATCTCACCCATCTACACACAATATCTCATAATGACAGTGAAAACATGATTTTAGAAATGTTTGCTAATTTATTGAAAGTGAAGTACAGAAATATCTCATTTACATACAGGACCAGTGAAACGTTTGGACACACCTACTCATTCCAGGATTTTTAATTTTTTTTTTTTACTATTTTCTACATTGTGTAATAATAGTGAAGACTATGAAATAACACATATGGAATCATGTAGTAACCAAGAAAGTGTTAAACAAATACAAATATATTTTAAATTCTTCTTAGTCGCCACACTTTGCCTTGATGACAGCTTTGCGCACTCTCGGCATTCTCTCAACCAGCTTCACCTGAAATGCTTTTCCAGCAGTCTTGAAGGAGTTCCCCACATATGCTGAGCACTTGTTGGCCCTTCCTCCCCAATTAAGGTGCCACCAACCTCCTGTGCAAGACAACCATTTTCAAAAGGGGTCTCTTTGCTGTTAAACAGATTAAAACCATCAATTTCTGGTGGATTGACAATGGAATTCTGTTTAAAGTATCATTTTTAAATGAAGCCAAACAGAGTAGGTTACTATTTAAATGTTATCCTCCAGAAGAAGGCAGAACATAGGCTATATTACAGCAAATAATATGTCTAATCTCGAAAGTACTGAGAGAGGAAAAAACATTTTCTTGTAGAGAATGTATAAGGAAGGTATAATGTTAATGAATGACAGTGTAAACAACAAAGTTAAAATTATGTCACAAAAGCAATTAATCATGGTGTAAGGATATGTATGCTCAATACAAAATTATAACCAGTTTATCACAGCTCTGCCACAAAAATGGAAGAGGCAGTTCCTTAAAAGAGAAAGGAATGAATTCATCGTAAATGGCTTAAAATGACCAATATAAATCGTAACATGTATCAGTTTCACTTATGGTCAAGAGGGTTGACAACTATACCGCATTAAATTCAACATAGTTGGGAACAGATTTTCGATATCCCAATACCATGGCATCAGATTTATGAAGTAATATACAAAGTAACAATTGAAGCATCAATCCTTAATTTTCAATTTAAGCTATTATATTAAATTCTCGCTACATAAAGAATGCTCAGTATATGGGGCATTGAACCGAATCAATAGAGTATCTATTTTGGTTCTGTCCGTCGGTGGCTTGTTTTTAGAGTCAGGTTCAGGAATGGTTGTTGCCATGGGTACCACTGGGCGCACATTTGGGGTTTTTGCCCTAGCACTACACTGCTGATTCAAATAACCAACTCATCATCAAGCTTTGATTATTTTCATCAGCTGTGTAGCGCTAGAGCAAAAACCAAAATGTGTACCCAGGAGGAGCCCCAGGACCGAGTTTGGGAAACCATGCCCTATAGTACTGCCCAGGGAAACAGTGATTTAATGCAAAGTGTTGGATTGTGGGCATGCGCCTGCCACGGAGGAGCATCCAAATCTTCCACTGTTTGATGTCAGAGTTGCTCACCATTGTCCCAGGGAGCAATCGGACTACCTCCAAATCAGCTCGCATCTGACGCACCAGGGCTGTCCCCTTTGTGTGTCCCAAGTTGTTTCCACCGAGATGGATGACTGTATTCACGGTCACAACTCGTCTCAGCGAGAGAGAATATTTCAGAACCCTTCCACTGAGAACTGCTCGGCCATATTTCTGGCTTGTGTAGTCATCTATCTAGCCAGCTACATTGTGTAATCGCATAGTAAATATTTGCTTCAGTCTTTGTTTCCTTGCTCTCGCCAATTTTCTATGAGCAATGATCAGTAGGATTATGAGCAGGGATCTTATCAATAAATAAAACGTACAACATTGTGAAGATTCACAAGGAGGGCATGTTAAACTGTATTATAAAGTGGGTGGTTCGTGCCCCGAATGCTGATAGGCTGACAGCCATGATGTATCAGAACGTATACCACTTGTATGACAAATCATTTATTTTTACTCCTTTAATTACGTTGGCAACCTATTTATAATAGCAATAAGGCTCCTCGGGGGTTTGTGGTGTATGGCCAATATACCACGGCTAAGGGCTGTATCTCCAGGCACTCCGTTTTGCATCGTGCTAAGAACAGTCCTTAGCATGGTATATTGGCCATATACCACACATCCTCGTGCCTTATTGCTTCATTATAATGTTGTATAATAAGGTTGCATGATCACCTTCCGGTGTAAAACACATGGAAATTAAAAACAAAAAACTATGTTTTAAGTGAAAATAGGCACTGGTCTGAAGCCGGAAAATGAAGGATATTCACATGACCACCACACGAGTCTCAAATAAACCCCTAAAAAACCAAGCACAGGTGTTCAAAATCTTGTTTTATTCAAATTCAGCAGTCCACGTGAGTTTGTCAATTCACATACCGTCCATGAAGTTTGTCCAGATTCCATAAAAGCTATGATTATTTTTCATTTTTATTATTGCATAAAGTCATCAGTTTTCATAGACATAATTGTACATGTAATAATTTGAATTTTCCAGTTATTTCTTATAACTAATAAGAATTTCCAATAAAGCTTCAATGGCTCACTGCAGGCGTAGAATCAACATATCCGGAAACACTGCTGTTCCTCGGGGCACTGGCCATCTTTGTAACAGTACTCGGCACACATGTAGGTCCGCTTGGGCAGGACACAGCGACCGGGCTTCACTATGGTAACAGAGAAAAAGCGGTCAGTTATACAGTAGAAACATAGGTGTTATAGGAATTTCCAGGTTAACAATCGAGAAAAGCAGTCGCAGGTAAAGTCAATCAAATCTATCCATAACAAATCTATCCATATAAAATGTATATGTAAAATGTATATATATGTATATGCAGCAGAAAAGCTGTAAAACCCCCAAAATGTTTGTGTCCTCCAAAGAGGTGGATGGGTTAATAGTAATTATTTTTTATTTAGAAAAAAATTATATCCAGTTTATTACAAGTTTCAACAGGGAAACACTTCCAGCACAGAAGCAGAGAAAATGTCTAACTGGCATCTTGGAGACATGCCCTTTCTACTCTAATCAGACAGCACCAAATGTTCTGTAAACACCAGCTCTAGAGGCTTGTAGGAAGTCAAAACAAACAGGCAGTGACTTTGTCAGCTGCTACAGAATCATACAGTGTTCACAGAATGTCATCAATACAATATGACAGTGAATAATCAGTGTGACCTCGACCCTTGTACCTCAAGTCTGGCGGCAACCTCTATCAACAGATATGAGAACAATCCATAACATTCAGCATCAAGTCCAGTGACCATCAACTCACACCTTGAGTGTCACAAGTAGAACACTGGAAATCATCTGTATACTGATTCTTTCCATTAAGGTATTACTATTACAATGAGTTGGAATTCTGTTGGTGGCCCTTGACACATTGTCAGCTTAATGTTCTGTGAATTGCTGTATCGTAAGAAACGTATGTTGCTACTCCTCTGAAGTCTCAGCCTGATATTCCCAAAATCCTGTTCCCTGAAATATGCATTTGTATCACTTTATCAACAACAGCATATTATACACTGACTGAACAAAACATTATGAACACCTGCTCATTCCATGACAGAGACTGACCACTAGGCAACCCTGCCGCCAACGGTCCACCAACCAAAGGACATCCAGCCGACATGACACAACTGTGAGAAGCACTGGAGTCAACATGGGCCAGCATCCCTATGGACTGCTTTCAACACCTTGTAGAGTACATGCCCTGATGAATTGAGGCTTTTCTGAGGGCAAACGGGGGTGCAACTCAAAAAAAGGAAAGTGTTCCTAATGTTTGGTATACTCAGAGTGTATAGATGTTGCACAACATTGGTATATACTCTAAAGGCCTGCATGGATCTTGGAAATCTTCTTAATTTAGTGTCTCAGCTCTAAAGAGAGTGTACGTGAACAATATATATCTATGTGTATGAAATGTACATTACAAGCTCCATCATTCTTGTTTCCAGAGTAATGCAGCAGTAATGAATGCAATAGATGGGTGTATCTGTCACTCTGGGACCATATCCTACCTGTGTAGGTGCAAAGCAGTCATGCCCACATCCATTGTGGCAGCATTTTTCATCATTGGGGCAGTCACTGTCATTGGAACATAACTCCGCACATATCCCTGCTCCCCATCGTCTACGAGGGCACACTCCAGGCTTTGCTTTGGGACAAAACAATTTGAGCAGATATGTCAGGGAACCCGACTTACCACAAAGAGACATGAACATAGACAAAATTGGACTGAACCATTTTCTGAAAATCTGTCATATTTGTGTGGAGATGGTTACGATAAATAGGAATTTGTATTTGTGAAAAGATTGCAGAGTATAGCCCTAATATTTGTGTGTCGAATTAGTTTTGGCGACATTTGGCCACCATCATCCTCATAACACCCATGGAAACGCATGGCAGCCTTCTGAACACTGTTAATAAACCAGTCAGGTTCTTACTGAAGTCAGGTGGGACACACAAAGCGTCAGAGTCAAAGACACAGCATTTGTCATCTTTAGGACAGTCCTCATCGCGGACACATCCCTTGTGTGACGGCACGACTTTCAGAAGCAGCGGGCACTGACCTGCCTTCGTGAGGATCGGCACTGTGAGAGAGCAGGAGGAATAGGAAACAATTGGACTGAACCACTTTCTGAAATCTGTCATATTTGTGAGGAGATGGTTATGATAAATAGGCATTTGCATTTGTAGGAAGTCAAAACAGAAAGGTGGTGACATGTTCAGCTGCTATAGAATCACACCGTGTTCCACAATGTCATCAATTCAACACAACAGTGAATAATCAGTGTGTCCTCGGTCCTTCTACTGGGGCCTCCATTCTGACGTCAATCACTATCAACAGATATGAGACCAATCCATAACATTCAACATCAAGTCTAGTGACCATCAACCCTCACCTTGAATGTCACAAGTAGAAAATGGAAATCATGTGTATTACAGAAACTCTATGCTAAACATTGTGTTGATCACTCTAAATTAAATATGAACTTTACTGGTCTTAAATGTCCCCATTACAAAATGTTTGTCAGCCTACACTGACTCTTTCCATTGAAGTCTTACTATTACAATGACATGGAATATTTCGAATTCTATGGCTGGAATGCTCAGGCTCATATATCAACAAGCTCTCAGTCTCCCTGCAGAATTAGACGGTTTTATACTTTTCTGCAAACGTCAAATTTAAAAGTGTTTTTGACACCCTGGGTTGCTCCTGCTGCTCAGCATACTGTAGTTCCATTTCTTCAAAAGTCACATTTCTGAGTTACCCCAAATGCCAAATTTCGAAATTAAGAGTTAAGTTTTAGGATAGGGTAAAAAAAAAATCATAATAATAAAATATGTATACAACAGAGATTGAACATGAGACCTTTGGGTCTGGAGTAATGGGATGATGCCTATCCACCACCACCTCCACCCTCAACTGCATAGCGAAACCAAAGCCTACTCGATGGTAATAGCACTCACAAGTGCCCCTAGTGGCTGGTTTTTGAAGGCACTTCCTGACATACTCAGGACATGTCCAATTTGGAACATAACATAACATTACAAGCTCCATCTTTCTTGTTTCCAGAGTAATGCAGCAGTAATGAATGCAATAGATGGGTGTATCTGTCACTCTGGGACCATATCCTACCTGTGTAGGTGCAAAGCAGACATGCCCACATCCATTGTGGCAGCATTTTTCATCATTGGGGCAGTCACTGTCATTGGAACATAACTCTGCACATATCCCTATGCCCCATCGCCTACGAGGGCACACTCCAGGCTTGCCTTTGGGAACACAATTTGAGCAGATGTCAGGGAACCCAACTTACCACAAAGAGACATGAACATGAACACAATTAGACTGAACCATTTTCTGAAAATCTGTCATATTTGTGTGGAGATGCTTACGACAAATAGTGCTTTTATGATGCCGAAATAAAAAATTTGAGTTAAATGAACATATGAGACAAGTTGACAAACACATCATTATATGTTGACTTAATTTTTGCATATGTTTTGTCAAGTTGGAGCTAAGTTTGGGCCAACTAAAAATGTTAAGTTCAGGTCACACCTTTATCTAGAAGTTGAATAAACTGAAAAAGGCTTTGGAACCACTTACTTCATAATAATTAGTTGAAACAACTAGAATTGTTTTTTCAGTGTATGCGTAAAATGGCCAAGGGTAGGCTGGATTGTTTCAAAGTCATAATGACTGGCTTGTATTTTTAGTAAGGTAGCAACAAATTAGTTTTCAAAGGGGCTGTACACTTAGGTAGGCTATAACACCTAAGTCAAGAGTAGCAGGCTTCTTCAAAAAACTCATCAAATTGTCACAGTTTGTTTCATGACAAATAATGACAAATAATGCAAAGTAGGCTAATTAGAAGAACTCACCTGTAGCAGAGACTATTTTCAAATCTAAAAATGCCAACAGAAAAAGAACCAAAGCACAACGCGCTGACAAATTCATGTCCATGCTGACTTCAAGACTGTTAGAGCAAATGCAGTCCAAATCAATTTCATAGAAGAGGAAGAGACCATAATATATATTAACCTTAGATGACTGACAGGGGGCGCTGCTAAGAAGCCACCGCACAGCCATTTTGGTACTCCTCCTTCATTGTAAAAAAAAGCTATAGAAATGCATTTATTAATGTCTACATTTGTTTTTTGACAAATATATTCTATTACAGACACCTTAATGTATACATGAAAATTATATTAATTGAACTGAACATGAACATTTAAATTTTGAGAGTGTTAATGTTACTGCCCCACCACAACAAAGAATTACTTAAATACATGAAATTGTGTCCTTGAAACATTTTATTGAAATATTGTAGAATTCCATTCATTCCTATGGAGTTCTGCTCATTCTGGGGTGTGCCAATGTGGCCGTTACAAAGCATCAGCAATCCAGGGTTTATACACATCATTGGGGAGAGACCATAGAAAAGATGAATGCACAAAAAACAATGCACCTGCAGGGTCCCTATGCCCATCAATTTACATTCCGAGTTCGGATCCAAACACTTCCTTAGGTCACATGTAATCAGAATAATTAAAGAGGATATATGGAACTTGTGCCTCTGGGGGTGCTCTTGATCCAAAAGTGGTCCCCCAAACGGAGAGTAATATTGTCCAGATATTAAGCCAAAATTTGATGTAAACAATTAACAACTAATCTCAGTCTTCAACTGAGTTTATAGTTCAATGACTGAATGCATTTCTGTTAAACTGCAGGTGAAAATCCACAATGTATAATGATTAATAACAAAATGTTTCAAAGTACAGTATGTGGAGAGCTATAACACTGTTGATGGGTTGATTTTTCGACAACAGTTGGGCTCTGTTTACATGGTATATGATATTTACTTGTAATTCATCTTAAGAAATAGGCCTAGACATGTCCCAAAATTACTTTTTTAATTTCTATCAAAGCTTTTCTCTCTCATCTGTCAAGTTCATGATGGGCAGACCTATACGCGTTTATCATTTAACTACGCTGATATCTTGTGGCGGACTAAATAAATGCTCAACATTGGATTTTCTTACATTATTCTCTCACAATAACTTTGTAGGACTATACACATTACATTCTATATGACTGACTGTTAACCTGTCTCCTACCCTTCATCTACACTGATTAAAGTGGTTTTAACAGGTGAAAGTAATAAGGGTTCGCAGCTTTCACCTGGTCAGTCTATATCAGTCTATGTTCATAATGTTTTGTACAGTCAGTCTACAACACGTTGTGGTTGACAAAGTGATTAGCCATTTGATTCGCTGTTCAGAAGTCTTATGGCATGGGGAAGAAGCTATTTAGGAGCCTCTTGGACCTAGACTTGGCGCTCCGGTACTGCTTGCCGTGCGGTAGCAGAGAGAACAGTCTGTGACTAGGGTGGCCGGAGTCTTTGAAATTTTTTAGGGCATTCCTCTGACACCGTCTGGTATAGAGGTCCTGGATGGCAGGAAGCTTGGCCCCGGTGATGTACTGGGCTGTACGCCGTACGCACTACCCTCTGTAGTGCCTTGCGGTCATAGGCCAAGCAGTTGCCATACCAGGCAGTGAACCAACCCGTCAGGATGCTCTCGATGGTGCAGATGTAAAACCTTTGAGGATCTGAGGACCCATGCCAAATCTTTTCAGTCTACTGAGGAGGAATAGGTTTTGTTGTGCCCTCTTCACAACTGTCTTGGTGTGCTTTGACCATGTTAGTTTGTTGGTGATGTGGACGCCAAGGAACTTGAAGCTCTCATCCTGCTCCACTACAGCCCCATCAATGAGAATGGGGGCGTGCTCGGTCCTCCTTTTCCTGCAGTCCACAATCATCTCCTTTGTCTTGTTCACGTTGAGGGGGGATGTTGTCCTTGCACCACACGGTCAGGTCTCTGACCTCCTCCCTATAGGCTGTCTCATCGTTGTGTCATCAGCAAACTTAATGATGGTGTTGGAGTCGTGCCTGGCCGTGCAGTCATGAGTGAACAGGGACTACAGGAGGGGGCTGAGCAAGCACCCCTACCCTTACCGCCCATCATGAAGTCCAGGATCCAGTTACAGAGGGATGTGTTTAGTCCCAGGGTCCTTAGCTTAGTGATGAGCTTTGAGGGCACTATGGTTTTGAACACTGAGCTGTAGTCAATGAAGAGCATTCTCACATAGGTGTTCCTTTTGTCCAGGTGTGACAAGGCAGTGTGGAATGCAATAGAGATTGCATCATCTGTGGATCTTTTGGTGTGGTATGCAAATTGGAGTGGGTCTAGAGTTTCTGGGATAATTGTGTTGATGTGAGCCATGACCAGCCTTTCAAAGCTTTTCATGGCTACAGACGTGAGTGCTACGGGTCGGTAGTCATTTAGGCAGGTTATCTTAGTTTTTCTTGGGCACAATGGTGGTGGGACTATGGTGGTCTGCTTGAAACATGTTGGTATTACAGACTTGAAAATGTCAGTGAAGACACTTGCCAGTTGGTCAGCGTATGCTCGGAGTACACGTCCTGGTAATCCGTCTGTCCCTGCGGCCTTGTGAATGTTGACCTGTTCGAAGGTCTTACTCACATCGGCTGCGGAGAGCATGATCACTCAGTCGTCTGGAACAGCTGAGGGTCTCATGCATGTTTCAGTGTTACCTGCCTCGAAGCGAGCATAGAAGTTATATAGCTCATCTGGAAGAATCGTGTCACTGGGCAGCTCGTGGCTGTGCTTCCCTTTGTAGTCTGTAATAGTTTGCAGGCCCTGCCACATCTGACGAGCGTCGGAGCCGGTGTAGGACGATTTAATGTTAGTCCTGTATTGGCACTTAACCTGTTGGATGGTTCGTCGGAGGGCATAGTGGCATTAATTATAAGATCTCTGGCGCTCTAGGTCGACAGTCTCCCGCTCCTTAGCAGAGGTGACCGGTCCGCTCCTGATCCCCGGGCTCGTCATCTTGGTTGCGGCTGGAGCCGTGCGTCAGGGAGGGGGTACTGTCACTTGTGCTCCTTCTCCGGCCTCTAGGTCACCAGGCTGCTCGTTATGGCGCACACCTGTCACCATCGTTATGGTCATCAGCGTGTTATGACACTCACCTGGACTCCATCACCTCCTTGATTACCTGCCCTATATATGTCACCCGCTTTGGTTCCTTCCTCAGGCGTCATTGTTTCTGTTTCAGTTTTGTCTGTGTGGTGTTTGTGTTTCTTGTTTTCTATTATATTTTGTTTATTGATTAAATCACTCACTCCCTGAACTTGCTTCCCAACTCTCAGGGCACATCATTACACAAATATTTATCAGACCATTACATAGTATATGTAATATAGGTCTGTATAAACTACTTTACTAATCATCAGTTAAGTCTTTTTGCGTGGCCTCATCAAAAGTGTGGGCGATTTATACTTAAATACTGAATACTTTCTAAACAATAAGCACACAGTATTCCAAAACGTTCACGCAGTTGTAATACTGTGATGTGTAACTTCAGACAACCTCTGTTGAGTAACATTATGTTTTTAGTCCACAAATGCTTTTCTTAATTACATAAATGCTTCAAAATTCCCAAAAAGTGACATTAGCTGATGAAGATTATCTCATAGAACAAAATGTATAAGATATCCTAAACCTGTCTTCACCACAAAACTTATTTTCCGTGTTTATCCAAAAACCCTACAAAACTCCATACAATTTTCCAGAAGCTTTGTTCAAAGAACCATGGCGGAGTTGGTCCCTACAAAGAGACATCATTACTATTGCTCTCTATACATGTTAGCAATTGGGAGTCTCCAACCCTTGCTAAAGTAACCTCACAGCCCAATCCCCCCACCCCCCCTTCGCTAATTTCACCACCAGCAAACCATTAAAAAAGAATCTCACCCATCTACACACAATATCTCATAATGACAGTGAAAACATGATTTTAGAAATGTTTACTAATTTATTGAAAGTGAAGTACAGAAATATCTCATTTACATACAGGACCAGTCAAACGTTTGGACACACCTACTCATTCCAGGATTATAATTTTTTTTAAACTATTTTCTACATTGTGTAATAATAGTGAAGACTATGAAATAACACATATGGAATCATGTAGTAACCAAGAAAGTGTTAAACAAATAAAAATATATTTTAAATTCTTCTTAGTCGCCACACTTTGCCTTGATGACAGCTTTGCGCACTCTCGGCATTCTCTCAACCAGCTTCACCTGAAATGCTTTTCCAGCAGTCTTGAAGGAGTTCCCCACATATGCTGAGCACTTGTTGGCCCTTCCTCCCCAATTAAGGTGCCACCAACCTCCTGTGCTAGACAACCATTTTCAAAAGGGGTCTCTTTGCTGTTAAACAGATTAAAACCATCAATTTCTGGTGGATTGACAATGGAACTCTGTTTAAAGTATCATTTTTAAATGAAGCCAAACAGAGTAGGTTACTATTTAAATGTTATCCTCCAGAAGAAGGCAGAACATAGGCTATATTACAGCAAATAATATGTCTAATCTCGAAAGTACTCATAGAGGAAAAAACATTTTCTTGTAGAGAATGTATAAGGAAGGTATAATGTTAATGAATGACAGTGTAAACAACAAAGGTAAAATGATGTCACAAAAGCAATTAATCATGGTGTAAGGAAATGTATGCTCAATACAAAATTATAACCAGTTCATCACAGCTCTGCCACAAAAATGGAAGAGGCAATTACTTAAAAGAGAAAGGAATGAATTAATCGTAAATGGCTTAAAATGACCAATATAAATCGTAACATGTATCAGTTTCACTTATGGTCAAGAGGGTTGACAACTATACCGCATTAAATTCAACATAGTTGGGAACAGATTTTCGATATCCCAATACCATGGCATCAGATTTATGAAGTAATATACAAAGTAACAATTGAAGCATCAATCCTTAATTTTCAATTTAAGCTATTATATTAAATTCTCGCTGCATAAAGAATGCTCAGTATATGGGGCATTGAACAGAATCAATAGAGTATCTATTTTGGTACTGTCCATCGGTGGCTTGTTTTTAGAGTCAGGTTCAGGAATGGTTGTTGCCATGGGTACCACTGGGCGCACATTTGGGGTTTTTGCCCTAGCACTACACTGCTGATTCAAATAACCAACTCATCATCAAGCTTTGATTATTTTCATCAGCTGTGTAGCGCTAGAGCAAAAACCAAAACGTGTACCCAGGAGGAGCCCCAGGACCGAGTTTGGGAAACCATGCCCTATAGTACTGCCCAGGTACACAGTGATTTAATGCAAAGTGTTGGATTGTGGGCATGCGCCTGCCACGGAGGAACATCCAAATCTTCCACTGTTTGATGTCACAGTAGCTCACCATTGTCCCAGGGAGCATTCGGACTACCTCCAAATCAGCTCGCATCTGTCGCACCAGGGCTGTCCCCTTTGTGTGTCCCAAGTTGTTTCCACCGAGATGAATGACTGTATTCACGGTCACAACTCGTCTCAGCGAGAGAGAATATTTCAGAACCCTTCCACTGAGAACTGCTCGGCCATATTTCTGGCTTGTGTAGTCATCTATCTAGCCAGCTACATTGTGTAATCGCATAGTAAATATTTGCTTCAGTCTTTGTTTCCTTGCTCTCGCCAATTTTCTATGAGCAATGATCAGTAGGATTATGAGCAGGGATCTTATCAATAAATAAAACGTACAACATTGTGAAGATTCACAAGGAGGAGATGTTAAACTGTATTATAAAGTGGGTGGTTCGTGCCCCGAATGCTGATAGGCTGACAGCCATGATGTATCAGAACGTATACCACTGGTATAACAAATCATTTATTTTTACTCCTTTAATTACGTTGGTAACCTATTTATAATAGCAATAAGGCTCATCGGGGGTTTGTGGTGTATGGCCAATATACCACGGCTAAGGGCTGTATCTCCAGGCACTCCATTTTGCATCGTGCTAAGAACAGTCCTTAGCATGGTATATTGGCCATATACCACACATCCTCGTGCCTTATTGCTTAATTATAATGTTGTATAATAAGGTTGCATGATCACCTTCTGGTGTAAAACATGGAAATTAAAAACAAAAAACTATGTTTTAAGTGAAAATAGGCACTGGTCTGAAGCAGGAAAATTAAGGATATTCACATGAGCACCACATGAGTCTCAAACAAACCCCTAAAAAACTAAGCACAGGTGTTCAAAATCTTCTTTTATTCAAATTCAGCAGTCCACGTGAGTTTGTCAATTCACATACGGTCCATGAAGTTTGTCCAGTTTCCATAAAAGCTATGATTATTTTTCATATTTATTATTGCATAAAGTCATCAGTTTTCATAGACATAATTGTACATGTAATAATTTGTATTTTCTACTTATTTCTTATAACTAATAAGATTTTCCAATAAAGCTTCAATGGCTCACTGCAGGCGTAGAATCAACATATCCGGAAACACTGCTGTTCCTCGGGGCACTGGCCATCTTTGTAACAGTACTCGGCACACATGTAGGTCCCCTTGGGCAGGGCACAGCGACCGGGCTTCACTATGGTAACAGAGAAAAAGCGGTCAGTTATACAGTAGAAACATAGGTGTTATAGGAATTTCCAGGATAACAATCGAGAAAAGCAGTCGCAGGTAAAGTCAATCAAATCTATCAATAACAAATCTATCCATATAAAATGTATATGTAAAATGTATATATATGTATATGCAGCAGAAAAGCTGTAAAACCCCCAAAATATGTGTGTCCTCCAAAGAGGTGGATGGGCTAATAGTAATTCTTTTTTATTTAGAAAAACATTCTATCCAGTTTATTCCAAGTTGCAACAGGGAAACACTTCCAGCACAGAAGCAGAGAACATGTCTAACTGGCATGTTGGAGTCATGCCCTTTCTACTCTAATCAGACAGCACCAAATGTTCTGTAAACACCAGCTCTAGAGGCTTGTAGGAAGTCAAAACAAACAGGCAGTGACTTTGTCAGCTGCTACAGAATCACACAGTGTTCACAGAATGTCATCAATACAATATAACAGTGAATAATCAGTGTGTCCTCGACCCTTGTAGCTCAAGTCTGGCGTCAATCTCTATCAACAGATATGAGAACAATCCATAACATTCAGCATCAAGTCCAGTGACCATCAACTCACACCTTGAGTGTCACAAGTAGAACACTGGAAATCATCTGTACACTGATTCTTTCCATTAAGGTATTACTATTACAATGAGTTGGAATTCTGTTGGTGACCCTTGACACATTGTCAGCTTAATGTTCTGTGAATTGCTGTATCGTAAGAAAAGTATGTTGCTACTCCTCTGAAGTCTCAGCCTGATATTCCCAAAATCCTGTTCCCTGAAATATGCATTTGTATCACTTTATCAACAACAGCATATTATACACTGACTGAACAAAACATTATGAACAACTGCTCATTCCATGACAGAGACTGACCAGGTGAATCCAGGTGAAAGCTATGATCCCATATTGATGTAACTTGTTAAATCCATTTCAATCAGTGTAGATGAAGGGGAGGAGACAGGTTAAAGAAGGATAAAGGATTTTTAAGTGTTTAGACAATAGACGGATTATGTATGTGTGCCATTCAGGAGGGTGAATGGGCAAGACAACAGACGTAAGTGCCTTTGAACAGGGTAGTGTAGTAGGTGCCAGGCGCACCAGTTTGACTGTGTCAAGAACTGCAACAGTGCTGGGTTTTTCAATCTCAACAATTTCCTGCGGGTATCAAAGATTTATTACATTTTTTATTTATTTTACTTTTTTTTAGCTAGGCAAGTCAGTTAAGAACAAATTCTTATTTTCAATGACTGCCTAGGAACAGTGGGTTAACTGCCTTGTTCTTAACAACAGATTTGAACCTTGTCAGCTCGGGGATTTTCTCTTGCAACCTTTCGGTTACTAGCCCAACGCTCTAACCACTAGTCTACCCTGCCACCAACAGTCCACCAACCAAAAGACATCCAGCCAACATGACACAGCTGTGAGAAGCATTGGAGTCAACATGGGCCAGCATCCCAATGGACTGCTTTCAACACCTTGTAGAGTCCATGCCCTGATGAATTGAGGCTTTTCTGAGGGCAAAAGGGGGTGCAACTCAAAAAAAGGAAAGTGTCCCTAATGTTTGGTATACTCAGAGTGTATAGATGTTGCACAACATTGGTATATACTCTAAAGGCCTGCATGGATCTTGGAAATCTTATTAATTTAGTGCCTCAGCTCGAAAGAGAGTGTATGTGAAAAATATATATCTATGTGTATGTGTGAAATGTACATTACAAGCTCCAGCATTCTTGTTTCCAGAGTAATGCAGCAGTAATGAATGCAATAGATGGGTGTATCTGTCACTCTGGGACCATATCCTACCTGTGTAGGTGCAATGCAGTCATGCCCACATCCATTGTAGCAGCATTTTTCATCCTTGTGGCAGTCACTGTCATTGGAACATAACTCTGCACAATTCCCCATGCCCCATCGTCTACGAGGGCACACTCCAGGCTTGTCTTTGGGAACACAATTTGAGCAGATGTCAGGGAACCCAATTTACCACAAAGAGACATGAACATGGACACAATTGGACTGAACCATTTTCTGAAAATATGTCATATTTGTGTGGAGATGCTTACGATAAATGTTAGCTGCTACAGAATCAAACAGTGGTCACAGAATGTCATCAGTACAATACAACAGTGAATAATCAGTGTGTCCTCGGTCCTTGTACTTGGACATCCAGTCTGGTGTCAATCACTATCAACAGATATGAGAACAATCCATAACATTCAGCATCAAGTCTAGTGACCGTCAACCCACACCTTGAGTGTCACAACTAGGATACTGGAAATATTGTGTATTACATAAACTGTATACACTAAATGTTTTGTTGATCACTCTAAACTAAATATGATCTTTAGCGATCTTACATTTCCCCATTACAAATAGGTTTATGGTAGCAACTTGTCAGCCTACTGTCACGCCTTGACCAGAGAGAGCCTTTTTATGTCTCTATTTAGGTTTGGTCAGGGTGTGATTTGGGTGGGCATTCTATGTCCGTGTTTCTATGTTTGGGATTTCTTTGTTTCGGCCGGGTGTGACTCGCAATCAGGAACAGCTGTATATCGTTGTTGCTGATTGGGAGTCATACTTAGGCAGCCTGTTTTTCCATTGGGGTTTGTGGGTAGATATTTTCTGTTTAGTGTTTTGCACCTGCATGAACTGTTCGGTTGTTCTTTTGTTTTGCTTGTTGCTTTAGTGTTCAGTTATACAGTAAAATGACGAACACTTACCATGCTGCATTTTGGTATGATTTCTCTTCCCCTTCATCCGAGGACAACGAAGACCGTTACACCTACACTGACACTTCCCATTGAAGTCGTTCTATTATGTGACTTCTTAATTGAGTGTCTTAGCTCTAAAGAGAGGTCCAGCATTCTTGTTTCCAGAGTAATGCAGCAGTAATGAATGCAATAGATGGGTGTATCTGTCACTCTGGGACCATATCCTACCTGTGTAAGGTGCAATGCAGACATGCCCACATCCATTGTAGCAGCATTTTTCATCATTGGGGCAGTCACTGTCATTGGAACATAACTCTGCACATATCCCTATGCCCCATCGTCTACGAGGGCACACTCCAGGCTTGCCTTTGGGAACACAATTTGAGCAGATGTCAAGGAACCCAACTTACCACAAAGAGACATGAACATGGACACAATTGGACTGAACCATTTTCTGAAAATCTGTCATATTTGTGTGGAGATGCTTACGATAAATGTTAGCTGCTACAGAATCAAACAGTGGTCACAGAATGTCATCAGTACAATACAACAGTGAATAATCAGTGTGTCCTTGGTCCTTGTACTTGGACATCCAGTCTGGTGTCAATCACTATCAACAGATATGAGAACAATCCATAACATTCAGCATCAAGTCTAGTGACCGTCAACCCACACCTTGAGTGTCACAACTAGGATACTGGAAATATTGTGTATTACATAAACTGTATACACTAAATGTTTTGTTGATCACTCTAAACTAAATATGATCTTTAGCGATCTTACATTTCCCCATTACAAATAGGTTTATGGTAGCAACTTGTCAGCCTACACTGACTCTTCCCATTGAAGTCTTACTATTATGTGACTTCTTAATTGAGTGTCTTAGCTCTAAAGAGAGCTCCAGCTTTCTTGTTTCCAGAGTAATGCAGCAGTAATGAATGCAATTGATGGGTGTATCTGTCACTCTGGGACCATATCCTACCTGTGTAAGGTGCAATGCAGACATGCCCACATCCATTGTGGCAGCATTTTTCATCATTGGGGCAGTCACTGTCATTGGAACATAAATCTGCACATATCCCTACGCCCCATCGTCTACGAGGGCACACTCCAGGCTTGTCTTTGGGAACACAATTTGAGCAGATGTCAACTGTTCTGCCTGCGGCTACGGAACCCTGACCTGTTTCACCGGACGTGCTTGTTGCACCCTCGACAATTACTATGATTATTATTATTTGACCATGCTGGTCATTTACGAACATTTTAACATCTTGACCATGTTCTGTTATAATATCCACCCGGCACAGCCAGAAGAGGACTGGCCACCCCTCATAGCCTGGTTCCTCTCTAGGTTTCTTCCTAGGTTTTTGGCCTTTCTCAGGAGTTTTTCCTAGGGAGTTTTTCCCAGCCACCGTGCTTCTTTCACATGCATTGCTTGCTGTTTGGGGTTTTAGGCTGGGTTTCTGTACAGCACTTTGAGATTTCAGCTGATGTACGAAGGGCTATATAAATAAATTTGATTTGATTTGATTTGATGTCAGGGAACCCAACTTACCACAAAGAGACATGAACATGGACACAATTAGACTGAACCAATTTCTGAAAATCTATCATGTTTGTGTCGAGATTGATTTGACAAATAGGAATTTGCATCTCTGGAACGTTTGTAGGCCATGCTCCAAGTAATTTAGTGTTTAATTAATAGTTTTAGAGACATTTGTCCCCAATCATCAATGTTTCCCCCATAACACCCATGAAAATGCATGACAGCCTTCTGAACACTCACAATCTATTGGTTCAAATATGTAGGTTGAAAACATTGTATGTTAACTAAAAAGGGCTGTGCAACTGGTTACACACAGACACACAAATAGTGCTTTTCTGATGCCCAAATAAACATTTCTAGATAAATTAACATATGAGACAAGTTGACAAACACATCATTATATGTTGACTGAATTGTTGCATATGTTTTGTCAAGTTGGAGCTAAGTTTGGGCCAATTAAAAATGTTAAGTTCAGGTCACACTTTTATCTAGAAGTTGAATAAACTGAAAAAGGCTTTGGAACCACTTACTTCATAATAATTAGTTGAAACAACTAGAATTGTTTTTACAGTGTATGCGTAAAATGGCCAAGGGTAGGCTGGATTGTTTCAAAGTCATAATGACTGGCTTGTATTTTTAGTAAGGTAGCAACAAAATAGTTTGCAAAGGGGCTATGCACAATTATAGGCTATTGTTTATAACCACTTAGGTAGGCTATAACACCTAAGTCAAGTGTAGCAGGCTTCTTCTAAAAACTCATCAAATTGTCACAGTTGGTTTCATGACAAATAATGCAAAGTAGGCAAATTAGAAGAACTCACCTGTAGCAGAGACTATTTTCAAATCTACAAATGCCAACAGAAAAAGAACCAAAGCACAACGCGCTGACAAATTCATGTCCATGCTGACTTCAAGACTGTTAGAGCAAATGCAGTCCAAATCAATTTCATAGAAGAGGAGGAGACCATAATATATATTAACCTTAGATGACTGACAGGGGGCGCTGCTAAGAAGCCACCGCACAGCCATTTTGGTACTCCTCCTTCATTGTTAAAAAAAGCTATAGAAATGCATTTATTAATATCTACATTTGTTTTTTGACAAATATATTCTATTACAGACACCTTAATGTATACATGAAAATGATATTAATTGAACCGAACATGAACATTTTATATTTTGAGAATGTTAATGTTACTGCCCCACCACAACAAAGAACGACTTAAATACATGACATTGTGTCCTTGAAACATTTTATTGAAATATTGGAGAATTCCATTCATTCCTTTGGAGTTCTGCTCATTCTGGGGTGTGCCAATGTGGCGGCCTGAGGCTTCAAAGCCTCTCATTGGCCATTACAAAGCATCAGCAATCCAGGGTTTATACACATCATTGGGTAGAGACCATAGAAAAGATGAATGCACAATGAACAATGCACCTGCAGGGTCCCTTTACCCATCAATTTACATTGCGAGATCCGAACACTTGCTTAGGTCACATGTAATCAGAATAATTAAAGAGGATATATGGAACTTGTGCCTCTGGGGGTGCTCTTGATCCAAAAGTGGTCCCCCAAACGGAGAGTAATATTGTCCAGAAATTAAGCCAAAATTTGATGTAAACAATTAACAACTAAACGTCCATAGTGTGTCTTCAACTGAGTTTATAGTTCAATGACTGAATGCATTTCTGTTAAACTGCAGGTGAAAATCCACAATGTTGATGGGTTGATTCCTTGACAACGGTTGGGCTCTGTTTACATGGTATATGATATTTACCTGTAATTCATCTTAAGAAATAGGCCTATGCATGTCCCAAAATAACTTTTTTAATTTCTATCAAAGCTTTTCTCTCTAATCTGTCAAGTTCATGATCGGCAGACCTATACGCGTTCATCATTTTACTACGCTGATATCTTGTGGCGGACTAAATAAATGCTCAACATTGGATTTTCTTACATTATTCTCTCACAATAACGTTGTAGGAATATACACATCACATTCTTTATGATTGACTGTTAACCTGTCTCCTACCCTTCATCTACACTGATTAAAGTGGTTTTAACAGGTGAAATGAATAAGGGATCGCAGCTTTCACCTGGTCAGTCTATATCAGTCTATGTTCATAATGTTTTGTACAGTCAGTCTACAACACGTTGTGGTTGACAAAGTGATTAGCCATTTGATTCGCTGTTCAGGAGTCTTATGACTTTTGGTAGAAGCTATTTAGGAGCCTCTTGGACCTAGACTTGGTGCTCAGGTACCGCTTGCCGTGCGGTAGCAGAGAGAACAGTCTATGACTAGGGTGGCTGGAGTCTTTGACAATTTTTAGGGCCTTCCTCTGATACCGCCTTGTATAGAGGTCCTGGTTGGCAGGAAGCTTGGCCTCGGTGATGTACTGGGCCGTCAGCACTACCATCTGTAGTGCCTTGTGGTCGGAGGCCAAGCCGTTGCCATACCAGGCAGTGAACCAACCCGTCAGGATGCTCTCGATGGTGCAGCTGTAAAACCTTTGAGGATCTGAGGACCCATGCCAAATCTTTTCAGTCTACTGAGAGGGGAATAGGTTTTGTTGTGCCCTCTTCACAACTGTCTTGGTGTGCTTTGACCATGTTAGTTTGTTGGTGATGTGGACGCCAAGGAACTTGAAGCTCTCATCCTGCTCCACTACAGCCCCGTCAATGAGAATGGGGACGTGCTCGGTCCTCCTTTTCCTGCAGTCCACAATCATCTCCTTTGTCTTGTTCACGTTGAGGGGGGGATGTTGTCCTTGCACCACATGGTCAGGTCTCTGACCTCCTCTCTATAGGCTGTCTCATCGTTGTGTCATCAGCAAACTTAATGATGGTGTTGGAGTCGTGCCTGGCCGTGCAGTCATGAGTGAACAGGGAGTACAGGAGGGGGCTGAGCAAGCACCCCTACCCTTACCGCCCATCATGAAGTCCAGGATCCAGTTACAGAGGGAGGTGTTTAGTCCCAGGATCCTTAGCTTAGTGATGAGCTTTGAGGGCACTATGGTTTTGAACACTGAGCTGTAGTCAATGAAGAGCATTCTCACATAGGTGTTCCTTTTGTCCAGGTGTGACAAGGCAGTGTGGAGTGCAATAGAGATTGCATCATCTGTGGATCTTTTGGTGTGGTATGCAAATTGGAGTGGGTCTAGAGTTTCTGGGATAATGGTGTTGATGTGAGCCATGACCAGCCTTTCAAAGCTTTTCATGGCTACAGACGTGAGTGCTACGGGTCGGTAGTCATTTAGGCAGGTTATCTTAGTTTTTCTTGGGCACAATGGTGGTGGGACTATGGTGGTCTGCTTGAAACATGTTGGTATTACAGACTCAGACAGGGAGAGGTTGAAAATGTCAGTGAAGACACTTGCCAGTTGGTCAGCGCATGCTTGGAGTACACATCCTGGTAATCCGTCTGGCCCTGCGGCCTTGTGAATGTTGACCTGTTCGAAGGTCTTACTCACATCGGCTGCGGAGAGCATGATCACTCAGTCGTCCGGAACAGCTGAGGGTCTCATGCATGTTTCAGTGTTACCTGCCTCGAAGCGAGCATAGAAGTTATTTAGCTCATCTGGAAGGCTCGTGTCACTGGGCAGCTCGCGGCTGTGCTTCCCTTTGTAGTCTGTAATAGTTTGCAGGCCCTGCCACATCTGACGAGCGTCGGAGCCGGTGTAGTACGATTTAATGTTAGTCCTGTATTGGCACTTTGCCTGTTGGATGGTTCGTCGGAGGGCATAGTGGGATTAATTATAAGATCTCTGGCGCTCTAGGTCGACAGGCTCCCGCTCCTTAGCAGAGGTGACCGGTCCGCTCCTGATCCCCGGGCTCGTCATCTTGGTTGCGGCTGGAGCCGTGCGTCAGGGAGGGGGTACTGTCACTTGTGCTCCTTCTCCGGCCTCTAGGTCACCAGGCTGCTCGTTATGGCGCACACCTGTCACCATCGTTATGGTCATCAGCGTGTTATGACACTCACCTGGACTCCATCACCTCCTTGATTACCTGCCCTATATATGTCACCCGCTTTGGTTCTTTCCTCAGGCGTCATTGTTTCTGTTTCAGTTTTGTCTGTGTGGTGTTTGTGTTTCTTGTTTTCTATTATATTTTGTTTATTGATTAAATCACTCACTCCCTGACCTTGCTTCGCAACTCTCAGGGCACATCATTACACAAATATTTATAAGACCATTACATAGTATATGTAATATAGGTCTGTATAAACTACTTTACTAATCATCAGTTAAGTCTTTTTGCGTGGCCTCATCAAAAGTGTGGGCGATTTATACTTAAATACTGAATACTTTCTAAACAATAAGCACACAGTATTCCAAAACGTTCACGCAGTTGTAATACTGTGATGTGTAACTTCAGACAACCTCTGTTGAGTAACATTATGTTTTTAGTCCACAAATGCTTTTCTTAATTACATAAATGCTTCAAAATTCCCAAAAAGTGACATTAGCTGATGAAGATTATCTCATAGAACAAAATGTATAAGATCTCCTAAACCTGTCTTCACCACAAAACTTATTTTCCGTTTTTATCCAAAAACCCTACAAAACTCCATACAATTTTCCAGAAGCTTTGTTCAAAGAACCATGGCGGAGTTGGTCCCTACAAAGAGACATCATTACTATTGCTCTCTATACATGTCAGCAATTGGGAGTCTCCAACCCTTGCTAAAGTAACCTCACAGCCCAATCCCCCCACCCCCCCTTCGCTAATTTCACCACCAGCAAACCATTAAAAAAGAATCTCACCCATCTACACACAATATCTCATAATGACAGTGAAAACATGATTTTAGAAATGTTTGCTAATTTATTGAAAGTGAAGTACAGAAATATCTCATTTACATACAGGACCAGTCAAACGTTTGGACACACCTACTCATTCCAGGATTTTTTTTTTTTTTTTTTTACTATTTTCTACATTGTGTAATAATAGTGAAGACTATGAAATAACACATATGGAATCATGTAGTAACCAAGAAAGTGTTAAACAAATACAAATATATTTTAAATTCTTCTTATTCGCCACACTTTGCCTTGATGACAGCTTTGCGCACTGTCGGCATTCTCTCAACCAGCTTCACCTGAAATGATTTTCCAGCAGTCTTGAAGGAGTTCCCCACATATGCTGAGCACTTGTTGGCCCTTCCTCCCCAATTAAGGTGCCACCAACCTCCTGTGCAAGACAACCATTTTCAAAAGGGGTCTCTTTGCTGTTAAACAGATTAAAACCATCAATTTCTGGTGGATTGACAATGGAACTCTGTTTAAAGTATCATTTTTAAATGAAGCCAAACAGAGTAGGTTACTATTTAAATGTTATCCTCCAGAAGAAGGCAGAACATAGGCTATATTACAGCAAATAATATGTTGAATCTCGAAAGTACTGAGAGAGGAAAAAACATACAAAATTATAACCAGTTTATCACAGCTCTGCCACAAAAATGGAAGAGGCAGTTCCTTAAAAGAGAAAGGAATGAATTCATCGTAAATGGCTTAAAATGACCAATATAAATCGTAACATGTATCAGTTTCACTTATGGTCAAGAGGGTTGACAACTATACCGCATTAAATTCAACATAGTTGGGAACAGATTTTCGATATCCCAATACCATGGCATCAGATTTATGAAGTAATATACAAAGTAACAATTGAAGCATCAATCCTTAATTTTCAATTTAAGCTATTATATTAAATTCTCGCTACATAAAGAATGCTCAGTATATGGGGCATTGAACCGAATCAATAGAGTATCTATTTTGGTACTGTCCATCGGTGGCTTGTTTTTAGAGTCGGGTTCAGGAATGGTTGTTGCCATGGGTACCACTGGGCGCACATTTGGGGTTTTTGCCCTAGCACTACACTGCTGATTCAAATAACCAACTCATCATCAAGCTTTGATTATTTTCATCAGCTGTGTAGCGCTAGAGCAAAAACCAAAACGTGTACCCAGGAGGAGCCCCAGGACCGAGTTTGGGAAACCATGCCCTATAGTACTGCCCAGGGAAACAGTGATTTAATGCAAAGTTTTGGATTGTGGGCATGCGCCTGCCACGGAGGAGCATCCAAATCTTCCACTGTTTGATGTCAGAGTTGCTCACCATTGTCCAAGGGAGCAATCGGACTACCTCCAAATCAGCTCGCATCTGACGCACCAGGGCTGTCCCCTTTGTGTGTCCCAAGTTGTTTCCACCGAGATGGATGACTGTATTCACGGTCACAACTCGTCTCAGCGAGAGAGAATATTTCAGAACCCTTCCACTGAGAACTGCTCGGCCATATTTCTGGCTTGTGTAGTCATCTATCTAGCCAGCTACATTGTGTAATCGCATAGTAAATATTTGCTTCAGTCTTTGTTTCCTTGCTCTCGCCAATTTTCTATGAGCAATGATCAGTAGGATTATGAGCAGGGATCTTATCAATAAATAAAACGTACAACATTGTGAAGATTCACAAGGAGGGCATGTTAAACTGTATTATAAAGTGGGTGGTTCGTGCCCCGAATGCTGATAGGCTGACAGCCATGATGTATCAGAACATATACCACTTGTATGACAAATCATTTATTTTTACTCCTTTAATTACGTTGGCAACCTATTTATAATAGCAATAAGGCTCCTCGGGGGTTTGTGGTGTATGGCCAATATACCACGGCTAAGGGCTGTATCTCCAGGCACTCCGTTTTGCATCGTGCTAAGAACAGTCCCTAGCATGGTATATTGGCCATATACCACACATCCTCGTGCCTTATTGCTTAATTATAATGTTGTATAATAAGGTTGCATGATCACCTTCCGGTGTAAAACACATGGAAATTAAAAACAAAAAACTATGTTTTAAGTGAAAATAGGCACTGGTCTGAAGCCGGAAAATGAAGGATATTCACATGACCACCACATGAGTCTCAAATAAACCCCTAAAAAACCAAGCACAGGTGTTCAAAATCTTGTTTTATTCAAATTCAGCAGTCCACGTGAGTTTGTCAATTCACATACCGTCCATGAAGTTTGTCCAGATTCCATAAAAGCTATGATTATTTTTCATTTTTATTATTGCATAAAGTCATCAGTTTTCATAGACATAATTGTACATGTAATAATTTGAATTTTCCAGTTATTTCTTATAACTAATAAGAATTTCCAATAAAGCTTCAATGGCTCACTGCAGGCGTAGAATCAACATATCCGGAAACACTGCTGTTCCTCGGGGCACTGGCCATCTTTGTAACAGTACTCGGCACACATGTAGGTCCGCTTGGGCAGGACACAGCGACCGGGCTTCACTATGGTAACAGAGAAAAAGCGGTCAGTTATACAGTAGAAACATAGGTGTTATAGGAATTTCCAGGTTAACAATCGAGAAAAGCAGTCGCAGGTAAAGTCAATCAAATCTATCCATAACAAATCTATCCATATAAAATGTATATGTAAAATGTATATATATGTATATGCAGCAGAAAAGCTGTAAAACCCCCAAAATGTTTGTGTCCTCCAAAGAGGTGGATGGGTTAATAGTAATTATTTTTTATTTAGAAAAAAATTATATCCAGTTTATTACAAGTTTCAACAGGGAAACACTTCCAGCACAGAAGCAGAGAAAATGTCTAACTGGCATCTTGGAGACATGCCCTTTCTACTCTAATCAGACAGCACCAAATGTTCTGTAAACACCAGCTCTAGAGGCTTGTAGGAAGTCAAAACAAACAGGCAGTGACTTTGTCAGCTGCTACAGAATCACACAGTGTTCACAGAATGTCATCAATACAATATGACAGTGAATAATCAGTGTGACCTCGACCCTTGTACCTCAAGTCTGGCGGCAACCTCTATCAACAGATATGAGAACAATCCATAACATTCAGCATCAAGTCCAGTGACCATCAACTCACACCTTGAGTGTCACAAGTAGAACACTGGAAATCATCTGTATACTGATTCTTTCCATTAAGGTATTACTATTACAATGAGTTGGAATTCTGTTGGTGGCCCTTGACACATTGTCAGCTTAATGTTCTATGGAATTGCTGTATCGTAAGAAACGTATGTTGCTACTCCTCTGAAGTCTCAGCCTGATATTCCCAAAATCCTGTTCCCTGAAATATGCATTTGTATCACTTTATCAACAACAGCATATTATACACTGACTGAACAAAACATTATGAACACCTGCTCATTCCATGACAGAGACTGACCACTAGGCAACCCTGCCGCCAACGGTCCACCAACCAAAGGACATCCAGCCGACATGACACAACTGTGAGAAGCATTGGAGTCAACATGGGCCAGCATCCCTATGGACTGCTTTCAACACCTTGTAGAGTCCATGCCCTGATGAATTGAGGCTTTTCTGAGGGCAAACGGGGGTGCAACTCAAAAAAAAGAAAGTGTTCCTAATGTTTGGTATACTCAGAGTGTATAGATGTTGCACAACATTGGTATATACTCTAAAGGCCTGCATGGATCTTGGAAATCTTCTTAATTTAGTGTCTCAGCTCTAAAGAGAGTGTACGTGAAAAATATATATCTATGTGTATGAAATGTACATTACAAGCTCCATCATTCTTGTTTCCAGAGTAATGCAGCAGTAATGAATGCAATAGATGGGTGTATCTGTCACTCTGGGACCATATCCTACCTGTGTAGGTGCAAAGCAGTCATGCCCACATCCATTGTGGCAGCATTTTTCATCATTGGGGCAGTCACTGTCATTGGAACATAACTCCGCACATATCCCTGCTCCCCATCGTCTACGAGGGCACACTCCAGGCTTTGCTTTGGGACAACACAATTTGAGCAGATATGTCAGGGAACCCGACTTACCACAAAGAGACATGAACATAGACAAAATTGGACTGAACCATTTTCTGAAAATCTGTCATATTTGTGTGCAGATGGTTACGATAAATAGGAATTTGTATTTGTGAAAAGATTGCAGAGTATAGCCCTAATATTTGTGTGTCGAATTAGTTTTGGCGACATTTGGCCACCATCATCCTCATAACACCCATGGAAACGCATGGCAGCCTTCTGAACACTGTTAATAAACCAGTCAGGTTCTTACTGAAGTCAGGTGGGACACACAAGGCGTCAGAGTCAAAGACGCAGCATTTGTCATCTTTAGGACAGTCCTCATCGCGGACACATCCCTTGTGGGACGGCACGACTTTCAGAAGCAGCGGGCACTGACCTGCCTTCGTGAGGATCGGCACTGTGAGAGAGCAGGAGGAATAGGAAACAATTGGACTGAACCACTTTCTGAAATCTGTCATATTTGTGAGGAGATGGTTATGATAAATAGGCATTTGCATTTGTAGGAAGTCAAAACAGAAAGGTGGTGACATGTTCAGCTGCTATAGAATCACACCGTGTTCCACAATGTCATCAATTCAACACAACAGTGAATAATCAGTGTGTCCTCGGTCCTTCTACTGGGGCCTCCATTCTGACGTCAATCACTATCAACAGATATGAGAACAATCCATAACATTCAACATCAAGTCTAGTGACCATCAACCCTCACCTTGAATGTCACAAGTAGAAAATGGAAATCATGTGTATTACAGAAACTCTATGCTAAACATTGCGTTGATCACTCTAAATTAAATATGAACTTTACTGGTCTTAAATGTCCCCATTACAAAATGTTTGTCAGCCTACACTGACTCTTTCCATTGAAGTCTTACTATTACAATGACATGGAATATTTCGAATTCTATGGCTGGAATGCTCAGGCTCATATATCAACAAGCTCTCAGTCTCCCTGCAGAATTAGACGGTTTTATACTTTTCTGCAAACGTCAAATTTAAAAGTGTTTTTGACACCCTGGGTTGCTCCTGCTGCTCAGCATACTGTAGTTCCATTTCTTCAAAATTCACATTTCTGAGTTACCCCAAATGCCAAATTTCGAAATTAAGAGTTAAGTTTTAGGATAGGGTAAAAAAAAAATCATAATAATAAAATATGTATACAACAGAGATTGAACATGAGACCTTTGGGTCTGGAGTAATGGGATGATGCCTATCCACCACCACCTCCACCCTCAACTGCATAGCGAAACCAAAGCCTACTCGATGGTAATAGCACTCACAAGTGCCCCTAGTGGCTGGTTTTTGAAGGCACTTCCTGACATACTCAGGACATGGTCAGATGTCCAATTTGGAACATAACATAACATTACAAGCTCCATCTTTCTTGTTTCCAGAGTAATGCAGCAGTAATGAATGCAATAGATGGGTGTATTTTTCACTCTGGGACCATATCCTACCTGTGTAGGTGCAATGCAGACATGCCCACATCCATTGTGGCAGCATTTTTCATCATTGGGGCAGTCACTGTCATTGGAACATAACTCTGCACATATCCCCATGCCCCATCGTCTACGAGGGCACACTCCAGGCTTGTCTTTGGGAACACAATTTGAGCAGATGTCAGGGAACCCAATTTACCACAAAAAGACATGAACATGGACACAATTAGACTGAACCATTTTCTGAAAATCTGTCATATTTGTGTGGAGATGCTTACGATAAATGTTAGCTGCTACAGAATCAAACAGTGGTCACAGAATGTCATCAGTACAATACAACAGTGAATAATCAGTGTCCTCGGTCCTTGTACTTGGACATCCAGTCTGGCGTCAATCACTTTCAACAGATATGAGAACAATCCATAACATTCAGCATCAAGTCTAGTGACCGTCAACCCACACCTTGAGTGTCACAACTACGATACTGGAAATAGTGTGTATTACATAAACTGCATACACTAAATGTTTTGTTGATCACTCTAAACTAAATATGATCTTTAGCGATCTTACATTTCCCCATTACAAATAGGTTCATGGTAGCAACTTGTCAGCCTACACTGACGCTTCCCATTGAAGTCTTACTATTATGTGACTTCTTAATTGAGTGTCTTAGCTCTAAAGAGAGCTCAAGCATTCTTGTTTCCAGAGTAATGCAGCAGTAATGAATGCAATAGATGGGTGTATCTGTCACTCTGGGACCATATCCTACCTGTGTAAGGTGCAATGCAGACATGCCCACATCCATTGTGGCAGCATTTTTAGGGTTTCTGGGATAATGCTGTTGATGTGAGCCATGACCAGCCTTTCAAAGCGTTTCATGGCTACAGACGTGAGTGCTACGGGTCGGTAGTCATTTAGGCAGGTTATCTTAGTTTTTCTTGGGCACAGGGACTATGGTGGTCTGTTTGAAACATGTTGGTGTTACAGACTCAGACAGGGAGAGGTTGAAAATGTCAGTGAAGACACTTGCCAGTTGGTCAGCGCATGCTCGGAGTACACGTCCTGGTAATCCGTCTGGCCCTGCGGCCTTGTGAATGTTGACCTGTTTGAAGGTCTTACTCACATCGACTGCGGACAGCGTGATCACACAGTCGTCCGGAACAGCTGAGGGTCTCATGCATGTTTCAGTGTTACCTGCTTCGAAGCGAGCATAGAAGTTATTTAACTCGTCTGGAAGGCTCGTGTCACTGGGCAGCTCGCTGCTGTGCTTCCCTTTGTAGTCTGTAATAGTTTGCAGGCCCTGCCACATCTGACGAGCGTCGGAGCCGGTGTAGTACGATTTAATGTTAGTCCTGTATTGGCACTTTACCTGTTTAATGGTTCGTCGGAGGGCACAGCGGGATTTCTTATAAGATCTCTGGCGCTCTATGTCGACAGGTTCCCGCTCCTTAGCAGAGGTGACCGGTCCGCTCCTGATCCCTGGGATCGTCATCTTGGTTGCGGCTGGAGCCGTGCGTCAGGGAGGGGGTACTGTCACTTGTGCTCCCTCTCCGGCATCTAGGTCACCAGGCTGCTCGTTATGGCGCACACCTGTCACCATCGTTCTTTCCATCGGTCTTTCCAACATGGTGTAGCAGTTCAGACGTCCTTTGTTCTCCTCTTGTCGTGTCCCGTGTATATATATATTTACATATTTTCTTCGCATAACTTTTTACATATCTTTTTTTAAAAACTCAACCTCAAAACACTCTCCTGCAACCCGCCTCACCAATTTAAAAAAAAGTATTATTTACCTCAAATCTGAAATCCACAACAGAAGCTAGCCAGAGGTTAGCCATTTCACTGGCTAACGTTGGAGTTCAGCTAGCCACGGTTAGCGGTCCTCAGCTATCCATTAGCTCGAAAAGCTATCGCCAGTTTTTGTACAGCGCGACTCAGACCAGAGCATACCGGACCTGTTCTCTCTCCATATCCCTATATTTCTACCGCAGGCTCTGGACTTTTACACCTGGATCTTGCAGCGAGCTAGCTGCTACCTGAGTGACTATTGGCAAATGTCGGTCCTGGAGCTAACATAAATTATTCCGGAGCTAGCCAGCTGAAGCGTTCCATCAGCCACTCCTGGGCTATTCCGGAGCTAGCCAGCAGAAAACTTCCTTCAGCCACTCCTGGGCTACAATCAACCCTCCGGACCTGTTTTCTAATGCCGATGCGGTGCGCCATCGGGCCTTCACGACTGGACCACCAACGTTATCTGCCCGAGGGAGTTATCCAACTGGCCCCTCCATTGCGACGTAACCTGAACGCCGATTTGCGGCCCGCTAATCGTTAGCTATCTTATCGGCTGCTATCTGAATAGGTCTATCGGACAACTTTTTTGGGCCACTATAACTATTTTGCCAATTGGACTGGTCCCCCCTACCACACGGAACCCCACTAATCTACAGACGGAAACGCAAGAGGTGGCTAAAAACAGACCTCCCTCCATCTTCTACCAGCTTGCTACCTATGGCTCGGCTAGCTATCTAATTCTCACTGGACCCTTTGATCACTCGGCTAAGCATGCCTCTCCTTAATGCCAATATGCCTTGTCCAATGCTGTTCTAGTTAGTGTTAATTGGCTTATTTCACTGTAGAGCCTCTAGCCCTGCTCATTATACCTTATCCAACCTCTCAGTTCCTCCACCCACACATGCTATGACATCTGGTTTCAATGATGTTTCTAGGGACAATATCTCTCTCATCATCAAAAAATGCCTAGGTTTACCTCTGTATTCACATCCTACCATACCTTTGTCTGTACATTATACCTTGAAGCTATTTTATGGCCCCCAGAAACCTCCTCCATTTTCTCTCTATTCCGGATGTCACAGACGACCAATTCTTATAGCTTTTAGCCGTACCCTTATCCTCATCATTCTCTGTTCCTCTGGTGATGTTGACGTGAACCCAGGCCCTGCAGTGCCTAGCTCCACTCCTACTCCCCAGGTGCTCTCTTTTGATGACTTCTGTAACCGTAAGCACAGAAAAAAAAAAAAAAAATGTATGAAATTGTATGGAATGTATGCATTCACTGCTGTAAGTCGCTCTGGATAAGAGCGTCTGCTAAATGACGTAAATGTAAATGTAAAAATGTAATAGCCTTGGTTTCATGCATGTTAACATTAGAAGCCTCCTCCCTAAGTTTGTTTTATTCACTGCTTTAGCACACTCTGCCAACCCGGATGTCCTAGCCATGTCTGAATCCTGGCTTAGGAAGTCCACCAAAAACTCTGAAATCTTCATCCCTAACTACAACGTTTTCAGACAAGATAGAACGGCCAAAGGGGGCAGTGTTGCAATCTACTGCAGAGATAGCCTGCAGAGTTCTGTCCTACTATCCAGGTCTGTACCCAAACAATTTGAACTTCTACTTCTAAAAATCCATCTCTCTAAAAACAAGTCTCTTACCGTTGCCGCCAGCTATAGACCACCCTCGGCCCCCAGCTGTGCTCTGGACACCATATGTGAACTGATTGCCCCCATCTATCTTCAGAGCTCGTGCTACTTGGTGACCTAAACTGTGACATGCTTAACACCCCAGCCATCCTACAATCCAAGCTTGATGCCCTCAATCTCACACAAATTATTAATGAACCCACCAGGTACCACCCCAAAGCCGTAAACACTGGCACCCTCATAGATATCATCATAACAAACTTGCCCTCTAAATACACCTCTGCTGTTTTCAACCAAGATCTCAGTGATCACTGTCTCATTGCCTGCATCCGTAATGTATCAGCGGTCAAACGACCTACACTCATCACTGTCAAACACTCCCTGAAACATTTCAGCGAGCAAGCCTTTCTAATCAACCTGGCCCTGGTATCCTGGAAGGATATTGACCTCATCCCGTCAGTAGAGGATGCCTGGTTATTTTTTTTAAATGCCTTCCTCACCATCTTAAATATGCATGCCCCATTCAAGAAATTTAGAACCAGGTACAGATATAGCCCTTGGTTCTCCCCAGACCTGACTGCCCTTAAACAATACAAAAACATCTGGTGGCGTTCTGCATTAGCATCGAACAGCCCCCGTGATATGCAACTTTTCAGGGAAGTTAGAAACCAATATACACAGACAGTTAGAAAAGCCAAGGTTAGCTTTTTCAAACAGAAATGTGCTTCCTGCAACACAAATTCAAAAAAGTTCTGGGACATTGTAAAGTCCATGGAGTATAAGAACACCTCCTCCCAACTGCCCACTGCACTGAGGATAGGAAACACTGTCACCACCGATAAACCCACTATAATTGAGAATTTCAATAAGCATTTTTCTACGGCTGGCCATGCTTTCCACCTGGCTACCCCTACTGCATTCAACAGCACTGCACCCCCCACAGCTACTCGCCCAAGCCTTCCCCATTTCTCCTTCTCCCAAATTCATTCAGCTGATGTTCTGAAAGAGCTGCAAAATCTGGACCCCTACAAATCAGCCGGGCTAGACAATCTGGACCCTTTCTTTCTAAAATGATCTGCCGAAATTATTGCAACCCCTATTACTAGCCTGTTCAACCTCTCTTTTGTGTCGTCTGAGATTCCCATAGATTGGAAAGCAGCTGCTGTCATCCCCCTCTTCAAAGGAGGGGACACTCTTGACCCAAATTGCTACAGACCTATATCAATCCTACCCTGCCTTTCTAAGGTCTTCGAAAGCCAAGTCAACAAACAGATGACCTACCATTTCGAATCCCACCGCACCTTCTCCGCTATGCAGTCTGGTTTCAGAGCTGGTCATGGGTGCACCTCAGCCACGCTCAAGGTCCTAAACGATATCGTAACCGCCATCGATAAGAAACAATACTGTGCTGCCGTTTTCATTGACCCGGCCAAAGCTTTCGACTCTGTCAATCACCACATCCTCATCGGCAGACTCAATAGCCTTGGTTTCTCAAAGGATTGCATCGCCTGGTTCACCAACTACTTCTCTGATAGAGTTCAGTGTGTCAAATCGGAGGGCCTGTTGTCCAGACCTCTGGCAGTCTCTATGGGGGTGCCACAGGGTTCAATTCTCGGGCCATCTCTTTTCTCTGTATACATCAATGATGTCGCTCTTGCTGCTGGTGAGTCTCTGATCCACCTCAACGCAGACGACACCATTCTGTATACTTCTGGCCCTTCTTTGGACACTGTGTTAATTAACAACCCTCCAGACGAGCTTCAATGCCATACAACTCTCCTTCCGTGGCCTCCAACTGCTCCTAAATACAAGTAAAGCCAAATGCGTGCTCTTCAACCGATCGCTGCCAGCACCTGCCCGCCTGTCCAGCATCACTACTCTGGACGGTTCTGACTTAGAATATGTGGACAACTACAAATACCTAGGTGTCTGGTTAGACTGTAAACTCTCCTTCCAGACTCACATCAAACATCTCCAAACCAAAGTTAAATCTAGAATTGGCTTCCAATTTCGTAACAAAGCATCCTTCACTCATGCTGCCAAACACACCCTCGTAAAACTGACCATCCTACCGATCCTCGACTTCGGCGATGTCATTTACAAAATAGCCTCCAATACCCTACTCAACAAACTGCAGTCTATCACAGTGCCATCCGTTTTGTCACCAAAGCCCCATATACTACCCACCACTGCGATCTGTATGCTCTCGTTGGCTGGCCTTCGCTTCATAATCGTCGCCAAACCCACTGGCTTCAGGTCATCTACAAGAACCTGCTAGGTAAAGTCCCCCCGTATCTCCGCTCACTGGTCACCATAGCAGCACCCACCTGTAGCACGCGCTCCAGCAGGTATATCTCTCTGGTCACCCCCAAAGCCAATTCCTCCTTTGGCCGTCTCTCATTCCAGTTCTGTGCTGCCAATGACTGGAGCGAACTACAAAAATCTCTGAAACTACAAACACTTATCTCCCTCACTAGCTTTAAGCACCAGCTGTCAGCGCAGCTCACAGATCACTGCACCTGTACATAGCCCATCTATAATTTAGCCCAAACAACTACCTCTTCCCCTACTGTATTTATTTATTTTATTTTATTTTGCTCCTTTGCACCCCATTATTTATTTCTACTTTGCACTTTCTTCTACTACAAATCTACCATTCCAGTGTTTTACTTGCTATATTGTATGTCCTTTTCTTGCCTTTACCTCCCTTATCTCACCTCATTTGCTCACATTGTATGTAGACTTATTTTTCTACTGTATTATTGACTGTATGTTTGTTTTACTCCATGTGTAACTCTGTGTTGTTGTATGTTGTCGAACTGCTTTGCTTTATCTTGGCCAGGTGACCGGTCCGCTCCTGATCCCTGGGATCGTCATCTTGGTTGCGGCTGGAGCCGTGCGTCAGGGAGGGGGTACTGTCACTTGTGCTCCCTCTCCGGCCTCTAGGTCACCAGGCTGCTCGTTATGGCGCACACCTGTCACCATCGTTACGGTCATCAGCACGTTATGACACTCACCTGGACTCCATCCCCTCCTTGATTACCTGCCCTTAATATGCCACTCGCTTTGGTTCCTTCCTCAGGCATCATTGTTTTTGTTTCAGATTTGTCTGTGCGGTGTTTGTGTTTCTTGTTTTCTATTATGTTTCCTTTATTGATTAAATCACTCACTCCCTGAACTTGCTTCCCAACTCTCAGTGCACATCGTTACACAAATATTTATAAGACCGTTACATAGTATATGTAATATAGGTCTGTATAAACTACTTTACTAATCACCAGTTAAGTCTTTTTGCGTGGCCTCATCTAAAGTGTGGGCTACTTATACGTAAATACTAAATACTTTCTAAACAATATGTGTAAAACACATGGAAATTAAAAACAACAAAAAAATGTTTTAAGTGAAAATAGGCACTGGTCTGAAGCCGGAATGTTAAGGATATTCACATGAGCACCACATGAGTCTCAAATAAACCCCTAAAAAACCAAGCACCAGTGTTCAAAATCTGGTTTTATTCAAATTCAGCAATCCACATGAGTTTGTCAATTCACAGAGCATCCATGAAGTTTGTCCAGTTTCCATAAAAGCTATGATTATTTTTCATATTTATTATTGCATAAAGTCATCAGTTTTCATAGACATAATTGTACATGTCATAATTTGTATTTTCTACTTATTTCTTATAACTAATAAGATTTTCCAAAAAAGCTTCAATGGCTCACTGCAGGCGTAGAATCAACATATCCGGAAACACTTCTGTTCCTCGGGGCACTGGCCATCTTTGTAACAGTACTCGGCACACATGTAGGTCCCCTTGGGCAGGACACAGCGACCGGGCTTCACTATGGTAACAGAGAAAAAGCGGTCAGTTATACAGTAGAAACATAGGTGTTATAGGAATTTCCAGGTTAACAATCGAGAAAAGCAGTCGCAGGTAAAGTCAATCAAATCTATCAATAACAAATCTATCCATATAAAATGTATATGTAAAATGTACACATATGTATATGCAGCAGAAAAGCTGTAAAACCCCCAACATTTTGTGTCCTCCAAAGAGGTGGATGGGTTAATAGTAATTATTTTTTATTTAGAAAAAAATTCTATCCAGTTTATTACAAGTTGCAACAGGGAAAGACTTCCAGCACAGAAGCAGAGAAAATGTCTAACTGGCATCTTGGAGACATGCCCTTTCTACTCTAATCAGACAGCACCAAATGTTCTGTAAGCACCAGCTCTAGAGGCTTGTAGGAAGTCAAAACAAACAGGCAGTGACTTTGTCAGCTGCTACAGAATCACACAGTGTTCACAGAATGTCATCAATACAATATAACAGTGAAAATTCAGTGTGTCCTCGACCCTTGTACCTCAAGTCTGGCGTCAATCTCTATCAACAGATATGAGAACAATCCATAACATTCAGCATCAAGTCCAGTGACCATCAACTCACACCTTGAGTGTCACAAGAAAAACACTGGAAATCATCTGTACACTGATTCTTTCTATTAAGGTATTACTATTACAATGAGTTGGAATTCTGTTGCTGACCCTTGACAAATTGTCAGCTTAATGTTCTGTGAATTGCTGTATCGTAAGAAACGTATGTTGCTCCTCCTCTGAAGTCTCAGCCTGATATTCCCAAAATCATTTTCCCTGAAATATACATTTGTATCACTTTATCAACAACAGCATATTATACACTGACTGAACAAAACATTATGAACACCTGCTCATTCCATGACAGAGACTGACCAGGTGAATCCAGGTGAAAGCTATGATCCCATATTGATGTAACTTGTTAAATCCACTTCAATCAGTGTAGATGAAGGGGAGGAGACAGGTTAAAGAAGGATAAAGGATTTTTAAGCGTTGAGACAATAGACGGATTATGTATGTGTGCCATTCAGGAGGGTGAATGGGCAAGACAACAGATGTAAGTGCCTTTGAACAGGGTAGTGTAGTAGGTGCCAGGCGCACCAGTTTGACTGTGTCAAGAACTGCAACAGTGCTGGGTTTTTCAATCTCAACAATTTCCTGCGTGTATCAAAGATTTATTACATTTTTTATTTATTTTACTTTTTTTTAGCTAGGCAAGTCAGTTAAGTACAAATTCTTATTTTCAATGACTGCCTAGGAACAGTGGGTTAACTGCCTTGTTCTTAACAACAGATTTGAACCTTGTCAGCTCGGGGATTTTCTCTTGCAACCTTTCGGTTACTAGCCCAACGCTCTAACCACTAGGCTACCCTGCCACCAACAGTCCACCAACCAAAAGACATCCAGCCAACATGACACAGCTGTGAGAAGCATTGGAGTCAACATGGGCCAGCATCCCAATGGACTGCTTTCAACACCTTGTAGAGTCCATGCCCTGATGAATTGAGGCTTTTCTGAGGGCAAAAGGGGGTGCAACTCAAAAAAAGGAAAGTGTTCCTAATGTTTGGTATACTCAGAGTGTATAGATGTTGCACAACATTGGTATATACTCTAAAGGCCTGCATGGATCTTGGAAATCTTATTAATTTAGTGCCTCAGCTCTAAAGAGAGTGTATGTGAAAAATATATATCTATGTGTATGAAATGTACATTACAAGCTCCAGCATTCTTGTTTCCAGAGTAATGCAGCAGTAATGAATGCAATAGATGGGTGTATCTGTCACTCTGGGACCATATCCTACCTGTGTAGGTGCAATGCAGTCATGCCCACATCCATTGTAGCAGCATTTTTCATCCTTGTGGCAGTCACTGTCATTGGAACATAACTCTGCACATATCCCCATGCCCCATCGTCTACGAGGGCACACTCCAGGCTTGTCTTTGGGAACACAATTTGAGCAGATGTCAGGGAACCCAATTTACCACAAAAAGACATGAACATGGACACAATTAGACTGAATCATTTTCTGAAAATCAGTCATATTTGTGTGGAGATGCTTACTATAAATGTTAGCTGATACAGAATCAAACAGTGGTCACAGAATGTCATCAGTACAATACAACAGTGAATAATCAGTGTGTCCTCGCTCCTTGTACTTGGACATCCAGTCTGGCGTCAATCACTTTCAACAGATATGAGAACAATCCATAACATTCAGCATCAAGTCTAGTGACCGTCAACCCACACCTTGAGTGTCACAACTAGGATACTGGAAATATTGTGTATTACATAAACTGTATACACTAAATGTTTTGTTGATCACTCTAAACTAAATATGATCTTTAGCGATCTTATATTTCCCCATTACAAATAGGTTTATGGTAGCAACTTGTCAGCCTACTGTCACGCCTTGACCTGAGAGAGCCTTTTTATGTCTCTATTTAGGTTTGGTCAGGGTGTGATTTGGGTGGGCATTCTATGTCCGAGTTTCTATGTTTGGGATTTCTTTATTTCGGCCGGGTGTGACTCTCAATCAGGAACAGCTGTATATCGTTGTTGCTGATTGGGAGTCATACTTAGGCAGCCTGTTTTTCCTTTGGGGTTTGTGTGTAGATATTTTCTGTTTAGTGTTTTGCACCTGCCGGAACTGTTCGGTTGATCTTTTGTTTTGCTTGTTGCTTTAGTGTTCAGTTGTACATTAAAATGACAAACACTTACCACGCTGCATTTTGGTCTGATTTCTCTTCCCCTTCATCCGAGGACGACGACGACCGTTACACCTACACTGACACTTCCCATTGAAGTCTTTCTATTATGTGACTTCTTAATTGAGTGTCTTAGCTCTAAAGAGAGCTCCAGCATTCTTGTTTCCAGAGTAATGCAGCAGTAATGAATGCAATAGATGGGTGTATCTGTCACTCTGGGACCATATCCTACCTGTGTAAGGTGCAATGCAGACATGCCCACATCCATTGTAGCAGCATTTTTCATCATTGGGGCAGTCACTGTCATTGGAACATAACTCTGCACATATCCCTATCCCTATGCCCCATCGTCTACGAGGGCACACTCCAGGCTTGCCTTTGGGAACACAATTTGAGCAGATGTCAGGGAACCCAACCTACCACAAAGAGACATGAACATCGACACAATTGGACTGAACCATTTTCTGAAAATCTAACATATTTGTGTGGAGATGCTTACGATAAATGTTAGCTGCTACAGAATCAAACAGTGGTCACAGAATGTCATCAGTACAATACAACAGTGAATAATCAGTGTGTCCTCGGTCCTTGTACTTGGACATCCAGTCTGGCGTCAATCACTATCAACAGATATGAGAACAATCCATAACATTCAGCATCAAGTCTAGTGACCGTCAACCCACACCTTGAGTGTCACAACTAGGATACTGGAAATATTGTGTATTACATAAACTGTATACACTAAATGTTTTGTTGATCACTCTAAACTAAATATGATCTTTAGCGATCTTACATTTCCCCATTACAAATAGGTTCATGGTAGCAACTTTTCAGCCTACACTGACTCTTCCCATTGAAGTCTTACTATTATGTGACTTCTTAATTGAGTGTCTTAGCTCTAAAGAGAGCTCCAGCTTTCTTGTTTCCAGAGTAATGCAGCAGTAATGAATGCAATAGATGGGTGTATCTGTCACTCTGGGACCATATCCTACCTGTGTAAGGTGCAATGCAGACATGCCCACATCCATTGTGGCAGCATTTTTCATCATTGGGGCAGTCACTGTCATTGGAACATAACTCTGCACATATCCCTATGCCCCATCGTCTACGAGGGCACACTCCAGGCTTGTCTTTGGGAACACAATTTGAGCAGATGTCAGGGAACCCAACTTACCACAAAGAGACATGAACATGGACACAATTAGACTGAACCAATTTATGAAAATCTATCATGTTTGTGTCGAGATGGATTTGACAAATAGGAATTTGCATCTCTGGAAAGTTTGTAGGCCATGCTCCAAGTAATTTAGTGTCTAAATAATAGTTTTGGAGACATTTGTCCCCAATCATCATTGTTTCCCCCATAACACCCATGAATATGCATGACAGCCTTCTGAACACTCACAATCTATTGGTTCAAATATGTAGGTTGAAAACATTGTATGTTAACTAAAAACGCTGTGCAACTGGTTACACACAGACACACAAATAGTGCTTTTCTGATGCCCAAATAAACATTTCTAGTTAAATTAACATTTGAGACAAGTTGACAAACACAGCATTATATGTTGACTGAATTTTTGCATATGATTTGTCAAGTTGGAGCTACGTTTGGGCCAACAAAAAATGTTAAGTTCAGGTCACACTTTTATCTAGAAGTTGAATTAACTGAAAAAGGCTTTGGAACCACTTACTTCATAATAATTAGTTGAAACAATTAGAATTGTTTTTACAGTGTATGCGTAAAATGGCCAAGGGTAGGCTGGATTGTTTCAAAGTCATAATGACTGGCTTGTATTTTAAGTAAGGTAGCAACAAATTAGTTTTCAAATGGGCTGTGCACAATTATAGGCTATTGTTTATAACCACTTACGTAGGCTATAACACCTAAGTCAAGTGTAGCAGGCTTCTTCAAAAAACTCATCAAATTGTCACAGTTTGTTTCATGACAAATAATGACAAATAATGCAAAGTAGGCAAATTAGAAGAACTCACCTGTAGCAGAGACTATTTTCAAATGTACAAATGCCAACAGAAAAAGAACCAAAGCACAACGTGCTGACAAATTCATGTCCATGCTGACTTCAAGACTGTTAGAGCAAATGCAGTCCAAATCAATTTCATAGAAGAGGAGGAGACCATGATATGTATTAACCTTAGATGACTGACAGGGGGCGCTGCTAAGAAGCCACCGCACAGCCATTTTGGTACTCCTCGTTCATTGTAAAAAAAAGCTATAGAAATGCATTTATTAATATCTACATTTGTTTTTTGACATTACAGACACCTTAATGTATAAATGAAAATTATATTAATTGAACTGAACATGAATTTTTTATATTTTGAGAGTGTTAATGTTACTGCCCCGCCACAACAAAGAATGACTTAAATACAGTTGATCAGCGCATGCTCGGAGTACACGTCCTGGTAATCCGTCTGGCCCTGCGGCCTTGTGAATGTTGACCTGTTCGAAGGTCTTACTCACATCGGCTGCGGAGAGCGTGATCACACAGTCGTCCGGAACAGCTGAGGCTCTCATGCATGTTTCAGTGTTATCTGCCTCGAAGCGAGCATAGAAGTTATTTAGCTCATCTGGAAGGCTCGTGTCACTGGGCAGCTCGCGGCTGTGCTTCCCTTTGTAGTCTGTAATAGTTTGCAGGCCCTGCCACATCTGACGAGCGTCGGAGCCGGTGTAGTACGATTTAATGTTAGTCCTGTATTGGCACTTTGCCTGTTGGATGGGTCGTCGGAGGGCATAGCGGGATTTCTTATAAGATCTCTGGCACTCTAGGTCGACAGGCTCCCGCTCCTTAGCAGAGGTGACCGGTCCGCTCCTGATCCCCGGGCTCGTCATCTTGGTTGCGGCTGGAGCCGTGCGTCAGGGAGGGGGTACTGTCACTTGTGCTCCCTCTCCGGCCTCTAGGTAACCAGGCTGCTCGTTATGGCGCACACCTGTCACCATCGTTACGGTCATCAGCAAGTTATTACACTCACCTGGACTCCATCACCTCCTTGATTACCTGCCCTATATATGTCACTCGCTTTGGTTCCTTCCCCAGGCGTCATTGTTTCTGTTTCAGTTTTGTCTGTGCGGCGTTTGTGTTTGTATTTCTTGTTTTCTATTATGTTTTGTTTGTTGATTAAATCACTCACTCCCTGAACTTGATTCCCAACTCTCAGCGCACATCGTTACACAAATATTTATAAGACCATTACATAAGATATGTAATATAGATCTTTATAAACTCCTTTACTAATCATCAGTTAAGTCTTTTGCATGGCCTCATCTAAAGTGTGGGCTACTTACACTTAAATACTAAATACTTTCTAAACAATAAGCACATAGTATTCCAAAACGTTCACGCAGTTGTAATACTGTGATGTTTAACTTCAGACAACCTCTGTTGAGTAACATAATGTTTTTAGTCCACAAATGCTTTTCTTAATTACATAAATGCTTCAAAATTCCCCAAAAGTGACATTAGCTGATGAAGATTATCTCATAGAACAAAACGTATAAGATCTCCAAACCTTGACTTCACCACAAAACTTATTTTCTGCGTTTATCCAAAAACCCGACAAAACTCCATACATTTTCCCATAGGCTTTGTTCAAAAAACCATGGCGGAGTTAGTCCCTACAAAGATACATCATTTCTATTGCTCTCTATACATGTTAGCAATTGGGAGTGTCCAACCCTTGCAAAAGTAACCTCACAGCCCAATCCCCCCACCCCCCCTTCGCTAATTTCACCACCAGCAAACCATTAAAAAAGAATCTCACCCATTTACACACAATATCTCATAATGACAGTGAAAACATGATTTTAGAAATGTTTGCTAATTTATTGAAAGTGAAATACAGAAATATCTAATGTAATTTTTGTACTTTTTTTATTTCACCTTTATTTAACTAGGTAGGCCAGTTGAGAACAAGTTCTCATTTACAACTGCGACCTGGTCAAGATAAAGCAAAGCAGTGCGACAAAAACAACAACACAGAGTTACACATAAACAAACATACAGTCAATAACACAATAGAAAAAAATCTATGTACAGTGTGTGCAAATGTAGAAGAGTAGGGAGGTAGGCAATAAATAGGCCATAGAGGCGAAATAATTCCAATTTAGCATTAACACTGGAGTGATAGATGTGCAGATTATGATGTGCAAGTAAGGATTCTGCGGTGCAAAAGAGCAAGTGGGTAAGTAATAATATGGGGATGAGGTAGTTGGGTGTGCTATTTACAGATTGGGTGTGTACAGGTACAGAGATCGGTAAGCTGCTCTGACAGCTGATGCTTAAAGTTAGAGAGGGAGATATAAGACTCCAGCTTCAGTGATTTTTTCAATTCGTTCCAGTCATTGGCAGCAGAGAACTGGAAGGAACGGCGGCCAAAGAAAGCGTTGGCTTTGGGGATGACCAGTGAAATATACCTGCTTAAGCGTGTGCTACGGATGGGTGTTGCTATGGTGACCAGTGAGCTGATATAAGGCGGGGCTTTACCTAGCAAAGACTTATAGATGACCTGGAGCCAGTGGGTTTGGCGACGAATATGTAGTGAGGGCCAGGCAACGAGAGCATACAGGTCGCAGTGGTGGGTAGTATATGGGGGTTTGGTGACAAAATGCATGGCACTGTGATAGACTACATCCAGTTTGCTGAGTAGAGTGTTGGAGGCTATTTTGTAAATTACATCGCCGAAGTCAGGGATGGGTAGTATAGTCAGTTTTACGAGGGTATGTTTGGCAGCAGGAGTGAAGGAGGCTTTGTTGAGAAATAGTAAGCCGATTCTAGATTTAATTTGGGATTGGAGATGCTTGATGTGAGTCTGGAAGGAGAGTCTACAGTCTAACCAGACACCTAGTTATTTGTAGTTGTCCATATATTCTAGGTCAGAAGCATCCAGAGTAGTGATGCTAGTTGGGCGGGAGGGTGCGGGCAGCAATCGGTTGAAGAGCATGCAGTTAGTTTTACTAGCATTTAAAAGCAGTTGGAGGCCAGGGAAGGAGTGTTGTATGGCGTTGAAGCTCGTTTGGAGGTTAGTTAGCACAGTATCAAAAGAAAGGCCAGATGTATACAGAATGGTGTCGTCTGCGTAGAGGTGGATGCCAGAGGTCTGGACAACAGGCCCTCCGATTTGACACACTGAACTCTATCTGAGAAGTAGTTGGTAAACCAGGCGAGGCAGTCATTTGAGAATCCAAGGCTATTGAGCCTGCCGATAAGAATGTGGTGATGGACAGAGTCGAAAGCCTTGGCCAGGATAATGAAGACAGCTACAGAGTACTGTCTTTTATCAATAGCGGATCCATACTACATTGGGTGAGAAAAGTATATTGAAATTGACATAAAAAATATATGCAAAGTATATATGAAGAAAATGATATATACACTGGACGGGACAAGACAAGACAAAGACGTCTGACTGCTACGCCATCTTGGATCATATATGCTCATTCAATGTCATGAAATTAGCAGGTGTTCATAATGTTTTGTACAGTCAGTGTATAACACTTTGTTGTTGATAAAGTGATACAAATGCATATCTAAGGGAAAGGGAATTTGGGAATATCAGGCTGAGACTTCAGAGGAGTAGCAACATACTTTATTACTGTACAGCAATTCACAGAACATTAAGCTGACAATTTGTCAAGGGCCACCAGCAAAATTCCAACTCATTGTAATAGTAAGAGCTCAATGGAAAGAATCAGTGTAGGGATGATCTCCAGTGTTCTACTTGTGACACTCAAGGTGTGGGTGGATGGTCACTAGACTTGATGCTGAATGTTATGGATTGTCCTCACATCTGTTGACAGAGATTAACACCGGACTTGAGGTACAAGGGTCGAGGACACACTGATTATTCACTGTTATATTGTACTGATGACATTCTGTGAACACTGTGTGATTCTGTAGCAGCTGACAGCCTGTTTGTTTTGACTTCCTACAAGCCTCTAGAGCTGGTGTTTACAGAACATTTGGTGCTGTCTGATTAGAGTAGAAAGGGCATGTCTCCAAGATGCCAGTTGGACATTTTCTCTGCTTCTGTGCTGGAAGTGTTTCCCTGTTGCAACTTGAAATAAACTGTGTCCTCCACTTCTTTGGAGGTCAAATATCTTTTTTTTATTTTTTTTTACAGCTTTTCTGCCTCATATACATGCACATACATTGTACATATACTGTCACGTCCTGACCAGCAGATGGAGCTGTTGTAGTAGTTTGGAGGTCAGGACGTGGCAGTCTTGTGTGTGTGTGTTTGAATGTTCTCTGTGTCTTGTGACTCCTGATCAGGAACAGCTGGGGATCGTTGTTCCTGATTGGGAGTCATATATGTAGGAGTATGTTTGTCACTGGGGGTTGTGGGGAATTGTGGTGAGCACTGCTTTTTTTGAGTTTAGCCTGCTACACTGTCGTATCGTGAGTACTGTTCATTGTTTTGTTTATTGTTTTTCCCAGTGGATACTTTACTTGTTTTGTTAATTAAAGAAACATGAGTGTCCACACTTCTGCTGCGCCTTGGTCCTCCTTTCAAATCCACGATGGATACTGTGACAGAATTCCCCACCAACACAGGACCAAGCAGCGGAAGAAGGCTGGCGAGGACTGGGAGACACGACGGGTAAGGGAGACCGAGAGGCACCCCCAATAATTTTTTAGGGGGGGGCACAAGGGCTGTTTGACGGGGCAGGAGCTGCCCGCCAGTCAACAGTCGCCAGAGCTGCCCGCCAGTCAACAGTCGTCAGAGCTGCCCGCCAGTCAACAGTCGTCAGATTTGCACGCCAGTCAACAGTCGTCAGTGCTGCCCGCCAGTCAACAGTCACCAGAGCTACCCGCCAGTCAACAGTCGTCAGAGCTGCCCGCCAGTCAACAGTCGTCAGAGCTGCCCGCCAGTCAACAGTCGTCAGAGCTGCCCGCCAGTCAACAGTCGTCAGAGCTGCCCTTCCAGTCAACAGTCGTCAGAGCTGCCCGCCAGTCAATAGTCGTCAGAGCTGCCTGCCAGTCAACAGTCGTCAGAGCTGCCCGCCAGTCAGCAGTCGTCAGAGCTGCCCGCCAGTCAGCAGTCGTCAGAGCTGCCCGCCAGTCATCAGTCGTCAGAGCTGCCCGCCAGTCAACAGTCGCCAGACTGCCCCGAACTGCCGGAGTGGCCAGACTGCCCCGAACTGCCGGAGTGGCCAGACTGCCCCGAACTGCCGGAGTGGCCAGACTGCCCCGAACTGCCGGAGTGGCCAGACTGCCCCGAGCTGCCGGACTGCCCAGACTGTCCCGAGCTGCCGGACTGCCCAGACTGTCCCGAGCTGCCGGACTGCCCAGACTGTCCCGAGCTGCCGGACTGCCCAGACTGTCCCGAGCTGCCAGACTGCCTAGACTGTCCCGAGCTGCCAGACTGTCCCGAGCTGCCAGACTGCCCAGACTGTCCCGAGCTACCAGACTGCCCCGAGAGGCCAGACCGCCCCGACAGCCTGGAACGGCCAGCACCTGAGCCACCTCCAGGATAGGTGGGTTGGGAAGGGAGGGTGTAGCACAGTGCCGTCGGTGACGGCAGCCACCCTCCCTTCCCTCCCTTATTGTTTAAGGGTTAGTGTTTATGGGTTTTGTTGGGGATTTTGTTTGTTGGTGTTTTGTTTTGTGGTTAGGTGCATTCCGGGGTCTGCACCTTGAGGGGGGGGGGTACTGTCACGTCCTGACCAGCAGATGGAGCTGTTGTAGTAGTTTGGGGGTCAGGACGTGGCAGTCTTGTGTGTGTGTGTTTGAAAGTTCTCTGTGTCTTGTGACTCCTGATCAGGAACAGCTGGGGATCGTTGTTCCTGATTGGGAGTCATATATGTAGGAGTATGTTTGTCACTGGGGGTTGTGGGGAATTGTGGTGAGCACTGCTTTTTTTGGTTTAGCCTGCTACACTGTCGTATCGTGAGTCCTGTTCATTGTTTTGTTTATTGTTTTCCCCAGTGGATACTTTACTTGTTTTGTTAATTAAAGAAACATGAGAGTCCACACTTCTGCTGCGCCTTGGTCCTCCTTTCAAATCCACGATGGATACTGTGACATATACATTCTACATGTATCGATATACGTATATTATGGATAGATTTGATTGACTTTACCTGCGACTGCTTTGTTTCTACTGTTTAACTGACTGCTTTTTCTCTGTTACCATAGTGAAGCCCGGTCGCTGTGTCCTGCCCAAGGGGACCTACATGTGTGCCAAGTGCTGTTACAAACATGGCCAGTGCCCCGAGGAACAGAAGTGTTTCCGGATATGTTGATTCTACGCCTGCAGTGAGCCATTGAAGCTTTATTGGAAATTCCTTTATAATTATTCATGTACAATTATGTCTTTGAAAACTGATAATTTTATGCAATAATAAATATGAAAAAGGATCATAGCTTCTATGGGAACTGGACACATTTCATGGACGCTATGTGAATTGACAAACTCATGTGGACTGCTGAATTTGAATAAAACAAGATTTTGAACACCTGTGCTTGGTTTTTTAGGGGTTTATTTGAGACTCATGTGGTGCTCATGTGAATATCCTTAATTTTCTTGCTTCAGACCAATGCCTTTTCTCACTTAAAACAGTTTTTTGTTTTTAATTACCAAGTTCTTTACACCGGAATGTGATTATGAAACTTTATAAAAGAACATTATAATTAAGCAATAAGGCACGAGGATGTGTGGTAAACGGCCAATATACCATGCTAAGGACTGTTAGAGCGTGCCTGGTGTATTGGCCACAAACCCCTGAGGTTCCTTATTCCTATTCTAAACTGATTACCAATGTAATTGAAGCTGTAAAAATAAATGTTTTGTCATACCCGTGGTATACGGCCTGATATACCACGGCTGTCAGCCTATCAGCATTCGGGGAACGAACCACCCACTTTATAACACAGTTTAACACGCCCTCCTTGTGAATATTCACAATTTTGTACGTTTTGATAAGATCCCTGCTCATAATCCTACTGATCATTGCTCATATTAAAATGGCGAGAGCAAGGAAACAAAGACTGAAGCAAATATTTACTATGCGATAACACAATGTTGCTGGCTAGATAGATGACTACACAAGCCAGAAATATGGCCGAGCAGTTCTCAGTGGAAGGGTTCTGAAATATTCTCTCTCGCTGAGACGAGTTGTGACCGTGAATAGTCATCCATCTCGGTGGAAACAACTTGGGACACACAAAGGGGACAGCCCTGGTGCGTCAGATGCGAGCTGATTTGGAGGTAGTCCGAATGCTCCCAGGGACAATGGTGAGCTACTCTGACATCAAACAGTGGAAGATTTGGATGTTCCTCCGTGGCAGGCTGTCACGGTTGTCGTCGGTAATGGAGGACCAAAACGCAGCAGGTATGTGTATGCTCATCTTGATGTTTATTTACTTTCAAAATGAATATCAAAATAACAAAACCCCGAGAACGAACGAACGAAATGAACGAATAACAACAACAAACAGTCTGGCAAAGCATAAGGCTCAACACAGAAAAATCTCCCACAAATACAAGACAAACACACCCAACTAATATAGGACTTCCAATCAAAGGCAACACCAAACAACTGCCTTCAATTGGAAGTCCAACCCCAATTAACTCAACATAGAAACACACACACTAGACTAACCATAGAATACATGAAAACCAAACAGTGCCCAAAAACCCCGGAATACTTAAATCAAATGCCCCTTCAACAAACACACCACCCCGAACCACATAAAATGAATACCCTCTGCCACGTCCTGACCAAACTACAATACCAATTAACCTTATACTGGCCAGGACGTGACAGTACCCCCCCCTTAAAGGTGCTAACCCCGGAAGCACCTTACAAAAACAAAAAACAAACCACAACCCCAAACAACAAAACAAAATTTCCCCTATACTAAAAGGGAGGGAAGGGAGGGTGGCTGCCGTCAAAGACGGCACTGTGCTACACCCCCCCTCCCCAAAGCACCTATATCAGGAGGTTGCTCCGGTTCTGGCCGTTCCAGGCAGTCGGGCCACTCTGGCAGCTCGGGGCAGTCTGGCCAGTCTGGCCGCTCGGGGCAGTCTGGGCAGTCTGGCGGCTCGGGACAGTCTGGGCAGTCTGGCGGCTCGGGACAGTCTGGGCAGTCTGGCGGCTCGGGACAGTCTGGGCAGTCTGGCGGCTCGGGACAGTCTGGGCAGTCTGGCGGCTCGGGACAGTCTGGCGGCTCGGGACAGTCTGGGAAGTCCGGCGGCTCGGGACAGTCTGGCCACTCCGGCAGTTCGGGGCAGTCTGGCCACTCCGGCAGTTCGGGGCAGTCTGGCCACTCCGGCAGTTCAGGGCAGTCTGGCCACTCCGGCAGTTCAGGGCAGTCTGGCCACTCCGGCAGTTCAGCGCAGTCTGGCCACTCCGGCAGTTCAGCGCAGTCTGGCCACTCCGGCAGTTCAGCACAGTCTGGCCACTCCGGCAGTTCAGCGCAGTCTGGCCACTCCGGCAGTTCAGCGCAGTCTGGCCACAGCTCCGACGACTGTTGATAGGCGGGCAGCTCCGACGACTGTTGACTGGCGGGAAGCTCTGACGACTGTTGACTGGCGGGCAGCTCCGACGACTGTTGATTGGCGGGCAGCTCCGGCGACTGTTGACTGGCGGGCAGCTCTGACGACTGTTGACTGGCGGGCAGCTCTGACGACTGTTGACTGGCGGGCAGCTCTGACGACTGTTGACTGGCGGGCAGCTCTGGTGACTGTTGACTGGCGGGCAGCTCTGGTGACTGTTGACTGGCGGGCAGCTCTGGTGACTGTTGACTGGCGAGGCTGGGTTTACGCACTTGAAGCCTGGTGCGTGGTGCTGGTACTGGGCTTACCAGATTGTGAACACGCACCTCCAGGCTAGTGCGGGGAGCGGGAACAGGACGAGTCGGACTGGGTTGACGCACTTCCGGGTTCGCACGAGAGACAGGAGCTGGAAACCCAGGGCTATGGAGGCGCACAGTCGGTCTTGATCTTACCTCCTGCACAACCCGCCTTGGCTGGATGGAACTAGTAGCCCTGTACGAGCGGGGTGCTCGTACAGGCCAGACTGGGCTGTGCAGGGGCCTGATGGTAGCCGTGCGTAGAGCGGGAGTTGGGTAGCCTGGTCCTCGGAGGCGTACCGGCGACCAGATGCGCTGCGCAGGCATCCTCCTACCAGGCTGGATGCCCGCTCTAGCACGGCACCTGCGAGGGGCTGGAATAACGCGCACCGGACTGTGCGTGCGTATGGGTGAGATAGTGCGCTCCTCAGCGAAACATGGCGCTCTCCACCCCATACGCTCCTCCATATAACCACGGGTAGCTGGCTTCTTCCTAGGCCTAGCCAAACTACCCGTGTGCCCCCCCCAAAAAATTATTGGGGGTGCCTCTCGTGCTTCTCCCTCAGCGCGTCCATGGCCTCGTACCTCCGCCTCTCTGCCTTGGCTGCCTCAATTTCCCACTGCGGGCGGCGATAATCCCCAGCCTGGTGCCAAGGTCCGGCCCCGTCCAGAACTTCCTCCCAGGTCCATTTCTCCCGCCAGTCCAACTCGAAGTCCCTCTGCTCCTTCCTCTGCTGCTTGGTCCATAGTTGGTGGGAGATTCTGTCACGGTTGTCGTCGGTAATGGAGGACCAAAACGCAGCAGGTATGTGTATGCTCATCTTGATGTTTATTTACTTTCAAAATGAATATCAAAATAACAATACCCCGAGAACGAACGAACGAACGAAATGAACGAATAACAACAACAACAACAACAACAACAAACAGTCTGGCAAAGCATAAGGCTCAACACAGAACAATCTCCCACAAAATACAAGACAAACACACCCAACTAATATAGGACTTCCAATCAAAGGCAACACCAAACAGCTGCTTTCAATTGGAAGTCCAACCCCAATTAACTCAACATAGAAACACACACACTAGACTAACCATAGAATACATGAAAACCAAACAGTGCCCAAAAACCCCGGAATACTTAAATCAAATGCCCCTTCAACAAACACACCACCCCGAACCACATAAAACGAATACCCTCTGCCACGTCCTGACCAAACTACAATACCAATTAACCTTATACTGGCCAGGACGTGACACAGGCGCATGCCCACAATCCAACACTTTGCATTAAATCACTGTGTCCCTGGGCAGTACTAAAGGGCATGGTTTCACAAACTCGGTCCTGGGGCTCCTCCTGGGTGCACGTTTTGGTTTTTGCTCTAGCGCTACACAGCTGATGAAAATAATCAAAGCTTGATGATGAGTTGGTTATTTGAATCAGCAGTGTAGTGCTAGGGCAAAAACCCCAAATGTGCGCCCAGTGGTACCCATGGCAACAACCATTCCTGAACCTGACTCTAAAAACAAGCCACCGATGGACAGTACCAAAATAGATACTCTATTGATTCTGTTCAATGCCCCATATACTGAGCATTCTTTATGTAGCGGGAATTTAATATAATAGCTTAAATTGAAAAGAAAGGATTGATGCTTCAATTGTTACTTTGTATATTGCTTCATAAATCTGATGCCATGGTATTGGGATATCGAAAATCTGTTCCCAACTATGTTGAATTTAATGCGGTATAGTTGTCAACCCTCTTGACCATAAGTGAAACTGATACATGTTACGATTTATATTGGTCATTTTAAGCCATTTACGATGAATTCATTCCTTTCTCTTTTAAGTAATTGCCTCTTCCATTTTTGTGGCAGAGCTGTGTTAAACTGGTTATAATTTTGTATTGAGCATACATTTCCTTACACCATGATTAATTGCTTGTGTGACAATTTTACCTTTGTTGTTTACCATGTCATTCATTAACATGATACCTTCCTTATACATTCTCTACAATAATTTTATTTTTCCTCAATCAGTACTTTTGAGATTAGACATATTATTTGCTGTAATATAGCCTATGTTCTGCCTCTTCTGGAGGATAACATTTAAATAGTAGCCTACTCTGTTTGGCTTCATTTAAAAATGATACTTTAAACAAAGTTCCATTGTTAATCCACCAGAAATGGATGGTTTTAATCTGTATAACAGCAAAGAGACCCCTTTTGAAAATGGCTGTCTAGCACAGGAGGTTGGTGGCACCTTAATTGGGGAGGAAGGGCCAACAAGTGCTCAGCATATGTGGGGAACTCCTTCAAGACTGCTGGAAAAGCATTCCAGGTGAAGCTGGTTGAGAGAATGCCAAGAGTGTGCAAAGCTGTCATCAAGGCAAAGTGTGGCTACTAAGAAGAATTTAATATATATTTTCAATTGTTTAACACATTCTTGGTTACTACATGATTCCATATGTGTTATTTCATAGTTTTGATGTCTGGAATGAGTAGGTGTGTCCAAACGTTTGACTGGTCCTGGATGTATGGAAACACTTATCTCCCTGACTAGCTTTAAGCACCAGCTGTCAGAGCAGCTCACAGATTACTGCACCTGTACATAGCCCATCTATAATTTAGCCCAAACAACTACCCGAGCCCATACTGTATTTATTTATTTATTTATTTTGCTCCTTTGCACCCCATTATTTCTATTTCTACTTTGCACTTTCTTCCACTGCAAATCTAGCATTCCAGTGTTTTACTTGCTATATTGTATTTACTTCGCCACCATGGCCTTTTTTTGCCTTTACCTCCCTTATCTCACCTCATTTGCTCACATTGTATATAGACTTATTTTTCTACTGTATTATTGACTGTATGTTTGTTTTACTCAATGTTTAACTCTGTGTTATTGTATTTGTCGAACTGCTTTGCTTTATCTTGGCCAGGTCGCAATTGTAAATGAGAACTTGTTCTCAACTTGCCTACCTGGTTAAATAAAGGTCAAATAAAAGAAATAATAATAATAAACATAGACTGACCAGGTGAATCCAGGTGAAAACTATGATTCCTTATTGATGTAACTTGTTAAATCCACTTCAATCAGTGTAGATGAAGGGGAGGAGACAGGTTAAAGAAGGATTTTTAAGCCTTGAGAGAAAGACACATGGATTGGTTATGTGTGCCATTCAAAGGGTGAACGATTTAAGTACCTTTGAACGGGCTATGTCAGTAGGTACCAGGCACACCGGTTTGACTGTGTCAAGAACTGCAAAGCTGCTGGGTTTTTCATGCACAACAATTTCCTGTGTGTATCAAGAATGGTCCACCAACCAAAGGACATCCAGCCAACATGACAACTGTGAGAAGCATTGGAGTCAACATGGGCCAGCATCCCTGTGGAATGCTTTCAACACCTTGTAGAGTCCATGCCCTGACATATTGAGGCTTTTCTGAAGACAAAAGGGGGTGCAACTCAAAATAGGATGGTGTTCCTAATGTTTGGTATACTCAGAGTGTATAGATGTTGCACAACATTGGTATATACTCTAAAGGCCTGCATGGATCTTGGAAATCTTCTTAATTGAGTGTCTCAGCTCTAAAGAGAGCATATGTGAAATATATTCATCCATGTGTATGAAATGTACATCACATGCTCCAGCGTTCTTGTTTCCAGAGTAATGCAGCAATAATGAATGCAATGGATGGGTTTATCTGTCACTCTGGGACCATATCCTACCTGTGTCGGTGCAATGCAGTCATGCCCACATCCATTGTGGCAGCATTTTTCATTATTGGGGGAGTCACTGTCATTGGAACATAACTCCGCACACGTCCCTACACCATATCGTCTACGAGGGCACACTCCAGGCTTTGCTTTGGGAATACAATTTGAGCAGACATGTCAGTGAACCCAACTTACCACAAAGAGATATGAACATGGACACAATTGGACTGAACCATTTTCTGAAAATCTGTCATATTTGTTTGGAGATGCTTGCGATAAATAGGAATTTGTATTTGTGAAAAGATTGCACGGTATAGCCCTAATATTTTTGTGTTTGAATTTGTTTTGGAGACATTTGGCCACCATCATCAATGTTTCCCCCATAACACCCATGAAAACGCATGGCAGCCTTCTGAACACTGTTAATAAACCAGTCAGGTTCTTACTGAAGTCAGGTGGGACACACAAGGCGTCAGAGTCAAAGACGCAGCATTTGTCATCTTTAGGACAGTCCTCATCGCGGACACATCCCTTGTGTGAAGGCACGACTTTCAGAAGCAGCGGGCACTGACCTGCCTTCGGGAGGATCGGCACTGTGAGAGAGCAGGAGGAATAGGAAACAATTGGACCAAACCATTTTCTGAAAATGTGTCATATTTGTGAGGAGATGGTTAAGATAAATAGGCATTTGCATTTGTAGGAAGTCAAAACAGAAAGGCGGCGACATTGTCAGCTGCTATAGAATCACACCGTGTTCCACAATGTCATCAGTACAATACAACAGTGAATAATCAGTGTGTCCTCGGTCCTTCTACTGGGACCTCCATTCTGACGTCAATCTCTATCAACAGATATGAGAACAATCCATAACATTCAACATCAAGTCTTGTGACCATCAACCCACACCTTGAATGTCACAAGTAGAACAATGGAAATCATGTGTATTACAGAAACTCTATGCTAAACATTGTGTTGATCACTCTAAATTAAATATGAACTTTACTGCTCTTAAATGTCCCCATTACAAAATGTTTATGGTGGCAAACTGTCAGCCTACACTGACTCTTTCCATTGAAGTCTTACTATTACAATGACTTGGAATCTTTCATATTCTACAGCTGGAATGCTCAGGGTCATATATATATATATATCTGTCACTCTGGGACCATATCCTACCTGTGTAAGGTGCAATGCAGTCATGCCCACATCCTTGGGGCAGTCACTGTCATTGGAACAAAACTCTGCACAATTCCCTACGCCCCATCGTCTACAAGGGCACACTCCAGGCTTTGCTTTGGGAACACAATTTGAGCAGTTTTTGTATTCGTTTTGTCAAGTTGGAGCTAAGTTTGGGCCAACTAAAAATGTTAAGTTCAGATAACACTTTTATCTAGAAGTTGAATAAACTGAAAAAGGCTTTGGAACCACTTACTTCATAATAATTAGTTGAAACAACTAGAATTTATTTGACAGTGTATGCGTAAAATGGCCAAGGGTAGGCTGGATTGTTTCAAAGTCATAAGGGTTGGCTTGTATCTCTTAGTAAGGTAGCAACAAAATAGTTTGCAAAGGGGCTATGCACAATTATAGGCTATTGTTTATAACCAGGGTAGACTTGTTTACGCTGCTGTGCGTTTTTGTTGCCGTTTTTACTTTGCTACCTGACGGTTTTCACTTTTTCATTACCGTATATTTTTACTTTTTCCCTCACTCAACTTTTATTTTTTTTTTCATTCAACTTTCTTACCCCGGAGGTTTTATCTGGACATGGTTCGTCAGGACTTCAAACAGCCGAAGCTAAGTAACATTAACATGATGCCTTCTAATTGCAGTCGTTGTACTCATAATATACAGGAGAACGATCGCCTTACGGCAAGGATAGCTGTGCTGCAAGCCCAGCTTCAGACGCAATCGTTAGGCAAGGGTCATTTCAGTGTAGGAAAGGATGAAACAGCGTCTGTGCCACCAGCAAGTACAGATAGTAACGTTAGTATAAACCCCCTCGCACGGTCCCCGCAGCCGGACATCTTTCTCATGGTTTCTGGAGGGAAACGCTGTAGGAATGCTCAACCGGTGTCGCTTATTCAGCCGACAGAAACTTTCAACCGGTTCTCCCCGTTAAGCGAGTCGGAGTCGGAGGCCGAGACTTCTCTGGTCTCTGCTCCTCCCGTTGTGGGGTCTGAGACGCCGACGGCTCCCACCATTAGCTCTGACAAATTGAAAACCCTAGTCATTGGCGACTCCATTACCCGCAGTATTAGACTTAAAACTAATCATCCAGCGATCATACACTGTTTACCAGGGGGCAGGGCTACCGACGTTAAGGCTAATCTAAAGACGGTGCTGGCTAAAGCTAAAACTGGCGAGTGTAGAGAGTATAGAGATATTGTTATCCACGTCGGCACCAACGATGTTAGGATGAAACAGTCAGAGGTCACCAAGCGCAACATAGCTTCAGCATGTAAATCAGCTAGAAAGATGTGTCGGCATCGATTAATTGTCTCTGGCCCCCTCCCAGTTAGGGGGAGTGATGAGCTCTACAGCAGAGTCTCACAACTCAATCGCTGGATGAAAACTGTTTTCTGCCCCTCCCAAAAGATAGAATTTGTAGATAACTGGCCCTCTTTCTGGGATTCACCCACAAACAGGACCAAGCCTGGCCTGCTGAGGAGTGACGGACTCCATCCTAGCTGGAGGGGTGCTCTCATCTTATCTACGAACATAGACAGGGCTCTAACTCCTCTAGCTCCACAATGAAATAGGGTGCAGGCCAGGCAACAGGCTGTTAGCCAGCCTGCCAGCTTAGTGGAGTCTGCCACTAGCACAGTTAGCGTAGTCAGCTCAGCTTTCCCCATTGAGACCGTGTCTGTGCCTCGATCTAGGTTGGGCAAAATTAAAAATGGCGGTGTTCGCTTCAGTAATCTTACTAGTATAAAGACCTCCTCCATTCCTGCCATTATTGAAAGAGATTGTGATACTTCACATCTCAAAATTGGGTTACTTAATGTTAGATCCCTCACTTCCAAGGCAGTTATAGTCAATGAACTAATCACTGATCATAATCTTGATGTGATTGGCCTGACTGAAACATGGCTTAAGCCTGATGAATTTACTGTGCTAAATGAGGCCTCACCCCCTGGTTACACTAGTGACCATACCCCCCGTGCATCCGGCAAAGGCGGAGGTGTTGCTAACATTTACGATAGCAAATTTCAATTTACAAAAAAAAAAACAATGACGTTTTCGTCTTTTGAGCTTCTAGTCATGAAATCTATGCAGCCTACTCAATCACTTTTTATAGCTACTGTTTACAGGCCTCCTGGGCCATATGCAGTGTTCCTTACTGAGTTCCCTGAATTCCTATCGGATCTTGTAGTCATAGCAGATAATATTCTAATTTTTGGTGACTTTAACATTCACATGGAAAAGTCCACAGACCCACTCCAAAAGGCTTTCGGAGCCATCATCGACTCAGTGGGTTTTGTCCAACATGTCTCTGGACCTACTCACTGCCACAGTCATACTCTGGACCTAGTTTTGTCCCATGGAATAAATGTTGTGGATCTTAATGTTTTTCCTCATAATCCTGGATTATCGGACCACCATTTTATTGCGTTTACAATTGCAACAAATAATCTGCTCAGACCCCAACCAAGGAAGATTAAAAGTCGTGCTATAAATTCTCAGACAACCCAAAGATTCCTTGATGCCCTTCCAGACTCCCTCTGCCTACCCAAGGACGTCAGAGGACAAGAATCAGTTAACCACCTAACCGAGGAACTCAATTTAACCTTGCGCAATACCCTAGATGCAGTTGCACCCCTAAAAATTAAAAACATCTGTCATAAGAAACTAGCTCCCTGGTATACAGAAAATACACGAACTCTGAAGCAAGCTTCCAGAAAATTGGAACGGAAATGGCGCCACACTAAACTGGAAGTCTTCCGACTAGCTTGGAAAGACAGTACCGTGCAGTATCGAAGAGCCCTCACTGCTGCACGATCATCCTATTTTTCCAACTTAATTGAGGAAAATAAGAACAATCTGAAATTTCTTTTTGACACTGTCGCAAAGCTAACTAAAAAGCAGCATTCGCAAATGGAGGATGGCTTTCACTTCAGCAGTAATAAATTTATGAACTTCTTTGAGGAAAAGATCATGATCATTAGAAAGCAAATTACGGACTCCTCTTTAAATCTGGGTATTCCTCCAGGGCTCCATTGTCCTGAGTCTGCACAACTCTGCCAGGACCTAGGATCAAGGGAGATACTAAAGTGTTTTAGTACTATATTTCTTGACATAATGATGAAAATAATCATGGCCTCCAAACCCTCAAGCTGCATACTGGACCCTATTCCAACTAAACTACTGAAAGAGCTGCTTCCTGTGCTTGGCCCTCCTATGTTGAACATAATAAACGGCTCTCTATCCACCGGATGTGTACCAAGCTCACTAAAAGTGGCAGTAATAAAGCCTCTCTTGAAAAAGCCGAATCTTGACCCAGAAATTATAAAAAACTATCGGCCTATATCGAATCTTCCATTCCTCTCAAAAATTTTTGAAAAAGTTGTTGCGCAGCAACTCACTGCCTTCCTGAAGACAAACAATGTATACGAAACGCTTCAGTCTGGTCTTAGACCCCATCATAGCACTGAGACTGCACTTGTGAAGGTGGTAAATGACCTTTTAATGACGTCAGACCGAGGCTCTGCATCTGTCCTCATGCTCCTAGATCTTAGTGCCGCTTTTGATACCATCGATCACCACATTCTTTTGGAGAGATTGGAAACCCAAATTGGTCTACATGGACAAGTTCTGGCCTGGTTTAGATCTTATCTGTCGGAAAGATATCAGTTTGTCTCTGTGAATGGTTCATCCTCTGACAAATCAATTGTAAATTTCGGTGTTCCTCAAGGTTCCGTTCTAGGACCACTATTGTTTTCACTATATATTTTACCTCTTGGGGATGTCATTCGAAAACATAATGTTAAATTTCACTGCTATGCGGACGACACACAGCTGTACATTTCAATGAAACATGGTGAAGCCCCAAAATTGCCCTCGCTAGAAGCCTGTGTTTCAGACATAAGGAAGTGGATGGCTGCAAATGTTCTACTTTTAAACTCGGACAAAACAGAGATGCTTGTCCTAGGTCCCAAGAAACAAAGAGATCTTCTGTTGAATCTGACAATTAATCTGGATGGTTGTACAGTCGTCTCAAATAAAACTGTGAAGGACCTCGGCGTTACTCTGGACCCTGATCTCTCTTTTGAAGAACATATCAAGACTGCTTCAAGGACAGCTTTTTTCCATCTACGTAACATTGCAAAAATCAGAAACTTTCTGTCCAAAAATGACGCAGAAAAATTAATCCATGCTTTTGTTACTTCTAGGCTCGACTACTGCAATGCTCTACTTTCCGGCTACCCGGATAAAGCACTAAACAAACTTCAGTTAGTGCTAAATACGGCTGCTAGAATCCTGACTAGAACCAAAAAGTTTGATCATATTACTCCAGTGCTAGCCTCCCTACACTGGCTTCCTGTTAAGGCAAGGGCTGATTTCAAGGTTTTACTGCTAACCTACAAAGCATTACATGGGCTTGCTCCTACCTATCTTTCCGATTTGGTCCTGCCGTACATACCTACACGTACGCTACGGTCACAAGACGCAGGCCTCCTAATTGTCCCTAGAATTTCTAAGCAAACGGCTGGAGGTAGGGCTTTCTCCTATAGAGCTCCATTTTTATGGAATTGTCTGCCTACCCATGTGAGAGACGCAGACTCAGTCTCAACCTTTAAGTCTTTACTGAAGACTTATCTCTTCAGTAGGTCCTATGATTAAGTATAGTCTGGCCCAGGAGTGTGAAGGTGAACGGAAAGGCTGGAGCAACGAACCACCCTTGCTGTCTCTGCCTTGTCGGTTCCCCTCTTCCCACTGGGATTCTCTGCCTCTAACCCTTTTACAGGGGCTGAGTCACTGACTTACTGGTGTTCTTCCATGCCGTCCATGGGAGGGGTGCGTCACTTGAGTAGGTTGAGCCACTGACGTGGTCTTCCTGTCTGGGTTGGCGCCCCCCCCTTGGGTTGTGCCGTGGCGGAGTTCTTTGTGGGCTATACTCGGCCTTGTCTTCGGACGGTAAGTTGGTGGTTGTAGATATCCCTCTAGTGGTGTGGGGGCTGTGCTTTGGCATAGTGGGTGGGGTTATATCCTGCCTGTTTGGCCCTGTCCGGGGGTATCATCGGATGGGGCCACAGTGTCTTTTGATCCCTCCTGTCTCAGCCTCCAGTATTTATGCTGCAGTAGTTTATGTGTCGGGGGGCTAGGGTCAGTCTGTTACATCTGGAGTATTCTCTTGTCTTATCCGGTGTCCTGTGTGAATGTAAATATGCTCTCTCTAATTCTCTCTTTCTCTCTTTCTTTCTTTCTCTCGGAGGACCTGAGCCCTAGGACCATGCCTCAGGACTACCTGGCATGATGACTCATTGCTGTCCCCAGTCCACCTGGCCATGCTGCTGCTCCAGTTTCAACTGTTCTGCCTGCGGCTACGGAACCCTGACCTGTTCACCGGACGTGCTTGTTGCACCCTCGACAACTACTATGATTATTATTATTTGACCATGCTGGTCATTTACGAACATTTTAACATCTTGACCATGTTCTGTTATAATATCCACCCGGCACAGCCAGAAGAGGACTGGCCACCCCTCATAGCCTGGTTCCTCTCTAGGTTTCTTCCTAGGTTTTTGGCCTTTCTCAGGAGTTTTTCCTAGGGAGTTTTTCCCAGCCACCGTGCTTCTTTCACATGCATTGCTTGCTGTTTGGGGTTTTAGGCTGGGTTTCTGTACAGCACTTTGAGATTTCAGCTGATGTACGAAGGGCTATATAAATAAATTTGATTTGATTTGATTTGACTTAGGTAGGCTATAACACCTAAGTCAAGTGTAGCAGGCTTCTTCAAAATACTCAAATTGTCACAGTTTTTTTCATGACAAATCATGCAAAGTAGGCTAATTAGAAGATTTTACCTGTAGATGTGCCTCCCGTTTCTGCAGCAGAGACTATTTTCTACAAATGCCAACAGAAAAAGAACCAAAGCACAACGCGCTGACAAATTCATGTCCATGCTGACTTCAAGACTGTTAGAGCAAATGCAGTCCAAATCAATTTCATAGAAGAGGAGGAGACCATAATATGTATTAACCTTAGATGACTAAGAGGAGGCGCTGCTTTGAAGCCACCGCACAGCCATTTTGGTACTCCTCCTTCATTGTATTTATTAATGGGGAGGCAGTGTAGCCTAGCGGTTAGAGCGTTGGACTAGAAACCGAAAGGTTGCAAGTTTAAATCCCTGAGCCGACAAGGTACAAATTTGTCGTTCTGCCCCTGAACAAGGCCGTTAACCCACTGTTCCTAGGCTGTCTGTCATAAGCGTCGTAATGATTGGACCAAACTGCAGCGGGGATGTGAATCATCTTCTTCATTTATTAAAGAAATGAACACTGAACAAAAGAACGACAAAAAATTGTCCTGTAAGGTACAATGACTATACATGGAACAACCACCCACAAACACAAGAGAAAATAAACCCACTTAAATATGGCCTGACTGTGGGCCGTCTCTGTCGGTTCCGGACTGTGGGCCGTCTCCAGAAGCACTGGACAGGGCACTGTTGCCGGAAGCTCTAGACGGGGCACTGTCGCCGGAAGCTCTAGACGGGAACTGCGCACTGAAGGCCTGATGCGTGGGGCTGGCTTTGGAGGCGCCAGACTAGTGACACGCACCACAGGGCTAGTGCGAGGAGCAGGAATAGGACGTACTGGACTGGGCAGGCGCACTAAAGGCCTGGTGGGTGGGGCTGGCTTTGGAGGCGCCAGACTAGGGACGCGCACCACAGGGCTAGTGCGAGGAGAAGGAACTGGATACACGGGGCCTTGACTACGCACTGAAAGGTCTGGAGCGCACAGCCTGTACAACCTGTCCTGGCTGGATGTTTTCTGTAGCCCTGCACAGGGCGAACTGGGCTGTGCTGAGGCAAGATGGCTGCCGTGCGTAGAGCAGGCGCAGGGTAGCCTGGCCCCAGGAGACGCACTGGTGGCCAGATGTATTGCGCAGGCATACTTCTCCCTGGCTGCCCACTCTAGCACGGCACCTGCTGGGGGCTGGTATCGCTCGCACCGGACTGTGCATGCGGATGGGCGAGACTTTGCACACTTCCGCATAGAACGGTGCGCTCACCGCCAAACACTCCCCATAATAAGCACGGGGAGTTGGCTCAGGTCTATTGCCTGACCTAGCCAATCTTCCCGTGTGCCCCCCCCAAAAAAACTTTTGGGGCTGCCTCTCAGGCTTCCTTGCCAGCCGTGTTCCCGCATAACGTTCCCGGTCCTCTCCAGCCTTCCTCCTTGGTCCTTCTCCAGCTAGTATCTCCTCCCAGGTCCATGACTCCTTATACTCCTCCTGCTGCTCCATCCTCTGCTGCTTGGTCCTCTTATGGTGGGTGGTTCTGTCATAAGTGTCGTGATGATCGGACCAAACTGCAGCGGGGATGTGAATCATCACCTTGATTTATTAAAGAAATGAACACTGAACAAAAGAACGACGAAAAACAGTCCTGTAAGGTACTGTACATGGAACAACCACCCACAAACACAAGAGAAAATAAACCCACTTAAATATGGCCTCCAATTAGAAGCAATGACAACCAGCTGCTTCTAATTGGAGGTCGTTCCCAAAACTAACATAGAAATAGACAAACTAGAAACCCACATAGAAATAGAAAACATAGAACATAAACCCCAAAACACACTAAACAAACACACCCCTGCCACGTCCTGACCAAACTACAATAACAAATAACCCCTTTTACCTGTCAGCACGTGACACCGTCATTGAAAATAAGAATTTGTTCTTAACTGACTTGCCTAGTTAAATAAAGGTTAAAAAAAAATTCTACATTGGTTGTTTGACAAATATACAGATGTGTATGTCTACACTTTAAAATTATATTAAGTGATATGAACTTTTTATATTTTGAAATAATAAACAAATAAATACTTAAATACATGAAATTGTGCCGTTGAAACATTTTATTGAAATATTGTAGAATTCCATTCATTCCTATGGATGACTGCTCTTTCTGGGGAGTGCCAAGTGGCTTCAAAGCCTCTCATTGGCCATTACAAAGCATCAGCATATCCAGGGTTTATACACATCATTGGGGAGAGACCATAGAAAAGATGAATGCACAAGGAACAATGCACCTGCAGGGTCCCTATGCCCTTGTCACGTCCTGACCATAGTAAGATGTTATTTTATATGGTAGAGTAGGTCAGGGCGTGACAGGGGGTGTTTTTCTATGTTTTGTATTTCTATGTTCATGTTCTAGTTTTGTATTTCTATGGTGGTTTTGTTTGGGATGATATCCAATTAGAGGCAGCTGGTCCTCGTTGTCTCTAATTGGAGATCATACTTAAGTAGGGTTTTTTCCACCTGGTTATGTGGGAGATTATCTTTGAGTAGTGTATGTTTCACCTCTGCGTCACGGTTTGTTGTTTTTGTTAGTTCAGTTTATTGTTTATGTATTGCATAGTTTCACAGTATAAATAAAATGTGGAACGACACACACGCTGCACTTTGGTCCGCTCCTCTCTTCGACAACCGTGACAGCCGCTCAATTTACATTCTGAGTTCAGATCCGAACACTTGCTTAGGTCACATGTAATAAGAATAATTAAGGACAATATATGGAACTTGTGCCTCTGGGGGTGCACTTGATCCAAAAGTGCTCCCCCAAATGGACAGTAATATGTCCAGAAAATAGGACAGAAGTTCGTCATTGCACAGAAAGGTGCACACCACCCCAAACCCATGAGCAAAAGCAAATAGGTGTATTGTTAGCCTAAAATTAAAGATAAATGTATTAATATGAACTATACAGCCAACATTCAAGCCAAAATGTGATGTAAACAATTAACAACTAAACGACCATAGTGTGTCTTCAACTGAGTTTATAGTTAAATGACTGAATGCATTTCTGTTAAACAGCAGGTGAAAATCCTCAATGTATAATGATTCATAATGAAATGTTTCAAAGTACAGTATGTGGAGAGCTATAACACTGTTGATTAGTTGATTTTTGGGCAACGGTTGGGCTCTGTTTACATGGTATATGATATTTACTTGTAATTCATCTTAAGAAATAGGCCTATACATGTCCCAAAATAACTTAGAATTTCTATCAAATCTTTTCTCTCTCATCTGTCATGCTCATGAATTGCAGACCTATACAAGTTTAGAATTTTACTACACTGACATCTAGTGGCTTAGAGCGGACAACTATTTGGCGGACTAAATAAATGCTTAACACTGGATTTTCTTACATTATTTTCTCACAATAACGTTGTTATTCTATATCACATTCTATATGACTGACTGAGACAACTCCACTTAGGTTAAACATATACGCTGCATAAACAAAAGCTAAAGAGAGGATAGCCTATTGCTTACTAAGAATACACAGTATACACTGAGTGTACAAAACATTAAGAGTATCTTCCTAATATTGAGTTATTTTGCCCTCAATTCGTCGGGTCATGGGCATTCCAAGGTGTTGAAAGCGTTCCACGGGGATGCTGGCCCATGTTGACTCAAATGTTTCCCACAGTTGTGTCCTTTGGGTGGTGGACCATACTTGATACAAATGGGAAACTGTTGAGCGTGAAAAACCCAGCAGCATTGCCGTTCTTGACACAAATCGGTGCGCCTAGCACCTACCACCTACCATACCCCGTTCAAAGACACCTAAATCTTCTGTCTTGGCCATTCACCCTCTGAATGGCACACATACACAATCCATGTCTCAATTGTCTCAAGGCTAAAAGATCCTTCTTTAACCTGTCTCCTACCCTTCATCTACACTGATTGAAGTGGATTTAACAAGTGACATCAATAAGGGATCGTAGCTTTCATCTGGTCAGTCTATATCAGTCCATGTTCATAATGTTTTGTACAGTCAGTGTATAACACGTTGTTGTTGATAAAGTGATACAAATGCATTTTCAGGGAAATGGAATTTGGTAGAAATCGAGCTGAGACTTCAGAGGGGTAGCAACATATATTACTTACTACACAGCGATTCACAGAACATTAAGCTGACAATTTGTGAAGGGCCACCAGCAATTTAATAATGTTTACTGTAAATACTTATTTCCCTCATTAAAATGCAAATCAATTTATAACATTTCTGACATGCGTTTTTCTGGATATTTTTGTTGTTATTATGTCTCTCACTGTTCAAATAAACCTACCATTAAAATTATAAACTGATCCTTTCTTTGTCAGTGGGCAAACGTACAAAATCAGCAGGGGATCAAATACTTTTTCCCCCCACTGTACGTTACCCATCCTGACAATCTAATCGTCAGCTTCTATTTCTCATCCAAGTGAGAAATAAACTCACAAGCACACCACAGAGTACATGTAACATCTGCATAAATACAATGTTACTAGGTGTTACACAGAATTGAGCAATTTCTATATAATTATTTACAGTGTAGGCCAACTACTCATTACCAAGTGAAAATACCTGCAAACAATAAATGAGCTTCTACTTTAGTCAATGTTATTGCAAACATGTAACAATACCTTACATTTCTTACAACATTTGTATTGTTATATTAATAACTTGATTAATTACATTAAACAAAGATATAACATAAAAATAACTATTCTAGTGGTGACACAAATCTGTAGGCGATATAACGGTGAGTGGCCTAGATAGATAATTTACATGTAACAATGGAAATCAACAACTCTGTCTCTGTTTTCATATGTTTCTTTCGTGTAAGCATTTTCCCTTCCTGGACTCAGAACATGAGGAAATATGTGTTAGAGAAGAAGAATGTATGACAATTTAACATTAGACACTATGTTACCATTTACATTTACATTTACGTCATTTAGCAGACGCTCTTATCCATAGCGACTTACAAATTGGTGCATTCACCTTATGATATCCAGTGGAACAACCACTTTACAATAGTACATCTATATCTTTTTTTGTGTGTGTGGTGGGGGGGGGGGGTTAGAAGGATTACTTTATCCTATCCCAGGTATTCCTTAAAGAGGTGGGGTTTCAGGTGTCTCCGGAAGGTGGTGATTGACTATGCTGTCCTGGCGTCGTGAGGGAGCTTGTTCCACCATTGGGGTGCCAGAGCAGCGAACAGTTTTGACTGGGCTGAGCAGGAACTGTGCTTCCGCAGAGGTAGGGAGGTGAGCAGGCCAGAGGTGGATGAACACAGTGCCCTTCTTTGGGTGTAGGGACTGATCAGAGCCTGAAGGTACGGAGATGCCGTTCCCCTCACAGCTCCGTAGGCAAGCACCATGGTCTTGTAGCAGATGCGAGATTCAACTGGAAGCCAGTGGAGTGTGCGGAGGAGTGGGGTTGACGTGAGAGAACTTGGGAAGGTTGAACACCAGACGGGCTGCGGCATTCTGGATGAGTTGTAGGGGTTTAATGGCACAGGCAGGGAGCCCCGCCAGCAGCGAGTTGCAGTAATTCAGACGGGAGATGACAACTGCCTGGATTAGGACCTGCGCCGCTTCCTGTGTAAGGCAGGATCGTACTCTGCGAATGTTGTAGAGCATGAACCTACAGGATCGGGTCACCACCTTGATGTTAGCGGAGAACGACAAGGTGTTGTCCAGTGTCACGCCAAGGCTCTTAGCACTCTGGGAGGAGGACACAATGGAGTTGTCAACCGTCATGGCGAGATCATGGAACGGGCAGTCCTTCCCCAGGAGGAAGAGCAGCTCCGTCTTGCCGAGTTTCAGCTTGAGGTGGTGATCCGTCATCCACACTGATATGTCTGCCAGACATGCAGAGATGCGATTCGCCACCTGGTTATCAGAAGGGGGAAAGGAGAAGATGAATTGTGTGTCGTCTGCGTAGCAATGATAGGAGAGACTATGTGAGGATATGACAGAGCCAAGTGACTTGGTGTATAGCGAGAATAGGAGAGGGCCTAGAACTGAGCCCTGAGGGACACCAGTGGTGAGAGCACGTGGTGCGGAGACGGATTCTCGCCACGCCACCTGGTAGGAGCGACCTGTCAGGTAGGACGCAATCCAAGAGGGAGCCGCACCGGAGATGCCCATCTCGGAGAGGGTGGAGAGGAGGATCTGATGGTTCACAGTGTCAAAGGCAGCAGATAGGTCTAGAAAGATGAGAGCAAAGGAGAGAGAGTTAGCTTTAGCAGTGCGGAGAGCCTCCGTGACACAGAGAAGAGCAGTCTCAGTTGGATGACCAGTCTTGAAACCTGACTGATTTGGATCAAGAAGGTCATTCTGAGAGAGATAGCAAGAGAGCTGGCCAAGGACGGCACGCTCAAGAGTTTTGGAGAGAAAAGAAACAAGGGATACTCGTCTGTAGTTGTTGACATCAGAGGGATCGAGTGTGGGTTTTTTGAGAAGGGGTGCAACTCTCGCTCTCTTGAAGACGGAAGGGACGTAGCCAGCGGTCAAGGATGAGTTGATGCCCGAGGTGAGGTAGGGGAGAAGGTCTCCGGAAATGGTCTGGAGAAGAGAGGAGGGGATAGCGTCAAGCGGGCAGGTTGTTGGGCGGCTGGCCGTCACAAGTCGCAAGATTTCATCTGGAGAGAGAGGGGAGAAAGAGGTCAAAGCATGGGGTAGAGCAACGTGAGCAGGACCAGCGGTGTCGTTTGACTTAACAAACGAGGATCGAATGTCGTCAACCTTCTTTTCAAAATGGTTGACAAAGTCATCCGCAGAGAGGGAGGAGGGGGGAGGGGGAGGAGGATTCAGGAGGGAGGAGAAGGTGGCAAAGAGCTTCCTAGGGTTAGAGGCAGATATTTGGAATTTAGAGTGGTAGAAAGTGGCTTTAGCAGCAGAAACAGAGGAAGAAAATGTAGAGAGGAGGGAGTGAAAAGATGCCAGGTCCGCAGGGAGGATAGTTTTCCTCCATTTCCGCTCGGCTGCCCGGAGCCCTATACTAGTTACTAGTTATCATCATCATGCTTTCTAGCTAGTTCTTGTGTTATCCAGCTATACAAGTGCGTGCTACAGTAACGCCAAAGATTTGTATAACTAACCCAAGATAGACCTCTCGCTGTTGTTTCCAATGGGAAGCTAGTGAGTCGAGTGGGCAGAACAAGCAAGGAGGTGGGCAGAGCCAAGCATGATCTTATTGGCACGTTCTAGCATGTATTTGCATATTTCTGTTAGGGAATGCTAGTGTTTGAAGTGCGTGTGTGCAATAACTAAATTCGCCCTTCCTCTCCCTTTTTTGAAACTTTGGCAGAGTCCACTCTGTTCATAAATTATTCTAGTTTTGGGAACAGAAAACTGTATTGAGATAAAATGTTTACTCGATGACAAAATCATCAAAATGTCAGCCTAGTTCTGTAACGACCATAGCACAGCTATTTGTCATATTTAGGTTAAGTAACTTAGCTAACTAGCTAGTCAAGGTCAGAAAACTAGCTAGCATGCTTGCTAATCCAAACAAAACCCAACAGATTGCATGGAAAGTCTATTCTGTAGAATGTGCTATGGTAAATACTTAGCTATCTAGCCTATTTGGTAGGCATAACAAAAACACCAGCTAAAGTTGCTACCTAGCTAGCTACGTTTGCTAGCTAGCCAACACTTGGTTAGGTAGCTTGCAAATGCTAGCTAGATAGCTAAATTCCTATGCTAAATAGTTCAACAGAATTCATGTATCCCCCCAAAAATTTAACAAATTGCATGGAAAACGTACTTTCTCTCTCCTGTCTTGATGTTTTTGTCTCGTCTACAACACTTCTTTCATTTCGCAGAAATCCGTCGTGTCTGGATTTTGTAGTCTGACCTTCTTGACCCCGTTCTTTTACAAAGGGACACATTCGAGGCCATTTTAATTTCGAGCTTGTTGCACAGATTGGCAGATATGAACTTCTTCAGGATTGGTTGAGCTAACATAGGCTAATGCGATTAGCATGAGGTTGTAAGTAACAAGAACATTTCCCAGGACATTGACATATCTGATATTGGCAGAAAGCTTAAATTCTTGTTAATCAAACTGCACTGTCTAATGTACAGTAGCTATTACAGGGAAATGCTACATGCTATTGCTTGAGGAGAGCGCACGGTTTTGAACACGAAAAGTTATTAATAAACAAATTAGGCACATTTGGGCAGTCTTGATACTAAATTTTGAACAGAAAATCAATAGTTCATTGGATCAGTCTAAAACTTTGCACATACACTGTTGCCACCGTAGTGGCCAATATCTAAATTGCACCTGGGCTGGAATAATACATTATGGCCTTTATCTTGCATTTCAAAGAGGATGGTTCAAAATAAAATACAAAAAAAGGTTGTTTTTTTTGTTTGTGTTATCATTTACCTGTGTTTAATGTGTTATATTCTCCTACATTCCTTTCACATTTCCACAAACTTCAAAGAGTTTCGTTTCAAATGGTACCAAGAAAATGCATATCCTTGCTTTTGGACTTGAGCTACAGGCAATTAGATTTGGGTATGTCATTTTAGGCGAAAATTTTAAAAAAGGGGCCGATCCTTTTAAGCCTTAATTCCTGGGATAAAATTATTGCACCACTTGTCAATATCGGGTGTATGAGAGGCAAAGTCAGGTGCAGGAGAGAAGCGAAATGTAACCAAGCGCACTTTATTATAGTTCCAAAATACGAGAGCACTACATAAATAAAAATGCGCTCAAAACCACGGAACATAACCAAAGTAAAACGCGTAAATCAAACGCCACGAAAAAACATTAAACAATTACACACAAAACATGATGAGAAACAGAGGGTTAAATACAAGTAGATTGATTGGGGAAATGATAACCAGGTGTGTATGGAAACAAGACAAGACAAATGGATAATAGAAAAATGGAGTGGCGATGGCTAGAAAGCCAGTGACGTCGATCGCCGAATGCCGCCCGAACAAGGAGAGGAGCCGACTTCGGCGGAAGTTGTGACACCACTGCATCACATCCAAAAGTGAAAATGTTATTCCACAGTGCAAGGTTACATGATGGAATAAGAGTTTGACTTATGACCATTTTAAGTGCATTTATAAACCGTTATTCTACCAAGCTTACAATTTGGCAAGCACAAATGACTCTCACAATCTGAACCATAACTGTTCATCATTGTGTCTAAAATTGTTTAATTGATAGTTAAAGTAACTTTCCTTAACAATTTAACGTTACTACGGTATTTAGTAAACCGTACCCACCAAATCCGGCGGTTTGCTCTCGGTGCCTTCAGTGATCATAAACAATGACCACAGAATTACCCAGGCCAAAACGTCAGTGCCAAAAAGCAAATTGGAGAATGGCTTTAAATTCCACGTGGTCCTATTTAACTGATTACGAAGGTATGTATAGTTAACATTATTAACCAACTAGCTAGCTAGCCAAGATAGCTCAGTACTTGCCAGCAGCGACAGTGTTAGCTAGCTCGCTAAACTACTATTTGTATTTGTATTTATTAAGCAGCTACTCTTCCTGGGTCCAGCAACATAAGGAAGTTATATACAGTATACTTTTTTTTACATGACATTACATTTCATAACACATTTCAGTAAACAAAACAACCAGTTGTGTCAACGAGGAGATAGTTTCTCAGTTGGCTAACACATATCACAGGGTTTGTGCACGCTGAAATATGGTATGTTTCCGATGCTATCAGCAGTGGTGTAAACTAAGGTACTTAAAGATGCACTCCAGGATCTTAAGCACAACAAATGTGTAACATATAGTACGAATTGGATTCGTAACATATCATACAAACTGCACACACATTGTACATTTTTTTTCAGGATGTAACATATGATACGATATTGATGACGTAGTACACAATTTGATGATGTAGTACACAAAAAACGGGCACCACTTTTGGCTAATGAGCACCGCTTTCAAAACTACTGGCTGAATTTATACAAAAGTTTGAGAGTGCATGTCACGGTTGTCGTAGGGTAAAGTGGACCAAGACGCAGCGGGGAAATGTGCACTCATCTTCTTTTTATTAAATGGATAAGAAGGTAAACCAAAACAACACGTACACAAAAAAAACCCACAACGACTAATAACATGCCGGTAAGGCACAAAGCTATACACAGCACAATCTCCACAAATACTAAAACAAACACATACCTATTTATAGAACCCTCAATCAGAGGCAACGAGAAAACACCTGCCTCCAATTGAGGGTTCAACCCCCAATAAACTAAACATAGAAATACAAAGAACTAGACTAAACATAGAAATACATTAACATAGAACAGCGCCCAAACCCCGGAATAATAAATCAAACACACCACTAAACACACAACCACCCCGAACCACATAAAACAAATACCCCCTGCCATGTCCTAACCAAACTACAATAACAAATAACCCCTATTACTGGTCATGACGTGACAGTGCATCTTTAAATAAAATACTTTAAATACTACTTAATTAAGTAGTTTTTGGGGTTATCTTTTACAGTTCTGAAAAAAATTATTTACTTTTTAGTCAATACATTTTCCCTGACACCCAAAAGTACTCATTACATTTCAAATGCTTACAGTAGCAAGGCAGTAAAATGGTCCAGTTCACACACTTATCAAGAGAAGATCCCTGGTCATCCCCACTGACCTGGTGGACTCACTAAACACAAATTCTTTGTTTGTAAATAATATATAAGATATCATATTTTTTAACACTTTAATTGTGGTGAGGACCAGAATGTCAGGATGGGTAATGTACTATATAACTACACATTAGTTACGAGTTCATTTTTAACTAGCTAAATCCGGTGTAACAACTAGTAATTACAATGTACTTAGACTAACATTACATGTGCTTTGAAATAATGTCTTAATTCTCATCTGGAATCTCTTTTCGTAAACTCAACCAAGTTAACCCAGATGGTACATTTTATTTTGGGGGCAATTGCTAGTAGCAACAACGTTGACTGGAGATATATTTTGAAAATTCATGGTTAAGTGTATAGAGCCTATTTAGTATAGGCCCTAATCTCTCAGACACCCAGCTCGTCCATAAACCTTTGTCACAGTTGTTAATGTATCGGATGCAGCTGAGAAGAAGCAAAACACTAAGTTGGTGAATTTAGTGGAAACCTGTCCATTTGTAACAAGTATAGTAACAAGCATTCGTTGTTACACTTCTGTAATTACAGACCGCAATTACTACCCGGTATATATTGCTATTACATTGTAACAATGAGTCGTGACAGTAAACTACAATACTTGTTACAATGTAAGTACACATGCAATTACAATGTAATAATTACCGTTTAAAAGAAGTGTTACCCATATATATTAATGGTATTAATGGTAAATGCTGCATATGTCGGCTCAATTGGAAATAACCTTTACATTTCAAGAGTGCTACAAGCTAAACTTCAGCGATACGGATTGAATCAATCCCTTGGTGTTCCAAATCTTGTTTTTGTCCAATTCAGCAGTCCACAGACATTTGTCATTCATTTGACATACCATGGCATTTGTCCAGTTTCCATAAGCTCTCATTAAAAAAAAAGATACATAATAATTTTACGGCAGAATTTTTCTTTTTTAGTTTGCATGTCATAGACATAATTGTACAAGCAATAATTTAGATGTGCTTATAAATCAATAAGAATTTCCAATAAAGCTCCACAAATCAATCTTGTAGCCTATTAGAGCATTTTGTCATCGGCCCCAACAAATTCGGAAGGCACTCCAGATGATTTGTCTGGCCCTTAGAGAGGAAAATAAGATGAATCCAACATCTTTGCCCGTTTCCCACCAAATATGAGATAAAGGCTTACGAGCACGTCTCTCAAAGATGAGAGCCAGGCTAGTGTACGTACCAAATGGTACCCTATTCCCCATAGTGTGCACTTCTTTTGACCAGGCCATGGTCAATGGAAGTGCACTGTATAGGGAATAGGGAACCATTTAGGACGAAGATTGCTCTGAGATTGCCCTGTCTCTCTGATTCAGACCCTTGATCTTGATTTAAAGTGGTCTCCGCCTGTCGCACCAGAAGCAGAGAAGCCCTATGTTAGAACTACATTGTTCTATTACAGCAAAAGCTGCCACTAGAGATATTAAGTACACAATGACACATTACATCTGCTCAATTATTAGCCAAGTCATGAAAATGACAGTGAAAATGTGCAAGGTATTTTTTATTTTTTAATTGTAAGCTAATTGCAAGGAAATTGTATGTGTGTGGTTCTGTTCTGGAGAGTAGGGCTACATGTATTGACACTTGATTTCAATGGCATGAATATGAACAATAACTAGAGCCAGTACAGTCAGTCAATGCTGATTCTTTTCATGGCTTGTATCAACAATGGCATCTTCATTTTCATAAACATGCATGAGTGCACTTGATAACTGTCTCTAACTCAATTCATCTTTCCGTGATTCCTTGCGTCCTTTCCTTTCCTCGCCTCCTCTCCTCACCTCTTTCTCAACCATATTGGAGGAGAACGTCCAAGGTCCCTCCCCTTGGACCTTCTTCTCCAATGCGTTTTAAGAAAGAAGCAAGGAGAGAAGATGCAAGGAATCGAAGAACCTTGAGAGAGATCCAATGTTTTGATTCCACTGCAGTACCACAGTTTTCCTGTAGATGGTTGTCTTTGCTTGAAGATAGAGCCACAGCGCTGATTGCATTGTACCTCTTCCACAGGTTTTACTGTAGCAAATAAAGGCTTATTCTGAAATCTTACAGCTTTAGTCAGTGTAGGAAAAAAACATATTAGAAATGCCTAAAATATCATTAACATGCAATATGTCAACCCATAAGGCTGTATAAGCCTGCCAGTGGCTGCAATCTGTCTGTCTCAATGAAGCAGCTCTCTGTGTTCATTTTGATTGACAGCTATCCCCAGATCCCTCACACAGTGTTATTATACAGGGTGCAGTGAGGAGTAATTTATCTCCAAGAAAGGAAAGGCCATGCAATTTACAAGGCCAAGAAAGTGCAGGACTGCATTTATAGAGTGCACAGTCAGTAACCAATGGAAATGTGGCTGTAGTCTGTTCAAGACTAGCTCTTGTAGTGCCTTATGTAAGAGCATCATCTTCTCAGTCACATACCACAGCACATATTTTATTTTGTATGTAGACTACAGTATCTGCCATACACATTGGCTTTCTGTATATGCTAAGAAAGTCTGCCTACTTCCTGGTTCAAGTCCTGTACTGTTTTTGAATGGGCTTCAAGCTAATATCAAATTCATAAAAATGTGGTCATTTAAGATATGCAAAATTGTATATTCATATTTGTGGATTAATTAATTTAAACCTGATGCCTTTCATGAAGGTTTTTGATTGCATTTCTTTCTTTCATCAAAAACCTCCGTTCTGAGTAAAGGTCAATTAATCCACAAATACGAATATCATTTTACATAGTGTCATAATCTTCGTCGTCTGAAGAGGAGAAATCATCGGACCAATATGCAGCGGGTATATTGCTCATCTTCGTATTTATTGATGGCAAACACACTTAAACAAAAATAACGACGATAACAGTCCAGTAAGGTGCACAGACTAAACCGGAAACAACCACCCACAAACACAAGTGAAAACAAACACACTTAAATATGGCCTCCAATCAGAGATAACAACAAACAGCTGCCTCTGATTGGAGGTCATTGACAAAACTAACATAGACATAGAAAAACTAGAAAACCACAGAAATAGAAAACATAGAACATAAACCCAAAACCCCGAAACACACTAAACAAACACCCCCTGCCACGCCCTGACCAAACTACAATAACAAATAACCCCTTATACTAGTCAGGACGTGACACATAGGCTATATCTTAAATTACCTATTAGAAAACAGTACGGGACTTGAACCAGGAAGTAGGCCAGGACTTTCATACGGTATTGCCAATTCCCTCCATCTTGTTTGCCTGATTGGTATTCATCAGTGCATGCAACGAAAATGTTTTAAACGTTTTGCAACGGAAAACATATATTTCCGTTTCACTTTGGACAAGTCCAAGTATTCCCTCTGTTTAAGTCTGTTTTCTTCTGTTTGGTGTCTAATGAATACAACCCAGGGCACCACTTTTACATTATATTTCAGACTCTCCCGATGCACAATTGTCTTCCCCTCATTGATATTTGCATCTCGTGTGAGGTGCCTTTACCCCGACACCTAGCTAGCCTCCCCCACCAAACCAGACCACACCACCACCACCACCTATTTTCTCTGTCCTTGGGAATTCAATCATGGGATTGCAGAATGCCTTCTGCAACGCATGCATGTAACACAGCTTCGCTGCATGTCCTTGACATAATATCATTTTCACTTATGATTTTGGATGTTGAATATACTGTACGTGAGTGGGGAAATTATAAGACTGTAAGTATGGCATTTTTATGTGTACTTTAAGATCTTTCTATAGCCTAAATAATGGGGGCAATCTGTGGGATCAACATTGGGATAGACATTTCAAAATTTCAGACTGGTTTTAAACAAAAATAAAAAGGATTTTCATGCAGTTCCACATGTGTACTTACAGGAATAAAAGTGAATATATGCAAATTGGCCCATAACTCCTCCTATACAACAACATAGGACTAGAACTATTCATCCTTTAAGCAGGGTTCATACAGACATTGGCAAATCAAATGCAAGCACTTAAATGTCATTTTTGAGGACCTCAATTGTACATATAGGGCCTAATATAGAACCCCCACCAAAAAAAAGCATGGCAAAAGTTTCAGAAAGGAAGGCCATTACCACTTTAAGAATAATGCATTTTAGGCCTTACCAATGCATTGATATTCAAATGATTATTACATTCTAAAATATGTGACAATAATGTGGACATTGTCTAACTAAATAGATTGGATGCATGGCAATTTTTCTGTAGCCTATGTGGCCGACACAGTCACACATAATAAAGCCATGAATAACGGTAGCATTAATCTCACCATAATAATCACACATGGTTTTACCGCAACAGCGTAGCGCAACACCCTTCAATTGAAGCTGCGGGAAACAAACAAAAATGACCACATTTCTCAAAAATGGATAAGAAAAGAAATCACAGATAATTACAAGGGAGCAGGAGAGCTTATCAATTGGCTACAAATTGAGGAAATGTCAAATTTTCAAGGTATGCCTATTCCAGTACTTGAATTTCTGAGTTCCAAATTCAAGTAGGCTACTTAAGCCCTTTCTATTGTTTAAAATTTCAGGTGTAACATGGAAAAGTAAAACGTATTTGTCATGTTATTTCATTATCAGATCTTATCATGAATAAGCCCAGTAGGCTGTGTAATTTGTTGTCATTATATCCAGAATAATTAGCAAGAATAACATTGGGAGTCTATACAATTGTGCACAGTAGATACGGTGTCCCTGCTCTACAACAGATTATCAACATAAGTTCGCTAGGGATATTAGATCCGACTTGGATTCAGGCACAACTGTCTTCACCAGTGTAAAAATGTCTTCCTGGATCAGATGATGATGTGTGAAAATATCACAGTGTAACTAATCAGCTGGGCACCAAATGCACATCCAACAAGTATTATGCATAATTATTGAAGAGCCACGTTAATGACAGTATCGATTTAGGTTTTAAGTATCAAGGTACGATGACTCTGGTGGGAAGCATTCGATTTTGCAACAATTGCATACATGATTTTGGATTTGTGCGCCATGAAAACTGTTTTTACCCCCTAACATAAGGAGACAAGAAATGTTACATAGTTACACTGCATTTCTGGCGCACAAATCTATACAAAACACTGTCCGACAGCTAGATCCAGGATTCTTCAGGGTTCAATTTCAATGTCTAATTTAACCGATTAATGCTTAATATATGATATACCGGCAACTTACACTGCCATAAATGCAAGGATAGAAATGTCATGTTTTGTGTCACTTGATTTTGGAAAAATCCGTCAAGACACCAAACATGATAAAGTTAAACATATGGTTTCAATCAACTAGTGAATTTTATTGAATGATCCCCACTTACAGTATATGTTAATGTAATGACATAAAAAAATGCTGATTATTATCTATGACTTATAAACAGCTGTAACAAGTTGTCCAAAATGGGAAATCCTCACTGCTACCCTAGTTTATAGAAATACCCAGTAGTGAAATGTAAAAAATGAAAAAGGAAAGGTGAAGCAATTAAGAACAGGTATGGATTGAAATGTCAATTTATGTGAATGATATCAATGCAACTACTGTATATGGTTGAAGAAGAGTATGGTACCATTCATAAACTCAACTTAGACCAATACTCCACTCACTGCATGTAATATTCTTCTTGTAATAACCAGCGCTCCTTGTTATTGAATCCTTTGTGCATCCATTGTCTTTCGACAGACTCAAAACAAGTCTAATTTGACCTCTGACTCTTGAGAATGCACCTGCCCCCCCTGACCACACCCACACACACACCCACACACACACACACACACACACACACACAAACACACACACACTACAATATTCGGTTATGTACATTATAGCACTGTACATGCCCTGGATTTGACCCCCATGCTAAATCCAATTGCCATATTATCTGCACTCTAATGTTCTTCTCATTCCAGTCATCTTGCAGAGAGGGAATCAGATTTGGAGCCTAGATTGCCCTGAGGCCCTGAGGCATCTTCAAACAACTGTTAGGCACTTGAAGGGTAAAGGGCTTGTCATATCAATCTTCAGGAATTGGGAATTCAGGGATACAGGGCATGCAGGGATTGGCTGTGATTGGCTGTGATTGGCTGTGGAGGAAACATGGTTCCCATTGTTGTGAGGTGAGAAAATGAGCTTATTGAGGGATAAAAGCAGCCTTATACCGTGTTTGTTATTACTCTGTTCCTGTCATATGGCTAGTAAGGCCCTTTGTTAGTGAAAAAAAAACTAGAATAATGCATTTCAATTGTCGTACAAACACTAAGAATCAGCATCACCTTTATTCGCATGTACAGGAATTTGACTCTGTGAAATGTTGCTGCCACAATAAACAGAATATAAAGACAATAAACAGAATATACGGACCACATATATAGATGCAGAATTTACACAATCCACATACCGTATTTTCCAGAGATTCTGGAGCAGAGGGGCCACAACCCCTAGGAGAACAGCTTTGGGGAAAAGTAGAACGGTTCCCCGACATAGAAGTGTCATACCAGCCTGTGCCGCCGCTTCCCCGCCCACCTCCTCAGACTCTGTGGAGGCCCCAGCTGATCCCCCCGTGGCTCCCACCGGCACAGACGTCACCGTCCCACTCTATTCAACAGCCAGCGTGGCGCGAAATACAAAAAAACCTCAAAAATGCAATAATTTCTATTTTTCAAACATACGACTATTTTACACCATTTTAAAGATAAGACTGTTGTTAATCTAACCACATTGTCCGATTTCAAAAAGGCTTTACAGCGAAAGAAAAACATTAGATTATGTTAGGAGAGTACATAGCCCAAAATAATCACACAGCCATTTTCCAAGCAAGAATATATGTCCCAGAAACCCAAAACACAGCTAAATGAAGCACTAATCTTTGATGATCTTCATCAGATGACACTCCTAGGACATTATGTTATACAATACATGCATGTTTTGTTCAATCAAGTTCATATTTATATCAAAAAACAGCTTTTTACATTGGCGTGTGATGTTCAGAAAATGTATCCCCACCGAAAACTTCAGGTGAATTTACTAAATTACTAATCATAAACGTTGACAAAATACATAACAATTAATTTAAGAATAATAGATACAGAACTCCTTTATGCAATCGCCATGTCAGATTTTAAAATAGCTTTTCGGCGAAAGCACATTTTGCAATATTCTGAGTACATAGCTCAGCCATCAGGGCTAGCTATTTTGACACCCGCCAACTTCGCGGCACACTAAACTCAGAATTAGTATTAGAAAAATTGTATTACCTTTGCTGATCTTCGTCAGAATGCACTCCCAGGACTGCTACTTCCACAAGAAATGTTGTTTTTGTTCCAAATAATCCATAGTTATGTCCACATACCTCCATTTTGTTCGTGCGTTCAGGTCACTATCCAAAGGGTAACTCGCGAGCGCATTTCGAGACAAAAAAATTCAAAATGTTCCATTACCGTACTTAGAAGCATGTCAAACGCTGTTTAAAATCAATTTTTATGGTATTTTTCTCGTAAAATAGCGATAATATTCCAACCGGACAGGAGTGTATTCATTCAAAGAGGAAAAGAAAAAACAGCCTGGTCTCGTGAACGAGCATATCCAATCTCTTTGTCACCAGGCAGACCACTGACAAACTGAGCTGCTATACTCTGACCAGAGACAGGAGACGCCTCAATCCGCTTTCTGAAGGCTTTAGAGAGCCAATGGAAGCCTTAGAAAGTGCTACGTAACCCCACAGATACTGTAGTTTTGATAGAGAATCTAAAGAAGAACTACAAATTCTCAGACAGGCCACTTCCTGCTTGGAATTTTCTCAGGTTTTTGCCTGCCATATGAGTTCTGTTATACTCACAGACACCATTCAAACAGTTTTAGAAACGTCAGAGTGTTTTTTATCTAAATATGCTAATAATATGCATATTCTCATTTCTGGGCAAGAGTAGTAACCAGTTTAAATCGGGTACGTTTTTTATCCGGCCGTGAAAATACTGCCCCCTAGCCCAGACAGATTAAATTGAACCATTATTGGGTTAAAATGCATATATACATTTGTGAACACGCGTCCACAACAACCACAATCCATTTGTAAGGTCCACAGTGGTGTACCGCAAGGTCTGTGTTTGTATGCTGTCTGGTCGGGGCTGCGGGCTCCTTGCGGGGTCTGTGGTGGTGTGTGGTACGCAGTGGTGGTTCTAGCTTGTATGGTTCCCTGGGTGAACACCCACTTCAGCGCCCCTCCCCCCGCCCCCCAAAAATAAAAAGCACCATTCGCCATAACTGTAATTTTTATTCAGACATTTGGAACAACATAAAAAAACAATCATAACATTTAAACTATACAAATATAGCAATATATACGAAAATAAAAAATAAAGTAACTTAGACAAATAGAAACACATTTTTGTTGATTTGGCACTCGAGCATCAATACATTACCCATCCCCCCAACACGGTCAACCAAGAGTCAACACTAAACCAATTCACAATGGTGATGTGCAGACCGGTTTTATATTATTCTTAATGATTTTGCACAAACAGAAAAAAATGCAACAATATGTCTGTGAAACTACATTGTGGTTAATTTGGTAGCATTTCGTAGTGTGACTGATTTTACTAATTGCATTAGTACTGAACAAGGTTTTGGTGCGCAATTTGATAGATCCCCCCAATCCCCCTACCTCGGGATTCCAGTGGGGAGACCTGAGGTCAACCTACCCATGTCCCCCTCCCCATCTCGTACTTCTGAGTGGGAGACCTTCCCAGGCAGTAGCCTGCCTAGCTCACAAACTAGATTTAGGGTGTCCACTCCAACAAGGTTAATTGACCCACAGTCCCACACAGTGACATGATATCATTGACTTGACGTGCAAATGAGCGATAGAAAACCAATCGCGCAAATGTCACCATTTCGACTTTTGTTGTGCAGGCGCCCGTGCCGTCCTCGGCAAGATGCCGCCCTGGGCGGCTGCCCATGTCGCCTATACCTAAATCTGCCACTGGTAGTACGCCAGTGAAGGCCCTAATAGCTAAATGAGATAGTGCATTGATGTGAATCGCACTGCTACTATGTAGATATCAATAATAACTTATTTGTATCGCATGTAGGCTACACCACTGCTGTCGTCCTTAGCTCTAAGCATTTATTCATGTTGGATAATCTTTGGATGCCGACAGCAGTCGCACCATTGGACTGTAGCCTACAAAAGCCTATTCCTGCTCTTTTCCTGTGATCCATCAAATACATTTGGTGTGTCATCATAGTGGTCTCTGACTTGTTGTCAAACTCACTCAGGCAGAACAAACTTAAACTTTTGTCAATGCTGGTTTGAATGTCATTGAGAGATCTGAAAGGTGTCAATTTTCTTCTCTCTTGCAACATTTTTTCTAAATTTAAAAGTAATCCTAGAAGTAATCATCCAGTTTTTCAAAAACATCTGTAATTTGATAACATTTTAGCTGGTAACGTAACAGATTACAGTTACTGTAGGCCTACAGTTTTTTGTACTACGGTATTACTACAACTACAATTACTTCAACCACTACTACTAATGATAATACATATTCAAAAGTAATACTGATAATAACAGTGATGATAACAATGCTTTTTAGAAATCCTCCACATAATCTTCTATATAGGCGAGGATCCCAAGATCTCTTGGGAAATCTCGAATATATTCAGCCCAAGCCTTGGAAGTAAAATGAAAACAAATGTAGTGTAATAAAGCCAAGAAGATGAAGAGAATCCGTGATGATGCTCTCCACCACCCCTTTAAATCAAAATAAAAGTGGAGCAGGCCTCCTCCGCCTCCTCCATGCATACAGATATAGGGTGCATGTAAGACAGAAGGGGCTTGAAGACAATCTTATCTCCACCCACACCACCACCAGTGGGAATATTCTCTGATGATAGGGTGATAGCGAGAAAGAGGGGAGGGAGGGAGAGATTCTCTATTGGGCTAGCTTTTAGTAGACATGGAGAGAAAAAAGGAGCGGCCTATTGTCTGCTTGTTTCAGTCGGTTGTGTAACTGCATGAAGTTGGTACATAAACTCAGCAAAAAAAAAGAAACGTCCCTTTTTCAGGACCCTGTCTTTCAAAGATAATTCGTAAAAATCCAAATAACTTCACAGATCTTCATTGTAAAGGGTTTAAACACTGTTTCCCATGCTTGTTCAATGAACCATAAACAATTAATGAATTAATGAACATGCACCTACAGCCGGTAGGCAATTAAGGTCACAGTTATGAAAACGTAGGACACTAAAGAGGCCTTTCTACTGACTCTGAAAAACACCAAAAGAAAGATGCCCAGGGTCCCTGCTCATCTGCATGAGCGTGCCTTAGGCATGCTGCAAGGAGGCATGAGGACTGCAGATGTGGCCAGGGCAATAAATTGCAATGTTCGTACTGTGAAACTCCTAAGACAGCGCTACAGGGAGACAGGACGGACAGCTGATCATCCTCGCACTGGGAGACCACATGTAACAACACCTGCACAGGATCGGTACATCCGAACATCACACCTGCAGGACAGGTACATGATGGCAACAACTGCCCGAGTTACACCAGGAACGCACAATCCCTCCGTCAGTGCTCAGACTGTCCGCAATAGGCTGAGAGAGGCTGGAATGAGGGCTTGTTGGCCTGTTGTAAGGCAGGTCCTCACCAGACATCACCGGCAACAACGTCGCCTATGGGCACAAACCCACCGTCGCTGGACCAGACAGGACTGGCAAAAAGTGCTCTTCACTGACGAGTCGTGGTTTTGTCTCACCAGGGGTGATGGTCAGATTCGCGGTTATCGTCGAAGGAATGAGCGTTACACCGAGGCCTGTACTCTGGGGCGGTATCGATTTGGAGGTGAAGGGTCCGTCATGGTCTGGGGCGGTGTGTCACAGCATCATTGGACTGAGCTTGTCATTGCAGGCCATCTCAACGCTGTGTGTTAAGGGAAGACATCCTCCTCCCTCAGGTGATACCCTTCCTGCAGGCTCATCCTGACATGACCCTCCAGCATGACAATGCCACCAGCAATACTGCTCGTTCTGTGCGTGATTTCCTGCAAGACAAGAATGTCAGTGTTCTGCCATGGCCAGAGAAGAGCCCGGATCTCAATCCCATTGAGCACGTCTGGGACCTGTTGGATCGGAGTGTGAGGGCTAGGGCCATTCCCCCCAGAAATGTCTGGGAACTTGCAGGTTGCGTGGTGGAAGAGTGGGGTAACAGCTCACAGCAAGAACTGGCAAATCTGGTGCAGTCCATGAGGAGATGCACTGCCGCACTTAATGCAGCTGGTGGCCACACCAGATACGGACTGTTACTTTTGACCCCCCCTTCGTTCAGGGACACATTATTCAATTTCTGTTAGTCACATGTCTGTGGAACTTGTTCAGTTTATGTCTGTTGTTGAATCTTATGTTCATACAAATATTTACACTTTAAGTTTGCTGAAAATAAAGCAGTTGACAGTGAGGACGTTTCTTTTTTTGCTGAGTTTACAATAGTTCCCTCTGCAGATTCTGTGTTCACCCTGCCCTGAAAGCTTCATAGGACCTCAACATCTAAATACTGCCATGAGAGATGAATCCAATAAAGAAAAGGTGGCATTGTAGATTACATCTAGAGAAAAAGAGAACATTCATTAGGGGACACCATAGCAGTGTTGTTTTGCTACAGAAAACAAAAAGGTTCAGCTAGTCCCACTATTTCAGTCTGGTTGTACAACCAATATCTATTACGTAAAGAGAAGTTGACTATTTCCGCCACAGTCCAAGGGCTGCTGTTGTAATTGTGACAGAGACAAGCGCTCCACAACAGAGTTAGAAATGCCAGTGGTTGAGCTCAAGAGGAAAATGTCTGAAAACGTTAAACTTTTTAATATGACATTTTTTTAAAACAGCAGAGTCCATCACACTGGTATGCCATCTACAGTCTTGTGACAGGTGTGAATCAGTATAGCAATAGTCACCACTAAACAATCTATTCTCTTCAGTAGTTTACTGTAGTAACACCTGGCGGTTGTTCAGAAACCCATTCAACGTAATTTAAAGCAACAGATTGTCAGGAAGCTCTTGTGTCAAGGAGCCTACTTATTACACCGCTAAAGAATAAGCAGTATACGCACAATAAATAATTTATACCAAAGTCTAGGGAGAGGGCTGTTTATTTTTCTCCCACTTCATATCCTTCTCATTTTATGAGGCATTAGCATACATAAAAGCTAGTCGAAACGAAATAAAAAAGTACTTGAAAAAAGTTAGTTGGAGACAGATGAAGCTATTTTTTGGGGATAGTACATACAGTATGTCAAAAACAGGTTTCTAGATCCCAGGCCACCACACAGACAAGGTTGTAAAGGTTTAAAAATCTTTATCCAGAAATGATTGGGTTTGTCATATTCAAATAACACCATTTACACGCAAACTTGGTCCCAGAGAATAATGTTCATGTTGTTGAAGGGATGTTAAAATGCCCGCCGCCACCTGTTGGCTGCTCGTCCAGCATTTGCCATTAGTAGTCAGTTTCCAGTTGTTCCTCGGCGTCCATTGTTATCAAGTGTCTGTGGCACCCAGTCCGTGGTCATGTCCCATGCAGGCGACAAAGGGGGAGAGGAAAACATACATGAGAAGGGAGACATTCTGAACAAACGTATTCGACCACATTCATACATTTGGTCCCCCTCTGGCTGCAAGGTAATCGGCGGCTGGGTGTGACGAGGTCCTGACGCCAGTAGTCGCGACAGCAGTCGTCTTCTGTGGGGTTTTACAGGGGACTACATCCTATTATGATGCATGCTGCCACCTACTGGATGGTGTGAAAAAGCTTTCCAGTGAAAAAATTGAAAAGTAAATATTCCCCAAAACAACAAAATAGTCTATAATCCATGTCTGATCCCTACACAGGCTCAGGAGCCTCAATAACCCTTGCAAATCTTCTGCTGTGAATTCCTGAAGCCTCAGATACTTTCCTGCCACAGCATCCAATTTCTTGGACTTCCTTTCTACTTGAGCCATGCAGTTAAGCACATTTGCAATGAACACCACAAAATCCACTTTCTTTACATACAGCATATCTGGTTCTCTTAGTTGATAAATATTCACTACAGGCTGTAGTGTATCCACAACCATCTCAACAGTACTGTCACCTCCTCTTAATTATTTTGATTGCCTCCACATAAGAGACCCAAAAGACTGCCCTAACTTCAGCCACCTCCACACTTACAGGGCACTCCACGAACTACGGGTCATGAGCCACACCACAATTGCAACACGGCTGTTCACTCATTCCAACCTTCCATATATACACACACTCCACACACTTGAAACATGGCCAAATCCTACATTAGTGGTTTTGGGACAAATGCCCAAATATACCCTACTTTTACAGTTGTAGTCGGAAGTTTACATATGACTCCAACCTAAGTGTTCTTCAACCACTCCACAAATTTCTTGTTTAACAAACTATAGTTTTTCAAGTCGGTTAGGACATCTACTTTGTACATGACAAGAAATTTTTCCAACAATTGTTTACAGGCAGATTATTTCACTTATAATTCACTGTGTTACAATTCCAGTGGGTCAGAAGTTTACATGCACTAAGTTGACTGTGCCTTTAAACAGCTTGGAAAATCCCAGAAAAGGATGTCATGGCTTTAGAAGCTTCTGATAAATGATGTAAATTAGCCTGAGTCAATTGGAGGTGTACGTGTGGATGTATTTCACGGCCTACCTTCAAACTCAGTCTCTTTGCTTGACATCATGGGAAAAAAATTATAATAAATCAGCTAAGACCTCAACAAAAGAAATTGTAGACCGCCACAAGTCTGGTTCATCCTTGGGAGCAATTTCCAAATGCCTGAAGGTACCACGTTCATCTGTACAAACAATAGTACGCAAGTATAAACACCATGGGACCACGCAGCCGTCATACCCTCAGGAAGGAGATGCGTTCTGTCTCCTAGAGATGAACGTACTTTGGTGCAAAAAGTGCAAATCAATCACAGAACAGCAAAGGACCTTGTGAAGATGCTTGAGGAAACAGGTACAAAAGTATCTATATCCACAGTAAAACAAGTCCTATATCAACATAACCTGAAAGGCCACTCAGCAAGGAAGAAGCCACTGCTCCAAAACCGCACTGTTTGGCCATAATGACCATCGTTATCTTTGGAGGAATAAGGGGGAGGCTTGCAAGCTGAAGAACACCATCCCAATCGTGACGCACGGGGGTGGCAGCATCATGTATTGGGGGTGCTTTGCTGCAGGAGGGACTGATGCACTTCACAAAATAGATGTCATCATGAGGCAGGAAAATTGTTGAAATATTGAAGCAACATCAAGACATCAGTATGGAAGTTAAAGCTTGGTCACAAATGGGTCTTCCAAATGAACAATGACCCCAAGCATACTTCCAAAGCTGTGGCAAAATGGCTTAAGGACAACAAAGGCACGGTATTGGAGAGGCCATCACAAAGCCCTGACCTCAATCCTATAGAAAATTTGTGTGTAGAACTGAAAAAGCGTGTGTGAGCAAGGAGGCCTACAAACCTGACTTAGTTACACCAGCTCTGTCAGGAGGAATGGGCCAAAATTCACCCAACTTATTGTGGGAAGCTTGTGGAAGGCTGCCCGAAACGTTTGACCCAAGTTAAACAATTTAAAGGCAATGCTACCAAATACTAATTGAGTATGTAAACTTCAGACCCACTGGGAATGTGATGAAATAAATCACTCTACTATTATTCTGACATTTCACATTCTTAAAATAAAGTGGTGATCCTAACTGACCTAAGACAGGGAATGTTGACTAGGATTAAATGTCAGGAATGGTGAAACTGAGTTTAAATGTATTTGGCTAAGGTGAATGTAAACTTCCGACTTCAACTGTACATGCATAGGGAGGTGCTCACTATCAATTAAACTATATAAGACACTTTCTCCCTTTTCTCCACATACCATGCAGACACTAACCACACCTGGGATTCTCATTGGCAGGTTTTTCTTCCCCAGAGATTACTCCCTTATAAGGTGCCCTACTCTGGAGCCCAAGGCATAATACTTCGGATGACAATTCTTGTGACGTCCACTGCCTTCTTACTCTGTTCCTCAGACACACAATTAATCAGGACAAGCCACACCTGGTCACTGATTGATTTCACTTTTCCCAGCAAACAGTTCACCCTCTCTCAAAGACTAGAACAGATCTCCCAGATAAAGATCCTTATCCAAACAAGGACCCCAACAAGAAAAAACAAATCCTTGTACAACATACACTTATCATCCCTTTCAATACACTTCCTTTTCAGTCAATTCTTCACCACCACTACTTCCTCTCCTCTCCTCTCCACTACTTCCTCTCCTCTCCACTACCTCTTCTCCTCTCCACTACTTTCTCTCCTCTCCACTACTTTCTCTCCTCTCCACTACTTCCTCTCCTCTCCTCTCACGTCCTGACCTTAGAGACATTTATTTTCCTCTAGTTTGGTTAGGTCAGGGTGTGATGTGGGGTGGGCAATCTAGTTTTTCTATTTCTTTGTTTTGGCTGAGTGTGGTTTCCAATCAGAGGCAGCTGTCCATCGTTGTCTCTGATTGGGAACCATACTTAGGCAGCCCTTTTTCCCTCCTTGAGTTGTGGGATCTTGTTTTTGTGTAACTGCCTTGGAGCAGCCCCAGAACGTCATGTTTCTGTTTATCCTGTTTATTGTTTTGCTCGGTTTCACTTCAAAATAAAGGATGTGGAATTACCGGCACGCTGCGCCTTGGCTTATTTATGACAGGGAGTTTGAGGACAGTAATCGTGACAGAAGATCCCACCACAAGAAAGCCAAGCAGCGTGTGCTTACTGGGAAGACGAGCTGGACCGGGGAGAACCAACATCAAGGGAAGCACCAGAGGCATCCCCCCAAAAACATTTTTTGGGGGGGGGCACACGGGGAGTTTGGCAGAGTCAGGGTGGAGACCTGAGCCAACTCCCCGTGCTTACCGTGGGGAGCGAGTAACGAGGCAAGCACCGTGTTATGCGGTGATGCGCACTGTGTCGCCAGTGCGCACTCACAGGCCGGTGCGATCTGTGCCCGCGCCCTGCAGTTGTCGTGCTGGGTTGAGCATCCAGCAAAGGTGGGTTATGCCAGCCATACGCTCCAGACCTCCAGTGCGCCTCCACAGCCCAGTATATCCTGCGCCAGTGCGCCTGCACAGCCCAGTTCGTCCTGTGCCAGCGCTCCGCCCTTGCCGGACTAAAGTAAACATCCAGTCAGGACGGGTTGTGCCAGCCCTAAGCTCCAGACCTCCAGTGCGCCTCCACGGCCCAGTATACCCTGTGCCAGCT